>NC_065579.1:83519950-84897950 GCF_024542745.1 Macaca thibetana thibetana
GACTTTGAGACAAACCTGGGCCACACAGTAAGACCTCTGTCTCTAGAAAAAAAAATAATAAAAGAATTAGCTGAGCACAGTGGCATGTGTCTGTAATCCCAGATACTTGGGAGGCTGAGGTGGGAGGATCACTTGTGCCCAAGGGTTTGAGAATGCAGTGAGCTGTGATTGCACCATTGCCATCCAGCCTGGGCAACAGCAAGACTTCATCTCTTTAAAAAAAGCTGTTTAAAGTGTTAAAAGCACAGCAGCAAAATTAACAACCATCCCTTAGTATCACGAATACCTAGTCCATCTTCTGATTTTTCCCTGCATTATCCAAGGTGTCTTTCTAAAGTCCCCCTCCCTTTCTTTTTGCAAACTATTGATTTGTTGAAGGAGCTGGACCATTTGCTTTAAGTTTGCTCTAAAGATTGCTTCCTTGAGGTATTGTTTGACTTGTGTTTGGTATAAGGTCGCTAGATCTGGAGGCTTCATGAGATTCAGGCTCAACTTTTTCAGAGCCTGACTCTCTAATAACTAGGTGTGAAGTGAGCATATTAATAATTGAGCATGGGAATTAGTAAGATGTCCCCTCTGAAAGTGGAGAGTAGGCATGGGCATGGGTGTTAGCAGATGGGGCCAGGTAATGATCAAGGCACTAAGCTTGGAGTAGATGAGTTTGAGCTAAGATGCTCTAACCCAGCTGTGAACCCCAGGAACTGGTCTGTAGCATGATATGAGGAGGAGGTAGCATCTGTCTGGTTAGGAAACTTTTTCAAATAACTTCTAAATGATAGACAACTCTCAAGCAATAGCTTGACTGTTGAATAGAGGATTAAGAAAAGTTGGTTGAGGAAAATGAAGAAATGAAGTGGTTACAGAAGTGTGGGAGGGGAATGGCTGAGACTGAGCCACAGTCCAGATATGGGACTGAATTTCTAGTGTTTCCCAGCATGGTCTGTATTGAAACTTCTCCTGATTGTATGGCCACATGATGGCCCAGAGCAGTAGCTAGCTCTTCAGAATTTACTGGCTCGTTAAACTTTCCAGAGTGGCTGCTTGCTATGGTCTGTGTTGGGGACTGGCAACCACACCAAACTTGAATCACAGATTATAAGAAATAACACTATCAGCAGCAGGCAGTGAATGCATGCTGACGTGAATGCCTAAAGAGAAGTGCACAAATGCCGAGGGATTTATTCCAAGTGGTGCCTCTCTACTCTCGAAAGTGGAGAAATAACTGTTGGAGTAGCTTGTGATGTTGGCCCTAGAGTTGTATGGGCTTGAAGAAGGATTATGCAGACTCTTGATGTGTTGTCTTCTCTTTGGCAGCCAGTAGGATGGACTCAGGGACCTCAGAGATGAGATGTTGGCACATGTATACCCAAAACAGCATAAGGACACTAGAGGGAGGGGGTGGAGAGACTTTTTTAGGTTTGTGACCCTGGACTTCACACCTCTGTGCCTCAGTTTTCCCATCTCTCAAGTGGAGATAATCATTATCATCACCACCTCATGGGGTTGGGTGAGTTAAGAAAAATAAATATGTAAAGTGTTAAGAACTGTGCCTGGCATGTAGTAGGTATTCATCCAAGCACCTGAGTTTTTATAGCTCTCCGTAAATGTCTGCTTAATGAGTGCATAAATGTTAGCCATCATATGAAGCTAGATGTTATTACTGCGTGCTTGTGTCAGCTGATACTATGTGATATGTATCAGCACTGTGAATGAAGAAAGTCACAACTTTTACATAGGTTTCAGGAGGTATATATACAGGTAGTAAAATTAATTGTGCTTTGACTAGCGCTGGAAGCACAACTGAAGCCGTGTATGTGTGTAAGCTGGTCATTTATATACAGGTTGTCAGTCCTTAGATGCCCAAATGCTGCCACTTTGAGGAATTCTTTGAGAGCTGCCAGTGGTGTTTCAGGTCCTCTGTGGTGTTCCCTAACATTTGTTATCGATGTGTGTGTATATGTCTCTCATCTCTTCTGTTGTCTGTAAGCTCCTAGAAGACAGAATCTCCAATAGTGCTCTGCGTGAAGCAGGCAGTCACTAAATACTAAGAGTCCAGACCAGGTTATGTTTTCAGCAAGACAGGGAAATTCATCAGATTTTTATTAGAAAACACTGCATAGAACATGTGTGTTGGAGGGATGTTATATATGGAGCTGCCTCTTTGTTGCAGGGAGATAGATAAAGGAGTTTTCTCATCACCTGTTGCATATGACTGTGATTCTGCAAACGTGTGATGGTCCCCAGACTATAGGCATGGACCTGGATGTCCATGAGAATTCAAGGAGGTTTAAGACATGTCCTCCACCTGCAAAGGCTGCAGAGACAGACCAGAAGCAGGCTGAAAGTTAAAGAAGGTAGAAGCCAGGCTGGGCGCAGTGGCTCACGCCTATAATCCCAGCACTTTGGGAGGCCGAGGCAGGCGGATGACGAGGTCAGGAGATTGAGACCATCCTGGTCAACACGATGAAACCCCATCTCTACTAAAAATACAAAAAATTAGCTGAGTGTGGTGGTGGGCGCCTGTAGTCCCAGCTACTTGGGAGGCTGAGGCAGGAGAATGGCATGAATCTGGGAGGCAGAGCTTGCGGTGAGCAGAGATTGCGCCACTGCACTCCAGCCTGGGCGACAGAGCGAGACTTCGTCTCAAAAAAAAGAAGGTAGAAGGCAGTTTGTGCTTTGGACTCAGAGGAGCGGAGTATGGTCTGCAAGCTAAGCAAAGGGAGGTTTTATGGATAAGTGGGTAGGTAGCAGCTTCAGCATTTGCAGAGAGGACGTAAATTACTTCTTTGGCTCAAATGACAAGGTGAGGTTTATATGACTGAGACCTAAGTGTGCTTCAGGACCCACTTACTTGTTTTTGCTACGGACAGCCTGGAACTGGAGTCAGAGCCACTCCAGTTAGGCTTTGTTAGCTGCATGGCAGTTGGGTGTTAAGACCACTTTGAGCTGAAAGGCCTGTCTGGCACTTCTCTACCAGTCTCAGCTTCCCGAGTGAAGATAAGACTAGTGCCCGCTTTCTAGGGTTACCAGGAGTATTAACGAGACAGTAGGTATCACCATTAGCAGATGGGCTGAACTTGGAGGAAACATTTGGGAAACAGCTTTATCAGGTGCATACCTCTGTCACCAAAGGCGATGTGGAATCTTCCCACCTGCCTCTTCAGAGCATCCTGGGCAGATCTCCTAGATTCCTAGTGATTTTCTGTAGGTTATCGTATTAAAAAGCCAGTTTTAGGTTTCTTCGTTCTACCAAACTCAAGAGTTTCAGAAAACAGCAGTGCTGAAGCATTAGTGTCGGCATCTATTTTTTTTTTTTTTTTGGTGTATGTGGGGGTCCTTGCTCCACTTCTTTGCTTCTTTCCAGCCGCTGCTGGCCCCTCCATAGTCAAGGGTCAAGGGAATTGGAGATTAGAGAAGTAGGCAGAGTTTTTTCACTTACCAAGTGCTGGTGCGCTCCCTCTGGGCTGCCGCATGTCTCCTGTCATGGCTGGCCTTTTGTAGGGGCACATTAGTGGTTTCTTAGAGCTGCCTCCCCGCAACTGTCATCCCACCCTCAGGGACCTTACAAGGATCTTTCCCTGATGCTCTGTCCAGCTGGCCTCTGCAGCCTTCACCCCCAGCTGCCCTGAGCCTTCTCCACTGGCAGAGAGTCCACCCACTTCTGCAAGGTCCTGCATGGGTCACCTGGCTGTCTTCTGATTCTGAGCTGTCCTGCTGGTCCCCCAGGAAATCCAACATCCTTGTCCTGACAGAGTTGCCCTGCTGCTTGCTCTTCCCCTGCAGCCTTCCTAGCAGCTGCAGCCAGGTGACGGGCAAGCCCTCTACAAGCTCCTGGGAACTCCCTGTGCTCTGGTCCGGAAACAGTATGGGGTGGGCTCATGAGCTTGAGCACCTCTGCAGTGCTTTAATGGGCTGTGCAATGCCATTTTTCTTTCTTGCAAGTCTCCATTCTTCAGGAGGCATTCTCTCCGATATCCTCATGGAAGGGAAGGGGAAATGCTGCAGAGCTCTCCTCTCTTTTATTTATTTATTTATTAGTTATTTACTTATCTATTTTTTGAGATGGAGTTTAGCTCTTGTTGCCCAAGCCAGAGGGCAATGGTGTGATCTTGGCTCACTGCAACCTCCACCTCCTGGGTTCAAGTGATTCTCCTGCCTTATTCTCCTGTGTAGCTAGGATTACAGATGCGTGCCACCATGCCCAGCTAATTTTTTGTATTTTTAATAGAGACGGGGTTTCGCCATGTTGACTGGGCTGGTCTTGAACTCCTGACTTCAGGTGATCCGCCCGCCTCGGCCTCCCAAAATGCTGGTAATACAGGCATGAGCCACTGCACCTGGCCTCTCTTTTTAACTTCCATTGGAAACCTTTCCTCCCAAGTCATCTCTAGCCTGCTCTGAAATGGGCTGTGACATTTGGTCACTGTGTAGCAAGTCCTGTGAGAATGAGCCTAGTGCCTGTCTTTAGAAAGTGAGTACTTTCTAAAGTGTGTGTCACCTATTGTCTCTAGTTTTGAGTAAACAGGAAGAGTCTCCTTCTGTGTTCTTCATAAGTTTCATAGTACAGGGCCTGGCCCATAGTAAACACCAGCGAGTATTGGGCATTATCATTATTTACCTTCTTTGGGCTATAGTTTTCTCATCTGGAAAGTTGAGTTTATGGTGGACTCTGCTCTGCTTGCCTCTTAGGACTGTTAACGTGCATCAAAGTATTGTAAGTCCATTTCATTTTTATCCTTTAGCCACAGCAGAACGGGATCTCTCCGCGCATGTTTAAGGCCTTTGTAAGCAAGAGCCACCCGGAATTCTCCTCTAACAGACAGCAAGATGCCCAGGAATTCTTCTTGCACCTGGTGAATCTAGTAGAGGTGAGTAGTCAGTCTTTGCGATGCTCAGCGGGGTTGTAAGAAGGGTGCCGAGCCACTCAGTGCAGTCCGCTGTGGCTTGATCAGAGTGCCTCCCCATTCTCTTCTTGCTTCAGTCTCTCCTGTCGAAGCTGGTTCAGAATCAGCTCCCTGGAAACTCTCTGCTCAGCCCACTTGATGTGACTGCTCTTCACATGCTAGTTTCCAGACACTTGTGGATCTCTGTGCTCCTCTTAACCTATATGTGTTATAGGAGTGCTTGCCAGTTATTCCACTCACAATTTATTTTTCCTGGTCTTTGTGACAAAGTCCCTTAAGAGCCCCGCATGGTATTTGGTGTCCTGCCACTGCTCAAAGATGATGACTCTGCTCACATCAGAATTGAATGCTATTAAAAACATTTTTTTTTTTTTTTTGAGACGGAGTCTAGCTCTGTTGCCCAGGCTGGAGTACAGTGGCACGATCTTGGCTCACTGCAACTTCTGCCTCCCAGGTTCAAGTGATTCTCCTGCCTCAGCCTCCTGAGTATCTGGGATTATAGACACCTGCCACCATGCCTGGCTAATTTTTGTATTTTTAGTAGAGATAGGGTTTCACCACGTTGGTCAGTCTGGTCTTGAACTCCTGACCTCGTGATCCACCTGCCTTGGCCTCCCAAAGTGCTGGGATTACAGATGTGAGCTGGAAAGCCACTGAGAATTTCTGAGTAAAGGCCTTTTTTCCCCCTGAAAAAACAACTTTTTTTTTTTTCCCCTTCTTGGTTACAACAGTGTTCTTTGTGGAAAATATAGAAAACACAAAGGAGAACATCAAAATCCCCCTTAATGCCACCCCCCTGCAAACAGCCAGTGTTTTTTTTTTTTTTTTTTTTTTTTTTTTTTGTCGCCCAGGCTGGAGTGCAGTGGCATGATCTTGGCCCACTGCAACCTCAGCCTTCCAGATTCAAGCGATTCTCCTGCCTCAGCCTCCTAAGTAGCTGGGATTACAGGCGCCCACCACCACGCCTGGCTAATTTTTTGTATTTTTAGTAGAAATGGGGTTTCACCATGTTGGCCAGGCTGGTCTCGTACTCCTGACCTCAGATGATCCGCCCGCCTCTGCCTCCCAAAGTGCTGGGATTGCAGGCATGAACCACCACGCCCGGCCAACAGCCAGTGTTCACAGTTTGGCATCAGCCCTTCCCGTCACTTTCCAGGTCTTATGTTAATTCTCTACATGCCCTTCCGTAAGCAGCGTTTTCACTTAAATGTTTTGCCACATCGTTACATCTGTTAACAGAGCATGATTTCTGTTTTATTTGTACCTAATTTATATGAGTGTATTTATATAATCATATTGTACATGTTTTCATTTTTCTGGGGCAGCCCTTTATTTTTTTCCCTTTCTCTTTTGATTGGCTTCTCCTCCTCCTTTCTTTTCATTCTATGAATTTCTCTCCCATGGTTTTTAATTTAATAATATTGACATAGTAATCCATGATGAACTGTATTTTATTTTACCAATCCCCATTTTTGGACTTTAGATAAATTCCCGTGTTTTGCTATTAAAGTGCATTGGTGAATGGGCATGCCCAGAGGAAATGTTTAATAAAGCCAACTGTTTACACCAGGTTTAGAGTTCATTTTCTAGTAAGTCTTAGTGGCTCAATATTCAAGCATTTACTAACCTGATACAATCCATCCTTCAGAGGAACCGCATCGGCTCAGAAAACCCAAGCGATGTTTTTCGTTTTTTGGTGGAAGAACGCATTCAGTGCTGTCAGACCCGGAAAGTCCGCTACACGGAGAGGGTGGATTACCTGATGCAGTTACCTGTGGCCATGGAGGCGGCAACCAACAAGGGTAACAATTCCAAAGCGGGAAGTTAGTACTGTGTGTCTTCATATGGGAAAACCCTTGAATCAGAGAGAATGGTTTAGTCACTGAAGTGTGTCAGGAGTAGACCCAGCCCAGATGATGTCTGCTTTGCTCATCTCTTTTCATCTCTTTGTTAGTTCCCATGTGACTTTTCCTTTGAGAAGAATCAAATGCATCACAGGTTTTATGGAGGCGTTATGGTTCGAACCTACTTCACTGCCTATAAATTTGGCCAACTACTGAGTATGGAGTCAGCATAATTTTGGGGAAAATTATTGGTAATGATATATGTAGAAAATTCTTTAACACTGTCATTTATAAGTTGTGCTATAAAGTCTGAGGGAAATGATCAGGACTGTATTTTTTAAAGTTAGACATTTGAGCAGAGGTCTCTTGAAATAATCCGGCTTTGGCACATGAGTATTTCAGCCACCTCTTCTGGGAGATAAATTGTGTCAGGGTTCTTTGTAAAGGCAAAGCCCATTAGAAGGGTCTCTGGACTTTGGAAGAGAGAAGGAGGCAGAGATGTGGCATTCATGTTTGGTGCCTTCTCCTTCCATCAGTCTAATCTGGTTCTTCCTAGGCAGAATAGACAAATGGTATTTCTTTGAATTAACATCGTATAAGCAAAATAGATAAAATAGCTGCTGGATTGCTCATCTCCTGTGAACCAGTCATTTTTGTAAAGTTCGGCAATTCCACTCTGCAGCCATAAAAAGGAATGAGATTATGTCCTTTGCACATGGATGAAGCTGGAAGCCATCACCCTCAGCAAACTAACACAGGAACAGAAAACCAAACACCGCATGTTCGCATTCATAAGTGGGAGTTGAACATTGAGAACACATGGACAAAGGGAGGGGAACATCACACACTGGGGCCTCTTGGGGGGTGGAGGGAAAGGGGAGGGAATTTAGAGGACAAGACAATAGGTGCAGCAAACCACCATGGCACATGTATACCTGTGTAACAGACCTGCACGTTCTGCACATGTATCCTGTTTTTTTTTCTTTTTTTTTAGAATAAAGAAAAAAAAGTTCAGCAAATCCCTGGATGGCCCATTTTCCTCTTTCTTGTGTGTGGGGAGTCATGGGTCAGTTTATGATGTTAACTGAAAAGTGATGGTTATGATGATTTGAGATGAAATGATTTTCATTTTCTATATGCTCATGCAGTTTTTGATCAATTTCAAAATCTTTCCAGTGTAGAAACAAGGGAATGGGAGTCTGTTGTTTGTTTCCTTGTTAGAACTAGGCTTCAGTGGTTTCTCTTGTCTACCTCAGGGTTACTGACTCACATGTCTGCTCAGGTCCATGATCTTTTCTAATTCTGTTTATCATTTATTAGTGATAACTATTTTTTTTTCAGAAAGGAGATTTATAATTTAGTCTCTGGAATTTGACTGCTGGGAATATCTAATGTTAGCAACCTAGATATAAGTACATCATAAACTGACTGGGGACAGGGGAATGAATTTTAAAAGCATCTAAGATGTGTTTAGGAAAACAGATATGTGTGTAAGTGTACTTACAAATTGATAAATCAGGAGTTTTTTTTGTTTGTTTTTTTTTCTTTTTTGGGTAATACAAAAGAAATGACCAGAAAGGCCATTCAGATCTATATAAAATTTTGACTACAGGCTAGTTTCCAGGACCAGATCTGCTGGTGCTTGGGAGCTTCCTCTTTTTCCCTTTGTATTTAATCATTTGAGTAGGAATAGCACAGAGGCCTTCGAGGTTGGTAGCCCTATGTCTGAGGTGTTGGGTAACCTCCACAGGAAGTTGTCTTGGCAGTGTTGGTTACTGTCATGGGTGTGTGATGGTGGCTAACTGCAGTCCTGTAGTTATCCTCCTCCTTGGCCTCACACCTCTGTGGGACCCATGACCTCTAATCATAGCTGCTGGTGGAACCAAATCAGAAAATGTATAACACCGCATCTGGTTCTTGGTTCTTGTCAGGCGCTTAGCAGTGGTGTTTTTTTTTTTTTTTTTTTTTTTTTTTTCCTGCCTTTGGTTATTTTATTTTAAACAGCTTAGAGTTAACAGGAATGTTTTTGTTACTTCTGTCTATGTGTGTGATCATTGGCAAAAATTGATCCCCTTACACAATATAACATCTCTTTCTGGCCTCATCTGTTGGGTTGTGGAGGAAGTGCTGATCAGGGTTTGAAGTCCAGCTTTGTCAGTAATTGGCTGGTTTTGACTTTGGGCCTCAGTTCTTCAGCAAGGCAGTGAAGGACTGAGAAGAGGTTAGCCCTTGGACCTTCACTGGCTATAAAATACTCTGATGTGAAGGCCTTGTTTTGGGAGGATGGCATTTGAATAAAGCCAGGATTGGCCTTTGGACAAACCAGGTTCATGGGCATTTATATCACACTCATGGTTTGACCCTCTCACCCACCCAGGCCAGGCCAAGCTCACACTTCCCTCCTGTCAGTCTCAAAGGGGAGCACGCAAAAGGATGTGAATGGCTCAACGCCACCTGTCGGTGCAACTCTAAAGACAGCCCCAGAACAGCCTTTCAGCAGGCGCATCTGGCTCTGTAAAGGACAACAAATAAGCAACCCTGGCCCAGCCCAGGAGCCTTCAGGGAAGACTGTTCAAAGAGGGTGCTTTTCATTTCCGTAGGGTAAGAGCGATTGCAAGGTCATTCATTTGCTCTTTCCCTCAGATGAACTGATCGCTTATGAACTAACAAGAAGGGAAGCAGAAGCAAACAGAAGACCCCTTCCTGAGTTGGTGCGTGCCAAGATCCCATTTAGTGCCTGCCTTCAGGCCTTCTCTGAACCAGACAACGTTGATGATTTCTGGAGCAGTGCCCTACAAGCGAAGTCTGCGGGTGTGAAGTAAGTGTGTGTATGTGTGGTGGCAGTGGGGTGAGGAGGGGCCTTTAGAGGTGGGGACAGGGATAGGGGAGAGGGAGTGGGTGTTCTTTGTGTCTGTGTGTATTTGTTCATGTGTGATGATGGGATTATGGTTCACACACCCTAATTGTCGTCATACTTCACTTGTGTGAGACGTGCCCAATAAAACAGGCCTGTGATTTATATTATATGCTAAGGAGGGGTTTTCTTTTTTCTTTTATTAAATGTAAGGCTGTGATTTATTCTCTATTAGGAGCCTGCCTGCCTTTCCTTCCTTCCTTCCTTCCCTCCTTCCTTCCTTCCTTCCTTCCTTCCTTCCTTCCTCTTTCCCTCCCTCCCAACCTTGCCCACACCCCCAGCCCCTCTCTCACCAAGAGGGTACAGCAAAGAAACAATCCCATACTCCCAAATGGCAAGAATGACATTATTAATGAAGAAATTATAAAAATACTTAAGACAGGCCTCCATATTTAAACTCCATTGTGCTATATTTTAACTCCATAATTAAAGACTTGGTCTAGAACTTAGTTGACTGTGTTTCTCCTTGGAGACTAGGAGTCTCAGGACATCTCAAAGTGGACAGGAAGTCTCCTGAGCATTGCTGAAATGAGCCGCTCAGGGTTTAGTCAGATGTCCTGTTTTCACATTGTGAGGCTGGTTGTCAGACACACACAAGTTTTTTTTCCCCATCTGCCACCCTAGTTGATTTGATACAGTCGAATCCTTGCCAACATACTTCATATCACTGCACTTATTGGAAAAACAGTGCTTACAGTGGCAAAAAACAAAGGGAGGTCTGAAAGTTTGGCTCCAGAAGTTTTGCTACATTCAGATATTCTTTGGCCATTTTTCTTTGAGGCTAAGATTGAGATTTTGGCTAACATAAAGGGGATTAAAGGATGGAACAGCTGGTGTGGGCTGTTTTTACCATGGCCTCAATAGCAGTTCAACCTGTATATATATAATATATAACATAATATATAATAATAAATATTATATAATATATAATATATTATAATAAATGTTATATTATATAATATATAATATAACAATATATAATATATAAATATACTATAATATTTATACTATATACTATATACTATATAATATATATACTATATAATATATTATATATACTATATTATATATACTATATAATATATTATATATACTATATAATGTATAATATATACTATATAATATATAATATATATTATATATATATTTTAGATGGAGTTTCGCTCTGTCACCCAGGCTGGAGTGCAGTGGCATGATCTCAGCTCACTGCAACCTCCGCCTCCTGAGTTCAAACAATTCTCCTGGTTCAGCCTCCCGAGTAGCTAGGAATGCAGGCATGTGCCACCAAGCCTGGCTAATTTTTGTATTTTTTTTTTTTTTGAGATGGAGTTTTGCTCTTGTTGCCCAGGCTGGAGTGCAGTGGTGCGATCTTGGCTCACCGCAACCTCTGCCTCCCAGGTTCAAGTGGTTCTCCTGCCTCAGCTTCTCAAGTAGCTAGGATTACAGGCCTGTGCCACCATGCCTGGCTAATTTTGTATTTTTAGTAGAGATGGTAGTTCTCCATGTTGGTCAGGCTGGTTTCGAACTCTCAACCTCAGGTGATCCTCCTGCCTTGGTCTCCCAGAGTGCTGGGATTACAAGCGTGAGCCACTGCGCCCAGCCAATTTTTGTTTTTTTTAGTGGAGACGGGGTTTTACTATTTGGCCAGGCTGGTCTTGAACTCCTGACCTCAGGTGATCTGTCCTCCTCAGCCTCCCCAAAGTGCTGGGATTACAGGCATGAGCCACCATGTCTGGCCTCAGCCTATATTATATGTTCTCTGTGAAACCCCTCCCTCAGGTTTCTGCTGTGTTTCAGATTATAGACTTCATATGTTAACAACAGGAAAGCAAAAACAATTTATTTCAAAAAGGAAAAACAAGCCATATTTGTTAAAATTATTTTTAAAAAGCTCCTTATTCAAGGGAAATTAATAGTAGTTCATTTGGGATCAGTTGCCCATCACTAGGTGAGTGTTCATCCTAGGACTGCTCAGTTGTAGGCGTGGGTGGTTGTGTGTGTGCATGTTGTGTATGTGTGCACATGTGCATGTGCCTGTTTGTGTCTTTGCAGATAACAGTTGTTGAGTTCTCAAGTTCAGTGTGAGAGATACTTTATTACAACTCAGAGATATCTTTGGGCAGTTAGACCTCTACACCCTCTATTAGTGATGGAAGCAATTTTTAAAAATCATTGACAGTAGGTGTAAGACTGATTCCTCGAACATTTATCCTTTTCTCTTTGTGCTTTTGTTCTGATTCCATTTTGGAGGTGGAAGGTGATCATGGGGCCTGGAAGCTTCGAAAGCCCCAGCATCAGGTGTGAGCTGCAGAGTGGGATATTGTTCACTTGCCTGGCCCTCGGCCACACCTTTCTGCTCTTCAGAAAAGTGCCTGGTGTCTTAGAAGTGCAGGGTGTGACACACTCTCTGTGCCTGCCTCTCCCTATAAGTGTCTTACCAGGAAGCAGCGTTTACAACACCTGGAAATGGCCCATCTTTAAAATGCGGACTGAGAGGTATTAGCTTTCCACAGACAGGCAGATTCCCTGAGCCCAGGGCTAGTGGTCAGGAGACCTGGATTCTTCTCCTGTGTCCACCTCCCACCTTAGCTTCTGTCCTGGGGCAAAGTCACCGCCCAGTGATTCCATCTGTAATGGAGAAATGATGCTGTCCTGAATTTCTCCTCAGATGCTACAAAATATTCAGTTGTAGGCAGTGCTAGCCTATCTATCTAGAATCCTCGAGGAGGGGTTTCTGCTTCCTATAG
Source organism: Macaca thibetana thibetana (assembly GCF_024542745.1). Lineage (NCBI taxonomy): Eukaryota > Metazoa > Chordata > Mammalia > Primates > Cercopithecidae > Macaca > Macaca thibetana. The sequence continues at coordinate 83,532,360 of NC_065579.1, forward strand.
TTCTTACAAGGACCTTTTACCTTTTCTTTTTTGTCTGCATACACACATGCTCTTGCATGTGCCTTTTATATACATAAGAAGAATTAGTACTGGGCATATCCAATTGTTACGAATTGAAAACTAGTCCCTGTGGGAAAGAAAAAGACAATGTTAAAGGTCATAAAGCAACTGTCATTTATTGCACATTTGTTATTGCCAGGTCATGTGTTAAGCATTTCCCATCAATGATCATATTTCATTCTCTTAGTAGTCTGAGGTAGGTACCATTATTTTCTCATTTTATGAAGGAAGAAATAAAAGACGTAATTGGCCAGTAAGTGGCAGGCATGGGATTCATTCCAGTCTGATTGAGTTCAAACTCTCAACGCTTGTTATCGAGCACCCCTATATTCCTTGTCATGCTTGCTTATCCTTACATTTTTGTAGTCTTGCTTTTCTTTATTATGCTTTATCATGTTTCAAATATAAGTTTTGAGAAAACCACTTCAGTAGATTTCTAAGAGATGTTATTTTTATTTCCTGCAGTGTAAGCTGTGATTCAGTCTACATTTTATTAATTTGGGGCCTTGAGTTTTTCTTTTGTTACACCCAGAGCCTGAAGACCAGGAAGAGGCAAAAAAAATGTCCTAAATATCTTGGCGGATCTTGCATCAGTGTGGGCCAGACGTAAAGACCCTTCTCTTAAATGATCATGAACAGACTGTGTCTGGGAAGAATATTAGTGCTTGGAACGTTTATTCACCCAGCAAATATTATCACTCACTTAGCATATTCTAGGCAATGGGTTGAACAAGACCTAACTCCTGCCCTCAGATAGATAAAGAGTTGAGAGGGAGAGATTTTTACTTACCCACGATCATTTCTAAAGAGAAAAGCATACTGTGGGGTTGCAGAGCACAGACTCTGAGTAGATGCCCAGTGTTTGAATGCCCAGGCTAGAACTTATTGGTATGTGACCTTGGCCAAGTGACCTCACCGCCATAAGCTCCGGCTTCCCTATCTGTAAACTGGGGATAATAATGGTACTTTCTTTACAGGGTTGGGGTAAGGATTAAGTGAGATAAGTCGTGTAAAGTGCTTCACACAGAGCAAATATGGGATGGAATTGTTATTTCTGTTATCTTTATCTTCCTTTTTTTGTCTTTGATGATGTAATTTGAGTGTGGTGGATTGATGATTATATTTTCAACAAGCAGACAGGGTAAGATTACGGATTTTTTTTAGTTGTTAGGTTTTCAGTACTGTAGACATCTTAATGTCTGAATGTCAGGAAGAGGTACACTTTATATTTCTTTCTCAATACCATCTTTATTGTATTTTTGCCTTAATTATGATTTAGCGAACAATCAATATATTTTAAATAATGTTAACAGGTTGTTAACAACAACACAATATTGTTGTTGGGACCTACTCTAAGCACTTTATATGTCTTAAAGCATTTAATTCCCATAACAGCTCTTTGAAGTAAATTTGCTGTCTATCTAGATCATTAGAATGACTTACATTCTAATGATCTTTATTAAAAACATATCGCTTTCCAAGAAATATTTTAATTCCAGGAATTAATGTTAGGAATAAAAGAATAAGCTGAACATAATTTATAACTTTGCTAGATTTAACTAACTTGATGTCCCCAAACTGCAATAAATGAATGCAAAGCATAGCTTTTGAGATTGATTTGAATGGATACATACTGAACAGTTACTACATGTGAGCGATTCAACTTGAGACCCTATAGAGGTTACAAAGATGAATAAAGAATGTTTTTCCCAATAGGGCAAATATTATGTGAACACCATCTAAATCTACTTTCTGGTACTTTTAGGTTGGCAGCTACCCATAACACAGTGATGTGTTAAATTGTCCCTGCCCCAAACTTGAGTTATTTCCCTACCCCTACTATGGTATTACAGCTGACACTCCACCTAGATACTGACCACAGAGCAGCTTCAAGAGTCTCAGGGATCCTGAGTCATATTTTGGAAATTATTGGTTGACCAATGTCTTTTGGTTGATTTCACTGTTATGTATTTTCCAGATTTTAAGCTAATGTGGTAGGAAGAGGAGGTGAGACAAAGAACATTTTTACATTAAAATATCATGGCCAGGTGTGGTGGCTCACATCTGTAATCCCAGCACTCTGGGAGGCTGAGGTGGGTGGATCACATGAGGTTAGGGGTTCAAAACTAGCCTGGCCAACATGGTGAAACCCTATCTCTACTAAAAATACAAAAATTAGCTGGACATGGTGGCAGGTGCCTATAATCCCAGCTACTCAGGAGGCTGAGGCAGGAGAGTTGCTTGAATCCAGGAGGCAGAGGTTGCAGTGAGCCAAGATCATTCCATTGCGCTCCAGCCTGGGCAACAAGAGCAAAACTCTGTCTCAAAAAAAAAAAAAATTTATATATATATAATTATATATAAAATTATATAATAAAATTATATATATAATTATATATATAAAATTAAATAATATAATTATATATATAAAATACAAGATGGAAGTTGTTTTTTGGTGCAGTTGAGGACTTGGTGACATTTAAATAAGAATAATGTTTATTACTGCTTCTCAGAAGATAGAAAAACCTAATTAGAGATAATATATAATTTCTGGAGAGTGAGCCTGGCTAATAGTAGATCAGTTGCTTGGGATGATAAAGCTCCTATTTTCTGAGCGTCTTTATATTACTGCCTTTATTCTTCTACCAACTTTGTAATGGAGAATTTGAGATACAGGAAATTTAAGTAACTTGCCTGGGGGTAAAATACAGATAAGTGACAGTTCGATTCAGCATCCAAGGCTTTGTAGCTTCTAGCTCTTTCGTGACAAAATAATCATGCTAATTCCTTAGGTATATACAATACTTTCTAGTGTGCCAAGCGATTTCACATCATTTCATGAACATTGCATGGCCTGGCAGGTAGACATGATTAGTAAGTCCATTTTGTAGATGGATCAGGGAGGGTCAGTGATTTGCCCAGATTTGGAGTGAATGAAGTGGCATTTTCAAGACCCACATCCACGTCTTTTGACTGTTTTTTGTCCCGTGTTCTGTCCCTGTGCTGTGCCTTTTCTCTGACACTAGGGGGCAGCAATACATTTGCATTAATTTTCCAAATCCTGGGAAGATGCATTACAAGTAGAAGGCAATGACTTAGATTTGAAAAGTGGAATAGGGGAGGATATTCTAGAATTTTTTATTTTAAAAGGTATCTGTGATACCTATCAACAGCTTATTTTCTTTTTTACATATACCTACCACACCTACATTGACTACAAACAAAAATGGTTGTTAAAAACAGAGCTTGAACTAGGGTATGAATTTGGTGTACAGGTTGAACAGTCTGTGTATAAAATTGCCAAATCCATGCCCAGGAAATTGAGCCTTTCTGAAAGTTTGGAGAGGATTCAAGATACTGGTAATGTGTATTAATTTTAAACTTCAAGGCCCAGATTCAGATGTTTTGGATACTTATCCCGTAATATGTCTACCGCTAGGATCCATGTGGCCATGGATTAGGTACCACAGTATTTTAATGAGGCCCTGGCATTTCCAATAGTCAACCTCAACCAAAGTTTCAGTAAGCCGTTCGTCTGCCAACTCTGTGCTATAAGACAGTGACTCTGTGTGGAAGTGGAAATGGAGGTGGGGGTGTTTCAGGATCACCTGGGGAGCCTTTTCAAACCCCACATACATGTACATCATACATGCATGCCATAAACAGTCAAAAATATGTCTACTAAATTCTAGCAAGGATTTCAGAAAAAATAAATGGTTGAAAAGCACTTTTCAGAAATATAAAACACCACAGCAAAGTAAAAGTAACAATTTTGAAACAGGTCGAAAAGCATTCTTTTTTTTTTTTTTGAGATGGAGTCTTGCTGTGTTGCCCAGGCTGGAGTCCAGTGGCGCCATCTTGGCTCACTGCAACCTTCGCCTCCGGGGTTCAAGTGATTCTTCTGCCTCAGCCTCCCGAGTGGGGATTACAGGCGTGGCCCTACCACGCCTGGCTAATTTTTGTATTTTTAGTAGAGACAGGGTTTCATCATGTTGACTAGGCTGGTCTTGAACTCCTGACCTCAGGTGATCCGCCCACCTCGGTCTCCCAAAGTGCTGGGATTACAGGTGTGAGCCACCGTGCCTGGCCAAAAGTATTCTTAAAGGATAACATCCTATGTTAAACATTTTCTTCTTGTGAAGAGGACAGGACAAATGAGCAGGGGAGAGCGAATGTGTGTCCTCTTATATGTCTGTGTTTGTGTGTTCCTCCTCTTCAGTTCAGCCGTTGGAATGGCCAGGTGTGCCTCAGACAAAGTTGATATGCTTTTTGAACTGTATTACAATACTTATTGCCTTGTTTCATTGATATATCCCCTTGTGTTTCCCAGAACATCTCGCTTTGCTTCATTCCCTGAATACTTGGTAGTGCAGATAAAGAAGTTCACTTTTGGTCTTGACTGGGTTCCCAAAAAATTTGGTAGGTATCTTTTGCTTGCTTTTGCTTAAAACATCAAATGAGCCATTTAAACAACATGGCATGTGAAAGAGCCCATGTAGTTGGCTGCCACAAACAGTTCCATTTCATTCTTCTATCATTCTCACCTTTCTGTTTTGAATCAGAGTATATGATAAGAACTGACAATACAAATTCCACCTGCTTACCCACCCCTCCAGTTATGGTTTCTGGAATGACCGAATTCTAAGAGTGTAAACAGAATCCTCACATTGTCAAATAAACAGTGCTTTCCAAACTTGAACGTGCATATGAATTACCTGGGATCTTGGCTAAAATGCAGATGCAGATTAGGCAGGTCTGGAGTGGGCCTGTGATTCTAACAGGCTCCCACATGATGCTGCTGCTGCTGCTGCTGCTGATGCTGTTGGTGCTGCTGGTCCACAGACCACACTTTGAGCAGCCAGTGGTTGAAGATGCAGTCTCCTCTTAGCATCTCTCCTCTGCCTCTGAGCAGGCAGGTGTGGCTGATGACATTCACTTAAATCATACATATATTATTAATAATAAAGTAGAAAAAGCCAGTTGCATTAGACAGTAAAACAAAAGGATGTGATTTTGGCTTCATGAGGTTTTCTTCATGCTAATTTTAAAAGTTCCTGACCATTGTTAGAGGTTAATTTTTCAGACAATGCATAAAAGCCTTTCTCCAGCATTATGATCTGATGCCAAGGGTGTTACTAGGTTGTCCTCAGTGGCGTGGAAGAATGTACAGTTTCTCAAGCAAGTACCTTGGACTATTTGCCAGACTTTTAAAGTTTTTATGTTTTTAAGTACTTAAGAAAAAAAAACCAACTAAATCTTATGCTGGTTAACTAAGCACTTGTCCGAAGGGGATAGGTAAAAAGGATGTAGAATCGGCTGGAGTGATTTCCTAGAGACCTCCAGCACTAACAGTTACACAGCACTTGTTTGTGATGGGAAATTGTGCTGGGCTGTTACTGATCCTACAGGAGATCCTCCCTTTTCTTGACGGAATAGTTTTGTGAGCAGAGGAAGACAAGAGGGCAGGATGTTGACCACTCAGCTTTTCTTCCATGGACCTGAAAAGTAACTGAGAGAAAAAACTTCCTTGTTCTGAAGGCTTTGAATTGCCTTGGAGATAGTTTGCTTATTTTCTTTGTCCTTGGAATTTCTGTAAAGGAATACAACATTTGAATCCCATTTCATTGACTTGCTGAATTTTAAGGAACCTCAAAATTTTCTTTAATGAACCTGAATTTTTCTCTTAAGGAGCAGTTGTATTGATTTTGTTGGTCAGTTTTTATGTTTGGTTTTGCTGCCTCCTGAAATTTAAATTTGCTTTTGTAAACTAAGCTCTGTTCTTTGGGTCGTTGTTTTAAAATAGGATTTATGTACCTGGTGTCATCACTGATTCTGGGGGCAGTACTTTCAGGTTGTTTGCTAGCCCAAAAGATGTATCCTGTACCAACATTTGAACCCATTTTCCATTATTGTCATCTGAATATGTGCGATACTAAATCTTGACAGGGTATCAGTCAGACAAATTTTGTATTTGAATAAGTCAACACAACAACGGAGTCAAGAAGTTAAGAAAAGTACTGTAAAAATACACTAGAGATTCAATTAATTTCTTTAAAACTTCATTATTTATTCAAAACCATATTTAGAATATCCATAGTACCCATCATGATCCGAGAATGGGTTGCATTGTCAAATGGGGTTGCAAACTCAAATGCCTAACAAGGACAGGGTAATAATCTAAATGAAGGAACTGGGCTGAGTATAGGAAGCTTGTAGCTAGCTAGCTTGGCCTTGCTTGGGTGTTCCCACGTTGAATAAAGAGATGAACTAGAAAAGCTACCATAAGAATCAGATTAGCACAAACATGATGCTCAGGGAGCAACAAGGAGCAGTGGGGTCTGTGTCAGACTAGCATTGCACCATTGTCTAGGGTAGAAACTGAAGATCAGCTCCAGATGGTTGTTACCATATGAGCATATGCTACAGCTTTATGCTTTTCAAAATAAGCTGGAAATCTGGATTTTACCTTACATCTTCTGATTTAAAATTTGGAATTTGTTGTTCACACTTCTAAAATATCAAACAGATTGTGTCTGGGCCACACATGGTCTATGGGCTGCCAATTTGTGACCTCAGGCTTAAATGATTTGCTCTTGTTTGGTGTGAAATCCTGCCACCCACTGTATTTTCCCTGGGTTCTCCACTAATACCTGATTAGTCTTGATGAACCTGCTGGTCGAGCGACATATTCTAGGGAATTGAAAAACATCCCTTAGCTCTGTCTAGACACGTGCATGTAGAGTTATAGTGCTGGTATTATAATAAGCACAGAATAAGTGATTATGGAGAGCCCAGTGGATATAATCTCTCTCATTTTGCAGATGTTTCTATTGATATGCCAGACCTACTTGATATCAACCATCTCCGAGCCAGGGGGTTACAGCCAGGAGAGGAGGAACTTCCAGACATCAGCCCCCCCATAGTCATTCCTGATGACTCAAAAGGTACCATCTCCTGCCAGGAGAATATGCTCTACCCTCCCACCCTGTTCTATAGGAACAGTCTCTTTCTTCCACCACTGTGTTGCTGCTACCACCACCACCCACTGGGGGTCTAGCTGCCTTGCTGTGATGTAACCCACCACCGACACACAGAAAGGGGGCATAGCTGCAATGGTAAACATAAAATAGACATTGTAAGAGGCACAGACCCATCATGTGTGGTCGAAATGGACAGTGTTTTTCTGTAGGCTCTTAGTCTAGGGAAGCTGTCATTCTTGGGAGTACCTTTGGACAACCTAAAGGGGAAATTGAACGGCGTGAGTTGGTTTTAAAAACTATGATGGCATCTTACCTCCCCAGCTTTGTTACTGCTTCATAGAAAGGAAGAGGTTTGAGTTTCTCTTTGACTCTGTGACCCTGTCACTGGTCATTGTTCAGAATACATAACTTTTTTTTTTGGGGGTGGAGCCTTGCTCTTTTGCCCAGGCTAGAGTGCAGTGGCATGATCTCAGCTCACTGCAACCTCCGCCTCCTGGGTTCAAGCAATTCTCCTGCCGCAGCCTCCCGAGTAGCTGGGACTACAGGCGCACACCACCATGCCTGCCTTATTATTATTATTTTTGTATTATTAGTAGAGACGGGGTTTCACCTTGTGAACGAGGATGGTCTCGATCTCCTGACCTCGTGATCTGCCCACCTCAGCCTCCCAAAGTGTTGGGATTACAGGCGTGAGCCACTGTGCCTGGCCTCATAACTTTTTAGTGGAAAAAGACATGCCAAAAATAGTTGTCTCACCTTTGTGGGTTCAAAAACAGTGTCAGAAAAATCGTGGTTTAATTATTAGCTCAGTTATCCCGATGAAATCAGTTTCATTCTGGCTTTGTTCACTCACCTGTTTACTGTTCATCTTCCTAATGAGTTAATCAGGTAAATTAACTCATAATGACAGAGCGCTCTCTGGGACCGTCTACTAAAGGTTTTCCATCAGTTAAACAGTGAAGCTGGTCAGGTATAAAGGAAGATGAGTCTAGAAGGAGCAAGATAGGATTCAGATAGCATCTGTATTTTGTTGTTCTCTAATGCTGGGTCAGATGCTAAATTATAGAGAAAGAGTAGAGAAGGGACATTCTAGGTCATGTAGTACAGTTGGTTCATTAAAGGGGTTAAAGAAGGATCAGCATGGGCATCAGATAAATATAAGAAGGTTTATTAGTACTGCTCTGGCTCTCTCTGATGTTCATAATAAGATCTTTGGTTTGTAGTTACACAGAGCTCTTAGAAATACAGAGAGAGGGCCAGGCGTGGTGGCTCATGCCTGTAATCCCAGCACTTTCGGAGGCCAAGGTGGGCAGATCACGAGATCAGGAGATTGAAACTATCCTGGCCGACATGGTGAAACCCCGACTCTACTACAAATGCAAAAATTAACTGGGAGTGGCCACGTGTGCCTGTAATCCCAGCTACTCAGGAGGCTGAGGCAGGAGAATCGCTTGAACCAGGGAGTTGGTGGTTACAGTGAGCTGAGATTGTGCCTCTGCACTCCCACCTGGTGGCAGAGCAAGATCCCGTCTCAAAAAAAAAAAAAAGAAAAGAAAAATACAGAGAGAGGCCGGGCACAGTGGTGCATCCCTATAATCCCAGCACTTTGGGAGGCTGAGGTGGGAGGATCACTTGAGCCCAGGATTTGAAACCAACCTGGTCAGCATAGTGAGACACTGTCTCTACAAAAAATAAAATATTTAAAAGTTAGCCAGGCGTGGTGACTGGTGATGTGTGCCTGTAGTTCCAACTACTCAGGAGGCTGAGCCAGGAGGATCACCTGAGCCCAGGAGGTTGAGGCTGCAGTGAGCCATGACTGCTGCACCACCCTCTGGCCTGGGTGACAGAGTGAGACCCTGTCTCCAGAAAAAAATTTTTTTAAAGAAGAAATAACAGAGAGATAATAGGGAAATAGTAGTTTGTTAGGATAATAATCAAAGTATCATGTTTTAACTAACCTAAATGCCTGAAAGCTATTACTTTCTCTCATTACTGAGGCTGGGGTGGTCTGTGTGCGATTGAGGGACTGACAACAATGTGTGGTCCCTAGGGGTGGGGAGGGCAATTGGGAATGCTCTGGATCAATGGGTTTTCTTTTTCTAAAACTCTTCAACATGGTTTGGTCTCATTTTCTGTCCTCTCCCTTAATTTCCAGATCGCCTGATGAACCAATTGATAGACCGTATGTATCTTTAAAAATGTTTCCCAATGTCCTACTATTGTTACTAATCTGATGAATTTGTCTGTGAGAGTTCAGTAAAGAGGCATTGTTCTGTAAGTGTGTGTGTGCAGCTTTTCCCAGGTGGGAACGACTCTGTGTCTGCTAGTCAGTGACACACTGATCAGGTGGCCCGTGGGGCTCAGGAGAGTGACCATTAGCATGAGGCTAACCAGCCCTGGGTCACAATCTTGGCCTGCCATTTATGACTGTGTGACCTGAAGTAATTTACTTACCTTCTCTTTGCCCCAGTTTCCTCCTGTGTGAATGGGGCTAGACTTGCCCTTTCTTCCCTCTCTGGCCACTGAGTAGGCCTCTTTGTGCAATGGTGGCACATGGTCAGTCACTTTTTCCTCTCCTGCTGTAAGACACATAATGAAGACACACAGCTGACAGGACATGATAGTGTTAATTAATGCTCTCAAGGATATTAGTTTGACTGGATTGTTTGTTAATTTTATAGCCTTTTAGTTCCTAATCCTGTGGGAGTTGATACTCTTGGTTTTCTAGAAAGAACATAAAAAAAAAACAATAGACAGTATTTAGATATTAACTAGGAGAAAGATAAAGCATTTAACACTAGATACTCTAAATCTTTTGGTCTGTAAAGTCTTTCAAGACAGTAACTAATATTAATTTAGGAGTTTGAATCTTACACATTGCAAATGATTGATCATGTAGCTTAGACCTCCATGTTTCCTTTCTTGAGACAATTATGTTTTGCTGATTGTTAGAGGAGTGATTAGAGTCAGCAAGAGTCAGCCTGCCATGATCTTCACATGCTACCTGGTAGGACTGTGGGTAGCCTGGGACATACTATTCCCACTGCGAATAATCTAATTGTAATAGCCGCTGCTAAAGTTTTTGAATGCTTACCATGGATCATTTTGCATTTATTGTTCCATAAATTTTTTCAACAGTCTACAACTCTAGTTTTTATAAAACAAGGTCCCAGATCTCACTGGGACAGGTCTACAACTCTACTTTTTATAAAAAATGGTGGGAAGGGCAAGGCAGGTGACATTTTGTAGAGGATCAAACTTCCTAGATCTAGGAAGTTTTGGAGACCCAAGACCTGGGACCAGAACTAGGGCTAGGAATTACCGTGCTTCTCAGGCCACTAGACTATCTTGGCATGTGAGAGGTTTGCTTGTTGCGTCTAATGCTGTGGAGAGCTGACCTGCGGGATCTCACGCCATGGGAAGTGATGGGCATTTGGAACTCACTGTGCCAGAGGAGACTGCCTCTGACTGTGAGAGCATGCAGCCATTTTTTAGTGTTGCTGGTTTGGCCATTTGTTTCCTCCTGGATCTAAGCATGCTGTCTTACCAACAATCAGGAGAAAATAAAACTACCTGTCATGAACTGACATTTGCATCCTATCTTTCTTAAATGTTTTTTTATTTTTTATTTTTTATTTTTGAGACAGAGTCTTGCCTCAGCCTCCCAAGTAGCTAGGACTACAGGTGCCCGCCACTATGCCCAGCTAATTTTTGTATTTTTAGTAGAGACAGGGTTTCACTGTGTTAGCCAGGATGGTCTTGATCTCCTGACCTCGTGATCCACCCGCCTCAGCCTCCCAAAGTGCTGGGATTACAGGCATGAGCCACTGTGCCCAGCCCTTAAATTTTTAAAAAGAATAACTATTTTCTCATTACAAAAGTAAAAAGTCATTTAGAGACTATAGAGTAGTCAGAAGAATCATCCATGGTTCTATCACCTGTCTATAACCACTGTTGACATTTGGGGTATATCCTTCTATTCTTTATTGTGCCTGGCTCACTTTATTTTTCACAAAAATGGAGTTATATATTTCTTTTTTTTTTTTTTTTTTTTTTGAGACGGAGTCTCACTCTGTCACCCAGGCTGGAGTACAGTGGCACAATCTTGGCTCACTGTAACCTCTGCCTCCTGGGTTCAAGCGATTCTTCTGCCTCAGCGTCCTGAGTAGCTGGGATTACAGGTGTACGCCACCACGCCCGGCTAATTTTTTGTATTTTTAGTAGAGATGGGGTTTCACCATGTTGGCTAAGCTGGTCTCGAACTCCTGACCTTGTCATCTGCCTGCCTTGGACTCCCAAAGTGCTGGGATTACAGGTGTGAGCCACCATGCCTGGCCAGAATTATATATTTCTAGTCTAATATTATCAACATGTATGTTTGAGATTATATCTCAACTGCCATTGAAAGGTGTTCTGCAGAGTTTCATAGTTTCTGTACTGTAGGATTCTTTACTACAGAACTTTTGAGTCTTCACTGTACTAATGCACATCATGAATTTCTAAGGAGAAGATAGACTATGTAGGTTTAAAAACTTATTTGACCACAGAAACCCCATTTTTAATTCAACGATTACATCTCTTAGAACACTACGATCCTGCAGAACACCATTTGGGAATCACTGTTGTCCAACATAATTGTTTTCTGAACATTTGACCTTGATAGGATGTTTTATGTATCTTCCTTGTAAGAGAGCACTTTGGTAAATGCATTTTGGTTTTTTGAGACAGAGTCTCACTCTGTCGCCAGGCTGGAGTGCAGTGGTGTGATCTCAGCCCACTGCAACCTCTGCCTCCCAGGTTCAAGCGATTTTCCTGCCTCAGCCTCCCAGATAGCTGGGACTACAGGTGCACGCCACCACGTCCAGCTAATTTTTGTATTTTTAGTAGAGTCGGGGTTTCACCATGTTGGCCAGGATAGTCTGCATCTCTTGACCTCGTGATCCACCCGCCTTGACCTCCCAAAGTGTTGGGATTACAGGCGTAAGCTACCGCACCCGCCTGGTAAATGCATTTCAATACAAAATTTTTGTAGAACAGCTATCTCTCTTCTCAGTTCTTCTACTGATTGCCAGAAAATTGACAGAAGTTTTAGTAGAGTCCTCAGGACATGGAAAACCCAAGGGATATATTTTATATTCCAGTTTTTTCTCCTCTTTTGGTATAATAGAACAGTGTGTATGTGTATGTATCCTTACATACACACAGCTTTACACACACATCTCTATCAATATCTAGATGTTATTAACAAAAGAAAAAACCCAAAGTGTCTGAGCCCAAGTTACTTTGTAAAGCTGTCTCTTAATATTTTAAACTTGTATAATTAAAAAAGGAAATTTTTACTTCTATACTTAACATTTGCACTCTCCATTTCCCAGAGCTGATTGCTTCCTATGATTGCCAGATGTATCTAAAGACCTGCATTAACTTTCTGTGAGGTTTAAGGAACAGGCTTTTAGGGCTGTAGATAGTGCTTTCTCTTCAAGTTTCAGTCATAGGAGAGGCTGCTGGAGAGGTCTTGAGAATGCTCTGAAATCATTCTGGGAATACACTAAATCTCCCCATATGAAACTAGGGAACTGTTTTTCATTGCTTGGATTGTCCAGGTGATTAACTTAGTTCCTATTTGGGTCAAAGATATAAACTTAGCCCAGAGAGCTTTAATATTTGGATGGCTTAAAACAAAACGAAACAAAGTAAAACTATTATCTACTCCCAACAAAATAGCACTTTCTTTGGGTAGCATGTGGATAAGAGAGTGAAGAGCAGCTAAGACAAGAAGCGATAGAGTTTCCTCTTTCACACTAGAATATCCTGTTGTGCTCTGTAGCATCAGACATCGATGAGTCATCAGTGATGCAGCTGGCCGAGATGGGTTTCCCGCTGGAAGCATGTCGCAAGGCTGTGTACTTCACTGGAAACATGGGTGCCGAGGTGGCCTTCAACTGGATCATCGTTCACATGGAAGAGCCAGGTAGGTGACAAGAAAATGGAATGGCTTTGGAGTCTGATGTGACCCTTAGTGATGCTGAGTCCTGGTCCTTCCAAGGCCCCTGTGGTTGTATCCCTAGAAAATGACTTTACAGTCCCTAATCTGCTGCAGTGGAGGAGAAAGCCAGTTTTTGTCTTTCTTCTTGTTTTTAAAAACAACAGTTTTAGGCCAGGCACAGTGGCTCACGCCTGTAATTCCAGCACTTTGGGAGACTGAGGTGGGCAGATCACAAGGTCAAGAGATGGAGACCATCCTGGCCAACATGGTGACACCCTGTCTCTACTAAAAATACAGACATTAGCTGGGCATGTTGGTGCGTACCTGTAGTCCTAGCTACTCAGGAGGCTGAGGCAGGAGAATCGCTTGAACGCAGGAGGTAGAGGCTGCAGTGAGCCAAGATCGCACCACTGCACTGCAGCCTGAGTGACGGAGCGAGATTCTGTCTCAAAAAAAAAAAAAAAAAAAAAAAAAAAAGCAAGCAGCTTTATTAAGATATAATTCACCCCTTTAAAGTTTATAAGTCAGTGGCAAAAAGACCAATAGAGAGATATGGGATATACTTCCAACTAAGCAATGATGAAAACTTGAAATGGAAACATGGCCGTGAAGAAACGGAAGCTGTTTAGTTAGCTTTTTCTTTTATCTACTTTATTAAGCTATAATGCATATATTCATCTATTTAAAGTATACATTTCAATAGTTTTCCATAAATTCAGAGTTGTGCAACCATTACCACTATCAAATTTTAGAACATTTTGTACCCTCCAAAAGAAATCTCGTATATATTAGTAGTGACTCCCCGTTTTCCCACTCACCCCAGCCCCTGGCAACCACGAATCTGTTTTCTGGATTTGCCTGTTTTGGAAATTTCATATAAATTGAGTCATATACGATGAGGTCATTTGTGTTTGGTTTCTATCACTTAGCATAATGCTTTCAGTCACTTAGCATAATGCTTTCAAGATTCATCTATGTTGTAGTATGTGTCAGTACTTCGTTCCTTTTTATGGTAAAATAATCGTCTACTGGGTCGGGTACAGTGGCTCATGCCTGTAATCCCAGCACTTTGGGAGGCTGAAGCAGGAGGATCACTTGAGGTCAAGAGTTCAAGACCAGCCTGGCCAACATGGTGAAACCCCATCTCTATTAAAAATGTAAAAATTTTCTGGGCATGGTGGCGGGCACCTGGAGTCTCAGCTACTTGGGAGGCTGAGGCAGGAGAATTGCTTGAGCCCAGGAGACGGAGGTTGCAGTGAGCCAAGATCATGCCACTGCCCTCCAGCCTGGGCAACAGAGTGAGACTCTGTCTAAAATAATAATAATAATAATAATAATAACAACAACAATAATAATAGTCTATAATATGGATATACCACATTTTATTAATCTTTATCAATTCATGGACATTTGGGTTATTTACATTTTTTGGCTTTTATGAACAATGCTGCTATAAACATTTTTGTGCAAGTTTTTGTGTGGATGGACATTTATTTTTACTTCTCTTGAGTGGAATTGCTGTGTCATATGGTAACTCCATATTTAACTTTTTGAGGAATTACCAAACTGTTTTACATAGTAGTTGAACCATTTTACATTTCCACCAGTAGTGAATGTGAGTTCCAGTTTCTCCATATTGCCACCAACCCTTATTATTATCTTTTTTATCACACCTATCCCAGTGGGTATGAAGTGGTATCTTGTGGTTTTGGTTTGCATTTTCCTAATGACTAATCATGTTGAGCATCTTTTCATATGTTTATTGACTGTTTGTGTATCTTATTTGGAGATATGTCTATTCAAATTCTTCACCCATTTCTAATGAAGTTATCCTTTTATTATTGAGTTCTAAGAGTTCTTTTCAAATTCCAGAGACAAGATATATGAGATATATGATTTGTAATTTTCCCCCCATTCTGGTGTTTTTTCACTTTCTTGATGGTATCCTTTGAAGCACAAAAATGTTTAATTTTGATGAAGTCCAATTTATCTTTTTTTTTCTTTTATCACTTGTGCTTTTTGTGTTGTGAATAAAAAACCACTGCCTAATCCAATGGCAAAAAGACTTACTGTTATGTTTTCTTCTAAGATTATTATAGTTTTAGCTCCTACATTTAGGTCAATGATCCATTTTGAGTTAATTTGGTGTATGATGTGAGGTGAGGGTCTGACTTTATTCTTTTGTATGTGGATATCCAGTTGTCCCAGCATCATTTGTTGAAAATAATGTCCTTTCCCCACTGACTGGTCTTGTTGAAAATCAATTAACCACAGGTATATGGTTTCATTTCTGGAATCTCAATTCTATTTAATTGATCCGTATGTCTGTCTTGATACTAGTACCAGACTGTCCTTTTTTTTTTTTTTTTTTTTTAGACAGAGCCTTGCTTTGTTGCCCAGGCTGGAGTGCAGTGGTGCAATCTCAGCTCACTGCAACCTCTGCCTCCTGGGTTCAAGTGATTCTTGTGCCTCAGCCTCCCAAGTAGCTGGATTACAGACGTGCACCACTATGCCCTGCTGATTTTTGTATTTTTAGTAGAAACGAGATTTTGCCATGTTGGCCAGGCTGGCCACGAACTCCTGACCTCAGGCAATCCACCCACCTTGGCCTCCCAAAGTGTTGGGATTACAGGCATGCGCCACTGGGCCTGGCCCAGACTGTCTTGATTATTATAACTTTGCAGAATCATACTTTTCCTTGTTAGTGTTGTTTCAGGACACACACACACACAAAAAAAAAAAAAAGAAAGAAAAAGGAAAAGACTTGGGTGTGGTTATTTTTCTCAGATTTTGCTGAGCCGCTGACCATGCCTGGTTATGGAGGGGCAGCTTCTGCTGGAGCCTCTGTTTTTGGTGCTACTGGATTGGATAACCAACCTCCAGAGGAAATCGTTGCTATCATCACCTCCATGGGATTTCAGAGAAATCAGGCTATTCAGGCACTACGAGCAACGGTGAGCATGAGAGACTGTGTGTGTGTGTGTGTGTGTGTGTGTGTGTGTGAATTTATTTCTGTAAGAGTTGAGATTTTCCAATGTACTTTGATCATTTTGATTCATGTTTGATTCATCCAAATATGAATCTCACCATAGCTCATAAAGATTTATTTGCTTATTGTAAATATAAAGCTAAAATAAATGATTTTCACACAGAGAATTTAAGAATAAGGAGATAACAAATCTGGGGTAATATGAGCAAACTGAAAGAAACTTGATATCATCTTGAATATTTGTTAATGGGTCACAAATTTGACTTGGAGCCTGCTTGTGGCGCTGGAGGAAAGAGGGACACATGAAATTCCATGTTCAGTAAGAAGTCCTTTAGGAGATAGACTGCTTTTCTGATACCAAGACCTTGGGTAAATGTCTCTTAAAAGTCCTCATAAAAAACTGAATGGCTCCTTGGAATTCTCTGCTGCTGTTTCTCTCTGCAGAAAGAGAAGGTTCTTTCTGGTAGCCATGAACTTCTTGATATAAAGAAACAAGGGCCAGGCGCGGGGGCTCACGCCTGTAATCCCAGCACTTTGGGAGGCCGAGGCGGGCGGATCATGAGGTCAGGAGATCGAGACCATTGTGGCTAACACGGTGAAACCCCGTCTCTACTAAAACTACAAAAAATTAACCGGGCGTGATAGCGGGTGCCCATAGTCCCAGCTACTCCGGAGGCTGAGGCAGGAGAATGGCGGGAAGCGGAGCTTGCGGTGAGCCGAGATTGCGCCATTGCACTCCAGCCTGGGTGACAGAGCGAGACTCCGTCTCAAAAAAAACCAAAAAACAAAAAACAAGGGACCCTGAAACTACAGGGTACACGATTCCCTTCTGCAGTGCTGATATCTGTTTAATATCTAGGGAAAGTACTTAACAAACAAAACAAAACCCATCCTTGCTGGTCACACCATAATCCACTTTTGAGTAGATATCTGCTCTCGATTACTTCTTGCCTATCCTGATGGGGTACCTGGTAGGATCCATTGCTGAGGTCACAGTGGCTCTTGACTGTTTCATGAGAATGTGGCTGGAACAATCTGTCTCCCTTTAAGATGATTAAAATATCTCAACCAGAATTTGTTTTACGTGGGGTACTTTCTTGTGCTCCACTCATTTTATTTGCCTGACTGTTTCATTAGAGGTTCTACATCTATACAAATTCTTTAACTTGCCAGTGATGTCACAAGCTGAGAAAGATGGAAATATTTTTATGGTCAATTAGTTTGAAGTACATGGAGTTCAATTTAAACAAGTATACTTACCTAATCAGTGTCGTTGTCATTAATCAAGATATTGATCTTGTCTTTACTGGAATTCAAACATTTTACTAACATTCCAGGAGAGAAGGCTCTAACATAGTACCACACTGGCATCCCTCTATTGTTCAAAGTTATCTGCAGAAAATACAGTTGGTAGAGAAGGTAGTGTGTGCAATTAAAGTGGCTTTAGAAAGAGCTGCACTTAAATGCCATAACCTTGGTTATTCCACACCTATTATTATCAGCATCTTCCTGCAGAAAGGCTGAGCTAACATTGAGATAAGCTTTGGAATGCTGATCTGCTGCTTAGAACTGTTTTCCAGTAAATCCAATTACAGATGTCAGCTGGGAGGCTTGCAGAATGCCATGCCAACTGAACGTGCCTGTCATGCAGAGTCAGAGCTTCTTACTCAGTGGCACTTAGGACTAATGAATTCAGGCCTCCTTCCCTATCTGCTTGACATCTAGTTGAAATGGTCAGGACATAGTGAGGTCTGAGGCTGCATGCATTGTAAAAATGTGTGTTTCTTTTTTGTTGTTAGAATAATAACCTGGAAAGAGCACTGGATTGGATCTTTAGCCACCCTGAGTTTGAAGAAGACAGTGATTTTGTGATTGAGATGGAGAATAACGCCAATGCAAACATTATTTCTGAGGCCAAGCCTGAAGGACCTAGAGTCAAAGATGGATCTGGAAGTAAGTTCTTGCCTTAGAGGCTGTCTGAACAGTCAGGACTATACATTCAGCTCATGCCCTTCCCTCCCACCACGACATATTCAAGCCTTTGCCATCATTCAGAAGTTAGCACAGATCCCATCTTCTTCATTTTTTTTTTTTTTCTTTTTGAGACAGAGTCTCACACTGTTGCCACACGGGAGTGCTGTGGCATGATCTCGGCTCACTGCAACCTCCGCCTCCCAGGTCCAAGCTATTCTCCTGCCTCAGCCTCCCGATTAGCCGGGATTACAGGCATGCGCCACCACACCCAGCTAATTTTTGTATTTTTAGTAGAGACAGGGTTTCACCATGTTGGCTAGGCTGGTCTTGATCTCCTGACCTTGTGATACGCCTGTCTCAGCCTCCCAGAGTGCTGGGATTACAGGCATGAGCCACCGTGCCTGGCCGGATCCCATCTTCTTAGAAATGGTGCAGTTTGCCACTTTGCATAGGCCCCGGTGATCTGATAAAGTCATGTCAGAATCATGTTGCTTGGTCATGTGTGTGTCCCTAAGTTTAGGGCCAACTTTGATTTTGTCTGTTCCTTTGAGGTAAAATTTCTTCATGGACCATGGGAGCTTTTGTCAAAAAGGGAACATTTGTTTTCATGGTAGTGTTTTTTGAGTAGTAGCAAAGTGGTCTCATCCTTGATCATATCCTTAACTCATACCAACTACTGATAATATCCTGAAGGGTTGTCTCAGGATGATAGGAAGAGGTGCCATAGGCTGTTGTTCTGCCTTTTAATAGTAAACACTTATGTATGTCACTGTGTGCCATGCAGTGTTCTAAGCACTTTGCATATCAACACTCATGTAATCCTCACTACAACTGATTTTACAGGTGAGAAAAATAGAAACACAGAGAGGTTGGGTACCTTGCCAAAGGCCACATAGCTCTTAAGAGATGGAACCAAGATTCAAATGCAGAATCCTTGTTCTTTTTTTTTTTTTTTTTTTTTTTTTTTTTGAGACGGAGTCTCACTCTGTCGCCCAGGCTGGAGTGCAGTGGCTGGATCTCAGCTCACTGCAAGCTCCGCTTCCCGGGTTTACGCCATTCTCCTGCCTCAGCCTCCCGAATAGCTGGGACTACAGGCGCCCGCCACCTCGCCCGGCTAGTTTTTTGTATTTTTAGTAGACACGGGGTTTCACCATGTTAGCCAGGATGGTCTCGATCTCCTGACCTTGTGATCCGCCCATCTCGGCCTCCCAAAGTGCTGGGATTACAGGCTTGAGCCACCGCGCCCGGCCAGAATCCTTGTTCTTAACCGTTGTGATATCCTGCTTCTTGGGCTGTCATTGCCTGTAGAATAATGTTCAGGCTCTTTAGCTTGGCATTCAGCACCTCCTCCAGTCAGATCCCAGGCCACCTGGTCTCCCAGTGTCACTTCTATACTCTCTATACCTGCAGCTGGGATGCCTGGGACTATAGCCACACTCTTAACCTACTCAGCTGTCAACAACTCTCTTCTCAACCTGCAGGTGTTTGCTCAGGTTAACCCCTATTTTTGAAATGAACCTTCTCTCCTGTCACTGCACACTAAAATTCTCATCACTATTTAGAACTTGACCACAGATTCCATTTCTCTGGACTGCCTTCCTAGATCCTTGTCATAATCAGCTCATGTTTACCTCATATGCTAGTAAAAATTATACCAGTATGAAAAATACTCCCATTTGTGCCATCTTTAATCCTCACAGTAACCTTATGAGTTACATACCATTACTATCCCCATTTTACAGGTGAAGAACCTGAGATATGGAAGGCTAAGTAGTAGCTTGTCAAGGTCTCATAGCTAGGGATGGGTAGAACCACAATTCCTGTGCGGGCAGTCTGCCTTCAGAGCCTGTGCCTGTAGCCACTGAAATGCATTGTTAGTTAGTTAGTTAGTTAGTTTTGAGACAGAGTCTCACTCTGTCACCCAGGCTGGAGTGCAGTGGCGCGATCTTGGCTCACTGCGACCTCCACCTCCTGGGGTCAAGTGATTCTCCTGCCTCAGCCTCCTGAGTAGCTAGAATTACAGGCTAGGGCCACCACGCTTCATTGTTAGTTCTTCTGTTATTAGAGGTATCAAATTGATCTTGCAGTAAAATTACTTCTGTAGGTATTTGTG
Organism: Macaca thibetana thibetana; assembly: GCF_024542745.1. Classification (NCBI taxonomy): domain Eukaryota; kingdom Metazoa; phylum Chordata; class Mammalia; order Primates; family Cercopithecidae; genus Macaca; species Macaca thibetana. The sequence goes on from NC_065579.1 coordinate 83,552,462, forward strand.
TCTCCCATTTGACTAGGAGCTTGCCCAGGGCAGAGGCCATTTGGCTTTTATAAAACTCATGGTGTCTAGCATGGTGCTAGACACATAGAAAGTACTGAGTAAATAACAATTGTATTTAACTAAATCTACACTAGCAGCATTTGTTCCTATAATCATATAGTGGCAGATCTACTCATTAATCTTCTTTCCAGACCTAATATGTACGTATTGATATAGAGCTAGAGAGAGATGGTAGGAGGGAACTTTCTTCTTTTTTTTAAAATATAAAATAGGAATTTCATCACTGAAACTGTTTCAATGCCAACTGGATAAGAAAAGGATGAGATGTAGTTCTCCCAATTTCAATTTCCGTATTCATTTAAAGTATCTAGTATTACTTTGCAAAAATTACTAGCTTACCTAAAATATTTAAAGCTATAACAGACAGGTTACTCAATAATGCATGAGCAGGATTTATCACGTATTACACGTCCATCAGTTCACTGCTTCATTGATTTTCCATAATGGACTTTTCCCTGGAGAGGATGAGTCCTTGCAGAAGGAATTAACCACAAGGTGGGGCTATTGTAAAGCTGCCAAGGTTTGGCTGTAGAGGGAAGGCAGGTCTGATCTTTAGGGTTTCCTTTCCTCTGGAGCTTGGAGGCAGCAGCCACTCTCTCACAGATGGTCAGGAATGATAAAGAACAGCCACATCATCTCCTCAGGGCTTCCTCTACCTCAGAGTGATCTGTAGATATTCCTGCCACAGCTGAATTTTGAGGTGCATCCTTTAAGGCACGATGGGTCAAACCCCAAGGATTGTGGGTGAGGGTAGCGAAGGAGCACTATGAGATGCACTTAGAAATCGCATGCAAGATATGCAGGATAGAAAGGCAGTAGTAGATGAAACATTTAACTATTAAGACAGAAAAGCAGAAACCTAATTTGCCAAATGCATTTTGAGTTTGATTTTACAGAACGACAAATGTTTTCAAAGTAGCTTCCCCAGCACTGTGCCTGGCCTATGGTGAGTGATCAGGAAATAACTGATTGAATGAAGAATTAAATGAATGCCAGGAGGTAACAGACTTTGGCACTATTTTTGCTGCTTCCACAAAGTACCATATAGAGGGATTGGCTGTGTACTACTGTGTTACATTGCATGAATCAAAGGGAGGGAAAAACATGACTTCCTGTACTTTACTATATTAGCACCCAAACTCATGTTGTGAGTTGTTGCTTTCTTTTTCCTTTGTAAATTAACAATTTATATTGAAGGATATATATTAATTTTAGCAACTTGAGAAAATATAGATATATATTTATCTATATAGATAAAAGACAAAATTAAAAATTACAATCCTACTCCCCAGCAATTACCACAAAATAATGTTTTGTTTATATTCTCTAGACCTTTTTAGACAAATGTATAAAAATGAATATAGATCCATAGAAGTGTAAAATATGACATTCTATTCTATACATTGCTATTTTGTGACTTGTTTTTCCTTTAATGTAATTAACATGTAATTAACATGTGATTAGGCTGTGATTAGGCTGTGAGTTATGTAGTTGTACATGTATAGAAATCTATATTGTTGAACATATATTAACAATATTCTATTATAAACATGTACCATAATTTATATACCTAATTCTAGGTTAATTAAGTATCATTTAAATAAAATACCACATTATTACAGAGTTTCAAATAATGAAGATATTTCCACATTCAGAAGATGACCACTATGATTTTTAAATAAAGAGTTTCTTTTTTTTTTTTGAGACAGAGTCTTGCTCTGTTCCCCAGGCTGGAGTGCAGTGGCGGGATCTCAGGTCACTGCATCCTCCGCCTCCTGGGTTCAAGTGATTCTCATGCCTCAGCCTGTAACTGGGATTACAGGCGTGCACCACCATACCTGGCTAATTTTTTGTATTTGTAGTAGAGATGGAATTTTGCCATGTTGCCTAGGCAGGTCTCGAACTCCTGAGCTCAGGCAGTCTGCCCGCCTCTGGCTCCTGAAGTGTTAGGATTACAGGTGTGAGCCACTGTGCCCAGCCAAATAATGAGTTTCTTAAAGGATGAATTCAATTCACAGAAGTACCGCACATGCCTAATGTAATCCCTATCCAGGGAATAAAAGCTTGTTCAGCATTTTCTTCCTTCCATCCCTTCCTTCTTTCCTTCTTCTACTAAAAATAATATTGTGATAAACAGCCTCGGGCCTTCATTTCATTATGTCGTTAGGGTAAGTTTCTGGAAGGGAATTTTGTGAGTGAAAAATACGTATTTTTAAGGTTTTAATGCAGATTACCATCACATGACCCTCCACAAACACAACAGGGGGGCCACATCCTGGTCACACTGGTGACTCTTCTGTTTGCCCAGCCTTCCCCAGCAGTGCTGTTGGGTTGAGCGCTTTTTATATTTTTTGTATCTTTATTGCCTAGGTATTTTTCTTCTTGTGTTAACAGCTTCTTTATTTCCTTTGGCCAGTTTCTCACTTTTATTGAGGTTGTCAGCTTTCTTTTATTGATTTTTATGAGAGTTTCATGTACTGTAGATTAGTTTGGGAATACCTGATCACTTTACAATATTGAGTTTTTCTAGCTAGAAACATATGCTTCTCCTTTGATTTATTCACCCCTTCTCTAACTCTTGCAAAGCTGTATGGTTTTCTTCATAAACATGCTGGGCGTTTCTAGTTTAGTTGTGTCTCAAAATTATATTTTCAGTGTTACTTATGAATAAAAATTTTCCCTATAATATATTAAACATTACTGCTGCTAAATTATATATAAAGTTACCGATTTTGTAATTGGCCGTTCTCTAGGGGTTTGACTGGCATTACATCAAATTTATAGGTTAACCTGGGAAGATGTGTGTTCTGTTTAGCTAGGTTGTTTAAATTCCCAAGTCATTTCTTTTTACTTTTTCTGGTTGGTGAATTGACTGAGATATTTGACTTGATAATTTTTTTTGTTTGTTTTTTGAGATGGAGTCTCGCTCTGTCGCCAGGCTGGAGTGCAGTGGCGCCATCTCAGCTCACTGCAGCTTTGTACTCCCTGGTTCAAGTGATTCTCCTGCCACAGCCTCCTGAGCAGCTAGGATTATGGCACGCGCCACCATGCTCAGCTAACTTTTGTACTTTTTTTAGTAGAGACAGGGTTTCACCATGTTGGCCAGGATGGTCTCGATTTTCTGACCCTGTGATCTGCCTGCCTTGGCCTCCCAAAGTGCTGGGATTACAGGCGTGAGCCACCTTGTCCGGCTGAGAATATTGAATACAATTAAAGGGTAGGGGTAATTGGTGTTTGAGGAACCAAAACAAACAATGTAAAAACAACCTGTTTTCAGGGTTTTAAGTGGCAGAAAGTCCAAGATAAATCTGTCTAAGCAAAAAGGGAAATATTTTCTCATGAAGGCTGACAAGTCCTGGGGGCACTGGGCTGTAGGCCTGCCATGATTCAGGACTCAAAGTCTTTTAGCTGGATGGGCCCCTTGGCTCTGCTTCCTCTACGTTGGTTCCAGTCCCAGACAGGCTCTCCCTAATGGCACAAGATGGCTGCAGCACCTCCCACAACTATATCTTTCCAAGTTAAAATCTAGCCGAGTCTTGTCCCAGAGTTCTCAGCAAAGGTCCTGAGAGCCTGAGACTATGAGACTCCGTCATGTGCCCTGTCCTACTCCAAGTCACTGAGGCAGGTTGACTCAGGCCCGCGTTATGGGCCTCACTCCTAGAATCCGAGCAGGGAGACATCTTCCATCCTCTCATCCGAGCTGAGAAGGGATGGGTTGATCTCCTTCAAGCACTGGTTCAAGTGTGGTTCCAAGCGGTAGAATCAGCTTCACCTGAGAACTTCTTAGGAATTATAGGGCCCAACTTCAGACCTGCTGAGTTGGGAGCTCTGGGCGAGGCCCAGTAATCAGTGTTTTAACAGGACATCCAGGTGGTTCTGATGCAGCTGAAACTTGAGAATTACCACCTTAAAAGCAGTGTTAGGTTACTATTGCTTTAAGAAGGAGGGGCGTGGCTACTGGGACACTGTCACACCAGGTTAACACTGAAATAATAAGGTAGGTGTTACGAAGTGGAAAAAAGTGATTATTACAAAGATAGGGATTAAAGAAGCACTTGTATCAAATTTTTCCTTTTGGGAATATGTTAATTAAAAATCACTGTTTCCATTTTTCTGAATGAGGAAGTAATGCTATTGCATGAAACGATTATTTAAATGTCATCTAATTTGTTTAAAAGGGTTAGTGCTATTAACACTTGATGAAATAGTGGCTGTCATTTACTGAATGCCTCCTCTGTGCCAGGCACTTCCTTGACCACTTTTCCTTCACTGCTTGTAGGGAGGTATTCTGATGAGGAAATGGTGACAAGCTAAGTGGTTTGCTAGTGGTAGAACCCGGTTAGAATTCAGGCCTGTCTGATTTTGAAGGCTATGCAGTTTTTCCTTTATCCCCGATTGAGTCATCTTATTTCACATTTTGTATTGGAATGGAGGCGAGAGTCTATTTTCTACCATGTTCTGCACATTTTAGGGCTAGCACCTAACTTTCTGTTGAGTTTTTTAAGACTTCAAAGCTGGAAATCAGGCCGTCACTCTGACCTATCTGGGCTTCTGCTATGTGCAAAATCATTTCTGTTTTCATGTTTCACTTAATGAGCATTTAATTTTTCTTAAGAACTCACTGATTGCCAACGTAATTAACATGTGATTAGGCTGTGATTACTCAGAACCTGCTCCGCCTCCTTCAGCCACTTTGCTGTAATGGTTTAGATGTCTCTGACGCTGCTGAGATTTTCCAGCCGGGGAGCAGAGAGACATTCATTTGCATAACGCTGGGATTTCTAAGGTGCTGAGCTGCCTGAGGAACACCACCCGGAAGAGGATCTGGAGGGCGAAAGGTACAGCTCCGCGGGAAGCTAAGCGCCAGTGGTCTGCTTGAAAGTCACGTAGACTTACTTCATGCCACTGGTGCTAATTCTCCTCCCACTTAGCGCTTGTTGCGGTTCCTAAATTTTTCCGCGGTGCTATTGAAAGTTAAGAGGCAGCCACTCTTGAGTAAACTAATTTACAGTGAAGTATAAATGATTGAGAACTATTAGACTTGGGAGGAAGTGTTTGCCTTTTGGAGCATTCGGCATTGTAACAGAGAGATTGGTAATTTTGAGCTGGCTAGGGTTGGGGGAGGCAATTTGTAGACCCTTTACAATTTTGTTGCTATCAGCTGCCTTCCAATATTACTGATTTACCTAGGTCTGTCTTCTCTTTTCGAGAATTTAGAAGTTTCTGAAAGTTCCAAATATTCCTCCCTTCCACACTGTTTTTTTCTCAGAGCGGGCAAGAGGGAAAGGGAAATCAAGCTGTGGGAGATTGAACTTGTATATTACGCTTGATGTAGTTTGGATGTTTGTCCCCTCCAAATCTCATGTTGATATGCAAACCCCAGTGTTGGAGGTGGGACCTGGTGGGAGGTATTTGGGTCATGGGAGTGGTTGCTTCATGAATACCTTGTGGGGAAAAGCATATCCCAGATAAATACCCAGATATTGGGTGCTTATAAGGCAAATGTTAGTGAGTTGGCAATTTTATTTCCCCTGCTCTGTACAGAGGGAGTTAGAGACACGCAGTGACACAGATTAATCAAGTAAAGAGCATTGGATGAGAACCCAGTTTATCTCACCAGAAGACTGCAGTGCCTCTGGGTCTGGATAGTTGTTTTAGGGAGTCTTTTGGTGCCTCTGTGTTCTGAGCACTCTCTGTAGACTAAATAATGCATCGTGCCCTGGTGAGATACTACTGCTTTGTATATATTTTAGATGTTATAATGGCTTATACAAATAAATTCATTTAAAGACACTTCTGAATCCAGAGTTGCTTTTGGTCATTACACTTCTTAAAGCATAACTTTCCAAAAGGCAAGATCATGACTTTCAGGTAAGTGTAAAATGAACACATATCACAGATTTAAAAAAAACTCATTAATTAATGAGAGAATCAGTCAGATGTTATTACCGGTTTAAAAGCATTTGTGAAGCTGGGATATTTAAAGACAATTTTAAATGTTAGGATGAGATTGCCAGGTTAGATTTAAAATTAGTCAGTGTCTTTCAGGACCATAAATTCTTGAAATAATTATTTTACCAGTTTATACCCCAATTTATAAATCTGTACATCCTTGAGGATATGTGTTCTACTAGACAGAATTTTTTCGTGTCTTTACTAGATAAAAATCCGCAAGTTAGCAAGTAACACCACTAAGTATGAGATCTTTAATCTGTAGTGTATTAGTAGTTTTATAGTCTTTGCTGTAAGAGAATACCTGAGACTGGGTAATTTATATAAAAAACAAAGAGGTTTATTTGGCTCACAGCTCTTCAGAGTATACAAGAAGCACAGTGCTGGATCTGCTTCTGAAGAGGCCTTAGGAAGCTTTCAGTCAGCGGAAGGCAAAGGAGGAGCAGGCGTGTCACATGGTGAGGAGAGAACAAGCGAGAAAAGAAGAGGTGTCATGCTGTTTTTTTAAACAACCTCCTCTCCCATGAACTAATAGACTGAGAACTCACTCATTACCATGGGAGGGCACCAAGATATTCATGAGGGATCTACCCCCGTGACCCAAATACCTCCTACCAGGTCCCACCTCCAACATTGGGGGTAGTATTTCAACATGAGATTTGGAGGGGACAAATATCCAAACTATATCAAGTAGTAAATAGTGAGATGAACTAAGTTCATCCCTACCAGCAACATTTTCTCTAATGAACCAGATAATAAATATTTCAGGTTTTGTGGGCCATATACATGTCTGTCTCATATTCTTCTCCCCATTCTTCTCCTTGGCAGTACAAAAGCAGGATGTGGGCCAGATTTGGCTAATGGGTCACTTGCCAATCCCTCCCCTAGATAATCTTTGGGTGGCCTTTCCTCTATATGACATTGAAAGGGTATGCTGCCTGCCTCTTTTACCTTCCAAGTTTCATAAACTTTTTTTAAACAGTCCTTTCTCAAATAACAAAATCAAAGAGTACAATTGCTGTTAGGTTGGGTAGGGATGTTAGTGGCAACATTTGATATTTAAAAATCTTCTTATTAGCAAGGTTGGGGAGATTTTCCTGGAGTTCAAAAAGGACAAGTTTTGTGGGGAGGAGGAATGTTAGTTTCAGGCACAGTTTAATTCTGTCCATTTGGAGGGACACTGTCCACTAGATGTGAGACATAGTGGTTTTGTCAATTTTGTCTAATTCTTCCAGGTACTTTGAAGGTTTTTCTGTTGAAAGTCAACATTTTTGAAATGTTAGAAATTCCTTTTTAAGTAAATAGAAAAGGCAGCTTGAGACGAGATAAGCATTTCAAAATTTTGACTTTCAACAGAAAAACTTAAATATTTCTTAGTGTGTGTTTTTTGGAGTGTGTTTTAGAGTGCTGGTTTTTTGTGTTTTTTTGGGGGAGGACATCTCTGGGAACTTAGAGAAGAATCAACAGTAGTTTCTCTCTCTGGTGAATTCACCTTGATTTTCTCTTTGGAGACAAATATAAATTGAGATTTATTACCTGTTTAATTTTTGCAAATGTGTTGAGAGAGATTCTCTTTTGTTGTTGTTTCCAGCAGGAGGTCATGAATAATGCATGGAGCAGTTGCTTATATTGATAAACATGGTTAATTTAAATAATAGGACTAAGATTTATGCTAACCTTTTAAATTTTATTTTTGTGGTTCTGAGTATGTACATGAGTTATTTTTAAACAAAGAGAGGAAAATGCTTTTGGGGGGGCTTAGTGACATGTTTGGATATATTGGGGTGTATGGATTTGTCCTTTGTGTCTGTCTGGTCAACCCATTGGCTGTGTTGGTATCTGTGCTGTGTTTCATTGATGTGACCCTGTCTTATGGTGAGAAGTGCTCAGGAAACACTCTGTTGAATTGTTGAAGCCATTGTTTTGCAGGACATCCTTGTGGGGAAAAGCCTTGATTGGGGTATTGTATCCTCTCTCTCTCTTTTTTTTTTTTTTGAGACAGGGTCTCACTCTATCGCCCAGGCTGGAGTACAGTGGTGTGATCTGGGCTCACTGCAGCCTTGACTCCCTGGGCTCAAGCAATTCTCCCACCTCTGTCTCCAGAGTAGCTGCGACTACAGGTGCACACCACCATGCCTGGCTAATTTTTTTTGTATTTGTAGAGATGGGGTTTTGCCCTGTTGCCTAGGCTGGTCTCAAACTCCTGAGCACAAGCAATCTACCCATCTTGGCCTCCCAAAGTGCTGAGATTACAGGCGTTTGCCACCATGCCTGGCCTGTATCCTCTCTTCATTTCATGAAAATTCTTAGAGAGCAGCCACATTTTTGGGAGAGCAGCACTCTATCTCTTAAATTGAAGATTAGGAATATGATATAGAATTAGTCCAAAAGGGCTTAAAAAGCCAACAGGGGCCAAGAAACACAAGGATCTCAGTTCACTCCCTTTCTTGCTTACACAGGGAGGTAAAGGTGGGTTCTTAGTGTGGGAGACAGAACTGGAGGACAGACAAGGGTAAGGTGCCTGGGTCACTGTTTCAAAAAATAAATACCAGGCAAAATGATTATCATTTTCAACTGTTTTTGCCTGGCTTCTGATTTCAGACCTGGGATTCTTTTCTTTTTTTTTTCAGTTGATGTGATAGCTAGCAACAGAAATTCAGTTAATTATGGGAAAGGCAATCTTCTCTGATTCATTTCTGATTAAATAATTATTTCACCAGTTTATACCCCAATTTATGCTTTGGTAAGAGGTTTACAAAAATATATACTCTATAAGAAGATATAAAAACAAGTGAGGAAATGAAGTGAAAGGAGTCATTCCTTCATTCACTCATTTATTTATACATTTAACAGATACTTATTGAGTACCTACAGTGTGCAAAGCACTGTTCTCTGTGCCTGGAATATTTCAGTAAACAAAGCAAACTCCCTGTCCTTATGGAGCCTATTCTAGCCTGGGGTAAAAGGTGATAGACAATAAATACATGCACAAGTAAGAATGTGACATAGCAGCTTGGCATGGTGGCTCACACCTGTAATCCCACCATTTTGGGAGGCCAAAGTGGGTGGATTACCTGAGGTCAGGCATTTGAGACCAGCCTGGCCAACGTGGCGAAACCCCATCTCTACTAAAAATACAAAAAAATTAGCCAGGCATAGTGGTACGTGCCTGTAGTCCCAGCTATTTGGGAGGTTGAGGCAGGAGAATCGTTTGATTCCGGGAGGCAGAGGTTGCAGTGAGCCAAGATCACGCCATTGCATTCCAGCCTGGGTAACAAGGGCGAAACTCCGTCTCAAAAAAAAAAAAAAAAAAAAAGAATGCAACATAGTAGGTGTTACTTTCTGCGGTATGGACAGGAAAGCAGGATAAGGGAAACGGGAGCAACAGGAGTGAGGGCAGGGGTGGAAGGAGAGTTACTGTTTATAAGGAAGGTTCAGGAAGGCCTCTCTGATGAGGTGACATTTGGACCTGAGATCTCAATGAAGTGACGAGTGAGTCACATGACATCTGAAAAAAGAGTTTCAGAAAGAAAGAGCAGTAGGTACAGTAGGTATAAAGGCTTGAAGGTTTAAAGCTTGAAGGACAGGTCTTGCCAAGCATGTTTGAGGAGCAGCCAGGAGGCCAAGGTAGCTGGAGCAGAATAAGGGGGATGAGGGGAGGAGGTAAGGGGATTTCATAGGCCTCTGCAAGAGTGAGATTTTACTCAGAGATACAGGGAGCCACTGGAGGGTGTTGGGGGCAGAGTAATGACCACAATTTGACTTCCATTAAAAAAAAAAGACTAATGGGCCTGGCGTGGTGGCTCATGCCTGCAATTCCAGCACTTTGGGAGACCGAGATGGGCAGATCATGAGGTCAGGAGACCGAGACCATCCTGGCTAACATGATGAAACCCTGTTTCTACTGAAAATACAAAAAAATTAGCCGGACACAGTGGCACATGCCTGTAATCCCACTTGGGAGGCTGAGGTAGGAGAACCGCTTGAAGCCAGGAGGCAGAGGTTGCAGTGAGCCGAGATCGCGCCACTGCACTCCAGACTGGGTGACAGAGTGAGACTCCATGTCAAACAACAACAACAACAGAAAAAGAGAACAACAGAGTGCAGCCAGAAAGGCAGCCGCCCCCTCACACGTTCATGGGGAACCTGGTGCTAAACCATTGGTAGACGACCTGCTTCTGGGTTGGGGTTTTCTATGTAGCAGAGCAGCTCCCTCTCTGCAATCTATTGAAAGTCAGCCCTTGACATAAGGGTTTGCAAAAAAAAGAAAAAAGAAAGAAAGAAAGAGAGAGAGAAAGAGAGAGAGAGAGAGAAAGAAAGAAAGAAAGAAAGAAAGAAAAGAGAAAGAAAGAAAGAAAGAAAGAAAGAAAGAAAGAAAGAAAGAAAGAAAGAAAGAAAGAAAGAAAGAAAGAAAGAAAGAGAAAAAGAAAGAAAGAAAGAGAAAGAAAGAAAACCACTCTGGCAACTATGGTGAGAATAGTTGGTGGGGGAAAGGGAGGAAGCAGGGAGTCCAATTAAGAGGCCATTGTAATAATTCAGATAAGATATGATGGTGACTTGGATGGGGAGTTACAAGTGGAGATTGTATGAAGCATTTGGATTCTGGATACAGGATTTGCTGATGGATCGGACTTCATCTTGCTGATAAAGAGTGTGAGAGAGAAGGCAAGATTTTGTCCTGAGTTACTGGAAGAATGGAATTGCCATTGACTGAGATAGATAAGGCTGAGGGGAGAATGATCAGCAAACTAGGAATGGAAGTGATCTTTCTCAACCTGATAAAACGTATCTACAAAAACCCCACAGTTCACCTTATACTTAATGTGAAAGACTGAATGCTTTCCTCCTAAGATTAGGAAGAAGATAAAGATGCCCCTCTTGACACTTCTGTTTAACATTGTACAGGAGGTTCTAGCCATTGCAATTAGGCAAGAAAAAGAAGTAAAAGTTATCTGGATTATCAAGAAAGAAGTAAAACTGTCTCTATTTGCAGATGACATGATCTTATATATAGAAAGTCCACAGGAATCGACTACAAAACAATTAGAACTAACAAATAAGTTCACCAAGGTTGCAGGAAACAAGATCAGTATACAAAATTCAATTCTATTTCTATACACTAACAATGAACATTCCAGAAATGAAATTAAGAAAACAATATCATTTACTGCCATAAGACTACATGACATCAGCCACAGAGAGTGAGAGAGAGAGAGAGAAAGAGAGTCTGGGTAGAGGGGGGAAGAAGAAGGTTTGAACCCCAGATCACCAAAATTCAAAGGTCAGGGAGATGAAGGGAAGCAGTAAGGCGGTAAGGCAGCTGGACAACCAAGAGAGTCATGTCCTGGAGGCAAGTATTTGAGAACAGAGGAGGTGATCAACAGTATGTGATGCTGCTGAAGAGTGAGTAAGATGAGGACTGGGGATTGACAACTGAGTAAGTTGAATGAGCCTGAGTGAAAAGCAAGAGAGAAAGAATGAGAGACAGAGGAGTAGGAGAAAAGCTCTGTCCAGAACCAATACTTTTTTTGGAAAGTGTAGTAAAAGTGGAGCACTAGCAAAATCAATATGCAAGCCCATTTTTTTCCTTATTAAATTCAGTGGACATGCATTTTACTCTCAATTACTCTAAAGTCTTGTAAATGTGCACTCTCAGTTTCCATACTATCTCATTGTAGTCTGTAACAGTTTGCTGAGTGGACTGGTACTTGTCCATGGAAGCCACTTTGGCAACATGAGCTAAAATGGATTCAACATGGATATCATAGAGTTCTGGGCCTGATTTTGCAGGAGGTACTTGTTAGAGAATAAACATTGGTCTCACTGTCTCAGAGGCCATACATCTCCTTGTTCAGAAAGCATGAAGCCTGAAGTTTGGTCCCACATAAGTTATAATCATGAGCAAGTGAAAAATCCTGCACAAAGCATTATCCTCTTCTATAAATGATAACAGTTATCTGCTCTCCTTCCTCATAATTTTGACATTTGTGTGGTATTTTAGTCTGACTTGCTCATTTAAGTTTTATACAACCCTGCAAAGTGGGTGGACTTTTTTTTAATCCCCATAAAGAAACAGGCTCAGAAAGAGGAAACAACTTGTCCGCCCTCATGCTATTTGGAAGCGATAGAGCCAGGACTACCCTTTTAGATCCACCCATAAGCTTGCCACCAGACCGGGTTGTGGGATTTTTAAAAATCGCTTTCCACATTTGAATTTAACATCAGCTGTGCTTTGATAATTTATGTCCTATTTTTGTGATCACAAATTTGCAGGTTGAATTTAGTGTCACTCTGAGTATGTGTGAGTTGTCAACATAGCAAGATAAATAGACCTTGTCTTTCAAATCTAAACAGTTGCTGGATTATACTATTGTTGGTTTTAAATTCTAACCAGAAGTGCTCTTCATTCTGAAAATGCTGCCTTGTAACTGAGTTGTTTCCTCTTTCACAGCATATGAGCTATTTGCATTCATCAGTCACATGGGAACATCCACAATGAGTGGTCATTATATTTGCCATATCAAAAAGGAAGGAAGGTGAGTCATTTTTAGAAGGTAAATGATAGCTATGATTTATTGAGTACCTACTAGATGCCAGGCACTCTCCTAGGTATATTGTATGTTATCTCATTTTGTTCTCACATTGGTCTTGTAAAGGGTACATTGTTAATGCCCTTTTACACATCAAGACACTGAGACTCAGGGAGGCTGAATAGCTTGACCTTAGCTAGTAAGTAGCTATGTCAGAGCTGGTATTCAAAGCCACTTTCAACTATCATACCAAGGTGACTTACTTCCCAAAATAAAGATGCATCCTGCAGCAGAATGTATGCTGTAATTGGAACCTCCCTAGGATTGCCATATTTAGCCAACAAAATGAAACAAGATAAGAAAAACCAGGATGCCCTATTAAATTTGAATTTCAGATAAATAATGAATAATTTTTTAGTATAAATAAATTTCAAGTATTCTATGTCCCAAATATTATATGGGGCATGCTTATACTGAAATTAATTATTGCTTACCTGATACTCAGATGTAACTGGGTAACCTGTGTCTTATCTGGCAGCTCTAAACCTTCAGTGCATTGCCTTACTACAACCTTACAGTTGGCTTCTCAGCCTTCTTAAGTAGAATTGTTAAGTGTATGGTGAGCCGGGAATGAGACAGTTGTAGAATGAAAGACTGCTGCTTTCCTCAGAACCTTCTCCCTGGGCTGGATCCCTACAGGCCCCACTGGTGCCCTTCCTGCAGCTCCGTACTGAGTGGCCTGTGGGTTGGCACTTCTGCTTGAGGGCAGTGCTCAGGCCATGTGGACGCTGGAGAAATGCCTGAGTGTGGCCTCTTGCTCCATGGCTCCCACTGCAGGACTGGCCATTTCCCACCTGGACTCCATTGTGTTCTTTTGTGGTGTGTCTTTTAGTTTTGTCTTCTTGACTTGATTGATAATATAGTTGAGCACAGCAATTTATCTTTTTTTTTGAGATGGAGTTTCACTCTGCCCAGGCTGGAGTGCAATGGCACAATCTCAGCTCATTACAACCTGCACCTCCCAAATTCAAGCGATTCTCCTGCCTCAGCCTCCCAAGTAGCTGGGATTACAGGCATGCGCCATCATGTCCGGCTAGTTTTGTATTTTTAGTAGAGATGGGGTTTCACCATGTTGGTCAGGCTGGTCCCGAACTCCTGACCTCAGGTGATCCACCCGCCTTGGTCTCCCAAAGTGCTGAGATTACAGTTGTGAGCCACCGTGCCCGGTTGGGATTTAATCTTTGTCGTGAATTCTTTTTATTACAAACACAATAGCTCTTTTAATAACACTTTATGGAATGAAGTCAAAGAAAATAAAGTAAAAATTCTTTTTAAAAGAAAAATAGCTTAATTATAATTTTTAAAGCAATAAAATTCATTGTAAATAATTTATAAATATAAAAATATACAAAGAATATGTACTCTGGAAGCCTAACAATAACCATTGTCTACATTTTGATATATTTTTCTTTGTTGTATTGGCTCATTGGAAGAAAGTGTATATATGTCTATCTGCACACATATTACATATAAATATGCACATGTATTTACAACTTAACTAAAAGCTTAAAATATGTGCAGAGTACATACAATTTTTTACCTGTGTTTTCCCATTTCATATTATATCATGATTATTTTCTCACTTTGACAAATATTCTTTGAATAAATTTTAATAGTTCTATAATAGTTCACTGCGTGGATTTTTTTAAAATTCTGGTTTTAAGCTAGTTTTATACCTAAGACTGAAATAAGCATTGTTGTACATAATTCTTTGACTCAATTTCTCAGGCTATGTATGGATTTCTATAAAGGGAGTTATGGGATCAAAGGTTAAAATGTTTGGAGGCTCCAGATACATTTTAGTAACTACTTTTTGATTGAGCTTAAGAATCAAAAAGTAGTTGTAGCTGGGTATAATGGCATGTGCCTGTGTTCCTAGCTACTCCGGAGGCTGATGCAAGAGGATCCCTTGAGCCCAGGAGTTCGAAGCTTCAGATTGTGCTACCATACAGCCTAAGGAACAGAATGAGGTCTCTTAAAAAAAAAAAGCGGTTGTAATTCCCTACCAGCATTCTGTTCCTTTTTATACAACGAACTTGAGTATAGTATATTAAAACATCATGGTTAAGTATTGTGTGCCATATGGTTTAGTAACTTCTCTCTGTAAAGTTTCCTGGAACTGACTGAAATCCATCAAATGCTTCTGTCTTGTTTCAGATGGGTGATTTACAATGACCACAAAGTTTGTGCCTCAGAAAGGCCCCCTAAAGACCTGGGCTACATGTACTTTTACCACAGGATACCAAGCTAAACCTCAAACATAAAAGTTGGCAAGAAGAAGCCATACGCCTTTTTAATTTGCCAAAAAAAAAAAAAAAAAAAAAAAAAGAAGAAGAAGAAGAAGAAGTTGAAACAACCAGACATGAAGGAATACATGTGGTATTTATAGTTTATTTAAAGAGCACGATCAGTTGACACCTTCTGAAATAGAACTGGGAAGAAATTTCTATTAGTGATGATACACTGTTATATTGTAGATAGTTTTTATAAATGTTCAAAAAGAGGATGATATTTAAAAACAAAAAAGTATTCATATTGCTGGTGGAGGATCTGCCATCAGCACATCAGAAATGGAGATGTGCCCCCAGCCCTCTATTTTGCTTTGGGGGTCAGTGGTAGTGGCCTCCGGAGAAACCAAATAATGTGGCCAGTGGTGTGGCCTTACCCACAGCAAATGAAAAGCCCACTTGTGTTTCATATAGAAAATCAGCAATTGGAGGGGCTTTATTTGTGACATATTTTTTTCATGACATACAGTAGTTTCTGATGTATCCATGTAGATACTATGCTCTGTCCATAATAGAGCCTCTGCAATGAAAGATATTTTTAATTTAAGTCGTATCAAAATTCATAATATGATTGTGTGAGTGTGTGTGAGAGTGACTGAGAGTGTGAGACTTACTAGAAAAGGGAGTCTACTAGAAAATCTGTGACAAGTTGGTTTTTAAAGGCTGAACAGTTGGTATTAAGCATATCTGAAAAAAGCAAGTAAATATTTTCACAAAACTATGACTCAGGAACCTTCGAGAAGATTAGTTCCCCACTTAGATTTTAAGGAGTAAAAAAAAGGGCTGAGTTATGCCTTTAAGTGCTGTCAAGAATTCACTTGGGTTTGGGACATTTGCTGGTGTAATGCTAGATGCCCACAGCAGCATAATATTGTACTTTGTCAAAGGTAGGTAAATTCTCTGTTTCTCAGCAGCCCCTTTCCCCAAAAGGTATGGTGTTTATTTTTAGTTAAAATAGCTAATCTCTTTTTACCATCTCACATGATAACTCTTTGGAGTCATGTCACGTGCCCCAAATTTGTCTGTGATTTTCCTGTCTCTGAGCTCTTGATCTGCCTCCATTTCCTTGTTTTTCTGGGGCCGTAGTCTCATCTCTGCCCTTTTTTGGTTTATCACCTTCTGACTTGTCTTTACTGCTTATCTGATGTGACCGACAGTGTGATCTTGGACACTCTAAGGATTTTAGATGCAAAGAAATTTTATATAGACTATCCTTTTCATTTTGGTTATTTCGGCATTTTAGTTGCAACCTGGGATTAGATTAGAGTTTCCAATGTGATGAAAAGTGGAATGATAGCATTCTGTAATTTCTATAATTTTCCTACTGGTCTGTACCAAATTCTAGAGTCTCTGGAGTTGCTATTTCAGATTATTCGGTCAAATGAAAAAGGATTTATTGCTGCCTGTTTAACATGTATTTGTTTGGTTGAAAGGGTCTTTTTAGAAACTGTAGGAAAATAAACAGAACAACCAGGTGAAATAAAGCACAGACATTGGATTAGGATGTAGTGAGTTGTGAGCAATCAGGATTCTGGGTATGTTGGGGGGCCCTGTCTCATAGGTGATCCTTTGGTGCCATGTGAGCGAGGGACATGGTGTCTGAGGTCCATGGCCTGGAGACCTGGGTGCTTCTCCTAGTTGGCTATGGACCTTGGGCAAGTCCTTCATCCTTCTTGTGCCTCACTGTCCTCATCTGAACAATGGTGTGATGACACCTGCCCTTCTTTCCAATCATGCTTTGAGATACAGTGAGATTGGTTACAGTGAACTTTCAATGAGTAGAATGTGGTGTGCCGTGGTGGGTCATAGTAGACTGCCTTTTCTCCTCTGATGTTTTCCTCAATTTGGGAAAAAATGACATTGGCAGAAGGAGGGAGCTCACGGTGCAGTACTTTTCTACTAAAGTGTGCCCACTGGTGTCACCTCCTAATGTTGACTTGGATTTCCTAAAGCAGTCCCACTCTGTTATGAGAGTCACTGACTCCCGTGGACATCCCCACACTAAGCAGCCTTACAAAATCCAGTCCCCTTAGGGCAGAGGGAGTGTCATAGAATAATAACTCCAAACCCGCATCAAAAATGGCTTGTTTTCAGCGATGTTATAAAGCAAAGACCTGTTTTTTGGAATTGGGGGTGACCGAGGGGTTTGGATTGAAATGTGGATAAAGACAGCATGTGTATTTTGAATAAAATAAAAATTTTGTAATAAAACTTTGAAAAATCAGTGGTGTAAAATCAATATTTAAGACTATAGGCTATAAATCGTTTGATTTCATTAACTAGCCCTTTTGATACCTAGACATATTGTAAGAAATTCTGCTATGGCTGCCTTTTCTTCTGCCTCACAACACAAAGGGCTATTTCTACAAGGCAAAGTTTTGTATATGTGCTATTCTTTACTTCAGATTGAGAGCTGGGAAAAACTGGAGTAAATAATGGGTTTCTTACTTGCTTAAAAACGTATTTATATGTGTATCTCAATATATACAAGGCAGGTTCCCCTATAAAAGTCTGGAATGTACTGCTTAATTTTACACTTGTGTAGACACAATTACTTGTGAGTGAAAAGTGGAATAACGTGTGGATTGTGTCAACTCATTATCAGTCTGTTAGGAGTCCTCTATGTGAGGCATGGTGGTCTAATTGTGAAATTCTCACTGTATATGGGTGTCTGTGTGAAAGACAGCACTTTCTTCCTGTAAATATCTTTTGATGTTCATTTGTGTAGAATTCCAATGAATGTGTCTTTGGAAAAGGTAATGTATCAAAGTTTTTATTTTGCCAGTTGATCTAAATTCCCATATAACCAATCAGAAATCCAGTTTGGTTCAGATTGGGATTTTCTTGTAAAGGAAAAAAAAAAGTATGCAGAAAAGACTTTGGAAGAATCACGTGTTAGTGACCCTTTACATCAACGGTGCTTCAGTATTTTGGAATTGACTAGGCTGCTTTCTCCTACCTACAAGAGAATGTGCCTAACATTTCCCAGTGGTTACTTTGGGCCATAGGAAGTCCAATGGGGATAGCTCGAGCCTCTTGCTCCCTGAGTCATTTATTCCCTTTACCTGAACCAGAGCCTTACCTGCAATTCATAGTGAGAGCACCTGGGTCTGGATCCTGACTCCACTCCAAGTGAGGTGGTACTGAATCACTGTACCTCTCTGGGCCTTTTTGTTTGAAACAAGTAGGTTAGGCTAGATTAGCTCAGAAGTCCTCTCTTGCCCTAATGTTTTATTTTTATTTTCCTGTGGTTACCACTAGGGTCTGACAATGTGAAATATGAGGGATCACTTAGAGGTTTGGATGTTGTATTTTTGCATTGTTACAGCTTATACTCCCCAGTTGAGGACCTGTGTTATTCTTAGTGCCCCTGGCACCCCTCTGTATTCCTATTCCACTTATCTATACTTTTTTGGGTAGTCATTCCACTTTTTTTTTTTTTTTTTTTTTTTTTTTTTTTTGAGACAGAGTCTCTCTCTGTTGCCCAGGCTGGAGTTCAGTGGTGCAATCTCAGCTCACTGCAACCTCTGCCTCCCAGGTTCAAGTGGTTCTCCTGCCTCAGCTTCCCAAGTAGCCGGGATTACTTGTGCACGCCACTAAGCCTGGCTAATTTTTCTACTTTTAGTAGAGACAGGGTTTTGCCATGTTGGCCAGGCTGGTCTTGAGCTCTTGACCTCAACCTGCCTCAGCCTCTCAAAGTGCTGGGATTACACGCATGAGCTGCCGCGTCCGGCCCCACTTTTTTCTACTCTTGAAACAAACAACTTTCCAGTCCATGAGGTACTTTGGCTCCATCCCCCTCAAAAACAAAACAAAAATCCATTTAAAATGTCCTCCTAGAAAAGCCTCAGAACTGCCTTCAACTAAATCTGTCACCTTTATAGAATATTTTAAAATTCTAGAAGAGGATGGGAAACAAAATTTTAATTCAGTTAGAGCTATGATCCCCAAATAAGTGCTGACACAATTGTCTCCCACAGAAAGGCCGTCTTTGTCATCTTGTAGGCATCACTGTTGCTAAATCACATCAGTACAGGCCTTCTGTGGGGAGGTGGCAGGGGGCAGGGGCAGGAGCAGGGGATGGGATTAGATAAAGTGTGATAATATCCTTACTTTAGATTTAAAAAAAATCCTAGGCTATACAACAAGGTTCTGTACTCTTGAGTTGGTGTCTGAGATCACCAGCGCAGTGTCACAGAGATTTTCCACTCCGTAAATGACTCTAAAAGAGTTTGCATAAGACTCTGTAGGCCTGTGCTATTCAATGTGGCAGTCAACAGCCATATGTGACGATGACTACTCAAAATTTGGCTTGTTCAAATCGAGACTGTGCTGTATACATAAAATACACATCAGATTTTCAAGGCTTGGTACCAAAAAGGAATTTAAAGTATTTCATATTGATAACATGCTGAAATGACACTATTTTTGATGTATTAGGTAAAATATTAACAATGTAATATGTATTATTAAAATTCTTTTCACCCATTTTTATCTTTTAAAAAAATGTATCCCCTAAAGAATTTAAAATTAGATATCTGGATAACGTTATACTTCTATTGGACAGCCCCACTCTAGACTTACATGGTGTGAGGTAGGCAGTGAAATCTGTAAATAGGAAAGGCAATTCTGCAAAGCATCTAAATAAACAGAAACAACACAAATATGTTTGCTGGAGTCAGGAGCACTATGAGGCACCGAACATCTCCTAGAAAGCAGATTTTTTTTTTTCTGCCGAAAAACCAGTATATATGTATGATCCCAATTAAAAGACAAAAGCAAATGAGGCCAAACTGCCTGTCTTCAGCTTTGCCTGGGAGCTGCTACCTTTGCACCTTTGCTAGCATCTTCTAGATGCCAAAGATATTAGCCACATGAGGGTGTTGGGCATATTCGTTTCATTGTAGGCAAAATTGTCTTGTGGTTTCCCCTCCCCAGGTATTGTTGAGTCTGTTCAAAGCTGAGTGTGTTGAAACACTGCACAAATCCTGCCACTCTCAATGTGCCGCTTGTCTTAGCCTTAGCAGAGGCTGAGTCTGTTCCTGTGCCTACCTGTCCAGCAGGTTTTGATGTTGGCTCCTGAAAGAGTTTGTATTTATTTGATTTTGCACTAGTCACAGTTGTTGTTAAACTATATCAAATGTTTTGGGAGAGTATTTGCCTGTGATGGAAAGAGAGATGGATGATTTATTGCTTCAATTGTTTTAAATTAAAAGCTATTCTCACAATCTGAGGCCCTTTATGGCTCTTATTTTCTTTAATTTTGAAAAATGCCAAGTAAACGGATTCTGCCATTGATTGTTTTCATCTGTCAGTGGAACAGGTAACTTGAGACAATGACTAATCTTATTTCTTTTTAGGGGTTCTTGGCGTTACCAGGCAGCCATCACAGTGGACCCTCAGTGATGGCGCATTGTTACCTCTGTGGAGGAGGGAGGATTTGGGGCAGGGCAGAGTCTTCTGCCTTGGACTTTATCTGCTGGATGTCACGTCACAAATCTTTCTCTTGTTCCCCTGGATCTTGGTTTGCTGATGGCCCCCTTAACACAGATAAAAGCAGAGTGGGCACAAGCTATGTCCAGAGACTTAGGCACTTCTATGACACTGTGTCTCTAAGGTGTATGAGTTCTCTATTGCTGCTGTGACAAATTACCATGAACTCAGTGGCTTAAAATAATAAATGTATTACTATGCATATGGTCTTACGGGGCTAAAATCAAGGAGTTGGTAGGGAAGCCGTAAGGGAGAATCAATTCCTGCTTTTTCTAGCTTCTAGAGCCTGCTCATATTCCTGGGCTCGTGGTTTCCTCACAGCATTGGCAACATTGCAGCCCCTGCTTCCGTTGTCACATCTCCCGTGGCTGACTTACTTCCCTCTTATAAAGACCTTTGTGGGCCAGGCCTGGTGGCTCACACCTGTAATCCCAGCACTTTGGGAGGCCAAGCCGGGTGGATCACTTGAGACCAGCCTGGCCAACATGGCAAAGCCCCACCTCTACTAAAAATATAAAAATTAGTCAGGCATGGTGGTGCACGCCTGTAATCCCAGCTACTTGGGAGGCTAAGGCAGGAGAATCACTTGAACCCAGGAGGCTGAGGCTGCAGTGAGCTCAGATGGCACCACTGCACTCCAGACTGGGCAAGAGAGTGAGATTCCATCTTAAAAAAACAAAAAGCAAAAAAACCCCTTGTGATTACATTGATCTCACCCAGATAATCTAGAATATTCTTCTCAAGATCCTTAATGTAATCACAGCTGCAAAGTTGCTGTTGCCATGTAAAGTAACATATTCACAGGTTTTGAGTATTAGCATGTGGACATCTTCGCTGAGGTATTATTTTGCCTACCATATAGGATATGTTAATCAGTGCTTAAAAATCCATTTGATGCTCAAATTTTTTAGAAGAATGAACCTATATATTTAAAAATCCAAGTAAAGGACCAGCTTCAGTGTTCTGCCATATGTTTTGGTGAGGGGAATAAAACAATGAGGGAATGATTGGATTGTGAAGAATTATTTGCCACCAGAGAATGTTTTTGGGACAATGTTTGCAAGCCCCCTTCAACTCACATCCATTTGCTATATCTCTTCATGCCTAATGGGGGAGTTTACCAGTGTGAATATGCACTGTTGAATTTTTAGTCCTGCTTTTCAAATGCTGTTGGTGACAAACTTCAGTTGTACTGGGAAATTTAATAGGAAACAGTGAGCCATTCTCATCCCTCATGCAACCAGTCATTTAAAAATCAACTAGGAAAAGTCTTTCAGTGTGGTAAGGAGGCAGGGTGGTATAATTGCAAGAGTGGAGGCGTACAGACTTGAAGTCAAATCCTGTTTCCAACACAGACTAGCTGTGTGACTTTGGTAAACACATAATTCCCTGAGATTCAGTCTTTTCATCTGTGTAGTGGGCATAATCCTGAGGTGAGTTACATAAAGCATATGACAATCTGGTGAACACAGGGCATTTTTATATCACCATTTTCACCCATTTAGCATTGGTTCTATGGAGGTTTTGACCCTTTGTTTTAATGTAAAAGATTTTTTTAAATATCAGAATTATACCAACATTGATGACTTTTTTCCAAGAGTATTTTTCTGGAGATAATTTCATTAAGTCAGTTAATTTTGTTAATTTAAGTAGCATGGTTCATCATTCAATAAATAATAAACATCTACTATGTGCTATGTATTTTTTTCTTAGAATATATCAGTAAATAAAGACAATATTCCTGCCCTTGTTGAGTCTTATATTTTGGCAAGGAGAGACAGATAGTAAACATAAAAAATAAGTAGATTCTATAACAAGAGGTACTAAGTGCTATGGAAAAAAGAAAACATACAGGAGAGGTGAGGATACAGATTGCAGTATAAATAGAGTACTTAGGAAACAAATCATCTGGAGGTGAGATTTGAACTAAGACTTGAAGGAAATGAAGGAGTCATCCTAGGGGATATTTGGGGAAAGAATATGCTTGTCAGAGTAATTAGCTGGTGCAAAGGCCCCACAGTGGGGGCATGTCTATGTCAGAGGAGCATCAAAAGGATCAGTATGGCTCAAAAGAAGGGAGTTGGGGGGAGAGTAATGGGAGAGGAGGTCAGAGAGGGGCCAGATTGCCTGGACCTGGGAGGCTTTGGGAAGGGCTTGACTCTAGAGTGCAATGGTGAGCCATTATAGGGCCTTTTGCAGAGCAATGACCCAATCTGACTGAAGTTTCATAAATTCTTTGTTAAGACTAGATGGTAGGAAGGCAAGGATAAAGGTGGGGGCTCCTGTGGTCAGCAAGGTGGGAGGATGATGGCTCAAACGGGGGGGAGCAGTGAAGCTAGTGAGAATGGTCGGATTTGGGATACATTTGAAGGTAAGACCCACAGGATTCCCTGATGCATAGGATGTAGGGTATGGGGGAATTGAGAGTGGTTAAAGCTAACCCCAAAGTTTTTATCCTGAGGAACTGAAGAGTGTAGTTACGATCAACTAAGATAGGGAAGGCTTAGTGGGATTGGGGTGGTAATGGTGGAGAAAGATGACTGGGAGTCCAGTTTAAGATGTGTTAAGTTTGAAACACCTATTAGAATTCCATGGTTGATGTTGAGTAGGAAGCTGGATATCCAACTTGATTTTGGGAGAGAGTTCTGGACTAAAGATAGAAATCTGGGACTTGTTGGCATCTAGATGCTATTTGAAACAGTGGGCCTGGGTACAATCACCAATGGAGGAAGACAGGAAATAGAAGTCCAGGGACTGAACCCCGGGGTATTTCCACCTAAGAAATCAGGGAGAGGACAAGCCAACAAATGAGACTGAGAGGTATGACCGTCAAGGTGGAGGAAAGCCAAGAGCATGGTGCCTGGAGTGAAAGCCAAGGAGGTATCTTAATGAGTCGAGAGTGATCAGCTTTCCAATAACCATTATAGGGTATGTAAGCTGAGGACTGAGAATCAAGGTCCTGGGTGATCTCTGTGGGAACATATTTGGAAGCACAGTGAAAGGAATGGGTTGAAGAGAGAATGGGAGAAAGGGAATTGCAGATAATGAATGCAGCCAACTCTTTGAGGAGTTTTACCACTATGGGAAGCAAAGATGGGAGTGGTGGCTGATGGGAAATGGGGTGACGTCAAGAGAAGGTTTTTGTTTTTAAATGTGAGAAACAAGATGGTCAAATAGAAATCGAAATATTAAGGATGCGAAAGAGAGATGGAAGATGTCCTTGAGCTGATCTGATGTCCTTGAGCAGGGAAAAGATGATGGGATCTGGTGCCAAAGTGGGGAGCTGATTTAGGCAAGGACATAGAAAGACCATGACAATAGTAGGAAGGCAGAGACCAGGAGTGCAGCTGCTGGTGGTGAGGAGGCACAGTGCTGAGAGAGTCTGACAGTTATCTTTTGCCTGCTTTATTTTCTCAGGAAAACAGGAAGCAAATCCATCAGTTGAGAGTGAGGATGGGGGAATTTAGGGATTTGAGGAGAGAGAAGAAGGTGTGAAATAGTTATCCAGTTGAGTTATTTCCAAGCTTTTGCATTTTTTTCTGTTTTGATGAAATTAGTATAATTGGTATCAGTTCTGTAAATTTTAGGAGAACCATCTGAGTCATCATTTAATTTTAAGCTTTATGATTTTTCCTTATGAAAACTTTTGCTATTGCAGAGTCCCTTTTGCAACCATTATTTCCACCAGGTCCAGCTTCACTAGGTGAAATTTTGCAAACCTAAATTTTGTCAAGAAGAGTTTCTTCTTTTGTCAATGTTTAATCAATAGCAGTCTTTACCAGGAGCAATGCTAGCTATCATATTGGTTATTTTTCTCAAGCCTACTTTTTCCTGGGTCAGTTTTTACAGTTTGTAGAATTAGATGTGATCTTTAGTCCATTTTTAATCGAGGAGCGATTTTTTTCACCATATACAGTTTTTGCTTTTATGTTCATTATATGCAGTAGGCAGAAACTTAGGACGAGGATGTCCATTGGAGTTAAATGGCAGAGTAGAAACATATAGCCTAGGAATCTGCCAGTTTCAGTAAATATCAGCTGCTTCTGTGTCCCCCTTTCAAAGAACTTGAGCTGCTTCATTTCCAGCCATCTCCGCTCAGGGAAGAAACCTTAAGCATGGGGCCTACTGAGGATCGGCAGGTTAGTTCCACAGGGCGAGATACTAAAACTAGCCATCAGTTCCCTGAATTCTGATGCATTAAGATGATTACTAGGCAGAATTATTTATTATAGATGTAAGAAAGAAAAAAAAAGTCCTTCACGAGCCCTAAAGTGTTGGGTAATTAAGGTATTACTTTAAGGAAACTTGTAAAGAATATAAAGAACTCTTCAACCTTCAGTTGCTTTTATATACACACGGAGAGAACACAGCTATTTCAGGAAATTCATATAGTTTACATTTAAAAAGTGGAAGTAGGGGATATGAGAGAGGCTTGAGATATTCAAGGAGTCAGGGAGAAGCCTCAATTAATAACTAGATAGTTGGGTTTTTACCTTACATAGCACAGCAGTGAAGCGGGAAAGAAATATGTACAGCTTGATTTTATAGGGGAAAAAATGGAATTCTACGAAGGTCAGGGGCTGCCTCAGATTGAAAGATGGAACAGTGACAAGTGAGAAAGGGATGCTGCAGTCTCTTGCTGTATAGCTCTCTTCTCTCAGCCTGCAGTTCCCTCTACTACCAACCCGACTCAAGGACTTTATTTTGAAAATGGTTTGGAAAAACAGAAACTTCAGTCTGAACACTGTCATCTTTGTGTGGAGCAAATCTGCCCTTGACTCTGCTCTGGGAAGGCCTCCCATGATCTTCCATCTGCCAGGCCATCTACTAAGGTCTCGCAGCTCACAGCCCTTACCACCCTGTCCCCGCTTCTTCCTGAATGCACACTAAGCTCATTGCTGCCTTGGGATCTTGCACAAGGTATTGGCTCTGCCAGTAGCATTGTCCCCAGCTCTACTTGTCAACAAATCTCAGTCCAAATGTCATGGAAGAGAAAACTTTCCTGACCACCTACAGATAAAGGAGCCCCCCACTCGTTCTCATAATAACTTATTTGCCTTGTTCTAGTACTTTGTAGCACATGGCATTTCTTATTTGTTAAAGTATTTGTAGGCGTCCTTTCACAGAAATCTAAGTTCTTCAAGGGCAAGTTTGATTTCATTCACTTACTACTGTGACCTATGCCCAGAATGGTGTCAGCACTTAATATGTACCTAAATATTTATTGACTGACCAGAAAACCAAAAGACCCTAAAACTGAAATTTATTTTAATATTTTTATTCTAAAAAGAATCACAAAATTCAATTTCAGATTAAATAATATTTTAGTCTTAAAAAATTAACAAAGGAGGAAGATTTTTAAAGTTTTGTTGTATATCCAAAAATGCATTCCTGATTTCCAGATAGCTCATGCAAAATCATATGCAGTAATATTCAGTATTTCATAAAGGACCTTTAGCCAGTAGTACAAATTGGATTCCATTTGATCAGAAGCAGTTCTGATTCCCAAATCCCATTTTGAAAGATTCCTGAAAAGACCTTGAAGCCGCAAAGTTTATTTGAAAACATAGTTTAAAACTGCACAAATATAAATACGATTTTAATAATGTGAAAAAGGGAAGGCATGCTTCCAATAATAGTACAAAAATACTACCTTAATCTTGGTATGCAAATTAGAAGCCCACTCAGTAAATTAAACACATCAATATGATAAGAGGTTATTTTTATGATAGTAATTTTATTTCAAAGAGCAACGCAGGGAAATACTAAGATGAAGCCTTAATACCCAACAGAGTTGTGCTATGATACATATTATTTCACTAAATCACTGATACAGTATCACATAATATGCCAATAACTTTAAAATCCCCTCCCCCCCATTGCCATTCATTTACTATAGGTCACTTAATTTGAATTGGTATTAATTTAGTAAGTCAATGTAAACATTTAAACAATTTTTTTTCTTGTTATCTATTTCAGCCTGAAAATGAAATCCCAAGACTTTAAACATTTATGAGCATGATGAGGAAGCATCACAGAAGAATTATCTCAAAACAACATTTTTAGATTAGATTAGATATGCAATATTCATAGACATATAAAACATGTAGAAATGTCATTTCTAAATAGTTAAATGTTGTTACAGTTTGTAAAAAGTTTAATAAATTAATCAGATTTTTTTCAACCAATGTAAACAAATTTGGACAATGTAAATTGAAGAAAGTTTGGGTTAGATGATATATAGGGAAAAATGAAAGGAAGTTGGTAAAAACTTAGGTTTGCTGTATTTCCCTTAACTACTGGTAATGTAGTCCATCATGAACACATTTCTCACATGGTAGAATTCTTGTATGGTATCCGTGCAGAAATGCTATATATCTCAGTGAAAATGCCAAATGCTCAAATTACTGAGCTGAGTGTGTGTATCTCTTAGTCTTTTTGTGTTATACCATTTCCCTTTCCAAGAAATCCAAAGATCACCATCCCTCCTCCTCCCCCTCCCCCAACAAATGATGCACATTTTATAGTTGAGCAAAGAACTGCCTAACTGTTGTTGTTACCATCTTAATATTATTTTGAGTGCAGGCTTCTAAAAGTATCTCATGGAGCTCATCAGGGTTTTTGCTGTGACATTCTGCAGCACTGCAAGTTAGTTTTCTCTTATGGAGAAGGTCCTGAGAAAACAGTTCTGAGATTGGGACACTTGTCTCTAGACTGTGTTATTTTGATATTTCTGCTGAGGTTGCAGGTAGTGGAAACTTCGTTCAAGGCAAAATACCACATGAGAGGTTGTTAAACCTCGCAGTTTAATTTTTTTTTTTCTTTCCTCGTAACTGTTTAATGCCTCCCCACAATGGCCTTTGCTGTGTGTGTTATGTGTAGAATTCTGTCTTTGAGCTCATGGTATTGTGTAGGGGTACAGGGGTATATGGAGTGAGTAACAAAGCTGTTACTAATGTAAGACCATATGGTCTCACTGAGCTTTGCTCTCTCCCTTTCTGGTCTCCTCATAAAATAGCGGTTATGGGAAAAGACAGTGAGAGGATTTCAGAGTTGGTTCTGAGTGACCATGAAACCACCTCATCACTCCCTAAATATCAGTGTTTTTAGACCTGTTTATCAAGTCCAGTTTCTCAAGGGACATATAGCCCAAGCAGCTCAACTACCATACAAATAGGGCTGTATCAGAACAATGTTGTGATACCCCACACACTCGCTATGTGACATTTATGGAAATTAAGGCCTCATATCTACTTGGCTGTGTGATGATTTTGATGTGCCTGACATTACCCCAACCGCCTCACCTTATTTAGAATATCAGTTTTTCTAATTTATTCCCAAACTTTTAGGAAAAATTTTGAAATACATTATTAAGAATTTAGAGTCCAAACCTTTATGTGCTGAGGCAGTCAACATGAGTTAGTTTAGTAGCATTTAGACACTTGGATTTGTTTAAGTTTTGGATCTGTTGTGCCTCAACTGGTTTTTAAAAAAGTGTTTAGATGTCTAAGTACCCAGATTCTTCAGAGGATTAGTTTGGTACTGGTAATACTGTACAAACCAGATGTGTGAATATCTGTAAAGTTCAGTGTGATAGCATGAAAACAATCTCAAGGATAGGATAAGAAAAGCAAATAGAAAAACTGTAACACAAAGTTCATAAAAATGCTCCCTTGTACAGAGGCAAGGAACAATAGGCTAACCTATGAGACTTAATCATGCACTGTGTAAATTTACATTCAGTCAAGTTATCTTGCATGCTTTGGTTAATATTTGAGTAGGCAAATTTGCAAGTACTAATGCATGCAATATTTTTGTACCTGAGGTTATACATTTTGCTTTTAAAAAATTGCTT
This sequence comes from Macaca thibetana thibetana, assembly GCF_024542745.1. Lineage (NCBI taxonomy): Eukaryota > Metazoa > Chordata > Mammalia > Primates > Cercopithecidae > Macaca > Macaca thibetana. Next base: position 83,580,700 of record NC_065579.1, read on the forward strand.
TTTTACAAACTTTATGCCAGAGTTTATCTATGAACACTCTTTAAAAATATATATATATGTATGTATCTACTTCTTAGTTCAAAACAGTTTAATTTCAACCAGTTCTATAACTACTGAGATGATAGGGAAACTGTGGTAAAATGTGGATAGGGAATGAATTTGAAATTATTTTACAAGGTTGAAATCATAAGTGTGCATGTGTAATAATTTCTAAAATAAGAGAGTTCAAAAAGGATGGCATATAAAGTAAACCTTTAGAATACCCTGTTTCTAGAATGTTCTAGAAGTATCTCAAGATATAAAACAACAACCACCACTGTTACAACAACTAGCTTAAAGTACAGTCCAATCTTGGGGAACTGATTCAGGGCAAATGAGGAAGGGTCTCAGAATGACCAACTTGCTTTCTCTATATTCCCAAGCTCACAGACAAAGTTTATGATAAAGAGTTTGGAAGCTCTTATTATAAGTGGGACTAGCTTCAACTGTGTTCAAGTCTCGCTTGTATGGCAAGATTATACCAGAAATATTTATCTATACAAGCATTTAGACATGGGGCCCATGTTCAATATAATAGTCTCTTAAAGAGAAGAATGAAGAAAGTGGCATGAAACTCTGAAAGTGAGTTTGTGAAACATAAGTGGACATTCCTACCCAGTTATGTTTCTTTACTTTCCTGTTCTAGTAGGAATCCAGATTGGCTGAGAAAGCACAGTGCATAGTATTCTATTAAAGTTTCCTGGTGGACAAGATCTGCCCATTTTTCAGGAGTCATGGGGAGTGAGTTTTGGAGGAAGTAAAGGGAATGAATCAGTATGATTGGCCCAGTGAGAGGGATCTTTATTCCTCCTCCTCTACCCTATCCCTCTGCCTCCTCCTCACCAGGAAGGTACAAGAGCATGTAGAAGTAGCCTACTAGAAATGGTTATATTTTGAAACTCAGCAATAATCACTGGCTTTCTCTGTATTTTCATTGAATCTACAGGCGAAGTCAGTCCCTGGAAGTCACCTCTATGTAACTGAATGGCCATTCTAGTAAGAATATGATCTAGGAGCTGTTAGGCTGTTATACATTAATACATGAGAAAGGAAACTCAAGGCCTTCTCAGAGTACCTCAGAAGGGAAATAAGGATACCCTCCCCTTTCAAACAGAAAGAGTAAATTAAATGACAATTTCATGCCCTGAAGATGAGATGCCAAAAATAGTTCTGCCAAAAAATAAAGTAGATGCACTTTTAAAAAACCAAACATTTACTGTATATGACTTATACAAAAAGACTGTTCTAAAGTCTTGCTACTTAGTTTTTGGTGGTGCTCTATTCCTATAAACTGTCACTCTTTTTTTTTCTTTTCTTTTTTTTTTTTTGAGACAGAGTCTCGCTCTGTCACCCAGGCTGGAGTGCAGTGGTGCAATCTCGGCTCACTGCAACCTTTGTCTCCCTGGTTCAAGCAATTCTCCTGCCTCAGCCTCCTGAGTAGCTGGTATTACAGGTGCATGCCACTATGCGTGACTAATTTTTGTGTTTTTAATAAAGTTGGGATTTCACCATGTTGGTCGGCTGCTCTTGACCTCAGATCTCGTGATCTGCCCGCCTTAGCCTCCCAAAGTGCTGGGATTACAGGCGTGAGCTACCACACCCAGCTTGTCACTCATGTTTTAATAATGGTTTTTACCTAATTTTATAAAAAATATTATTGAAAAATGCAACTCTTTTCCTCTTGGGCCATAATTCTGGACTTCTTGACAGCCTACAAAAAATCTTAGATCTGATGGATACTACATATACTGGAGAAAGTCCTACTAAAAATGCTCTGCAAGTTGCCAAATAATGGTGAGAATGGAAAATTGTTTAGTCTTCCCTAAAACAGCTCCTTGGAGTTTGTGTTCCAATAGCAAAATAAAACTTAGGCCACAAAATTTGCCACCATTTAGCAACAAATTAATTATTTGACATTTATACTAGTTTCAGGCTTTAAATTCAGGCTGCAAATTCAGTTGCTCCTCAAAGTATAGAATGGCATCACAGAACACTTCCAAAGTTTGTTTTGAATCCTTTGTTCAGAGGCTCCTCATGGACTATTCAAGCTGACTTTCTGGTCAAGGTACAGAGATGGTAGAAGGAAGGAGCAGGGAAGGAAAGGATGCTGTTCCATCAGGCATATTCAAGCAGGCCCTGCCACGGCTGGGAGGCTGGCCCCAAGAGTCCTTACCAGACTGGGTTTCTCGAATTCTACAACTCTCAGAATACCATTCTTGAAAGTATTGTTGAGCTTTACTTTGCTGCTGAGACTGTAGAGAAGCATGGGCTGAGACTGGGTGGTTGCCGCTACCCATGATGAGTGCCTGAATGCCTCTGCCTTCTGCTGACCAGCTGGAGCTCTCACCTGGCCAAAGTGAGCTTTGACAATGAATATCAAAACCTGACACTCCTCACAGTGGCCTCAGCTCTTTGTCTTTATAAACTAGAATAGGTTATAACATACGTAAGCCTCAAGGACTTGTGGTTTCTGTTAACTTGAGGCCCTCTCACAACCCAGGGACTTCAAATGTGACAGGAGAGGATTTTATTCCTGCATCTTGCATTCATTTTATAAGCACGTGTGCACATTTGCCCCTCAGTAGAAGCTTATTCCCTAGGCAATTAGACTGTTTTGACACCAATTCTGTGGAGTTTTTTTTTGTTGATGTCATTTTGTTTTATTTTTTGTGGGTAACTATAATCATGAGTGGAATGAGATATTACTAATCAAAGAACATAAAGAAAAAGTTAGGATTAGACTACTTTCGGGAAGGTTCTAGATGAAGGAAGGAGACCAGGTAAAGAAGAATGGGATAACTTACTAGACCTGACACTGGTAAAATTATATTCTGATTAGCATTTTGCAAACAGTGTTCCTAATTCTTTAAAAAGAATGTATCTTTCAAAATAATCATCAAGCCCCGAACACATACAAAACACTCTAGAGAACTAAGTGGAATTTAACCAATGAAAACACCACTGCTAATAGAAAATTCCCAATACTTGCTAAATGTTCAAAGAGCCAAAGAGGTATTGCATCTTTCATATGAAATCACTGGCATTCAGTGAGATTTGGTTTGAAAGTGTTGCTCTTCTATTACTTAGAATGCAAGAGGATGAACAGTGCAGGTTATTAGGAAACTAAAAACACATAATTTTTAGGAAAAATGTTATTTATCACTCTTAAGAAATATTATTTAAAATATTTATGGTTTAAAAGGAATATTGGTGTGCAGGGCAGTTAGAAAGCCAGTAGAATATGACACTTAAGCAAGTTAATTTGAACTCAATATAAATCACGATATCATCAAACTTTTTTCCTGCAGAGAATGCATGCAGAGGCAGTACCTTGTGTCTTTCTTATGTTCATACAGTCCCAGAAAGCATGTGAATGAAAAGATCTGTTTGCCATATTTACGCCTTATGTCATCGTATCTGCTTTAAGAAAAACACTCCTTCAAAATCCTACACTATGAAAAACTATTTTCAGGAATTGTTTATTTGGTCCGTTGATCTAATGAGGCTGAGTTCTCAAATCCTTCACCCCCAAGTTAAAAATTGGAGCAACAAAACAAAACTCCAGCGAGGCATAAATAAGATATTAAAGTGCATATATACAATCCCAGAAAAGTTTAGATTGGGAACAGCAAAAATTTCTAGTGCAAAAACTGCTTTTGCCAGCAAAGCTCCCTCTCTGGAATCAAAGGGCTACAGTAAAAGTTAAAATTGGAACAGGTTTAAGCAATGCCTGTCTTTAGTCACAAGTTAATATATGTGCATGCACCAATGGCCCAAACTATGTTCAGTCTTGCAAAAGGAGACAGTTCAGAAACAGTCAGAATTTCCCAATCTGAGGCAGTGCTTTTTCCATGTTTCCCATGAACAAGTTCCTCAGATGTGTCATCAGCTGCAAGGGGAGACAAAAAACCCAAAGAATGTGTGTTGCAATATGCTTGCAACTTGTGGAAAGAGTATTCAACACACAGTTACTTTATCTTGGTTTGTCTTGAGTCTCTTAATTCTTCTATTGAGCCTGACTTTGACTTTATATACAACATTTTGTGCTTTTGGATCTGAACAGAGACTGGGCATTGTCCACAGGAATTAATTTCCTTGGGCTATATGACCATGGCCTTTTGAATATTTGATTTATCCTTTTGAAATTCATAATAAAATAGTTTTTCATTTTCAGTACAATCACACAGATCAGGGATGATTAGTACTGGTATTATTCTTTCTTCAAGGATCCAAGTTGAAAGCTCTTAAGAGGACATCCAGGTCACCAAGATTAGCCGCCTGGAACAGTTCTGGTTGGTCCATCAGAGAGAGTGCAATTCTGAGGGCAGCCCAGATATTCCCAGAGATTGCAGGATGAGGAACTTGCTGCTGATTCCTGCTCTTTCTTTGCAAACTGAGGGCAGTGAGAAAATTGCTGACCGCTTCTCTAAGAAGGTAGAAAAACATATTTTAAAATGTGTCACATTTCAGAGTTAGCAAATGTAAACAAAACAAAACAAAATTGGATTCAGTGATTTTAGTCTAAAATTTTAAATCATCTCTTAACGTGTTCTGGATGATCAAATGAACAACTTTCTAATTCTCTTATATTCTTTAGTGAGCAATCATTGTTAAATATAGTGAGGTCAGAAAGAAAAGAGAAAAGCAGGCTGGGCACGGTGGCTGAAGCCTGTAATCCCAGCACTTTGGGAGGCCAAGGCAGGTGGACCACTTGAGGTCAGGAGTTCAAGATCAGCCTGGCCAACATGGCAAAACCCTGTATCTACTAAAAATACAAAAAATAGCCAGGTGTAGTGGCATGCGCCTGTAATCCCAGCTACAAGGGAGGCTGAGGCAGGAGAATCACTTGAACCCAGGAGACAGAGGTTGCAGTGAGTCGAGATCATACCACTGCCCTCTAGCCTAGGCAACAGAGCGAGACTGTCTCAAAAAAAGAAAAAGAAAGAAAACATTTTATTTTAGGAATGTCAGGTGGGAGAGAAAGAATAATAGCAAAACCATGCAAATTCATTAATGCATTCAATTTTCCCCTGCTCTAGGAATGATTTGAACACTTAATCCATTTGCAGATTTGATTTCTATAACTAGGTTTAAGAGGAAGAATATAGCCCTACTTAAAAACAAAGTGGTCTAATTTTTCCCATTAGGGCTAGATGTAAGCAACACAGCTAGAGTAGATTGAGTTTATTATTGGGCACCTGTCTTGAATCCCAGTTATTTAGCAGTAGGCAAATTTCTTGTTTTTTTTTTTTTTTTCCAAGGCTTACTTTCCCTGAGTGTGTAATAGGGATAATCAAAGACATTTAAAAACTTCGTGAGGTGCAGTTGAATCAATCTATGTGAAAGCTCTTATCACCAAGTAAGATCAATAGTCCTCAAAGTGTGCTCTGGAGAAGCTTGGGAATCAATGAGGTCAAAATTATTTTTATGATAAAACTAAGATGTTATTTGACCTTTTTGCTTTCATTTTTTCACATGCTTACAGTGGAATTTTCCAGAGACTACATGGTGCATGATATCCCAACAGAGTGACTGCAGAAGCAGGTGTGAGAGTGTGTCTTCCAGTAAGCAAGATATTAAAGAAACTTGCAAAAATGTGAAATAATGTCACTCTTCCCACTAAACTGTTTTTGTTTTGGAAAATAATCATTTTTTTTAAATAAAAAATGTTATTATAACATGTAGTAAGTTTTATTCTTTCTAAATGAATCTTTAAAAATGTTTTCAGTTTAATTTCTAATATGGTAAATATTGATAGATATAACCCACATAAACAAAAGTCCTTTTAGGTTCTCAATAATTGCTAAAAGTGTAGAGGGGTCCTGAGAACACCGAGTCTGAGACAAGCCGAGTTAGATGCTGTCTCAAGTCCTTCTAGCTCTTCTAACCCACTAGTCCACTCTGCTGCTCAGGTGCCAGGTGTACCTGCTGGGTCTGCCCTCTTCAGTACCCCCATTTCACCCCAACCTTGTAGAGTATATCTGACAAACTGATCCTTCCGAAGAATAATCATGCCACTTTAACTTGCACCCACTTTACTGTTCTCAAAAACTTTTCATACACTTGATCTCATTTAATCCTGCAAGGTAGATATTAAGCATATGGTAAGAAACTTTGAAAATGAGGCTGGATTTCTAATTCTAATGCACATAATCCAGGGATTTGCTCATCTATATTGTTAGATCTGCCTGAAAATAAAAGGTAAGTGAGAAATGGTCATGGTGTATGTAGCAACCTGGATAATGGAATGGAGTGGGTGTTCTAATCACCCCTTCTTCTGGTTTTCTTGTAATCAAGCAAGAGAGGGAGATTTATAAATGGATGGACATAGGGAGCCTAATTGAGAGGCCCTTTTTGCCCCCGCTTCACAGGATGGCAGCTCTACTGATGTCTCCCAGTGTTCTCTCATAGACCCAGACCTGCAAGAACTCGAGGGAAAGGAAGATCTTGAAAGCTTCTAATTCACTGGCTGCTTCCAGCCCTAAGTGTGTGGTAATGGTTTCAGAGGGATTTGGAGAGAAACAGAACAGTCGAACTTACTCACCTCATCAAATGACTCCAGTTTTATTTTCCCCCCATAAAGAGAGTCTAAACCTGTTCCCCTGCTTGTGAACTCAGAGTCCTTTTGGGGGACTCAGAAGAGTGTACATGTATATGTGTGAATAGTTTTCAAATGTTTCACACATGTATGTATAATTTTCAGTCATTTGTGTATATTGTCATGATTAATTAAAAAGCCCATTCATTTAAAAGCATCACGTTATAGCTTTCCCTCATTATACTCATACTAAAACTATTACTATCAAGGGGGATGAAATTTTCAGCAAAAGGAGTCCTCATTTTTGAAAAGGTTAAGACTCATTGGCCTAAGCTGTAGTCTGGAGCTCTATTGACAAAAGTGTTAACAGTTTGAGCTACAGCCAAGTTTCACACCAACAATTTCCTCTCCTTATTTTAATGGTATATGGTGCCAGGGTAGTGCTTGCTTTTGACTCTTTAAAGAAAATGTGATGACAAGCAGCAAGTGTTCCAGCTACATACACTGACACTTGCAGTTCTTGAGGGAGCGGTCCCAAGCCTTTTGTGAATTTGAAAGTACTTACACCAGCTCCTTGTTTCCTTTTGAGCCTTTTCTCTATTGAGAGTTGTTATTTCCTAAGTATGCACTTATACCTCAAGCTATACTTCTTTTCAGAATTAAGATTTATGTCTCTCTCTTGCCAGGCGGAGTGGCTCACACCTGTAATCCCAACACTTGGGGAGGCTGAGGCAGGCAGATCACTTGAGGTCAGGATTTCGAGACAAGTCTGGCCAACCTGGTGAAACCCTGTGTCTACTAAAAATACAAAAATTAGCCAGGCATGGTGGTGGGTGCCTATAATCCCAGCTACTCGGGAAGCCGAGGCAGGAGAATTGCTTGAATCTGGGAGGTGGAGGTTGCAGTGAGCCGAGACCGTGCCACTGCACTCCAGCCTGGGTGACAGCGAGCCTCCATCTCAATTAAAAAAAAAATTTTTTTTTACATCTCACTTGATGGTTTTTTTTTTTTTTCACGAAAAAGCACAAAATTTTTACCACTTCTCAGATTTCCCACATCTGGCATGACAATAAAAGACCCACAAAACTTAGTCGTTATGTTCCAAAGTAGCCAACTGAGTAGCGTTGCCAGATTTAGCAAATAAAAATACAGAATGCATAGTTAAATGTGAACTTCAGATAAACATTCCTTGGTATCCATGGGGATTGGTTTCACGAACCCCTGAGAATACCAAAATCTGAGAATGCTCAGGTCCCTTGTATAAAATAGCATAGTATTTGCATATAACCTGCACACACCTCCCATATACTTTAAATCATCTCCAGATTACTTATAACTACTAAAATGTAAATGTTATGTATTTGTCATACTATATTATTTTTTAAAAAATATATATTTAATAATTTTTAAAAAAATGTATTCAATCCACAGTTGGTTAAACCCACAGATGTGAAGCCCATGGATATAGTAGGCCAATTGTACAGGAATATCCCATGAAATATTTGGAAATACTTATACTAAAAACTTATTTGTTGTTTATCTGAAATTCAAATTTAAGTGGGCATTCTGTGTTTCATCTGGCAACCCTAAAATTAACTTGTTTCAGTATGGGAGACTTTCTGCTTGAGGATTTAAAATTTACACCTTCATGGAGGTGGCCATTTTTGCCTGTCATGAGCCTTCATGGTTTCCTGCAAACAGTAACTCTGCTGAATTTTGTATCTGTGAACGCCAAGAAAGTATTTTATTGGCCACTCAAGTATTGTTTTCTAACCCTAAGAAGTAAACTCATCTAGGAGCTTTATAAAAGCCTCTTTTAATGGAAATATATAAATATATATAGTATATATATAGTATGTAATATTTATATATTATATTCCTTTCGTAAGAACAGTTATAACAATTACATTATATGTTATATATATGTATTTTCTTTTTTTACATCTCCCTTGTTCTAAAAAAATGGAATCTAAGGTGTCTTATAAAATACATATACATAACATATCTAGAAGAAAGTGAATGAAAGAGGTAAATAGGAAATCTGGTTGGGAAATTAAGATGAAACCAGGAATGAAGTTAGGATACAAAACAGAGATCCGCAGGGCTTGGACAGCTGATGTGTAGGGGGCTGGCACAGAGTCAGCTCTGGGCTTTTGCACAGCTGATGTAAACAAGGCCTCTGCAGTGGCACATTTCACAGTGTCCATAAAATAAAGCAAGCCGCTTCATAAGGAGTCATTCAGCTCTTCCTGGTTTTGATCTGAGAAAATCCTCTTGACACAGTTAATCCAGTGACTAACGCTCCTTGTAAGAGTTTTTTTGTATAGTGCAACAACTATTTTCTAGGATCTCAACGTTTGCCAGTGGCAAAATGCACCAATGCAGTTCACAAGCAGTAATTCTTCAGATGTCAAAAGAGTAAAATCTAGTTATATAGTTCTCTGATGACTTACTAAATAAATAGTAGTAATAAGGATGATGTTGGCAAAAATAATCATCATAATAAATGCCTGCTAGGCATTGAGCATCTGCTCTGTGCTAGGCAATTACATTTAACCTGTACGATAATCCTGCAAAATAATCATTACCTCTTTCTCTCTCTTTTTTTAACAAATGAAGAAATTGAGGCTAAAAATTATATACCAGTCACGAAACCGGTACGTGGCAGAGCTGTGATTTTAACCCAGGCTTGTCTGATTAAAGCCTGGCTCTTTCAGAGAATGGGAAAGGGCTTACATTTTTTGTGGGTTTCTAAACTAACATTTAGTTCTTTTTCCAATTATGAAAGTAATACCTGTTTATCTAGAAAATAGAAAAAAATGGGAAAAGAAAGAAGAAAAAAGATTACCCATACTTTCATTATCGGAAAGAAATAAAGGTCATTTGTAGGCCCTGGTAATGGGGAAAAGATAGAGGAGGCAGACCTTAATGACGAAGGATGAGAATGAGAAAGGCATTTTAAACTACAAACCCAGTTTTGTTTTTTCTTTTTCTCCCAACTAACTTGATTGGTATATTAGGTTTAGAAAACCTGGATTCTTGGTTTTGCTTTGCTAAACACTGGTTCTGGGACTTTCTGAAGTCCTTTTGCCAGGTCCCCTTGCGCACACCCCCAAGGCTCTTTTTTCCTTACGTGGAAAATGAAAGATCGATGGGTAGTATTTCTCGAAGAGTTACCCATGGGAGTGTTGAAAACCCTGATAACTTGTCCTACTCCAGGCCAACTGAATCAAAATCTCAGGGGCCAGGGGCTGGGAATCTGCATTTCCCAAGACACGGAGCTGACTGCTGCTCTCTAAAGATTGAGAAGCAGAGCAGCACAGGGCTCCTGCTCAAACAGGCCTTGGGATCTGAAGGCTCTGCATTCACCCTTAACGGCAGGAGGAGGAATACCAAGGCAGGCATTTTTACTTGGAAACAACCTTTGAGGTTATTCAACCTCAGTCCTGGGCATGGCCTTCATCCTTGGCCTGTTGCTATACTTCACCTGTAGGCGCCCAGGTTGATGCAGCTTATTCCCAGGTTGTATCTGGACCGGATGAATCCTGGCTGAATCTCCAGTGCTCGCGTATAGGCCTCCACGGCTTCCTCGCTGCGGTCTCCATTCGCCAAGGTCGCCCCAAGACGGTTCCATAGTGAATAGTCCTGATGACAAAATCAGAACTTTCTAACAACCCAGTACAAGGCACAATGACAGAGCATTCCTGTATTTCTCCGCAGACATGGCCAGGTGAATTACTAAAAAATCTTCATGGACAATTTTGTCAAATGACTTTCACTCGTCAACGAGCAGCTACCATTTGATGTTGTCACGTAATTAGTGTTTCTATTTTAGGTATTTCAATATTAATAGCCACGGTAGCACATTATTAGTACCATCACTTTAAACCATTGGAGTCAGGGAAAGAAAGTGTAGAAGAAATGTAGACGGTGTAGCCTGTGAAAACGTGTTTGTTACAGAGAAGGTTGCGGTTTCTTGCTGTGCTGTGCTGTCTTACCTCTGGCCGAACAGTTAAGGCAGCGTTAAATGCATCTATTGCTCTATTAAATTCTCCACTCAGGTGGAACAGAACCCCTAGACCTGTCTGTAGGTCTGGGTCGATCATATCTCCATTTTGGTGGGCAGCTTCCAGATATAATTCCTTCACTCCTTCCAGAACAGAGCTACAAGAGAAAAAGAAATCACATTTGTAATCCAAATAGTCAGAACGTTAATGATTTACTGTTAAATCTCTGGACTCTATTTCAAGAAGTCTCTTCGTTACAGACTGGAAAATTTTGCTTAAAATACCTTAACTTAACGAGAGGACTATGAATGCTGAATGTTTGAAAATATGGTTGATTTTCATGAACTATTTTGTTGTACACAGATACAGACTGTGCTAAGTAAGGTCTTCACGAGGAGAGTTCTGTTGACTCTATGAGTGCCAATGTGGAAAACCCCACAGCTAAGTTTCCCAAGGGCTCAATGAGAAAGGATTTATTGCTGATAGAAAACAAAATTTCTAGAAGACCAGACTTTCATTTTCCCCGTTCCTAATTCTCAGGCTGGATAAAACTTGGAGCATTCGTATTTATTATACTTCACCTTGGGTGAATTATGTGTCCAAAGCATTTGACTTTAAAATGTGGCACCCACATAAATGTCTGTGAGTGCCCACAATGTAGATCATGTGCCCGAAGGCTGGCCCTGGTCTAAGCATTAATCTTTCTAATGAGTGATGCTCCTCCAGCAGAATACTGTCCTGCAAACCATTCTGGAGTGGGTGGTGTCAGGGCTGTGAGGCTCACTGTTGCCCTTTAGGTGATTCATTGTGCATATGGGTGTATACTGCCAGCTGTAATACATCGAGAAGGATACCTGTCAACTGGGGACTTAGACATCCGCCGGGTGAGGCCTGGAGATCCCTTCTTGCTTTTCACAAGGTATTTGTACTTTGGATTTTGCTTAATCCAATTCTTCAGAGCTTCGCAGGCATCCTGCTGATGGCCAGTGTTAGTATAACTCACAGCCAAGGCCATCAAAGCTTTTAAGTTGTTGGGCTGTAATTCTAAGCACCTGAAAGAAAAAAAGAAGCCAATTTCAGAATTTTTTTTGGAGCCACAATCCAACAGTTCTTCAGAAAATGTGGAGGGTCTTTATTAACTAAATACTGCAAAAGCATTGGTAAACTTATGTCAAGTCCTGGAAAGCACCATATTTATCTACATAAAAATGGAGACCTCAGCATATTTTTAAGAAAGTTAAAACTTACCCTAATGATTGCTAGGTTTGGTAATTTTAATAAGTAGCTTTAAAACTATGTGGCTTATGCCTGCACTTAATCTAATGAGATCTAATGAGAAATAGGGGATATCATTATTTTAATGCTGCCTTTTTTTTTTCTTTTTCTTAGACGGAGTCTCACTCTGTCACTGAAGCTGGAGTGTGATCTCGGCTCCCTGCAACCTCTGCCACCTGGACTCAAGCAATTCTCCTGCCTCAGCCTCCCGAATAGCTGGGGTTACAGATGCCCACCACACCCGGCTAATTTTGTATTTTTAGTAGAGACAGGGTTTCCGTGTTGGCCAGTCTGGTCTCAAACTCCTGACCTCAAGTGACCCACCTGCCTTGCCTCCCAAAGTGCTGGGATGACAGGTGTAAGCCACCACACCTGGCCTCTACTACCAATATATTAAATATCTATTATCCCCAAAGAGAACTGAATTGAACGTAGACATCTAGATATGAAAGATTGTACCGTCTTTTGCAAAGGAGAGGGAAATCCCTGTGTTTTCAGAACTACTGTTGTGGGTTTACAGGAGACACAGGCTAAAGCTACTCCCTCTCATTCCATTGGCCTCTAGCAAGGGATTTTCAAACTGAAGTGCATGTGAATCATCTGGGGGGGTTTTATAAAATCTGCATTCTGATCCAGTAGGCCTACTGGGGTGGGCCTGGGATTGTGCAGGTTTGACAAGTTCTCAGGTGATGATGAGGTCTCTGGATAAGACTTTGAGGAGCAAGCCCTAGGCAGTACCTAATACCACTCTGTGGTGGGCCTAATCTCCCAGAAGCTTATCAGCACTGGGTAGAGAGATTCTTAACTCTAGATGCACATTACAAATGCCAGGGAGTTTTAAAACTATTGCTGCTTGGTTCCCAGCCCTGATCAATTAAATGATCATCTCTGGACTGTGCTTGGGCATCAATTTTCCCCTCCAAACGATTCTAATGTGCATGTGTATATAGGGTTAAGAACCACTGACTCAGAGCTCCAGATTTGGAGTCAGGTGATGAGGGTTTAAGTTCTGTCTCTGTTACATACTCTCTGTGTGACCTTGACCTTTCCTGATCTCCAATTCTCTCATCTGTAGGAAAAGGCTCTGACAGCAGGGCCATACCCCAGGCACCATTACTTCATCAGATACCAACAGAATCTTGAAATCTAGGATTCCAAGATTGTAAAGCCCTAGAATTTCAACAGTCTAGAATTCTTACAATCTGAAATTCCAAAGCTATAGGATTTATACACATACATTATGTATGTACATTTATATAAATACCATACATATAACAGATGGAATATATATATGTGTGCATATATATGTATACATGCACACACATATATATTCTCTTCCTATAGCACTATATTAAAGGCACTTACAAGAAAAGGTAGGGAAAGTGGAAGTCTATTTGGTAGAGGCTACTTTTCCAGGATTTAAATAGGAGCTCTAATTAAGTAGGGTGTAATATTAAACACACCCACTGTTCCCATCCCTCCCGCCCCAATGTCATCCAGACCATTAGTCAGTACTCTACTTATTTTTTTTTTAAGAATATTTTCAGATGTTTCAGAAGGTTAAAACGTTAAAAGGAGCTATTTATTCAATGAGTCTACTTTACGAGTGGGTTTAACAGAGGCTTTCTTTGGTGCCAGTGAATGTCCATTGATTTGTAGATAGCAAGACATTGTTAGGAACATCACTTCATTATAAGTTGTTTTTCAGAGCTAAGTGTGAGTGATATGCGGTATCTCAGCACTTATCCTTTGCAAATTCTTTACACTGTACTTCAGTAAAGATCAAAAGACAAATCTGAAACAGGAAGTTCATTAACAAGTGTCCACCAGGCCCATGATTTTGCACTTAGCTTCGTTTACCTCTGGAGGGCGACAATAGCTGCTTGTTCATTTTCATTCTCTGCCTGGGTTATCCCGAGGAACTGCCATGCCTACGAAAGACAACTGATGTTAACATTGCAAGATGAAGCAGAATTACTCATGTGCTTCAGCTGGTTGTTGACCTGTGATGGATCTCCTATGCAGAGCAACCTGTCTCAGATGTGACTGCTGTATGAAAGGGAAAAATATTATATGCATTTCTTCATTTGAACTCTCTTGTGACATCTGGGTCAAGATCCTCTGTCATTATTTCCAAACTTGTTCAGTATTTATCCTTTCCTATAACTCAGTGCGATGGAAACCTCTGAATTTCTGAGATTTCATTATATTAGGTATCTTAAAACCAAAAGATAAATATATAAAATTATACAATTGTGAGGGAAAGGGGTGGAAAAATAACCTAGAAATGTAGCTAAATGAAGTTTACAATAAGGAATCTCAAGATGTACAATATTAACTTAGCTTATATGAATGAAAGTCAGTTACTAGAAGAATTCACAGGTGATTTAGGAGCTAGGAAAAGCAAAACAAAATCTCCTATGATGTGTTCATTCCTCTAATGTAATCACTGTTAAAATGCACAAAACACATATAAACACAATCATAATGTAGATATAATTTGATAGTCTACATTTATACATTCCATTGTACTTTAAGCCCTTTTACATGTTTTTACAAAATCCTCATAATTTTTAATTTGAATTTTGTTGAATGGATATTCCATTATTTACTCAATAATTCCCTTATCGCTTTAAGTTGGTTGCAATTGTTTGCTATTGTAAATAACATGAAGAACATCTTCAAGCAGATAGCTTGTGTTTTTATATCTAGAATCAAAGTTTTTAACATAGCAAATTTTCTCTATATACTCATAAGAACAGTAACTCTCACACTGTTACAAGAGTAATACAAGCAGAAACCTCTCATTACACACATTGTCTTCAAATTTCACACTCCCCAAACACTTTTACACACTCCTCAAACATTATTTTAGATAATACCATTTTAAAACAAAACTCTAGGAAAGCACAGTTATCTTAAAGTGCCATTTGAATGGTACAGGCTTTTCCTTTCATGGGTTATTATTACATACACCTTATGAACTCATCAAAATACCGATTATTCCCCCTCCAAATAGCCTTGATTCTTTTAAATCTCTTAAACATACAGACAGCAACCTCTATTTTGATTTCACCTTCCATGTATCTTAGAATGCTTCTTAAGAAAAGACTGATGAAATAGTCTTTCTCTGGGGGTGTTTTTCTAGCCTTTGGCCATGGTGTCATTTTCACTGTCTGCAGTGTTATTAACTTAACTTTGAGGTCTCCATAGATTCAGAAGCCCTGGGTCCTTGTCTGGGATTTGTTAGTTACCAAAGGCCCTCATTTTCTCATTTATGAATCTGAGATCATAATATGTCCTTAAAAAAATCTTCCAGGGCTGTTGTGTCAAATAATGTAATATATTTGAAAACACCCTGTAAAATACATAGCATTTACAAACGTAAGATGACATTATTATTTTTAGGGGGTGGCCTATAGTTTCATATTAGTGTAATAATTTCCTCTTCTACAATGGGCATATATATTTTATTTTATTTTATTTTATTTTATTTTTGAGACAGAGTCTTGCTCTGTCACTGAGGCTGGAGTGCAGTGGCACAATCTTGGCTCACTGCAACCTCCGCCTGCTGGTTCAAGTGATTCTCCCACCTCAGCCTCCCGAGTAGCTGGGATTACAGGCATGAGCCATCCCATCCAGCTGATTTTTTTTGTATTTTTAGTAGAGACAGGGTTTCGCCACCTTGGCCAAGCTGGTCTTGAACTCCTGGCCTGAAGTGATCCGCCCACCTCGGCTTCCCAAAGTGCTAGGATTACAGGCATGAGGCACCACGCTCAGCCTATCTTTTAAAAATTCTAATATTCTGGTTCAGAATTTCAGCTTTCAGTTCAATCCCATTTCACTGTAAGCCTTTTGACCAACACGATATTACAAGATTTGCTCATTCTTCTTACATAAAGTACAACCAATAATAAAAATGAAGGCTAAATATTGATGTGCCAGGCACTGAGCTGAGCGCTTTATTTGTGTGGACTAATTTAATCCTCCCAACACCCAACGAGATAGTTACTGTTAGGATTTGGACTAATTTAATCCTCGCAACACCCAATGAGATAGTTACTGTTAGGATTTCCACGTTACAGATGAGGAAACTGAAACTTAGAGGGTTTAAATGATTTGCCCCAGGTCCCATGGCTAACAGGTAGAACAGGGATCTGAACCTATGCAGTTGGGATAGCACAGCCTAGATGCCTAACCTCTATTCTACATTGTATTCTCAGCACCAGTATATATATATCTGTCTCTACAATTTCTGCAGATTCCCTTGGGAATATTCCTTATATGATGATTCCTAAAAATTACTCACAAATGAAAGAAGAAACCGTTATACTGACACTACCTTATGATAGGCCTTCACAGGTTTAGAAATCTAGGGGATTAGTACTGCAGAAGCTTTTTGGTGGTCTCCCAGCCTCTGTCTTTAATCACTCTTCTCATCTCTGAGAAATGGGTTTTTCTAACATGCAATCTGTTGGTATGCCTCTTCGGAGTACAGGCCCCTAGTGGTTTCCCATGACTTTCAGATGAATTTCAAATTATTGCTTAACTCTTCTTGCCTTCCCTTTACCATTCTCTCCTCCCCTCTTCCACTTAACATGATGCTTCATGCCCTTCTGCCTATCCACATAGCACTCCCTTGTAACAGAAACTTGACTCTCCTATTGCCTTTAATTTCTGCACCCACCCTGGCTCCACTTGTGCAGAAAGGCCGGATGCTTTCTAGTCTCCCAGCATCCTGTGCACACTCTGACGTTGCATTTATTTCACTACTTTGATTTTTTTTTTTTTACTTGTCTTCCCAGATACACCATAAACATGTTTTCCACCTGATACGTTTTCCCAGCTTTTCCATATTTTAAGCCAGGACCTGGTATAATTTTTGGGACATAGTATGTGTTCAATAAATGTGGAGTGAGTAAACCAAGGGTGATGTACAGTGTGACACAAGAGCCAGACATCACTATACACTGTCCCTTCAAAACTACTGCTGGGCACAGTGGCTCATGCCTGTAATCCCAGCACTTTGGGAAGCCAAGGCCGGTGGATCACCTGAGGTCAGGAGTTCGAGACCAGCCTGACCAACATGGTGAGACTCCACCTCTACTAGAAATACAAAAATTAGCTGAGCATGGTGACAGACACTTGTAATCTCAGCTACTTGGGATGCTGAAGCAGGAGAACCTCTTGAACCTGGGAGGTGGAGGTTGCAGTGAGCCGAGATTGTGCCATTTCACTTCAGCCTGGTTGACAGAGCAAGACTCTGTCTCAAAAACAGAAAACTACTGATAAGCCTCCAGGTTGGTAATTTTGATTTTTCTTTTCCTGTCCCCAACCTTTATTTATAGGCACTGTAAACACTGCCGATTAGAAATTTGGTTAGAAAACAGGTACCTATATGTAACTTTCAAACAAGTAGACCAAGCTAGGTTAACTCCTCTGGGAACCTTTACTTGATGAAAAGGCAACCCAGCAGAGTTCTGTGTTATCTGTCCCTCATTAGCACATGCCCTTTCTGAGACTGGCAGAATGAAGGCAGAAGGACACCTCTGCATCTCCAGGGTCCTGAAGAATTGCTGCTTCCATGAACAGGATGGTGACTGGCAGGTCCCCTTCCTTCAGCCTTTTTAAGCCTTCCTCAAATGCTCCAGGCCAGTCCTTGAAGGGGTTTTCAGTGTGAAAGTAATATCCCTGCAACACAGAAAAAGGCCAGTGCATGAGCCATTGATTTCTCTTTTCATTCTTACATTCGGTAGGTTCTCATTAAAAAGTCAGGAAACAACAGATGCTGGAGAGGATATGGAGAAATAGGAACGCTTTTACACTGTCGGTGGGAGTGTAAATTAGTTCAACCATTGCGGAAGATAGTGTGGTGATTCCTCAAGGATCTAGAACCAGAAATATCATTTGACCCAGCAATCTCATTACTGAGTATATACCCAAAGGATTAGAAATCATTCTGCTATAAAGACACATGCACATGTATGTTTATTGCAGCACTATTCACAATAGCAAAGACTTGGAACCAAACCAAATGCCCATCAATGATAGACTGGATAAAGAAAATGTGGCACATATACACCATGGAATACTATGCAGCCATAAAAAAGGATGAGTTCATGTCCTTTGCAGGGATGTGGATGAAGCTGGAAACCTTCATTCTCAGCAAACTAACACAGGAACAGAAAATCAAACACCATATGTCCTCACTCGTAAGTGGGAGTTGAACTGTGAGAACACATGGACACAGGGAGGGGAACATCACACACTGGGGCCTGTTGTGGGGTGGGGGACTAGGGGAGGGATACCATTAGGAGAAATAATGTAGATGATGGGTTGATGGGTGCAGCAAACCACCATGGCCCGTGTATACTTATGTATCAAACCTGCATGTTCTGCACATGTATCTCAGAACTTAAAGCGTAATAAAAAATTTTTAATTAAATTAATTTTGATTATTTAGTTTTTCATTTTAAATTTAAATTTCTGCTTTTCCTTATTATGAATATAGTACTTTTTCATAGTATAAAATTTAGATAATACTAAATAATATAAAAAGATACCTATAATGTCACAACGTAGATATGAGCACTGCTAATATTTTTGATTTTGCTTTTTTCTGATATCTTTTGTTTTTTTTTGTTTTAACAATTTTCCCTCAAGATTTTAAAAATATTCTTTAGACATGTTTTTGCTAAGTGCTACCACCCATCCCCCAAAATATGAATCCTACATACTGTATATCTGTTTATCTACTACGGCCCTTTAGAGAACTACAAACCATTGTCATAACTAAGAATTTTTTTTGCCTTCACCCTGAACCAGTTTTTGCCTATTGGGGGCTATATTGTTCCTGTTGAGAATGAATGTTTTAAAGTTAAAGATCTTTTTTTTAATTGCAAAAATTTAAAGAATATTTAGTGTACAAATAACTGGTATTTTCTATGAATATATAAATTAAACAAATAGGCACATATTACATACACAGACTTATAGCCTAGGCCTCACTTAGTTTTATATTGTGGTTTCTCTATGTTATTAAAATTATTCCTATGGATATGCTATATTTATTTACTCAATCCCCTATTGATGAACATTCAGGTTATTTTAATTTTTTTGTTATCATAAGTAAAACTATGGTGAAAGCCTCATGCATAAATCTTTGCTTCATTTACTTATTACCTTAGGATAGACTCCCAGAGGGATTTATTAGGTTAAAGGTTATGAGCTAGTTTTAAGCCCTTGAAATGTGTAGCTAAATTGTCTTTGAAAAAATTTGCCCCAACTTAAACTCTCATCTGAAGTATCTGAGAGATGTTACTTGTTGCAATTTTACTTGCATAGATTTTCATAAAATCCTTTAAATTTGGTAGGTACAAATAAGCTAGTGTGTTGATGGTGTTACTAAGGTTTAAGAGTAGATCAAGTTGGGGGGGGGGCGCCCAAGATGGCTGAATAGGAACAGCTCCAGCCTACAGCTCCCAGCGTGAGTGACACAGAAGACGGGTGATTTCTGCATTTTCAACTGAGGTACTGGGTTCATCTCACTGGGGCATGTCAGACAGTCGATGCTGGTCCATGGGGGCAGCCCGACCAGTGAGAGCTGAAGCAGGGTGAGGCATCACCTCACCTGGGAAGCACAAGGGGGAAGGGAATTCCTTTTCCTAGCCAAGGGAAATTGAGACACACAACACCTGGAAAACTGGGTAACTCCTACCCTAATACTGAGCTTTACCAAGGGTCTTAGCAAATGGCACACCAGGAAATTATATCCCACACCTGGCCCAGAGGGTCCCATGCCCATGGAGCCTCCCTCATTGCTAGCAGAGCAGTTGGAGATCTAACTGCAAGGTGGCAGCGAGTCTGGGGGAGGGGTGCCCACCATTGCTGAGGCTTAAGTAGGTAAGCAAAGCCGTGGGGAAGTTCGAATTGGGTGGAGCCCACCACAGCTCAAGGAGGCCTGCCTGCCTCCCTCTGGGGACAAGGCATAGCTAAACAAAAAGCAGCAGAAACCTCAGCAGAGGTAAAAGTACCTGTCTGACAGCTTTGAAGAGAGCAGTGGTTCTCTCAGCACGGAGGTTGAGATCTGAGAACACACAGACTGTCTGCTCCAGTGGGTCCCTGACCCCTGAGTAGCCTAACTGGGAGATATCCCCCACTAGGTGCAGACCAACACCTCACACCTCACACTGCTGGGTACACCCCTGAGACGAACCTTCCAGAGCAAGAATCGGACAGCAACACTCACTATTCAGCAATATTCTATCTTCTGCAGTCTCCTCTGCTGATACCCAGGCAAACAGGGTCTGGAGTGGGCCTCAAGCAAACTCCAACAGATCTGCAGCTGAGGGTCCTGACTCTTAGAAGGAAAACTAACAAACAGAAAGGACATCCACACCAAAATCCCATCAGTATGTCACCATCATCAAAGACCAAAGGCAGATAAAACCACAAAGATGGGGAAAAAGCAGTGCAGAACAGCTGGAAATTCAAAAAATCAGAGCGAATCTCCCCCTCCAAAGGAACGCAGCTCATCACCAGCAATGGAACAAAGCTGCATGGAGAATGACTTTGACGAATTGAGAGAAGAAGTCTTCAGTCAATCAAACTTCTCAGAGCTAAAGGAGGAACTACGTAACCAGTGCAAAGAAACTAAAAACCTTGAAAAAAGAATGGATGAATGGATAACTAGAATAATCAATGTAGAGAAGACCTTAAAAGAACTGATAGAGATGAAAACCATGACATGAGAACTACATGACAAATGCACAAGCTTCAGTAACTGACTCAATCAACTGGAAAAAAGAGTATCAGTGATTGAAGATCAAATGAATGAAATAAAGCGAGAAGAGAAGTGTAGAGAAAAAAGATTAAAAAGAAATGAACAAAGCCTCCAAGAAATATTGGATTATGTGAAAAGACCAAATCTATGTCTGATTGGTGTGCCTGATAGTGACGGGGAAAATGGAACCAAGTTGGAAAACACTCTGCAGGATATCATCCAGGAGAACTTCCCCAACCTAGTAAGGCAGGCCAACATTCAAATTCAGGAAATACACAGAATGACACAAAGATACTCTTTGAGAAGAGCAACTCCAAGACACATAATTGTCAGATTCACCAAAGTTGAAATGAAGAAAAAAATGTTAAGGGCAGCCAGAGAGAAAGGTCGGGTTACCCACAAAGGGAAGCCCATCAGACTAACACCAAATCTCTCTGCAGAAACTCTACAAGCCAGAAGAGAGTGGCGGCCAATATTCAACATTCTTAAAGAAAAGAATTTTCAACCCAGAATTTCATATCCAGCCAAACTAAGTTTCATAAGTGAAGGAGAAATAAAATCCTTTACAGACAAGCAAATGCTTAGAGATTTTGTCACCACCAGGCCTGCCCTACAAGAGATCCTGAAGGAAGCACTAAACATGGAAAGGAACAACTGGTACCAGCCATTGCAAAAACATGCCAAAATGTAAAGTCCATCGATGCTAGGAAGAAACTGCATCAACTAATGAGCAAAATAACCAGCTAAAATCATAATGACAGGATCAAGTTCAAACATAAGAATATTAACCTTAAATGTAAATGGACTAAATGTTCGAATTAAAAGACATAGACTGGCAAATTGGATAAAAAGTCAAGACCCATCAGTTTGCTGTATTCAGGAGACCCATCTCACATGCAGAGACACACATATGCTCAAAATAAAGGGATAGAGGAAGATCTACCAAGCAAATGGAAAACAAAGAAAGCAGGGGTTGCAATCCTAGTCTCTGATAAAACAGACTTTAAACCATCAAAGATCAAGAGACAAAGAAGGCAATTACATAATGGTAAAGGGATCAATTCATCAGAAAGAGCTAACTATCCTAAATATATATGCACCCAATACAGGAGCATCCAGATTCTTAAAGCAAGTCCTCAGAGACTTACAAAGAGACTTAGACTCCCATACAATAATAATAGGAGACTTTAACACCCCACTGTCAACATTAGACAGATTGACAAGACAGAAAGTTAACAAGGATATCCAGGAATTGAACTCAGCTCTACACCAAGTGGACCTAATAGACATCTACAGAACTCTCCACCCCAAATCAACAGAATATACATTCTTCTCAGCACCACATTGCACCTATTCCAAAATTGACCACATAGTTGGAAGTAAAGTACTCCTCAGCAAACGTAAAAGAACAGAAATTATAACAAACTGTCTCTCAGACCACAGTGCAATCAAACTAGAACTCAGGACGAAGAAACTCAATCAAAACCGCTCAACTAACTATGGAAACTGAACAACCTGCTCCTGAATGACGACTGGGTACATAACGAAATGAAGACAGAAATAAAGATGTTCTTTGAAACCAATGAGAACAAAGATACAACATACCAGAATCTCTGGGACACATTTAAAGCAGTGTGTAGAGGGAAATTTATAGCACTAAATGCCCACAAGAGAAAGCAGGAAAGATCTAAAATTGACACCCTAACATCAAAATTAAAAGAACTAGAGAAGCAAGAGCAAACACATTCGAAAGCTAGCAGAAGGCAAGAAATAACTAAGATCAGAGCAGAACTGAAGGAGATAGAGACACACAAAGACCCTCCATAAAATCAATGAATCCAGGAGCTGGTGTTTTGAAAAGATCAACAAAATTGATAGACTGCTAGCAAGACTAATAAAGAAGAAAAGAGAGAAGAATCAAATAGACACAATAAAAAATGATAAAGGGGATATCACCACCGACCCCACAGAAATACAAACTACCATCAGAAAATACGATAAACACATCTATGCAAATAAACTAGAAAACCTAGAAGAAATGGGTAATTTCCTGGACACTTACACTCTCCCAAGACTAAACCAGGAAGAAGTTGAATCCCTGAATGGACCTATAGCACGCTCTGAAATTGAGGCAATAATTAACAGCCTACCAACCAAAAAAAGTCCAGGACCAGATGGATTCACAGCCAAATTCTACCAGAGGTACAAGGAGGAGCTGGTACCATTCCTTCTGAAACTATTCCAATCAGTAGAAAAAGAGGGAATCCTCCCTAACTCATTTTATGAGGCCAACATCATCCTGATACCAAAGCCTGGCAGAGACACAACAAAAAAGGAGAATTTTAGACCAATATCCCTGATGAACATCGATGCAAAAATCCTCAATAAAACATTGGCAAACCGAATCCAGCAGCACATCAAAAAGCTTATCCACCATGATCAAGTGGGCTTCATCCCTGGGATGCAAGGCTGGTTCAACATATGCAAATCAATAAATGTAATCCAGTCTATAAACAGAACCAAAGACAAAAACCACATGATTATCTCAATAGATGCAGAAAAGGCCTTTGACAAAATTCAACAGCCCTTCATGCTAAAAACTCTCAATAAATTCGGTATTGATGGAACGTATCTCAAAATAATAAGAGCGATTTATGACAAACCTACAGCCAATATCATACTGAATGGGCAAAAGCTGGAAGCATTCCCTTTGAAAACTGGCACAAGACAGGGATGCCCTCTCTCACCACTCCTATTCAACATAGTGTTGGAAGTTCTGGCTAGGGCAATCAGGCAAGAGAAATAAATCAAGGGTATTCGGTTAGGAAAAGAAGAAGTAAAGTTGTCCCTGTTTGCAGATGACATGATTATATATTTAGAAAACCCCACTGTCTCAGCCCAAAATCTCCTTAAGCTGATAAGCAACTTCAGCAAAGTCTCAGGATACAAAATTAATGTGCAAAAATCACAAGCATTCTTATACACCAGTAACAGACAGAGAGCCAAATCATGAATGAACTCCCATTCACAATAGCTTCAAAGAGAATAAAATACCTAGGAATCCAACTTACAAAGGATGTGAAGTACTTCTTCAAGGAGAACTACAAACCACTGCTAAGTAAAATAAAAGAGGACCCAGACAAATGGAAGAACATACCATGCTCATGGATAGGAAGAATCAATATTGTGAAAATGACCATACTGCCCAAGGTAATTTATAGATTCAATGCCATCCCCATTAAGCTACCAATGAGTTTCTTCACAGAATTGGAAAAAACTGCTTTAAAGTTCATGTGGAACCAAAAAAGACCCCACATTGCCAAGGCAATCCTAAGCCAAAAGAACAACCTGGAGGCACCACGCTACCTGACTTAAAACTATACTACAAGGCTACAGTAACCAAAACAGCATGGTACTGGTACCAAAACAGAGATATAGACCAATGGAACAGAACAGAGTCCTCAGAAATAATACCACACATCTACAGCTATCTGATCTTTGACAAACCTGAGAGAAACAAGAAATGGGGAAAGGATTCCCTATTTAATAAATGGTGCTGGGAAAATTGGCTAGCTGTAAGTAGAAAGCTGAAACTGGATCCTTTCCTTACTCCTTATATGAAAATTAATTCAAGATGGAATAGAGACTTAAATGTTAGACCTAAAACCATAAAAACCCTAGAAGAAAACCTAGGTAATACCATTCAGGACATAGGCATGGGCAAGGACTTCATGTCTAAAACACCAAAAGCAACAGCAACAAAAGCCAAAATTGACAAATGGGATCTAATTAAACTAAAGAGCTTCTGCACAGCAAAAGAAACTACCATCAGAGTGAACAGGCAACCTACAGAATGGGAGAAAATTTTTGCAATCTACTCATCTGACAAAGGGCTAATATCCAGAACCTATAAAGAACTCAATCAAATTTACAAGAAAAAAACAAACAACCCCATCAAAAAGTGGGCAAAGGATATGAACAGACACTTCTCAAAAGAAGACATTCATACAGCCAAGAGACACATGAAAAAATGCTCATCATCACTGGCCATCAGAGAAATGCAAATCAAAACCACAATGAGATACCATCTCACACCAGTTAGAATGGCAATCATTAAAAAATCAGGAAACAACAGGTGCTGGAGAGGATGTGGAGAAATAGGAACACTTTTACACTGTTGGTGGGATTGTAAACTAGGTCAACCATTGTGGAAAACAGTGTGGCGATTCCTCAAGGATCTAGAACTGAAAATACCATTTGACCCAGTCATCCCATTACTGGGTATATAACCAAAGGATTATAAATCATGCTGCTATAAAGACACATGCACACATATGTTTATTGCGGCACTATTCACAATAGCAAAGACTTGGAATCAACCCAAATGTCCCTCAGTGACAGACTGGATTAAGAAAATGTGGCACATATACACCATGGAATACTATGCAGCCGTAAAAAAGGATGAGTTTGTTTCCTTTATAGGGACATGGATGGAGCTGGAAACCATCATTCTCAGCAAACTATCGCAAGAACAGAAAACCAAACATCGCATGTTCTCACTCATAGGTGGGAACTGAGCAATGAGATCACTTGGACACAGGAAGGGAAACATCACACACCGGGGCCTATTGTGGGGAGGAGGTAGGGGAGAGGGATAGCATTAGGAGATATACCTAATGTAAATAATGAGTTAATGGGTGCAGCACACCAACATGGCACATGTATACATGTGTAACAAACTTGCACGTTGTGTACACGTACCGTAGAACTTAAAGTTTAATTAAAAAAAAAAAAAAAAAAATTAAATGACATGAAAAAATAAAAAAGAAGAGTGGATCAAGTGGAGGCCTTCAGTCTCCATAGGTGCTTAGAAGGACAAAATCCCCCATCAAAAGCCACATGGTGTGACTGGCTTATGTGGGGTTAGTGTGGGTCTGGGGTTCTGGGAGTAAGGGGCTATGGAGCTCAGGCAGACCTCAGGGACACGAATTACAGTCCAGAGTCTGATGATCTGAATCATTGCCCCGTTTTTTCCCTTAGCTCTGATTTCCTTGTGGAAAAGACAGTTACTTTTAATGAGATGGTTGTTCTAATTTTATGAGATTGCCTGGCCTATTGAGGGACAGAGTATTTGGAGGAAAGAGACATTTTAATGACTATGTAGACTGCAGATCTACTAAAATCGGAGATTATTCATCATCATGTCCCCAGTAGTTAGTGTAAGAGTAGATGCTCAATAAATATATTAGCAAAATATCACAAGTGTTATCCAGAACTGAGTATTATTGAGACTTCCTCCACCACAAAATAATAATACATACTTATCTATATATAGTTTTCTTTTATTCTTTTAATTAATTTATTTTTAATTTTTGTGGGTACCTAGTAGATATATGTATTTATGGGGTACATGAAATATTTTGATACAAGCATACAGGCATACACATATGTGATGTGTGTAACAGTGACATTAGGGTCAATGGGATATCATCACCTCAAGCATGTATCCTTTTTTTGTGTTATAAACAATCCAATTATACTCTTTTAGTTATTTTAAAATGTACAGTAAATTATTGTTGAGTGTAGTCACCCAATTGTGTTATAGAATACTAGACTCTATTCATTTTATATAACTATATTTTTGTACCCATTAACCATCCCCAGTTCCCTACACCCCTTCCCCTTCCCATTACCCTTCCCAGCCTCTGGTAACTATCATTCTATTCTCCATCTCCATGAGTTCAATTGTTTTAAATTTAGCTCCCACAAACAAGTGAGAACATATGAAGTCTGTCTTTTTGCAGCTGGCTTATTTTACTTAACATAATGACCTCCAATTCCATCCATGTTGTTCAGGCTCACATTGATTTTATCCATTTGTCTGTTGATGGACACTTTAGGTTGCTTCTGTATCTTGGCTATTGTGATATATACTTTTTCTAGGTAAGAAAATTCTACATCTTTCTTTCAAGTAATTTATATTTATTCCTCAGTGTTCTCCCCAACCCCACCAAGTGTTTTTTAAACACATAAATCCTAGAGCAAGTGGGACTTCATCAATGATTTGGCTGGTTGTTCACTGTACTTGTGCATTTGCTGGCTTCTATCAGGGGAGTAACTCTAAGGAATCCTCTTGGGACTTGACCTGGTTGTGTGAGAGCGTCTTTTCCACAGAGTTTCTTTGCTAGCTATATAATGACCACCTGTGAAATATAGCCCCAAGTCTCCACTTCACTGCCATGCCACTAGTATCACTTCTGTTGTTTTGGTAAATCAACAGGACTCACATGACTGACTGACAGAGTATTGTGAGATTAGACCAATTCTTGTTCCAACCCACCTTCAATGTCAGCTAGTTCAGTAACTAACTAGCAGTCAGGATCCAAGCTCTGGTTGGCTGCCAAACTGTCTGTCTGAACACTGATAAAAATAAGAGCATTTCATTCCAACTTGGCTGCCTTCACGCGTTGAATAATTATATTGTCTCATCCATCAGAATTTCTTCTAGGTCAGATTGACATTAAATTGTCTTTTTAATTACTGTGTTTTTTGACAAAATAGCTATTGACTAATCTATAAAATATGATCCAAAAAGGTTAAGAAAACTAGTCAGCATGTATAGGAATAGAATTTGTTACCTTCTCACTAGCTGAGATGGTTACTTGGTTCTGAGCTTCTTGGTTTTCAGATATCCAGTTCCTCCGAGCCATTTCTTCCCATTCTGCTTGCATCTTATCCCAAAACTCTGTATCTGACTGGGAAACAGGAAAAATGAATGGAGATGGATTTAAGAACATGCCACATCATCTGTGTTTTTGGGTTTTTTTTCCCCTAATAGATAAAAGAGGCTTCTGAGGAGGAATAAAATGGCGACATCCAATTGATAGGTGTGGCTGAAGAACTTCTGGAGGGTACTCACGTGTCAGAGTGTTGAAGTAGATTAGCTGTGGTTTTCTCCAGCAGGAAAATAACTACCATCAGAAAGACCAGGATCACATATGCCAAATTCAGCTAAAAACCCACTACTTATATACAGTTTCATGTGTGGGCACTAGGCCACATTTTAGGAAGGGCAGTCTCTCCCAGAATTGCTCCTAGCATATGAGGAATTAGAGCAACTGCTTTGGGACTGGCTGAGCAGTGACTTGGGAAGACAGCCAGGTACGGTCAAGAGAACGAAACATTAGTTGATCCTACTCTGTGTTAAGCACTGTGCCAGCAGAAAACTGAGTCTAGGGGGTTACAGTCCCAAAGCTAGGACTCACAGGATCCAAACCCCATCTGCTTTCCAAGCCCACACTTGTCAGCTTATGGCAAATTTGGTCTACTGGTGCTGAAGAATGAGGGACCCTGGTGTGAACCTGACTGAATCCTCTTCAAGGACTTTTATGTGGCAGGATGATTTTTTGAAAAATGCTGCTTTGTGTTTTTGTTTCCTTGTAGTTTTCCCACACATCTTCTGTAAGGGGAATCGGGCTGTTTGCTCTTCTTTACTTCAAGGGAGGTATGTGTTCCTAGACTGAAGAAGATTTTTGCTGAGAGAGCTGTCCCTGATTGACTTCTATTTTATTAAGCCTGAAGACAGTACTTTAGGTGGCCCAAGGGGCAGGAGGAAGGAACAAGTATCTTAAAGAATTTTAAAGAGACGGAATTTTCTGGGGGTAGGGAAAGAGATGGAGGGTGGCAGGTTCTGATTAGTAGGAGACTGGTGCTCAGTTTTTAGCTATTTCCCAGGGAAATGATCCTGATATCGGAGAGGATGACTGAGGATGTGACCAAGGGGGCTCATTTGAACCCCTGTTCTCACATGGCCAGGAAATAGAAAGTGAATTTCAAGGAACCACTTTGGGCTTGGATGGCTGTTAGTGGTCACCATGATAGCCAGGGGCAGGGAGGCGGGTGGGGGAGACTCCGTCCTTGTTTTCTTTTCTTTTTTTTTTTTTTTGAGACGGAGTCTCACTCTGTTGCTAGGCTGGAGTGCAATGGTGCCATCTCGGCTCACTGCAACCTCCACCTCCCAGGTTCAAGTGAATCTCCTGCCTCAGCCTCCCAAGTAGCTGGGATTACAGGTGCATGTCACCATGCCCAGCTAATTTTTGTATTTTTAGTAGAGATGGGATTTCACCATGTTAGCCAGGATGGTCTTGATCTCTTGACCTCATGATCCACCCGCCTCAGCCTCCCAAAGTGCTGGGATTATAGGCGTGAGCCACCGTGCCCGGCCCGTCCTTGTTTTCTAACACTACATGAGCCTTCCATATTTCATGCCCCAGAATAAGTTCCCTGCCAGCCTGGCAAGAGAGACACTTGGAAACCACTTTATTTTCTTTAAACAAACAAAACAACGAGTATTCCTTGAACACCTGAATCTGGGACTGAAATTCATACCCTTTACAAATTGCAAATCTCAGTGTCTATGATTCGAAGTCCTGTGACTTGTTGATACATCATCACACTGACTTGAGGTAACCTTCACTTTTTTTTTTTTTTTTTTTTGAGATGGAGTCTCACTCTGTCACCCAGGCTGGAGTGCGGTGGCACAATCTTGGCTCACTGTAAGTTCCACTTCCCGGGTTCATGTCATTCTCCTGCCTCAGCCTCCCGAGTAGCTGGGACTACAGGTGCCCGCCACCACACCTGGCTAATTGTTTTTTTTTTTGTATTTTTTTTTGTATTTTTAGTAGAGACGGGGTTTCACCATGTTAGCCAGGATGGTCTGGATCTCCTGTCCTCATGATCCACCCACCTTGGCCTCCCAAAGTGCTGGGATTACAGGCGTGAGCCACCGCTCCCGGCCTAACCTTCACCATTTAATACCTCTGGTCTGCCTGGGTGGTGGCTGCCCTGAAGCAAGAACTCTTCTGCAGAGTTGCTTTGAGTGGTAATTATAATCTTATTTCTTTTAGATACAAATGTTCATGGAATAAGAATCAGCTCAATGTGATAATCCCAGGCTACTAAATAAATAGTAGCTCTTGCTCCTGCTTTATCATGTCCAGAATTCTCATTCCTCCCACAGAAACAGGTTCCGCCCCTTTGGCAAAGGCCTCCTCTCGACAAGGCAGCAGGCATCTTGATAATCAATGTCCGTGATGCTGGAAGCACATGGAATGGCTACTTGGAATCCAGGTTCAGCTCAGAAGTAAAATTCAAAATTTCTTTTTAAATTGCTTTTTCTAGTAGAATACTAGTAGAATACCACATTGTGCAAGCAGAATGATCTCAAATGTACAATAACAATGGCTAGAGAAAAGACTAGGAAGAAATATGCCAGCATGTTAATAGAGATGTGTCTTTGAATGAAGAAATAATGAAGGATGTTTTTCCTGCCTCTTCATACATTTCCTACTTTCTGAATTTTCCATGATGAGCATGCTTTGCTTTTTAAAAAATAAGTTTAAACACAACAAAACAAAAAATATCTCTCCTTTTTAAAATACAATGAAATCTGAATTATTAGATACTAAAAAGTTTGGAAGAAATTTGGGGGAATTCATTTTTTAAATAGCTTTTCAAAGATGCAGGTTTAACCTCTCTGCAGTAGAAGGGAAGACAAATCTATCAAGTGAATTTTATAATGTTTGCTGACTTTCCCAGGCTCGCACTGGGTGACAAGAGAGGCCAATGGCTACACATACTTTCCAAGGCAAATATGTTCATCTAGTGGGAGTCCTTGGAATTTAAAGCATATTACAAGTCTTCTGCATGAAAGAATGAGAAGAATTCAATAATGTGTACATCTGAGTTACCAAAGGGTGCATTACCTTTCTTGCAGCTTGAAATTAGAGCAGTAGATACATAAATAAGGCTGCTGTGGAAAACTGACAGAACCTCGGCTGAGGTAGAGACGCTGGGCTCTCACTTAACGAGATACACCAGAACTCACTGTTACCACTTAAAATGAGTTACTGCTGACTAATTAAAGTGCACAGCACAGTTTTCATTTAATTACAGAAGACTACTTTTAGTATAATCAATTTTCATCCAGTTGCAGAATCCAGACTTCTTTCACGTAGCTACAATTAACGCTGCTTCCTCCCACTATTTTAAATGAATTTTAGAGAAACCTGAAACATATTTGAATTTTAAAGATCTTAAGACATAACTGAAGGGATTTTATTTATTGATGATTTTCTTGGCTCTTCTGGGATTTTGGCAGATTGTTGTTTATACTCTGTGTAACAAGCTATCTGCTTACATCAGAAATGAGCTATTATTTGCCATCCACATCCATGTCTAAGAATAGTTCTCTGATGATAAAATATAGTACATACTCATAAGAACACTGGGATATGCAGCATGGAGGTTAAGAATAGCAGCTTTCCCCTTGGACAGACCTGGGGTCAAATCCTCGTTCCGTCATTGCCCTTTTGTGAATCTCTTAATATTTCCAAGTCTCATTTTCCTTATCTTTAAAATGAAGATATAATAGCAATTTTGGTTAGTTGTTATGACAACTAAATGAGAAAATGCATCTGTGGTATAAAGTACATGGTAGGTGCTCAAAAAAAGTAGGTGTTCTTGCTAGTGTTTTTATAGTATTGAGAAAAATATAGAGAATAAAACAAAAATCACCCACAACGGCAAAACTCAAATATAAAAGCTGTGAACAGTTTGGTGTTTGCTTCTACTGTAAAAACATATTCCTCTTCTAGACACCTTCCTTCTCTTCATTTAAATCTTTCCCTTCCATCTAATTATTAAAAAATAGGATCAAGGTTAAGAAAATTATGGTAAAGCCTCTATAATGGACTTTTAGGCAGCAGTTAAAATGATGTTTATGAATAGTTTATTACAATATTGAATAGTCCTTGGGTTATAATGTTTCTTGCTAAGTAGTATAATCACAATAATAGAAAAACAACCACAATAATGATCTGGGGGAGAAAAGACTGTAGAGAAAGGGACTGTATAACTCTTTTATAGGATGAGGTCATTAGTAATTTATCCCATCACTTTTTTGTGTACTTTTTACCATTTTCCAAATTTTCTATTGTTAGCATAAGTTATTTCGGTGGAAAAGTAAGATTTGGTTAAAAAAAATGCTTACTTCTTTTCAATTTCAGTTCTCCATGATGTTTTCTTCAACATTCCCACACTATAGCAATCTTTTGCCTCTGAATTCCTTCATCATTGATATTCTGTGTTAGTGGTTTGAAAGAAGAAAGATGTGTGCTAGAATTTGAGCGAGTCACTTTAACTCATCTGTAAGTTATTTTTCCTCATTTGTAAAGTGAGAAGATTGGGTTCATTAGATAGCAGCTCAGGCTTCTTTGTCTACATGGATTGACTCAGATCAGAATAAGGCGGAAGGAAGATCTTAGCACAGAATCACATTTTTTTTTAAAGGGGCCGTCTAGTCTGTTTACTAATCTCCAAAAATCATACTTTAAAATGTTTTCCCAGAAGTACACTGGGCATTATTTTCCTTCACTTTTTTGATTGTAAAACTGGAAAACAAAATTTTTTTTTATAAGAACCAGGGCAATATTAATTAAATATTAATTATATTAACATATAAAGAATAAGAAAAGAAGCAATTTATTTTAGAACAGGAAAGTTTAAAGGATGGTAGCATATTATCAATTCCAATTCACCAGTTTAATTTAGTCATCGAGCTAACATAGAGCTACTTTTGATTTTGTGGTCAAATGTACTTGTCAGTTGGAAAGATCCTGGGGTTGTGCTGTGAAAGAACTAATCAATGTGACATTAAGGGCCAATTCTTCCTGGGAGGAGTCTGGATTTCTTTTTGCCTCTTTAGACTTCCATTGATTAACTGTCACTGGATCAAAACTTGAGAAAACCAAACCAAACCAAACCAAACCAACCATCTCTGCCTATACAGAAGAAAACAAAGCAGGCCGGGTTCGGTGGCTCATGCCTGTAATCCCAAGACTTTGGGAGACCAAGGTGGGCTGATCACCTGAGGTCGGGAGTTTGAGACCAGCCTGACCAACATGGAGAAACCCTATCTCTACTAAAAATACAGAATTAGCCAAGTGTGGTGCTGCATGCCTGGAATCCCAGCTACTCAGATGGCTGAGGCAGGAGAATCACTTGAACCCGGGAGGTGGAGGTTGCGATGAGCTGAGATCGTGCCATTGCACTCCAGCCTGGGCAATCAGAGTGAAACTCTGTTTAAAAAAGAAAAAAAGAAAGAAAGAAAGTAGTATTTCTTTTACATAACAAGGAAAGAAAACCACTATGCAAGTTTGGATTAAAAATTTTCCACAACAAACAATTTTGCTGAAGTGAAATTATGTGCATATCAGCATGGGGCTTCACTGCCCTGGGGTCCAGTAGCCCAGGCTGGCCAATGGTAACTGAGTGTTTCTACTCACCATATCTCCTGTTGAGTAAAGAGCTCAATACTAGTCGAAGATTTTATGTGGCTGCCCAAAGAACATATTCAACCCGGAGCTGCATCACAGATGTGCAGTGTTCTCATGGAGGATGGGATAGAATTTCAATTGGTCAGAATTAGTTTGAGCTCTTAGTGCTGTGCTGGGTGTCCCATGTAGTGAGTCCCATTGACAAACTGGAGCCTCTTCAGGCATGAGTGACCTTGGGCAGGAGTAATTCTGCTGATGAAGAATGAGTAAAGGAGCAACTCACCTGCTAACACAATCATCAGGGGGATGGTGAGAGCTGAGCAAACCAGCCCAGCTTTGTTTTGCAGACGTCAGAACTAGTACAAATGAAAGACAGTTCCAGGGGGACAAATTTTTATCAAATGCAATACCAAACTGCCTGAAAATGGAATGGGCTCCTCAACCTTAGAAGTATTCAGGGATGGAATGACCAGTGTGAGGAGTGCTGTAAAGATGATTCACAAATCAGATGGAGGTTTGACCCAAAGAATTCTTTGGTCTCTAACAACTTTGAGTGTTTCTGGTTGCAATGTTTTTAATGAATTGATTTACTGAGCCAAACAGGAAGGCTCAAAATTAATCAGATCTCTATGAGATAAACATAGATCTGTCATGCATTCCCCTTTCTCAATCTAAACAGCATAGGTCTCAATATTGGTGGGGGTATGCTGAAAAAAAAAAGGAGTTAAATTTTAAAAAGAAATAAACAGCATAGGGAGGAAAACAGATGGGCGTTGGCCTCAGGTAGAACAGGCTGGAATTCTGGCTAGGCTCCTTGTCACGTGACGGTATGCAACTTAGTTCACCTCTTTAACTCAGTTTCCTCATCTGTAAATTGTAAAAAATCTCTTAAGAGTAAGGGTTAAGTGAAACAATGTATGTGAAGTGCTTAGAACTTGTAACATCTAAGAGCTAAGGAATCAGCAGTTATTGCTATTTTATTGCTTGGAAATGAAAAATAATATTTCCCAGGACACAGAGGGAATGCAATCTCATAAACTATGTGAATTGTGTGGTTCAGAAGTATTGCAAAACAAAAATATTGGTACTAGCACTCAGATTTTTCTGATTGCCTCTGGGATAGACATGCTTCTTCCTTGTGTCAACGGAGTCAGCCATCACTGCAGATGCTGGCAGGCACCTGGGCAAACAGCCCGAGGCTCTCACCAAGCAATGTGCCAGCAGGGTAGCTGCAGAAATGTGGGGAGGAAAGACTGGAAATGATGGGAAGGGGAAGAATGAGCACAGGAGGATGGAAATAAACAATATAAGGTTCAAGCAGTTTGGTAGAAGGAAATCAAGAGTCATTTCTAACAGAGGAAATCTAAGATAGTTTTCTGTTATTTCCTTTCTCTTCCTCCTTACCCAGGAAGGCGGCAAACAGAAATGGAATATTAAAGAACAAAGAGCAACGTATGTTGTCTAAATAGGAAGGGGTCACTGTTGAAAGGTTTTTAGCATATTCATTAGCAAACTAATGTCTTTGCAGAACTGGAATTTCACATGAGTATATCTGTGCTCTTGGCTCCTGTGGTATTTGTCTTCACAAAAAAAGAACTGCTGTTAATATGCAATGGAATATGCTGAAGCTTTCTGTGCTTCAGGCATAAGGTTTTGTGGGGCCAGTTTCTCAGTGGCTGTTTTTTAATGCAGGCAAGTAGCGGCTGGTGACTAGAGCCGCTTTACCATGGGCATGAGGAGATGGGGACATGTGGAGATGGGCAGAGGGTCTTGGGGTTTGAATCTTGTCCATGTTCCATATGATAACAGGTTATGTGATGAAAAAAGCCAGCAGTGAACTAAAGGAGTGGGAGTCAGTTCCTGAATGGATTTCTTTTTCTTGAGACATGTTTACAAGTCGTGAAAACTCACCAGGCAGTTCTCTACTTATTTAAAAAAATAAAATATTAGACATGTTTACTAAGCCCAAACTACATGTTTGTCACTGTGCATTGCACTATGAGAATATTTAGGAAATGAAACAAGCCAGAACAAAAATATCTAGATGTGGATGCTACCCTCAAGAATCTCAGTCCCTCTTGATAAAATAAGAATAGTGGTAACTGTAATTCAGGACAGGGTGAACAACAAAATGCAAAAAGAGACGAAGTTACTTGCTTAGTCTCACACTATTATTGGTAAATGATAGAACCAGAAATAAAAATACTTCATTCTTTTCTTTGACAGTAGATTGTTTCTTCCCCAAATGGCTACAGCAAGCAGTTTTTCTGGTTTCCCATCTCTTCAGAACCTTGTCTCACTTCATTAAGAGGTAGTCTGTTGCCCTGTCTTTGAATGCCTGCCTTGACAAATAGAACACAATGAGAATACCTGGGCGTGACTTTTGAGGCTAGGCCCTAAAAGGTGATATGGTTTCTGCCTACCTCTTTGTGAGGACACTCACCCTTGGAATCTAGCTACCACCTTGCAAGGAAGCCCAAGTCTCAAAGAAAGGCCACATGGAGGTGTTCCAGCCATCAATCTCAGGGATGTCTCGAGTAACTGCAAGCGTTAAAGGCTGAAAATTGGTAGCCTATAGGCCAGATGTGACAGAACTTCAGTGACCAAACTTTAGTCAATCTCCCCCCAGCCCTTTTCTCAACTAGGCTTCAACCCCAGGTTTCCATATCTGTCCTTGCGGAGTCTAGTTTTAGCAAGAATCCTGCTAAGTCAATCTAGATAGAATTCCTCTCTTGATATCTGATTGCCTCTACATCTGACCAAATTTTTCATTCCCACTATCCACCAGGTGATGTCTGATCACCTGGCCTGCCTTCAGCAAAAATCCTAAAAAGGTGGGTTCAACCAGAATCCCCCCCAACCCCTGATGTCTCTTCTTAGTAATTTCCCATTCACTGATGCCCACCCTTCTTTGGCTGGATCCCTGCTTGTCCATGCTGTATTCGGAACCGAGCCCAGTTCTCTGCTGAGGTCTTCCTCCCCCCGCCACCCACTTCAATAGTTCCTGAATAAAATCTGCTTTTACTGCTTTAACTACTGTATGGCTCTGGTTTTCCTTAGCAGATCTAGCCAAGATGCATGTTTTCTCCCATCTCATCCTGGATGAGAAATTTCACTTGAAAACCCAGATTTCAGACATTTTGTGAAGATCTGTTAATACAAGACCTACATTTCTAGAAGCAGCAACTTTCAGATGCTGAATGTAGTCTCTGCCACAGTCACCACCAGGTCCATACCTTCACCTGCCTCCTGGCCCTGTAGCTAACTGAGTTTGCAATTTCTGGACATAAGGAAACAGGTTCCTTACTGTGTGACTTCCCAGGATCTTCATCTGCTAATGTATATTTTAAATCTCTGAGAGGGGGATGCAAGCAGCAGTCTCCTAAATGTATTTTACCTTGAACTATGTGTGTGTGTGTGTGTGTGTGTGTGTGTGTGTGTGTGGGAGTGTGTGGGAGTGCGTGTGTGTGCGTATTTAGGGTTCTCTAGAAAACGTTGAGATAAAGCCTCAGTGTACGAGCACCTACAGTTCCACAACAATAGAGACCTTTGGTGGGCTAATTTTTGTGTATCCTGTGACCAGCTTTCAGGGATAGGAGTCTATGACATAGTTTGTTTTTATATGATTGCTTCCAGTGAAACTCGTCTCCAATTAGCCAGCAGGTTTTCTCGTCCTCACATCTGCTGTGTGAATCAGAATTCTTCAAGATTTTGTTGCTGTTATTATTCTAGAAAGGGAAATGAAACCCAGAATGTGGAGAAAATAATTAAAATATTTTTGGTATGTTTTTGAGAAGAAAACTCATTTGACATATTCATCTTCTCAATACTAACCAGTCATTTAAAATGACCTTTAAAACTGCATATAATTATGTATACAGAATAACAAAGACTGGAAGAAACATGAAAAAATGAAAACTGTGAATTTATTAGTCTAGTGGGATTTCTGGGGAGTTCCTGACCTCTCCAAACTTTTTCCAATTTCCTTTACTATTTTTGCTTTTTTTTTTTGGGTCTGTTTCAATTGATGCTGCCATACTATAGTTGTTTTTAAAATCACTAAAATAAGAGAAATTCTCTGATAAAGAAATTATTTTCTGATGATCAAAAAAATTTTGGTTCAGGGCCTGAAAAATTAATAGCACCAAACATTGCCTTATATTGGGAACAGTGATTAAGAGCAGGAATTTTGGAGTTAGATCAGGTTAGAATCTCAGTACTTAATGGTTGTGTGACGTTGGACAAGTTACTGAATGTCTCTATGTCCCAGTTTCTCCACCTTAAAATGGGAGTAACACTTTCCTGATAGGGCTGTCGTGAGCACTGAGTGAGATGAAGGAATGTAAAGTACTTGGCTTAGAACACAGAAAGTGCCCACCCAGGGGCAGCATTTACAGCTACAACTAAGCAACCTTATGTCTAGGAGTGAAAGGGCTCTTTTCTCCCCCATTTTCCTTTGATGCAGGCAAAAGTCAACAGAGGGATTACTTTAGAAGCAGTTTCCTTTGTAATATTTTCCTCGGTGATTAACAATTTAAACTTGCTATATCTTTTTTTTTTTTTTTTTTAAGACTGAGTTTTGCTCTTGTTGCCCAGGCTAGAGTGCAGTGGCGCGATCTTGGCTCACTGCAACCTCCGCCTCCCAGGTTCAGGCAAGTCTCCTGTCTCAGCCTCCTGAGTAGCGGAATTACAGGTGCCTGTTTTTTTTTCAGTAGAGATGGGGTTTCACCATGTTGGTCAGGCTGATCTCAAACTCCTGACCTCAGGTGATCCACCCACCTCGGCCTCCCAAAGTGCTGGGATTACAGGCATGAGCCACCGCCCAGCCTTAAACTTGCTATATCTAATGCCCGTATAGATACTACCTCTTACTTTGTGGAAATAGTTTTTCCTTTTATTCTTTCAGAATATTTGGAGGAAAAAAAACTGTTTCAGTTATTTTGGCAGGGAAAGTCCAATTTAAAAAACCACTTGTATTGTATTGATCATATTGCCCTGATATTCTGATCTCCTCCTTTTTTTTTTTTTCTTTTTTCTTTTTTTTGACTACCTGATTGTCAAAATGGTTGACCAAATGTAAAGACAAAGTCTAGATCTGGCTTGTTATCTTACGAGGCTATTGGGTAGGTAAATGGTTGAAGCTGCTTTCTTTGACACTGAAATCAAACTGGCTGACTCAACAGCAAGGCAAGGATTCTGAAAAGCTGCAGGGAGCTCCCAGCCATGGATCTGGTGCTGGTGGTATCATGTGGGAAGGTGAACGTGCCAGTGTTACCTTGAGCTAATATACAGCTATTCATGGCTACTGTGGAGCTAGGTAGTTTCTGTTATACCCAACAACGCCTCAAAAAAATTCCAGATGGCCAAACTCATCCCATATTTTCCTGGTGTATTGATTTATTGGCCTATGAGGATTAATTTGGATGCGACTAGAGAAATATTTTCTCTGCCAAGGATACTAGGCATTGGATCTAGCTTCTTGGCAGCAGCTGCCTCATTCCTGGTATCAAAACACAGAAGAGAGGCTCCCCAAAAATGCCAGGCCAGAGACTCTACTGGCCAGGGAAAAAACCCCACTCTCTAAGCACTCTTTTCCACAGATCCTGATAGAAAAAGGGCAGGAGACTCTAAATGGACTGAAATTCTTCCATTGTCAGTCGCTTGACTGTGTTAGCAAGATTTGCTAGACTTTAACAAATGATATATATCTGCATTCATCTCAGGCGCTATTATGTAAGTAAGATCACATTTGGAAAGCTAGGTCTAACATTTTTAAAAAGAAATATGGCTGGACACGGTGGCTCATGCCTGTAATTCCATCACTTTGGGAGACCAAGGAGGGTGGATAACGAGATCAGGAGTTCAAGACCAGCCTGGCCAAGATGATGAAACCTGTCTCTACTAAAAACACAAAAATTAGCTGGGCATGGTGGTGGGTGCCTTTAGTCCCAGCCATTC
This sequence comes from Macaca thibetana thibetana, assembly GCF_024542745.1. Taxonomy (NCBI): domain Eukaryota; kingdom Metazoa; phylum Chordata; class Mammalia; order Primates; family Cercopithecidae; genus Macaca; species Macaca thibetana. The sequence continues at coordinate 83,619,634 of NC_065579.1, forward strand.
GGGAGGCTGAGGCAGAGAGTTGTTTGAACCCAGGAGGTGGAGGTTTCAGTGAGCCGAGATTGAGCCACTGCACTCACAGCCTGGGCGACAGGGCAAGACTCTGTCTAAAAAAAAAAAAAATGTAGAAGACCACAGTGCTTTTCCAATGCCTTTATAAGATGGAAACTCTTCGAAGTAATTCATAAAATTTGAAAGGTAGCATCTTCTCAAAGTAATTGTATACACTTTCATATTTGATTAATTTATTCGGCAAACAATTATGCGCAAGCCTACTATGTGGGAGGCAATGTTTTAGTCACCAGAGTGTAGCTGTGAGCAAGAGAGATGCTCGCCCTGCTGCTGGAGTGTGCAATTTGCTGGGACATTGACAGATGCAATACAGTATTATAAGGGCCGGGGTAAGGGGGAGGAAATGTGCTCTGGGAGAGAGGAGAACCCAACCTAGACTTAGGAGTTGAGGATTTTTCTTGGAAGCAGATAACATCCATCTGAGACTCTAAGGTTGAACAAATGTCAGCCAGGTAATGGCATGAGGAAAGAACATTTCCAGTAGGAGGAACAGCATGTGTAAAAGCTAGGAGAAGGATTACAGGACCCATTCTGGGAACTGATTATGACGATGCCAGTGCGGACCTCAAGGCAGAAGGTGTCAGAGGTGAGGATGTAGAATATTCAAGATCAGAAAAGACCTTATACAGTTAGGTGAATGAGCTTGGACTTTGTTCTAAGGACAAGTGTGAAGCCATTATTCAGATCGGTGTTTTAGAGAGATTACTCTGGTTGAAATGAGGAGAATGGAATATGTAGGGCATTTCATTCTCCACACCAAAGGCAGCAAGATGTTTATAAGGCTATTACAGTTGTCTGTATAAGAGATGATAGTGACTAGAGTAGGGTGCTGGCAGTGGAGAAGGAGAGAAATAGGTGGATTTGAGAGATCTTTAATAGAATAAATAGGACTTGGTGTTGGGGTGGGTGTGTGTGGGGGGGAGGGAGGAGAGAGAGAGAGAGAGAGAGAGAGAGAGAGAGAGGTTTCTCACTTGGGGGATCCTATTCCCCAACTACCTACCCACCAACCTTCGTATTTACTTACCCACCCACCTGCCTACACACTAAACTTCTTACTGACTTACCCACCTACCTACCTACCTACCTACCTACCCACAAACCTTCCTACTTACTTACCCACCCACTCACCTACCTACCTACCCACCAACCTACCTACTTACCCACCCGCCGACCTACCCACAAACCTTCCTACTTAGTTACCCACCCACCTACCTACCTACCCACGTACCCATCAACCTTCCTACTTACTTACCCACCCACTCACCTACCTACCTACCCACCAACCTACCTACTTACCCACCTACCTACCTACCCACCAAGCTACCTAGTTACTTACCCACTCACCCACCCACCCACCTCCCTACCTACCTACTTACCCACCAATCTACCTACTTACTTACCTACCAACCTACTTACTTACTTACCTACCCACCCACCCACTTACCTACCTACTAACCTATTTCGCTTTGTAACTAATCTTCAAATGTTAAACTAAATAATGCCTTATTTGAATTGTAACTTAGGCTAAGGATGGGAGTGGAGTGGGGAAAGGAACAGTTATGTTTTCTTTTCTTGCTTATTGTCTGATAGTCTGGGCCTTAGGACATCCAGCCCAACTCCTCCTTATGGGGATGGATTGTGGGCAGTGGGATTGTGGACCAAATTAGGAAGGTATTGCAGTAATCTGGATTTAGACTGCATGATTACAGTGGGAATGGAGAGGAAAGGGTGAATCTAAGAGGTTTTCTGAGTGAAGAAATAAGACGATTTAGTGACAAAACTGATTACCTCTTACAAAAAGCAATAATATTGAATATGTATAGTTTTAAAAGAGCTTTCAAGTGTCTCAACATATTTGACCTTTACAAGTTACTTGTCCAAGGTCAATAGCTAGTTAATAAGATAACCAGGGCCAGAACCCACATCTCTTCTTACTCTTGCGCACTTTTCATTAATGCAACCTTGCTTCCCCTCAACCCTCTCTGCCTTTCTAACCTGTTCTTTGCTTTAAGGATCAATCAATATTGTAGCTTGGTAAATATTATCTTGGTTGGAAAAAAGAGCAGAACAGAGCCCTTCTGTTTATCTCTTGTCGCTTAATTTTCTGAGACAAACCAAGTTCATTCTGTTTAGAAATACAAGGTCAGTGATTCTACTCTCCGCCTCTTTTCCATCAGGAATGAAAGGAACTACAGTGGAATGTTAAAATGGGACTCTTTCAGTGTTGGCTGTGGTTCCAAAAGAACGAAAAAAGAAACACAGAATGAAACAATAGGTGTCTGACTGCCTAGTCTACCTATGCTGGACTTGCAAAAGGAAAGGTCAAGTCTCTCTCTCTTTGTCTCTCTCTCTCTCTCTCTCTCTCTCTCTCTCACACACACACACACAGTTTTTCATTTACAACATTTATAAATTTTTTACTTATTATTATTAAATGCAGTGGTGCAATCATGGCTCACTGCAACCTCAAACTCCCTGGCTCAAGCGATCCTTCTACTTCTGCCTTCCAAGTAGCTAGGGCCACAGGCACATGCCAACATGCATGGCTAATTTTTATTTTTATTTATTTTTGTGGAGACAGGTCTCCATATGTTGCCCAGATTGGTCTAGATCTCCTAGGCTCAAATGATCCTCTCTCCTTGGCTTCCCAAAGTGTTAGGATTACAGGTGTGAGTTGCTGCACTTGGCCCAAATACAGGTTTTCAACATTTCCCCTATAACTCTGATAAAATGGCTAAAGTTGAAGCAGCCAAGGGACAGCATTTCTAGGAAAAGAATGGCAAACGATGTATGTTTCTCATGGATCAGATCTAGGCCACCAAGGAGTGAGGCTGCCTGGAGATATCTTGAATTCCGCCCAGGTGCCTTCCTGGAAGGGTGAGGATTGGTGACAGTCTCACTGAAACTGCAGTTGGATATTCCCTGCAGAAATCTCTGAGGGACCTGCAGAAGCAGAACATGAGAGAATGTGCTTGTGGTAAACATCCATCAAGCCCAGAGAGCACCTAGGCTGGCTCATGACTGTACCCACCACACAAGGCTGGGCTCCTTTGCTGCCTCTCACTTCTTTGGTCCTCACTGTGGAGGCCTTGAAGACTGCAGCTAGTGAGCAGAGGGGGAAGGAGTAGGGCCGGGAGAGAGAAGGTCCACCGGGCAGAGGACTAGGCCTAAAGGTGGTCCTAGCTTGGAGAGTGGGAAACTCTAAATTGTGAACATGTAAGAGTCATATAATTATGATATCTTAGTGCTTGAAACGATATCTTAGTCATTGTAACGATATTGTCCTTGAGACCAAAAGTGTCTGGAAGCTTCTTATTATCCTAGAATGACTGGAAAAACTATGGGACTGTTATGAGTTGAACTGTGTTCCTCAAAATGATATTTTTAAGTTCTAACACCCAGAATCTATAAATATGACCTTGGTTGGAAATTGGGTCTTTGCAGATGTAATCAAGTTCAGACGAGGTTCTTAGGGTGGGCTCTTACTCCAATATGGCTGATTCCCTCACAAGAAGGAAATGTAAGCAAAGAGAGGAGATGCCATATCAAGACACACGAAGACATAGAGGAAGATGGCTCTGTGAAAATGGAGGCAGAGACTGGAGTGGTGCAGCTACAAACCAAAGATTCCCACGTTCCTGGAGCTGCAGAAGCTGGAGGAGGCAGCTATGTTCTTAGACGATGAAGCTGAAAAAGCCAGTTCCTGACCTCAAGGGGCTCACAATCACTTGGAAGTCATGGCTGGGGTGTTAAACAATATTCTGCACCAAGTCAGAAAATGTACATTCTTGTCCTGGTGTTACCGCTCCCCTAAAGATGTGATCTCAGTCAAATCAAATAACCTTTCCTCACATCCAAATGTTTGGAAAATATTTCTGTAAGTTGTGAAGAGTTATACCAGGGTTAGGTGATGTTATTGTTGTTGCTTTTTTTTTTTTTTTTTAAATAAAAACACTTTTCTTATATCATTTGAATGTCCGTAGAGATGTGAGACAATATATCAGTTGGTAATGGTTGCTGCTAACTAGCACAGCACAAAACAATCCTAAGTTCTGAGAGGACAAAACAGCAATAGTGGCTTTGTCTTTTTTCTCTGGGAGGCAGAGCTTGTGATTTAGTTTTTAAAAGTATATTTAGAATCTGAAGAACATTGCTGACTCAAGAGAAATGTGAAGGTCAATAGTTGCATCTAATGTTATGCTGTCATGACATTTGAATAATTAAAAGATTGTTTTCAGGGATAATTGTAGTCCCACATTTTAACTAAACATTTAAGGAAAATAAACGATAAACATGCTCTGTTTTCATATGGGGAACTCCAAAGAGCCCATTAACTGTCCAGATGGCCCGGAATGGGATTAAAGCAGATTTAAATTAGGGATCACCGAAATCTTCAAAATTAGATTTAAGTGGGTGTTAGGAGAGTATTTTAGAGACGTCCTAAAATTCACTCAAAATATGAGAAAACAATGATTTTTATTTCATTTAGATATCTGTATTGGTATTTTTTGATCAAATACTTCAGAAAATTTTTAGAAAATAATGTAGGCAAACCAAGTTCATTATAGGCAAACTAGAAAAATACATGAACAAAAAGAAAAAATAACCTTCCTAATTTTACTATCTAGATGTAATCACTGAGAGCACTTCAGTATATCTTATTTTAGGTTTTCCCCTTACATTTACATGTAAAAACCGTTGCTTGTCAACTCTGAATCCAAGGGCCAGTTATTTCCTTCTGTGAGCTCTAGTTTCTCATCTATAAAAAGGAGTTAAATTGCCTACTTCACAGGATAGTCAGGAGGAGCACATTTTATAACACTTATAAAATATTTAGCAGAGTGACTGGAACATAATAAATGCTCAACAAACATTAACTTTATACTTATTTTGTGAAAATACAACCCTACCATGCACATAATTTTATAATCCTTTATTATGGATATATTTACATATCGATAAAGAGGCCATTGATTTGTACTGAGCTCCTACACTAGGCCCAACAGACCAAATCAAAATGGAGTCACTCATGCTAAAGTTACAGGCCACCAAAACTAAGTTATTCACTTGACTTTTTGAGAAATCAAGAGAGAGAGAAGAGACAGATCCTCAAACAGGCCTCTTTTGGGTCCCTGTTTCTGCTTTCTTTAGCCTCTTTTTTGCTTATAAAGTCAACTTCCTCTGCACAGCTCATCAGATAACTTTTTCTAAATTTTTAGAATTGGGTAGATGCTATGCTTATTCATGAATCAGAAATAAAAACCAATTAGATCATTTAACCAAATTTGTTGTGGTTTTGTCTTTTGACAATAGTCATGGGATTATTCAGGTGGTATATTTTAGACTAAAGTCTCAAGTCTACCTTGGTTTGGAATCTTAGCCTTGAGAGGTTTTGAAAAGTCTAATCTGAGATACCTTATCAAAAATGCCAGCAAAGCAGACTTAAAAAGAGCCTACATGGGCCGGGCGCGGTGGCTCAAGCCTGTAATCCCAGCACTTTGGGAGGCCGAGACGGGCGGATCACGAGGTCAGGAGATCGAGACCATCCTGGCTAACACGGTGAAACCCCGTCTCTACTAAAAAATACAAAAAACTAGCCGGGCGCGGTGGCGGCGCCTGTAGTCCCAACTACTCGGGAGGCTGAGGCAGGAGAATGGCGTGAACCCGGGAGGCGGAGCTTGCAGTGAGCTGAGATCCGGCCACTGCACTCCAGCCTGGGCGGCAGAGCGAGACTCCGTCTCAAAAAAAAAAAAAAAAAAAAAAAAAAAAAAAAAGAGCCTACATGGTCAATCACTATTCATATTGCACTCATGTAAATAATCAGGCCAAGTTTGATGAGATTATTTTGCAAAATTTAGTCTTACTTTCATTAACTTTGGCAGAAATGGGAGTGACTATAGAGAGAAAAATTATGTTTTAGAAGAAAAGTTATAATACATTGTTATTAGATTGTATTCCTGTTCATTTCTTTTGAGTTTTTGTTATCTACCTGTAGACTGGACTGGATCCTAAATTCTAGTTTCTTTCAATATCTGGCTATAACTTTTTAACTAAGAAAAAGAATTGATCTGTCCCTGAAACCCTATAAGCTGAAAGTGAACAATTCAATAGAAATTTCAAGGAACAAGTCTCATTCCTTATATGTAGGCCACACAGAGTTTACCAAAGTGCCTGATGCTGTAACCGAGACCTTCAAGCCGCAAATCAGAACGAGAAGTTGTTGACTTCCTACTATGAACAGCTTTTCCAAGACATTGGAGCAAGACTCCACATCATGATGAGACTCTTAACTCTCTTAATTTTTCTTCACTTATATCCACCTCTTTCACTTGGCAGGATAATGCTGTAACTTCATAATCAGTAGCTTCTGTGAATAACTTGATGAATTACTGGATCCATTATGTCATCATGCCAAACCTAGATCTTTACGTAGCCTAAGAGATCTTTTAGTCCACCCAGTGGCTAACTTTAGCAACATCCCTTATATAACTGTTTGCTCAATTTGTACAAGCGGTCCCTTTTATAGAGTTAGATTTTTAGACTAACTTGTTCTCACTATATGTTCTGATTTAACCTAGTCATGGGATGCTAAATAGTGGAATTGCTACTAGCTGAACAGGGAGAAATCTGTGCAGTTGCTGGCACTTCTTGTTGCACATGGATAAATACATTGGGTATTGCCAAAACTCAGTTGTACAAATTAATAAACAGGATGCTTGGTTAAAACAGGTAGACTCCTCATCTGGTTCATTGTTGGATTTATTAGATTTTAGTTGACTTAGTTAATGAGAATCCTGGCTAAGGAATGCAGTCCAAACTCTCAGTATTATCCTCCTGATGGCCATAGAGTAGTCTTCCTGGTGTGTTGCATTTTCCCAAGTTTTAAATGTTTGCATGTAGCCATCCATCAAATATCTACCTTGGCCTTCCAGTGTTTGTTAAAAAATCAAATTTTTAGGTATATACTGTTAATAAAGACATTACCTTTTCTTTCAAGAATAATCTTAAAATGTTTTTGAAATTCTTTGAAATTTCTGGCCTTTTAGTGGCATTCCTTCTTATTACCTACATTTTTTTTCCACTTGTGTTTTGTTTGTTTATTTCAATAACGACTTGAGAAAAGGAAATTAAAAACAGGTAAAAATCAGAGAAATCATATGATTCAGGTTTCAGAAAATTAAAGTTTCCTTAAGTTGCATTTAACTTGGTTGTGCTGGGCTGCCTCTACATACTGATACATCCTCAAAACACATAAATTCAATTTCAAGAGTATTAAAGAGTAATGGTGACCTTTACTATAGCTTCTCTTAAACAAATATCAACAGTCATTTGTTTTAAAGCCAAAAATTCTTCATTTGCTTCTGATAAGGTGTGTGAGTTTGACTAGGAATTAAAAGGTTTAGATTGTAACCCTATGTCTTTTATTAGATCTGGAAAATTTTACATTGTTATGTACAGAACATCACTATCCTTGTTGCTGCAAGGCTTGGGTTTGCATCTTGACTGTGGTCTAACTAATAACTGTTAGTATTATTTTGAAGATTAAGTAAGATAGAAAACGTATGTGCAAAACAGTACAAGCTTGACAAATAGTAGATGCTTGATACTTGTAGAGGATGGTAGGATAAGAGCAAATAAAGATATTCCTCAAATTAAGGAATTTTAAAAAGAAATAATTTAGCCATCTATTGATTGTTTTTACTTAAGAAGGAAATGCTTTATATATATATTTAAAAATATTATCTTTTCTCCTCAGTGTTCTGACATAGCTTGCTCTCTTATGAGAGGCTTTTAAGGAGAAAAGTTTCCAACACAGGCTGTTAAATGTATTCGTTGTTATGGAGACCACAACCTCTAAACTAATCAGCAAATTCAGACTCTGATAAAGAAAGGCTTTCTCATTTGAGAAAGAAAAAAAATCTACTTTTTTTTCGACAGAAAGAAGAGGGGAAACATTTTGCAGGTAATGTATGAGATGCAATGTTATTGATTTTCCTTTCCATTTGGCCTTGAGGTAAGGAAATATAAGGATTTCACTCTAAATAAAGAGATTCAGGAAAAATTCCAGTTCCAAGAAGATGATTCAAATTTGTTTACAAAATTAGGTGTGGATTAAAAAGCAACTGACATAAATTAAAGGTTTTCAACCAAAGACTTAATTGTTCCTAGGCTTTTATACTGCTTTTCTTTAAATATACTGTAATTCAGTATCATATTTTTCAAGTGGTGACAAAAATACCCACTGTATTCTTTAGCTAAAAATTACATTAAAGATGAGTTGAGACCCACTTCTCAGTCAGGCTTTTACAGATGTAACTGCTGGATTCCAAAATAATAAACATTGTCATTTGGTCAATTTTTTCCAAAGGAAATAAGACAGAAACATCCAATTGAGTGCTAGACTATTAAATCTTAACCACCTGTAGCTACTGTGCTAAAGTCTTATAATGAGAAAAAGAAATAGGATTCTTTGGGTCCATTCACAGAAGGTTGAGTTGTATTTTTCAATGCCATAGAAACTCAAATAACTTCTGTATTTTTTCTTCACTTGCACTGAGTAGTTTGTGATTATATATTTGTGCACCTTTCTAGGGAATGAAGATACAGCAGTAACTAAGACAAGGCTTCCTGCTCTTAAGAGTTTCCAGTCCAGGGGAAGGATATGATAATAAAAATACACAAATAAATGAATAATATAATCTCACATAGTTATTAGCACTGCAAAGATAATTATTATAATAATTATGGAAGTTCTTTTTGCTTGTTTTTGTTTGTTTTTAAGAAAAGTTAATCAAAAACACCTCTCAAAGAAGGTAACATCTGAGCTGACACCTACATAACTTGGGTAACAACATTCTAGGCAGAAGATGCAGAGATGAGAATGAGCCTGGAGGGATGAAAGGGTAGAGAGGCCAATGTGGCTGGAATGTCCTATGGAGTGAGGAAGAGGGACAAGAGGAAATGATAGCAATGATAGCAGGGGCCAGATCAGGTCCCATGGGCCACAAGTACGAATTTTGCATCTTGTTTTATTTGTAATGGAAAACTATCATCAATGTTTTTTTTTTTTTTTTTTTTTTTTTTTGAGATGGAGTTACTCTCTTGTCTCCCATGTTGGAGTGCAGTGGCATGATCCTGGTGCACTGCAATCTCCGTCTCCCTGGTTCAAGTGATTCTCCTGCCTTAGCCTCCTGAGTAGCTGGGATTACAGGCATGCACCACCATGCCTAGCTAATGTTTGTGTTTTTAGTAGACGTGGGGTTTCATCATACTGGCCAAGCTGGTCGCGAACTCCTGACCTCAGGTGATCCATCCACCTCGGCCTCCCAAAGTGCTGGGATTACAGATGTGAGTCACTGTGCCCGGCCTATTGTCAGGTTTTAAGCAGGGAAGTAATAGGATCTGATGCACACTTCAAGAAGAGACCCGGAGTGCTGCGGTGAGAGGGGACTCTAAGGGAGCAAGACTGAAAGCTGGGAGACAAAGTAGGAGGCCGTAGCAGTGGTTCAGGCCAGAGATCCTGATGGTATGGATTAAGGTTTGAGCAGGGGGGATGATAGAGGTGGTTTGATTCCATTAGTTTGGAGGTGTTTCCAATAGGACCTCCTGCTGGATTAGCTGGGAGCCTGTACGAAAAGGCAGGGCATCATTCAGGATTGCAGTTTGAGAAGATCATGGTGCTGTTTTTGAACTGGGGTAGGGACTGGTGCGAGATGGAGAATCAAGAGCTCGGTGTTAGATATGTTAAGTACACAATGAATATCAGACACCCAAGTAGCAGTATCGGTAGGCAACTAGATATTCATTCAATTTGGGATCTCTGAGGAGAGGTCAACGTTGAAAAATCAGATTAAGAGCCATCAGGATATTTAAATCTATGGGGCTGAAAAAGATGGCTAAGAAGAAAAAGTAGATGGAAAAGAGATACAAGTAGGGGAGACAGAAAAGGAGACTGGGGACGTATGGCCAGTGAGGTGGGAGAAAAACCAGTACCTACCACAACCCATTGCTTGGCACACAGCCCACATTCCATACCAATCTGCTGACGAAAGCTTGAACGATTTGGTTTCTGCCTTCTCTGCCTGCTTCTTCAGCTAATCTCCCACCACCCCCTGCCCCATCCTGCTTTCTAACTACACACTCATCTGCGCCTCTGTACATCTGCATGTATTCTTCCCTCTGCTTCAAATGCTTTCTCTTTCCATTCCGCTTCCACTCCCTGTTCCAAATGTGTGTGTGATGCCTGTTTTTCCTTCAAGTATCGGCTCCTGTGGGAAACCTTTTGTCTCTGCCAGGCCAGGTGAATCCCTTCGATATGCACTCAGAGGACCAGGGGCTTACTTGTGTTATAGTACTTAATATACTGTATTAGGATTCTTATCTTTATGTTCCACCAGATTTTGAGCAAGTTGAAGGCAGTGATGGTGTCTCTTATTTCAACGTCTCTGATAGACAATAGTCACTTAACAAGTATAATGCTATACAAACAAATGAATGCCTGATTAAATTTTGGGAGATTCTGATTCATTCAACTTCTTAAAGTACTTGAAGTTGTTTTCCCTCACATATGTATTACACTCAGATTCTATGAATAGGTTACTGCCTCGTTTATCAACCCAGAACAAGGTGCCACAAGGTGATCAGAGCTTCCTATTTTGTGCATATTTTACTGAAACAGGAGGTGCCTTCTGTATGTGTCACCTACATATTTCATACAGGAGAAACCTCCTTCGACAGGGCTTTAGAAATGTATCAATTTCACCACCACAAATTAGATGTCATTGGTACAGATGAGATAAATAGCATACAGCATAGTTCAAGTCATGTCATAAATGTTCCTTGGCAGTCAGGATACTTTAGTGGATTTGTGTAAAATGCTCCTGTTCCTTTGAAAATACTCCAAAAGTCCTGTAAAAATCATGAAGTGGTCCAACAAACTGGAATAATTTTACTGGATCACAATGCTGCTCAAATGATCTCATTTTAACAACGGGGCAGTATTATACATGCACCAACTTTTCAAAACTTCTGCCTTCTAGCCTGCTGCTGCTAAGGTACAGGTGTAACACAGCTGTGATGTGGAACCAAGTCTTCCCATGCAGTCAGATTGAGTCAGGGCTCTGTCATCAAAGCTCTGTAACTAGGACGGGTAGCTGTTTCTAGTTTCATTTGCAAATGAATGGACACAGCAGGACATCAGAAGGGTTCACATCCAATGGTCATAAATATATAAAGAACAAATTTAGCACTCTCCAGAGTTAGTGGTAGGAGCTAAAACAGGAAACAATTTAATAAAAATTTTAAAAGAGGTCTTATGTTTATGTCATTCATCCTTCCTGAATCTTGGTACAATTATAAAGAACATCAAAACATATTTTAATAAACATTTTATAAGTATTTTTATAAATAGAATAGTATTTAGAGTCATTTTATTGAACCTTGAGCATCTACCCAGAATATACTTTGTAACATCTCTCTTGTAATTAGTTTTGTTGAGACCTGTTAACTTCAATAAATATACTAAAGAAGGCAGGAAGACCACTGAAGAGTGATAGAGAAAAATCTGAGAAGAGTAAGGAAAGCACCATCAACACCAACAAAATTAATGGATAAAAACACATTGTCCTCAAGAACTTCACAGGACATAGATTTAGGAATTATTTCTGGCAGAAATTGGAAAACATATTCAGGGCAATATAGCAATGAGAAATCCTGCACTTCCACCCTTACTTGGAAAGGGCCTTGTTAGGCAAAGACTTGGCAATGAGAGAATTTAGTTAGGAATGAAAAACAACTGAAGCTGGTGATGTAGGTTCATGCAAGGAACTCAACCACAAATCCAATCATACGAGATGTGCTCTTTTCCCATCATGGCTTAAATTGCTGCAGCAGAAATTTAGATTAGACATAAAGAAAATATATTCTGATTGAAATGACTGTAAGACATCGAAATGGGTTACCTAGGAAACTTTGGAATATTCTTTCTTAGTGATTGCTAAAAAAAGAACTGATACTCGGGGCTGGCCCTAGGCAAAAATGAAGAATCATACACTCACAGATCATCATGGCAGGTCAGCCTTAGAAATCATTGAGTCCAGAGATTCCCAAACTTGTCTGCACATCGTATCACCTAAGGATCTTTTCAGAATTCCAAAGCCCCACCCAACTAAATCACAGTCTCTGGGGATGGGACACAGGCATCAAGATCTGTGGAAGCTCAGCAGGTAGTTCCGATGGCAGCCGAATTTGGGTATCATGATGTAATCTAATGGTCTCATGTTATAGATGAAGAAACTGAGGCCTGCAGAGGGAAAGGGACTTTTCTAAGACTGCTGGGGCAGCAAAGTAGTGGAGAACTAGAACCTATCTCCTGAGCCCGATCTAATACACAAGGCATATTTTAAGAAAACAAGCAAACAATATACTTTATAAATTTAATATATTGTCATTATAGGTAATTTTTTAAAAATATGGAAATCGTCAATGAAAAATAATTATTCAATCTCACCATCCAGAGATAAGTTATTAATCACTGTTGATACTTTTGCATTTCCTTCTACTCTTTTTTTTTCTTTTTTTCTTTCTTTTTTAAAATTATTATTATACTTTAAGTTCTAGGGTACATGTGCATAACGTGCAGGTTTGTTATATATGTATACTTGTGCCATGTTGCTGTGCTGCACCCATCAACTCGTCAGCACCCATCAACTCGTCATTTACATCAGGTATAACTCCCAATGCAATCCCTCCCCCCCTTCTACTCTTTTCCCAAGGTTCTTATGTACTTTTACATTTTTGTAAAAGGTCAGCCCTTATGGGAAACGCTTTCTGGGAAGCTATAGGTACAGATAGTACTTGAGGATACTGGGCCACATATCTATTTACCTTTGCTTCCTCTTCCTCCCATGGACACAAAGCATAAGGTCCCATCTTTCCTGACACCTGCCTGTAGCCTGATAATTGGGTTCAGGATGGATTATGCAAGTTCTTCCTGAGTAATGAGGCAGAGACCAGGTGTAAAAGGCCTCCTTTGCAGAGGTGATGTCAACTAAAGTTGTACACCCATATTTAGGTCTCTGGGACCAGAGGAAGCTAGACTGAGAAGCTGCATCTGCTTCTGCTCATGTGACCACTTCACTTCCATTATGCTCTGGATCCTTGCGTAAATAAATCCAGAACCCTAACTTTACAGTGGTCTGTATATATTTGAGTGTATGTGTGTGTTTGTGTTCTCACCCATTTCAGGCAACCTGAAGGATGCAAAGCCGTTATTTAGAATGGGGTCATGTCTTTATTACTTGATGCAAATAGTCCCTGTGATTTGGTGGATCTATAAAATGAAACTTCACTGATGAAAGAAATAACTCTAATTTTGAAGACCATATTGTATTATTGCCACCTGGCTAGTTAAAACTTCAGTCTAATTTATGAGGTGACTCTTAAATCTGATTCTTAGAATTCAGTGTCTATTCATGATAGGTAGGAAACAAATACTTTAGCATCAAAAATAGCTCATTTTGGAAAGGAAGACTGTCTTTAGAAGACAAAATGAGTCATAGACAAGGAAGCAGTTAACTTTAAATGCATCTTTCTCATGTGTGTTCTTTATTCATTTTGCAGGTGACATAAATATCTTTAATAAACACCCTGCTATCATTACAGAAACATACCTAAGTTTAACCCATCCAGATTGGTCATACTTATTCTGTGAAAATTAAATCTTTTTTCACATATAGGTTTAAAAATAGTGTGATGTATCTATTTCTCTTCTGCAGCCAGATCAGATATCTAATCCTGTACATATTTGCATAGTCACTTCATTGATGTGATGGACCAGGATTCACCCCTTTTATATGGCTACTCAAACTTTTTGATGTGGGAAACAATTTGTGTCTAATAATCCAATAACCCAATATATTCTGATTTTTTGGGCTTGACTTGAGGTTATTCATTTTTTACTCTTTTGATACAAGCTAAACTAAGATAGGATATCCCTATAAGTGTTTTATTCTCAGATTTTACCATACAACTCAGCTTTTCACAGGAAATCACATACATATCCAATTATTTGCTTGTGGCTCATGTATGGTATGAATACTTCCTGGGTATGTTTTAATACTCCACTGCACTTTCCTTAGTCTCTTTCCATGCCTCCAATTCTCTCAGTCCATTAAAGGTAGCTCTGCCCTTGTCACTGACTGCTAGATATTTCAAAGAATATCAAGTAATTTTAATATAAATTAAAACAGATTAATAAGAAAAATCTGAGATAAGGAAAGAAAAATATATTTCCAACCAAATTCCAAGTTCAAATAGTTTCTAGTACTGTTTACTATCTGAATTCAGAGTTTCCTTCTTCTATCAGCAGCTTCAAGGAAAAGTGCAAATGTGGTTTCTAGTTCTGTCTGCTAATAATCAGCAACATATATTTGTTTCCAAGTCCCTTAACATCTCTGGATTTCAGTCCCTTCTCTGCCATGATGGGTTGGGCCCTATAAATCCCTGGTATGAGGCCCAAACTTTAACATGGCCTGTGACATCTTACAGGACAGTACCAGAGGTTCCAGAGGAGACCTCTGGGAATGTCAGTAACATCTATGATGGGCCAGCCATGGTGGCTCACACCTGTAATCCCAGCACTTTGGGAGGCTGAGAGGGGCAGATCACTTGAGGTCAGGAATTTGAGACCAGTCTGGCCAACATGGTGAAACGCTGTCTCTACTAAAAATACAAAAATTAGCCAGGCGTGGTGGCGGGTGCCTGTAATCCCAGCTACTCGGGAGGCTGAGGCAGCAAAATCACTAGAACCCGGGAGGCAGAGGTTGCAGCGAGCCAAGATCACACCACTGCATTCCAGACTAGGTGACAGAGTGAGACTCTGTCTCAAAAAAAAAAACAAAAACAAACACAAAAACAAAAAACAAAAAAAAATCTATGATAGTTTCTAAAATTTGTTATTGATACATAATAGTTGTACATATGTATGAGGTATATGTGATATTTCGTAGATGCATACAATGTGTAACAATCAAATCAGGGTAATTAGGCTATCCAATACCTCACACACTTATCATTCCTTTGTGTTGAGAACATTTCAAATCTTCTAGCTATTTTGAAATATACAATAAATTATTGTTAACTATAGTTGCCTTACTGTGCCATTAAACACTAGAACTTATTCTTTCTATCTTACTGTATTTTTGCACCCATCAACCAACCTCGTTTCATCACTCCCACCACCTCCCCAGCTGTGATGGTTAATTTCATGTGTCAACTTGACTGGGCCATGGAGTGCTGAGGTATTTGCTTCAACATTATTTCTGGGTGTGTTTATGAGGGTATTTCTGAATGAGCCTAGCATTTGAATTAGTAGACTGAGTAAAGCAGATTGCCCTCCCCAATTGGAAGAGCATCATTCAACCTGTTAAGGGCCTTAATAGAACAAAGGGCAGAGAAAGGGAGAATTTACTCTCTCTACCCGGTTGCTTGAGCTGGGACATTGGTCTTCTCCTGCCCTCAGACTTGGTCTTACACCGTCAGCTCTCCTGGTCCTCAAGCATTCAGATTTAGACTGAGCTTACACCAAAGGTTCTCCTGGTACGCAGTCAGACCTTTGGACTCAGACTGGAACTACACCACAAACTCACCAGGGTCTCCAGTATGCAAATGGCAGATCTTGAGACATCTCAACCTCCACAATTGTGTGAGCCAATTCCTGCTAATAAATCTAAATATGGAGATATATATAGAGATCTATATATGAAGATCTCCCTCTCCCTCCTTCCCTCTCTCTCTCTCCCCTCTCTTTCTCCATATATATGTGTGTATATATATGTGTGTGTGTGTGTATATATATGTGTGTATATATATCCACCCACCCCAGCCAACCAATAGGAGATATGTCTGTATATATTGATATATCTCCTATTGGTGATATAGTGTGCTATTGGATGAGGTGGGTGGATATATATGTGCATATGTATTTATATATAGATATCTGTATATTGATTGATAATAGATATCTGTATATTGATTGATATATAGATACCTGTATATTGATTGATATACGGATATTGATCTACAGCTGCATCTCTTCTTTATTCTGTTTCACTGGAGAAGCCCGACTAATATAAGATCTAAGGTACTGATGACTGATCACCTGGGAGGAAGAGGTATCACTGGTTACCCTCATGGAAAAGGATTATTCTCTTAACCAATAGGAAGTATTTGTTTATTAAACAGCTATATATCCAGCATATTGAAGCATATCATATGAGTAGAGTCAAATGAATAAAGGAAATTCGAGATGTCTCTTTGCCCACAAGGAGTTTACCAACTTTCCACTGAACCCTGAATGTTTGTGTATTTGATGTTCTACATACTAAAGCAATAAGCAGCTGAAGTGTTTTTAGTCAGAAAAGAGTATTTAGTCATTCAGTATTTTGCTTTTACTTTATAAAAGGCTTTTTTTGAGACAAATTTTGTTTTGTTTGAGACAGGTTCTCTCTCTAGTGCCAAGGTGCAACCAACAGGACTCCCTGCAGCCGTGACTTCCTGGGGTCAAGCGATTCTCCCATCTCAGCCTTCCGAGTAGCTGGGACTATCTGCATCACCATGCCTGGCTAATTTGTAGATCTTTTGTAGAGATGGGGTCTTGCCATATTTCCCAGGCTGGTCTTGAACTCCTGGGCTCAAGCAGTTCTCCTGCCTTGGTGTTCCAAAGTTTGGGTAAAAAAGTTTTTTTTTATAAAAACCAGAATAAGCAGATAGCTTTACTGACTTGAATACAGAATTAAAGACCAAAACTATTTTAACCCCTGGCTTCACTGTATGGCACAAATAAAGTGCGTAACCTGCAGATCTCATTGTTCCTTTTCAATAAACAAAGAGTAACAGTATTCAATGCTACAGAAAGTTGTATAGAATACTGATGATTGATTTATACAGTTCAGCATTGCTAAGAAAAATACAGGTTTTTGAACATTCAACAGAAATAAAATTATGTTATTCTTCTATAGAAACAAAAATTTGGCAGGGCGTGGTGGCTCATGCCTGCCATCCCAGCACTTTGGAAGGCCGAGATGTGCAGATCACTTGAGCTCAGGAGTTCAAGACCAGCTTAGGCAACATGGCAACATTCCGTCTCTACAAAAAATATAAAAAATAGTCAGGCATGGTGGTACATGTCTATAGTCCCAGCTACTCAGGAGGCTGAGGTGTAAGAATTGCTTGAGCCTGGAAGGAGGTGAGGCTGAGTTGAACTGAGATCATGCCACTGAACTCCAGCCTCGGTGCCAGAGTGAAACCTTTCTCAAAAAAAAAAAAAAAAAAAAAATTTAATAGCAACTGCTCTCAACAGTAAAATAAATATGTTCATGTGACAGGGAAACAGAAAGAGAGATGGTTTCTAATACTCCCACAACTCAAAGTTTATTTAGAATATCAGAGCTGGAAGGGCCCTGTGACAGAAACTACTCATTGCCAATCAAAATGTACTCAAACTGTGGTAATTGAACGGTGGCCATTTCTCAGCTTCCCTTGCAGTTTGGGGTAGGGGTCAGTGGGGATGGTGGTGGTGTGGTGTGCTTGACTAAATCCCTGCCAATGGTGTGTGAAGAGATGAGATCTGAGTCAGAGCTTTTAGGAAAGTGGAACTGCCTCCTCAATCTCTTTCTTCCCTGGCATGGAATGGAGTAAGAATCGACCATGCAGATGAGGATGACACCCTTGGGGATGGAGGAGAAAGAAGTTACACGGAACAGGGGATCCTGGATAATGGCATGGGGTAGATCTTCCTGCTAGTTTGGGACTTTTATTGCACACAAAAGAAATAAACTATCTTGTTTGAGCAATCACATTTTTGGGAATCTTCTATAGCTATTAGTGTTACCCTAACTAATAAATTGACCTCAAGAATCATCAATACCAGTTTCCTAAGCTTTATAACTTTTGTCATTTCTGTACTTTATTGCTATTTATGCAATGTATTTTGTAATTAATACAGTTCTTTTACTTATATAGGCAAAATCTACTTAAGCCTTGACTAAATTATGTCTGTGAAATCACCAGTTTGAAGTGCTAATTATATTTTAAAATATATATGAAAATAAATGCACAATTATTAAAATAAAATGTTCATCTGTTTTCCATCTGATTTCATAGTACATAAAATCCAATTTAATTTCAACCACGCATTTTACTAATGAAAAAGCTGAGGCCCAAATGCCATATTTTCAAAGTTAGACCCAGGACCTACATCTAGTTTGAGACTTTTCCCACATACCTTATTATGCTATTTTCCTTTTTCTTGTAAGTTTAACATGTGATTCCTGGGCACAAAGCCTTCCAACAAATAGTTCAAACTACTTGCAAGCTACTGTCTCATTGGTGTTTAGGGACTCTCTTTGAAGAGAAAAGTGTAAAAGTTATTGTCCTGGTCATGCCAATGGACAAACGGAAGCACAGAGTAGTCTGTAACTCCTCAAGGCTGGCTCAGATAGAGTTTATGTCTTTCATGTTCACTTTCTTCTCCATAGTAGCTCGGTAAGTATGGATTGATGAAATCATGTCTAGAATGCAGATCCTGGATTTCTCAGATTCAAAGTCAAGGGAATTTTCCAAGCTACTTTTTGGTCTGGAGGTAGGCTACAAGTCTGACGGTCTAGAAGACTTATCTGTGAATAACTAAGGTTTTGTTAGAATGGGTCAAGTTAAATATTTTTATTACTTTAGGATTTACATAGTAGATATAAAAAAGAAGTGAAAGGATATGGCAACTACCCATAATTCTGACCTTAAAAATTTAGAGATAGACTGTAAATCCCTCTTTTTTAACTGGTCACTTATCCATAAATTTATCTAAGACGATCTTGCCTTATACTTTTTTTTTTTTTTTTTGACGGAGTTTTGCTCTCGTTGCCCAGGCTGGAGTGCAGTGGCATGATCTTGGTTCACTGCAACCTCTGCCTCCTGGGTTCAAGCAATTCTCCTGGCTCAGCCTCCCAAGTAGCTGGGATTACAGGCATGCACAACTATGCCTGGCTAATTTTTGTACTTTTAGTAGAGACGGGGTTTCACCATGTTGGTCAAGCTAGTCTCAAACCCCTGACCTCAGGTGATCCACCCACCTCGGCCTCCCAAAGTGCTGGGATTATAGGCATGAGCCACCATGCCCAGCCTTATCTTGCCTTATACTTTTATCCTTACCATCTCTCAGCTTGCAAGTCATTCTACCATTATTCTTAACTATGCTTCATATTGTTTTTGGAAGTAAAATTTTATTTGTTTAAAACAGAGGAAAATCTAATCAATGTGAGAGCAGAGGGACTTTTGCCATTTTCCCAATGAACTCACAGCATATGATTTATCTACATTTGACTTGCAAAGGATGTTGGCTAACATGACAAACCAAGCTTTAGGAAATCTCTATTTTAAGCAGTTAACTTCAAGATTTCTTTAACATTGCCCAAAGAACATTTTCATACATTATCAGAAGATTTTCTCCTTTTTGGATACTGAATCTAAGTTAGAATGGTTTAAGTAATGTTTAATGCATTAATCCCTTCCACTTCAAAGAGGTAATACTGTCATAGAAAGCAAAAGAAAATTTGAGGAGGTGCTAGAGATGGATAATCTTCTTGCTAGGAGGATTTCCAAGTTAGCAGTATCTTATATAATCCTATATTAATAAAAGCAGTTCAAGAATGGTCTCCAATTTTGTTCAATCACTTAGCATTTCTGAGATGCCTATCAGACCTATAGTATATACACTGGGAATAGTTTCAGGTAAAAACAAAATTTCTATATGGAAAGCATTTTTGAGTTTATGTCACTGAAGTTGGGTTTAGCTGTTGTGTTGTTTTGAATAATATGTCATTTGTTAAAGTTAAAGAGAAATAAAGAAAGTCACTGTCAGCCTGTTTGGGCTGGTATAACAAAAATTCCATAAACTAGGTGGCTTACAAACAGCAAACATTTATTTCTCACAGTTCTGGAGGCTGAGAAGTCCAAGATCAAGGAGCTAGCAGATGAGGTGTCTGGTGAGGGCCTGGTCTTCATTGCAAGTGCTTTCTTGCTCTATCCTTACATGTTTGTAGCATAAACAAGCTCCCTCGGATCTCTTATAAGGGCATTTTCCACCCTCATGACCTAGTAACTTCCCAAACGCCCCATCTCTTCATACCATCTCATTGGGGATTAGGCTTCAACCTATGATTGTTAGAGGGACACAGCATTCATCCCAAAGCAATCATCTGGATTTCTAGAACAAGGAATTACTGGTTAGCAGTAAACGTTTTCACTGCCCATGTTCTTATAACAGTAATTACCAATTCACGATGATTTTTCATAAAATGCTGTTGGAGGCAATGTTAGCTTGAAGCCTGATGAGAGGCTATCTTGAGGGTTGTGTCCTCTGCAACAGGACATATAAATGGAAGGTTAGAAAGCTGCTTTCAGTGAAGATTGTCATGAAGAGAGGTCTGGGAGCTTTGCAGAAGAAAAGGCAAAAGTTCCCAACCAGATCCTTGGTGAAGGGCTGAATGTCCCCTAAGGAACATGGACTGTCACAAAAAAGGTTTTCATTCATTCTCCTTTGGGGATCAGAGAGGGCAAGCTTAGAACCAGCTAGATAGTAGGGGAATAGTTTGAAAAATTCCCATCCAGAATGAATGAATCCATGGTTTCTGTGCTACAAGGGTAATCTTCCAATCTGGGGAGTATTAAATGGTGTTAGGAATGGAGATGAGGAAGAGAGTAGTGGAATGGGATGAGGCTGGGGACTGTGAGGAGTAGTTATCGAATGCTGCTTAACAAATCACCCTATACTTAGCAACTTCAAGCAACACACATTTACTATGTCACACTGTTTCTGAGGGTTAGGAATTAGGGAGTAGCTTAGCGGGATGGCCTGACCTGCGGGTCTCTTATGAAGGTGGTATTAAGCTGCTGGCTGGGCCTGCAGTCATCCCAAGGTAGGGTCTGTAGAATCCATTCACAAGATAGCTCCTTCATGTGGTATGGACAGGAGACCTCATGTGGGCTGCATGATGTGGTAGCTGGGTTTACCCCAGAGTAAGTGATTGAGAGGAAGAGCAGGGAGGAGACCATAATATATACAATGACCTAATCTTAAAAGTCACACACCATGACTTCCACGTTATTCTATTTGTGAGAAGTGAGTCACTAAGTCCAGCCCACACTCAAGAGGAAGAGAATTAAGCTCCCATAGTTTGAAGGGAGTATCAAATAATTTGTGGACATCTTAAACTATCACAAGTAAGATTTCATGTAAAGCTAAAGAAAAGAGAAGTGGGAGACAAGAAGAGTCAGAGCTCTAGAATTTAAAGGTCTTAGTAGAATTTAATAGTCTCAATTAATTTGCCAGAAGGATGTAAGGATATGCTTCCTGTTCTTGCCTCTGATGACTGAACTGTACTCTCCTTTGTCCATACATCCTCATTTTTTCTCATTTACATTTTTCATTATTCTTTAAAACAATTTGCTCATAAGAATACCTCCTCAGGGTAAAAGCAGAGCTGTGAAAACATTGCTTAAACGGCATAAAACAAGCATTATAATAATATTAGAGCTAGGCAAAACGTGATTTTGAATCTACGGGAAAAGTTCATCCTTTGTTAGTCGGTCAGTAAGTTAGTCATATCTTAAGCACTCACTAGTGAAGAGATGTTTAGATGAAATAGGTGCATTAAAATAATAAATTGTTAATTTGTTCATTTATTTATCCAGCAAAAATTTGCACCAGACTCCATGGTAGGTGCTGGGAACATAAAGAGGGATGAATAAAGAAGGAAGTCACAGTCTGGTATGGGAGAGATGGACATAAAACCCATAATAACTATATCACATGATAAGCTATACTTGAGTGATCACCTGGTTTGTATTTATCTGTGATTCTTCACCTTAATTACTCCTTAAGGACAGAACTGATTTTATTCAATTCTCTATTGCTAGCACCCAGCACAGTACCTGGCCCACAGAAGGAGCTTAGGCATGTCTGATGAATGTGTTGCTAAATCCAGTGTATTCTAAAGGTTGCAGTACTTAGAGAGACTAACTAGCTAAACACAATACCAGATGCTGGCTGGCTCTGTTTCCCTTCCTGCTAACGGTAATGAAGGAGGTATTTTTGGCTGTGGTTGCAGGTGTGCTGACTTCTTACATGACCTTCTCTCTCCTCTGCAGATGCAGCATGGTTCTCTGTAGGAATCTCCACTCCTGGGAGGCAGCTTTGGGCCTCACCGAGCTCTGGGAGCTCCTTCGCAGTTTCTCACTCCTGTGCCTCCCTGTGCATCCTTCCTAGGGACCTAGCGGACAGTGCATTTAGGCTGCTGGCTGTAGGAAGCTCCTCTCTGTTTTGTTCAGGGAAGATGCATTTTATTTTTAAAGCCCAGAATAGGAGTATCTATCTCTTTGTCCTAAAATTACAATACTTTAGGCAGGGATAATTTTTCTTTTCTTTACTTCTTCTTCTTCTTTTTTCTGGAGGGAGGGTCTCATTCTGTCATTCAGGCTGGAGTGCAGTGGCATGATCAGGGTTCACTGTAGCCTCTACATCCTGGGCTCAACGATCCTCCCACCTCAGCCTCCTGAGTATTTGGGATGACAAGTATGCGCCACCATGCCTGGCTAATTTTTCTATCCTTTTGTAGAGATGAGGTTTCACCCTGTTGCCCAGGCTGGTGGTCTCAAACTCCTGGGCTCAAGCAATCTGCCTGCCCAGGAGTTTGAGATCAGCCTTGACAATATAGTGAAACCTCACCTCCCAAAGGACTAGGATTACACACATAAGGCACCACGCTAGACTTGATTTTTCAATACAATGTTAAGATATAGAGGGAAAGACCCTCACCCATATAAGGCTTAACTAGAACTAAGAGTTCAACATCAGCTTGAGGAATGTCAGTCTTTGCACATAAACAGGTTCCCAGGTTATTTACTACAAACAATAATGTTCATGAGGTTTTAGCTGTCTTTTCTCCAATAGTGGATATTCTATTTTAGGGCATTTCAGCTACAAAATTAGTTGATTTGCACATTTCCAGGTATTACTTAGTATAAGTAAAAATGAGCTCATACCATCTAAAATACAAAATATGCCCAATGTTACTGGCAAGATTGGTTGGAGCCTGCATTCTTATAAATGTGTCTCTCTGACTGACATCAAGACCAAGACAATTACAGAGGACACTGCAGCCCAGTCCCAGGCAGAAATCTGTATGCTTCAGGCAGAATTGTTTATGTCAGCTATTAAAATGGAGATACAGTTATGTTGGAAAGTTATATGGCATTTTATATACAACAATAGATAGATGAAAAAAAGGATTACCCATACAAAGTGATTAACATTAATTAATGAATGAATTTCATTCATCCATCCATTCATTCAGCAAATAGTTATTTATTTATTTATTTATTTATTTATTTATTTATTTATTTGAGATGGAGTCTCGCTCTGTCACCCAGGCTGGAGTGCAGTGGCACGATCTCGGCTCACTGCAAGCTCCGCCTCCTGGGTTCTCGCCATTCTCCTGCCTCAGCCTCCTGAGTAGCTGGGACTACAGGTGCCCGCCACCACGCCCGGCTAATTTTTTGTATTTTTAGTAGAGACGGGGTTTCACTGTGTTAGCCAGGATGGTCTCGATCTCCTGACTTCGTGATCCGCCTGCTTCGGCCTCCCAAAGTGCTGGGATTACAGGCATGAGCCACCGCTCCCGGCGCAAATATTTATTGATTATTTGTAGGTACCAGACATTGTTCTAGATATTGGGGTACAGTGGTAAATAAGAGACAAGGCCCCTTTTCTCATGGAGGCTGCATTTTTAAAGTAGAAAGACAGAATATAGACAGATAAATAAATAAAAACAAACAAGAAAGGACCCAATGATAAATACTAGGATGAAAAACGAAGGCCTAGGTGATGTGATGGCAACTGAGTGGTCAGGTTCAGCTTTTCTGAGGCATTGGCAATCCAGCTAAAATTTGAAAGGCAAGAAAGAACCTGTCACCTGAAGATCTGAGGAAAGAGTGTTTCATATAGACAGAAGAGAAGGTGGGGACAGTGGGCAGTAAACTTGGGTGTGGGAGAGGAACAGAGAGAAAGGCAGAAGTGAAAACACCAGGAGCTCAGTAAGGGGACTGAGAAGCAGGAGAAAGAGTGGAGAGGTGGCCAGGTGCCGATCATGAGGCAGGATGGTGACAAAAATGGAATAGAATGTAAAATAGGAAGAACATTGGAATCAGATGATATAAAAATATAAGGCAGAGATTTTGGAAAAATTCAACTTGCTCCAGGCATGATTTTCATCTGGAGCTTACTAGTATTTAAAATTGCCTCTGATGAAGGCAATCTGCAGCGCCATTCTTTATTTGTCTTGAAATAAAGAATAAGACACTTTTAAGTCCTTTTAAGAATCTTATATCCCACTGTAGTGTCTATAACTTACAACTTTCCCTTTGATTATCAACATAATACATCTTTATGACAGAACACTTGGAAAATACAAATAAGCCAACAGAAGAAGGAAAAAACCATTCCAAATCCAGCCACCCAAGAATAACTATTGTTAACAATTGGGCACAGAATCTGCTATGGTCTGAATGTGTTCCCTCAAATTCATATGTTGAAACCTAACTCCAAAGGTGATATATTAAGAGGCAGAGCCTTTGGGAGGTGATTAGGTCATGAGGGCGGGGCTGTCATGAATGGGATTAGTGCCCTTATACAAGAGGCCTGAGGGAATTTGTAAGCCTTTTTTGCCCTTCTGCCATGTGAGGACCCAGCAAGAAGGTGCCATCTATGAGGAATGGGCCCTCAGCAGACACCAAATCTGTTGGCAATTTGATCTTGAACATTTCAGCCTCCAGAACTGTGAGCAATAAATTTCTACTACTTATAAATTACCATATCTCAAGTTATTTTGTTATAGCAGCTCAAATGGACTAAGACAAACTCTCTTTACGTTCATACAATGCAGTGGTTCAGAATACAAACTGTGGAGTCTGGGTGAGAATCATTGCTTTGCAACTTGCTAAACTTGTTTTGCAATTTGCTAGTTGACTTTCAGTCTCTCTTAATTGCTTATAAAATGCCACATAACTGTCTGCAATGTCTTTAAGCCTCAGTTTTCTCATATGAAAAATGGAATAGTAATCTTACTTTCTTCACAGGACTGCTGTGATGATTAAATGACATAAGCCATGTAATGCTCCTGATTTAGTGCCTCGCACACAATACATTCTTTAACATGTTATCTATTATGCTATTATCATTTTACAAAGTTGGGGTTATACTGTAAAACTTTCCATATATAAACTACCATTTCAATTATCACTAGACATTTTTAATAGTTACATAGTATTTTGCTACAAGGATATGATATTTAATTAAACTCTGTTATGGGATACTTTGGCTTTTTCTAAATTTTCACTGTTTAATGAAATTCTACAGATAAAATATTGCAACTTTCATGTTACTTCTCTAGGATAAATTCTATGAAGTGGCTGGGTCAATGGGCATAAATATTCCCAAGACTCTCTGAGGCATATTATTATGTCTTCTGCTATGAATTTAGATAATACCCTGGGTAAGAATAATGTCTAGAAGTAAATAATCTACATATTTGTGAAGTTTTGGAGGAATGATTTACCATCAGTTTAATGTAAATACTTTATCTACTCCTTCCCCACACATTCACACACTTTTTTCTCCACACCTGTTCACACCTTCTGGTGGGCACCATTTCCCTTCATTCCTTAGGGAAGCTTCCCAGTACTAGGCTTCCAGTTAAGCAACTCTGTTTATAGTTTTCTGATTTGCTGGGAATTCCGTACTTACCATTCTTTTTACCTGAAGACATAAACTTACAGGGTTTTAGTATATTGGGAATCCCAGTCCCTCAACTTACAGGTGATATGAAACTAAAGGAGAGTGAACAAGTGGTTTGTCCAAATTGGTTCTGTGGGCCATGCTACTGTTAGACTGCTAAGTAATGCTGGATCATTTCTTTATCTTTAGAACCTAGATCAGCAGCCAGCACATGTAAGCAGCCGTATGGTTTGCTGAATGAATAACTACTTAAAGTAAGTTATAGCCTCCTAGGATTTTGTAACTGGAAAGGATCATAGAGGCATGGAAACTAAGGCCTAGATTGGTTAATGAGATGTAAGTAGTTATATAATATTAGTGACAAGTTGGAATAATGACTCAGATCCCAGTACAGACAAGGAGAAGCCAGGAGATGTGGCTTGCTGGGGTGAGATGGGCATGAAGAGAAAAGATTAATTCTGACTTGCTCCAGAGGGGGTAAAACCAAGACCAAGCAAAACTTCAAGTTGCTGGTAGGCCAATTTCAGCATAATATAAGAAAGAACTTTTTGATAATTAGTACTGTCCAAAATGGAAATGGATTTTCTTGAAAAGAAGTGAGTTGCCCCTAATTGGAAGTGTTCAAATAGAAACAGGGTAAATAATTTGTGAAGTGCTTTAACAGAAAAAAATTTTTTGGTTTGTGTGTCTGGTGGGGATAAACGACTTTTAAGGTCTCTACCAAAGCTAAGATTAAATGATTTGTGAATATGTATATATATATATCTTGATACACAGATATTCTTCCCTTGTTGATCCGTTACTTTGTAATTAAGTCTTTTGAATGTGAATTCATTATCTTTCTCATTCCAAATGAGACCAGATACATTTAGATGTCTTTACTTACCCAAGATTCCATGGGTTTAAAATAATCGTTTTAGTGGTATTTCAGTGTGCTACACACAGTAGGAGTTCAAAAGATAAAATTTAACTTAGCTCTTAATTTTGGAAAACCTACATTTAAAGTAAATTGAGCTACAAGTTTCATGCATTTGAACAATCTGGCTGAACTCAGCTGGTCTCAACCAAATACATCAGTTGATCACATTCAGAGCACTAAATATTCATTAGCTTTATTTTTTAATTAAAAAAGGCTAAAATTAAAAGAAGGAATTTGGATAGATGGTATTGCGGTGAAATAAAAGTGTTCTCTTATTGGCTTTCTGAATAATAATCTGAAATTATGACTGGAAGTCTTCCCCAGAATTGAAAGAATCCTTTAAATATTAAACTGCAAATATGATTTTATTGCACTTCAAGTAAGAGGTACTGAAAGACCACCCTTTTAGTGTAATCCTTTCATGCAAATTCTAGGAAGACAAGTCACATAAATGAAGCATATTCCAGAAATGCTTTCAATTTTCAAGATTTCATATCCATAATAGAAATGGAGCTTCCAACAACCTCATAAGTAAGTTCAGTGAAAAGCTCCACTCTCAAATAGCAATCTAGCAAAGCTTTGATGAGTAGCAGAGATAGCATCTGTGATACACTCTTTTTGAGTCTACCCAGGAAGGAAATGCATTAAAAAAACAGCAAAAGCTGCTTTCTGTTTATTTATGTTTTTAAATGTTTTTGTTTTTATTTTTATTTTTTACTTCTCTTTCTTCTTTTCTCCCTCCTTTCCTCCCTCTTCCCTTTTCTCTCTCTTTCTCTTTCTTATTAGAAGCCTAAATACAGAAATCAGTGTTCCAATCAGGTATTCACTTGAATTATCAACAATGTTTTGGACATTCTTAATAATAAAATTGGCTCAAGTCAAGATGGACTATTCATTAGCTAGAATATTCCAGCCATGCCCTTTTCTCGCCTACTTAGGAACATATATATCACACAGGCAGCAAGATCTTATGTTTCAGATGTTGTGCTAGATGCTAGCGAGATAAAAATACAAGGCATGAACCTTGGCCTCACCGAGGCCTAGCAAATCCATAGCATTGGTTCACCATAGAACCTGGACTAGACTCAGAGTTCTTTCTGACCCAGGACTCCTGACAGTCATTGCTAATCTATTGCTGAATTGGCGTAAGAGGTAATACATATTTGTCATCCCTGGTGGGAAATCAAATATTCTCTAGCACATTGATTATACCAGATTCTGTACCAAATGATTGTTTCATTCTGACAATCATAATCATGGCTATTTCATGTCTATAATATAAGACCCATTTCATTCCTATCTTGCTGAAGTTTGATTTTTCAAATGCCACTCTCAGGATCATGAAACAGAAAAAACTAATTTTAAGAACAGTTACCTCCACTGCTGCTTTTGCTCTTTCAAACTCTTCTTCTAAGGAGTGGTTTCTAGAAAGTAATGCACTTCCCCAGCGATGTTCTTTGGTCAGTCGAGCCTGAAATCAATCATACACATAGTGTTATAATATTAGAATCACATGATATTATAGAAACGTACAGGTACTTTTCCTTTTCCCATTTCACTTCTCTAGAGTTCAAGAATCATCTGTGATTGATGACGTTTTTGGAGTACTGTGCTGGTATGATGTTGCCTAAACTGAGATGCTGTCAAAATGTGTGTGAGCATGCACATGTGATTCTTCCAACAGTGGGTCTCAGCCCTGGACATACTAAAACCACTCCTCAGGCCTCATCTCCCAAAGATCTTATTTTAATTGGTCTTGATTCCAGGCCTTGATATTTTAGTTAACCTCTCCAAGTGATTCTGATACACAGCTAGGATGCGCAATCTCCATTAGAAGTCTAGCTTTCAGCTTGTGAGGAAGATCAGCCTCCGGTTAAAAACATAAAAGCTGCAGAAATGAAAGTGTGGCTTCCAGGCCTTTCTCCTTATATACACAGCAGACCCTCATGCAGAATTCTCTTCCTTTTGCTTTCCCTCTGTTGGCACTGTCTTATGTCTCATTTCTCAGGATATTGCTCTCTATTAAATAATAATGAATCACTTAGATAAAATCATATCTGATAAGGCCAACTGCTTTGCCACAATTAATATGCAATGTAGTATATACACATCTTAACTTAGCTAAATGCAAATATTTTCAGAAGACCTTTCCCCAGGAGTCTACTGTAATTAAAAAAATTAAATTTTAATTTCACAATAAATGAATACTTGTTTTGAAAAAAATTAATCATGGAAAATAAGAGGTGGACCACTAGACCTTTTTCTCTGCAGTTACATAAGCATTTATACACATAATGTGTATGGTAATATGTACAGTAATGTGTTTCAAAAACATATGAAACATAAAAGGCATGCCATTCTTCAATTTTTTCACTCAACAATTTACCTTGGAGAGTTTTCTTTTTTGTTTTTGCTTTTTTTTGGTCTATCTCTCTGCTCTACCAGTGGATCCATAAGGATAAGAATCTTGTTTGGTATCTTTTGTACTACCCATGCCCAGCACAGGGCCTGACAAGGGATGAGTGCCCACATATGCCTAAGGGCTGCAGGATGAGGCATGCTCTGAGACACAGCTAGGCCTTGTGGAGTAGGAGGAGAGGGGCTTGACATGAATTTCCCCGGTCCCTTTTATTATAGAGTGCAGGTGGGGTACGGAGGGTGACTTCTTGGTATGTGTTTAGATTGCTCTGTAGTAGTGACGCTCAACCCTGGCTTTCCACAGTAATTACTTGAACAGGCCTGGGCCCCAGGCCAACCAATTAAATAAGAAACTGAGGGTGGGGCTTGGATGTTTGAAAAGCTTCTCTGGTAATTCTGAAAAGCAGTCATGGTTTGAAAACGACTGTTCTACAGCAAAACTTTCCTCTTCACACAGCACTTGCCCTCCATATAGCTCAGCTGCTCTTCATTCGTTTCTCTACCATTGTTGGTCCTGAAGAGGACCCCCTCTTCTATCGTGACACGATAGTACTACCAGACACCATTCTAAGTAATTTAGGTATTACAATTTATTTTGATCTTTTGACAACTTCATGAGGTAGGTATTATCAACTCCATTTTCAAGATGATGATGTTGAGATACAGAGAGCTTAATTCGCTTGCCCAAAGTTATACAGCTAGTAAGTGGCAAGGCTGGTGCTTCAAGGCCATGCTCATAACCACTCTTCTACACTGCTTCTCCCAGGAGGCTGCGCTCACCCAGCCATGCTAAGAAGACAGAAAACACACAGAAAAGCTGCCCCTGGGGGGCCATTGCATGGGTGAGGAGTCAACAAGGAAGCCCTAAGAATGCTGTGGATTGCAAGCAATAATGAAGTAATTATGACCGTAAAAAACAGTGTTAGTCTGTGTTTTGCTTTAATAAATGTGGAACATTTATTTATTAAAACATTAATTTGCTTTTCCCCCTCTTTGCTGGGAATACTTCTGTATCCTCAGTGTCTCCTAGCAGGTAGTGGGTGCTCCATAAGTAGTCAATAAATAATTGTTGAAAATACGCTGTCAGTGAATAGATGAGTGAATGAATTAAAGATATTTTCTCTCCTTAGCCCCAGGAGGTGTTCTCAATCAATGTTTTCTGTTCAATCCAGGAGGCTAAGGGGGAAGTTACAGGAGACTGATAGAGGTCTTGTTTTTTGTCCTGGATCTGGAGTGGCAGAGGTCTGTGCTAGCAAAGTCCTATTGCCTGGGCTTTAGAAGTGGGGAATGGCAGCTAAATGCCCAAAGGGGCTGCCTAGGAAAATGCAAGGCCCACAGGCAGCACAAGGGTGAGGCGCCTACAGGGGTGCCTGTGGTCAGAAGAGGGAAGGGTGGTGGGGTACCTCTGGGCTTGCAGGAGCATCAGCGCCTCACTGTTGGGTGGGCCAGGCTCATGGGCCACCACGAACAAGTAGCCTCCCTTCTCTAGGCTCCATGAAAGCTACTACCTCCTCCTAACCTGGACACTGACACAGGGAGGGTGACGTGAAACATAAAAGTGAAGCCAACTATCATATCATCCTGGCAAGTGGGGTCTTAGAGCCAGATTTAATATCAGTAAATAAAAATAATAAGACATTTCTTGTACTCCAGGGTTGTGGCAGCCAATTTATACTCATTGCAAAAACAAAAGAACTCATGATAGAACAATATATGCCCAACTTTGAAAAAGGCAAATTGAGATTGCGTGATTTCTTGATATCATATAAGAGAATTTTCTAGGTCTTCTCGATCCTTGTATTAGTTTCTTATGACTGGTGTAACAAATACCAACTACCACAAACTCATTGCCTTGAAAAGACAGAAATTTATTCTCTCAAAGTTCTAGAGACTAGAATTCCAAAATCAAGGCATTAGCAAGGCCACTCTCCCTCTGAAGGATCTAGGGGAGAATCTGCACTATGCCTCTCCCAATTCCTAGTAGCTTCAGGCATTCTTTGGCTTATGACTGCGTCACTCCATGTTGCCTCCTCTTGTCTCTCAAAACTCCGTCTGCCTTACTCTTATAAGGTACATGTGGTTGCATTTAGGGCCCACCCAAATAGTTCAGGAAAGCCTCCTTCTCCCAAGACCTGTAATTTAATCATGCATTTTGCTATAACTGGCCACCATTCAGCCAACTACAACCCTGATCTGACACTTTTGGGCTACAATATATCTGATGAACAAATATAAACAAATATAAAGGGGAAGATAGTTCACAATCTTTTGGGATTTAGTCGTTAGGATGTGTAACCTAGTAGAGATGTTAACTCCAATGGTGATATCTTATTGTCTTGTAGAAAGTTAGCCAATCTTGTACCTAACTAGGGAAACTCATTTTGGCATTTATTTCTCAACTGGCTATATAAAGCTCTGTTCCTTATTGTTTTGCTTTTGGAACCAACTCTACTGTCTTCCTGTTGGTTCCTTAATTAATAAAATAAACAAAAATTTCAAGTGTGGACACATGGTAAGAAATAAACTTTCTGAGAAACTGAAGAAAATGCAAATAAATGAAAAAATATCCTGTGATCATGAATTGAAAGAATTAATATTGTTAAATTTCTCTGACACTCCCTAAAGCAATCTATAGATTCAGCCCAATTCTTATCAAAATTCCCATGATGTTTTCCACATAAAGAAAAAAAATCATAAAATTCGTATAGACTCACAAGAGACCTTGAATAGCCAAAGCAATCTTGAGCAAAAAGAACAAAATTGGAGGGCTCATACTACCTGCCTTCAAAATATATTACAAAGCTATAGTGATCAAAATGGCATGATAACAGCATAAAAACAGGCATATAAACCAATGGAACAGAATAGCGAGCCCAGAAATAAACTCACGTATTTATGGTTAATTATTTTTCTGCAAAGGTGCCAGGAATATGCAATGGAGAAAGAATAGTGTCTTCAATAAATAGTTCTTGGAAAACTGGATATCTACATGCAAAACAATGAAATTAGACCCTTTTCTCACGTTATATACAAAAATCAACTCAAAATGGATTAAAGACTTAAATATAAGACCTGAAACTATGAAACTACCAGAAGAAAGCATTGGGGAAATGCTACAGGACACTGGTCTGGGCAAAGAATTTTTAAAATATGACACTAAAAACATAGGCAACAAAAGCAAAATAGGCAAGTGGGATTACATCAAACTCAAAAACTTCCACACAGCAAAGGAAACAATCAAGACGATAAAGAGACAACCCTCAGAATAGAAGAAAATATTTGCTAACTATACATCTGATGAGGGATTAACATCTAAAATATATAAGGAACTTAAACAACTCAACAGCAAGAAAACAACTTGATTTAAAAATGGAAAAAGGACCTGAATGGACATTTCTCAAAAGAAGACATACAAATGGCCAATAGATATATGAAAAAAATGTTCAACGTTACTAATCAAAGGGAAATGCAAATTAAAACCACAGTGAGATATCACCTCACACCTGTTAGTATGTCTGTTATCAAAAAGATGAAAGATAAGTGTGGAGAGGATGTGGAGAGAAAAGAACCCTTGTAAACCATTGGTGGAAATACAAATTAGTACAACCATTATGAAAAACAGGAAGAGGGTCCTCAATAAACTACAAGTAGAGCTACCACATGATCCAGCAATTCCACTACTGGGTGTATGTCTGATATGGTTTGGCTGTGTCCCCACCCAAATCTCATCTTGAATTCCCATGTGTTATGGGAGAGACCTGGTGGGAGGTAATTGAATCACGGGGGAAGGTCTTTCCCGTGCCGCTCTCATGATAGTGAATAAGTCTCATGGGATCTGATGGTATTATAAGGGGGAGTTTCCCTGCACAAGCACTTTCTTTGCCTGCTGCCATCCATGTAAGACATGACTTGCTCCTCTTTGCCTTTCACCATGATTGTGAGGCCTCTCCAGCCACGTGGAACTCTAAGTCCATTAAACCTTTCTTTTGTAAATTACCCAGTCTCGGGTATGTCTTTATCAGCAGTGGGAAAATGGACTAATACAATATCCAAAGGAAATTAAATCAGTATGTCTAAGCAATATTTTAATTCCTGTGTTCATTGCAGCATTATTCACAATAGCCAAGATACAGATAATCAGTCTGTCTATCGATGGAAGGAAGAGTAAGGAAAATGTGATATATACACACGATGGAATGCTATTCAGCCTTATACAAGAAAGAAAAACTCATTTGTGACAACGTGAATGAACCTAGAGGACAGTATGTTAAATGAAATATGCCAAGCACAGAAAGACAAGTACCATGTGATCTCACTTACACGTGGAATCGAAAAAACTTGAACTCATAGAAGCAGAGTAGAATGGTGGTTACCAGGGCCTGGAGGTGAAGGTTGAGGGGTTTTTGGCCAAAGGATATAAAATTTCAGTTAGATAGGAGGAAAAAGTTCAAGAGATCTATGGCACATTAGGGTAACTATCTTTAATAACAGTGTATTATATTTTTGAAACTCGGTAAGAGAGTAGATTTTAAGTATTCTCACCATAAAAAAAGTATGTGAGCGAATGCATATGTTAATTAGCTCAACTGAGCCATTTTACAAAGTATATATATTTCAAAACATCATGTGTTACGTGATAAATGTATAAAATCATAATTTGTCAGTAAAAAATAAATTAATAAAAAAGAAAAAATCTTTGTGCATTTGTATAATGCCATGAATGACCAATGAATGGCAGCAGAAGAAAGTGAAAGCACTAATATTTTTGTCCCAAGGCAAGTCCTTTTCTTAGCAGGCACTTCTCACCAGGAAGATACAACCTGACTTTCCTGTGAAGCCTGACCTAACAGGACTCCATTACCATCCCTGGCTTCCTTCCTTCAACAGTGTTTCATGCACCAGCGGCACCGCACATCACAGGATGCAAAGGGCACTGGAAGAAGAGAAAAATCTCTCCGAATTCTAGGCTTACAGTTCATCTTCTCTTTACTACTTAAAACAACAAGTGCAAACAGAATCTTACTGTGTAAATGGAATTTTATTTTCATAGTACAATTACTGTTTAGGGAAGTGTTATTTTCCACATTTTTAGGAAGGCCTTAGATTATCATTAAGACGAGTGTTATCTATGTCACATTTTGAAACCATTTCTTTTGCCCAAGGAAGTATAAGATAAATGCCATCAAAGATCAGTAGACACTGAAGGTACACAGAGGCAGTTTTCAAACTGTGATTAGTATGCTGCTAAGATCCTGAAACTTTTCTGCCACTTAGCAGTGTGCTCAGACATACTGGTTCAGGATTGAGAATGAAATACAGATTATAACATACGGTAAAGATCAGCCTTCCTTTCAATGCAAACTTTTTTAAAAAATTTAATCATAGGCAAAAGCTGTGGGAAGATATATATATACACATATATATATACACACACACACATATATAAAAGTAATGCTTATAAACTGGTTATATTGCTTAGCACTTACATAAAGGTATGGTAAACAAAACAACTACACATTACACTCATAAATTTGAGTTGCAGTTGTTTTGACAGCACAGTGATTTCCAAACCTTTGTGGGCATCAGAATCACTGGAAGGCCTTGTTAAAATGCAGATTGCTAGGCCCCACTCCGAGGGACTCTGATTCAGTAGGTGTGAGGTAAGGCCCAGAATCTGCATGTCTAACAAGTTCTCAGGTGATACTGATAGTGCTAGGCTAGGGAACTACACAGAAAACCTCTGATCTAGATATTGGCATTATGTGTATATAGTTCACAAATGTACTCTAATGTAGGCATTTCTTTTCTCCTTTACATGATTTTGAAAAATACTCCACAGCTCTAGCAAGCTCCTGGAAACACCTTGGGTTTACAAATGGCATTTTAATTGGTTTAACCTAATTGGATTGTAGGATATTACACTCTCCAAAGAAGATGGCTGATTGTTCTGAATGATAAGCACTAGGTAAAGACAGAGAAGAAAGAATTTAAAAAAAAATTTAAAGGAATGCTGTGTTTTATTTTCTTTATTCAAAATTATGATTGTGATCAAAATTATAATTTGAAAATTACTATATTTGTGGCTGTGGTTGTTCTAGCACAGTGTTGGCTAACCACAATGACCATTGTTAATAGCTTCTCATACAATTGCCTTTATATTATTGCTGGAGGAGAAAAAGGAATCTGTTTAACTGTAGAAAAGAAAAATATAACAACTAGCAGACCTTGAGTGACAGAATAACATGGTCATTAAAAGCATACACTGGAGTCAGACTGCCTGAGGCCAAATCCTGGTTTACCATTTACTACTACCTGGTGACCTTGGACAAATTACTTAAACTATTTTCATCTGCAAAGTGTACGTTCGCATGTTGAGTCCCTATAAGGACTGATTACAACAATTCATGTAAATACACCATACATAGGACATTGAACGTGCTCAATACAACTTTGCTTTCATTATTATCTTTCTCGTTAGTGCCTATCAGGTGTGACTTTTAGAGTACTTTTGTTTAGTGGTTGGCGGAGACTAGTTGGAGTCTTACACTAGAATAGATCATTTAAACACTTTCCTCGTTGAAATACTCAGGATTTTTTTTTTTCCTTAAACACTCAACAAACATTTGTCATTGAAAGTACACACGGCTGGGGGCGGTGGCTCACGCCTGTAATCCCAACACTTTGGGAGGCCGAGGAGGGCAAATTGCCTGAGCTCAGGAGTTTGAAACCAGCCTGGGCAACATGGCAAAACCCTGTCTCTACTAAAAATACAAAAAATCAGCCAGGTGTGGTGGCTGGCGCCTGTAATCCCAGCTACTCAGGAGGCTGACGCAGGAGAATTGCTTGAACACAGGAGGCAGATGTTGCAATGAGTCGAGATCGAGCCACTGCCCTCCAGCCTGGGCGACAGAGCAAGACTCTGTCTCAAAAAAAAAAAAAAAAAAAAAAAAAAAGAAAAGAAAATACACACAAAAAACTGTCCCTTGTATGTAAAGGAGCCAATTCTTACAGCGTTTACAAGGCATGGCAGCATATAGTCCTCATCTCCCTTTAACTATGAAATTCTATGTTGCAGAACATTGAGGCAAATAAGTGATGATTTGTGAACAGTCTATTATTCGGCAAAACTAAAAACTATTATTGAAACTAGTTTTAAAAATGATCCAGAATAAAATTTTGGGTATTTTTTTCCTGCCATTTAATTAACTTCAGCTGCTACTTCCACATTGTTAAATTTGATTAGTTGTTTTCCTTTTTTGTTAGGATCCCTTATCTTTCCACTTCCACAAGTATTTGAGAATGTACTGTGTACAGATTTCCTACTGTGCTGGAAGTGGTCTTTCAGATTTCCTTCCTACCTGTCTGCCTTCTTTCTTTCTTCCTTACTTCCATCTTTGTTTCATTCCCTCCTCGTTAATCACCCACTGTGTGTGGCCTGGAGAGAAAAAGCCATGTTGAAGTGGCTCCTGTGCTGTATTCCAGCAAGCAAAATTATTAATATTGATAGTGTATCTAATTTTTTTTGTTAGACACAAAGATCTCAGCTTTAGTCTAACTCATCTTTCCAACTTTTTCCTTGCCTTGCGGAGAGTAGATATTCAAGCACATTTGTTGAACTGAAATGGAATGAAACGGGAGCCATCAATACTTCTAAAAGTAAGGGCTTGAGAATCATTTTGGGAGAGGAAGGCACAAAATTGTGTATGGCCTGAAATCAGATGACAATCCTAATTTGTTTTACAAAGATTCTAGAATAGAGTGATACACATTCTTTAAAGTTACTTAACTCATATCATCCTTGTAAAAGTAAGGAATAATGAGAGTTTGCAGTGAGAAGGGAAACTGTGAATTATCTCTGGTGGGTAAGCAGGATGTGGCTGATAGGAGGTGGTCTGTAGTTAAAAACACAGACTTTATTTATTTATTTATTTATTTATTTTCGGAGATGAGGTTTCACCATGTTGCCCAGGCTGGTCTTGAACTCCTGAGCTCAAGGATCTGCCTGCCTCGGCCTCCCAAAGTGCCAAGATTATGGGCATGATTCACCGTGCCCAGCCCAATAACAAAGGCTTTAGGAGCTAATGGATTGATTTGAATCCTGGATCCTCTCCTCTTTAGCTGTGTCACCTGGGGAAAATTTCGCTCTCTAAGATGTATTTTTCTTCTGTGAAATGAGGATTATATTTCATATTCTTACAGTATCCCAAAGTTATTGTAAGAATTCCAAATAATATATAAAAATATAATCTCATATTACACCTAAGAAGTAGGTATGTGATAAATAACAGCTACTAACATACATTTCCTTTTACATTACTCCTTTAGAAATTTAGAAAACATACCTGCACTTAAGGTTTAAATTGCTCTGGTTTGGGATTGAAGGAAATCAAAATGTTTTACTCCAAAATATATTTCTTTGACATAATCTGAAGTGGCCCTGCAAAGCTGTCTTTTGTTGGGGAAATTCCCATCTGTAGATCTGTAGAGAATCTGTATTAATGCAACCAGCACTTCCTTTGCCCAGATCTAGGAAAGATTAACTGAGAGTGACACCTTTAAAGGACTGAAAGGAAACATTTACCAGCTATCCTCTCTGAGACTCCTACCTGCCAGAGGTTTCATCTATATAATAAGGCCCCCTTTGTTAGCCAAGCCTCTTCCTTTCTCCCTCCCATACCCTGTCCTGCAACCAAAACCTGCTTTTGGCCATGCTATGAGCCCATATTCTCTCTGCAACCTCAAGATGGTATATAAGCTTCTGTACCTCAATGGGGGGCTGAGTCTTCGTTTTGAGGGCTCCTGTGTATACACATTAAGAATATTTGTATGCCCTTTCTCCTATTAATCAATCTGCCTCATGTCAGTGATTTTTCAGTGAACCTTTGGGGACCAAGGGCTTTGGCCCCCTCAGGATATTGCCAAAATTTAAATTGTTCTGGTTTGGAATTAAGACTACATGAATGGAAGCATTTGCTGTGCCAAAGTCAGAAAAATCAGTGAGTTACAAAATTGTGACTTGGCACTTGGAGAGCTGGCTGCTGCACAGACCAGTAAAATCTAACTGAGGTCTGTAAGAGCCTGTCTTGGAGTTACCCTTCCAAGTGTCCAAATCCAAAAAGGCCTCCAGCAGAAGCTGAATTATTTTTCTTTTGCCTCACTAATCACTATCTTAACCTATTTGTGGAGAAAGGTAATTTTATATTACATTCTGTGTTTTTCTTAATTCTTCAAGTGTTTTCTAATTTTTTGGGATATATGAATTTTAAAAACAATTAACTCCAGGGAATATTAGTTACACAGTTTGGGTAAGTGGCAGGAAACTTTACTCTTAAAAATACAGAGATTATATAATGTATTATAATCTCCAGTCACCCTGATTAGTATATTTTTGGGGCTCAGAAAAATGGTACCCTAAAACATCGTACTTGGACATGCCAGGTACTTTGAGCTAAAGAGGCAGCCTCAGAACCAAAGTGTCTCTGACCTTCTCCCATTCCCCTGTCCCTTGCCCCTCTGCCTCCCCTGAAGCACAGGTAGGGACTTTCTCTGAAGTTTCCAGACGAAATGCAATCTCATCGGAGAAGATTAACTCCCAGGAAGGAACACTAGAGTTGACACCGCACCAACTCCGTTAAAGATCCTGAAACTTTTCTGCAATTTAGCAGTGTGCCCAGACTTGCTGGTTTAAGATTGAGAATGAAATATGGATTATAACACATGGTAAAGATCAGCCTTCCCAATATGGCTTTTGTTATATATAGACATTTATATAAATCAACTTCTTACATATTTTAAGTTCAGCCTAAAGATTTCTCTGTACATAGTGAGCTATAACCTAAATGGAAATGTAAACAGACTGTGTAACCTACTGTTGTGCAAATCATGGAGTTTTGGCTCATCGAAGGGCACTCAGATGAACCTTACCCCAGGCTGAAACTGCCCCCACAGGGTTGACAAGAATTGCATGCCAGATTCTGGACAGAAATATGGTGACAATTAAGCATTAATAAGGCTGCACTTTGTCTCATTTCCTTGTGGCTAAAAGTCACATAGCAGTAGATACAGACCATTTATATCCTCATTGTTCCTACAGACAGGATCTCTGACATTCAGATCACAGGGCTTTTGTTTAAGGATCATTAAGGTGTTTTTCAGACCCTGAATTCCAGCAACCAGTTTGAAGACCCCCCACAGAGGAATGGGATCAGCATGAGAACACAGCTTCTTCATGTCTCTGTCCAATAGCTTCACCCTGCACTCTTCAACCAGTTAATGATCTCCACACTTCTGCCCACTCCAAGACCCTTAAAACCCCTAGCCCCAAACTCCTCCGGGAGCTGGATTTGAGGTTTCCTCCCATCTCCTTGTTTCGTGACACTATGATCAAACCTCTTTCTCTGTTGCAACTTGGTGTCTTGGCTAACTGACTTGCATTGGGTGATGAACCTGTTACAGTTACAAGGCTATTGTCTGTTCTTCAGGCCCCTTCATTTCCCCTAAAAATCATTTACTCTTCCTCTAAAAGTACCATCATTCCCTACTTCTCTCTCCTCTATGAAGAGGATATTTAGGCTCCAAGCATCCGGCCCTTCTCTGAGTTTCATACTTTGTGTGACTCTCTGCATGCTTCCACATCAATCTGTTGGCATGCCTTTTCTCCTGTTAATCACTTTGTTTTGTAGACTCAAATTATCAAAACTTCCAGAGGTGGAAAGAAAGTTCCTTTTATCCCTACAGCATTCAAAACACTATTTGAAAGAGGCTAGACTATGTTTTTCCTTTTCCTCGTCTTATAAAGAAAATTTGAAAACATTAGTTATTCACATTGTGAGCTTCCATTTTCTTTGTGACTCTGAAATACAACTTTTAAAGGAATTTTGTAAATAGTCTTCACCTGTCGGGTCACTGCCTTAGATAATTTATGTTGGCTTGAAAGAGAAGAAAACATCTCCTTGATTTTCCTGGGAACCATCTGAGTGATACTTTTTTTTTTTTTTTTTGGCTGAGTCTCGCTCTGTCACCCAGGCTGGAATGCAGTGGTGCAATCTTGGCTCACTGCAACCTCTGCCTCCCGGGTTCAAGCAATTTTCATGCCTCAGCCTCCTGAGTAGCTGGGACTATAGGCATGTGCCACCAAGCCTGGCTAATTTTTGTATTTTTAGTGGAGACGGGGTTTCACCATGTGACCCAGGCTGGTTTTGAACTCCTGACCTCAAGTAATCCACCCACCTTGGCCTCCCAAAATGCTGGGATTACACACGTGAGCCACCACACCTGGCCGCATCTGAGTTATACTTTTAAGGTGAATTTTTATACCACCTTCATGATTTTATCTGTATAAATAGTTCATATATTAAAAGACAATATATTGTTATGCTTCTAACAGTATATAAATCAACTCCTTACATATTTTAAGTTCAACCTAAAGATTTCTCTGTACGCAGTGAACCATAACCTAAATGGAGGTGTAAACAAACTGTAACCTACTCCTGTGCCAATCACACAGTTTTGGCTGATCAAAGGGGGGCAATTGTTCAAACCGTGTTCAAGTAAGGCAAATGCCAAGCTGCAACCAATACAGCTGTTTCTGTTCCTCATTTTAGTTTTCTGGACATCACTCTCCTTTTACTTTCTGTAAATCTTCCTTCCTGTAGCTTCACTGGAGTCTTTCTGAGCCTACTCTGGCTCAGGAGGCTGCTTGATTCGTGAATTGTTCTTTGCTTAGTTACTCTGTTAAATTTAATTTGGCTAAGGTTTTTCTTTTCTTTCTTTTTTTGAGACAGGGTCTTCCTCTGTCTCCCAGGCTGGAGTGCAGTGGCTCAGTCTGAGCTCACTGTAGCCTCTGCCTCCCAGGCACGGTCATCCTCCTACCTCAGCCTCTTGAGGAGCTGGGGCTACAGGCTTGTGCTATCATGCCCGGCTAATTTTTGTGTTTTTTATAGAGACAGGGTTTTGTTATGTATTCCAGGCTGATCTCAAACTCCTGGGTTCAAGGGATCTACCTGCCTTGGCCTACCAAAGTGCTGGGATTACAGGCGTGAGTCACTGTGCACAGTGAGATTTTTCTTTTAACATATTTTTGTTTTTATTACAAGTAGATTGATCAGGTTATTCTCCTGCTGTCTGAGTGACTTGGTGTTTCAGATCTATTAAGTCCCAAATTCATGAAATCTTCCTAATTTAACCATAGGCTGAAATTAAAACTAGGAGATTATGAATTTCCTTAGTCTAGGCAAATCTACATAAGTAAACATGCAATGTTTTTTAAAAAACAAATAAAGTGTAAGTTATTTACTAATAATTGATAACTCTCTAAAAGGATTCATTAAGATTTGTCCAGATAGAAAACTCTCATGTACATTTTAAACTATGTTTAGGAGACAATATCGTCTTGAGAAAATTTTCTAAAGTACTTTGTCTTTGTTTAAAGTAAGGTGTACTGATGGGTAAGAGGAAGGACAATTTGGTGGGATGAAATCAGACAACGAGGAGGAGAGTAGCAGTCATTGGAATAATAAGATAAATGTATCCTGGGTCTCTATGGCAACCAGGGACACCAGCTGATTTTCCACCTCAGCTCCTTGTAGAACAGCCTACCTGTGCCAAGTCTCACCGGCTTTAGAAACAAACGTTTTATTGCTACCTTAAATTGTTCCAAGAATTCCAGTTTATGAAACAGTACCGATCACTTTAGCTGAGCCTATATCTCTACTGTACTTATCAAGAAATGTTTTTCTGATATAGGAAATACTATACATTTTCTTTTAAAAAATAAATACATTTAGAGTGAGCACAAAGGAAAAAACTACCTTTTCATGCTACGTTTACAATTCATTGACGTTTGCAGGGCTATTTGTTCAGGAAGTCAGTGGACTTGTTTTCCAGCTAAGATCTGGGAGCACTAATGGTCCTCCCTTGTGGAGGCTCACGTGTTTGTAGGGGGCGCTGCTGGTGGCTTAGAAAAGTTGCCAGAGGCCTTCTATTTGCTGAAGATTTCCTCTGTCTGTGTCCTCCCTCTCTCTGCCACTTACTAGTTGTGAGTCCACAGACAAGTTTCTTCAGCTCATTGTATCTTAGTTTCACTGTCTATAAAATTGAACTTATCTGATCCAGTTATTTAACAGAAAAAAAAACGAGTTAATACATAAGAAGTCCTTATCATAGCACTCAATAATATCTGCTATTATTATAACTATCTCTTTATTTCACCTCAGATAGTATATTTCCTCTTTTGGTTTCAACATCTAGTAAGCTCAAGAAAATTTCTGTTGCTTATTTTATTACGCTTATTTTGTTTAAACACTGAGTCTCATCTCAACTGGATTGTAGAATGCATGAACTTGGACACACACACCTTATGATACCTTTGTGGTTTTAGATCAAGGCCTTTAAAAGTGTTCAAGGGAATGAAAAGATTGAGAATGACTTTGGCTTTCTTAGAATCATAGGAGATACGTCTTTTTTTTTTTTTTTTGAGATGGAGTCTTGCTCTGTCGCCCAGGCTGGAGTGCAGTGGCATGGTCTTGGCTCACTGCAAGCTCCGCCTCCTGGGTTCACGCCATTCTCCTGCCTCAGCCTCCCGAGTAGCTGGGGCTACAGGGGCCCGCCACCACGCCTGGCTAATTTTTTGCATTTTTAGTAGAGACGGGGTTTCACTATGTTAGCCAGGATGGTCTTGATCTCCTGACCTCATGATCGGCCCGCCTTGGCCTCCCAAAGTGCTGGAATTACAGGCGTGAGCCACCGCGCCCGGCCGAGATATGGTCTTAATCATAGGAGATAACTAGTTACAAAACAGCCAGTTAAACTGAACTTAAGGTTCAAGTAATGGACAGACAGACCTGGTTCACACCCTACTTCCACCAGTGAATTAGTTGAGTGTCCCAGGAAAATGTGTTTGACGTCACTGAGACTAAAGAGTATCTTTAAAGTGAGGTTAATAATAATTTGCAGGATTATTTGAGTATTATATATAACACTTAAAAAACATATGTAAAGTCCCTGATACTTAATGGCACTCACAAATAGTAGCTCTTATTATCATCATCATGACTCCTAATACTATAATAATATATTTCTCAGTATGACATTTATTTTAATATGACAGTCAGGGTACCAATGTGTAGTACGTTCCACAGGGCATAGATGTGAATGAACACTCAAGATGTAATTTCCTCTCCATTGAGTTCTGTTATGTAAACAGTGCTAATAATAGAGTAG
Organism: Macaca thibetana thibetana; assembly: GCF_024542745.1. Lineage (NCBI taxonomy): Eukaryota > Metazoa > Chordata > Mammalia > Primates > Cercopithecidae > Macaca > Macaca thibetana. The sequence goes on from NC_065579.1 coordinate 83,663,106, forward strand.
AACAGATTTTGTATTACAAAATAATAGAACAGTAAATGATAGAACAAGGAAAAAGTGCTAAGTACACAGTGAATTCATTAACACATTTTCCAGCCAAATGTGTAGATATACATATATATACCTGTATTTCAGCTATTTTAAGCATTGAGATAGCTACTGAATGAAACAGCACATGAAACGCAATGTATAAAATATACTTCAAACTTCTTGTACAAAATGAAAATAAAACATTTATGCTGTATGTTATATACAGGAAAAGATGTGTTCACTGAATAATCAGTTTTGTTACCTGAGTTGGAGCCACTAATTCCAACTCTGAAGCCGACTCAGAGTTGAGGGCGCTTTTTCCACCACTCAGTTCTGGTTGAGATCTGTGCTCTGAGGACCTATAAGGGATGCATGAAGGAAATTAAATGTACATCTAGAAACAAAATTAAGCTATAAATCCAGTCAAGAAACCGAGGTAATTTGGATCATTGAAAGCCATGATATCAAAGCTCTCATCAAAATTCTGATGATAAAGATAAGTTTCATGTATTTCTATTATAATGGCCACTTTCAGAATGTAAGAGGCTACAATGTGCTAGGTGTTATTATCTTTGATTAAAAATTCAGTTCAATTATGGGCAAAAAGTCAATAAATGCAGTACCATTTTTGTTACAGAAAATTCTGTTTCATAAAAAAATTATTATTATTTTTTGTTTGTTTTTTGTTTTTGGTGGGGGGAAGAACTTCCCAACAAGTGTCTCAGGAGAGATTTTATCCTTATACAGAATTTGAAATGTCATGATAAATGGAGATGTGGGAGGGCAGTAGGAGACGGATGCTGGATACTGCCCTCAGGAAGCTTCAAAAATATGGTACAACTCAGGTGGCCAGATTTTCTCATAAGCTTCCATGCACTGTTCTGAATTATTTGATTATCTGATAGTGGATGATTGAGCAAACCAAAAAAGCTACCTTATAACTGCAAAAATTTAACTATTATTTAATATATTGAATATTCTCATGTATATACACATATACACCTAGTTTTACTAATCAGCACAGTTACACATTCAGAACATTATTACCAATGTTGAATTACAAATCTCTCAAAACACTTATTGACTGAGTTGAATTAATTTTTGACAGTTGAGATGAAATAATTCGAATTGGTAGAAGCCACAGTAATTGGTATTGTTACATAGGGGTTACATGTGATGCCAAGTATTTGGATTGACTTAACTCACTGGCTATTTCAGTGCCACTCATAAAGTTGATAAATAAATGGCCATTTTCTGGTATCAAAATACCTTACCATAAGAGCTCTTTTGATCCAGTTCTAGATGAGCATGATTTTCTCTCTGCCATTGGATGTCCCTTGGAATTTCGATCGCCATGAAACTTAACATCGTCCCATTTTTCCAGTTGTGTTTGAATGTCTAGTAAGTACAGAGGAAGCGGGTGAGGCAGGTTGGGGGAGCATGTGGTGCAGAGAGAAAAAGAGAGCTTAATTAAGATTGAAAAATCTTATCAAAGTGAGCTTCATTCAACCAATGTCCCAAGCCCCAAGATCAACCTTTATCTTTTCAATGTTGCATAAAAATTAAAACTTGTACAGCTAAATAGAAATCTCCTATTAAGATAAATTGCATTGCTTTTACAGTTAATGCAATCAAGTTGTTTGACCTGAATTTATTTCTGAAGCTGTGTACATTCTGAATCTTGTATATGAGCCTGTGCAATCCAGTGTAGAATGTACATCTGGAGCACTACCCTGTCAGTCTCTGGCTAAAGCAGGGGTTTGGGGGCATTGCTGGCATGATTCCAGAAAGAAATTCTGTTTAAAGAGATGAGCTTCATTGTTAAAAGGAGGTGGGGATAAATCAGAACACTTTCACAGCTTTTGAATAAAGCATGTAATTTTTCACCAAAGGAGGGAATTTATAATGGGGAGAGAGAGAAAGGAGGCAATAAGGACAGCCAAGGGAATCCTGGAACCATTTTATCCCTGTGGCTTAGTTCTTATAGATAAAAAAAATCTGGCTAGATTCTCTCTCATTACAGGTGTGTGGCTGTGAATAAACCACTGAAACAATCTCGGGGTTCAGTTTTTTACTGTATAAAAAGATTGGGCCAGGTGGCAGGGGCTCACGCCTGTAATCCCAGCACATTGGGAGGCAGAGGCAGGTGGATCACCTGAGGTCAGGAGTTCGAGACCAGCCTGACAAACATGGTGAAACCCTTTTTCTACTAAATACAAAAAAAAAAAAAAATGAACGCGGTGTGGTGGTGCATGCCTGTAATCCCAGCTACTTGGGAGGTTGAAGCAGGGGAATTCCTTGATCCTGGGAGGCAGAGGTTGCAGTGGGCCCAGATTGCGCCACTGCACTCCAGCCTGGGCAACAAAGCAAAACTCTGTCTGAAAAAAGAGATCAGTTTGCAGATGATGTTCTCTAAGGTCTTTTTTCCCCTTCTTTTTAAAAACTCTGGTAAAAAATGCATAACAAATTGACCATTTAAACCATATGTTAGTGTACAATTCAGTAGCATTAGTACATTCACACTATTGTGTAACCATCACCACTATTCATCTCCAGAATTTCTCATCATTTCAAACTGAAACTCTACTCATTAAACACGAACTTTTCATTCCCCCAACAAAAACCTGGTAACTTTTATTCTACTTTCTGTCTGTATGAATTTGACTGTTGTGGGTACCTCGTACAAGTGGAATCCTCCAATCCAGGTTGATTATTCCTTATGCAAAATGCTTGGGACCAGGAGTGTTTCAAATTTGGGATTTTTTTTTTCTTGGTTTTTGGAATATTTGCATATGTCATAATGAGATATCTTGGGGCTGGGACTCACATTTAAACACGAAATTCAATTATGTTTCATACACACCTTACACACATAGCTTGAAGGTAATTTTATAAAGTATTTTAAATAATCTTATCCATAAAACAAAGTTCTGACTGTGACTTATCACATGAAGTCAGGTGTGGAGTTTTCCACTTACAGATTTTGGAGGATTTCAGATTTTCGAATTAGGGATGCGCAACCTGTATTTGTCCTTTTGTGCCTGGTTTACTTCACCTAGCACAATATCTTCAAGGTTCATCCATGTTGTAGCATGTAAGTTATTCCTTTCCAAGGCGGAATAAGTTCATTGTGTGTATATATTACATTTTGTTTATCCATTCATCTCATGATACGTTTCAGTTGTTTTCACCTTTTTACTATTGTGAATAACACTGCTATTCTTTTTTTTTTTTTTTTTTTTTGAGACGGAGTTTTGCTCTTGTTGCCCAGGCTGGAGTGCAGTGGCGCGATCTCGACTCACTGCAACCTCCGCCTCCCGGGTTCAAGCAATTCTCCTGCCTCAGCCTCCCTAGTAGCTGGGATTACAGGAATGTGCCAACATGCCTAGCTAATTTTTCTTTGTATTTTTAGTAGACACAGGGTTTCTCCATGTTGGTCAGGCTGGTCTCACGCTCCTGACCTCAGGTGATCCACCCGCCTCAGCCTCCCAAAGTGCTGGGATTACAGGCATGAGCCGCTGCGCCTGGCCAACACTGCTATTCTTAAAGGTGCTTTTAAACTAAATACTTTTACAACTTCTTCATAGGACATTTTCTCAGAAGCAGAGAAATAAGTGTTCATCATCTGCATGCTTATTGTGTTATATCGTAATATATTAATATATTCTATTTTTTAAGGCAAGGTCTCACTCTGCTGCCCAGGCTGAAGTGCTGTGGTGCAGTCACAGCTCACTGTAGCCTCAATCTCTCGGGCTTAAGCAATCCTCCTGCCTCAGCCTCCCAGGTAGCTGGAACTACAGGCTTATGCCACTATGCCAGGCTAACTTTTAAAATTTTGTAGAGATGGGATCTCACTGTGTTGTCCAAGTTGGTCTCAAACTCCTGGCCTCAAGCAGTCCTCCTGCCTTGGCCTCCCAAAGTGCTGGAATTACAGATATGAGCCACTGCACCCAATCAATATATTAATATATTTTTATCTAAATCTATACATGTTATTAACTTATTTGTAAAACTGAATAAACCGAGATGGTGAGGAAATAGTAGAGATAGTTATAAAATTTCCCTCCAAAGACAGACCTCAAAGAGGGATGGCAGGGGAAAGGAGTTCCTGTGTATGCCACTAATTTGAGCAATGGCGTGGTTCTCTTTCCTTTCTTTACAGTCTATCCCTGGAAGAGCTCATCTACACCCATGGTTCCAATATCCATTCATACACAAGCTTCTGATTTACAAATCTCCATTTCCTACTCAGCTCTTTTTCTCCAGTTCTAGACCTATATACTTAACAGCCTAATGGAGGTATCCACAGAGAAGTCCCATAGTTTCCACAAATATAGCAGGTTCAAAGCTGAACTCAATAGTTCACTCCTGCTCCTCTTCCATCTTCTGTTATGGAGCTTGGCACATTCTACATGTCCCCATTGCTCACATATACATATTATCTGTTTCTAAGTCTTGTTTTAATAGTTTTTGGGACCTGTCTCTCTCTTTCTCATTATCCCCCTTGTCACTGTTGGATCTCTGTACTGGTCTCATTGCCTCTATTCCTTTCTCCGTAAATCCACCAGAGAAGGATTTTTCTAAAATAGAAACCATTGCTGTCATTCCTCTTAGTAGAACTCTTCAAACATCATCCCTCCTTCCCCAATCTTAAGGGCATGACATCCAAGGATTCCTATGATCTTGCCACAAGTGATTTTCAGACTTTTTCTCTCATTATTCTATCCTTGAGTACTACTGAAATATGTATATTTACTTAAAAAGACATCTTGCTGTGTTTATCTATTTGTGTGTGAATCCCTTTCCTTTCTGCACCAGGGATACCCTGCACTGTTCTCCCCATCTTTCTCCTGATCTATCTTGAATCTGGCAAATTCCTACGCACTCCTCAAACCTCAGCTCACATAGTACCTCTTGTAAGACACCTTCTCCCACTGGGTGGGGCAATGGCATGATGAGGAGGCTCATGTAGTAACTGATCTGGGTTTTCTTTCATTGCTACATATAGTTAATATTTTATTATAATCATTTAATCATTTTTCTATCTCCCTACTACACTGTAAATTTGCTAAGGCACAGAGCTTATATTATTTATCTTTGTATTCCTAGCACATAGTATGTGCTGGGAATATGGTAGATACTCAGAGAAATGTCTGCTGAACAAATGAATAAATTAATTCATGACCATTTAACATGTACATATCATAGTAATAAGTGATTTCACATATGTATTCCATTTATTCTTCATAACCTTATGGATAAGCTATGATCTCCATATGAATGTATATACAAAATTCACCTCCCCACACATATACCTACACACACAGCAGTCAGTCACAGCCAGGGAAGATTCATGGGCCTCTTGGCTTTCTAAAATACCTGTCACTGTTCTTTTTCTTGAGAAAGGAGAGCTTAATATGTCTGGTTCCAGAAGCTAAGAACTAAGCCGTCCTTTCTCAGAGGAGGTGGAATATAGTGGAAAACATATGGGCTTTGAAGTTACCTAGAGCTAGGCTCAACTTTCAGCTCTTCCTCTTATAAACTGTGAGATCTTGGGCAAATTACTTAAATTTTGAAACTTGGTTCCTTGCATGTTTCAAAGAGTTGTGATAATTTAATGAGATAATATATGTAAGTAATGTACTGTGGTTCCTAGGCATTGTAATCCACCATCAAATGGTAGCTGTTATTATTGTATTGCACGTATTCCCAAACACGCTTGTTACATACTGTTTGATCTGGCTGCCCCGGGCCTTGCATTAGAGTTGGTTACTCAGAAGTTCCCTCTTTCTTGTCCTAGACTGAGTGCTCCTAAAGAGCAAGATGCACATTTTACCTTTATTTGTAACTTTAGTGCCTAGCCTGGTGCCCAGCACCTATCAATCACATCATATTTGTGGGTCGAATAAATACATGAATCAACCAGTTATGCAAAGTTGAGCTCCCCAGTTGCTATACAAAGTTCAAGCCCAAAAGAAGCTATGTCCTGTCCAGTTTCCACCATGGACTATGCCTTTTCTACTCCTTTGTTCACTGTTCAATGCCATTGGTGGAACTTTCCTCTTGTATCCACACCAGCAGAGCAAGGTTGAGCATCCACAGCCACAAGCGATTGCCTTACCTAGGTCTAAGGATGAAGTCTCCGGGACTCTGAGAGGCTGGCCTCTCTGCTCAGCATCTGTGCTGATGAGGTCAGATCCATCGGCCTTTTTCTTGAGGGATGAAGTTTTTGATGAGGGCTCTGACTTCTTGGCTTTGGTTTGAGTTTGAGAGACTGGTTCACTCAGGTCAAGGAGATCTAAGCCAGTGGTCAGTACTATCAGAAATGGAAGAGGTTAAGATAAGCCCATTTACTACTCTGAAATTATTTTTTTAAAATAGGTTTCAGTTGGGTACAGAAAGATTTTATATTTGTAGGATAGATTAGAATTAAGTTAGTTCACCATTGATTTATAGAGACAGCTTGTTAGACTGGGATATTTGCTGCATGTTATTCTTATATTTGGCATGGCACAAACCGGTAAGAAAGGACTTAGACCAGCCTCAGCAATGATGAAGCTTTGAATGAAATTAAAATGATGAAACTGAATCTGAGTTCAGATGCTATTTACTTTATTGCTTTGCTTTATTTATACTGAAGGTTATTTTAGATTACAGTTTCCCAGAGAGGAGTCAATCTATCATATTCAGAGATTTAGTGAAGTTTTTGAATGTCTTTGTATTTTAATTTTAAACAATAAAGTATATGGGGTATAAAGCAATGCTGTTAATCACCTTTTATTTAATTAAGCAGTTCAATCAGAAAATGGCATCCTGTTTGGGTTCACCCAAGAGAGGTATTTTATAATCCATAGTTGATGAATAGATACACATGTTAATGCCTTTGCTGTTTAGTATGCAAATTTAAATTTCAATGTAACTAACTATAAAACTGTTACACTTTTACTTCTTAGCAGGTTGATTACAGTGCATTAAATACTCTAATGAAAGCAGAAATAATAAGTTGTTCAAATGCAAATCAGGCAAATGAGAATTCAAAAAAGAAGTTTTATAACCTTTGCTTCTTCTTTCTTTTACAGTGCACATAACCAGAGTTTGACTAACTCATTGTGAGAAATAGAAAATTCAAATTCGAGAAGGTCCCTACAGCTCTACCTCTCCACCAGTCCCTGCTGTTTCACTGGCCCTGGCACCACACTGGAGAGACTAGCTTCTGAGCAAGACTGGTGGCTTCCTCGCATGGAATCTCTTCACCCAGCTCACTTAGAAAAGCCACAGAAAGACAAAGAAACTACTTGCATTAACCCTTTGTGGCAGTCTACAACAATGACTGCAGCATTCCTCTGTAATCTCCAAGCTTTTCCTCTAGGTGGGGAATGGATTTTTGCTGATGTCTCGATACTCTACTGTCTGCTTCTCCCTTGTACTGAAGGCAGGGGCCAGGCTCCACTGAACTCACAACCCGGATTTCTTTAGTAGTGCATGGGCTTCATGAGCTAACCATTCCTATGGGATCTTTAGGATCGTGTGTCAAACTTCACTCGTAATAGTCTTGTTTTCTGATTCCAATTCCAAGTCACAGTGGTTGGATGTTGTTGGTGAAGTGGAAACATCTGGCTCTGTCATGGCTTAGCTGTGTGACTTGAAGTAAGTTTCTTGCCCTCTCTGAGTTTCAGTTTCCTCATTTGAAAATGAGGAATTAATTGTCTTTTAGGGATAAGATGAAGATTAAATGATCTAATGTATGTAAAGTGCCAGGCATACAATAAGTACTCAATAAATGTGATTTCTATTCTTTTATAGCCAATTCATGATGTTTTTCTATCCTTTTTGTTGTTGTTGATGATGTTCTCCTATTTTCACTGTTCCTTTTTATTTGAGACAAGAATCAGATCCATATACTGACAGAAAGAGAAAATGCTACTGGGAGTAAAACTGAAGATGAGACAAAGATATGCATTCTACAGAGGATTCTATGAAGCAAATTTATCATAAAGTGGCCTGAAAGTGTCAGCTTATCTCAACAGAATCTTCATGAGGCAATGGGAACCACTTCCCAATGCTAAGATGCCCTGAGATACGAGGGATGTTTTGTGACTAGGAAGTACTTGAACGCGGAGGGAAAGAAGTGGCATTCAGAACTAAGCTGCTTGACTTTATGTCTACAATGTAAGCATGACAGACAGCCAAAACAGGCTAGAATGCCTCACACTTTATATCCACTGAACGTTCAAATAGAAATTGCCAGAACACTATTACGCTGGCAAGGTGTCTAGGCCCAATGTGATGTCCTTATAACAGAGGAAAGGAAATTGATGACAGAATATAGAATGCCACATATATCTTTTTACTAATTGTACAAACAATTAAGAGTTAGTCACTTGCTCCTAGACTTTCAGAAGCAAATTATAAAATTGTCTACTTGAACATAGGAAGTACATTTGTTATGGAGTAACAGCTGGCAAGTACTAATTGAATTCTATATCTTCTTCTCACATTCAGAACAAATGAATTACTAAAAGGGTGAACTGCGAATTCAAACTTGGCTCAGTAAGGTTCTTTCCCCCTCCAAAGTGTCCTGGGCACTTCCTATATTTGTTCTGAGCTCTTTGTCCCTTTGTTTTTTTCCTTGCAAATGTGAAACAAATGCTTGGCACACACAAAAGGCCTAATTGGTTACCCAGCTGCTATGAAGGAGGTGACTTGGAGGTCGAATGGCCAGCTTTGAAGCTGGGAAAGTCCCCGCAGAGTACGTTTTCAAAAGGAGAGAAGAGTGGGTGCAGCCTTTCACTCTCTGGAGAAAGACAAATCACATTTTAGCGTGTGCGTGTCCTTTAGTTAAGATTTAAAAGGAAGAATCTTATTGCTCCACACGGGCTTCAAAGACAGCCCTGGTATGGAAGGTGGTGTCTGCTCTGCTGATTTTTTAAATCCTATTTTAAAGATTCTTCAGGCACATGAAGGTTTGGGTTTCAGTATCTGTGTGCTTAAATTAAGAGCACCAACCGGTGAGGTGTGCTGGCTCACGTTTGTAATCCCAGTGTTTTGGGAGGCTGAGGCAGGAGGATTGCTTGAAGCCAGGAGTTTGAGACCAGCCTAGGCAATATATTCAGTCACTATAAAACCATTAAAAAAATAAAAAAAAAACTAGCCAGGAGTGATGGCCCTCACCTGTAGTCTCAGCTGCTCGGGAGACTAGGTGGGAGGCCTGTGTGAGCTCAGAAGTTTGAGCCAGCCCGGGTGACAGAGTAAGACCCTGTCTCTAAAAAAAAGGAGCACAAAGGATAATCTCCTCTTACAGTGAATGTGAAAAGTGTGTGTGTGTGTGCACCTGTGTGTATGCGTGTGTTAGTGTAGATCTAATAAAATGCCTTCTGGGTGTAATCTTATTGTCACATATGCAGACTTTTCTCATGGACCACATGTCAGTCACCACTCACAGCTTTATAGACTGTGGGATCCCATTGCCCAGAGGATGTCATTGACTTCCCTTCCTTTTGCTGTAGCAGGGAGATTTCCAGCTCAGTTGCTTCTGAGCAGGCTATGTTTTGCCAGTCTCCCTTGTAGCACTTTGTCCTGTCTTCTTCACTTTAGTTCAGCTAATCTATTTTGGTGTCTTGATGTTCCATGCATATTGCGCATGAAATAAGGCAGCACAGGACAGTGGTTAAGACTACCTGAGTTTGACTGAGTGCAGTGGCTCATGCCTGTAATCCCAGCACTTTGGGAGGCTGAGGCAGGTGGATCACCTGAGGTCGGGAGTTCAAGGCCAGCCTGACCAACATGGAGAAACTCCATCTCTACTAAAAATACAAAATTAGCCGGGCGTGGTGGTGCATGCCTGTAATCCCAGCTACTTGGGAGACTGAGGCAGGAGAATCGCTTGACCCTGGGAGGCGGAGGTTGCGGTGAGCCAAGATTGTGCCATTGCACTCCAGCCTGGGCAACAAGAGCAAAACTCAGTCTCAAAAAAAAAAAAAAAAAAAGTCTCTCTGACCCTGAACTTCTTCTGCCCACCTAAAATAAGGATAAAACTACTTTATAAAGTATTGGATGAAGTGCTTATCTAAAGCTCTTGGAACAGCGCTATAAGCATAGTCATGATGCAAATAAATATTTATTGCTACTAGAAGACTCTACTGAAAGCATTCATGCTTGACGCAAACTGTAGATATATGCGGTTGGAAATGATTACAAAAACTATTTATTGAAAATGTATAATATGGTAAGTGCTTATGAATGTTTCCTTGTTTAGTCTACATAACATTCCTGTGAAAAAGGTATTCTAATTTTACATATGAAAAACTTGAGGCTTGGCAATATTAAGTAACTTGTCCAAAGTCACACAGCTGGTTTGGTAGAAAAACGCCCCCCTCTAATATGCCCACGTTCTAATCCCCAGAACCTGTAAATATGTTACCTTGACATGTCACATGGCAAAAGGTACTTTGCAGATGTAATTAAGTTAAGGATTTGGAGACTGAAAGATTAATCTGGATGATCCCTGTGGGCCCAATGTAATCACAAGAGTTCTTATAAAATGCAGTTAGGGGGTCAGAGCCAGAGAAGGAGATAACGAGGATGGAGACCAATGTGTGAGAGAGAGAGCTGCTGGTTTTGAAGATGGAGCAAGGGTCATAAGCCACCAAACTGTAGGTGCCCTCTAGAAGCAAGGAAAAAGCAAGGAAATGAATTCTGTCCTGGAGCCTCTAGAACTAATGTAGCTCTGTTGACATCTTGATTTTAGTATAATAAATTTGTGTTGTTTTAAGCCATTAGATTTGTGGTAATTGTTACAGTGACAATAGAAAACTAATATAACTGGTACATCAGTGTTCATACCAGGATTCAAATACAGGATACAGGTCTCATCTCTCCACAGCCTGTGTTCTTAAACAGTCCTCTCTAGACTTTATCTTAACCTTAAGGCAGTGTGCTGACTTTATTGATAAGGCTTTGATTAATTTGTTTGTTGAGCTTCTAATTATTTGGCAGTTTGGATAGTCCGAGGAATGATTTAAATAGTTGGCACTCTCAAAAACTTTTGTTTTTCAGATAATCTAATTGAACTGGGCGGAAAAAAATTATAATTTAGAACTTCTATGAGGCAAAAGACATGTTCTTTTAGGTTTCATAGAGAAAAAAAGTCATGGACTGACCTCCAGAAAAGGTAAATATTTCCTAAATTTTTAAAATTTTGTATTGATTTATACAAAAGCTAGATTTCTTAGGAATTAAAAAATATATAATATTTTTGCCTTGAGATATACTCTTAATATTAAAAACACGTTATCAAACAAGAGCCTTTCTTCAGGATAAAAATCTGTATGAATCAGGTGCACTGAATAATGAAGGTGAGAAAAAAAAATCCCTGGTCTCAGAACACTATTTTACCAGACCCCCTATGTTGGAGAGTATTATGGATTGAGTGGTCTATGAAGAAGTCCTAATACCCAGTATTCAGAATATTACCTTATTTGGAAATAGGTTCATTCGAGATACAATTAAACATGAGGCCATATTAGAATAGGGTGGGCCCCTACTTTAACTGGACTGATGTCCTTATAAAAAGGGGAAATTGGGGCCAGGCACGGTGGCTCATGCCTGTAATTCCAGCACTTTGGGAGGCCAAGGTGGGCGTATCATGAGGTCAGGAGATGGAGACCATCCTGGCTAATACGGTGAAACCCTGTCTCTATTAAAAATTCAAAAAATTAGCTGGGCGTGGTGGCATGTGCCTGTAGTCCCAGCCACTCGGGAAGCTGAGGCAGGAAAATCGCTTGAACCCAGGAGGCGGAGTTTGCAGTGAGCCGAGATCGTGCCACTGCACTCCAGCCTGAGTGACAGAGCGAGACTCTGCCTGAAAAAAAAAAAAGGGGGGGAAATTTGGACACAGAGACAGACATGCACACTGGGAGGCACACACACAGAGAAAACACTACATGAATATTGGAGTTATGCTGCCATAAACCAAGGCAGTACCAGAAGTTAGAAGAGAGGCCTGGAATAGATCCTTACTAAGCACATTCATGTGGTGCGTGGCCAAGCTGAAAGCATGATTTTGGGCTTCCAGCCCTAAGAACTGAGATGGTAAATTTCCGTTGTTGAATCAACTCAGTGGGTGGTACTTTGTCACAGCAGCCCTAGGACTAATACAGAGGGCAACATTGTAGGTATTGGGATTGCAAGAAATTATACCTTCTTTTGATTTTTTTTCTCCAATATTTCACAGGTCTCTCTTTTATATGTGAGAACAATCAAGCTGAAAAGAAGCTTTTGAATCAAATCTTATATTGCTCTCTTAGGGTGGATCCTTTCTAAGTGACTTAGTTTTCCCATCAGTGATAATTGGAGCATAAAGAACAAGTTCACAGTGCATACAATTCTCATGGATTCACCTGCAATTAGACATACAAGGTTCTCTGTATTTTCCTGGGATAGTTCTTGAGTTTTGAAGGGGCCAGCTCCAGTTTCATGGATCAGAGGAATGAATCTCATCTGATAGTATGTGAACTTGTCTAATTTCTTACCTAGAATTTGCCAAGTACCATTTAATTTCTTGATTATTGAAAGTGATAGCTGAATTTAGAAAATGATTACTGTGGTGTGATATAAAAAAGTCAATGCAATTGAAAATGAAAGTGTAGGGAGTACACACTGTTCTCACCTAAAATCTAACAGACATTTTTACACCAGTTAGAGTTTACATGGTGTTAAGCTTTTTCATGGATTGCTTCCTTTAATCTTTCCAATGAACTTATGAGATGTAGATCTTACTATTATCAAACAAATGAAGAAACTGAGGCTTAGTTAAGCAACATGCCCCTGGATACAGAGCCAGGGTTGGAATTCATGGAGTTTGAACCCAGAAACTGTAAAATATGACCTCACATAAGGAGCCTCTCTATCTCATGCTAGTTACTCTTCTTGTAATTTTTGGTGTTTTGGAAAAATCACGATTTCCTTCTCCCGTGATTTTATTCACTTAGAAATATAATGAAAATATGCAAGCCAACAGCAAACTGAGGCCAAGATGACAAAATGGAACAAATATAACAAGATAGTATGTGATTATCCTTTCCTTTTTCCATTAAATTCTGCTCTGCACATCCAACATAACCTTTGTTCTTTGATTTTGAACATCATTTTTTCATTCTTATTTGAATGACATGACTTTGAATGTGAATGCTGACCGAATGAAATCAATGCAGAAAGACTGCTTCTACAAGGGAAGTGTAATTTATGCCAGTGGCATCCTGTACTCACTCAATGGATTAATACTTATTGAGTGCCTATTCCTGTATGTGACAGGCACTGAGCAGGGGATGGCTTACTATTTGAGAATGTTTAATTCCAGGAGAACGTTCAAATAGACTGTTGTAACGGGGAGCAAGTAACACACTTACATGACAGAAAATGAAACTGGCCCTGTACTATCCCAAAGCTGCAGGATATTTTGTCATTTAAATCCACTTGAAAAGATTGCCACATTTTTATTTACTGGACTTCTGTTATATAAAATATTTCCAGAAATAATTGGACCATCAGCCAGAACTTGAAAAACCTTACTCTGAAATAGGTGTTTTTGTTTTAAAGATTTTCTAGTGTGATGCAACTTTAGATATAAATATGTAAATATGAAAATATACATGAAAACATGATTCATTGATAATAGTGGTATACTTATGTTCAGCAAAATTCGTTGGGTGAGATACATTGCAATTTCTGTCATTTATTCGTTTACGCTAAATAGTATACATTCTAAAGTTTCATTTGGTTGCAAACATTATTTCCTCACTTAAAATATATTATGGAAAAAATGTGCACTTTACTATAGTTAAAATTAACTCTAGTTGAGGAACAGTTAAAAGTGAAAGAATTACCAGCTGTATTGGATGTTACTGGCCTTGCTATTGCTTCCGATTTGGTTTCACAGAGAAAGTCATCGATGGAGGGACTCAGGAGGGGTCTGCTTTCTTGTTGCTCATTCACCAGCTGAGAACAAATGAACAGACGTGTCAAAGAGCTTTGTTAAACTGCAGAGTCAGATGAATTAAAATGCAGCCTTGCAACAAAATGAGAATAGCAAGCCTACCAAAAATAAATAAATACATAAATAAATAATGGGATAGGGGCAAGAAAGAAAAAAATACCAAAAGGTGGGGAATGAGCCTTTTAGCACTGTCAACATATTTTTGATGCAGCCAACTTCAATGTCTAAAGCTCAAGCCTTTCCCCCCACTCCTGAAATAGAGTTATTCTCTAATTTCAGTATATAGAAAATGACACGTATTGAATCATAGTTGCTAAGGGCCAATCTCATTCCTCACCTGGACAAAAGCTCCTACTGAGACCTGGAACATTGGCTTCAGACTCAAAGATGACATGTTCTGGTTAGCACTGCTGAGTCAGTGTTTATGTGGGGAGTGCAAACACACGGACCAGGGTGGGTGGATAAATGCCTGCCTCGTCTCCCTCTCTTAAAAAGCTCAGGTCACCTACAAAAACACCCTTTACATTTCCTTGGAATGCTTTTGTATTATATAACAAATATTATTTTGGGAGAGTAGAAAATATTGTTATATTAACTGTGTAGGTATCTAGTAGATGCGTTTGTAAAATCTATTTGTAAAATAGATCTCGGTAGACTCCATCGTGTTTTCCCATTAGCTTATATTCTAATTTCAGCAATCTTTCAGTTTGATTTTTTAGTGGATCTCTAATTATCAGTGGCAGCCACTATTTACTTTCACTTATTCTGCATCTCTTTGAATCCCGTCTTGCTTGAGTGTGTTTCTATGGTTAAGAGAGAAAACACACTTTTGATACTCAGGTGGTTCATTCCTAAATTAACTGTTTTTTTGTTTGTTTGTTTGTTTGTTTTTTTGAGGGAGGGGGGTTTACATTTGCCTTTCTTAAAATAGGCATAATCATCTAGTTTTTTGCTTAAGAAAAAAATACACCTCATAATCTTTAGGTTTTTTTTTTTTTTTTTTTTTTAATAGGAACAGGATGTCTGTCTGTCACCCAGGCTGGAGTGCAGTGGCATGATCATAACTCACTGCATCCTCAAACTCCTGGACTCAAGCAATCCTCCCATCTCAGTTTCCCAAATAGCTGTGACTACAGGTGTGCACCACTATGCCCAGCTAATTTTTAAAAATTTAAAATTTATTTTTGTAGAGACGAGGTCTCACCATCTTGCCTAGGCTGGTCTTGAACTCCTGGGTTCAAGCGATTCTTCCATCTCGACCTCCTAAAGTGTTGAGATTATAGGTGTGAGCCACTGTGCCTGGCCAATCTCTAGATTTTTTAAGAACTTGTTACGTTGCATTTTAAGAGGCATAAAATAACAAATGTAGTGCTTTGGAGTATTACCAAATCAAAATATTTTATATTACTCTACTCACTTTCACTACATTGTTTCTTTGGCACAGTGTCAATAGTATCATAGTTTAGAGCTGATGGAAGGTGGCAAGGGACCTGAGTAATGGTAACTATGGAGAGAAAGTGCACTTCTTTTATTTCTGAAAGGGCAATATGGAAGCACTTAGTGGTCATTTGGAGACTGGAAGCCAAGAGACACATTTAGTTCTCATAGGCATGCTATTTAAACATGGATAAATCTCATTTAAACATGTGTAAATCTCAGACGTCCATTAGAGTTTAAGATTTCGATATAGAGTTGGTAATTAGATTTTTATACATATTAATTTGTTATTGAGGGATGGGCTTTGAGAACGCTTTTCTTCTTTTAACGTTAGATTTTTATACATATTAATTTGTTATTGAGGGATGGGCTTTGAGAACGCTTTTCTTCTTTTAACGTTCAAGTTACAGCGATAGATCTTTCTTCAATTATTGTAAGCTTTGGTATTACTATGTATAAAACCTCGCAGATTTTGCTAGGAATCAAATCCCAGGCCTCTTTTGGTGTTAATCTTTTATTTTAGGATGCTGCTTTGACCCATGAGTGAAACTGTGAGCCCCAGTGTTTTTTATTTTTTCTGAATTTGAACATTCCTGGGTATCACCCATTCTATTTATATTAAAATATTTTTAAATTTTGAGGGACTGTAAGCCGCCTATGTTTCTGGAATAAAATATATTTGAATTTTTGTAAATGCTATGGTCTATTTGAGTTTAGGAATGATTTGTTATACTTTCTGGCATAAAAGTCAATTTTATTATCTGGAAATGTAGTTGAAAGCACTGGTATAGAATATAATATACTAGAAAATGATGAAATAGCCAAACATCAGTGATCCTGTGAGCTCATCTAAAAATATGATTAGTGTCCCAGAATCTGTATCTCATTTGTAGTTAGTGCATGTCCAAACTGTACATATGTAACAGTTTCCAAAGGACCCGTACATTGATACATATTTCCTGGTAGGACTTGCTCTTTTAACCATATGTGCTTAATGTAATGAACTCAGCTAGTGTAATCAACACAGTGATGAAGTCCTACCTTCACAAACAATGCCCACTTCCACACTGTGGCCTTCTCATGACTATCAAGTGCGATCTGAATTCCACTGTGTTATATGCATTCACAGAGGATGAAGGTTACCATCAAATATGGCACCACCCTATACTCATAGAAGTTATTGTAATAGGGTTGCATTTACCAAGCAGTGCATTCTGATGACTGGCCTCAGAGTCTAGGTCTTATTTACCCATTGGCTAAAGTGTATAAAGTGCAAAGACTAAACTCAACCGTGACTTTCAAAGTATGAATATGTATGGACAATGTCATAACTATCCCTTTGATAGTCATTATTTCTTTGAAAAAAGTTTAATTTCATTGATAGATGGCTAAGAATAACTGAGTTCTCTTATTCATAATTTTAAGAAATATCAACTGTTATGTAGATAAGTATGAGCTATATTCCATGGAAAATCCCCTGTACACTTTCTTTACTTTGTATACAATTAAATGCCTTTGTAAAAACAAATAAACAAACAAAAAACAACTAAGAATTTATCCCTACACAGTACACAGTTCTGTGTACATATATGTGTGGAATAGTGAAATAGACCTACATTACCTATAGCTTTGGAAGACCAGGGTGTTAGATTTCTGCAGATATTTTTAGCTACAAATGCATAAAAACTATAGTCTAAATTTGATAAAGTAATTCTAAAAGTAAAATTTTTGTTAACATCTAAATGGAAAGCAAAGGAAAAGGCATAATTCAATGAGAGCCCTGTCCTTTTGGGCCTGTCTGCTTTATCAAAGGTGGTAATTAATTAAGTTATTTTTTGGAGTCTGTCTCTTCATTCAGACTTTAGACAAATTTTCTGGAGAAAGCACACCAGCACTCTCAGATTTACTCAGCGTACAAATAAAGGGATACCAAAAGAGAGGCTGTTCTGAGAGACTTCAGGAAGCCCAGGACAAAGGCGTGGCATCTCCAGTCTTCTGCACCTCCGCCTCAGGAAGTCAGTGTCTCTTCCACACCTACTATCTTGTTTCTGACCATAGTTCACACCTGGACTGATGGAATTGTTATAACTGCCCAACTTCTACCATCAAGCTACTCCTGTGGATTTCTTCCACAAATTCAAATCAAAGAAGGAGTAACAAACTACCTTCTGAGTCAGTGTTTTTCAAACTGGAGCACAATTTAGCTATTGAGAAATGCTCGGGCTGAAGTGGGTGGATAACAGCAGGGCTCAAGGGTGAAAGGCCAGATTACAGATAGCATGGAAAGGTAACTGAAACTGAACAGAAAATTTTTTGGTTTTAATGGGAGATATGGAAGATGAAACAGGAGATATTTTGAAGATATGGAAATATTTCCTTATAAGCTCTGAAGCCAGAGACTATCTTACTTACGTTTATATCCTCACAACTTCAAATAGAATGTTGACATCTAAAAGGGGTTCCATAAATGGCTATTAAATGAGAAAGTGACTTTGTAGAAACTGAAGATGTAAAAATACCTATCTAAAACCGTCCAATTTTAAACTGCATCTTCAGTTGCAGGAATTTAGGAATGATTATTTTAGTCATAGGAAGTCCCATTTTATTTATATTTGCATAGATAAGAATAGCTTTTTCCATGCTCTCCTCTTCATTTTGAACAAGTTTATGATATTTCCTTTGGTGACTTGAGAATGAATGAATCTTTTAGATCATAAAATAAAATTTCATACTGAACTGAATCCCCCAAATATTCCCTTTAAGCTTAATTTCCAAATTGTATAACATTTATTCTTTCTTTATGCGTTAGTAAGATAAGGTTTCTTGACTTTCTTTTAGTTTGAAAATAACTTTATGAACTTCCCTGATTTTGTCTTTTGGGTATGGAGTACGTTGATGTAAGTAAGCCAAAAGTTTCTAATTTAAAAAAAAACCTGAGGTCAAGTGATTGCAATTTTGGTCTAGTCAGATTATCATAGCTGAGTTAAAATGACCCACTTCATTAGTTGCTAAGGCCTTTGTCTCAGTTTGTTCACATTTTAAATTTTCATTTCTTATCCTCCTCTTTCCTCTTCTCAATATTTGGATCAGTTCAAAGAACCTTCTGTAATGGTGACAGATTCTTATTTCTCTTTCAGGATCCCATTCAACTGGCACATTATCTAGGAACCTTCTTTAGCGCCAGCCGGTGAGTGCCTCCTTACAGCACTTGCACGCTCCCATGTCTTGCCCAGTGTCATAATCTTAGTTTTATCTGTCCCTCTCCAACTGCCAAGTAGACTGTGACTTGCTTTAGAGTAGAGATCTCATCCAAGCATTTTTTTTGTATTCCATGGTAGCAGTTTAAATCAATGTTGATTGATTTTATACAGTCTAACTGAATGGCAAATTGTACAAAAGAATTATTACATAGGTGTCCTCAATTTCATACTGGATTTGGCCATTTCACGGAGAGGTCAGTGATCCTCAGAAATGTTTGCCAATTTCTTTGCTGGTTTTAAACCACACATTTGAGCCCATTTCCTCCCAGTCACATCTTTTATAAATGTTTGGGGACCTACTGATACCTAAGGAAACATTTCCAAATACAAAGCTTCTACCAAGAATGTTAAGGCTTCTACGAAGAAGTCAAAGTGCCAAGAGAGAATGTCTAATGAAAAAAATTAAAATAAAGGCCTAAGCTTGCCCCATACCATTCAGAAGAAGGACTTGGACCAATGTGAATGAGAGGCCAGCAACACTTCAACACAATCCTATTCCCTCCCTGCTGATTTTAAATCAGAGATTCAAATCTCGAGATTTTGAGGGAAAACCCTGAAGTGGTTAATTGACATACAAACAAAGGAAAACTATTTTGTTTAGAAGTAAGAAGATAGGCGAGAACTTGCATGTAGGGGCTTCTGTCAATCAGAATGCAAAAAACTATTGAACCATAACACCTTCCTTGTAATCAAACATTCAATCAAATGGTTTCAGTTGAATTATGACTTATTCAGACTGGCAAGTTGATGTGATTAATATTAGCTACCACACCACCAAATTGCTTCATATATCAATACAGTGTTTTCTTTGTGTTGAACAAAGGCAGATTATACCACCCAGCTCTTAAAACTTTATCTGAAACTACATTTGTCTTAGCTCAACTTGAATTTCTCAATTTCAATGTTTTAAAATTAAACTATTATATAATCTAAGCTATAAAAAACTAGTAAGATGAAAAGATGTTTTGCTTCTTAAATATTGTTTGTTACTTAAACTACAGTGTATGTTTATATTGTTTGTTTTGTGACTTAAATCACGTTTTGTGACTTAAATCTTTGTATTTGTTTTTAAAGAGATATATTGCTTAGATGTTTCATTCAAAAATATAGAGCTCAAGGTTTCTGATAACACATTACTAAGAATTAGCCCTAAAGCACAATACATTCTAGATGATAAAACAATGGCTGTAAAGGACAATAATCCATTATTCTATAATTTCACATTTCAGATTGATGATCTTGAATTGTTTTAAAGTAAAAGATTCTGTTTTTATATTTAAGCACTTGGTACTTCAATAATAATTTTTAAAGTTAAAACATTGAAGCTAATAAGTTTAAAACAGCTGACAAATATCTCATATTTGTAATGTTGATTAAGAAAATTTGTAATATTATGGCATATCTCTTTACCTCATTTAAATAATAGAAAAATTTTAGAATTGTTTTGTTTATATATGAATGAAACACAAATATCTTTGTGAGTTTTAAAATTCCTGCATTATTTGTGATATGGTTTTTTTTTTATGGGGTCTTGCTATGTTGCCCAGGTTGGTCTCAAACCCCTGGCCTCAAGTGATGCTCCCATCTTAGCCTCCTGAGTAGCTGGGACTACAGGTGCCCATCACTTCACCCAACCCTGTGACATTGTTAATTTAAAGTCATTTATTAAATAGGCTTTCATTCATTATTTTATAATTGAACTACTTGTTTATGGTTTTATTAGCCCTGTCCACGTTTAGAAATTAATTCGGTGCCTGTCAATATAGTGACCATACTGTCAGTGATTCATTAATATCAAAGCCAACTTAATGGATTCTATCAATTGAAAAGATAAGACAACTAAATCATTACCATGCAACCGCTAAAAATCCAGATTTTTAGAGCTCTGTCATGGTAACTCTGATGCCTGACAGAATTCATTTCCTCTGAGCTTATAGTACTAATGGACTGCCCCAACCCCCACTTCCTATTAGTCTTCTGGTAACGGATAACCAAGTGATAACTTTCAACTCTTTGACTTGATCTAAATGTCAACCAACAAGCTACAAATGTATTCCTGATAGGACAGCTAGACTTTTGTAAAATGTGAATCTATTCACAGGGAAATGAACAGATCACAGCTTGGGTAGTGCTAACAATAAATTAAAGCAGGCAGGAGAACATAATTAAGACAATTTTTAAAGTCAGAAATGGAAACCCAAACAAGGCTGTATTTACTAGTAGCCTTGAAAATATTCTTCTAATCGAGGACATTACTCTTTTTATCTTTATCAGAAACAAAAATTAAATTAGTACTGAGGTATAATGGTTGATGACAGATAGAAAAACAAAGCCTGGGCTTGAAAAAATAAAGTCCCTTAACAAGAAGAGACCTGCAACACAGTTTTAAGACACTGTGTTCAATAGGCAAAGATAAATGGGCTATACCTTGCTAAAAAAGTATCTAGGAGATACGGTCAAAAAGAAAACTTTTGAAGGTTCCTCAACAGAGAAAAGTATTCACTACAGTCATTTCATTCTTATGAAGAGAATACATTTTTTTTTCTATGATACAATCAATCTTCTGGCAAATTGCTTTCCCTTCTATTCTAAAACTGGATTTGTTTATACTATTACCCTTTAGAATAGAATATTCTGTTCAACAATTATGATGAGGGCCTCGTGATTTAAACATTTTTAGTTGCTATGTTTAAAAAAGTAAGAAGAAACAAGTGAAATTAATTTAAATAAGATATTTGATTTAGCCAATATATCAAAAAATCCAAAATATTACCATTTCAACATATGATCATTATAAAAATCATTAATGAGATAGTTTATACCTTTTTTTTTGATTACTCTCTGAAATCTGGTGTTCATTTTACACTTGCAGCACATCTCAATTTGGAGCAGCCACATAAAGTTCAGGAGCCACATAAAGCTCAGGAGCTCGTGGCTACTGTACTGGACAGCACAGGTCCAGAGAAACTTTTTTTTCCTCAAAGACTTGATTCACATATTTTCTTCAAACCGTTCATCAACACATGCTTTTTTACATACTATTTGATTTAAATGTTAGTCTTGGATAGCATGTACTTGAAATTCTCTGAAGTCCTTGCATATTGTTTGCTTAATATGGAATAAATGATTTTTAAGCAAAAAAGAGCAGCTCTCAGTGGTCCAGCAATTTCTGAGTTCAGGTCATCAGGCCAACACTTCTGCATTATTCAATTTGTTCAGTGTAATATAGACAGCTCCACTGGAGTATGTTTGGCTTAATTCCTCTAAAAGTTGAGGACCACACAATAATAATCGCATAATACAAGAAAGTTCTAGAATATGGGATTATTCTACACCTACAGTCTGTTGAGTGAAAAGTTATGAAATAAGATAAAACTCAGTATTTCAGTGGGTTATTTTCTATTTTATGTATCATAATTGTCCCAATGACACTATTTATATAGTAGCAATTATCTTCAGACATATCTGGAATCTATCACATGAGCAGCTGGCATTGACATACCAGTGATGAAGATGAATCAATGTATTCAGCAGTATGTGGCTCTATGTTATAAGGGGCTTTACAGGAGACACTGGGACAAACATGTGTCAAGACAGTAGTACATTCACACAAGATAACAAGTAAGAATGTAGTATGATACACGGACTAGATGCTATGGTTGTCGTGGGAAGTACTCACTTTTTCAGATCATTCTGCTTCTGTTTGGTTTGTGCATGCCACTGGTGCATAGCAGGGAAGAAGCCACTTGTGTATAGTGGAAAAAGTATATCAACTAATAAAACTGCATTTGACTGAGAAATAATTGTATCACAGCTGTCACTAAATTAATTCTGTAATACTATCAACACAACAGGTGCATTAAATTTTATAAATCAGAACTCTGTTTGCTGATTCATAAACTGGCCAGTATGCAACAAGAATATGATGCATCAAATAAAGCATTCTATAATCTTCATGCAGTAAACTGTAACTAATACCTCAAAAACAGTTAATGCAACATTAGACAGGGATTAAAGGAAAAACTTGGTACAAACGCATGTCCTGGATATGAGAAAATGGTAATAATCACAATTTCTTTTCTAAATTAAAAATCAAAAATATTATTTTGCATTAAATTTTAAATGTAAGCTTAGGTTATAATGGTAATTTTGGACATGTGAAAAGATTACCAGCAAGTACATAGCAATGCGTGATTTTGTGAAAAAAGAATCTTGGGTACTGGAACCTGCCCTAGATTGTGAAGTCCTGAGATGATATGTTACAGTACAACTGTGCCAATTGCAAATTTGGTTAGGTCATATCTACAGTTGTATGGCTCTGCCCTTAAGCAAGAACTTCAAGTAGTTCTCACCTCCCTACCCAATAGCATTCACCTGAGGGACTGTGGACTTAATGTTTTGGAAATGGGAGTCTACAAACGTCTGACTCTGATTGACAAGAGATCAGTGTAAAACTGTATATGTTTTACTACATATACTAAGTAAAGAATGAGGAATTTGGTAAATATCAAGCAAATTTCTTTCCAACGATTACTATGTGTTATTAGGAAGAAGCATCTCTTCTTTTGGGATTAAAAAAACCCTGAAAACATAAAATTTATCCCAAAGTCTTGGGAATCTTTAATAGCTTTAAAAATTATTTAATTTTGATGTTACATGTTATAATTTTTATAACTTACAACATAGTATTTAGAATAAAATAAAACCACATATGTTGGCAGCAGCTGGGGATGAGATCTGCTGATATTCTAAAAATAAGTTGCCATAATTTAGCTTTTGATATAAATGCCTTTCATGAGGACTGTAAATGGACATTTTTCGAATTCTAGACATGTTCATATAATCGGAACTGAATCATATAATCGGAACTGAATGGAAAAAATGAAATGTTTAAAATAATCTAATCTAAATTATAAGATAAATGCAAGTAAAAATATTTTTCATTTGCGATTTTAAAACTGGTAGTCCCACAGAGTGGTGATGAGTACATTATACATATTTATGTAGATTTTACAGGGTGTTTCAAAAGTCCCTGAGGACATATAGGATTCACAGTCTCCACATTCTTTGCATAAAAATGCAGACTTTTTTCTATACTTGTTATAATAAATGCTGAAAATGGCTCTCATGTGCTTATAATAGACATGACATTTTTGTTCTCAAGGTCACTGAGTATGAGAGGGGTCACAAATGCCATTTTCTGCATGGGGACTCAGGGACTTCTGGCTCATTCCTGTAAATTAGTTATCCACATAAATATGTATAGACATATATGTAGTATGCATAGTCACAACATAAATATATTTAACATTTAAGAAAATTTAGATATTCTACTGGTAAACTGACATATGTATACAATATAACTTGTATTTATTCACAGGAATTTGATTTTCTTTTTGTTCAAATGTACTGTTAGCTTCATTGTTATTACTTTCCCAAAGTTGTTAACAAGACTCCTTTATAAAGAAGCAACATGTTTTACTTGCACATATATTTTCTTTCTCTTTTGTCTTAACTAAAGTTGAGTAATGAGATTAATATTCACAAATAAATAACTAGATGGTGATTTTTTCTTTTTTTAGCAATTTTGGTTTTCATCTATATTTATATAATTGTTTCATTGAAACTGTCTTTAAAAAAATTGGTTCAAGAGTTAAAGTTTTTTTTTCTAGTTAAGAATCACAATGTCTGATATATTAACATATGTCAGCTTCCTACAGAAACCCTATGGGTCTGCCCACCTGTGATGTCATAGTAAGGAGGGGCTTTTCTTCAGCAGACTCCTCCCTCGGTATCTCCTTCATCACCATGGCAACAGCCTTATCTGCCGCCCTAGAGCCTTTTCCCTATAACAGTGAAATCAACAATGACTTGTGTCAGGAGAGATCTTTAACTTATTATTTATTACAAGATATTCTAATGTTTAAAGAGCAATCCAACATAAATGAAGAGGTAGGCTGCTGCAAGTGAATCTTGAGGCTTTTGGCTGAGGAGAAAACACACAAAATCTGAAAAAAGATAATCTGTGAACTTTTAGTTAGCTACTTTTTCCCCTTTACAGCTGACATATTACATTTAATTTTAACATAGTATTTTATATGTATAATATGTTTTAAGGAAATTAACATGACAAGAATTTTTTGTAATATCAATTTAAAAACACTATGGGTTGCCTGTTATGTTCATTTATACATTATTACTCTATAATTCCTAAATATTTTGAATGACAGGAATTTGGGACAGATATTAGAAGCAGGATCCAACTCCCACAGAGGGCTTTTGCTGGGTGATCTCTGGAGCCTTTGCCATTTTTGGGTGGATTGGGATAAAATGAGTAAAAATGTTGCAAAATAGCTAAAAATCCTTCAGTGGCTTGACATAACAGGAATTCACCCAGCCTGTTCTGCGGTGATGTTATAAACTTGATGAAAAAAAAATTCTGCAACTTTCAATGTTTTTCAGACCAAATAATTTTAATAGAGTTTTAGAAATGTCTTTTAACTGAAGAACCCCATAAATACAGATGTCAGTAAAGGATAATTAATATTGAGGCATTAATCTATGTCTCTCTATATATCTATAGATACATATGTATATGTATATATATAGATAATGTGTACACAAACACATACATATCCCTATGTTATTTGTCTCAAAGAAGTAGAATTATAAACTGTAAAGGGATATGGTGGCTTTCTGTTATTTGAGTTTACCAGATTATTACATTTTTTGAGACTAGATATGGTATAATGGTAAAAATCCCCCAAAACATTACCTTTCCAACCCAATGAGAAAAATTTCATACTATGTAAAAATTAAATAGTCCTTAAATACTTTAAAAACAAAAGCTTCAATTTTCTCAGGTCTCTGGGTAGAGCCTCCCTGAAGAAAATAATTTTATACTAAGAACACATATGAATATTTGTGTTGTAAATCTACCTAAAATACAAATGTAGCAGACAGACCTATCACAGGCAAAGAAACGAAAACCGACATGGGGAGGGGGTCTAATGTTGGAAAAGGGAATTAAGAGCCAGGGTTGATATTAACTCAGAACTTAATAGAGCTTGATCGTTTCCATGCAACAAAAAGGATACAATTACATCATTATCTTGTGCTTTCAAAGGGCTTTAAGTATTTAGAAGGTAGGTTTACTCTAGGGATCAAAACATTGTCCATTTTCTCAGGCACTGACTTTCTAAAATGTATCCAGAGGCAGCTTTTCTTTATGAGAACAAAAAAAAATGTTTTGTATAGTTAATAGATTTTTAAATGTGTGTATCTGTTTACAATGCTGAAAGTTTGTTTCTTTGTTTTGTTTTGACTTTATAACTAGCATTATTGAATTATAACGTGTTATTTCCAAGATGGAATATCAAATACTAGAGATTTTATTCAGCAAATACATCAGTAGTATTTTCATATATGTATGTGTTTTGAAAAGTTTATATGGCCACAATTCATAGAATAACTGACTTCTGGAAGAATAAATGATAACTTGATTTCATTGCATAACAAATTGAGGTGCATAATGCTTCCAGGTTTCTTCTTTAATGAAGCAATGTGAACTTCCTAAAATGGAGATGCAAACAATTCTGAATTCTGGGAAAAGATTTATTATGGCACTATTAACTTGTTTAACATTTTATCAAAATATAAAAATTATTTGGATGAAACATTACACACTATAAACTTAGTACATCTTTATAAGCTACACTCATTTACAGACTAAATATGGTTTATAACAAATATTTTTGCAGCTTACATTTTTCAAAAGAACAAAGTCATTTGTGAAGAATTCTTTCCATGCTTCAGTAAGTTCTAATAATATAGCAATAAACAAAGTGGCATGCTTATATTTCAATTCCTATTATATTTA
Source organism: Macaca thibetana thibetana (assembly GCF_024542745.1). Classification (NCBI taxonomy): domain Eukaryota; kingdom Metazoa; phylum Chordata; class Mammalia; order Primates; family Cercopithecidae; genus Macaca; species Macaca thibetana. The sequence continues at coordinate 83,689,702 of NC_065579.1, forward strand.
AAATAACAAATCTAATGTTACAAGGTATAATTTAATTTAAGAAAATAATAATTCAGATTCTTTTCTTGGGCTAAGAAAAAATGTCAATTGATAAGCATCTCAAAAAATTTCAGGTCAATTTTTCGGTACATTATTTATTTGAAATGCTACCAATCCATAAGCTACATAGAGATATTTCTTTACATGTGCAACTATAATAGCTAGAATTAGCAAGGGACATGCCATTTCACTAAAACAAAAACAAAAACAAAACAAAAATTAGTCCTTTCATGCTGAACTCTAGAACAAAGCAGTGGTCAGCTAGAAAGGATGTACGATAAATACATGCGGTGCTTTTTATTTCTTGCAGAAAAAACCCACCAAAGCCAGGGTCAGGTCACTTTTTTGAAGACAGTGCCACTTTTTCTTCAAGGTTACACCTACTACCTGAAAAGAGTCATGACACACCCATGTTAGAGACTGCTAGCAACTTTTTTCTTCACAGCCTTTTGGCTTTTGAGATAATACCCCATGAGCGTCACTGTTTTACAAGTGTGGTACAGTCTGAAGACAGAATGAGAAGGTCTGCCACAATGACATCTCCATGGTACCAGATACAGTGTCTAAAACCACTGCCAAATCAAGCGAATACACTTATGTATCAATGCAAGATTTCCCCCAAATCAAATTGCCTCCTCCACCTGTTATCTTAAAATCAAGCTGTGTTATTTCTGACTTGTCTATTTATCTCATGGGATGATGCTTCCAGAAATCAGAACCTGACTGATAATTGGCTTTTCATGAGACTTTACAAATTTGCTTTATCAGCAGCTCTGCAGGGCTGATGACAATATAACTGTGCAGGCTTCTTTCTTTTTTGAAGGCAGTAGCTTAAAACATTGTAAGATATATATGTAATTGTTCAGACTTCAAACTCAATTTTCAAAATATAACCACACCAAAGGGTCAGTTTTCATCTATTATGTGAGACAACATGAAGACAGCAACAATAAAATATACACTGAATATATATTCAAGCATATAAGCAGTTTATAAACTTTAGATAACATTGTCTATATGCTTCTATGCCACTCAGAAACAATGGAAAAGAATAGTGACATTTTAGAAGTTGCTTACTATATTGTGGTATCCTCCAGCAATAATTTCAGCCTATTTATTTTCAAGTAATATTTCAAAATCACTTTTTCCCACTTCCTGGTTTAATTTCTTGAAATAATGTTGACTGGAAAAACAATATCAGCATTAAGAGGAAACTTATTTTTCTCGATGCTTTCCTGTGGAAAATTCTTTGATATTTTTATTTCTTCCATCATTTGTTTCTTCACTTAGGAAATATACAGAATGACAGCTTTCCTAACAAATAATAATTCTAGAGAATAATCTTTTTATTAAATTCTATTATAAGAGCAGGCACAAATGAATGAAATACAGGGAGTCTAGCAGTGCCATTAACATTTATTAAGAAAACTCAGTCATGGTCCACTTATTTCCTTTTTTGAAATACAGAACATAAGAAACAGCATACACAATACTGGACATCACAGGACCCTCTCCGGCTGGATACCAGACTGTGGAACCACCAGATGCTTCAGATGAGAAAGGTTGGACCTGTTTCACAGGGAAGGGGCTAAACTATTACAAGAAGCTACCACGTGCTGGGCACGCTGCTAAATGTTTGATATAATTTCATTTATTTGATCTCGTGATAACTCTGTGGGGTAGATATTATCTTCCATCGATAGTTGAGGACACTGAAGCCCAGAGACTGTGATGTGGCCAAGGCTTCAAAGCCATTCTGTGGCCGAGCCAGGACAGGAACCCAGACCTGTTTTCCAGGCTTTCCTGCTTCGTCTCTACCATTCCGGTGTCTGTTCACGTGGCTTAGTGAGGCTGGAGGGCTCTCCCTGCCGCCCTCACTGACTGCCATAAATGTCCATTGTTCATGATCTCGCTCAGATTTGGGGCAGCAGCCACTTCTCACTATAATCACATAAGCAAACATTTTCTGAGAAATAGCTTCTTTCTCTAGTCTGGAATGGTCAATAACTTCACTCACAAGCACGTTTCTAGTAACCTAAGTATTTCACATATATACAAACTTCTTTTTTATTCTGTAGATCTTAGTAGGTTTATAAGCTTTAGCATCTCTCTAATTCTTATTAAATACTAGCTAAATGCCATTAAATGTCACTTTTACTAAGACTTTCTTAAGATCCGTTTTGGTGCATAAAATACTTAAAGTATGCAATTCCACAGTTACACAGGCCACTGGTTTAGTTGCAGGTTCTATTACTTCTACCAAGGAATTTGTAATTTAAAACTTATTTTCATTCTTTTTAAACTCTCAACAATTATCCAGAGTTTCTTTATCAGAGATATTAAACAGAAGAAATTGAGATAGGTTAGATTAGGGGAAAAGTAAAAAAGATTACAATACTAGACATCTCAGCCAACCCAAAATTATCTAATGTATGAATTTTCAAAATAGTCTTCCTTTTGTTCTGATTATAAAAATTAATATACTTCTTGTCAAAAATTGATAAAAAACAGAACTAAGAAAATAAAATTAACAACCCTAATATTTTCATGAATTAAAAAATTATTTTGTTTTATAATACCAGCAATTAAGCAATTTTTTAGGCTGAATATTTAAAGGATAGATCTGCTACCATGAAGCCTACAAGGATGAATATATTGAATATATTTCTTTATGTATACATACATGTAAACAAACTCCTGACATCTATATATTTTTGTTTGTTTGTTTGTTTTTGAGACAGTGTCTCGCTCTGTCACCCAGGCTGGAGTGCGGTGGTGTGATCTTGGTTCACTGCAGCTTTAACCTCCTGGGCTCAAGTGGATCCTCCCACCTCAGCTTCCTAAGTAGCTGAGACTACAAGTGTGTGCCACCACACTCTGCTAATTTGTTAAAAAATTTTTTTTTTTTTAGAGATGGAGTCTTACTATGTTGCCCACGCTGGTCTCAAATTCCTGGGCTCAAGGCTTAGCCTTCCAGGGTTCTGTGATTACAGGTGTGACTCACCACACCTGGCACCATCTTTAGTTTTGCATATGCTAAAAAATTCTGGGCCCTGGATTAAGGACCTGCAAAAAACTAGCCACCAAAAGGCTAATTTTTGATGGCGGTTCTTGTTTCTCATGCACAGAAGCAAGATAAGCTTCTTTTACTTGGTGAGCTAAATGTCAAAGTTAGTGTCATAAGTGTCATACTCTCTTCAAACTTCTAACACAGGAAAAGGTCAGGGCAATATTTTGCTGTGTCCTTTCCCAGTAAAGTGTGCCCCTGTAGATTTCTTCCAACATAGATTAGGGTTCAGGCCATGTTGGTTCTACCTTATTTCCTTCCCAAAGGAATGTTTTGTAAGTTTTAAAAGTAGTACGAATAGCTAAATCTTGACATACTCGTCAATCCTTGTTTCTAAACATTCTGAAAGAAGCACAGATCTTAGTCCTGAGTTCTAGTTTGCTTGCACTGTGGTCTGAGAGACAGTTTGTTATAATTTCTGTTCTTGTACATTTGCTGAGGAGTGCTTTACTTCCAATTATGTGGTCAATTTTGGAATAAGTGTGATGTGGTGCTGAGAAGAATGTATATTCTGTTGATTTGGGGTGGAGAGTTCTGTAGATGTCTAATAGGTCTGCTTGCTGCAGAGATGAGTTCAATTCCTGGAAAACCTCTCAACTACATGGAAACTGAATAACCTGCTCCTGAATGACTACTGGGTACACAACGAAATGAAGGCAGAAATAAAGATGTTCTTTGAAACCAATGAGAAGAAAGATACAACATACCAGAATCTCTGGGACACATTTAAAGCAGTGTGTAGAGGGAAATTTATAGCACTAAATGCCCAGAAGAGAAAGCAAGAAAGATCTAAAATTGACACTTTAACGTCACAAGTAAAAGAACTAGAGAAGCGAGAGCAAACACATTCAAAAGCTAGCAGAAGGCAAGAAATAACTAAGATCAGAGCAGAACTGAAGGAGATAGAGACACAAAAAACCCTCCAAAAAATCAATGAATCCAGGAGTTGGTTTTTTGAAAAGATCAACAAAATTGATAGATCGCTAGCAAGACTAATAAAGAAGAAAAGAGAGAAGAATCAAATAGACACAATAAAAAGTGATAAAGGGGATATCACCACCGACCCCACAGAAATACAGACTACCATCAGAGAATACTATAAACACGTCTATGCAAATAAACTAGAAAATCTAGAAGAAATGGATAATTTCCTGGACACTTACACTCTCCCAAGACTAAACCAGGAAGAAGCTGAATCCCTGAATAGACCAATAGCAGGCTCTGAAATTGAGGCAATAATTAATAGCCTACCAACCAAAAAAAGTCCAGGACCAGATGGATTCACAGCTGAATTCCACCAGAGGTACAAGGAGGAGCTGGTGCCATTCCTTCTGAAACTATTCCAATCAATAGAAAAAGAGGGAATCCTCCCTAACTCATTTTATGAGGCCAACATCATCCTGATACCAAAGCCTGACAGAGACACAACAAAAAAAGAGAAGTTTAGACCAATATCCCTGATGAACATCGATGCAAAAATTCTCAATAAAATACTGGCAAACCAGATCCAGCAGCACATCAAAAAGCTTATCCACCATGATCAAGTTGGCTTCATCCCTCGGATGCAAGGCTGGTTCAACATACGCAAATCAATAAACGTAATCCAGCATACAAACAGTACCAAAGACAAAAACCACACGATTATCTCAATAGATGCAGAAAAGGCCTTTGACAAAATTCAACAGCCCTTCATGCTAAAAACTCTCAATAAATTCAGTATTGATGGAACGTATCTCAAAATAATAAGAGTTATTTATGACAGACCCACAGCCAATATCATACTGAATGGGCAAAAACTGGAAAAATTCCCTTTGAAAACTGGCACAAGACAGGGATGCCCTCTCTCACCACTCCTATTCAACATAGTGTTGGAAGTTCTGGCTAGGGCAATCAGGCAAGAAAAAGATCAAGGGTATTCAGTTAGGAAAAGAAGAAGTCAAATTGTCCCTGTTTGCAGATGACATGATTGTATATTTAGAAAACCCCATTGTCTCAGCCCAAAATCTCCTTAAGCTGATAAGAAACTTCAGCAAAGTCTCAGGATACAAAATTAATGTGCAAAAATCACAAGCATTCTTACACACCAGTAATAGACAAACAGAGAGCCAAATCATGAATGAACTTCCATTCACAATTGCTTCAAAGAGAATAAAATACCTAGGAATCCAACTTACAAGGGATGTAAAGGACCTCTTCAAGGAGAACTACAAACCACTGCTCAGTGAAATAGAAGAGGACACAAATAAATGGAAGAACATACCATGCTCATGGATAGGAAGAATCAATATCGTGAAAATGGCCATACTGCCCAAGGTAATTTATAGATTCAATGCCATCCCCATCAAGCTACCAATCACTTTCTCCACAGAATTGGAAAAAACTGCTTTAAAGTTCATGTGGAACCAAAAAAGACCCCGCATTGCCAAGACAATCCTAAGTCAAAAGAACAAAGCTGGAGGCATCACGCTACCTGACTTCAAACTATACTACAAGGCTACAGTAACCAAAACAGCATGGTACTGGTATCAAAACAGAGATATAGACAAATGGAACAGAACAGAGTCCTCAGAAATAATAACACACATCTACAGCCATGTGATCTTTGATAAACCTGAGAAAAACAAGAAATGGGGAAAGGATTCCCTATTTAATAAATGGTGCTGGGAAAATTGGCTAGCTGTAAGTAGAAAGCTGAAACTGGATCCTTTCCTTACTCCTTATACGAAAATTAATTCAAGATGGATTAGAGACTTAAATGTTAGACCTAATACCATAAAAACCCTAGAAGAAAACCTAGGTAATACCATTCAGGACATAGGCATGGGCAAGGACTTCATGTCTAAAACACCAAAAGCAACAGCAACAAAAGCCAAAATTGACAAATGGGATCTAATTAAACTAAAGAGCTTCTGCACAGCAAAAGAAACTACCATCAGAGTGAACAGGCAACCTACAGAATGGGAGAAAATTTTTGCAATCTACTCATCTGACAAAGGGCTAATATCCAGAACCTACAAAGAACTCAAACGAATTTACAAGAAAAAAACAAACCACCCCATCAAAAAGTGGGCAAAGGATATGAACAGACATTTCTCAAAAGAGAACATTCATACAGCCAACAGATACATGAAAAAATGCTCATCATCACTGGGCATCAGAGAAATGCAAATCAAAAGCACAATGAGATACCATCTCACACCAGTTAGAATGGCAATCATTAAAAAGTCAGGAAACAACAGGTGCTGGAGAGGATGTGGAGAAATAGGAACACTTTTACACTGTTGGTGGGATTGTAAACTAGTTCAACCCTTATGGAAAACAGTATGGCGATTCCTCAATGATCTAGAACTAGAAGTACCATATGACCCAGCCATCCCATTACTGGGTATATACCCAAAGGATTATAAATCATGCTGCTATAAAGACACATGCACACATGTGTTTATTGTGGCACTATTCACAATAGCAAAGACTTGGAATCAACCCAAATGTCCCTCAGTGACAGACTGGATTAAGAAAACGTGGCACATATACACCATGGAATACTATGCAGCCGTAAAAAAGGATGAGTTGTGTCCTTTGTAGGGACATGGATGCAGCTGGAAACCATCATTCTCAGGAAACTATCGCAAGAACAGAAAACCAAACATCGCATGTTCTCATTCATAGGTGGGAACTGAACAATGAGATCACTTGGACTCGGGAAGGGGAACATCACACACAGGGGCCTATCACAGGGAGGGGGGAGAGGGGAAGGATTGCATTGGGAGTTATACCTGATGTAAATGACAAGTTGATGGGTGCTGACGAGTTGATGGGTGCAGCACACCAACATGGCACAAGTATACATATGTAACAAACCTGCACGTTATGCACATGTACCCTAGAACTTAAAGTATAATAATAATAAAAAAAAGAAATTGTTAACTATTGAAAAAAAAAAAAGAAGCACAGATCTAGGTGTAAATAATTGGGAAGCATGGACAGAATTTGCTTTCCTTAAATAGAGATTCATATGTGGAATTTACAATCTATGATGAATTCACCATTGGTTCAGTGATCTGTTTGCAGCTGGAAAATGTGATTTACAACTCCTTAATAAGGGTAGTCAAGTTGCAGCAAAGAAATTGGTGCCTATCTATTTAAAATAATGACACAGGTTATTGAAAGGAAAGATTTCCAACTGACCCTCTATTTATTTCCCCCTTACTGTCTCTTTTTCCCCTCCAGCATTGTTTTCTCCATGCAACAGGTGCACATTTCTTCAGCCATCATCTTTTCTAGGAAGTCTTTTGGGATTAATTAGTTAGGAGTTACACTAATCACATTCTATTATATAACTCCTGGACCTTCCATTTGTGTTATGTGTTAATTGGCACTATTTGTTTTACCTAGACTGGGAATGTGATCAAATGCGGGAAGGAAGCAGGTGGGAGTAAGTCACGGATACCAATCTCTACAGTCTTTGATTCTAAGCCTCCACTTATGAACATTACTGGAATTCCATGGCCACCACATGTATACTCACTTTCCTTGGTCTGAATGATTGGAGCCGGGTGAGATTATGACTTTCATGGGCCCTAGGCAATTTTGGCTTCATGAGCTACTGCCTTAAAAAAAATCATATTCTATTACTACATTGGTATAAAGACAAAAATAATGCAGACTGTACTTATTATTGTATATTAATTGTTACAAAATAGTCCATTGTGGGGGGTTCTGATTTTAAGAGAGAGTGAAGTTAAATCATTTTCATGCGTGCTTAGAAGTATTGTGAGCCCTGTGCACTGTGTCCACTATGCCAGGTGGATAAATTGGCCCTTCTCCTTCTGAGTTAGGGTCGTGTCCTCAATAGTGTGCTGTCCCTACTGCTGCTGTGCTGTCCCTGGAATGGCTGTCCTGGTCATCTCTGGGTGATCTATGCTGCTTCCACGTCCTGCATGCCCATCATGGCTGTTCCTGCCCTAACAGCCCCCTTGGCTACTGCTGCTGGCCTCACTGTTTTTGTTAAGGAAATCTTTCCTAACAGTACTCACAAGCCTTTGAAAAAATTTTTTTAAATTGACAAATAATAATTGCATGTGCTCACACAGCAGCTTTCATCTTGTAGTTCTTAAAACGTACTCTCTAAAAGCCTGGAGCCTTTAGACCCGAGGCAGAAAGCATTGGCGAGTAATATCCATGGCTACTCTTAAAATGTAATCTCTCCACCAGACAACAGGCCTCAGCCTACCTCAGGGTGGACTCCTGACCATCGGGGGGCGCTTCTGATCAAGTTGAGTCAATTTGTGCTCTTTTATTTTTATTTTTTTGTTAAAAAATTTAGTCTATTAGTCTTTTATAACCAGAGTCACTGATTGGCTCCAAAGTACTTCTTGCCATTTTTTTTTTTCCTGACTATGCTGTTGGTCACCTGAGGAACAGAACTGTCCAATACCCCAAATTTCTGAGTTGTGCCTTCAGACTAAACTCCTCCTTGGGACCTTGCTATTGTCTTTTATTTTGTAAACTATTCCTTGGCTGTGCCTCACTAATGAAACTGCCTTGTGAGAGCAAAGATTGTGTTAATATAATGTGAACCATTTCTGCATTGTTTGGTATAGTTCTCTGTGTGCACATAAACGCTCAGGTGCACTCAATAAATACATGTACTGGATATCTTTTTCAAATTATTTCATACTGAAATCACATTATATGGCCAACTTTGACAGAAGGTGATTTTGAATTAGATGAAAAGTTTTAATTAGACTCAAGGAAATAAAATAGTTTCAAGCAGCTAAATAAAAATGCTTTAAAATTAATAAGATGTTGCCAGGTAAAGATGCTTAAAACTGGCTCTGACGGACAGATAAGGCTTTATTTTTAATTAGTAAGATCCCTTTGTCCACAAACAATTACCATTTGTTTGTTCTTTTGAGAGGATTACACATTCCCCTATCTCAGTCTTACCATGTCCCAGGGCTTATTTACCCTCTGTGTTTTGCAAGCAATCTTACAACAATGGTCAAGGTAATAATACTTGATCTTCATTCACGTATGGCTGGCTTTGAATCAGTCAAGTTTTACTCTCAGGTTTCTCTGATGAGTGTGGCTCTAAGTTACTAGAGATTATTTTATCCTAAGGATGAGCCTCTCTATTATGCACCTGCAAGCAACTTTCCCTATCTAGGGTGGTCTGTCTTAAAACTATTTTTTTGTTTTGCCTTTGGCCTTACAATGAGGCTGGCATAAATAATACATATTTCATAATTAATAAGTAAATTTAGAAAGATATGTTGTTTTATTTTTTGTATGATAAATCCCAAATTTATTATATTTTGAGAGGCCTTTGAAGATTGTGTGAAATATGTAACAAAAAATGTAATCCCAATTAAACGTTATTGGTATTATTTTTCAATTCCTTGTCAAATATCTCAGATCATTTGCAAACAGGGACTTTTTGGTGTTATTTTTAAGTAAAGGAAAATGACTAAAATACAAAGACATAAAAATTACTTCTTCTAGAAATTCTGCCCTGCCTCCCCAAAGAGAATAACTCTAGACTGTTTGTACCTTACTTGCACAAATGGATGGACATCTTAGCATTCAAGAGAAAGTAAAGCATGAGAATCATTCATCATTAACATAGGTAGTTGCATAGACTATGCTGAAGCAATGGTGTTTTGGGCATAGGGGGAGGTGAGACATAGCCTCTTTTTGAAAGGAAGTAGTGAAAGAGGTCTTGAGGCCTGGTTTCTCAGTGCATTTTATGATTGGAAAGTATTCCAAAGTAAATATAATAAATAAGATTCCCTGCAGGTAAATACAAGGTCAAGACAATGAAACTGTTCCCTTGGATTCATATGATCTCTGGAATTCTTTTACTTATCAGGGATTAGATGTATTTCCCCAATTTCTTGCCTCTAGTAAATAAAATACATATACTAAACTTAAAAAAAAAAAGTCACAAGGAAGAATTTCATCCTCCTGCCAAATTGGAGGCCACTAAATGTTGAAGATCATTATCTTGGAGCAAGAAGATTGAATTCTCCTTTTTTTTCTTTATTTTTGAGATGGGGTCTCCCTCTGTTGCCCAGGCTGAAGTTCAGCGGCACAATCATAGCTCACTGTAAACTTGAGCTCTTTGACTCAAGTCATCCTCCTGCCTCAGCCTCCTGAGTAGCTATGACTACAGGTGTGCACCACAGTGTGTGTCTAATTTTTAATTTTTTTGGTAGAGGTAGAGTCTTGCTATGTTGCCCAGGCTGGTCTGAAACTCCTGGCCTCAAGTGATCCTCCTGTCTTGGCCTCTCATTGTGCTGAGATTACAGGCATGAGCCACCATGTCTCGTCTTCCCTCCTTTTTTAAAGATGAGAAAAAAACTGTATGTTAAATATACCGTTACTAAATTATTGAATGTAAGAGCAAACTTATCCAGATGTCATAAGGTAGAATTATATTATATCATTTTTATTCCAGAGGAAGGCAATTAACTAGTGAATTGGAATTCACCCCCTTTATGAATAAGCCTGACTATTCAGTAGTCTTCTCTGTGGCTTTCCTCATTTTCTGGCAGGTGCAAGTGTTTTTATCAGCTCGTTCCCCAGTCGCCAAATGTCCCAGTTTTGTTGATATAACTTAAGAAAAGTAAACTACAGAAACTAGGCGAGGTTTACAAGCTACTAGCCAAGAAGGTCTGCAGCTAAGGTACTCCATCTGCCTGACTTCCCTGAAACAGCTCCAAGACAGAAGCTGAGACTTTGGGAATTCCTATTCTAAAATTGTGCAACTGACTCTGGCACCTCTGCTTATCCACATTTCCCTGGAGGTCATTGGCAATGTGTGGGTTGGCTCCTCATAATGCTGTTGGGTTCCTTGAAAGCAGATGAATAATAGTCTCTCACTTTGTGGAGAAGAGTTAGGAAAAGTATAGAAAGACCTTAAAGCTGCAAGCCACAGACAGCATGTAGCTGGGGGCGGTCAAGGTGATTACCAGCTCACGGAGCCAGTGGAGCCTAAGTGGTCAGTGGAGAAGAAAGTAGGAAGGCCATGTGGCATTTTGGCACCAACACCCAAACTGGAGTCAGAAGAGAGGAGTTTCAGTCCCAGCTCTGCCTTTTATAAACTCTTCTCTCTAAACTTCTGTTTTACCTTTTGAAAATAGGATGGCATTACTGTCTACATAGATTTTTGAGAATTACATGAAATAGCACACATGAAAGCACCTTCCACAATGCCTGGCACGTAGTAGGTACTGAAATATGAATTGACTATGAACTATGACTGCTAAGCTCATGGGCTCCGTTGGCTTAATTGTCTCTATGAGATAGGTGGCAAAGTATGCAATCTTTTGCTTGTATTCATCCATTGAGTAAGTGGCATTGGTTCTCCTATTCTTACTGTTGCAGAGTATTCTATCATCTGAATGTACCACAATTTACCCATTTAACTGTTGATGGATATTTGGATTCTTCCAGTTTAGGGCAATTATGGAGAACACTGTAATGAACTTGAATTTAGAAGCCACAGGGGACATAAGAAGACCAAATAAAAGAAACTGAAAAATAGATGTGAAAAGAGCAGAGAGACTTAAATATCAGCAATAGAAGCAGCAAATAATGAATGTACGGAGAAAATGTCTTATCCATGAGCAAGTTAAGAGGAAGTCTGAGTCTCTGTAGCCAATAAGCAAAGACAAATGTTGACATGACTTGAATTAAAAGAGACCAATAGGGTACAGAGATCAAGGATCAGAAGCAAGACCAGGATGCTGAATCTAGCCACCAGCAGATAATAACAAACCCGTTTCTAATGATTTGGGATTAATAACTGTTAGGAGCTGAGTTGTGTACTCCCAAAATCATAAGTTTTCCTATCTCATAGATACTAAGCCCCATTATTTAAGATTGTGACTGTGTTTGGAAACAGGGTTGTTAAAGAGGTAATTAAGTTAAAAGGAAGTCATTGGAGTGGGTCCTGATCCAATATGACTGGTATTCTTATAAGAAAAGGAAATTAAGACACGGACATTCACAGAGGGAAGACCATGTGAAGACACAGGAAGAAGACATCCACTGACAGCCAAGGAGGGTGGCCTTTGAAGAAACCAACCCTGCCGACACCTTGATCTCAAGCCTCCAGCCTGCAGAAATGGGAGAAATAAAATAAATTTCTATGGCTTAAGCCACCAATCTGTGGTGCTTTGTTATGGAAGCCCTAGTAAACTAAACAGTAATAGAACAGCCACCCATGAATGACTACGAAGTGGTCTTACTCTTACATCTCTGTTTAGAAAAATCCAAAAAGAATTCGCTAACAATGTTACTTTAAACCTTCTGAGCTAATTCCTTTTGTGGTTTCTAGTCTGTTCAAAAGGACTTCACAGGTATTGAAAACCAGAAATTTGGAAGCGTTGGCCTCGTACAACATGCCATGACCTAATTGTCAGGGAGAGTTGCCCAAAATAAATTTAAATGAAGATTGTGCCTCGAGTGGTCAATCAGTGCCAGCAGAGCTGTGCTTTCTCTCACTAAATGGAGGTTTTAGTCACATGGCCTCAAATTATAGTTTTGAACTGCTTGAAAACAATTGTCTTGTGAAAAAGCAAATTTCTTTTGATTTCTAAATGTGAATGCTCCAAAGAAGCTATTTGTTTCCAGCTAGAAGTTTATTAAATTATATACACTTAGAGGTTTCTATTAGTTAATATAGACATTAGTCAAATATACAGTTGATATGTATGTAAACAGAGAACAAATTTAAAAAAGAACATTTGGAAAATAATATGTACTACTGATAGTTTTTAAATTTTATTTGAAGAAAGCTCTTGCCAATAACTGTAGCGTATTTTGGGGCAGGGCTTACACCTTGTCTCTGCTGTCAGACACAGCCTGACCCGTTTCAACTTATAAACGAAGACATTAGCTTAGATGATATCCGTTGGGGACTTTAGATGAGTTAGAACCCTGGGAGTGCCAGAATGTTTTAATAAAGCCAGTTTCCCTTTTTCTAATCACCATAAATGTATACTTCACCTTTCTGTTGGTATGCAGATGATGTACAAGTTCATTTTACTTTTCTATCAAACTTTCTGGTTATAATCACAGTACTGATTCATTTCAACTGTAGAACACCTGTTAAAAATGTCAATAGACATGAAATTTGCTCTTGGAGCTACCATTTAAGTACTTATTAAAAGAAAAAAGCCCTCTACATTCTCTTCCCCACCATACTTATTGACATTCATGAAGCTAAGAGGCTCGGCTGTGAGTACAACCAGGTAGCACACTCCAGACAGAAGAATTCCAGTGGTTTTGAAGCCAGTGTCTGGGCTGTGCTTAGACTCAAGTTCCACAATCTATATTCCATATTTCTGTTCTTAGAGGTTTGCCTCAACTGACAAAACAGAAGGGGAAGAAAATAGTTGTCAAGTGCTGGCCTTTTCTCGTGTGTTACTCTATTTGCTTATGAATTCCAAGCTGCTGAGGGATACCCTAGCCCAGTGGGATGTGGCAACATAGCTTTATATATGTGTGTTTGCTGAGGTTAGGCAAGGTTTCTGTTGATAGAACATGGGACATGGTGTGAGGAAACAGAGTTTGAGACTCAGAAACAATAATACTTTCTTGTGTGATCTTGGGCAGACATCTTTTCTTCTCTAAGTTGGAGAGTGCCAATGATATGAATAACTGCCTCACTGACATGGCAGAGTTTTTGTGAGGATAAAGTGGGTAATATATGTAAAAATAAGAATTCAATATGCTCTAATAATGTTATAAATCAGCAAAATCCTATTAGCTGAGTAAATTATTTTCCATGTGTATTTGGGAGTGCATAGAATCTGAAAGGACTATTTATATAATTTGAAATAGTAACTTGATAATGCTACACTGTAATGAAAAAGTTAATGGACTTCTAACAACAGAAATCCAAAGCAAGTCTGGATCTGGCCCGTTATAGTTGCAGTTCCAAAACTCCAAGGTACGGTAAGATTGCTAATGAATTCACAGAATGTTTTATATGCTCTAGGATTGACAAATATAGAATCATGTTAAGAAATCTATCCAACCATAGTTATATAATCACAATAAAAATGATAACTTTCAACTTTTAAAGTCTAAGAAAGGATTCAAAATAGAAGACTTTAAGACTGCTGGAATAGTTCAAGCAATTCCAAAAGTATATATTTCTACTAATTAGTACACTGGTTTGTCTGATGAATTATAAATAGGCATCACATATCTTGTTTCCAATTTGGAAAGACTAGAACATTTTGGTGGACCGTTTAGTTCATAAAGGTATTGGATCGTTTCTACTCTTTATTGGGCATGGAACATAATTGCCTGTATCTTTCTGTCTCCTATACTGGAAATACGCCCATACTCTGTGTCTCAAGCCATTATTAACGAACAGAAGATTAATTTGATAATATTGGTTTCAAGTTGCTTATAAAGTTTTTCTCAATCTGCTACAAATGGACTCCCTGCTAACCCCTACATTTTCTTCTTTCTAACTCTCAGATATATATCAAAAGAGACTAAATTAACATTTAAAAGTGATTTGGCCTGAACCCAGTTCAATCTGCTAAATAATGAATTATGGCCTTTTAGGTCCAAAGATAAAAGCAACTACATGATACTGATATTTTATGAGGCAGGTTGAAATTTATACTAATTCTAGGTACATGTTATACATACAAAAAATTAATCCTTTAAGATCCTAGTTATTCCTACATAAACTTATGCTATTTATTTAAATTAAACTTTTAAAAGGTTCTCAGAAAGTAGAAGAGGTTTTTATGTCCTCCACTGAAGCTATTCCTATAAACACTGAATTAAAGAAATCTCAGAATCTTTTAAGCCTATTAGAATTTATGTTTGAAAATTTAGAATTGCTCTAATCTCCACTCCCCTATTAATAATATCACAATATTTCCTTTTAGTCACATATAATCTGTTGAAGTACAATAAGACAAAAAACCTGATTAACCAGCATTCTCAATTATTTTTTCCAAAAAATGTCATGTTTAGGAAAAAAATGCCAAGCAAACCAATTTGTTTAAAGGAGTCTAAAGATTCCAAGTCATGGTCCACAGTCAATATATATTCAGCCCCAACTCTGACAATTATATCTAAGGAAACATCCATTAAGGAAAGATGAGTAGGTAATAGCCCTCAGGCCTGTAATATCCTCGTCCTTCAAAGAAAAAATTAGGTTTAGCATATTGTACTTAGTAATGTAGAATGAGGTATTCACACGTTAGAAAGACTTGCTACTAAGAAATGGTGTTTTGTTCCCTTTAGTGAGTCTTGAGGTGATGAAAAGTTTCAGCTAATTAGAATAGCCAAATGCCTTTGAGTGTTCTCATTAATCAAAATGGTATGGTATTTCTTCTGCTAGACTTAAAAACACAGAAACTTGTTTTTAATTTCTTATACTTAATGGCTGATTTTCTCAAAGTGTTGCCACCAAGGTCACAGAAGGAAGTTATTTCAAAGGCTTACCTTTCCTTAGGCCATCACAGTTACTTTAGCTCTAAATTATACGTCTACCAGTAATTTATTCAATGGTATAAAAATATAGACTCATTTTTTGGTTTTGTTTCCATTTATAATAAACTTCTTTAAAGATCTCATTGCAAATTATTTTAAGAGATTTTAAGTTTCAGTAAAAACTTAACCTAATCTGTTGTAGGGCTTTTTATATTTAACTCATCAAGATTTAAAAATTGCAGACATGTTTTTCCTTTTTTTCTCAAGAACTTAAAACAATTTGCTCAGTAGGCTTAGAGTTTGAGCTTTTCTTTGAAAAGTGAAAATAAAGATATTTGCATTTTTCCTCATTAAAAGTTGCTTATTTTCTTAGAGAATATTTACTTGGAAATAGAAATGTATTTCTTGCATTTGGATATTTTAATATCATAGTGTTTTTTGCTACAAGAATAAAACAAAAACTATGTCACAGTAAACAAAGAAAGTGACTGACAGTTTTTGCAAGAACTTAACTTGGATTCATATATTACAGAATTCATTGTCTAGCTAGGTCTTTGTTGATTAGTACCGTAGAATTTTATTTGTTTTTTTCAGCTTAGAGTCTGTGAATGTCGATGATTTTATTTTTAAGTTACATCATATCATGTTAACATTTTTATCTCTTTCTCCTTTTCTAAAATGAGCAATGAAATTATACACTTTAGAACTCTAGGATCTTTTATAAATATGATTTCTCTGTATATGATATTTGTGACTGCACAGGCAAGAGCAAGGACCGATAAAAACACACCAACTGGATCTTTTCTTTGATTAACAGAGATTGGTGTTTTAGATAGCAGACATCTCTTTAGGTGCAAACATGGCTGTTAGAATGTCACTCTTATTACAGGGTGCCAAAGTTCCACAGAGAATAGTCCAAACTGTAAGAGTTGCTTGGCATCATGGAATGGTCTTGAGGAAAGGGACTCTTGGAGCCCTTTTCTCTACTTTGATGTGCAAGATCTTCTTCCATCACTTCCTCCCCCACAGTACTGCACTAGCCAGCTCTACTACCCTACTCACCATTACACATTAAGTCTGTAGAGGTCCAAGTTACTGTGCTCTCTCTCTGCAGAGGCTGTTTCCTTCACTTGGAATTCCCTTCTCGTCATCTTTACGTGGTGAATTACACATATTCTTCCAGATTCAGCTCAATCACCACTTTTTTTTTAAATGGAAGTCTACACTGTGATTTTCTTAAAGTTGGATATTGGTTCTCATTCTGTTTTGTGTTGTCACAAAGTCATGTGGGCGCAAAGGTGTTAAATGAAGTCTTGCTGGATGGATGAATGAAGGCATGAATGGACTGATAGGTGATATACCTGCTTAAGACTCTTTGAGGTTTCTTCCAAAGTCAGGTTACAGAAGGATAAAACCATCTCCTTCCCAAACCTCTCCACTAACATCCAAGGCAAAGACTAGGGATGGTGATGGTTCCTGGTTAAGAATTTAATGGAGTTCTCCTCAGTGATAATTTCAAAACTTTTGATCTCTGTAGCCAAAAGAAAGGTTGTTATGAGTTTATGGCTCAGCCATGGGACATTTTTATATTTTCTGCAAAGCCTTTGTAGGGATAGTGAAAATCATATTTACTTTAAATTAAAATATAGTAGCAGTTTGGACAGGGAGAAAGGAAAGAAAGAAGATTGGCTAAAAATAAAATCCTCTACGTTATCTAATTAAATAAAATAATTTAATGTAAACACCTTCTATAAGATGCAGCCTTTTTGCTTGTGATTGAGAATGGAGCCAAGTTTTGCACTCACATTGACAAGGCGTGGAAGAAGACAAAGAAGTGATTTCTTTTTTGCTTTGCTCAGTGTTATACATGTAAAGCCAAAAAAAGCACCTGACACAGAGCAGGTACTCAAATATTTGTTGAATGATTTTTTAAAAATCCACAAAAAACTTTGATATAGCAGAAGCAGGAACTCATAGTCAGAGAAGTTAGCATCCCCAGAATCCAAAGAAATCTTGTGAGGCAGTGCTGGGATGGGAGGTTTTGAATTTTACAGTGCAGTAGTGCTTTGAGTCAATCTTTTCTGGATCTGAAGATTTAGGAAGACCTTGCTGGCATAGAGATTAAATAAAATAAAAGAGAAGAAACTATAACTTTAATCAAAGATGCCTTAAGGAAGAACTAGTACATTCATGTTCAGTGGTATTGAAACCAACACAAATTACCTTAGTGATGAGAGATGTGCAGAAAAGTCACTCAATTTTTGAAGATTATTGGAAAAAGTTGAAAATTGTAGTGATGGATTCTGTGAAAATAGAGTGCTTATGTGTTCTGCCTGGAGGAAGGTAGAGAGCAGTTTCTGACTTTCTGAATTAAACAATTTCCTGAACAATCTGAGAATAAAGGAGGCACATGGAGGGTGTTTATAAAGGTCACCCCTGGAGAAGATGGCTGTGTATCAGATGCATTCTCCACTTTGAAGCCTCCAGGAATAAAGCACTTCTTTATTTGGTGTGTGACAGTGAATATAACAATTTCTGCTTCTAAAGAAACTACTCAGAACTGTAAACTTATTTGAAGAGTGTGATGGTCCAAAGAAGAGATAGGCATCAGAGCATCCAGTTAATAAAAATAACTACCAAAATGGTATTCAGCATGTTATAAAGTTTCCAGTTGAATCTCACAAACACCTCTTTGAAGTGGATACCATTATATCCTCATTTCACAAAAGAGATACTTGAAGCTCAGAGAGAATAACTTAAATCAAAGCCAGTAGCCTAGTAATAGCAGCAGTAGTAGTAATGGTAGTAGTAGTAATAATCACTTATCGAGTATCTAAAATATACCAGGTGTTGTGCTATATGCTTCGTATATATTTTGATAGTACAGTCATGCATTGCTTTATGACAGGGGTACAGTTTGAGAAAAGTACTATTAAACAATTTCATCGTTGTGTGGACACTATAGAGTGTACTTACCAAAACCCACATGATATAGCCTCATATACATCTAAGCTGTATGGTATAACCTATTGCTCTTAGACTCCAAACTTGTATAGCATGTTACTGTACTGAATACTGTATGCAATTATAACACAATGGTAAGCATTTGTGTATCCAAACATATCTAAACATAGAAAACATACAGTAAAAATATAATATAAAAATAAAAAATGGTACACCAATATCGGGTACTTACCATGAATGAAACTTGCAGGAGTGGAAACTGCTCTGGGTGAGCCAATGAGTTTGAAGGCCTGAGACATTACTGTATACTACTGTAGACTTTATAAACACTGTATCCTTAGGCTACACTAAATTTATTTTAAAAAATTTTCTTTCCTTAATAATTAAATTAAGCTTAGCTTACTGTAACTGTTGTACTTTATAAGTTTTTAAATTAACACCCCCCCCTTTTTTTTGAGACAGTGTCTCACTCTGTCACCCAGGCTGGAGTGCAGTAGCATGATCTCGGCTCACTGCAACCTCTGCCTCCTAAGTTCAAGTGGTTCTCCTGCCTCAGCCTCCTGAGTAGCTGGGATTACAGGTGCACGCCACCGCTCCCAGCAAATTTTTGTATTTTTAGTAGAGATGGGGTTTCATCATGTTGGCCAGGCTGGTCTCGAACTTCTGACCTCAGGTGATCCACCCACCTCGGCCTCCCAAAGTGCTGGGATTACAGGAGTGAACCACCACACCTGGCCTAAAAAAATCCTTTGTGATCCTTTTGTAATAACACTTAGCTTAAAATACAAACACATTGTACGGCTGTAAAAAATATATATTTCTGTGTATGGTATCCTTATTCTATAAGTTTTTTTTTTCTATTTTTAGATTTCTTTCTCTTTTTTTCTTTTAAAAAATCTTGTTAAAAACTAAGGCACAAACATGTTCATTAGCCTAGGCCTACACAGGGTCAGGATCTTCAGTATCACTCTCTTCCACCTCCACATCTTGTCCCACTGGAAAGTCTTCTGGGGCAATAACATGCATGGATCTGTCATCTTCTATGATAAAAATGTCTTCTTCAGGAATCCTTCCTGGCAGACCTGCCTGAGGCTGTTTTACATCTAACTTTTTTTTTTTTTAAATAAGCGGAAGGAGTGTACTCTAAAATAATGATAAAATGTATAGTTAAGTAAATGTATAAACCAGCAACATAGTTGTTTATTGTCATGATCAAGTATTATATACTATACATAATTGTACATGCTAGGCTTGTACAGTTGGCAGCACAGTAGTTTGTCTTCACCAGCATTCCCACAGACAAGTGAGTGATGCAGTGAGCTATGACGTTAGCACTGCTATGATGTCAGTGGTGATAGGTATTTTTCAGTTTCATTAAAATCTCATGGGACCACTGTCATATAAGTGGTCTGTTGTTGACCGAAATGTCTTTCTTTTTTGAGATGCAGTTTCACTCTTATTGCCCAGGCTGGAGTGCAATGGCATGATCTCGACTCACCGCAAACTCCGCCTCCTGGGTTCAAGCGATTCTCCTGCCTCAGCCTCCTGAGTAGCTGGGATTATAGGCGTGCACCACCACACTCGGCTAATTTTGTATTTTTAGTAGAGATGGGGTTTCTTCATGTTGGTCAGGCTGGTCTTGAACTCCTGACCTCAGGTGATCCACCCGCCTTGGCCTCCCAAAGTGCTGGGATTAAAGGCATGAGCCACCGTGCCCCACCTTGAAACGTCTTTATGTGGAGCATGACTGTACCTAAATCACAATTCTTTGAGGTATATGCTTTCATTATGACCATTTTAAAGATGCAGAAACGGAGACCCAGAGAGGTTAACTGGGAAGAACTAGTAAGCCTCAGAGTGGGACAGAACCCAGGCTCTGGCCTCAGGGTCTGTGCTTTTAACTCCTAGGTTTTGTTGCCTCTCATGAGAGCTGGATTACAAGCCAAGTTTGTGTATACTTAGGCCCATGTTGTCAGCCATGATCCTCTACTAGTGCTAGGTTCTACTTGGCGGTACTTCACAATTTCCACTGTCATCCATTTTTTTCTTGGGCAAAAGCATACGGATTCCAAGTAGCAAAATCTGGATACGTTCATATTTTTATACAGGTCACACATTTGGTGGGTATGGTAAAATCCAGGATTTGGGGATAGGTACGTTTGACCTTCAAATTTATGCTCTTTCTTCTAGAAGGCACTGTGATAGTTTTATGTTAAAATAAAATTCTTGAAGACAGTGTGGTGCAGTAGCTTTTTAAAGTGTCACTGAAGTGGCTCATTAGTAAAACTCCCTTTCTACCTCTCTCTGGACCAAGGAGGCAAAAAGCCTAAATTTCAGTCCTAGTACTCCCACTTAGAAGGGCGTGGCAAGGTTGCCTTTCTGAGCTTCTCTGTTCTCATCTGTTAACATGAGAATAATGATACCCGTTTCACAGTGTTGTAGCCAAGGAACCCAGTGCAGGAAGTTAATATTGTGGGCATTTGAGAATCAATAATTTCTTCTTTCTTTTTTTCTTCTTTCTCCCTCATCTCTCCTTTATCTTGGGCAAGACAGCAAATACCATGAATTTTCAATGGTATAAGCACTATGCTACAATTGATATGTATTTGTGGACACTCCTGTGACACATCCACAGACAGTAGAGAATAAAATAAAAGGGTTCTTACGGAATGAAAACATATGAGATTTTTTTTAGAGTCCTCAAGTTCTACTCAATTCTCCAGTGTACTGTATATCTCAGGCCAGCTTAAGGACAGCTGTAGATTTGGAAGAATATTTCACAGATTCTAAGACTTCCTCAAGTACTGCCTCATTCTATGCTCTAGTGGCTTCACATCTGTACATCCTGGATTGTTTTTTTGTGTGTGTACACCAGTAACCAGTAAAATGGAAAAGCAAGGTCAGGGAAGTAACAAGACACTGCCAAACTCTTTATGTGGGAGATCAAATAGAATCCTTGAAACACTCCAGCAAAGTAGGTTCTAATACTTCCTTTAATAATACTTAAGTTAAAGTGGCAGTGGTGGGATTTGAACCTGGGTTGGCTTAACTTTGAAGCTGGAAATCTTCCCACTACCACAGCAAGCTGCCTCTCTCTAGGTACTTGATAAGTGTGTACGAGCTAAATAGAAATCATTTTTAGGCTTGTGAAAACCTTTCCCAGACTTACTTGTTGTTAGGGGCTCAGTCTTGCATTTTGGCAAATGATTAGGGGCTCTTTCGCAAGCACCGCCGAGTCACACTTGATGGAACACCGGCTCCATTCTGCTTAGGAATGCAGGGTCAGACTTTAGCAGAATGTTTTTTTTTTCCTCTTGAGTAATTTGTCTGCAAATAGGTTAGGCTGCCATTGGGTGAGCAGTCGATGTGCCTTGAGTAGGCGGTCACAATCTGGACATACAAGCAGGCACTTCCACACTCAACTCTATCTTTGAGGCAAGAAGATAAAAAACAAATAACTGTTTTTTTTTTTTTTTTTTTTTTTTTGAGATGGAGTCTCGTGCTGTTGCCTAGGCTGGAGTGCAATGGCGCGATCTCAGCTCACTGCAACCTCTGCATCCCGGGTTCAAGCAATTCTACTGCCTCAGCCTCCCTAGTAGATGGGATTATAAGTGTGTGCCACCATGCTTAGCTAATTTTTGTATTTTTAGTAGAGACGGGATTTCACCATGTTGGCCAAGCTGGTCTCGAACCTCAAGTGACCTCAAATGATGCACCTGCCTCAGACTCCCAAAATGTTGAGATTACAGGCATGAGCCACTGTGCTTGGCCAACTTTTTAAGGATAGTTAAATGTTAGAAGTGCTTACCTTTCTTAACTCTGTAGAGAGACACCTGGCAAAATGTCCATTAGGAAAACAAGAAGGAGGTGTTCCTTCAGGCTCCCTGCTCTCACATTTATTCTCTGGAGGCAAAACTGAATGGAGTGGAAAGAGGGAGCCTCACAGTTCTCATCTGAGTGGAACCTCCGTTATGTCTGTCTGTCATCTCTCTTCCCAACCAGAACCAGTGTGCTGCCCTCCAGGTGGTTTCTCCTTTCTTCATCCTGTTCTTTTTAGAGGGAAATTTACTCAAGTTTCTTTCTCTCCCTTCTCAATTTCTTCTTGATTGAGTTGGGTTGGGCCTTTTATAAAATCAAATTTGTGTGTAAGCATCCATCCCTCAGCTTTAAGTGAGGATCTGAAACATCCATTTTTGTGATGCAGAGTTTAAATCAGACGCATTTGAAAAAAATAGATTATGTTTTTAAGTGGGAAAAGGGATAGGCATTAACAGATAACTTTTCATATAACAGGTTAACAGGTGTACATTATGTGTTTGATCTTACAAAATAAAGGTATTATCCTGTTCTATTTTAGAAAAAGGAGATCTATTCAGAGAGGTTAAACTATATTCCCAAGATCACTGGGAGAATACATATCTACTCTCAAGACATGCCTTAATAAACTTTTCATGTCTTTACAAACTTAAGCTCCTTAAGTACAGGAGCCACATTAATTTTGTTCAATATGGAATCCCCATCATCTAAAAGAGTCCTTGGCACTTAATACATGCTCAGAAAGTATTTTTGAATGAATTTATTTGTACCTTGCTACATAATGGATATAAGTTAACTTCAAAAATTAATAAAATAGAAACAGAAAACACAATGTATACACAGTATAATATATACACAGTATTTTTACAAAGGAGAAAACAATGATACCCCATTTTCCTAAGCCTCTTACTACTAACCAAGGACACTGAACCCTAATCAATTACACAAGTTTTTGGTTTTCTTAAGATAGAAAGCAAACCAATTGCTCAAGACACATACAGCTCTTCCAGAAATAAATCCCCTAGGAAATTGTACCCTAAAAGGTGGTACTTGGTAACATAATGAAGTCCTAAAAATATCTTTAAGGGAGGTATGGTAATAAATGGGAATTTTTAGGACTCTAATGTGATGCTATTGGGTAATGTGGAAAAACACAGTAAGCCAAAAGCATCACATCAGCCAAAAGTATCTCTTTTCATATTAGCCAATAGCACATCACACTAGAGCACAATACAACAAACATCATCATGTAAATCAAACAGGTGCTTAAGGAACTCGCAGAATGAAGGCTTTTCCTCAAAGAATCAGTTTGCGCAAATAGTTCCTATCTTTCTGATGTAGGTAACTCACATTTGAACTAAATCACAAATGTATTCTGTTCAATTATTTGCTTGGAGTTCATCTGAAGTTTTTCATGTCTAACCTCTTGATCTTTACAACTATTCTTCCAGTACTTTGTAACCTATCAAGTGTCATCACAAGAGCTACGAAAGTGAAGAGAGACATATGTTATCTAAGAATCTGAGAGAGATGACTCAGTCAGCATCCTCTCCCTTGGTGTACAATGGTGGGGACAGCTACCAGCTACTGTGTCATCTGGAGCATGACAATGAGAACACAGACACTGGATCGTCCTGATATAGCCTGCAGTCCATCTGGGCCTCCAGACATTCATTTGCATTTGCATTCATGTGCATCCCCTACTACTCCAACTCCTACACCTTTTGGCAGGAAATATCCACACAGCTGGATTGGATTCATAAGATGTTTTTATTTTTTGCCTCATTAAACTCTAGTTTCTCTCAAGCAAAGTGTGTTTTCTTTATATTCCAGCCCAGAAATCATTTAACAGGAAGAAGACATCTCAGAGATGTGCTTCGAGAAAAGGCTTAGGAATGGGGCGCAAAAACATATTGCATTCACATAATTATCTCTCCTCTCCTCACCCCCCCACACCCCCAGCACATAATGTATATTCTGTAAAAAGTTCTCTCTGGAGCTCACTAGACAGACTTGTAACTGCTGGGATTATGATTTGTTGCTTGTAAGATTATGGATCACGGAGCAGTAAATCAACCAGTCAACAAATATTGCCAAGCACTGTCCCAGGCTGGGGGAATGTGGCAAACAAGACAGACAGATGTAATCTTTGTGGAGTTTAGGATTTGGAAGAGATGAGAGATATTACACAGATAATTTCAAGGATGGTAAATGCCATTAAGGAGAAAGTACAAGATGCTTTGGGAAGAGACAACAGTGGGATGTAAGATAAACACCTCTTCCTTTATTTAAATGTGCCAGGAAGATAGCTTTCTCCTGATTGTCCAGTGCTGTTTTTAGAATTTGAGTGCTTCCTCTTTTTTTTTTTTTTTTTTTTAGAAGGAGTCTCGCTCTGTTGCTCAGGCTGGAGTGCAGTGGCACGGTCTCGGCTCACTGCAACCTCTGCCTCCTGGGTTCAAGCGATTCTCCTACCTCAGCCTCCCCAGTAGCTGGGATTACAGGCACATGCCACCACGCCTGGCTAATTGTTTGTATTTTTAGTAGAGACGGGGTCTCACCATGTTGACCAGGCTAGTCTCGAACTCCTGGTCTCAAGTGATCTGCCCACCTCGGCCCCCCAAAGTGTTGGGATTACAGCTGTGAACCACCACACCAGGCCCTTTTCTTAATTCTCGTATCATATGTCTGTTTGAAGGACAAAATATGCACTGAAACTATTATAAGCTGTGATCAGAATGTTATTCAACTAATTTAAAAATCTTCATAATTCATGTAGAAAGATCAGCCTTGCCCTTAATGAAAAAGAATTCCATATTCATTTCATAGAAAATGAATTATTTAATTGGGAATTTTAATATTTTGAATATTTGCTTTAAATCTCTGTGAGTTAGTCTGTTCAAAGATCTCCAGTGAATTCTTGATTATTCCAATAAAGGGAGAACTGGCATAAATATTTATCCAGTGAGATTGGGTTCAAGTTTCTCCAAAGAACACCGGGGAAACTACCATTGGTAGAAGTGTAACAGAGTGCAGCACTTCTCAAAGTGCAGCACCTGCATCAGCAGCCTCAGCATCAGCATCACAGGGGAACTTGTTAGAAATGCACATTCTTGTAGCCCACTCTCAAACCATTAAATTAGAAACTAGAGGTGAAGTTATCAAGCTGTGTTTCAATAACCCCTTCAAGTGATTCTATACATGCTAACGTTTGAAAATCACTGGCATAAGGCTTAAGATCTTGAGTCTGAAATCACACAGATCAAAATTGAACTCCTAGCTCTCCCACTTAGTAACAGTATGACTATAGATAATTTCTTTACGTCTCTATTTTCTCATCTGTAATATGAGCACAGTAATAACTGTCTAACTTCTAAGTCTGACGTAAGAACTAGATGAAGCAATGCTTATAAAGTAAGCACAGTAAGTGCTTAAAAAGTATTAGTGGTTATTTTAAATGAAGTTTTAGCCAATTTTCATCTATGCAGCTGGACTAACGGGAGTTACTGACCTTGTTTACTTGCAGGGAAAAACGGAACTAAATTTATTTCTAAGGTGAAATCATGTTTATGTCGACAGTCACTATCAAAACCTATTCAGGCATCAGAGTGAGCAATGTACTTCGAAGACTTAGAAAAACCTCAAAACTAAGATATATAATCAAGAGATATCCTTCAGCTGCCATACTGGGAACACTGGGTTAAAAAGCCGCTCTCAGGCTAGGTTTTCAGGCTTCACTATCGGGGATAGGTTTGACCTAGACCACATCTGTGACGTTTGCCTGGGACTCGAGATGAGATTTTGTTGCTTTGTCAACTCAGCTGATACCTGTCTCCTTAGAGCTCTTTATCTGAACCTTTCCTAAGACACCGATCATCTCTGCCATGTACTGTGTTATTTATGGCCATGCCATTACTCCCCCAGCTAGATGCCACCTTCTTGGGATGGGGCCCAAAGCCTCGTCATCTTCATGTCTCCCTCGCTCCTGTCATCAATGTCTAGTCCCTGAGAGAGGACTGATGTTTTTGGAATGAATAAACGAGTGAAAGCATGTTTTTAAACCTAAACGCAAAGCTGAAATAATTTACTTCATACTCTTACCACGGTAAACACTCACTGTAAGAAGAGAGACAAGCTGTCTTTTCCAAAAGTGAAATTTGATCCTTATCATGACCTAGAAAGGCAATGGATGCAAGTGGATTTTACCTCCTAAACTGGCAAATTGCATGTGCTGTTCTTATTAAGCCTTGAGCCATTTCAGGCCAGGACCATGGAAATATACTTACCTGCATTTCTATGATCCTAATAATCTCTTAGGACCATGGAAATATACTCACCTGCAAAAAGGATGGCATTTCCTTGCCTCCTTATATCTTAAAAGTATCAAGAGAGTCAACAGAAATTAAATTAATTTTTATATTTTAGGGTATACAGCAGCATGTTGCACCTAAGAGATAATTTTTTTGAGTAAATGAATTCTAAAAAAGTACTGCAAAGCACTTAACTTGGCATAGTAAGAAGAAAATAATCAAGCAAATATAATAAGATTATTTATTTATCACTTTCATATTAGATTCTAGACATTTCAGCTCTCTTTCTTACCCACGTTGGAAGGCTGAGTGCAGAATCTGAGAGGTAAGAATTAGAAAGTCCAAAAGAGGAAAGAGTTTACATCAGAAGCTCATCTTCCCTTTCCCAGGGAGGCTGCTCAGAGGCCAGTGGAAGTGTCTTGCTTAAAAAGTTTCTATTGGCAGCACAGTGTGTTTTCAATAATAATTCTGGTCATTCTTTAAATTCTGCCTAATGTTATTTTTCTTAATTTAATTTTTTTGAATAGGTGTTACATTGATATTGTTCAAAAATTTTAAAAAGGCATCTAGTAGAAAATCTTCCTCACACTCGTATTCCCCATCTACCTAGCTCACCCATCCATCATGCCCTGTCCGTAAATAAACACTGTGGTTAGTTTTTTTATGTGTCCTTCCAGAGTTTCTTCATGTTCATGCAAGTGAACACAGACTGTATACATATTTTTATTTTCCTACCCTTCTAATGACAAGAGGTAACATACTGTACCAATTATTGTATACTTTGCCTTTATTACTGGATACATCTTAAAGATTTTCCAATATCAGTGCATAAAAAATTTATTTTCGTTGTATCTGCATAATAATATTCAGTTATAAGAATATATGTATTTACTTTATTGATGATGATTTAGATTACTTCCTATTTTGACACTAGAATCATTGCTGTAATAAATAGTTTTGTAAATAGTGCTACATATTATCAAGGAACAGTTTTAACTCGCTATCTGTAAATTTAGGAAAATTAACGATATTAGGCAAAACAAACAAAAATGATACCAATATTCTAAAAAAGTATTAATATTTCAATTATTTGATTTAATTATTCTGTCTAATACTCTGTCCAAATCTTCTTATTCACATACTTAATATATCACAACATATAAGCACAGGTAAAATTATTAGAGAAAATGTCAGCATCACAAGGTTTCTGATGGACCATATTGAAAATTGTTTTCTCTCTGTGGTCTACGCTGTGTGCTATTTACTCCACACATGACTTTACTCTTGATTTAAAAGAAATCTCCCCCCTCCAAATGTTTCTCCTGAGTTTTCCAATATTTCTGTTTTTGGCACTAATATTCACTCAATTGCTCAAGTCAAAAAGCCTCGCAAGTATCCCAAGTTCTCTTTTTTCCTTACCTGCAATATCCAATCCATCAGCAGAGTCAACAAATCTTGAATGCGACCACTTCTCGCTACCACCACTGCTGCTACCCTACTCTCATCTCTCACCTGGACTCCTCTTGCTGCTGGCCTGTTTCCATCTGACCCCACAGTGCTCTCCTTAACAACCAGAGGAAAAGCCAAATCAGATTACATCAGTGTCCTCGGACCAGCCAGCCAAGATCGGATCCTACTTCCTCATTCATCCTGGAGTCAGAACCCCCTCCTGCCCAGCCACACTTGCTGTTCTTGGAACTTACTAAGGCTTGTTCCCAACTCAAAGCTTTGCAGTTGCCGTCCCTTCTGCTTTCCACCAGAACTCCTTGACCACTTTTCATAGTCGGGTCTCAATTCAAGCATCACCTCCTCAGATGGGCCTCCTGATTACATCATCCAAAATAGTCCCTCCTTCGCTTTATCTTGTGCTAATTCTGTTCAAAATCCCTCTATCCCTTTATCTTGTGCTAATTCTGTGCAAAGGACTTATCACCAACTATGGGTCTTTTTCTGTGTTTGCTGTTGTCTCTCCCACTAGAAAGAGGCTGTTCAGGAAACCCTGGGCTTTCTACACAACTGCCACATTCACAACATTTAGAGTAATGCCTGCCACATGGTAGGTGTTCAACAAATATCTGTGAAATGAATGAGTAGATACAAAATAAAATATTGTTTAACTGTGTAAACTTTCTGGATAATTTTGGAAATGGGTTCAACTCATAGAAATGGTCACCATCCAAAACGATTTTTATGATTTCTGGGTAATGCCCTATTTTAGTGTGTTTAGGAAAAAAGTAATGGTGTGGACTTACGCAGATCTGGGTCTTAGTTTTGAATATATATATCCTTGGAAATTTTAAGCAAATTGCTTAAACTCTCTATAGGTTAGTTTTCTCAGTTACAAAATGAAAGTTTGAATTTTATGAGCTCAAATTATATTTTAATTATCTATTAATTAAACAAGTATTTATTGAGTATGTAGTATGTCCTAGGCATTTGGGATCATTGGTGAGCAAAACTGATACCATCACCGTAAGCCCACAGCTTAGTGAAGGAGTCAGGTTCCTCCAAATGGTGAAACGTGTGATAAAGAGAAGCACATGGTACAATGGAGCACAGACAGGGACCCTGACTAGGGTCTAGGCTGTCAGGGTAAAGACAGAGGCTTGTGGCTTGAAATCTGAAAGATGGTTCTGATTAACTAGGCAAAGAGGGGTTGGGAGTCCTGCCAGTGTAAGGGGAGTGGCATGTTCTAAGAAGGGAAACAGGCCACTGTGGCTGCCGGCAGAGAGGGATACGGAGAGGTAGGCAGGGGCTAGCCTGTGTCACTCAAAGAGTGGTATATGGACCGTGAACTGTTTGCTATCCTGTTGGGGATGAGGCGAGTATAAAAATTGGAAGTCTACATTGTAGAAATTTTTATAGCCATTTCACGAAGTAAATTTATGTTTGTTAAACTAACAATAAAATTGGGCTTGCATTTTGTGTGACTTTTTTCATTTCGTTTATTTGAAAAATTAATTGTTATTGTCTTTAGAAAATCATCAATCTGCAAGGAATTGGATATTAAAAAAACAAAACCTGCCCTTCGGCATCGTTTGTGTAGCCTTGTGAGCTAAGTTAAAGATTTTGGTTTTCATATGGTGAGAAATAGTGTAAACTGTAGCAAATGCTCATGTCACTAGCACACTAGTTTGCAGTTTAAATGGGGGAAGTTTTAGCCAATAATTTTCTTTTTTATTGTAATAGTTTATTTAACCCAACATATTGAAAAATTATCATTTCAACATGTGATCATACAATATTATTAATGAAGTGTATATTTCTGGGACTAAATCTTTGAAAGTCACTCTGTATGTTAAGCTTCCCGCACATCCCAATTCAGGCAATGCATTTGAATGCACAGGTCTTGTTTCTCCACTTTTATTTATGTTAAGGTTGATCAGTGGGTCCAGGGACTATCTGCCTGTTCTTTTCATATAATTGTTTAGCATTTGCTAACACTTCTCTTTACTTCAGTAATAGTTGAGTAAAACCAGTTTGTTCACACTTATAGGAAGCCAGATTGTGAGCCTTTGGGCGGACTTTATGCTCCTGCGTCACCAGAGCCTACTTTGTTACAGAGAGAAGCTCAATAATATTTGCCGGATTAAATTACAACCATAATTCAGAATAGCCATTCTCAACATTTTCAGCCTGTGACCCAACTGGGAACACCTGTACTCACCCCTTTTGGAGGAGGTTCCAGGAGACAAAGAGCCATTTACAAATGGCTGAGGGTGGGGACTGAGACAGTGCTAGGGCCTC
Organism: Macaca thibetana thibetana; assembly: GCF_024542745.1. NCBI lineage: Eukaryota > Metazoa > Chordata > Mammalia > Primates > Cercopithecidae > Macaca > Macaca thibetana. The sequence continues at coordinate 83,720,113 of NC_065579.1, forward strand.
TTGGGAACACACACCCTTCCCTCCCAGCTCAAGCTTCGAACAATGTGTCGAGGGGCCTTTAAAAACCATTTACAACAAGCGTTGGGTAGTGAGGGGCAGCATTTAAACAGTTGTGTATCTGAGTTACAATCTCAACTCTCCAACTGATTCTGGATTGAATTTTAAGCATTTTCCGTCATTTCCTGCAAGCAACCATCAGTTACCACTGGCAGCACAGTTCTGTGTTAGATCTAAAACTCAGTGATTCTTATAAAAACCCAGCAGTCCCTTTTGATGTGACAGAGAAAAATTGAGGGTGAAGACCTAGAGTTGGCTTATACTCATTCCGTTTTTATCACATAAAGAACAAAACTACTGGAGCACAAGCCCCAGTTTTTGTGGAAGGCAATTAAATCCTAACTCTCTCCAGCAAAATCATCAAGATCCAGGCTTGAAGCCCCTCCATGCCATTACCTTTCCATACATTCTCCTTAGTCTGATGACTGAAATTTGTAAACAGCTGTCCCTATCATTAGTGTGAGTTACTGAGAGTCCAGCTACAATTCTATCCTTCTTTTCTAACTGTTAAGTTATATCCAAAAAGGGAAACATGTCAGCCCAGTAGGGCTCACATGATAATGACTTATCCCATCAAGTCTCAATAGTCTTCGAATGGGGAAAAGTACTGGCAAGGATTACCCCAAACAAGGGATAATCCTAAGTGACATGTTTAGAAACCCTGATTTTCTTTTTTTGTCTAAAGGATTAGCTCTAGCCTCCTCAACAGTTAAAAATCAGGTTGCTTCCCTAGCTGACAGCAGGGGGCAGCAGATCAGAGTCAATTCTGTGCAAGTTGTTTCAAGGATGGAAAATCTGCGATGGAAAAATCCTCAAAGTACTTAAATCTAAATATAGAAAACCTAAAAATTGATTCCTCATTTAAAATTTATTTGACAAAAGAGGAGAGCTAAGTATAAAGAATTTTGCATTTATTTTCAGTTCATATTCTATATTACATTTATTTTTCAGTTCATATTGTATTAGGTTGCATCTTGTGAAGTTGCCATTTTTTTTTTTTTGGTAAGTCAGAAGGTGTTAAATACTGGTAACTTCATAGGATCAAACCTTATAGTTTGGAGCAGAATTTAGATATAGAACTACTCTTTAAGTATACACAAAGAACAGGCACGTGTTTGCATTCAGCAAACGCCCCTGGTTCAGAGAGATGATGATGAGTCCTTGTGGACGTTAAGACCAGTTCTTGCCTAATGCACCTGCCCCTGCCTCTTCCTGAGATCATAGATAACCTTCAACTCCCATGACATCTTTTCCGAAACCAATCACATCTCCAGTGTCAGTCACTCTGTCCCCACCCATGTTTTTAAAAATCTGTCCCGGTGACCTGTGTAGACCTATCTTGCTCTTTCTGGTTCTCTTGTTGTTTATTAGACAGGACACAGCTGGGTTTAAAACCACAGGCTTCCACATATTCCCCTTCATTTCACAATCTCAATTTTGAAAACAAGGTTTTTATGTCTGAGTTGCCAAGCCTGAGTGAGTTCTTGGGCTGTTCTGTAAGTATTTTTCAAAGTGTGGTTCCTGGACCAGAAGCATCAATATCACCTAGGAACTTTTTAAAAAACAAATTCTTTGGTCCTACCCAAACCTACTGAATCAGACATTCTAGATGTGGGAGTCTAGCAATATGAGCTTTGGTGATTCTGATGCATGCGGAAGTTTGAGAATAACTGCACTAGGTCATAAAACTGTGTTTCTCTTTTGACTTTTGTTTTCTGTTATCGACTGCTTTGTACACCACATTGTTTTTCTGTAGACAGTGTCTAACTTCCTTTCCAGAGGCTTAACGTTCAGTTTAATCCTAGATTAGTTGCTGTACTCCTGTTATATATAAAATAACTTCCAGTTGCAAAATTCTAACTTCTTGGGATGCTGATATCACCCAGTCTGGCTTCTGCAATGCTGGTCTCTGCCCACATGCTGGAATCCATGAAACTGGCCACTGGCGTCAGTACAACTGAAGTTTGTGGTGCTCCATAAATATGCTGCTTTGCCTACCCACAGGAGTCTCTTATTGATTGGCACTACCCCTGAGACTTGTCCTGTACTATGTCTGGTCTTTCTCTAACTTACTAAGACAAAATAACCAAGTCTGGGCTTTAAATATGCCTCATGCTTTCCCGGTTGTTGAAATCATATTTGAGCAGTTAAAATAATAGGAACTGTTAGGATCTGTCATTTAAAGTGGATAATTTTACTCTAAAAGAGGTCCAAATATTTGGGGCTTTTTTGAAAGGCATTTTATGCTTGCTTAAACCTTTCATCATCTTTATCTCTGTAGCAACATGGAGGTAAAGGAAAATGCCATCTCATACAAATGTAAATTTTGAGAAAGAAACGGTATTATTTAGGCACAGTTTTCTTTCAGACAATCCCTGTTTGCTTATTTGTCCATTTCTCCACTAGATATTGAGTTCCCTGAGGAAGGAAATATTTGTCTTGCTCAGCCTTGTATTTCCCGCAGTAGCCTATAAGACAGTAGATACCTAACAAATGTTTAAGAAATGAATAAATTGAAAAAGACACACACACACACACACAAACCCACTCACATGCAGAAATAAAGGTTACATTTCTCCAACTTGTCTAGATTATTAAATGTTTTTCAAATAAAAAATGGATTCTTTGCATTTGACCAAGATTTAAGCTGAGTGTCTATTGTTGTGTTCAAGATAGTGGGCTAGAGTTCAATTGGTGGCAGGATTGGGACCTCTGTCAATTATGGACCTGGCAAAACTACTGTCCTGAGAATGAAGATCATCATCACATCTCAGGTGGAAAAGGCCTCAGAGGACATCTATTCAATCCCTTCCATTTTTTTTGGAGGAGGAAACTGAAGACCACAGAGGTGAAGTCCATTTCACAAGGTCACTGAGTTGGTTAGGGGCAGACTTGGAACAGAGAGCCCAGGATTCCTGACTTTTAATCTCTTCACAGTCGGCTTTTGAAATAGCTTTTGGCAATTATTTATAATGATAGAACCACATTGGAAAGTTTGACTTTTTCCCAAATACTTTTTTCAAGATTTTAAATATCTTAGAAAAATGACAAGATGCCTGAAGCCGTATGTTCTGATGTATTTAAATTATTCTTATCTGCTTCATTTAAGAGAAACTTGCTATAATTTTTTTTCTAAAGAGGTTCAAAGATGCAACATTTCCAAGCTTATAAATGAAAAATTCATTAGATATAGCACAGCCCAATTAACTCCAGTGTTAACCACAGGGTTCCTGAGATGATCAGTTAAGTTCACATGTATCTAAACTCAATTTTCTTTAACTTCATTTATAATGAAAGAAATAGAAATAAAAATGAGACACCATTTTTTGTCTATCAGATTGGCAAAGATTAAAAAGTTTGACAGTGTTTTTGGAGGGCAGTTTGCTGATGGAACCAAACCTCTAAATGCATATGGCCTTTTATCACTAATTTCACTGCTAGTTATTTCTATTAGTGATAAAATTAGAAATGTGCAAAGATTTCCATGTACAAGGATATGTTTATCCTAATCTTATTTAGAGTCATAAAAACTAGAAGCAACATACTTGTCTATAAATAGGTAACATATCATATACATTATGATAACCCAGTAAACAAAAATTATGCAGCTATTCAAAAAGACAAATTATATTTATATTTATGGAGACTGGAAGATCTCCAGGACATGGAAAGCAGGGGAAAAATAGGGTTCAAAACCTCAGGTATAGTATAGTCCTTTTCATATAAAGTTTGTGTGTGTGTGTGTGTGTGTGTGTGTGTGTGTGATTATAAAGAGACATATGCAAGAATGCCTTTCAAAATATTGACAGCAATTACCTAGGATGAATTTGAGCTGCTTTTTATTTTGCTGTTTACATTTGCTTGAGTTTCATATATGAGCAAGGATAAGCTTTAAAATTAGACCAAAAAAACCCTAAACAAAATAACCCTACCTCCCCACAAAAGATCTACCTTCATGTTTTAAACAAAATAAAGGTAAATAATGTTTTGGTATTGCCAAATTCTGCTTTATGATATTCTAAGGAATGAGTACCAGGCAAATGCATTTAAGACATTTCAAAAGCATGAGAGAGAGGATTTCAAATATTATTAGATTTGATTCTTAATTTAAAATTGGAAAAATAAAAGTTAATTTAAGTTCTGTTCATGTTCTTAACTTTTTTAAAGATACCTTTGATGAAGTAATTCATGACCCCAGACTTTAAAAAGTTAATTATTCAAATTGACAAAAATTGCATATATTTATCATGTAAAACATGATGTTCTAAAATATGCATGCATTGTGGAATAGCTTCATTAAGCTAGTTAACACATGCATTACCTCATATATTAGCATTTTTGTGGTTAGAATACTTAAAAATCTACTCTCTTAGAGATTTTTGAGAATACAATACATTGTTGTAACTATAGTCCTCATGGTGTACAATAGATCTCTTGATCTCCTGAATAACTGAAATTTTGTATCCTCTGACCAACATATCCCCAACTCCTCCCCGCCCCCACCCCCAGCCTCTGGTAACCACCATCCTGCTCTCTGCTTCTATGAGTTCAACTTTTTTAGAATCCACATATAGGTGAGATCACATAGTATTTGCCTTTCTGCACCTGGCCTATTTCAGTTAACATAATGAATGACCCCTGACTTTGATCCACATATATCTTGAATTGTTTTTAGCACTGATGGCTGTTCTGGACCATGTGTGTTTGTCCTGCCCATGTACCCAAGCGACTCTTGTTACCAGGAAATCGACAGCCAGTCATGGAAATGATTATGGCCACCTGCTGTGTAAGTGCTATGAGCACATGTGCCTTCTGTGCCAAAGCTATCAGCTCATGCTGCTAATGCCGGTATTTTCTGGGGAAGCTTGTCCTAGAGGAAGTGACTGGAGATAATGGAGCAATATACAATTCTCTTTTTTTTGAGAAAACTAATTTCAATACCAGTGAAATTTCTATCGCTAAACAGCAAGCACTTTAACTGAATTTTAAAAATTCTAAAAGAAATTGGAAACTAGTCTGAAAATTGGAACTAGAAACATTGATGAAACACAAGGAACTAGAAACACTGATGAAATACAAATGGAATTTTAACCATTCTGTGTAGTTACATCAAAAGTCTTTCCTCTTCATCCTCCTCCTGTTTCAAGGTTCAGCAAGAAGGCCAGTGTTTTTGGTGACAAGTGAGCAATGGGGAGAGAAGCAGGAGCTCCATTAACATTTGTTGAATGAATGAAGTTTCACTTTAAATTAAAATTTTGCAAGCACCAGGCTCACCTGAAGAGCCTCACCCTCAGAGATTCTGATTCAGTAGGCCTTTGCAGACTCCCCAAATTTGCTTCTAGGTAGTACTGATCTGCTGGTCTTAGGACTATCTTGAGTAGCACTGCTTTAGATTGCAGTCTGTTCCCTATGTTTGAATTTTGACCCACTCTGACATGCCCGATGGCAGGAGAACACTTCTCTAGCTGGGAAGGTTGTTCCAGGACTCAGAAAGGCCCAATAGGACACAAAGGAAGAAAGGGATATCCTCTCTGACAAGCCAGGCAGATCTGCTGAATTTGGCGTGGCGGTTGATGAGCAGCGCAAATGCTCTGGCCAGCTTGCTGTTACATCCAACCTGCACCAACTCTATCCAGATCAAGCAGGTTGGCATACAATTCATGCATATGAATAGCTGCTACTCTGGAGGATATCTTATATGTATTTTCGTAGAGTAAAATTTGCATTTACATATAGCACATTTCTGCACAAGTGGATATGGCAAGATCTATGTATATATATGGAAGGAAGATTGGAAAGATTGTGTGTACTGAACCAGGGATTAAGCTAAATGTCTGTTGAGTAAACCAGGCTATTTAGGGAAAAGAAATGGTAGTGAGAACTAGCATTTATGAAGCCTCTGTTATGTACCATGCACTAAGAACCTTCATGCACATTGTCTCAATTAATCCTTAGCACAAGTGACATGATAAGGTGGACACTGTGAACCTTACTTTGTGGATGAGGTCTCTGAGTCTCAGAGGTTAAACAACTTGCCTAGTAAAAAATGAAATTACTGAATGGCAAACCTGGAAGTTGAATTCAGTTACTGTTTTCAAAGTCTATACTCTCTCCACTTTATTTCCATTGATGCAACATGAAGCAAATAAGCATTATCTAACCAGAAAATATTAGTATGAATCTAATATCAATTTGTATTCCCTATGCCATTTATTACTCTCCTTGTTCTGGTTTTTGCTGAACACACAAAAGGGCTCAATACTAATACTCTAATTGTTTGGAAACTATCATCTCAAAAATATTGATTTCCTTATGTGGTAGCATTTGATTGAATTAATGTATTTTAAAAAGCATTTTCTTTTTACTAGCTCCATATCATAAATTAGAGATATGTGTTTATGTGCCTCCCTGTTATAAATGTTCAGATGTCAATATTAAAGCATTTTGGATAGCAAAGGACCTGATTTTGGCAGAAATAACTTGGCCATGAATAAACCCAGAAGTGAAACCAAGCTTACAAAGGCTTGTATGATCTTTTTATTATATGAGAATTAAAAAAAAAAAGAGTTGCATGCAGTGTAGTGGCAAAGGGGCAAAGGGGCAGAGAGTCCTAATTTACAGCATGAAACATGCTACTGTAGTCACAAAAATGATACTTTTGAATAATTTATAATAACATGGGAAAATGATACTGTGTAATGCTATGTAAAAAAGTTTCAGAATTAAAGTGTCCATGCAGTGTGACTTCAATGAAAGAAAACCGTATATACATAGAAAAAAAGATTTGTAGGAGCTACAACAAAATAGTAGAAATGACCATATTGTGGGATGTGCTCATGGGTGTTTTTTGCTTTCTTTTCAAAACTTGTAAGTATTTTCCCGCTGCTTATTTTCTACCATGGGTATATTTCTGTTGTTTATTTTCTACCATGAGCATCTGGGCCACTGGGGCCTCCAGCCCACGTGGGATGTGCTTATGGGTTATTTTCACTTTCTTTTCAAAACTTGTATTTTTCTGCTGTTTATTTTCTACCATGAGCGTATATCACTTTAATAATGAGATATACATCTTTTTAAAGTTAATCTAGTAATTCTTCTCCTATCTATAAAAGTTTGCAGGTAGTCACAATTATTTTGGTAGTTGCATGGTTTGAGTGTCCCTACTAAAACTCACGTTGGAACCTTAATTCCCAGGGCAGCAATGTCGCAGGTGGAATTTTTAAGAGGAGGAGCCTGATGGGAGGCATCTGGACCATGGGGCCTCCACCATCATGGGGAGCTTGATGCTATTTTTGTGATAGTGAGTTCTCACACGTGGGACTAGATTAGTTAGTGTGAGAGTGGGTTGCTATAAAGTGAAGTTCCTCCTCATTTTGGCTCTTTTTTTTTTGGCATACCCACTTTCCCTTCTGCTTCTCTGCCAGCTGCATGAGGCCCTCACCAGAAGCTGAGCAGATGCCAGCACCACGTTTCTTGGACTTCCCAGCCACCAGAGTTGTAAGCCAAATAACTCTCTTTTCTTTATAAATTATCCAGTCTCAGGTATCTTGTTATAGCAACACAAAACGAATCAAGACAGTAGCTGTCACGGCAGTACACTGTATGTTGTATGTGTGTTTCTGTCTGTATAGGTAAGAAGGAGATGGGGATAGGGTAGTGAGAGTGGTGGAGTTGAGCCAAATGATTCCTTATTGATGATATTTTTCTTCTGTCATTATTTTCAAGGGTTCTGGAATCAGATTAATATGCTGGCAATGTACTTTATTTTTCAAGATGCAATATACTAATATATGTCAGATGGGATTCATCTATGTACTTGAACATGTGGAAGAGGAAGGAATATAAGAAGTTTCTACATATGTAAGAGAAAACCTATCTCTTGGATTCTTAGAAAATAAAGTGAGTTAATAAACCCAGTAAAATAGTGCCTGGCATTTAGGAAATGTTAGCTATTATTATTTCATCAAAAGGAGCTGCTTTTAATTTTAAACTTAAGCTCTGGGTCTCATGATTTTCTCCTTTCATTACTTCTGAGTAACTTAATTCTGCTCTGTTAACTTTCCAGATAAACCTTCAATTTTCAAAGGAAACTTAGTTCTGAAAAAATGAGGCTTTTGTAGAAGGGCTGGACACAATTATGTGTAGGTACCCTAGAGAGAAAGGACAGGGCACTCTGTACCTCTCCAAGAGCCTAGTCATCCCTAGAGAGAAGGGACAGGGTGCCATGTACTTCTCCAAGAGCCTAGTCACCAAGGAGAAGAGTCAAGCAGAGCAAGGATTTATGGGGTTCTTGAGTCACCAGCCTTTCTCTGTTGCGCTCTCTTTAGCATCACCTTGAAGAGCTTAACCCTTACTCCATGGCTATCAACACTATCTTCAGCTCTGAGATTTAGGCTGAGATTTCTGAAAAGAAAAGTAAGCAGAATACACTTGACAGCTTACATGACAGCATGAGTAACCTTTGCTACTCATTTATATTCTAGGTGTATAAAACTATTACTAAACTGAGTGAGGCTGGTGAATTATCTTGTACGAAAATGGAATCAGTGGGATATTAGAGTAGCATAATCAGTTAACACATTTATTGTGTCTCATATATATATGTATTGACTGATATATATATGTGTATATATATGTGTGTGTATATATATACACACACACAAGTTGCTAAAAGAAATAAGATTAAATGTATATAATTAGAGCCTACCCTTAAGGAGCTTCAAGCCATCTTGTGTGATGGACTTTACCATGTTACAAAAGTAAAAAGTTCATATTGTTTTATATTTAGGGAAATGCAGATGAAATCCAAACAAATTGTAGAGTCTAGTTAATAGTAAGTACCAAAGGACCAAGGTTGGTTCATTGGTTGTAACAAATGTACCACAGTAATGTAAGATGTTAACAGTAGGAGAGAATGCATGCAGGGTACATGGGAACTCTGTGTATTATCTTTGTACTTTTCTGTAAATCTAAAACTACTCCAAAAAAGAAAAAAAAGTTAATGAAAAAAATAGCCTCTGTGAAGCACTGGACATTTTTGCCTGCAAGCACACTTACCATCTTTCAGCTCTGGCCTCCTTTCATGTAACCATAATAATATAATGACCAATCATCTTAATTTTATTTCTCCAGGAAAGACCAGTGTGTTCCCTAGTTCCAACTGCACAGAACTTAGGCTTTGGGGTTGCCTTTGCAGTGGATATAGGACATATGTAGCCTGATGAGGTAGAAATCAGGTCAGCTCTTTGGCTTGGGGAAAGCAGAATGTCCTAATTTTTCCTGAGTACCTGGTTGTAAGGATTTGGTAACTCTGGAACCTTAGTTCAAGATTTTGGTATTATTTGTTAGGACTACCCAATATTAAACAGGTTTTGTGCAAGTGGGACAGAAAAGAGGCAGAGAAATGTTTCTCCTGTGTGAAATGACAACGCTTTCTCCTCTCTGGGCTTCAGTTTCCTCATCTGGAAACTGGGGATCCACCAGTTCTAGCATTGCTTGGTAGCACCACCTCTACCATCTCCACCTCTACTTCCAGCACTTCCATCAACTCCACCACCTCCTTCATCTCTACCTCCACCACCACCGTCACCACCTCCAACATCACTCTCACCAACACCATATAATTATGGAACCAGAAGCCATACTAAATATTATAAAAATGGATTCTGATGAGGTAAACATCTTAAAGGTAAACTCTGCAGAGGTGAACATACAAAATGGGGCACACCCTCTCAAATGGAGATTCAGAGAGATAAAATTACTCATGTCATCTAGGCAAGAAATTCTTCTTTTCACCTATTAAAATGTGGGCTGGCTGAAAACCCTTTTTCCCACTAGGTTCAATGGAGTTGAGATGATAATGAAGGCACCCTGTCCATTACTAACTTATATAGATGAGAAGTTAGAAGGCATTTAATCTGTTAATCTCTTCAAAATTGTGCATCTGCACAAAAGGCCTTGAAATCCGGTTACTCTGGAGACTTAACAAGAGCTGTCTAGTATAATTAGATCAGCATGATGAATACAAACCTCTAAACTATCATTTAACACTTTGGTGGGCAAGGGAAATAGCGTGTTTAATAAAACTGTCTGCATCCATCCATTGGGGTTGGCATTATAAGGTTCATTACCATATCCACACAAAATAAGAGTTTACGGGAAAAATACCACAGAGCGACACAATGAAAAAGATAACTATTTTAAGTGAGGCAAGGGAACTCTCAACATAGACGTGCCTCAAGGAGGGGATGTGAATGTTGGCTAAAACCTGTAAATTCCTTTCTTAAAGTGTTCCAAATTTATGGATGACAATGCTTCATTTTGGAAACTGACTTTGGGCCATGCTGCATTTTTCAAATGCTTTAAGACCTGCAGCTGCTGCTTCCTGCAGGGCGTGAGACCAGTGCTGGATTGTCTTAAGCCATTAGATCCCAGTCTTAAATCTCTTCTGGAGTTCAGTGCACTGTCACTTATTGCATTAGAGGTTAAGTTCTGAGGCAGCAATTGTCAGAAGTATTTTCTTCACAAAAACAATAAAACATGAGTCCTGAAAGGATGACCTGGTCTAGTAAATGGCTCAGGGGCTGGGAAAAGACTGCATCGTGCTGCTGCAACTCTGCCTCACAAATGTATGCCATTTGAGTTCCCTCGGGAAATTCACTGCACCTAAAAACTACATTTCAGTATCCTTGTCCTGAAAATTAGACTTTCTACGTGGTCTTCATTTTTGATTGAGTAAGCATCCTTTGAAATGAAGATGCTTACTGAAGAAAACAGGTGTGATCAGCTCTGAGAAACAGGATTGATACCTCTTATAAGAAAGTGTTGGTAAAGTCTTCTCAAAATTCTTAGTCCAGTGGCTCTCAAAGTACGGTTCCTAGACCAGAAGCACCCATATACCTCAATAACTTGTCAGAAGTGCAATTTCTCTACTGAATCTAAAACTCTAGGGGGTGGGCTCTGTAATTTGTATTGATGGATATTCTTGAAGCCTTAAACTAAAGCAAGATGTTCAGAGGGTTCAGAAGAGAGGAAATAAAATAGTTAGGTCTTGGGTATTAAAGCTTCAAAGGAAGTCTGAAGCAAGTGGAAACTGGGCTTTAGGGGTAATGTATGTGTCAACTACAGATACATAGACTTCTGGGTCCGGAGGAGAACTTAGAACATACAGCCCAGTTAGGCCCCTCATTTACAAAGGGGCAAAGTCAAATGATTTGGCAATTCATATTCCTAGACTTCTTCATTACCTAGAGCCAAGTGTCTCAATTAGCATGTTTATAAGCCATAAAGAGGTTGCAGCTGTGCACTCAGGCCCCCACTGAGTGAGCAGACAGGTGTGAGTAGCCAGGACCCTTGGTGAGTATCCTGAGAAGAGCAGTTCTGGTGGTGTACGTCATGCAGAGTTGGACGACATGAACCCAGAGGAAAGCCAGAGAAAAAATGAGTTGGTAACATTTTGATCGACTTATGGTCCTATAAATGAGGGTGGCTAAAAAATAAAAGGAAAGTTATATGATGACAGCCGAATAGTTCTCCATGAGCACATCCTAGAAATGCTGACGCGGGGGTTCCTCAGCATTACATGAGGTGCAAAATTTTAATTTTTTTTTTTTACCAGAATTTCAGGAAGAAGGATGGACTATGTGCTGGTTCTTGTTGGGTCCTAGTCAGTGCAGGTGACCTGACCATGCTTCCTAGGGACTGTGTGCAGAGGGAACAGTCAGACACAAGGAGCCTGGACTTTACAGACAGGGAAGTGTGCATGGCAGCATAGCATGGATGAGGAAGGGGTGGATGAGAATGCATCTTGGAGGAGAGGAATGGGTAAAGAGAAAGAAAGAGAGGGAGAAGTGGGAAGAGAGAGAGAAAGCTGGGAAGAGAAAGAAAGAGGTGGTGAGAGAGTGAGAAGAGGGAGCAGTTACTGTGTGTGGCAGGGCAGAAGTTTAATGAGATGGAAAGAGACCTACAGAAGGCTTTTGAGAGACTTTCTGCATGAAGTGTTATGGGATCCCCTTAGTTGTCACTGTCAGGAAACTTCATTAATGGTCTACAGTTTCTTCAAAGCTTATGCCATCTGGCTACTATTTCTTTGAAATGGTACTACATGAAGACAGAACCATGTGGGCTCCAGTTATATACTGGATATAGAATACTCTATATAGTATTAATTTCCCTCTGAAGGAACAGCAACCCATGCTCCACTTTTGCTCTGCCCGTATATTTAGAGCAAGATGTAACTCCTTAAGAACAACATGGATCCAATCCTCAGAGACTTAATTTAAGGAAATGTCTCCTTCATTTATTGAAGCTTAAATAACCCAATACATTGGTACAATAGTGTGAACTTGCTATTTTAGTCCAAAATAATGATCTTCTAGCACAAAAAGAGAAACAAGTGACCTTTTACAACATTGAGAGGTTTTAAAAATGTAAGAAATAGGAGGGGAAGAGTCTTGAGCAACCTTCCCTTTTTCCCCAAATCATTTAATGAGTGCTTAACATGTGCCAGGCATTATGGTAGGCCAGAGGTAGAAAAGATGAATAAGGTATAATCAGTGGTCTTTTACTTTCGAGAAGATTGAAATGTAACAGTAGTGGCAGACAGAGTGGATAAAATACAGTGCAAATAACAGCAAGTGATAGAAGTATGCGACGGATGGGGCACAAGATTGGAGTCATTTATTGTGTGCCAAGCTCTATTGTAAACATTTTAAAATGTGTTTATTTTATTGTGTTAAAATATACATAACATACATTTACCATTTTGCCTATTTAAACATGTACAGTTCATCAGCATTTGTATGTTCGCATTGTTGTGTGATCATCTCCACACCTTTCCCCCAACTGGAATTCTGCAGCCATTAAACAAGAAATCTTGCCCTTCCCCTCAGCTCAAAATTCTCTACGAAGCACTTCATATATATGGAACCATACAGTATTTGTCCTTTTGTGTCTGCCTTATTTCATTTACCATGATGTTATAGTAAGCATTCAACATTTGGTACTTCATGTAATTCTCAAAATAACTCTATCAGGTTGGTGGCATTTCCCCCATTTCACAGATGAAGGGACTGAGAATCAGAGAAGGTATTTGTTCAAAAGTCACAGTCAATAAATAGCACAGTGTGAATTTGAACGCCAGTATGTGCGATGACGAAATCCAAGCTCCTAACCACAACACTGATTAACCTGGTAGAAAAGAGTGAGTAGAAAACTTTCCAATACAGCTCCTACTAGTTATAAGAATAGAGAATTTCTCACTCTGAAAATGAGATTTGGCCGGACCCAGTGGCTCATGCTTGTAATCCCAGCACTTTGGGAGGCAGAGGCAGGCGGATCATGAGGTCAGGAGTTGGAGACCAGCCTGACCAACCTAGTGAAAACCCGTCTCTACTAAAACTACAAAAATTAGCTGGGCGTGGTGGCGGGCACCTGTAATCCCAGCTACTTGGGAGGCTGAGGCAGGAGAATCGCTTGAACCCGGGAGGTGGAGGTTGCAATGAGCTGAGATCCCGCTACTGCACTCCAGCCTGGGCAACAGAGCAAGACTCCTCAAAAGAAAAGGAAAGAAAAGGAAAGAAAAGGAAAGAAAAGAAAGAAAATGAGATTATTTATCAGCTATTTCAAAGAAAAGGTTGGAAGAAGAGGATCTGGATCTAAGGTTGACTCTGCTTTTTACCACTGGAGGAAAAGCTGTTTCCCTCTGTATGTACTTCTAGTCTACTGAACCCTCTCAGAAACTGGCCTCCGGACTGACATTAATTGTGACAGCACTTTTTGTATCCGCTCCCAAGAAGCCTGGGCCTCATTTCTCCTCTGAGGGCTCCTTTTCGTGGCTGCTATTTCTGATGCTTTGATTGTTTTGGAGCACTTTGCACCTGGAGCCTGAAGAGGACCACTCCGAACCCGACGCCCCTCGCCCCTCTCCCAGCTGTTCTGGAGTGGGATGTGTCCGCACTTGCCAGAGCAATGACAACACTGCGGGACCGCGGAGGCGGCTGGGCGGGGCTGGAGTCTGCGACCGCGCCCGCTGCGCGCATGCCCAAGGCCCCAGCGCTTCTGCTGGGCTGTGGCACGGGTAGGCACTCGGAGGCACGGAATCTCCTGTCTCTTGAATTCTTTGGTCCTCACCTGCCTCCCACTGCACCTGGATTCCCTCTCTCGACACAGGCGCAAGAGACAGATGGTTTCTTCCCAGGATTCTCCTTTCACTGGGACGCATACATTGAAGACAGTGGACAGGGAGAGAGCTCACCTGTCAACTGAGTCTCCCGGCTGCCCCACCCTGCTCCAGCCCTTCAAGGCCAGCTGCCTCTTGACGGGAACAGGGAGATAGCATGTGTGGTGACCTGAGCTAGAACAACCAAAGGACGCAGCTTTCAGATGGATCTTTTCTTTCTCTCTCCATTTTGTCCTTTTAGGTTACGTATAGTAGACATAATGAAAAGGCCGTATTATTTTGGCATCAGGAGGCCTGCGTTCCAATTCTAGCTCTGCTACTTATGAGCTGTGTGTCCTCCAGCAATGCAGTAATGTCCTCTGAACCTCAGTTTCCTTATCTGTAAAATGGGGATAGTAACAATACTGACATCCAGGGTCGTTGTGTGACAATCAAATTAAGTAATATATACCAAAACACTTGCAAAAGTAATGAACTATATGAGAGTTGATGATTATTGTTGTTATTATTATTATTTCTATAGTTACTTTTAGAATCCTGCTTACCTTCCTATTTATGGTAGATGAAGATTACTCTGGATGTCAAGCAAGCATCTCTATACTAGGTTAGCGCCATCATCAGCATTTGCACTGTATGAACACTATGCCCTGTATGGCCAGCAGCCACCTTGGCAGTGGGGAAACAAATCATTCCATCTCTTAGAACAGAGATTCTTATTCCTTGCATAAGTGAGTGAATTGCTCATTTGTTGTACAATGAATCACATCTACTTCTTCATTTCCTAAAATGAAATCATCTAATGAATTGGATGAATAAAGAGGAAAACTGGCTTTTAATTCATTTATCCAAAGTATTTAAATGTGTAATAATTAGCCAGCAGTAAATTATTGTGAGGAGAACAGAAACTCATGTCCAATTAGTCAAATCCTTTCCTACAGTATTTAGGTATGGAAATTCAGTTTCTGTTCACTGGAAGCTAGCTTTCTGGGAAGCTGAATGTGGTCTGCATTCTGTGTGCAAAGTTTTTTATTACCACATGGAGAATCACAATAAGACAGCAGAGGCGGTGAGCTCTAAGCACGTGACATCCGTGGCCCACTGCTGTCATTATATATGAGAGAGAAAAACAAGGATTGAATTCTTAGATGCTTAAGTCAGACAAAGGTCTCTTGAAGGACTCAGTAACAATTCTCAACACAATGCTTAATTCTACCGATTGTGCTCCATCTCCTTTTTCCTTTCCACATCAGCTATTCAAATTCCCTGGGTAAAGCAGAAGGAAGCAGGACCAGATAAGGCTTCCTGGTAAAACTGGGTAACACAAATATTGAGGACAAGTAATGCTTACTCTCAATGGGATTCTGTCAACAAACTTGCCAGAAGAATATGTCCTCCCCAAAAAATAATAACTGAAAAAGTTTATAAACTTATATTCCACTCAAATTATAATTAGAACAATTTATGAATTCAAAGCTACTTTTAAATATAGAAACAGGTCATCATGATGTCTGGGTATTTTCATCAGGAGCCATTACAAATTTTAGAGAATGGAGGGAATATATCAGAAACTTTAGAAATTTGTGTCCACAAATGTCTCTGTTGGAAGAGCAACTATTAACTCAGGTGATAGCAGACTGCTACTTTCAGAGATGCATAAAAGATGGGAGGTTTGCACTCAATCCAGCCTCCTACAAAGAGACTTTCGCTCAACAAAAATCAGTAGACACTATGGTCCCCACTAGAAAGGCTCAGGTAGTCTGGGGACTTGAGTTCAAACCCAGTCTTGGACACTCAAGCAGTTTCCTTAACCTCTCAGTCTTATAGTTCACCATTTATGGCAATGGGGATAAAAATGGCTACCTCACAAGACTGTTATGAGGAATAAACGAAATGTCTGGAAAGGTCTAACATGGCCTGGCAGAGACTAGGAGCATAATAAACGTCAGTTTCCCATTTTCATCACGTCCTCTTCCTCCAGTTCACTAAATGTCTTTTTTAAAAAACAGAATTACATTCTTTTAAATGATCTTATCACCCGTTACTGCTATACTGAGTTTATAAACCAATTCTGGTAAATCTTGTACGATTCCAATTTATGCCCATTTTAAGGCCCTTTTCAACAGTTTTCAATTGGTGTTCAAGGAAGGATTGCAAGCATTTGTTGAGCACCTACAGTACATTGAAGGGTGTCCCCATGACAATTTGCAAGCTCTCTCTACACATACAGAAATAGAAATCACTGAAATGAAGTGAAATGCAAGATTACAAAACTAGTAAGCAGGTAGAATCAGGATGTTCACTCAGGTCTCTTAACATCTCCCTCTGTGTCCGCTTCACAAGGCAAGGTTGCCTGTCAATACGTTTATTTCTTGATATCAGGTTGTCATGCTGATTTTAAAGTTACATTTGAAACGAGAAAAGCTGTGCAATGCTTGCACTCAGAACTTCTGTTTTATAGTCTTCTTTGGACATAACAGAGTGAAAATTGAAGCCAATTTGCAATTGGTTCCCTTGTTATTTAATCAGATGGAGCCAAGTTTACTCTGGTCTTCATATCACATCTCTAGCAACCAGAAGAAGCTGGCAGAATGGGGATTCACAGCTTGCTCTTTCTTGCAGTGGTTGGGACAGGGTGAAATTGCCTAAATTTTAAGTACCAGGACACCAGACCTGGGACAGATTTCCTGAGTGATGACTCAGGTTTCTGAGCCGGTGTCCCTACCGAGGGAGGATATTTGGAACAGTCATTGAGAGCACATTTACTTCCTGGCTAAGATCCTTTCCCTGTCACTTAATACTGTGTGCCCTTACATAACTTTCTAAATCTCTCTAAGTCTGAATTTCCTCATCTCTTAACTCGGGTTAATGGCATCTATCACTTGAGGTCATGATAAGGGCTAAAGACATAGTTAAAGACTTGTTAGCATGATGCCAGGCTATCTAATAAGACTGCAGTCTCCATGGGAGGTTTTGTATCTGAACAGTTCCCACGGAGGCTAGTACAGGGCATGGCACAAGCTAAAAGATCAATAAATATTTAACAGAATTGTACCTTCCATCCATGGGAAGATACTTTTCCTTGGGAGTGCTACAGAGGTTTATTCAGCTCTGTCCTCTTGGCATGGAGCTTTCTGCTTCATGGCAGCCAGTTCCTTTGCTGGACAGCTCTGATAGGAAAGTCTATGAAACATATCAGATCAAAATTTACCTCCTTTTACTTCTATCCACTAGTCTCAGTTCTTCCACTTGAGTCACGCAGTATATTTGATGCCTCTTCTCTGTGGTTGCAGAGGGAAATGGCATGAATGTTATTTTGCAAAGTTGGAAAAAGAAAGGGTAAAAGCTAGTGACTTGCAAGCCAAATTCAGTGTACAGATAGATGTGTTGATCTGCAGTACTGAATTTTTTTTTTTAATCTGAATGTTCTAGGGGAATTCATTCTTTATTTACCTCTCCTCATGGCTCTATACTTGGCCAGCTTCACTCTGCTATGTGACCACCTCTACCATCCCCCAGCCTCACCCAAGGGCTCTGATTTTGTAATCCACAGTGAGTGGAAAGAGTTTTGAAATCAGAATAATCTGAGCTTGAGTCCAGGCTCTTGCTGGCTGTATAATATAGAGTAAGCAAACTAATTTCGGTGAATTACAGCTTTCTTAATGGTAGATGAAGTGCTCTCACTTGCCTTCCAAGATTGCTGTGAAGAATAAAGGAAATAAAGAGCCTAGAATAGTGTGGGACACAGGGCAGGGTCCAAAGAAATCTAAATTCACTGGACACCATCCCTTATCTCCCATCTGAAATTCCTTGTTTACAGGTCAAACACGGAGACTGAAGAAAGAAAAAACATAAGCGATAGAGAAGCTAGATGAGAAACTGTGTTAGAATAGAGGGGATAATGACAACAAGAAGAAAGTGAGAAGATAAGACAACCAATTCACAACACACATGCAAATTCTTATCTCCAAGTAGAGTCACTAACAGGGTTTCAAATGGCTACTCAAAAAGCAGAAGCTCTGGTGAGGTGAGCTAGAGCCAAGTCTTCCTTCAGACTGATTAAATCAAAATCCCTGGGCGTGGGACCTAGGAAGGCATCATTATTTGGAAAAAAATCTTCACGTTATTCCAGTGTGCATCTGTGACTGAGAACCAGGAGCTAGAGGCTCTCTCATTAATAACAGCACACAGGATAATGTGAGAAAAGCTTTCAGTTACCGGAGGCAGCTTTTTCCAGTTTGGGTGGACCAACAGTCCACCTCTAAATGGTGTCAAACAGAGCTGCACTATACATGGATTTTTTGCATTGATGGAAAGAGAAGAATCAGTGAGCAATATTTGATGTATGTTATTAACTCTGTCTGTAGCAGTGGGTATGTATTGAGTAGTCTGGCTACAAGGGGTTTCATAGTATATGAAACATGGACCCCCTACTTGGGTAATTTTCAATTGAGTGGAGGCTCGTACACATTAATGAACACAGCAGACATGGAAAATCTCTCATTGAGGTATTGCAAAAGTATACTCATCTGAGAAATTGGTAGTGGCCTTTCTCAGTTCCACGGACTATGTATTTATCAATCAATTAGAAGCCAGGATCGAAATTTCCAAACACTAAAATATTCTGCAAGGAGTGTAATTAGATTCTGAAACTTAAAAGATAGCATAATGATAATATAGGTACCATTAATTGAGTAATAATTATTTTAAATGTAATAATCAAAAAAGTTTATTTTTTATTTTTTATTTTTATTTTTTGAGACAGAGTCTCGCTGTGTTGCCCTGGCTGGAGTGCAGTGGCGCTATCTCGGCTCACTGCAAGCTCTGCCTCCCAGGTTCACACCATTCTCCTGCCTCAGTCTCCTGAGGAGCTGGGACTACAGGCATCCGCCACCACGCCCGGCTAATTTTTTGTATTTTTAGTAGAGACGGGGTTTCACCATGTTAGCCAGGATGGTCTGGATCTCCTGACCTCGTGATCTGCCCGCCTTGGCCTCCCAAAGTGCTGGGATTACAGATGTGAGCCACCGTGCCCCGCCAAAATGTTACTTTTAAAGGAGAAGAAAAGTGAAGAACAAGAACAGGGATTGGATTATTTAGAACATTGTTATTAATGAGATGCTTTTTCTTAGTTAAAAGCATTACCATCTAGGAATAAACAAAATGTGTTTGACTTTCCATAATTATAAATAAATTTCATAAATTTATACTTCATAGCAAGGGGCCTGGAAGTTCAAGTTCACATTTTCATATTACAGTCTTTGCATTTGAGGCAGATACCCCCTAAAGTTATTAAATGATCAACCTTCCCCAAAGAAGCAGCAAACAAAATCCTGATCGATTCTCACCTAGCAAGCTGTCTTCCTTCTTGAAGGATTTCAGCATCTGTTTGGTTTTTGTCTAAAGTATCTTCCCAAAACAGCTCAGCTTAACTTTCTGCTCTTTGACTGTGGTCAGCAAGGTGGGAAATTATGAGGGGGAAAATTAGAATTTGGAAGTGGGCACTGACAGAGTTGTCATCTGACCAGAGAAGACGAATGAGGAGACAACTAGGAAGGCTGCATGGGAGAAATACAATTAGACCTGTGGATCCATGGAGAGAATTAGAGTTCAGCAGAATTTCCTCCCTCCAGGAGTTACCAATTCAATTC
The DNA here is from genome assembly GCF_024542745.1 of Macaca thibetana thibetana. NCBI lineage: Eukaryota > Metazoa > Chordata > Mammalia > Primates > Cercopithecidae > Macaca > Macaca thibetana. The sequence continues at coordinate 83,739,997 of NC_065579.1, forward strand.
TGTAAAATTATAAATGATGCTATCACTTTCCAAACTGGGTAAGTGCATACTATATTTCTTCACTTCTCCCCAATCCCCAATCCCCACCAGCTGCTGAAAAAACAAAGTACTAGATAAACAAAAAGAATGCCTACCTTGGATTTTCTCTCTGTGGAAGCACTAGACTTGTTTATTAATCTGAAGCTTCTAAAGCTATTCATGTTCATTGTTAAAATGCAATTTTAACAGAATTGTATGAACTGGCAACTAAGAAGTTTTTTAGAGCATTTTTGCCGAAGTTGATTTTAAACACAAGCAATCAGTATATCTATATTCATGCAAAGAGACTTTAATAATATTTAGTTAATATTACATTATACCAACAGTGAGCAGATCCCATGACTAGCTTTCCCAGTTATGGTGCCATTGTGTCTCTTCTGTTTAGATGAAACACATGGTCGTATTTATAGCTGAGGCTTGGAGTGGCATTATTTCTAGTCTGATTAATTGTACACGTCTTTCTCATAGTTTAGTCAATGTTGCAATATTCTATTTTAAAAAATTGTTTTGGGAAGGATTAATGAACGGTAAAGTACAGAACTGAAAAGAAGAGTAGTTTTTTAAAAAAAATAAATAGTTTTAAAAACCACTTATTATTCCAGCATCCAGAGATAATTACTACTAATATTTTAGAATGTTTCCTTAGAGTTCTTTTTGTTAAGCATCTTAACACAGTGGATCTTTCCAAGTTTTTGTCTTACCTTTGTTTTTTGCTTAGTATGTTTTAAGCACTGTTGCATGTCAGTATAAACTCTGTCAGCATGATTTTAAATTGCATGTAGTATTCCATAATATGTAAGCACTAGAAATTATTTCCCTTAAAAAATAAGACCAAGCAACTGCTCCCTTTAAAATTTAGAACCCATTAAGTATTACTTTATATAAAACATCTGGTAGAACTACACACTAAATTGCCTGTGTTCACACTGGATTGCCTTACAGAATATCATACTTTGTTTCCAAGCACAAAGAAACTGAGTGGAGACAGGTGGCCTTCTCGCCCCAGCTGCTGCCTTTTTCATGCAAAGTAAGTCTAACCAAATCCTCATGGGTAAGAGGAATAGAGAGTCTCATCTGACAAGCAGGTAAAGTCTGAAATATTCTCGTGATTATGGACAGGTTACCTAGGGGGACAGGCATTTGTTAAAAACCTGCTATAAGCAAGAGAGTGCTAGGTGCTGGGAATATAAAAACGAATAAGATGCAGTTTCTACCTTAGGAGGGCTGGCAACATTGGCCCAGTCTGCACACCTGGGTTCAACTGGAACTCTGTCCTCATCCTGGCTGGACCCGGACATCTCACCTACCACTTGTGAGCCTTCTTCCTCCACCATCAGCCTGTGCTGAGGGTCTGCTGTAAAAGGACTGGCCTACTGGTACTGTGAAATTGTGGTTGAAGGACTGTGTGCTCTCTGGCACTGCCACCTGAATTTTCTTGGTCAGTGACACTGACATTACACTGCAGGCTTGTTGATGATCACGTCACCTTTTAGTCTTTCCCATTTCCCTGTGGTGCTTGGTCCCAGCACGTCTTATAGTCACACTTGCTAGGCAATTGGTGCAACCTCTTAAAAAATACCTCTTTCCCATCTTCTCACATTTGTAGTTTGATCTAATAGCATCTATTGAGGGCCTGTTGTATACACTATCCCCAGCGAGCATGTGGGGTCTAATGCAGGTGTAAAGACTGGACTGAGCTTCTGAGGCACTTACAGTCTAGTTGAAAATATTCAATGAGCATGTGGAAACAAAAGTAAGATCACGATAACATGCCCTTCACTGGCACTGCATGTAAGTCCCAAGAGGTCAAAGCAAGTAAAACAACAGTAGTACAAGGAAAATTAAGGGTCTTCTGGCAAAGTGATGGAGGAAAGGCTGAGAGGAAATTGGTGAGTATTCTGAAATGGAGACATAAGAGGAGGCATGGAGTAAAATGTGTGTTGGAGGCATATGTGTGGTGCCCAATGGCAAAGGGTACCAGACTGCACTGAAACGATGAACTCTACAAGAGTCCTGCTGGCCTTTTCTTACTTCAGAATATGCATAGTCTGTTCTCTTTTGTCAGGGAAATGCTGAAGGCTATTACAACAGATACTTTGCATATTCTATAAAAAAAGTTCTGCATTTCCCCCCCATACCTCAATGAAACAATATCGAGCTTTGTGACTTTATAAGATTGAATTAAGAAAATTCTGAAAAATGGGTGATATATGCTTATTTTCCTTGGTCACTGACTTTAGAAAAGACATTTATTTTTCACAGTTTCATCATTAGAGTTGAGATTATTAGTTTTCTACTCCAGTGTCTTTCTTCCTTAGTAACATGGTTTTCAGGTAGATATATTACCATGCAGAATCAATGAGTCTATTTCCTAGGGGAACCCATCTCCAGTAGCCAGTTTTGACTACTTGATTAAATTCTGGGCAATGAAGTATAAGCAAATGGTCTCTATGAAACTTCCACAAAGACTCCTTAAAAAAAGAAAAAAAAAAGGAAGAGTAGATTATTTTTTACCTTTCTAGCCCCACCTTTCTTCCTTCTTGCTGCCTTGAACTCAGAGATGATGAATAGAATATGAGGACTAGGTCCTCTTCTAAGGTATAGCAGAGCAAAGAGTGGAAGAGGCTTGCATTTCTGACTACTTAGGAGCTCTTATACTAGCCCCAAATGATATAATACCAGATTTCCTTTTTGTGAAACAGAAATAAACTGCTGTTTTGTTCAAGCCACTTTGTTTACATATTCATTTCGTTAAGTACATAGAGTGTATACTCTCAAAAAGAGGAGCAATGTTTATGCCACGTGGTCCATCGGGAGTGTTCAATGTTGATGATGGTGGTGGTGATGATGAAATGAAAGCCAAGAAAAAAAATGGCTTAAATAACTATGTATTTTCTTTATATTTCTCTTCTTTATTTGCACATCCCAGCTCCTTCCAACATATTTCCAATAGTGGAATAGACCTTTGTCAATGATAAATTTGTGATAATTTACCATTACAAAGCAATTGTCACAATAGTGACTTTTTCCTCTTAAACTCATGGTCTTTGAGTGCAAAAGTAATGCTTGCTTCCACTACTATACTTTGCTTTTATTATAGATTTGCAAGAAAGCTTCTTGAATCTAATAAGGCAGATTTCCAAAGCAAAGGCATCCCTATTTAGCTGCATTTAATCTGGATTGTGTAATATCAAACAATCTGGCATAACAACAGATGAAAGGCGTACTCTTGTCTCTTTAGGAAACAATATACTCACTCAAATTTATTTCTTTTCTAGCTTTATTTCAAATGTTGAGAAAGAACTATTTTTGGATTTTTTAATAAAAAACTATGTTTGAGAAAGGGTCTACCACCTTCGTTAATACTCTGTACCAGTAGCAGAAAGAAAACGTGGGAGGTATGGGAAGAAGGGGAAAATGTGTATATAGCAGAATGTCAATGAGACTGTTGAGGATAGTTAATAATTTGTAAGTTCATCTAATCATTTACTTTTCAAAGACCCTTTTGAAAACAGCATACATAATATCTATTCAACAATGACCTCCTCTTCAGGGAGAACCACAAACCACTGCTCAGGGAAATAAGAGAAGACATAAACAAATAGAAAAACATTCCATGCTCATGGATAAGAAGAATCAATATTGTGAAAATGGCCATACTGCCCAAAGTAATTTATAGATTCAATGCTATCCCCATCAAGCTATCATTGACTGTCTTCACAGAATTAGAAAAAACTACTTTAAATTTCATATGGAACCAAAAAAGAGCCTGTATAGCCAAGACAATTCTAAGCAAAAAGAACAAAGCTGGAGGCACCACGCTACCTGATTTCAAACTATGCTACAGGGCTACAGTAGCCAAAACAGCACGGTACTGATACCAAAACAGATATAGAGACCATTGCAACAGAACAGAGGCCTCAGAAATAACGCCACACATTTACAATGATCTGATCTTTGACAAACCTGACAAAAAAAGCAATGGAGAAAGGATTCCCTATTTAATAAATGGTTTTGAGAAAACTGGCTAGCCATATGCAGAGAACTGAAAATCAACTCAAGATGGATTAAAGACTTGAACATAAGACTGAAAACCAAGGCAGTACCATTCAGGACATAGGCATGGGCAAAGACTTCATGACTAAAACACCAAAAGCAATGGCAACAAAAGCCAAAATAGACAAATGGGATCTAATTAAACTAAAGAGCTTCTGCACAGCAAAGGAAACTATCATTAGAGTGAATAGGCAATGTACAGAATGGGAGAACATTTTGCAATCTATCCATCTGACAAAGGTCTAGTATCCAGAACCTACAAGGAACTTAAACAAATTTACAAGAAAAAAACAACCCCATCAAAAAGTGGGCAAAGGATATGAACATATACTTCTCAAAAGTTTTTTTTTAATTTAAAGATTCTGCTGCTGATGCCATTCAAATCTATTGCATGCAGGTGTAACCAAGGAGGTGTACATTGTTCAGTAAAAAATCTTGACCAATTTAACATTAAAAGATTTCATTTTGTTTTGAGAAGCAGGAGAGCTGTATCATTCATAGTGCCTTTAAGTTGGTTTCCATGGTGCTGTAGGGAACATCTCTAAATGATCCATCCTCAGTGATAGAAAGACTGTTAGGTCTGGGGCCTCACCATGACTCAGGATGGAAATGGAGTAGTGATGTTAGAAAAGCTATCCCACCAAAAGCGAAGGAGCAAACAGCCTCACTGATGGATGTAATAGGAGGCTGAAAGGTTGACAAGCAGTAAATCATAATGCAAGAAGTGAAAGAGCTGAAAAGGGAAATGATGATCAACTGACATGAATGCAGTGAGAAAGAAAATGTTTGGCAACTACCAAAGCTGAAAGTTAGCAAGGTATTACAAATATCCCCAAAGGCAAACTATTTTGCTTCCCTTTATCTACTTAAGTCTTCTAGAAAGATTATAATTTTAACCTTGTATCTCTCAATGTTGTTAATTCTATAAATCCAAGAAGGGATGTGAGGTGTGGTTTCATCTGGTTACAGGAAATTGCAGCTTCTTAAGGTCCAGAGATTTCTTTTTTCTTCTTTTGTACCTGCCTTGGATACCTTTACTGTTTAAGTTCCACAGGAACAAGCCCAGGAGGTAAACATTAGTGGGGGAAAAAAAGTCAGCCATGAGTAAAGGGACTTCAGCACTCTCAGAATGGGAGAAAAGCCTGGTGAAATAAGCCATTTGATTTTTCTAGTACAGTGTATCTTCAGACCAATTATGAGTAAAATACAGATATATTTGTGTGCAAACTAGGAAACAGAACAATACAGTCTTTATTTTTATGTGTTTCTTATGTTTCAAGAGAACCCTCTGCTTGCCCTAGTCCATGATTCAGTACCGGGCTTCTTCCAAAGAATCACCACAAAAGAACTGGCAAGTAGCAGCAGGTGACCGGCAGGAGATTTCTGGGACTTTTTTTTTTTTTTTTTTTTTTCATGTAAAGAAGGCCCTTTTATTTAAACTCCTAGTGTGTGCTAGGCATTGTGTAGTAACTACTGACTGTATCTGTAAATTCAACAAAATGCAATGCAGTTTAATTTTCTTGATGGCTGGTGGGAAGGTGATTGACAGAGGTGGAGCATGGGCTTTGGAAGCAGACAGACCTGATTTGGATTCTATGTTTGCTGCTTGACTAGCTATGTGACTCTTCTGGGGTTTTTCGCAGCCCTTCTAAGCTTTGTTGTTGTTTTTTTTTTGCCTCATTCCGAAAAACTGTCATAATCATACCTCTCAGGATGCCACCTGGCATATAGTAGGTGCTCAACAACGTGAATTCCCTTTGTTCTTCCCTCCCCTTCGCCCGACTTATAAAGTGACTAAACTGGACAGTTAGGGTGTAAAGTATGGCCCATTCACCTCTGCAGTCTCCTCTACAGTATCTACATTTGTGTTTTAAATGACCTCTGCACAAGCTGATTCACCAACATTTCTCTGCACTCCCCCTATCTCTAACTCCTGTCCTATAATCTGGCTTCACCATGAACTTCAAATCTGACATATACATTTTATTATTATTTTTTAGATAATTTCTTCTTCCTGATAGGCTGGAAGTTCTGAGGAAGCTAGTGGCCGGCCTTCCTCATGTCACAGAAGCATATTTCTAAATAAGGAAGAATAATAAGAACTAATTTGTGGTTACTAACCTTTGGTACAAGTACAGCCTGAAATAATTGTTCCAAAGACAGTTTGTTGATAGAGGGCCTAATTCCCTTCAAAACTTTACAGTGTGGTTCTAAATGTCAACTTACCTTGTGAGAGAAAGTTCTCCTTTTCTTTGGCACCTTGCTGAAGCTAATTGGGTTTCTTTGTGTTTTGAGCGATGTTATGTGACTTTTTTTTGCTAAAGACTCATTATGAGTTCTGCTATGCTCTTCTTCTTTTTTTTTTTTTTCAAAAAGAAGGCTCAGGTGTTAACAAAATTCATCTAGGAAGCGTTTTTCTAGTCTTGGGAGACAGATATGTTTTTATGTGGGCTATGTGATTTCTTGACTGCTAAATAAAGTCTGGGAGCCTCAGCATAAGTTTTGCTGTTCTAGGAAAAATATTGTGTTCATTTCAGAAAAATAGAATCTATAGTGATTAAAGTACCATTCTTTCTTTAGAACTCTGTATTATAACATAATCTTTTGGGGCAGTTGAAAAACATAAATATGAGTATGCATTTTTTTCTTATTATAATTAGAAAGTTATCTAAATAATCACTCAAAAAATCCAATGTAATTAATTCGATCAGTTATAAATTCATAAAATCATGCCGTACTTTACTCCTTCCCCAAGTACTACTGATGTAAAAGTCATCATTATGGATGTGTTCATTTTTCTATAGGGGATTTCATTTTTAAATTGCTCTTTAACACAAGAAAGTGATTCATAACCCTAGGGCATTAGTGGCTTCCTTACAGATGATACCATCTTGGATTTATTCACAGGAAGTAATCCTCTCGAGTGGCTCAAATGATTATTTTTATAGTTTTCCATAAGAAATTCTTCCAGAATTCTTGGGAGATAGAAGTAGGGAAACTATTATCATTTTGCTGATAGGGAAGTCAAGGCTTAGAGATCTGTTCAAGGTCAAATAGAAAGTCATTGGCAGTGTTAGGAACTTACAGACCTCATAGACCTTAATAACTTTCTGTACCTTTGGTTCTTTATCAGTTTAAGGGTTTTACATTTTGGAACCCTAGGAAAAATGGTAAAATCTAGAATACTTATAAAATAATACATTCTAAAATGAGTTCATGATTATGTCTTTTTATCACTGCCTTTCAATATGAAGCAGTCTTAGGTCTGAATTCTATATCCCCTTTAGTGGTAACCACTTCATATAAGTTGCTTAGACTTCAATACGGGTTTCTAGAGTGTATTTTTTGGCATAAGAATACCCTAGTGGATATATATGTCTGTGTCCTCGATGAATGAGGTACCAAAGTAAATTATCTCCTAAGTTTTATGTGGCCGTAACAATATTTAGTTTCTTTTTTCAGCAAACTTAAAAATTCATGCAAACTGAATTTATGCAAATCCATGTTTGTGGTTTGGCTGTGGTCAGCCTCAGGAAACAAAAGTGCTATATAACTGCCACATAGAATGTGATTTAAACCTGAGGTTTTATGAAGCCATGCAACATGCATGGTGCCATCTCCAGTGATGCTTAACGGTGCATCCGGGATATGAAAAGATGACACTGCAAATTCTCACAAACATCATGCATAATTCATGGTAAGTCAGTATGTATATGTCTAATCATAGTAATGTACATGTTTTTTTTTTGCAATTCCTTCTTTTTCTCTTTAATTTGATAACTTGCATCTTGAAAGATGAGAAAGGTTTGAATGGTCGCTGCACGAGCCAGTGAAAATCCTGGAAAAAAATGCCTAAGGATCACCTTGATTCAATATAAGGCAACCACTAAAGTGATATTTATAAAAACTATGTAGCAATGTGGAAAAATAAAGAAGCAGGTACAAAATTGAATGCACACTGACTGCGACTATGCAAAAAATTAAAATTATGCTTGCAATTATGCAAAAATGAGAGTATGCAAAATGAAGAGTTCTCGGGATCATGGGTGATACTTTCTCTCTTGTCCAAAATTTCTGGAGAAAGATTTTATACATACCTCATAAGCATAATGTAACTGGGGAGAAGGGACTCCCAGGGTGATTGCCAGTCGTGTAGCATTAACAGGTAAGGCTCAGGGAAGAAGGCTGGGGCACTGCTTTTGGGAGGATCACAAAATGAATCACAACGAGCTGGGAGGGGCAGAGTCATGTCAGGTGAAAGTCTAAAGGGGTGGCTAAATATCAACTCTCAGACCACTTCTATAGTTGGGCAAGCAGTGCCATTGGACATGTGCCAACAACTTGGGATAAACTAGCTCTACTGAACAGTTCAGCAGGAACTTCAGCCTGAGAAGAAAGGTCAGCCCCTGTAGGGCAGCTGGTGGAGTGACATTTTCAGAGCACAGAAATCTACTCCCATAACAGAAAACTGCTCAACAAATACTGAAGTGACAGGCTTTCTGGTTTTGTGCCAGGTGTGGAATTTTTCAAATGTGGTGGATACAGAGGTAATTCTAATGCAAAGTAAGGATTTAATTTATCATAAGTAGCACCTCAGATACAAGGACTTGAAACATATGTAGCAACCTCAATGCAATACATGGTTGTTACTGGTTATCTTACAGGGCTATCTGGTCTCCTGGTGTACTGCCCCAGTGGCCTCAGAATGGGCATGTATTTAAGGATTGGGCATCTGCTCCTTTTTGCAGCTTTGCTTTTGATTATGTATGTTTATGGCTATGTATCTACACATTTTCCTTTTCTCTATTTCTTCTCTCTCTCTCTGTCTCTCTCTCTCTCTCACACACACACACACACACATATATACACACACACGCTCAAGAATACTATTTTTGGAAGGAAAAATATATTTTCCAGTTTCCCCATCTTAATGTGTTTATGCTTTTCTTTATCATATATATCTTTCCTTTAAAAATAGGAAGCATTTTTCAGATTTTACCATCTTATATTATTTCCTAACAGTTGAAATTGCAAGAAATTTCCTTAGTAAGTGAGGAAGGTATGATGAAAGGAAGTTTTTAAATGTGAACTCACTTGACCTAGCACTGCCATGTACTGCCGCACAGGCTTGTGTGGACAGCACAGCCTTCTGGGGTTGTGCAATGCTGCAGCCCTGTATAAAATTCCCTTTGCCCTATTGTGTATTGCAAAAGAGGTATGATAGTAACCTATATGATGAAGTTGTTGGGAGGATTAAATGAGTAATATATAAAAAGTCTTTGGCACAGAGTGTAGCACATACTAAACGCTATATGTGTGTCTTGTTATCATTAGTCATCTAATAAACATGGTCTAAGACCAGAAAAGCTTAAGACAAATATTGGGTTAACAAGTTTCACCTCTTGATCTCCCTCATTTATGCTTTCTTTTTGTTACAATTTGTTTTACAGGATTGATTACTAAGTAGGTTTGCTTTAATGACGGGGCAGGGAAGGAGTATTTGCAAGGTTAGGGACATTGAGATAAAGGATTTAAGATATCTAACTTGTCTTTATTCTTTTTTGTAGGCCTAGAAAATAAAAAATTAATGTCTTTATCAAAGCATAAATGATCCTTTCCTGACACCAAAAACTGGAATAACATAAACCAATGCTTCTTAGGAGCCACAGTGTGTACAGGATTCTTCTGCAGGGCTTGTTAAAACAGATTCCTGAGGCTGAGGCAGGAGAGCAGCGTGAACCCTAGAGGCGGAGCTTGCAGTGAGCCCAGTTCACACCACTGAATTCCAGCCTGGGCGACAGAGCAAGACTCTGTTTCAAAACAAAACGAAACAAACAAAAAACAAAAACCAAAAAACCCCACAAAAACAAAAACAAAAAGAAAAACAAAACGAAAAACCAGATTCCTGGGCCCCACCTCCAGAGTCTGAAGGTCAGAGTATAAATTGCTAACAAGCTCCAGGTGATGCTGATGCTGTGGTCCATGAACCACTCTTTGAGTCAACAGGTTGTAAAAAACATCTTTGGTAATTGTTCTCAAAGTCCAAGTCTCCTGGGAAGACGTGGAGCACCAGAAAGCCTTGTAACTTTTTCTGGACTATGACTGGGGAAGGAGGTAATAACGTACATCTTAGTTCTTAGAGTTCTGAGGCTCCTGAATGCTGCTGGGAGCCCTTGGTTCCAACTAATGGCAGCACGGGGACTGTAACTGTCTGTTGACTGTAAGTCCAACCATACTGGCTTCTTAAAGGCCATGACTATGGTTATGTCATCTCTGTGTTCCAGCACCTAGCAAACACCTACCAAAAAATTAGGTTGTAAATAAGTTTGTGTAAAATAAATAAAATAGATTAAATCATTTCCATCAAAAATAATGTATTTTTTTCAAAAGCAGCATTCTATCTTCCTCCTGAAGTTATTTCATAATAGAGAAAATGAGAAATTATTTTTTTCATATAGGTTCTCTCAGGCCCAGTTTCAAAAAAATATGATTCCCTATTTAGTGCTCTCGCCCCGAATACTGAGGCTAAATGTCACCAGCGTTCCCTGACCTGGCTCTGCTGTTTCTCCACTGTTCCTCCTCACCCACATGTGGGAAGAACCACCTTGGGAGCAGAGCAGAGTAAGGACCAATTATTTTTAGAATTATAGCAGGTATTACTGTACTCAGTGTAACCATGTGTTTTCCCCCACAACTATGCCTAGAATATATATAGCAAAATTGTTGACATAATACATTTCTCCAAGTAATAGATTCTCAGATTTTTCTGTTTCTCCATTTTCTGCCCCTTCTTTTCAGGAACAGGCTTTATGTTTTATTTCCTTGTCATTTCTCCCCTATATTTGTAAGGTTGAAGAAGTCTGTTCACCTATAGAACCTAGGGGGACTTGCTCTTTCCCTCTTTGTTCTCTCACCATTTGGATTCTCCAAGGGGCCAGACTTGGTCAGAACTATAAGGAGGCCTTCTGCCTTGCAATCTATATCCTCTACTTCTATTAGATATGTCAAAATATTTGTGATGTATGTTATATTCTTACATATAGGCAGAAGGAAGAGCAAGAGCAAAGGTGAAGGGAGGAAGAATATCAAACACTCGATGCTTCAAGGTGTTCCGTATGAATGGGGCATGAAGTCGAGGGGACATTAGAAAAGCACGAAGAGGCAGTTAGGGGCTGGATGACAATGAACAGCCTGTAAGCCCAATGGAGGAGTTTGCATTTTATTTGGGAGACAGTGGGAAACATTAGTTCTCTCACCTCACTATGTATTGGGTGCTCACCAGTAAGCCAAGCAGTGTTGGGGTCCATGGGGCATTGCTACTGTTGTTCATAAAAGTCCTGACCAAAGGGTATGATTTTTAAATCAAGTTCCTTGGAGTCTGGATGCAAAAATAAAATTGCTCATTCATCTAGACAAAAACAAGTTACTTCCTTTTTTTAAAAAATGCAGAATTTACAAAGTTTTTAGCTTAAAAATTTAACAGTATCTAACCTGTTTATGAGCTCAATTTGTTTTATCTTGTAGTAAATGGTTTGATTAATGAAATCCATCAACTTATGCAACATAACTCATTTTTTTCAGGGACTACTCCCATAGTTCATAAAATTTTATGTGTCAATTTTGGGGACACATTTAAGGTTTAAAGAGAGAAGCTGAGAATGCAGGGAAGTGATGATTGAACAACCCTTGACTAGAAGAAAACAACTTCTATGCTTAGTGTTTTTCTACAAGAAAATTAATTAATTATTCACAAATTATCCAAATGAGATAATTTTGTTAAAAAACAAAGTGATGAATGAATGTTTTTTCTATTCAGAACATCCAGCACAAAGCCTGGATGGTACATTCTCTCACCATTTCTTTAATAAGTCACTTATTCATATATTTCAAGAATGAGATCATTTGGCCAAAAAATACGATGAGGAATAAATAACAATTGTACTGAATGATCACGTGTGTGTGTGTGTGTGTGTGTGTGTGTGTTTCCTAGATCACAAGACAGGAAGGAAGTGGTACCCATTCCAACTGGGGGTAAACCATGTGAAAAATTAAACCAAAAATGGAAATGACAGAATTATAGAGTTGTTTTGGAGAAAAGGAAGAAAGCAATGGAGCATTAAAAAAAACAGGTTTGCAAGAACTGCATTTCTGTCAAACCTTATATATGCAGAGTCAGAATAAAAGACACATTCCAGAGGCAGGGATCAGAGAGTGGTGCTGAGGAGAGAAGAAAAAACACTCACTGCAAAGTCTGGATGGGAGAGAAGTGAAAGCGTAGCCACAGAATGACAAGGTCGGGGCAATGGCAGAGCATGAGCATCTCAGTCCAAAGTCAGAAGAGAAAAAGGGAACTTTACCTCTAAACTCTCCCTGTTGTTTACATATGAAAATAAGAAGAACATTTTTGTATGGGCTTCCTGATCCTTTGTCATTTTTATTATTATAAGTGATAAAATTGAATTTATAATATAAATCATGGAGGTACGAATATTTCCGCTCACAACTGGTTTCCAAAGCCCTTCTGACAATAGATGCTGATTCAATCAGTAACCACCGAGTTCACCTGCAGGGTTCATTAGACAAAAGCACTGGCAGCTGACTTCAAAACGGATGGGCCTGGAAGCTGAACTGTGGATACGGTTCACAATCTCCATGGCCAGTTGAGGGGGAGATGATAAACTGAACCAGGTGGAGAGGCCCTGAGAGATGAGCTGTAGAAAAACCATCTGTGTCAACATGGAGGAAACACTTTGTTAATCCCAGGGTAGTTTAGGAGATTTCAAAGTTCACTTTAAAAATCTTTAAAATCTGTATCCTGATGGATACTGGGAAGATGTCACAAAGTTTGTGAGAACCATTTTAAGAAGAGTTAGGAAGTATCTAATATAAACATCTTTTTATAAAAATCTGTCAGACAGATCGACTTTTAGCTGTGCACTTGAAATACACACTTTTCTCAAATGAATATTCTGGTTTGATTACTATGCTTATCTTACCAACGTGGTACACTTGGAAGAAAGGAAAGGAAGCATCATAATTTAGAAAGGCAGTTATAGGAGTGGATGAATGAACTCAAGACTAAAGGCTGCAGACCCAAGTTTAAATATTGCCTGTGATGTGAAGCAAACTGGTGAACGCAGTCAAGTTACCTTTTTATTCCAAGACTTGCTTAACTGATTTTGATTATAACAGAACCAATATGATTATGCTTCGTAGAACATCTTTTCATCAAAGTTTAGCTGTACACCTAAAATGCTCCTTAAGCACTCTTATCATATACATACACACTCCTTCCCCTATTAAGGTGACTAGAAATGGGTTCCACGGGATGGAATTTTTAACTTTTTAATCCACTGGATTAGAGTATCTTCTGAAATTCCTTCCAGATCTAATATTTACAGTTCTCATTTTGATCAGATGAACCTACTTAAAAATCAACAGCCAAAATAAATAAGTACTGCAACACTCCTTCCACAATAAAAGGCTGAATAGGTTTCTTTTCAAGTTCTATACCAAATGGCTGAGTCTAATTTTAAGTACTACTGTCTCTGACTGTTACTTTCATATATCACATCATTTTTACACTCAACATGTCACCTCATGTCATTTCAATTATGCATTTGTTTTCTCACTGACTAAACATTGTGCCAGCACTTCTCTCTATTAGATTAAAAAGAAGGAAAACATGGGCTATTTGAAAATGACTTAACAGCGATACATTTTTCCAGCTTGAAAGTCTAGTATTTTTCTTTTATGCTGCATGTAATGAACATAGGCTGTATATTAATATCTTAAAGTAAAGATACCTAATAGCATTTCAGATATTTGTTGAACTTGAGATGGTGACTCATGATGTCTCTCTTGGTGATTACAGTTTTTAACTGAGCCCTGTGAGTTAGTTGCATTACTGCTTGGAAAATTGGGGAAGATGGACTGGTAGAGGAGAGCTAGGTGTGTGCTTGCTGGTGAACAATGCTGGAACCTTATTTACTCACAGAGATGGCTAGCCTGGCAAAAGCAGAAGACAGTAAACACAGTCCTGCATAGGTAGAAACATCAGCAATACTTCCTCCTCATAAATAACTGCCCTACTCATTTTATCAAATGGGAATTTTTTACATTTTAAATTGGCTAGTTTTCTTTGGAGGTACTTCAATATCCCAAGGAACGTAAGGCCAGCGTCAATTATAACTTAATGTCCATTAATTTAATCAGATCAACAACTAGGTTAGTTTAATTTTCAGTGGGGAAAGTGTAAAATGGGAGAGAAACAGAGGAGAGCACATATGACTCTTCTTGGATTTTAGAGACTCATGAGTATAGTAAGTCATAAACTGGACCCCATGGGCTATATAAACACTCAGACTGTTTTGTCTGATTATATACTATTTAAAATTAAGAAAAAGATTGTAAACATGTAAAAAGAAAAGATTAATGCCTTTTTTGAAAAATTCATATGTGTGGTGAGACTGAGCCCATTCCCAACAAGGTGGCAATCAGCCGAAGCTGGTAGGTGCTGCCACCTCTACCGGGTCCAGCTCCCACCAAGTAGCCACTGACGCCTTCACTCCCTATGTTTCTTATGCACAGTCTACTAGCCTCATTTCTGGACCTGGATGATTGGAAAAGGCATTTGCATCCATTACCCCAGACTAGACTTTATTGTTTAAAATCATTATAAATCAATATCCTAAAATTCCAATGACATCTTTTTCTTTTTTTTTTTTTTAACTCTTATTTTAGGTTCAGGGCTACATGTACAGATTTGTTATATGGGTAAACTGCATGTCATGGCGATATGTTGCGCAGATTATCTCATTATCCAGATAATAAGCATATTTACCTGATAGGCAGTTTTTTGGTCCTCACCCTTCTCCCACCCTCCACCCTCAAGTAGGCCCTGGTGTCTGTTGTTCCCATCTTAATGTCCATATGTAACTGATGTTTAGCTCCCACTTATAAATGAGAACATGTGGTATTTGCTTTTCTGTTTCTGTGTTAGTTTGCTTAGTAAAACGACCTCCAGCTCCATCCATGTTGTTGCAAAGGACATGATCTTGCAAAAATCCAGGAAGATAACCTAGGAAATACCATTCTGGACATAGAACTGTGCAAAGATTTCATGACGAAGATGCCAAAAGCAATTGCAACAAAAACAAAAGTTGACAAATGGCACCAAATTAAAGAGCTTCTGCACAGCAAAAGAAACTGCCAACAGAAAAAACAGACAACCATAGAATGGGAGAAGGTATTCACAAACTATGCATCTGACGAAGGTCTAATATCCAGAGTCTTTAAGGCACTTAAACAGATTCACAAAAAACAAACAACTCCATTATAAAGTGGGCAAAGGACATGAATAGACACTTTTCAAAAGAAGACATACACACAGTCAACAAGCATATGAAAAAATGCTCCACATCGCTAATCACTAGAGAAATGCATACCCAAACCACAATGAGATACCAAGGGGATCTTACAGCTATTTAGTCTAACTATCTATCAACTACCACCATGCTTTCACCTCAGCACTTGCCATTTATAAAGCACTTACCATATGCCATGTACTTTGCTAGGCATTTATGTACAAGAACTTATTTATTTCTCCCAAAAACTTTACGAAATAGATATTTTCCTCATTTTATAGCAGAGCAGCCTGTGGCTCAGAGAGCTGGTTAATTTTCCCAAATAGCTACGACATGGCCATAGTCTGTTTTCATTCAGATTTGTGACTGTAAAGGCCCTGCTCTTAACCACTGTGTAAGAGTGACACACACACATTCTGTGTTATATTCACAATGCCAAGCACATGGCCTGGCAGAAGAGCTGGCACCACTGAAAATGTGCTAGACTAGAGTATCTAATACTGTTCCAAGCAAGGCATGCAGAATGTCTAATAGTAAACCAGTGGAAATAACCAAAGTGAAAATGTCATGATACCATATCCATCTCCAACTCATCATTCAGGAGGCACGAGTTACAGTGGAAAGAGTCCCAAGACAAAGGAGTGGTGGCTCTGGATTCTAGACTTGGGACTGACCAAAGGAGGCCAAACTGGACACATGGCTCCACAAGGGAGCACCCCGTTTGAGCCTCACAGCAGTCATCTGAGCAGATGTTATTATTACATTGTACAGATGAAGAAACGGAAACTCAGAGAACTTGAACTACTTACTCCAAAATCTTCTGCTTATTAATGGCAGGGCCAAGACTAGGAACCAGGGCAATGGATTCTTTCTTCAGCTATCTTGCCAGCCTCTGTGCCACTCTATGATACGTGACTCTCTGTGTTTTCTGGCTTTATACCATCAGACTTTAACAATCGGATTTTTAAAGTAAAGATTCTAAAATGAAGGATATTAGACTTGCCCTTTGTGTTTTTCCTAGAGTCCGTTGATGCTTAGGAGAATCCGTACACTAAATTGAAATGCATGAAGCTAAACAAACCAACCAAAAAATAAACTCAGCATCGTGAGTTTACAAGGAAAATACAAAGTAAGATACTTGGCATTACTGTAATTTTGCCCTCTAAATTATCAGTAACTCAGAATTGTTTTTATATTACTTGATACAAATAGGGAATATTTAGGAATAAAATGCAGGGTGATTATGCTTTCACTCTAGTAACTTTTCTATTTAACTTAATGGAAGAAATTTCCCCCTTCCATGTACAATACTTATTGATGATAAATAGTTTGCAGACAAGATGGGATTGATTGGACTGCAACAGTGAATCTTTGTTTACTCCAATGCTGAGTTCAGATAGACAGCAAATTTGAATAGTCTCTCTCATCCCAAATAAATCTGGCTTCTTTTCATTCAATTATTTTTCATCGATCAATCTTTCCTGAGGGAAACACTAATGAGCCTATGTCAGCTGTGAGTGTAATTAAGGCAACTACAACTGCATAATGTGCTTTGTCCTTCAGATGTCTCAGAGTTTCATGCTTCAGAATCTGCAGGCTGAGCAGGTGGTCTCCTTTCTGCAACTCTAGAGGAGGTTTCTGTTCTTCTGACCAAATACAGAGTTCTAAGAAGGTACCCAGGGACGGTGTTACACCTAATACCAAGAGATAGGATATCATACTTTGTAAGTGTCCTCAGGGGTAAATGGGATCTGAATTACATTTAAGTTAAGTCACCACATTGATATGACCAAGAAAGCATTGACCAGATGGGGCTGGCTACCACAACAAGGCAGGAACACATATTACCCTCGTCCATTTTACTGTCTGTGAGTCTGAGACCAAAGTTAGTTGCTTAGATGTTGGTAGGATCACACTATCTATTAGTACCAGATAAGCTGGGTATCTTCTCTGTTAATCTGTTTTTCTTGTTCTTCCATTTTAATTTCATATTGGCCTATATTTTTCTCTTGAGGATCCATTTTCACAACAACCACTAGGACAGAACTGCAATCCAACTTGAATGCTTATGAGCTATTGGAGGCACAAGGGTGAGGTTATCATTTATCTCTTCTTCTTCATTAGAAAAAGATCACAGAAGTTCTAGTGTCCATTGCTTTCTGCTCAGGCTTCCCTTACAAGGTGAAAAAGAGACTCTCAAAAAGGTTGTAAGCTGAGTGTGTGTTGTCTCTTCCCAGGACCCTTCTCATGCCTGGTAGAGGTTCTCCTTGAGGAAGTTGTGACAGGAAAGGCAAGTGGTTTTCACAACCACCTTTTAGCTCTAGTTTTATTTACACTTGCTTTAAGGGGCATTTTTCTCCTGACAAAGCCATAGGGCTCAAGACGGAATTAAACAGTTAAGGAGTGTTGGTGGGGAAGTTTATTCCTGTGAGGGTTAAATAAATAAATGTTGACCATTTACGATACTTTCTAGTAGGCGGTTATTTTATATAATTAGAGCACTGAGACAAAACAGTTTCTTAATCCATTTCTGGCATGATCAGTAATGAGCAATGGTACAGAGCTATGTGAGGTGACAGAAAGAGCATGGGACTGGATGGCAGGATGGAGAGCTGGCCTCTAGGGCTCTCTCTGCACCTAACCAGGGAGTTGGGCAACTTCATTCAGCTTTCTGGATCTCAAAGTTCCTGTTTGCTAAATTGGGGATGAAGGGAGGTGGGGAGTGAAGTGGTGACGCCTAGCTAATTAAAATGACATAAATGATATACACTTTATAGAGCACTTTTACATATTTTAACTCAGAGAAACTCTAGGAGGTGGGAAGAGCAGAGGATCATTTTACAAACAATATCAGAAAACTTATTTGAAAATGAGAAAACTGAGCTCAGAGAGGTTCAAGATTACCAGGTTTCCATGTGGATTTAGCCAGACTGTAAACCTGGTTCTTTAAAGGTACCTTTGGTTGTAAATGGCTGCGGTTTTCTTGTTTTCTGGTCTTGTTATTACGTTAAATGCTTACGAATTCCAGTTTTTAGATCCCTGGGTAATGCCAGGTTGAAGAATGTTAAATTTATCAAAAATTACATATTTTTTTCCTCTTTTAAAACTGCGTTAGTTGTTTTCTCTGACCCAGTGATTCACAAAGTGTGGTCTGGAACCAGCAGCAGTAGCTGACTACTTAGAAATGCAAATTCTCAGGCGGCATGCATCTCAGACCTGCAGAATCAGAAACCCCGGGGGTGGGGCCCAGTAATCTATGTTATATCAAGCCCTCCTGGGGATGCTAAGGCAGCTAAAGCTTGAGAACTATTGCTCTGACCTGGATATACTTGTTCCCTCTGTAACTGGCTGAAATTTGACATTTCCCAACCTACTTGCACTAAGGGTTATGCAACTGCAACTTTGAGTCCTATAACCAAGTAAATCCACAACATGCTGTTAAACCCATTTTTACAATACATGAACCTGTAACTGCATCCATCATATAACCAAAATAGTCTATAAATTTATTAGTCTTTGTTACCTCCTTTAAGTCTACTTGGAATTTGAAAACATTTTTAAAAATTGTTATCTAGCTCCAGCTTATCATAAACCTTAAGTTGGCTGTAACTAAAAATAGTAATTTATAATAGAATGAATTGACTCAAAGTGGTTAATGGTTTTAATCCCTTAAGTCAAGGCACTTGACTATCTACTCCCACACCTGAAATCTCAGTAACTTCAGAAGGAAATTCATGTGTACATGAAACCTAAACAAGACCCTCCTTTCCTCCATTTAGGAAGGAACAGTTTCACAAATAATAAAAATGTGCCATAATAGATGTTTAAAATTTGTCTTTTAATATTTTTTTTACAAAGCCAAACATAGCATTTACTAATTAGTTATAATATTTTTATGGCAAATGTTTGGGTTTTGGAGGCATTAAGGTTTTAATCCAATACATTCCCTTTGATTACCTTCTATGCTTAAAGTTTGAAAACCTTGGAGACTTCTGGTGGAAAATAGGGACTCTGACCCCAGTGTGATACATTTCTATTTAAATGACTGTGTGTGTGTGTGTGTGTGTGTGTGTGTGTGTGTGTCATATGGCACCTTTTACCATAGGACATCGACACTCACTTAAGTGTTCTCTGAAATGTTTTTATACATATCCCAAATAAATTTTGTCAATACAATTTCACAAAGAGAGGAAAACAACATTGTCTTTAAAGAATAGAACCTTACACATTTCCAAAATACACTTTTTTTTTTCCATGTTGAAATAACACAGAAATCATCTTTTACCTCCTTGAGTGAAGGCAGCCAGGAAAAACAAAATCCACATACACGGTGCTGCTTCTGTTATTAATTTGCTTATATAAGCAAGACTGTGGGCTTTCCGTGGAAGTACAAGATTTGCAAATCATATGACTGATAAAATGGCATATAGCTTACACAGCATGTGTAGAGTGACAGCTTCTGAATGACGGATTTAAAGAAATTAGGAGACTTCTGCCCATTGCAGAACTCCAATTATTTTATTTATTCTCTTTAGATTTTCTTTTGGCACTGCTTACTGAAAAAGCTACCTGCAGTTATATGA
Organism: Macaca thibetana thibetana; assembly: GCF_024542745.1. NCBI lineage: Eukaryota > Metazoa > Chordata > Mammalia > Primates > Cercopithecidae > Macaca > Macaca thibetana. The sequence continues at coordinate 83,760,041 of NC_065579.1, forward strand.
AGATTGACTATAACATATTTCTACCATGTTTTTGAAAAGATATAGGAAGAATAAACTGAACATAAAGATTCCTCCATAATGCTATAGAGTTGTAATTTTATTATACATATAAAATACATATATATGTATAATGTCATCATATATGTATAACTCATATCTATGAGATGGAGCAATATTCAATTTCTGAAAAACAAATGTACATATACATACACACATGCTTAATTTGTTGACCTCTTAAACTTTGAGATAATTTCTTATAGCTTTATAAAGACTAATTACAGTGTTTCCCCAAATATTTTACTTTGAGATATCATCACTGTCGTTGTTTCAACCTAGGATTTGCTCACAACATCAACACCAAATAAATCTCTCAAAAAAAGAAGGCCTACTCTTTCTGCCAACAGCAAACACCAAAGCCAACTCATATTCATAATTACTCATCTTTTGAAACATGTTTTGACATGAATAACTCAGCAAAGCTGAGTCACTGCCAAATAGTACCAACTTGTGCAATGGCACTGGAAGAAATGTGATAACTACAGAGGCAAACAGTGACTCTGAGAAAATTGAATCCACCCTCATTTGATCCAGGTAATAAAAGTGCTATTTTCTGAAGAAGCAGGAAGGTTTTGTTCTCTTCTTTTTTCTCTCTTTTCTTTAAGATTCCTTAACAATTAGTAAAATGTGTTTAGTCACAACAATAGAAATTTTGTCAAAGGATCATGAGAAAAAAGAACATGGCTTCCTTTGGCTTTTCACCACAAGGATCTCAAAATATAACTTTGTAGTTTTCTGAACACCAAAACTCAGTTAAAACACAAAGATTTAGGCAAAAAAGAAGGAAAGAAAAGAAAAGCTTTGGGGTAGGAAGATAGCAAAGAAGAAGGAAAAAATAAGAATTTAACTTCTATATGATTAAGAAAGAAAATAACTAATTTTTCATTTTATTAGAGAAATGTATACATATATGTATTCTCATAATATACCCAGGTTTATTTTACTAGTTCATTTGCCAGGTGGGTCCAGTCCTTTGATCAGAATCCCAGTCTATGGGTGGGATCAGACATAGATTGCATGCCCTAAGTAATTAATCTGGCATAAAGTAACAGTTAATAGCCCAGTAGAGCACATGGGCTACAGCTCCACTCACCTTATTAACTTAACTGATAACATGGCACTCCACACATCCCCTACCCTGTTCTACACAGGAGCAGGAGGGCAATAACGAGAAAAACTCGGAAGCATTTTGAGTGAGTGCTGTAAAATCAATATATTCTGCACCTCGGTGGAGAGATGTTTCGGCAAGTTTTTCCAGAAGACCATCTCAGTTACCTCAGTTATTCCAAGCCTAACAAACAAGTCTCTAAGTCAATTATTTCTGGTTGATACCTTCTGATGGTCATTTTTCCTTTTTTCAGAAATATGTACAATAGCTCCCTGAATGCAATTGTTATGATGCAAAACAAACCGTATGATCAGGAAACTGAGCAAATTCAGATGCCTGTCTGTAAATTACTGACTGCTTTCTTTCTAATCTCTTAATCTATTCAGATCTCTTTGAATTATTTCTCTGTCTATAGCTTTTGCATCGCTCTCAGAGGCTGTGCCACTTATGCATTAAATAGATGTGCAGTTATCTTGTCTTATTGATAATTAACAGAGATGTTAAGGGCTAGTGCCAATTCAGTGGCATGGGCTGGAAACCTTCCATTACCTGGTATGTCATTGTTCATGCTCTATTAAGCAGTTTTCATTTCACCTTATAGGCCCATATAACATCCAAGCTAGAGGTTTCTCAAATTACAGGTGGTACTACAGATTTTATTAATAGCCTCTTCTTTTTGTTTTCAGAATCATCTTTATGTATATTGCAGACAATATGGAAAATTAAATTGGGCAATATATATGCCTTAAAGTTCTCAGTTTTTTTCTCTCTCTAAATTATAATTAATTGTTTCACAAGATAGACTAATGGCAGTGTTTCTCATTTTCAAGATGATATATTTTATTGTTATTATCTTTTTCCCAAGCAAATTATCATTGTTGTTTTGACTCATTTTATTAAGTGATCCCTTTAATTTTCCAAAAGTTCTCTTACTCTAGCTTTATTTCCATCATTCATACATATGCATGCTGGCATCAGGCAAAAGTCAGTGGATCAGAGGCATCGTATGGGGCGGCTTAGCTGCTCTCAAAATCTTGTTATGCAGGCTTTAGCCAGACAGGCTAACACAGCTGCCAGAGAAGGGCTGAACACTCAAAAGGCTTTAGTCATCAAAATATACAGTATAACAGTAGAAAATGTATGTAAGTATTCACTTACCTGCTTTTGATCAACAATTATTTCGAGGTCTTCATCGCTGCTTAGTTTTCCATATCCTTGTTCTTTACTTTTCTTGTGAAAGAATAATTTTAAATGATCATTTAGTTTCTATCCATTAACAATCTTAATTCCTACTTAATACTTTTAAAGATAAAAGTCTTAGCCTTGTTCACCAGTCATAATGCATCATTCTTTATACAAATCGCTCATGTACAACAGCAAATGTTTTTATAGTCAAACTGCTGTCTTATCATTATTCATCAACAATATCTGCTTAGCCTCCACTATCCAACTTATACTTTTAATCTTTTTCTCAATATTCTTATGCTTCTCTTTTTAGTCCTGTAGTATCAGAAAAGATTCTTTAACACTTTGAGATAAATAAGCAATTCTTTGAAGAATCCTAGCACATTTTTCTTAAAGATTGGAAATTAATTTAGTTTTATACTCAAGACTTCCAACTATTCAATGTTTTGTTTTAATGTCTTACATATTGTTTAAGAATAATAGAAGTATTATGCAACTCAGATAATGAATCTTCAGATTTTCAACATTTGCTTGCAAGTCAGATGAATACTAACATTGGAAAACCCAACTCAGAAATAATTGTAAAGAGATAAATAAAATAATTTACAAAATTAGGTATTTGAAAAGTTGGAGGACAGACTATTTTAAGAGTTCATTTAAATGCACTTTTTTGGCATTTTGTCATAATTTATTTTGACCCAAAGACCACTCTCCATCTATTTCCTCCATAGCAAAATCTACAAATTCTAAAGTTAGAAAAGGACATAGATAATGACAATCATTTTACACTTGTGCTACAGGGGAAAGATAATATGTCTGAGCCTTTTTTTCTCCCAACGCAACGGTTGATGAGAATACTAGAAATGTCATGTTGTGTCTTCACACCAGTAACAAATGAAAAATAAAAACCACTACATAGTCAGCTGTAGTTCAAGGTTATTTATTTATTTTAAAGATTCTTGCTTTAGTTATTAATCAACATCAACTTGAATTAAGGGAATTAAAAAGCTTATGTTTGCATCTACTGTGTCATATTAGGGTCCTCATCTCATTGGGGGATGAGATATATCCATCAGTGAACATGATATAAATCTTCACAATGTGAGCACAATTCTTAGTTTTTCCCCATAACATTCAAAAACCAGAATTACGCATTTTTTTTTCCACAAAAACATACCTCCAATTTTTGTGGGATTTTCTTTTTACTGTAATAAAGACATTTCTGAGTCTTCCAAGTATTAGGATGCATAAATAAAACCCAAATTCTCATTTATATATTAATGAACTTAGCCACTCAGAACAGAACAGATGGCCACAGCATTTCTCCCTATTTTATTCTTGTCCTCATTTGAGGTTCCATTTCAAGATTGATGGAAAACAAAAAGAACAGGGTTGGTTTCAGCAACTTCCTTCCTATCACTTTGCTTTTGTATTCTTTTTGTTCACTGGTTGCCATAAGATATTGTCTAGAGAGCCTCTAATGCAAAACACTTAGAAATGCCTTTCCAAATATTGATCTGTATACGTACCAAGTAGCTCATTTGCATGACCCGGTTTCTGGACAAAAGGACATTAAGTAGAGATGGAATGTGGGTTCTTCCATCCATTTCACTGTCAGACATCCCAGAATTCTTTGTGCCAGTGGCAGTGGCTTCCTTGCCAGAACTTGCTGACCAGAGAACCACAGATCTTGCCCAGCAACAGCATTAATAATGTACAACAATAATTGAAGTATTCCTGAATCATTGTCTTGACTTTGTAAACATTGTGAAATTTTTGGCTAGCACAAAAAAGTCACTGAAGTGAAAATTTCTTTTTCTAACTAATTTTTATCCATGCACTTCTATACTCTTTGACTGTTGTTCCCATTTAATGTTTTAAAAAATCCACCTATTTTAAATTATATAATTTTTTAATTTACTTCTCTGCATATGGACTCTTCAGCCTCCTCATCATAAAAGCTCTTGATTTCCCCTTTTTAATCTCCTATTCTAAACTTTCTTGACAATCACTGCTAACAGAATGTCAGCACTCACAGAACATCATTCGAAACTGCAATTTCTGCAAATACCAAATTCTGCCTCTCCAATCTCAACTCCTTATCTAATTTAGTAGTAAATTTTCCCTGGAAGAGGCTAGTTCAGGGAAGGAAATTATGTCCCCCAACTAATCTAAATAGAAGCTGGCATTTTCCAAGAGTGGGAGGAGGCATTTAGAGCTCTGGTTTTGTACTTAAACCTCTAGTCTCCAAACAGCACACAACAGTACACAAAGCCAAAGCCTTACAGTTTGACTCTAGAATTAAGCAATATTTTCTAGTTCACCCCATAACCCCGGGAGGATTAATCCTTTTCTAAGCCATAATGGTATTCACTCACTTACTGCTTATTTCTAGTGCGAGCATAATCCTCTTTCAAGCACTCAGCTTCCCACTTTGACTGCTTAGCTCAGCCAGCCCAGGCAGGGATCTTCAGCTCTCCTCCCTCCTCCCAGCCGGGAATCCCTGTCTTCTATCTATGCACTTTTGTCAAGCACAAAAAAGCAAGTCCACAGCTTCTGTGTGGTCTTTCACAGTAGCCAAAGGACTGAACTAGAAGGAAATAGAAAGCTAATCTCTCCACCGCCCAAGTGTGAGGGGGCAGGGCTTCTGTGGGAGGAGAAGCCACAGGGCAATCACTTCCTGTGCTCCTCCCACCTTCAGTGGCAAGACACTGGAGCTGAGGATTTCCACTGAGGCAGTAAGGTTAGGCCCCTGTCTACCCGGCCTTAGCATGCTGCCCATTTATGGCCGACTTTGTGCACCGTTGCCCTAGGTGTAGCCAAGGAGGGAGCATTAGTGCAGTGGAGCTAAAATGGTAAGGACCCAAGGCAGGAAAGGTAAGGAAAGAGGGAAAGGAAATAGTATTTCTTTGCTGACGGTGCCTCACCCCCATAAGAAGCTTTCAGCTCAGGATAACGTGTCCAATCTCTGAAACCCCAAACACAGTATCTCCCATCTTTCCACACCTTTCTGAATCCTTTCTGACCTGCAGGAGACGTATCTTTGTTAGTTCTTCGTTAATGCTGATAACTTTTTTGATACTTTGCATTATATGGGTTACTTTCTTAAGAACATTGAGCCTAACTGGTAATCTTTCCTCTCTACAGACTTCCACCATCTCTCCTTAACCCTACCTCCTGTTTCCTACCCCTTTGTTCTCTCCTCCACAAAGGTAAAACAGAAAGATGAGTTTGTTTACTTTAATTAAATAAACTTGCATTAAACTTGGAACATCTATAGAAAAATATAGGCCAGGTGTGGTGGCTTAAGCCTGTAATCCCAGCACTTTGGGAGGTTGAGGCAGGAGGATCACTTGAGGCCAGAAGTCCAAGACTAGCCTGTGCAACACAGCAAAACCTTGTCTCCATAAAAAATTAGTGGCCAGGTGTGGTGGCTCACACCTGTAATCCCAGCACTTTGGGAGGCTGAGGCAGGTGGATCACGAGGGTCAGGAGATCGAGACCACAGTGAAACCCCATCTCTACTAAAAATAAAAAATACAAAAAATTAGCCGGGCATGGTGGCGGGTGCCTGTAGTCCCAGCTACTCAGGAGGCTGAGGCAGGAAAATGGCGTGAACCCAGGAGGCAGAGCTTGCAGTGAGCCAAGATCACTTCACTGCACTCCAGCCTGGGTGACAGAGGGAGACTCCGTCTCAAAAAGAAAAAAAAAAAAATTAGCTGGACATGGTGACATGTGCCTGTAGACCCAGCTACTCAGGAGGCTGACGGGGAGGATCGCTTGGGTGCAGGTGTTTGAGGCTGAAGTAAGCTATGAATGCACTATTGCACTCCAGCCTGGGTGACAGAGTGAGACCCTGTCTCTAAAATAAAGAAAAATTAAAAAAAGAAAAACAATATAATGGCCACAGATGTGGAATGTATCATATAGGAACATTTTGCAAGTAAGTAACACAACCATGAAATCTGACAGGCTAGAGATCTGAAAAATGAAGTAACTCCTGTTCATTGCAGGATATTAATTTCTTAAAAGTAAGGGTTTTAATTGAAAAATACTAGTTGTGTATGAATTGAATTAAAAGGATTCTTCATACTCATTAGGAATGGAATATATAAAGAACATTTTGAAAGGGAAAAGGAACACTCGATTTAGCTAATTGTACAAATTAGCCCTAATTGCAATTTTTGCCTAACTACAGATGTCAAAATAAATATAAAGGTTTGCATGTAAATAATTCAAATTTTTAAAAATCAATGCTGCTATGAATGATACATAGTAGACATGAATTTATTAAAGCACATGTCACATACACAATATAAAATATAGCTACAAGAAGAAAAGACCTTCTTACTGTTTTCTTCATGGTTGTCAGGACTCAGTTCCTATCCTCTTTTTTGCCTGTCTTCAGTCTTTTCTCTACCACCTTCCTTCCCACAGCTGCAAAATTGCTCAGATTTTCCCTGTCCTAAAAGGTGATTTCCTCATATCTGCTTTTCCTTGAAGACTTTGATCTAATCTCTGTTTTGAGTGTCAATGAGAAGGAGAAGAGTTGAAAAAGAAGAAAATGTGCTGAAAAGATACTTGCTGAGTTTGTGGTGTCTTTGGAAAGTTCATCCCAGTGGAAAGATCCAGTCACCCATTTGGATGTAGGTGTCTGTATCTGAGAAGAGAGATAAGGGTAGTGCGTAAAGATCACTAGGGATGATTGAAATTGCAGGAGTGGATAAGCTCACCAAAGAAGAAAACACAGAGAAGGAAGAGATGAGGACTAAGGCAAAAGGAAAGAACTCAGTAAATGATGAGGAAGAGGAGTGGTCACGGTGCAGGTGGCGAATTGGTAGAACATAGTCAAAGGAAACAGAGTTCTGATAGTGTCGGATGCTGATGAGAGGTTAAATAAGGATATGAACTACAAAGTTTCAATGTATTTGGCATTTTGGAAGTCATTAATGACTTCAGGAACAGAAGTGGTGAAGATGGAAGCCACGTTAGAGTAAATTATTGAATACATTGGTGGTGAGGGTAGGAGGATAGTGAGAAAAGGCTTATCTTTCTTTAGGAAATCTTTCTTTTCTTTTTTTTTTTGGAGGGGGTGGTGTGTGGGGAAGGAGTCTTGCTCTGTCGCCCAGGCTGGAGTGCAGTGGCATGATCTCGGCTCACTGCAACTTCCGCCTCCTGGGTTCAAGCGATTCTCCTGCCTCAGCCTCCCTAGTAGCTGGGATTACAGGCATGTGACACCACGCCTGGCTAATGTTTTGTATTTTTAGTAGAGATGGGGTTTAGCCATGTTGGCCAGGATGGTCTCAAACTCCTGACATCAGATGATCCACCCACCTCAGCCTCCCAAAGTGCTGGGATTACAGGTGTGAACCACCACAGCCAGCCAGGAAATCTTGAATGGAAATGGAAAGCAGGAGTAAGAATGATAGCTAAAAGATAGAAAGTATGTGGAAAGAATACTGGGAAATGTATAACTGTTTCCTCCTTCCCTTATGTAAAGATATTGATCATGTTTATAATTCAAGAAGAAGGAACTAGGAGAAAAAAAAAGTGAAAATATAGATACCAGAGAATGAATGGGGATAATTCATGAAGCAAGAAAGTAACAGCAACTATCCTTTGGAAAGAAACTGGTTCTCTTTTAAAATTTATTAATACAATTGTGTGCTGTAAATTTGTAAGAAAAAATATTGAAGGATATATACCAAATACTAAAAGTCTTTTTCTCTTGGAGATGAGGCTGTGCATGATCTATGCTTTTCTCTTTACACTTGGGAGTGCTTTTTGAAATAAGAATGAATTTTTTTATAATTAAAAAAAGTAAACAAAATGTGATATCTTGAGAGATCCATAAAATTGCCACAGAAAATACTCATTTAAAGACTTCTTTGCAGTAAAAACGATGGGGCCAGGACTTTACCCTTCCTTTATGATGTTCCTGGGAATGAATTTTTACACGTAGAGATACATGTTGCAGTTTTTGCTTGTGCCCCTTGCGGTAAGCGTGGTAAATGGTGAACTGAATGCTTTGTTTATTGCAGTTAATATGCCCCTTTCCCTTATAATACTAAGCTTGACTCTCCCTTATAATACTAAGCTTCTCAGTTCTTTGACAATATTTTGGTTCCATGTCCTTTCTTCTTAAAAATATCCACAGTGCCAACACAGCCACAAACGCCTTGCTGTGGGAGCCAAAAAGGCAATGAAGAGAGAAAACAGGAAGTGAGGAAAAAGGATAAATTTTTCCCAAAAGGCCTGGAAGTAGAGCTTGAGAGTGTTCGCCTTTCAAGGACGTAAGCTCGAATATGACTTTTGAATAGAGAGTAATTGCCTTACCAATTAAAAGTGCAATTTTCAGATTTTTAATTTTTCTTAGGTATGGGTGAGATCAACTTTCTGAAGGGAAATTATTATTTTTACAGAGAATCATCTACAGAGGGGCTGGTTAAGTCTGGCATTTTTTAAAGAACAATTTTTGTCTTGTCTTTTTAAAAGACACGCATGGGCTTTTTTTCCCCTCTCTAACTGTGATCATGTTACGGTAAAAGAGAGTGGCCACAGAGTACCCTGTTTTAGTTTTGGGTCAAGCATGGGCAAACAAAACATATGGCAATCAGACTCAGTCCTGAATGTATGTTGTTGGGTGAGAAAAGAAATATAAGGACAAGTATGTTGCAGCATTTTAAACTGTGTTTTGCTATATGCATAAGCCCAGACATTTAGTAATTTTTTGGATTTTAAGGTTAAATCTAATTGGAAAATAGATATTCCAGTTACTAACTAGTTGGATAATAAGATGGCAGGAAATCACAATACTACAGCCTGGCAGTTCCCTCTTAATGCTGGTTTTTCTACCTTTAGGGTGGCTTTTGGTCTGTACATTAATAGCCTGAAGAGTTTATAAAGCATCTTGAAAATATTTTCCATTTTCCAAGATTTCAAAAAGTAAGAATGTTCCAACATAAATATCTATTAAGATTACACAATCTTACATCATTGTCCAGTGACATTTTCTTAAATATACAAATTCAACTTTAGGTATGTACATTTAATATATCTTTTCTAGTATTTTATCATGAAAGTTTCAAACACACTGCAAAGTTAAAATAATTTTTAGAGAGACCCTGTGTACTCAACTACCTAGATTCTACTAACTTTTATTATACTTGCTTTTCCCCCGAATTTTTCATCCACTTGATATATTTTTAAAGTATATACACTATCACATTTCTATGTATTCTTTCCTTCAAGTTTTATTTTATCTAATTTACTTTTAAAAACTCAGAAAAGCAAGACTATTGTTTCAAAAAGCTTCCAAGATCAGAGCACTAAAGTTTAGAAGTTGTTTTACTGGAAATCTTTGCCTTTATTTGGAAAGCAAATCAGTGAACTACATTCCCACCATTAAGTATTGTGTAGGTCCTATCACTAGGATCCGGAGGAACGATTTCTGATCAAAGGGTTGGGATTTTTATAGCTCTCAGTCAAAAGCTAGTGATCAAACAACTCAAATTTCTGGGATGAATCCATGGAATGATAGGCAATTCAAGATGATGTTAATTACCACGTCCTCAATTTTATGTCCTTTGATCATCAATGTCTCCTGCATTTATGAAAAACAGCAAACAACCTCACTATACTCTGGGCTATATAGTACGTATTCACCTCTGGTACCTGCAACAAAAGTGGCAAGTGACTTATCAGAGGGCTTACATTTGCTTTAAGGGACAGTACTGGGCTGGCATATTGAGATCAAGTAGGCAGAAAACAAAAATTCAACTTGAAATTTCAATTATGTCAGATTCAGCAATGTTCCACACTACTTGGAGGACAATAAGTAAATTCATTTTAATCCTCCTTCACCCTCGAAACCAAATTCAAATTGAAAAAAACAAACAAACAAAGATAATATTCTTTTAAACAGAAAATTGAGTCCAGTTTTTCTTTCAGCTGGCATGTTCTTGTCTCATTCCCTATACACTTGTCTCTAGAGCTATGAATGTCATCATAGGATGCAGTGACTAATATGTAAAAATTGTTTTCTGTGGGCGAAAGATAATGATGATTGAAAAATTATATATTTTAATATAATAATCTCTTGGCATTATGCAGTTTGGGTGCTGTTTCCAAAACAAGATGAAACTAGCAAGCACTCCTTTTTGGTGGTTTTAACCCTGTCATTCCCCACACAACAGGACTGGAATGGTTGTTGGTGTAAGATGGTACAGATTCTGAGAGAATTGACTTATTATCTTGGATCCCAGTGGCAAGGGAACACTTCTATCCTACAATAATCTCTCCCATCCCCAACAGGAAAAGGGTAAATTGTGTATTCTCTGCAGTCTGATAAAAATAACAAATAATCTATTTTAAGTGAAAATCTACCGCTTAATGTTCTGCTTCTGATCCCCGCTGACATTATTTTTTATTTTCGTATGCATTGACCCTATTAGATGGGGATGAAACCTTGTTACAGCAATCTCAAACACAGGTGTACTTATCATTGGCTTTTCCAGCGACTCCTCTTCCTTCTCACTGGCAGCCAGCACACCTGGCATCCCACACCTGCCATTGACTTCCTTTTAACAACTGATCTGGACGTCATGATTTTATGACCTTGCAAACTAAAATGTGATCTCTTTAATAAAGAAGAAAGAAAAAACCCAGCTGCTTCTATAGGCATTCTGTATCCTAACTATATTTTCCCTCAATGTTCATACCTTCTCTAGACCAGCATATTTTTTTGGACACTCTGACACATGCTTGAGGAAAATTTGCCTATGAAATTTTGTTTCTGACAAGAATCAATCCAACATTTGTGCTTCAGCCATAAAATTCATGCAGAAAGTTATTTATTTTTAAGCTATAGGTATGTGACTGAATGACTTATAATCAGCATTTCTATTATGGCTCAAATGACTTTTGAGGGTTATTATTATTATTTTTTAGATTTTATACGGATCTATACACAGTCATGACAGCTTAGGATAAATCTTTCCTGTTCCTCAGAGTGCAAACACTTCCTGGAGGTATAACTCATTCCTCTCACCCCTAGATTCTCTTCCATGGCCTTGATAACTGCAGGCATCCTAAGTTAACATCACAGTTCTTGTCATTTCTCGATCAGTTTCCTTATGGCTTCTTTTGCTCACCCTTTTTCTCCAATGGCTTATCTATTCACTATAACAACATTACAGATAAGACGTGACAATTTCTAGAGGGTAGGCATGCCTGAGGCTCCTATCCATATTCTTCATGAATAAAGAATTCTATACTCTTCTAAGCTACAAGATATGTAGGAACAAGAAAGATCTGGGGCCACAGACAGGTGGTTCATCCACTGGAAATGTGACAATCAGTTAAGAAATTAAAACAGCAGAGTTGGCCGGGAGCGGTGGGTCATACCTGTAATCCCAGCACTTTGGGAGGCCAAGGTGGGCAGATTGCCCGAGGTAAGGAGTTTGAGACCAGCCTGGCCAACATGGTGAAACCCTGTCTCTACTAAAAATACAAAAATTAGCCAGGCCTAGTGGTGGGCACCTGTAATCGCAGCTACTCAGGAGACTGAGGCAGGATAACTGCTTGAACCCCAGAGGTGGAGGTTGCAGTGAGCCAAGAGCGCACCACTGTACTCTAGCCTCGGCAACAGAGTGAGACTCTTTCTAAAAAAATTAAAACAGCAGAGTCTCAAGGATGTACAGCCACATCCAAATCATATTCACCACTTTATCACAAACACCAACTAATGCCTTGCTTGATATAAAAAATATTACTGCTGATGAGGAGGATGGGGTGGCTGGGACAGAGTTGCCCAGGGTTGTGGGGGTTGATGCCAGATGAGGCTGGAGAGGAAGGCCAAGTCTTGAAAATCACATGAAGGTGTTTGTTCTTTATGTTAAGAGCAACGTAGAGCCATTGCGGGGTTTTAAGCAAGAGAGTGACATTATCAGATATGGGCTGTAAGAAGCCCACTCTGGCTAAGGGGTGAGGAATGGATTGGAGGAAGGACGGCTGTAGTCAAGGAGAGAAGTTGAGAGCCATTGAAATGGTCAGTGCATGACAGCCTGGAGCCTGTTTAGACACTGGTTGACAGAGATAGCTGATCACACACCAATTTTATAATGACATGCTTCATTCATCAGTTGGTATATTATGAGATTACTTTTTCAACACCAGCTTCTCTAGGTGACAAAAGCATCTATATTTTTCTGTAGTCAAGAATTAAATTAGCAGAGTATGAGCCTACAACAGACACATCCTAGACACTTAACTTAGTAATATGAAAAATAATTTTTAAAAATATTCAATGAAACAATGAGAGAAAGAGAGAAAAAAAACCTTTGGCTAACAGGAAAAAATATTGTGCTTAGTGAAGGATACATATTTTTCCATTCTGTAAGCAGTATCTAAACTATTCTTGTTGTTTCTTGCTATTTGAAAAAAAAAAACCAAAAAACAAAAAACAAAGGGAGTCTGTTTAAAAAGATACAATGTGAAATTGTTCAGTGCCTAAAGCGTCTAACAGGATTTATTGTGTTTTTTTAGACAGCAACAACGGGAACTGTTTGTGCAAATCTAAGAACTAACTGCCCAGGGAATATAAAATATTGAAAAGAAATATATTTACTTAAATGTATTTGAGGATATCATCAAACCTAATGTGTTTGTAAAAGAATTGAGATGACATATTTAAAGTGTGTTTAAAAAACTAGTTGATTCCCTTGCATTTCACTTGTTTTTAATGTATCAGAGGATAAAACCTTATAATGGGGAAAGATTGGCAAGGTAAGGTAGAGTAAGGAATACTTGATCATGTTTATCCTCTTACTCAAATTTTGTAATCCTCTTACTCAGTGTTATCCTCTTACTCAAAATTTGATTCTTGCTTCTTAGTGAGACACTTTTGTTCTTGATATTTAAAAATAATGTGTTACATGCAAAATATTGAAGTATATTCAGTTACATGTAAGCACACCTCAGAGTTACAGAATTGACTTATGTCTACAAGATCACAGTATCCCAGTGAATATAGATGACTACTGACCACCTTCTTCCATCTGCACTTTTAATCTTTGCATCTTTCTTATCTTTCTTTTATAGAAATCAAATCCCAAATCCTAGGTGCTTCAATTAGGGAAGTTGCCACAAAATTTTAGAGAGACAATGGGAAAGATTTCTTGAACAATGCAGACCAGAAAAATTTCAGTGATGAGGAGCATGAAGCTAGTATTAACTTGAGAGCACTGTAAGGGTTCCTTTGATGACTCTTCTTGCAATCTCTGATTAATATCCCACAGTGAAAAATGTATTGATAATATACTGAGAGACAGAAGAATGAATGACACTTAAGGATTAGAAGTGCATCTTTAGAAGTAGATACAGGGTTTAACAAAAAGTCTTTTACAAACTGCATTTTTATAAAATTGTCCTGGGTAGGTGAGTGTGGGGATTTTAAGGAGAGATGAAGCAAGGCTTTAGTAAGGAACAGCTACATTGCTGTGGATGGTACCATGTCCCAAATGGCCTTTTTAAATAATCAAAGTATCATTTTTCTTTTTATAAAAAACACTAAAAATCTTAATCACGTATACAAGTGTACCTATCACATTGTAGGTATTTAGTAAATTTTTTTGAATAAAAGCATTTGCTTTATAACAAAAAGGAAAATATTTTCACTACTCTTAATCCCCCTTACTGTTTCTTGCTGATGCTATTACAAAAAGTTGTATAACTACTTTCAATCTATATTTATACATAGATACATGTATGCATGCATAAATATACATATTTATATGTAAATATTCTAATGTGTACATATGGATTTAATGACATGAACATGACTATAGTATAAATACTACTTTTTAATAAAAATATATTGTGACTACCTTTTCACGTTAATACACATATTCATATCCACCTTACACATCCAAATCTACTTTAAATGAACAATTTTTATTAAGAAAATTCAGGAAATCCTAGAAACCATCAGAATAAAGAATCTACTTAACACTTAAGAGACAATAGCACCTAAGTATTGTCTGCAGAACCCTGATGGTTCTTCAGAAACTTTGAAGGGAACTGTGAAGTGAAAACTATTTTCTTAATAGTACTAAGAAAGTATTTGTCATTTTCATTGTGTTGAAATTTGCACTGGTGGTATAAAAGCAATCTTGTTAGCACCTTGGCATGAATCAAGAGGGTGGCACCAAATGATACTAGCTGGGAAATAAATTAGCCACTTAAAAAAAAAACCCACCATTTTTACTTAAAAGTATGACAAGCTACAATTACTCAAACTTGGGACCCTGGCTTTTATTTTTCCTGAAAATGAATGAAAACAGTCATTAATTTCAAAGAAAAAAAATCAATAGTGTTTGTTGCCAAAATTAAATATATGAATGAAAATTAGAGGTTTAGAAACTTGAATCAGCCACTGTGAGCTCAATAGCTTCTCAATAAAGATGTTTCTGATGAGATCAGTAGTGACATTCATGAAGTGTTTTTTGATATCGTATAATGAAGTATGGCAACATTGGAAGATATGAACCAATGAACCAATACCTCAGTGAACCAATATTTTTCAAATGACCAACACTAGAATGTTACCAAAATCATACATGAGTTAAAGATCCATTCAAAGTGTAAGAGAGACCAATAGATGTTAACATAAAAAGTACTAGATTTATTAATATGGCTTCAGATTTCACAGTGCTACTAAACCTCAAGAAATTACATTTCTGAAGTTTTGGTGTAGTATGAAAGAATATCCACAGTTATTTAAAAAGGCTTTTAAAATATTATTTCTTTTCTCAACTACATATTTGTGTAAATTTTTTTTATTTCTATATTTCAATGGGAAAAGCTACTGCAAAAGATTAAATGCAGAAGCAGATATGATAGTCTAATTTTCTTCTATTAAGAATTTTATTAAAGAGATTTGCAAAAATATAAAACAATGTCATACATCTCACTGAAATTTTTTTTTTTGGAAATGAAGTTTTTAAAAAAATTGTGTGTGTGTATGTACATGTATAGAGTTTGTTACTGCTATTTTTCAATGATTGTATAAGTAAATAGTTAAAACTTTTCTTAATTTTTTTATAATCCAGTAAGCACGAACAGATATAATCCACATAAACAAAAGATCTTTGGGGTATTCAATCATTTTCAGAAGGATATAGAGGCATGGAGACAAATGTTTGAACCACTGCTATTCTAGAAATAATGTAAACTTTTTCTGAGTTGGTAGAACAATTTGCCTTTGGAAAATTAATTTTTCTTTTACCTTTCTCTAATAATTATAAAGTCAATTTGTCTTTTTTAGATTCTCATGGAAAATTCCATAATAGACTATGCTAAAAATTATCTCATTAGCCTTATGATAAATAGCTCTCTATGTTGCTTAGTATATATCTGAATTAATATTAATGATAATAGCTTACAAATACTTATATTTGAGTTATATCCTTTAATTTTCACAGGCGATTCCAGGAATGTAGGTTATTTTTCTCCCCATTTATACTGAGGAAATGAATTTTAAGAGAGGAAAAGTGCTTTGTCTATCTATAAAGTGCTTGAGCACAAAATCAAATGCAGGTCTGCTAACCTTGTGTTCCTGTGCTCTTTTTTTTTATCTTTGGATGGAAAAAATAGCTTTTTGGTTATTATCAATGTAGACTTATGCACTCCTGCTCTTGTACAATTAAAGCAAGGGCTGAGTATTGAGACACCTTTTGGGTTTGGGCACAGCTCCTGACTTTTCTCCTAGCCCATTTCCTCTTATAAGGATTACAGGAAATAATATATTCCAAGGCCTCTAGAATAGTGCTTAATATATAATAATGTCTGTTATCATTATTTTTCATGATTAGCATAACAGCATAACTCTGTACATGGCCAGTGTAGCTTTGGCTTCATCCAATTCAAGCACGAAAGGTCATCTCAGTCACTAAGACAGAAATAGAAGAATGGTATATGCAAAAGCTTCAGAGCAATTCCAGGTCTGAACAATAACCAAAATGCAGCCTTTTCCAGGCTGGAAGCCAAAGCTCATTCTATATATGCTGTTGATCTACACCCCAGCTCTGTGTTCAAATGTAGAGGTGACCAGATAGGTCAAAAGGTCACTCTTCTGCTTGCCAGGACTGGTTCAAACTAGCTTTGAGTAACTGCTGGATACCACCACCTTTAATCACTTCTTCCCTGTCCTGATCTGAGGCTGCTGGAGCCGTATAAAAACTCTTGAGAATCCAGGCAAAGCCAGCCCACCTTAGCTTAAAACCCCCTTTTCCACTTATTTTCCTGGTTTGGATCCTGTTGGCTTCACACCTGAAGCCTCTCTCCACCCAGTACCTTCAGAATAATATGCCATTTGAATGGTCCAGATGGATCTTGATTAATACCTCTCTGGGGGCCTTTCTGCTTCCCCTCAGTCCCATTTTGGTTGCACATGAGGAAACTGCTTCTGACCCAGTCTTCCAGTCCACTCTTGTGGAGGCAGCACTAGGGCTAAGGAGGTTCACAGAGTGAAAGCAGTGAGTTAGGCTTCCTGGTGGCCCATGCAGAGCCCTTCAACTGCTTAGCATTAAGGGGCTGTGCTGGTAAGATTTGGCTGGATGTGGATGTTTCTGCAGGACGTAGTTGGCTAGCGGAGGAATATTAACGGTATTGATCTGGCTCTCTTTGCACATTGATCCCAACATAGTGTATGTACATATTGATACCTAATAAGATAATAATGATAATAATAACTAACTTTGATAGGAACAATGTCATGTGATTTTTTTTTTTTTTTTTTTTTTTTTTTTTTGAGACGGAGTCTCATTCTGTCGCCCAGGCTGGAGTGCAGTGGCCAGATCTCAGCTCACTGCAAGCTCCGCCTCCTGGGTTTACGCCATTCTCCTGCTTCAGTCTCCCGAGTAGCTGGGACTACAGGCTCCCGCCAACTCGCCCGGCTAGTTTTTCGTATTTTTTTTTTAAGTAGAGACGGGGTTTCACCGTGTTAGCCAGGATGGCCTCGATCTCCTGACCTCGTGATCCGCCCGTCTCGGCCTCCCAAAGTGCTGGGATTACAGGCTTGAGCCACCGCGCCCGGCCGAATTTTTTTTTTTTTTAAATATATATACAACTTTATGTTTATGCAATAATAATAAAATGAGAATGATTCACTAAACATTGTGATTTGTTATAGTAAATTTACCTTGGGGAGGATGTTTTGCTATGTGCTAGAATTAAAAATTTGCATATTTTATCACATTTAACTCTCAGAATAATTCCTTGAGTTTGTTTGCATTTTCCTTGGTTTCCAAATGAAGAAATGGAAAGTCCTAAACATTTAGTAATTTTTTTTCAGGATCATATCAAAGGTCACACAACCTATAAATGGCAGAGCAAAATTAGAACTTAAGATTTTCTGATACTAAAGGTTAGATTCTTTTCAGTTCAGTCTCCTGCCCCCAGCATATTTCCATTTCATTGAAAGGTAGATAACATAATGCAAAAATACATATTTGATTAAATAAAAAAGAAAAAATATCAAAAGGTCAACAGCTCTTTATTACTTTTTTAGACAAACTTTCAACTCAAGAACTTGAGACATATAATGGAATAAGTAAGAGTTCAGTCTCTGAGGTCATGTTGCTTGGTTCAAAGCCAGCTCCGATATGTACTAGTTGTATGGTTTTGAGCAAATTGTTTACCTCTCTGTGCCTAAGTTTCCTCATTTGGGAATAATTACAAAACCCAGCTCCTTGAGTTGTTAAGAAAAAAAATTAACTAATACATGTAAACTGCTTAGAACAGTGCTTGACATATTTAATAGCACTCATTAAATATTATTAGCTGATATATTTTCCTCCCTCCCTCCCTTCATTTCCCTCCCTCCCTCCCTTTCTCCCTCCCTTCCTCCTTTCTTCCTCATTTCCTTCCTTCCTCCTTCCTTCCTCCCTTCCTCCTTCCCTCCCACCCTCTCTCCCTCTCCCCATTTAACAGGTTGAATTAACAATGTGTAAACACTAAACAATCTTTCTAGCAAGTTAGAAAAACTCACCAAAGATGGCTCAGAAAATCAATATTGAAGTTTTGGAGGTGCTGGGATTTAAAAATAGAACCTGGTGAGAAGCAATCTTTCTGTGTCAACTCTTAGAATTCTTTATTGAGAAAACCGAGAAGAGCTTTATTTTAAGCAGACTCTGAATGGCTTAGCTGCAGTTCATGGATACATCAGAACATTCCCTTGATGGTTCACTTTCTTGTGAACTTAAAATCAAGCAACATGAAGAGTTCTAGTTCTGGTCTGACCAATCCTCCTACCCCCAACCTTACAAAAAGCCAACTGAACCAAACTCAGGTGCTGCTTAGTAACTGGAGCAGAACCCCAGCAGTGAACCTTCACTGCCAACCCTTTTGAAGTCCACCTCTTTGTTGAATCTTCTTTTAACACAGACTGGATTTTTTATAGTATGTTTCAGGGATGATGCAAAATATTAAGGATACAGAAAAAGAATGACTGCAGATGGTGGATTTGGAAAGTGGGTAGAGAAGAACTTTGGTCTGTGTCAAATCTGGGTTCTAGCCTTGTTTTGATCCCTTTTTTCTTATAGGGCTTGCCATTTCAACTCTTTTGAGCTCAGTTTTCCCCATATTCAAAGGCTTGTACCTTTGAGGTACCTGAAGACCAGATGATCTTTCATTGTTAATCCTATGATTTCATTTTTTAGCAATTGGGAAGTCAGTTCATTAGTAATTTTATAGTGATTAAGAAAGAGGGCTGGGCATGGTGGCTCATGCCTGTAATCCCAGCACTTTAGGAGACCTAGACGGGTGGATCACCTGAGGTCAGGAGTTTGTGACCAGCCTGGCCAACATGATAAAACCCCATCTCTACTAAAAATACAAAAAAATTAGCTGGGCATGGTCATAGGTGCCTGTAAGCCCAGTTACTCGGGAGGCTGAGGCAGGAGAATAGCTTGAACCCTGGGAGGCAGAGGTTGCAGTGAACCAAGATCACGCCACTGCACTCCAGCCTGGGCGACACAGTGAAACTTCTCCTCAAATAAATAAATAAATAAATAAATAAATAAATAAATAAATTCATAAAATTGAAAAAAAAAAAGAAAGAAAGAGGTCCATTATTAATCAAAGCAAGAAACTAACCCTGATAAAAATATACCATTAACTCAAATAGTCAGGAGGATTTAGTGTCTTCTACCAGTTGTTATGTACACTTCCCCCACATCTGTTAAACTTAATATTTCATAACAACCAACTGAAATGGCAGCAACAAACCCAAGTCTCCATTCTAATGTAACAAATAAAAGTAGTTGAAATTGGATGTGTAAATATGTTTCTCAAGAAGGAACTTGCTGGTGCTCAGTTGTCTGTAAGTGTGTATGTAAACACCTGCTTTAGAAAAACTAAGCAGACAACAAGATGCAGAATTCCCTGAAGATACATTTGTGGAGACACTAATGTAGTTAGGAGCTAAATCATAGGTAACAACCCTGAAAGAAGGTAGCAGCACAAAGAATGGAATTGCCAGGTTTTGGCAAGTTGGTGATCGTAAAGAAATAAACTTGGATATATAGTCAAGTGATAGTTTTGGAGATTATTTTCTGAAAAATCAGTAAAATGCCATTATCAAGATAAAACTTCAAAATGCAAGTATACATATTGTCTCACAAACAATGGGGGATGGACTTGGAATGCTGATTCTAGCGTTGGTCTTGGAATTGACTGATGTCATTAGCAATATCTTGCATAGGACTTCAAGGAAACAGAAATCAGTGGGAGGGATAATTCTGAGGCCATGGAACAGAGCTAAGTTGTCTGGTTCTACCCACTATAGGCAGACAGCAACCAAGGTCTGGCATCTTATATGTATTCTTCAGCATATCTAGTAAAATTTAGACGCTTCATAGAATTAAGACATATCACCATGATCTAGGAGAGCATGATAATAGTTTAAAATGAGACTGTCTCTACTAATCATTGACTGTTTTGAACAGAGTTCCTATATTTAGGTATAACTTTTTCAGAAATGCTGATCATGCTTAGTTTATGTATTCAACCTTCTACTTAAAAACCTCTCATGACATATTTAATAGGGGATTTCCTCTTATTTTTAGTAGAAAAATAAAAACAGAAATGTCAGATAACTAGCATATGAAATTTATCCATTTATAAATTATATTCGTACCATACTAGCTATGTTATGAGATGCCTAAAAGTATTATTTTCCTTAATGACATACTTGACATATTTATATCTAGTATTTGTAATGATATAAAGCAATATTTATTTCCCATAAACTTTGCCTTATGCACTTAGAGTATCAAAATGATTGATTGAGAATAGTGGCTTATCCAGTCAACTTTGACACAATTATTCCATGAATATTGTTTATCAAAAGAATAGTCACCTAAAAGAATTACATTAAAAATCAAGTTTGGCTGTTTCCACAGCATATATCAATTCAAATGTAAAATGTGATTTGTGTATCAATATAGAGGTGCCCTGAAGTTAAGAATATGTTATTTTATACCATAAAATCACATTTAGGTTTTGCCACTTTCTGATAAACTCCTTATCACATGTTTCCCAACATTCATATGGAGGGCACTTATTAAATTATAGCATTAAATATTGCATAGTTGAACTGAAATTACATATAGGTACAGATGATAGTGCTTACTTGATAAAAGTCAGTACATCTTTATTTCGCTGCTGCCATGGCCAGTCAGTACCATTGGATCTTGTGCCAGTTACGTAATACATTTGAACCTTCATTTCCTCATATGTAAGATGAACGGATCAGATGAGATTATTTCTAGGGTCTTTCAGCCCCACTATTCTATGCAATCATGCTTATAAAAACATGTTTCTTTGGTCGCATTTAGAAATTTCACATCGGTACTTTAATCATTTGCACTAGAGAAAAGATCTTGGCCCATGTCTTTCTTACATATTTCCCCCATATTTTAAAGTAACACTAAATTCCTTTCATTTGTTTCCATTTCTCATCATGGTATGTCATTCTGATATCTTTTTTTTTCTTTCCGTGATAGGGTCTTGCTCTGTTGCCCAGGCTAGAGTACAGTGACATGATCAAGGTTCACTGTAGCCTCTACCTCCCAGGTTTACGTGATCCTTCTGCCTCAGCCTCCCAACTAGCTGAGACTACAAGTGCATGGCACCACACTAAGCTATTTTATTAAAAAAATATTTTGTAGAGATAAGGTCTCTTTAGGGTTTCCCAGGCTGGTCTTGAACTCCTGGCATCAGGTGATCCTCCCACCTCAGCCTCCCAAAGTGCTGGAGTTGCAGACATGAACCACTGCCCCCAGCCCATTCTGATATCTTTACTGTTGGTTGTTAGTACCAATAATTTCTTGAGTGCTTACCTTGTCTCAGGAACATTGTTCAGCATTTTACTTACATTATTTTGTTTAATTTTCACAGACTCCTGAGGTAAGTACTCTTATTACTCTTATTTTATTGATGAGGAAACTGAAATGTAAATGTGCTGGGTATATTTCCATTAGCTCACTTGGCTAGTCAGCTGTGAAGCTATAATTAAAACCTGTTTATATAATTCCTATCCCCGTGTATAAACAACCCTATAATACTCCCAGTGGATACAGGATGTGTAGCCCATGATCCCTGAAAAATCTGGGGACATGCCTAACACTTAGGAACCTGCTTGCATTCTACATGTATTCCTGAGTGTAGCTGAAAATTCTGGAGACTCCTGGCAGCCTGCTTCCTCACCTCCACTGAGATAGCACCAAACCGACTTACTGTCTTTAACCTGACTTGGAGCTCTTGGATGCTTCCCCATCTGACCTCTGGTATCTATTGATTGTATAGCACTGGGGCAGGCCACAAATCATTTCAACTATGTGCTTATTGCATCCTGGATGCACTGTCACTCCAGCTCATCAGGTTTTACAAAAAAAGTCGCAAGGCCAAGGTGACTATATCCACTGCAGACTCATGCTGTTTTATAATAGCTGGATCCTCACAGCTGCTGGGCAATTTCTTATCATCACTGCTACAAAGACTGACCCCTTTTGCCAACCAGAGCTCTTTCTTTTTCAGGATGACCTGGCTGCTTTCCTGAGATGCCCAAGGTCTCAGCATCCTTTTTTTCTCCTTTACTCATCTTTGGGTCTTTACCCTCTGGTTCTTTCTTTTTGTCTATTTTTTAGGGGAAACCATTGTCTGGTAGGATGAAGCTCTTTACCTGTGGTCCAGATCTCATTGCCCTCACATTGATTTTGCCACTTTGCTTCACCAGCTAGCTATTCATTCACCTGCATCTTCCATCTCTGACTCTCCCTCAGTTCTTTCCCTCCGTGTACAAACAGGCATAGCTCTTCTTCTGTCGAAATAATTTCCAAGACTATACCATCCATTCTCTTTCTCCCTGTCTCTCTTTTCTCTTTAGAAGACATGATGTTTCTTTTCTGTCAACTTTTCAAGAAGATAAATCATAGGTAGACATAACAAAGTATATTTTCTTAGCTTTAATTCTTTATTTGATACAAAAAAATAAAATCTAGGCTCATTCCTAGTTCCTAGATATTTAATTCCCATGGCGCTTATTTATAAAAGTAGCATATTAGACATTTGTTTTTGTTCTTAAAACATAGAAGGAGGCCGGGCGCGGTGGCTCAAGCCTGTAATCCCAGCACTTTGGGAGGCCGAGACGGGTGGATCACAAGGTCAGGAGATCGAGACCATCCTGGCTAACACGGTGAAACCTCGTCTCTACTAAAAAAATACGAAAAACTAGCCGGGCGAGGTGGCAGGCGCCTGTAGTCCCAGCTACTCGGGAGGCTGAGGCAGGAGGATGGCGTGAACCCGGGAGGCGGAGCTTGCAGTGAGCCCAGATCTGGCCACTGCACTCCAGCCTGGGTGACAGAGCAAGACTCCGTCTCAAAATAAATAAATAAATAAATAAAAATAAAAATAAAAATAAAAATAAAAAAAACATAGAAGGAGATAAAACTGTTGTTATCTCCTGAGCCCTACTTATGTGCGAGGGTCTGTGAGTCACAGGCATGAATCAGACCCCAGAGAACAAATAGCCTAATCATCAAAATGAAGACAGAGTGGAGACATAGAAAGCAGATACACCCTGTTGTGACACCATATGCAGTATATTCTTCCCAGCCTCATAGAAGTGTCCAAATTGTTAGATTGTTTAAGATTTAGTCATGCCAGGTACATTATTTAATTTTGAAAGCCAAAAGGAATCTTAAGAATATTTAGTCCGACTTTCATTCCCCCATGTTACAGATGAGAGAAAAAAGGAGGCTCAAGAAAGGTTGAATGATTTACTTTATGTCACACAACTTATTAATGACAGAGTTGGTGCTAATCTAATCTACAGTGCTCTTTTTATTTTATCAGGACTAAAAAATCTCTCCAAAGCTTCATTTTAGTGGTTAGCATAATTATGATGCATGGTGGGTGCTCACAAATGTTTGTAAAGCAGATGAAAAAAATCAATCACTGTGTGTTTTTTAAACAGATTTTATGCCAGAGCTGGAGTAGGTAAAACAGAGATGCGGTGGAAATGTAACAAATGGCTCCCACTCAGAAAAAAGTACTGCGTGTAGCATGTAAGTCCTCAATAATTATTTGTGGAATAAGTAAAATTTCCAGAAATGGAGCAATTAAAGAACAAGTATTAAACTATGTGGAGCAGTGCACACGAATTTCAAGATGGTTAAGAAGCCTGTGAGATAAAATCATAATACAAGGAGACTTCAGAGGGAATTCATAAGACTTTATGAAGAAGACTTCATACAGTATTTGATGTTTGACCTGGTTCTTTGTACGTATGTATGTGCCTATGTATGCATGCGTGTATGTACACATGTATGTATTTTTCCTTGCAGAATGCACAATCTATAACCTAGTTTTTAGGTGATGAAAAATAAGATTTAGTTAAAAGATTGTATAATCACATTTACTGGGTGTGGATAACACTTAAAAAAATAACTTTCCCCGTTATTACAAGAGTAACATGTTCACTATAGAAAAGATAGATAAGAAAAAGAAAGAAAGAAAGAAAAATTAATATAACCACCAGCAACAGCTCACTGTTCACATTTTGGTATATGCTCTTTCAGAGTTTATATAATTATTTGTTTCTTTAATTTCCATTTCTCTGATTACTAGTCAATTTGAGCATGTAATTCATAAGTTTTTCATCAATTTGCCCAAGTTCTTTAGCAAAATGCCTACTTTTATTTTTGCCTGTTTTCCTACTGAGTTTTTGATAGATATAGAAATGATTTTCTTAAAAAGGGATCATAGTGTATATAACTGTCCCTTGGTATCCATGGAAAATTGGTTCCAGGACTCCCCATAGATACCAAAATCTGAGGAGGCCCAAGTACCTATACAAAATGCTGTAGTATTTGCATAAAACATTTGCACAACCTTCCATATACTTTATTTTATTTTATTTTAGTTTTATTTTTTGAGATGGGGTCTCACTCTATCACCCAGGCTGGAGTGCAGTGGCACGATCTCAGCTCACTGCAGCCTCTGCCTCCCATGTTCAAGCGATTCTCCTGCCTCAGACTCCCAAGTAGCTGGGTTTACAGGCATGCACCACCACACCCAGCTAATTTTTTTGTATTTTTAGTAGAGATGGGGTTTCACAATGTTGACCAGGCTAGTCTCTAACTCCTGAGCTCAAGTGATCTGTCCGCCTCGACCTCCCAAAGTGCTGGGATTACAGGCATAAGCCACCGCACCCGGCTCTCTCGTATACTTTAAATTATCTCTAGATTACTTATATCTAATAATAGTTATTCCCTAAATAATACAGAAAGACAGGAAAATAAGTCTGTACACGTTCAATGCACACACGCTTTTTTTTCCAAATATTTTCAACCTGCAGTTACTTAAGTCTACAGATGCAGAACCCATGGATACCAAGGGCTGACTATATATATATCATTTTATGATTGCTTTTAAAATTTAGTATATTACAAGCCTTCTTCCTCTAAATATGTGTACTTCCACAATGTCACTTTCAATGTCTGTGTAGTGCTACATAGTTTATCTCTAATGGTGGACATTCAGGTTTTTAGGTCAGTTTGCTGTTGTCCAGCTTGCCAACTGCCACACAAGCAAAGCTATCACAAGCCGAGCCATTCCAGACCGGTAGAATCACCTAGCCATCCCAAAGATAAATGGGAAATAACAAATGTTTGAGGTTTGAGATGCTGCAGTTTTGGAAGGTGTGTTACACATTAAAAGTTAATGAATGTGAATTCTGACCTTCAGATTAACCTTTGCCAGCTTCTAGTGTATGATGTCTTCTGGTGTGCGAATCCACTCACTCATATCTTCCAGTGAAGTGCTCCAAATATTTTTCCATGACCTCTTTGTTACCCCTCCATTTTTATCCATCTCTTCCTCCTGGGCTGTCTTTTATCCTTCAACCCCTCAGAAACACCCCTTATCCCAGAGAAAAGTATTTAGGGCACACTTGACACCCCTGGATAGGGCGAGAGGGACTGGGCAAGTGAAGGGAGTCATCATCCACTGGCTGGAAAAACCATGTACATAAAGGTAATGGTTAATACTGAGTGTCAACTTGACTGGATTGAAGGATGCAAAGTATTGATCCTGGGTGTGTCTGTAAGGGTGTTGCCAAAGGAGATTAACATATGAGTCAGTGGGCTGGGAAAGGCAGACCCACTTTTTATCTGGGTGGGCATCATCTAATCAGCTGCCAGCGTGGCTAGAATATAAGCAGGCAGAAAAATGTGAAAAGACTATCCTGGCTTAGCCCCTAGCCTATGTCTTTCTCCTGTGCTGGATGCTTCCTGTCCTCAAACATCGGACTCTAAGTTCTTCTGTTTTGGGACTCGGACTGGCTCTCCTTGCTCCTCAGCTTCCAGATGGCCTATCGTGAAATCTTTTGATTGTGTGAGTTAATACTTAATAAACTCCCCCTACATATATATGAAGTTATATATATAGTGTGTATATATATATAGTGTGTGTGTGTGTGTGTGTATATATATATAGTTCTCTCCCTCTAGGGAACCCTGACAGATACAGATTTTGGTAACAGTAGTGGTTCTAGAGGAACAGAATATTAAGGATGGAGTTCTTTGGTTGGTTTTCGGGTTTCTGGAGTTGGCTGCTTAATATGATTAGACCCTAACATGCCAAGGACTCTACTTCTAATAATATGGAGAACACTGATAATCTTTAGTGTGAACTGTTTAGAGAGTTATGCAAAATAAAGGCATTTGACACTCCTGATTCACTGCTTGTGAGAGGCAAGGAGTTTAGTGACTCCATACATAATACCTCTGACCATTTGTGGAGCACCAAGGAACGTGATGAAGCTGGTTGGTTGCTCCTTAGTTCAGCAGACAAAGTGATGAAAGAAACTGATGAACTCAGGGATTCTAACTCCCGGTTTCAGAAGCAAATAAGACTCATATCTGCTAAGATTGCCCCGACTGAGAGTCTTATCTCCTGTAGAGAATGAGTTGAAATTGTGAAAAAACAGACACAAGCTCTTATCAAGCAGGTGCCTGACCTGCAACGAAAGGTGAATGCAGAGCCTTGCCAGGTGTCTACTGTTAAAATGAGGGCATTGATTGGAAAAGAATGGGATCCTGCAACTTGGAATGGGGATGTGAGAGAGGAACAGGATGAAGCTGGGGACACTGAGTGTGTAAACTCTGATGAACCTTTTTTGCCAGAAGAAACAGCTTCCCCATCCCCAGTAAAGTGGCAACATCTCCTTTCTGACCCACGCTGCCATCAGCCTTTCCACCTTTGTCTGAGGAGATAAACCCTGTGCTGCCTGAGGGAAGAGTGATGCTCTCCCTTGAGGTAGTTGCCAGGCAAGATAATGTTGATTCTCCTCAGGAGCCACTGCCAACACCCCCGTTAGCTTCTAGACCTATAACAAGACTAACGTCCCAGCAGGGCCGTAGAGGTGAGGTTGAGAGTGTGACCCATGAGGAGGTGTGCTACACTCAAAAATAACTGCTTGAGTTTTCTAATGTATGTATACAGAAATCTGGAGAACAGGCATAGGAATGGATATTAAGGGTGTGGGATAATGGGGGAAGGAACATAGAGTTGAATCAGGCTAAATTTATTGATTTGGGCCCACTAAGTAGGGACTTATTGCATATTTTATGCATATGTTTTACACATATATGCAACTTGACATAAATGCTTTACTGGGGTAATATCATATGTTCTTTTTTTAATAGTTTAGTCTTTTCTTTTTTGCTTACCTACCCTTCCTGCTTCCCAGTACATTTACATCATCAAATACACACTTATCCATCCATGAATAATCAACAAGATGTTTATTTTATCTATATTATCCATAGTCATAGCCAATCACACATATTTGTAGGTAAATATATTTAACCATATACATATAGACATTAGCTGGGGTTGTCATTAGTTTACAAGTAGTATGATATTGCATTTACTGCTTTGTACCTTGTGTTTCATCTCTCAACTATACCTCGTGAACAACCACCTGAATCCATCTTCATAGCTCTGTTTCATTCTTTTTAATGCCTGCAGGTTATCCTAGGTATGAACGTACCATGAACTTTTCAACTTTTTAAAAAATAAGAGCATTCCTTTGGTTTCCTTTTTCTCCTAATTCTGAACAACGCTGCATTTAGTATCTTCCTGCATATTTCCTTAAGTTCTGGTTGCTTTAGTGCCATGTGATAGATTCCTAAGGATGAGATTGCTGATTAGAAGAGTGGACTTTTTATTTAAAAATTGTTTTCCGATGTTGCCAGGTTACAAGCTTGCTGAATGCCACACCAGTCTTTCTGAGTTATACCTTTTCTCCTATTCTTGACAGAGATAGGTATTATTACCTTAAAAATATTTTTAAGTCTGATGAGTGTAAAGTGATACCTTTCATTGCATTTCCCTAACTATCAGTTGGATCATCTTGTTATATGTTTGTTGATCATTTGAAGGTTCTCTCCTAGAAAATTCCCATTTGTGTATTATCCCCAGTTGTAAATTGTGTTTTGGGTCTATTTACGGGCAATTTGTGAGAACTTTTTGTATAGTATATCCATTTACCCTTTGTCAAATGTGTTGTAAATATTTGTCCAAACTGGTATTTTTCTATCAATATAATCCTTATGGGGGGCATATTCTTAATTTTTCCACCAAGAAATGTATTTTCTTCAGTTTTAACTATAGCTAGAAATTCAGCTGCCCTAGAATTGTGTGAAGACTACCTAACAAATAGTATTTTACAAGAGAAGACTGAGATAATGGAAAATATAATAAACCTCTTCCTTAAAGTTAGGAAGTATAGTAAATAATCTTGCTTCATCGGGAAACAATTGCAATAATACAAATTGTCCCATAAAGATCTAAATTATCTTACATTTTCATAGCTTGTTAAATTTGGAGGGTATCTTATCTTCACATAAATTCTCATTTCACGGGGTAGGAAATGATTATAAATGAGACCAAGGAGTTTCTTTTTTCAAACAGAGAAAAGAATGATAAAAATCAAATTCATTCTGTGTTATTAATGGAGATGTAAACTGACACAAATCAGGTGAGGATTTAGAGCCTGACTTCAAAGACCCTATTGAGACTTTTCTAAATAAAGCCAGAAGTCTTAGCGGCTCTGTAAACAAGGTGATTCAGAAAACTTAGTCTCTAAAGGGAGCTTAGCTCATTCTATCCTATCATGTGAAACATGGAAAACATCTGGGATTTAATCCATTATTAGAACAATCTGTATTATGCCCCACGCTTATGTGTTACTGAATGAGGAGTATATTACGTTTTGTAAAAGACTGTCTAATTTATGTGGGCTCAGACTGGACACTAAAAAAAAAAGAAAAAAGAACCTGCCACATATTTTAATACCAAATTGCAGAGAGCCTATATATATTTATTTGACCACATTTGTATTAGTTACATTGTAATTTTTTAAATAAAATGCCACAAACATATGTAAACTGGAAAATGATATATATAGGTCTTTCTTATTTCAACAATTTAATATAAAATAAAAATGGTTTAATCTCACATATCTAAATGCTTCAGAGTCCTCAGATCTTTGATTCAAGCTCAAGTATGATACAACTAGTTTTCAATTTGGAAAATACTTTTATTATTTTATATGAAAGTGTCATGAATTTAATCTAAATTTTTCAATAAGAACAAAAGGCAACTAAATAATAATATCATAATGCTCCTTAAAAGGCTACTTTTGGCTTCCATTGGCTACTAAAGTGGTATTAAAGAATAAATAAATTTCTTAATATCCAGTAGAAATCTGTTGGACAAATAAGTGAAAGGAATTTACACAAAAGTGATTTGAACTTACAAATGAGCCAGGTGAAGAGATGCTCTCGCAGCTTCTACTGACCACTGCTTTTATCCCAATCAATATCATCATTGACTATTTATACAGGACATCTTACATTTGTCCCTCCCCCAAGAGGTCTGATAATTTCAGTTATGAAGAGACAGTGATATTTGGAATAGCCTTTTCAATTTGGAAGCAATGTTATTTGAATAGTAAGAGTTTAGAAAGGTCATCCTACAAATTTATTTTTTGCCCTTGAACTGACTAAAAAAAACCCTGGCTGGGAAATTAAATCCTGAATATCTTACCAGTAGATTCTATGGTCCTCAAACTTAATGTTTAGAGACACTGATGCTAGCTACTTCAATGGTCAAATTTAGTAAGATACATCAGATTATATTTTCACAGTTTCATATTCAAAATAGGGAAGCCATATTTGTTTTTAGTTATTATAAGGATATTTATTTTATGGTAAGCATTTGGTAAAGTTTGGAAACAAGATGGAAAGGAGACTCAAACTGCAGATAAATCTTTTTGGTCAAGCTAATGGAAACTGTACGTGTTTCACAAAGTACTGAAAAAATGTCCAAACAACTGGGCATACTACTATGAATGAAATGGTTCCAGTTCTATAGTGGGACCCAAACCCATACCAAACAAAATGAAATGGAAACTTGGTATTGAACTATCTAATTTATTGTTTTTGTTTGTTTGTTTGTTTGTTTGTTTTGCCGAGGTTCAAAGTCTTGCTATATAAATCAGAGCTACCTGGATTTATGTTAAAAAACGACATCTCTGGGCTCCACCCAAGATATATTGAAGTTAAACCTCTGGGAGGGTCCCAGGGAGCTGCAATTCCAAAAGCAGCCCCATTGGACTATTTATGCAGTCAAATTCGAACATCATTAATTTAGACCAAGCAGAATATCTAGTTGCCTTCATCAACTGTTTAATCTGAATCATGCTATAAGAATTTGAGTAAAAGAAATGTGAAATGCATACTAGAATTAGTTAAAAATTGAGCATTTCATATTGATCTTAGGTAAAATTTTGCTTAATATTTTTGTAAATGTGGTGTCTAGAATACATTAAAGTAACTTCACAAAATATGTCAGAGGTTTTAAATATATTTAAAAATTGAAAACTTAGCTCATGAACACTTTCTATTATTGGGTTAATGTTTAAGCATAAGAGAGTAACATTTTTTCTTATAACATATAGCAGGAATGTGTAATCTTTCTGATCGAAAGAGAAATAATGTATTAAAAACAGCATACAGAATGGTAAAATTATAATGAATTACTCTGCATCAAATTACTACTTCTGAAAATAGCTAAGTGTAAATGGATTGATTAGCTGGGTTTTTAAAAAGTTTTCATTATTATTATTATTTTTTTCATTTTTAGAGACAGGGTTTTCATGTCACCCAGGCTGAAGTACAGTGGTACACTCATAGCTTACTGTAGCCTCAAAATCCTGTGCTCAAGGGATCCTCCCACCTCAGCCTCCTGAGTAGCTATGACTACAATAACATGTCAACACACCTGGCTAATTAAAAAATTATTTTTTGTAGGCCAGGCGCAGTGGCTCATGCCTGTAATCCCAGCACTTTGGGAGGCCGAGGCGGGCAGATGACGAGGTCAGGAAATCGAGACCATCCTGGCTATCACAGTGAAACCCCGTCTCTATTAAAAATACAAAAAAATTGGCCAGGCATGGTGGCGGGCACCTGTAGTCCCAGTCACTCGGGAGGCAGAGGCAGGAGAATGCGTGAACCCGGGAGGTGGAGCTTGCAGTGAGCCGAGATTGCACCACAGCACTCCAGCCTGGGCTCCAGAGCGAGACTCTATCTCAAAAAAAAAAAAAAAAAAAATATTGTAGAGACCAGGTTCTCACTGTATTGCCCAGGTTAGTCTCAAACTCCTGGTCTCAAGTGATCCTTCCACCTTGGCCTCTCAAACTGTTGAGATTACAAGCATGAGCCATTGTGCTCAGCCAGGTGAATCTTAATTTATTTCTCAAAAAGGTATGCCTTTCTTATCTTTTCAAAATAGAAATTTTTACAAATGTGATATATCATTATTAGATACGAAATAGCTAGGAATTAGAACATCAATTTTTACCATGTTTATCTTTTAGAAGCATCCTGCTATTGTTATTAATTCAAACTTTTTAAATACTACCTCAATCAAGTGACATAAAAAGTACTCAGTTTTCCACTGGAATAGTACTCTTTAATGTATTCATTGCTCTCAGGTTGTTCTGTGCTTCAACCTTGAGTAATTAACAAAACCTCTCTGTATTAATTGCTGATCCCTCCCTTGATGGCAGTCTATGACATTTTTAATTAATTGCTTCAGCAAACTTATTTCCATTCATACCAGGTCTTATGTTCTCTTCGCCACTTCCTTCTTTATTTATTATTACTATTTTTTGTTATAAATGTACATAAAACCTAATTCCTGAAGTAGTGAAAAAACATTATACGAGGTCAAAAGTACGTCCTAACCTGTGCAAGATAAACATACCTATTGCTTTTAAAAGTGTCAAAGTTAGAGGAAGTTGAGGTGAGGGTTTCTGGGAAGGAGAATACAGAAAGTGGAAACAAACTCTCAAATCCAATCTTTTGGTACCATTTCTTGTGAATCAGTCCGTTTTGACACTACTGATAAAGACATAGCCAAGACAGGGAAGAAAAAGAGGTTTAATTGGACTTACAGTTCCATATGGCTGGGGAGGCCTCAAAATCATGGCAGCAGGTGAAAGGCACTTCTTACGTGGTGGCAGCAAGAGAAAATGAGGAAGAAGCAAAAGCAGAAACCCCTGATAAACCCATCAGATCTCATGAGACTTATTCACTATCATGAGACTAGTATGGGAAAGACAGGCCCTCAAGATTCAGTTACCTCCCCACTGGGTCCCTCCCACAACAGGTGGGAATTCTGGGAGATACAATTCAAGATGAGATTTGGGTGGGGACACAGCCAAACCATATGATCCCACCTCTTACCCCTCCAAATCTCATGTCCTCACATTTCAAAATCAGTCATGCCTTCCCAATAGTCCTCCAAAGTAACTCATTTCAGCATTAACCCAGAAGTCCACAGTCCTAAGACTCATCTGAGACAAGCAAGTCCTTTCTGTATATGAGCCTGTAAAATCAAAAGCAAGCTAGTTACTTCCTAGATACAATGGGGGTACAGGTATTGGGTAAATATAGTTGTTCTACATGCGAGAAACTGGCCAAAACAAATGGGTAACAGGACCCATGCAAGTCCAAAATCCAGGGGAGCAGTCAAATTTTAAAGCTCCAAAATGATCTCCTTTGACTCCAGGTCTCACCTCCAGGTCATGTTGATGCAAGAGGTGGGTTCCTGTGGTCTTGGGCAGCTCCACCTCTGTGGCTTTGCAGGGTACAGCCTCCCTCCTGGCTGCTTTCACAGGCTGGCATTGCATGTCTGTGGCTTTTCCAGGCACACAGTGCAAGCTGTCAGTAGATCTACCATTCTGGAGTCTGGAGGACAGTAGTCCTCTTCTCACAGCTCCACTCGGCAGTACCCCAGTAGGGACTCTGTGTGGGGGCTCCCACCCCACATTGCCCTTCCACATTGCCCTAGCAGAAGTTCTCCATGAGGGCCCACCCCTGCAGCAAACTTTTACCTGGGCATCCAGGCATTTCCATACTTATTTTGAAATCTAGGCAGAGGATCCCAAACCTCAATTCTTGACTTTTGTGCACCCACAGGCTCAATACCACGTGGAAGCTGCCAAGGTTTAGGGCTTCTACTCTCTGAAGCCGCAGCCCGAGCTGCACATTGATCCCTTTCAGCCATGGCTGGAGTGGTTGGGACATAAGGCACCAAGTCCCTAGGTTTCACACAGTGCAGGGACCCTGGGCCTGGCCCATGAAACCACTTTTTCTCCCTGGGCTTCTGGGCCTATGATGGGAGGGACTACCATGAAGGTCTCTGACATGGCCTGGAGACATTTTCCTCAGGGTCTTGGGGATTAACATTAGGCTCCTTGCTACTTACTCAAATTTCTGCAGCTGGCTCAAATTTCTCCCCAGAAAATGGCTTTTTCTTTTCTATCACATAGTCAGGCAGCAAATTTTCCAAACTTTTATGCTTGACTTCCCTTATAAAACTTGATGCCTTTAACAGAACCCACGTTATCTATTGAATGCTTTACTGCTTAGAAATTTCTTCCACCAGATACCCTAAATCATCTTTCTCAAGTTCGAAATTCCACAAATCTCTAGGGCAGGGGCAAATGCTGCCAGTCTCTTTGCTAAAACATAACAAGAGTCATCTTTACTTCAGTTCCCAAGAAGTGCCTCATCTCTTGTCCATCTGAGACCACCTCAGCCTGGACCTTATTGTCAATATTGCTATCAGCATTTTGGGCAAAGCCATTCAACAAGTTTCTAGGAAGCTCCAAATTTTCCCACATTTTCCTGTCTTATTCTGAGCCCTCCAAGCTGTTCCAACCTCCGCCTGCTACCGAGTTCCAAAGTTGCTTCCACATTTTCAGGTATCTTTTCAGCAATACCCTACTCCTGGTACCAGTTTACTGTATTAGTTCGTTTTGATGCTGCTGATAAAGACATACCCGAGACTGGGAAGAAAATGAGGTTTAATTGGACTTACAGTTCCACATGGCTGGGGAGGCCTCAGAATTATGGCAGGAGGCAAAAGGATCTCCTTACATGGTGGCAGCAAGAGAAAATGAGGAAGAAGCAAAAGCAGAAACCCCTGATAAACCCATCAGATCTTGTGAGACTTATTCACTATCATGAGAATAGCATGGGAAAGACTGGCCCCTGTGATTCAATTACCTCCCCACTGGGCCCCTCCCACAACACGTGGGAATTCTGAGAGATACAATTCAAGATGAGAATATGGGTGGGGAGACAGCCAAACCATATCATATTGCTTTTTCATTCAGCTCAAACAGTTGATTTTAGAATAAAATGTTTTGGTTAATATGTTTGCATATTTCAGATTAACCAAATAATTGCTAAGGTTTAACCTCATTTCATTGTGTACAAATATAGTGTTGATGAAAAAATGAAGATTTTACTCATGCTATTTCTAATTGGTTAAAGGCCAGTTTTAAAATAACTTATTTTTCCCACTGATTGGAGTTTGACAGTCATATGTTATGTTCTTGTCTTTCTAATATTCTTGGTTACAAAATTGAGAGAGTCTGCATTTCTTTATGTATTCATTCACTAAACAGATAATTAATAACTATTATACAAGGGTTACTTGTAGGGGTTGTTTTCAGATCACATACTTTAACTTTCCTTATATTTTTCAATGTTTGGTTCTATCTTGTTACATGTCCTCATAAGGCACAATAGATTAATTAATTCTTTTCTCCCAACTATGAATTAACAGAGGTATTCCTATCTAGTCTCTTATCATTTATTAGATTATATTCAGATTTCTTTCAAAAAGCATGTGAAGCAGTTTTACACACTTAAGCAATGAAACAAGCAAACAAGAATTTAAAAACCAAAAACAGAGGAAAGTCAGTAAAAATGATCAAGGAAGCAGAAGTTTGTAGGAACTCAGCATGAGTCACTGAAAATTTTTTTTTTCTTTTTTTTCTTTTTTGTTTTTAGAAACGAGGTGACAAGGTCTCACTCTGTTGTCCAGTCTGGACAGAAACTCTTGGGTTCAAGTGATCTTCCTGCCTCAGCCTCCTGAGTAGCTGGAACTATAGGCACCTGTAGTTCCATGCCTAGCTCTATGTTTCTTTTCAACACTTGTCATTGTGCTATATGTTGTTTTTTTTCCTCTGTCTCATCACCAGGATGTAACTTCAAAGGCTTAATTTAGTTCACTTCTATGTGTCTGGCCCATAGGAAGCGCTCAATAAATGCTTGTTTATAGCCATGGTTCTTCATATTGGGTGATTTTTCCCTCTCCACCTGCCAGAAACATTTAGTACTGTGTAAAGATTTTTTTTTTTTTTTTTTAGACAGAGTCTCGCTCTGTTGTCCAGGTTGGAGTGCAGTGGCACAATCTTGGCTCACTGCAAGCTCTGCCTCTTGGGTTCATGCCATTCTCCTGCCTCAGCCTCCCAAGTAGCTGGGACTACAGGCACCCATCACCATGCCTGACTAATTGCTTTGTATTTTTAGTAGAGATGGGGTTTCACCGTGTTAGCCAGGATGTTCTCAATCTCCTGACCTCATGATCTGCCCGCCTCGGCCTCCTGAAGTTCTGGAATTACAGGCGTCACCACACCCAGCCTCTTTTTTTTTTTTTTTTCAGAGAGATGGAGGTCTTACTATGTTGCCTAGGCTGGCGAACTCCTGGGCTCAAGCCATTCTCCTGCCTTGGCCTCCCAAAGTGTGTCTAAAAATATTTTTGATTATTATAACTGGGAGGGTGCTAGTGGCATCTAGTGGGTAGACACCAGGCATGAAGGCACTCTACAATCCACAGGACAGTCCCCAAAAATAAAGAATTATGTGTCCTGAAATCTTAATAGTGCTGAGGTTGAGAAACCCTGGCATACCCTCTACATAAACCACCACTGAGAAAATGTAACACGTTTGTCTGGAGAGGCATAAGTGAATTATAGGAGCGGTTTATCAAATGACTATACAACTAATGTCTTCTCCTAGTTTTCTTACTTTTAAGGCAAAAGAAATGAAAAGGTATATAAAACTGCTCTTCTTCAGTAACTTCCTTCTCATCTAGTATCAATCTCATACATTTATCTATACAAAACTGACATTTCATCAGAAGACTTCAATAACATCCTCTCTTTTCATCTTTGCCATATCCCATTGCCTTAACTGACTTTTCTTGTATATGTTTTGTGGCATTGTTAATAATTTTGTGTAATTTGTTAAAGCATTTTTTAAAAACTTACTTCTTGACATTACTGCTTCTTAATCTCACCTATGAAATGAGTTACATTTATAAAAGAGAATTGGCAAGGGGAAGCGGAAGGCATGCTGGTCTATTGAAGACCTGTGTTCAAATACAGGGTCCTCCACTTATTAGCAGGTTAATTGAGATGTAAGTGGGAGAGTTCCTCACACAAGTCCCAGATGGTGAAAGATTACAACCATCCACACCACTTTTCCTTCCTTTCTGTCAAAACTCTATGAATTGCATGAAACTAAATACACCTTGAAAAATATCCTTAGTGATCTTCACCTAAAAGCAAGGTTAGCTCTCAATTACAGTGTATTATTGAAATCCAAATCATAAGTCTAACAATTTTCTGGGAAATGAAACTTCAGAACCGAAGTTGGATTAGAAGTTCCTTCATATCTTTTTGTTGCTAAGAGAAAAGCTTCTAGGCATTAAACGATTATGTAGCTATTCAGAGCAGGTGCCTTCACTATCTTAAAATGTGTTAAATTACAATAATTACCAAAAAAGGCAGTGCAAGCCACTGTATATTGTAAGAACAGTAGCATGCTCCTCTGGAAAAGAAGACTCAGAAAATGCATATGACTTATGGTTACTAAGATACTTGATCATGCAGAAGTTGCCAAGCATTTTACTAATGTAACCTTATCCCTCTTCTCCATCTTGTACCATTATAGAAAACATGTAAAAACATGGAAAAAAGGAGCATTTTTAGTAGGTCGCTGTGATAATTTGCTTAAGTGATTGTAAATGAAACAGAATGTTTAATTTTGAATAAAAATGAGATATAGTTTGCTAATGCAGTCTTCTACCCCCATAACTGAACTATGAGGTTCAATTAGATAGTGAGCTATCCCTCACTCCCTCTTTCATCCCTTCCTCCTGCTCCCTTCCCTTTTTATCCTTTTCAAAGAAATGACAACAGACCACTTTTAAAGGGCTATTTTTTAAACTCAAAAAGACTGAAAAGAGCAAGAGTTTTTCAAAGGCAGAAAGCAACCAGGCAATGAAGTTTGGAAAGAAGAATGACCATGAACACAGCTTCTTAGCACTGGCTATCTGAGATGAAGCCATAAAATTCAGTATCCAACTTTTCAGCTGGTATTCTTATAGAAAGAAAACAATCTTGCCCCTTAATTTGATTTTTCCCTCTTATCATCTCATGGCAATTTGTATAGTAGAAGGGAAATGTGTGGCCTAAAATAACTTAATCCTTAAATGGATTAATATTATCGTAATTTCATCTGCCCCAGGTTTGGTAAATAGCCCACCACACAGTAGTGATACAATCTCTAATCAGGCTTTTAGAAACTACTCTGAGATGAACAGCAAAGAAAAGGGTTCCTAATTTAATTTATTTGTAAATCTTATGATAATAGACAGATATTTTGTCTTATCTATATGTTAATGCTAGCATCTGTCAACCATGATCTATTTAGGGTTATTTGAAGACTAGCATAAAACAATATTGATTTAAGCAGAGTATTTTTGTATTCTTTCTTTTTATGGTAAAGAGGCAAATAACCCTCCCTCTTCCTGTCTTATCAAAGCAAAATAACAGATATTTTATTTTTTTAAAAAGGAAAGAAACAAATGGGTAGGTTTTGTTTTGGAGTCAGTGCAACTTAAACTCATTGTTTTCTTTAGAAGAATTATATGATTATAACACTCAGTAAGGAGAATTGATGTAAAAATATTGACCCTGGTCTAGGCACTACAAAAAAGGGTTAAACTTAATAAGGCAAGTATGTAAGGTAAAAGATAAAGGATTTCAATAACAACGAGAAAATATAAAGGTGAATGATACTTATTTTATGGAATATATATTATACAAGACAATAAATTCCAGTATATGAAATATATAGCATACATTTGAAGAATAAATTAAACTGCCTATGATAATCCATTTTTAATACCTATATCTTATTAGGTTGTCAACCTAATTGTAAATCTTTTCTAATTTTATATGATCAAACTATTCTTTGGGATGCAGAGTTAATTAAAAAAATACATCTCTGAATCACGCTGAAAAAAATCAAGTATTCATAACATGGAGCTAAAAAGAATAAAATTCTATTCACAATTATGTTACAAAGTGATTTTTTCTTTTAATTATTCAGCAATCTTCCGTAAGAAACTGCAATGGGCCGGGCGTGGTGGTTCACGCCTGTAATCCCAGCACTTTGGGAGGCTGAGGTGGGAGGATCACGAGGTCAGGAGATCGAGACCATCCTGACTAACACGGTGAAACCCCGTCTCTATTAAAAATACAAAAAATTAGCCGGGCGTGGTGGCGGATGCCTGTAGTCCCAGCTACTAGGAAGGCTGAGGCAGGAGAATGGCGTGAGCCCGGGAGGCATAGCTTGCAGTGAGCTGAGATCGCGCCACTGTTTTCCAGCCTGGGTGACAGAGCAAGACTCCATCTCAAAAAAAAAAAAAAAAAAAAAAAAAAACTGCAATGGTCCTGAATTGAGCTTTCTGTAGTTTTGGTAGCAGTATTTCTTTCTGGATTGAATGCATTTTAGGAAAAATGATCAGTTTTGCTCTCTTGAGTAAATCAGCATTTACGTTTATAAAATTGAACATGCACAGATTATTTTATAGAAGTTCAAAACTATAAACAATTGGTTCTTAATAATATGCCATAGCAATGTATTATCCATGACATATTTAGTAATGTTAAAGCATTAAATGCAACACATATAAGTCTTCAAGTGTGTGCACACAAGTGTGTGTTTAAAATTCTCAATACCTTATTTTTCTCATACCCAGATTAGGTCTCAGTAAATCAAAATGATGGCAAAGAATATATTTGGGCAACAACAATATACAAGTTTACCATGCTTAAAATTCTTACATTTCTTAAACAACAAAACAAATTCCTTAAACCAGTGTTTTGATCTTTAATTTATTATTTGAATACTTACTTTCTATAATATTTGGATCACTTGTGACTAAGGGCTCCATAGTCACAAGTGATCCAAATTAGTTGTGACTCTGCCTGGTGTCTTCAACTATGGAAAAAGCATTTCTTTAGAATTGATGGCATTGCCAGAGAGGATTGAAGTTTGTATATGACATGCTCAGTAGAATGGGTGGTATACGGTAAGCATTCGAGACAATTTAGCTATTGTAATTATTATTCAAACAATAGGGATAAAATGTAATTTGTATTTCACGGTTCCCTGAGGGTATTCATCTCCACTTGTAGAAAGAATACAGGAAAAACAACTGGAAGAAAATATTAATAATGATTGTGTTATGAATGATTTTTAACTTTTTTCTACCTTTCTTTTTGTTCATATTTTCTGCAAAGAACGCATGTGACCTTCATAATAAAAAAATCAGATTTTAATTTTTTAATTGCTCTTTAAATTTTTTTGGACCTTTTTAGCATGTCTGTTTGTCATATTCCATTGCAAACTGCAATAAATACAAGTATGGACTGAAGGCATTGAGAAGTCTTGGCACCACTGGGTGGGAAATGGAATAATGCATCCATGCTCATGCCCTTGGAGTATGAAAGCAGAATGAAAATTAATGAAATGTGTTTTATGTTTTCCGTGCCATGTCACTAGTTTCTCTTAGAACATTATTAGTTGAGGAAGGAACTATCCTTCTGAATTCTGTGTTTCAATTAAGGGACAATGTCTAATGCACATCACCTTAATACCAAGAAGAGATTAAAGAATGCAGACACAAAACTCCCAGATTACAGGAAAGTAGGGCTATTACTTTCATTAAAACTTTAAAGATGAGCTTAGAGTTATAGTCTCTATAAAGCATGTCTAAAGTTTAAATCTGGAAAATTGTTTGGAAAACCAAAATAAACCACAGAAAGTACTGTGGCTTAGCAGAAGCTAAACTTTTAAGTCATACAAAAACAGTTTTAAAACGCATTATAAAAAGTGTGTGTTCTGTTTTACATGTATAATACTTACTGGAAAAAAAATAAAGCAAGTCTTTTTCCACTAAATTCTTTTTCTTTTTTTCTAGTAGGGGAACAAAGAAAAACCACAAATGATCCCCGAAATCTGAATAGGGATTATTATGGTGATTTTGATCTTGCAATTGCAGCTATTTCACCAAAGGCTTCTTTTCATCCTTGCACTGTACTTACCATAAGATTCTTGCTACATGTAAACATCAGTACCTATTTCCATTATTGTAGAACCACTTTATTCAGCACTGACATAGAGCATAAACATGAATAAGGTACATTCTTTTCAAGCAAGAAATGTGAGAGGTAAACACAAATAGCAATAACATACTTGTAAAAGTGCTCTGAGAAAGAAAGAGATGAAGTGCTATGGGGATTACCCGCAGAAAGTGCTCTGTCTCATTCCTTAGCAGAGCCTTGGAGAAATGTTTTGCTGAAAGATGAGTTGGCTCTGTAAACCCCTTGAGGACAGGAACCACACCTCATTCATCTTTGTATCCCTTCCTGCTAACATTTGATGAATGCTTAAAACACATTTGTTTAATAATATTGTATACAAGGGAGTTGACTCTGGAGCCAATTTTTCTGGTTCAAATCCCACCTCTGCCAAGTTAGGGAATGAGCTACAGGATTTTAATTATATTTTATAGAAAACTTGTTTTCTCCAAAATGAGGTGTGTGTGTGTGTGTGTGTTTTAATTCTAATGTCATGCTTTTAGTATAACAGAAGAAAAATGTTTCCTATTGAGGACTCCGTTCATGGTAGAAATATCCATAATTATCTTACATGGTGAGAGAGTCTTTAACATTATCATCGTGTGTTATTAAAAACTAAAACAAAGCAGTATCCTTGATGTCTAATTATAGTGAATTGTTCCTTAGTGCTTTCATGGACTTCTGGGAATTCACAAAATAAACAAACTGAGAGGATAGCCGCGGTTATTCAGGAACTAGAATTTCAGAGTTGGAGGGGGCTTCAGACCATTCTATATATTAATCTCCTCACTATGGGTGAGAAAGCCAAGCTATAGAGAAGACTCAAGTCAGAAGAATGAAGGGCAATGATAGAAGAGATTTGAAACTAATTTTCTTGACTTTTGTCTTGACACATAGGAGGTACTTCATAGAATATAATAATATATAACATGTTATATAATATTTAATATGTCATATATAATGTATAATAAATAAACAAAAGTGTAAAAGTAGAATGAATAACCAACATGTGAAATTATGAAAAGGTATAATGGGATATTTGGGTTTAAACTATAGAGACAGAAAAATAATGGCTGATAGTGATTTAGGTCACAACAAGTGAGCATGACTAATTTGGGAAGAAAACATTCTTTTCCACAAAGAGAGGTAAGTGCTGTAACAACACCACCACCACCACCAACACTCAATATCTTATCTTTCTGTTTTTAATTCTATCCTTAATTTTATTCTAATGTGTTAATCTTATCTCCAGAAAAATATCGCTAGGTCATACCATAGAGAAGAATGACTGAT
Source organism: Macaca thibetana thibetana (assembly GCF_024542745.1). Taxonomy (NCBI): domain Eukaryota; kingdom Metazoa; phylum Chordata; class Mammalia; order Primates; family Cercopithecidae; genus Macaca; species Macaca thibetana. The sequence continues at coordinate 83,802,106 of NC_065579.1, forward strand.
CAATGATTAGATCATAGTAGTTAAAGTTTTATTAAATCCTTACTGCTCTCTCTAATGTTTAAGTTAGCCTCCTATTAATTAGATGCCAGCTCAGTGCTACGAAATATTTTTACATATCTATCTCTCTATATATGTGAATGTTTAAAATCATGCTCTTGTCTTTAAGAAATTTCTAATTTAAAATAGACGAGATTCACAAAGTACTAATACAGTTCACCTCTCTCTGCAACTGACCTTTAATTTGGTTGTTTAATTTGTCCTTGAATATACCTGGTTCAGTTGTCATGCAGGAATGAACAATACAGAAAATTCTTGCTGGTTTTCATCGCAAAAGAAGTAAACATGTACCACCAGCGCAGCTGGAGCCAGAGGAGCTCCAGAGGTGACCGTGCTCTCAATAAATGCCTGACCTTGACCTACACCCACGAAGTGAATGATGCTGAACTTCCAAGGACTCAGACAGGGTTGCTGATGGATTTTATCACCTTTCTGATGTAAACCTATATTTAATTGTAAAGTGTTATTCTTAAATGTTCCTACTTATTAATTTAGCTGATTTATTTGCATTTATATTTGAACATTTCTCACAAATGTAAATAGCTTTCCATTTACGCTCTTGGTCATTTGCTTTGTTAATAAACATACTTAGTTCCACAGGAATCCTAAAGAACAGAGCATTATAGATTCATGAATCCAAATATTTAATTTCATATTTTATTGCTGACTTTTTATGTAAAAAGAGTGAGTAATGTTCATTAACACATCAGATTTATATATGAAGTTCTATTTTCACAATGAAATTTTATACTAGATTAACATCTATACAAGATTTTCTCTAGTGGGTAAATTGCTGTGTCATGATAAAATAAAAAAAGATCTGTTTACAGATTTCAGTCTAAATTTTGGTCTAAAGGAAATCGGGAGAACCACTACGCCACCATATTTTTGACTTATGAATAGCTTGAAATGGCTGTTTACCAAACTTAAATGTTTACGCATCCCTAGATGGAAATATCTTTTATGATTTTCTCTCTGCTGTTTTGGGAAAGGGCCATTTTCCTCACATAACATCTAGGTTTTGAAATAACACTGGAAAAAAGAATATATGGATTACAGATTCAAGCCCCAGGATGCCTTTGCAAGTTTCTCTCTCTTTATACATTCCTAAAATGTATTTTAAAGCCGTTATCAATGTGAACTATGTGAAAAGTTGCCATTTTTAATAGAGATTTTTAAAACCATTCTATCTGGGGACTATCTTTCAATATTTAATTCAAAACACTATACATACGACCCATTAATTTACTCTCAAACTGAGTGTGTACTTCTGTCACTCATGTACAACTGAGCCATATTTTCAAATACCCATTTTCCATATACTTTATATATAATTCTATTTCCTTATAAAAACTCTTTATTTCTTTATTTTATTTAAATCTGATCTTCCTACATAAGTTTGATTGTGCCTTTCAGCTAACTTTTAAGTTCCCAAATGAGAGGGATTATCATAAAGCTTTGTTTGTGTAAGAAGATAAGATGCTAAAAAATATTTGATAATGAATGAATGAACAAGTCTTTACTTCTATAAACATGACTTGGATAAGCACTTCTGAGAAAAGGATGAGGTTCAGAGAAAGGGATCAAGATTCAAAGTAAAGAAAAATTAAGATGAAGAATGAGGACTCAGGGTAGGTGGATATCAGATATGCTGAAGAGATCTATTTCTTATTCTGCTCTGTGTTTCTCAGATTTTATTTTAGCACCCCACAGTTTGGAAATCAGATAAGCTTTCCTGGGAGTATAGCCAAAAAGCAAAGTGGATTTCAGCAATTTCTATTTATTATGGTTGTACAGTGTGTCAGGAACTGAATGGAACATATACATTACATTAGAACATCCTTTCCCACCAAAGGCAGTGTTCTGGTTCCTCAGCTATTAATATATACCATATACCTCATACGAACAAAAGTAAAACATACGTTGTTTCATATAATATTTTTATACATATATATTATATCATGATTAGTTTTATATTTGCAATTTTTACATCATTTGGTAGGTCTGTGTTAACCTTTCTATTGAATGGGCTGGAACCATTTTAGCCAGTGAATATCTCGTGTAAGAATATTCTAAAAGAAATAACACAGAATGTAATCTTGCTTTACCACTAACCAGTTGATGACAAGTAACTAACAATCTGTGCCTTGGTTGGTTATATATCCAGTCCTTCTGACTTGACGATGTGGTTATGAATATAAACTATGACATAAATGAAAACATATTTTTTTTGAAGTGAAAATCATGTTAAAGATAGTGCCAATAATTTATGGCTGTGCAAGTCATTTCCAAACCTGCCTTTCATTTTGCTTGTTTTTAGAGAGCAGAAGAGTTTCTGTTGGCCTGGGAACATTGTTCATTCTAATAGGAGACTGGGTGCTGCTTTGAAATGAAAAATGAAACACACAAATTTGCAGGAAGCTTGAGGTAAACATTTAGACAGCTCACATGAAGCCTTTCACCCAGGCCTGCCTGTCTTACCGGGTGACATCCAATTGCTACGCTTCTCAAAGGGCTCCCCCTGCCTCCGAGATGGCTCTCTAAGGTTGTTGCAGATTCAATTTGTTCAAGTTGTCTGCCTTTTTTTGTTGTTGTTTGTTTGTTTGTTAAAATCCAGAACAACAAGGCTAGAGTTTTTGGACCACCTTAGTAAAGGCATCATAGAGCCACAGAAATCAGTACAATCAACTTTATTTCACAATCAGGTATAAATGGTCAATACATAGAAAGCCATTTCTTCTAGCTCTGTGTATTGGTGTCTATTTTAATTGTGTGCATAAAGGAGTGGAAAGTGAGAAGGAAGTGTGCCAAACAATCTTTTCCATTGCTCAGTAGGGTAACATCTTATAGGCTATGTTTAGGGCCATGGAATGGATCATAAAGGTTAGTTTAAGGCCATATAGGGTCACAGTTGGAAATAAAGTCAATAATTTGAACTCCAGGTCTCTGGGATTTTAGGTTTCTCTGTAGACTGTAATTCACTCATATAATCATGCTTACTTAAAGAATGTATATATAAATGCATAAATGTTCCTCCCAGTCAACCAACTCTTTCCGATCTCCAGTAAATCAATGTTTGCCAAGAACTTTCACTGCCCTAAGGTATTAAATTTGCTAACATTCTATAAAAGTGTGCTCCTGGCTCTGGTTGGAGTTTTAGCCTCTGGTTTCTACTTCTGACTTATGAGGCTACCTCATTTTAAATGTGCAAACAGGCAATTTCAGTGATTTAAGGTAGAAGCATACCTTGAGGTTCTAGTTTCCCATTTTTATTTATCATCATATTTCCTCCTTCAATTCTCTCTAAATGGGTATACCAAAGGTGATTCACAATTCTGAATCTAATATAACTGTCAATGAAAATATTTATATTTCCTTGGGACTGAGGAAATCAGAGCGATGAAAGGACATAGAAATACCTCCCACTGCAACTAACTTATTCCATTAATTAGAGGGTATAATTTCCCACATGATCATCTTATTGTGGAATTTTAAATGATGGGAAGTAGTGGTCTCTGTTTTAATGAGATAATCAACTGGATAATGTCCTCCCTCAATAATATAAGGACATTTCTAAAGCAGAGAAGCCAGTATTAAATTTTGGCAACAAATCTGTGAGTGTTCTTATTGACAAGAGTCAGAAATCAAACAATCAGGCTTCTGAATGAATTAATGCACATTTCAATTTTCAAATTTGAGGTGCTCAGAGAAATTAAGAAACTTGTCCAAGGTCACACAGGTAAGAATTGCTACAACTTGGATTAATATCTCATGAAAAATTTTCCCCATGTCTTAAAAAGCAGAAGAAAAATATGAAAACAATCTTCTCAGTCAAATAATGCCATGATATTCATTTCACTTATAATAATATAATCCATGGGAATAAATAACAGATGATTATCATTTCAAATAATGAGCAAATCATGCAATTAATTGATAAAATAAAAATTTAAACCAATATAACAAAATATAATAACTAAGTAGAAAAAGTAGAATAAATGTAACATTGGTCTCTTTTATGGTAAAGTTAGATCAACAACTTGTCTCCCAATAAAATCTAATTGTATACATATATCTTATTTTACATATATCTTATATATAACATTTATATGCATGATAAACTCTAGATACTATTTAAATTGCTTTTTTATTACATTAAGTACTATCTCAAAATGTTAATTTATTAAATTTTAGTTTAGAATAATAAAATTATTTTACTGGGAAAAGATTAAGATTCTACCTAGTCATTTTTTGATGTGAATGAGAAAACTGAACCCCACAGAGATAAAATGATATTTCCAAAGTCATGTACTAGTTAGAGCAGAAACAGGTCTAGGATCCAAGTGTTTTGCTTGTTGGCTTATATTCTTTCTTTGGTTCTTCACACTTGCCTTAAAAAAATTAGACAGGAATTTGAATGCATTACTCAAGAATAATTGATTTTTAAAGGGAATAGTTCATTTTCATAATAATTTCAAAGATGCCAGATAAAATGCTTAACCTATACTAGTCTATGGGACTCTTCAGAAGTTTAAATCAAACCAAGCAGACTAATTAAGGCTAATTAAAAGATGAATTCATTCAACAATCCTTTATTTAATCCAACACGTATTGCTCACCCACCATGTGTAGGCTCTGTGCTAGGCACCACGGTTGAAAAGATGAACAAGATACAGCCAAGAGAACCACCCCACTAGGAAGTATGTAAGGGGAGCTGAGACAGAGTTCTGCACAGGCTCAGGATGCTATGAGAACATGTGGAAGGATCTAATCCAGCCCTGGAGGTTTCTGGAAGACTCCTTGTAGGAAGAGATGCCTTCAACTGGATTTTGAAGGACAAGCAAGGATCAGTCAGGTAGGTGAGAATGTCGGTGACCCGGTCAAAGAGAACATCATTAGAGAAGGCCAGACACATGGAGGCACAAGTCTGCATCAGTGTCCCTACAAAGGACATGAACTCATCCTTTTTTATGACTGCATAGTATTTCATGGTGTATATGTGCCACATTTTCTTAATCCAGTCTATCATTGATGGACATTTGGGTTGGTTCCAAGTCTTTACTATTGTGAATAGTTTGGCTTAGTTACTTTAACATTGCTTTATCTATTTAAGCATTTATTAAAACACCAGAATTACGTGCAATACAAGCCACAGGTAAAATAACAATTTTGGACAAATGAGGCACAAAAACACATGTACTTTTGCTCTTAAAATAGAAGATGAGATCAATGCTTCCTTGATATAACACAGAACATTTAATTTCTATTATTTATTGATTCTGGAAGCAGAATATAATCACGTGAATGTGCTAGAAGTTGATTTCTAAAATATTAATTTTAACAAAATCAGCTATGAAAGAAAACATGATTTTTATTTTTGTATTTTTAATTTTACATTGAATAATTTGATCAATGCTATCACATTCTGATTTCTATAATGTTACTTCTTAGTCGTTCCACACTAATTAACTGAAAGTTTAAAATTAATTTTAAGACATTAGGGAACAAATGTTCTATTTAAAATAGATATTTTAATATGAATTGAGATTCGTAAAATAAGAGCTGTGCATATTTCCTCTACAATAATTTTGATCCTGCCATTTAGAAGTAGTTTCCTTTCAACAAAGCTGGTATTTTCTCTCCCTGTATAAATGGATGTTTAAGATCATAAGAGATTAAGAAAACTCCCTCAAATAAATAGCAACAAATTTTTCTCTAGTAAAGTCTTATATTTAAAACAGGGGTTAATTTAAAGGAGGTTAAAACATTAAAGTAATACATGAAACGCTTGGTTAACTACCTTATTAATATTGAATATTTTACAATATCAAAGTACAAAGTAAAAGATAAAAATATTTAGGTAAGTAATATAATTTTAAGCGGGGATATTTCGGCTTTGTTTATATATACAATCAATATAATATTGAGGCTTTAGAAAAATGTCTCTACATTGGGCTTCTGAGCTCCGGTTAATGCCATAGCCTCAATATTATTCTGGCCTTCCAGCTATTTCTGATTCTAGAGAGGATTTCTGCATAAAAGATGGGTGTTTCGTGGCTGTTCTGTACTCCACTAAGCAAGTGCACCCCAACCTACACAAAGGTGCTCTCAGAGTATTACATGTGTAAATGTTACAGGTGCTGAGTGCAGAGTATTGGTAAAACTATATGGATTTGACAACTGTGTTGAGTAAGTGGTAGAAACAATGCATCAGTGATTTCTACCCTCCAAGGCCACCGCAATGTTCCAGAAAACTTGCAGAATCCTTTTATCCCCTGTTAGTTGAGTCATTTTGCAGTGGCTGAGGTACAGACATGGAGAAATGGCCTGAATTTGCTATGCAGGCGCAAGCAATAGAGTGAAAAACAGAAGACCCAGATTCTACTCCTCAGTCCCCAACTGATTTGACAAGGAAGTTTCGGCGAGGCGGTCAAACCTGTGTGTTGCATTCTCTTTATCAGCATGACAGAGATAAAATATCTATCTTTTGCCAACCTCACTGAGGCACTCTAAAGATTAACTTTTATGAACATCTCACTCTCACAAAAAGTGACTATTGTAGCAGAGGTATCAGTATTATATCACAAATAAGAATCTGCTATATCAGGGATAGCTTTACAGGAAAATGTCTTATTTGCAGAATGAGGAGACATACGGCAGCATGCTCCCAAACAGCATGTCCTCTGAAGAATTAGGAGAGGTTGATCTTTGGCTTTGTAAGAAATACCAAGCATCTCAATGTCAGCAACATTTTAAAATGTATTTTCCATTATATGGTTAGTAGTAAACTGGGGGAATTGGTCCTGACCAAGCACTCACAGATGTATGGTATCACTAATTACAGGCCTGATAATAATAGAATCCTAGAGCTGGAAGGAAAGCCAGTAATCCTTTAAAGAGACCATCTTCTATAAAAGCCTTAGCAAACACATACAATCTGTGTTTGAATATATTTGGTAAAATAGAGCTAATTTATTCACCTTTCACCACTCATCTACACACACACACACACACACACACACAGAGAGAGAGAGAGAGAGAGAGAGAGAGAGAGAGAGAGAGACAGAGAGTAGTTCCTTGGTAGAGGAGACTCCCTTCAGAGCCATACCTATGATTGTGCAGATTGGCTGTGCAAAGATGTCTGGATGAGGGGACACTATTCAGGTCTGAAATCCAACCCTCTACCTCACATACCAAGTGTGTGCCTGGATGTGGGATTGTGTTCTCCAGGAAAAACCATAGTCTTTGCATATTTGGTTCACCCAGAAAGGGTACATTTTTATTATTTGCAGAAAGGTAGTACATGTCACTGGCATTGCTATTTCTTGTCTCCTTTTAGAAAGACCTCTGTGTTGACATGTGGTTTTTGAATCTTCTTAGCCTATAACTGAATGGGAAGAATCACTCCTCCATATTTCGGGCTCACATATAAGAGTAACTGTGGGAGATATAATAAGATCCCATGGTTCAGATAGGTGCATAAAATAGACAAGTTCACTGGATGACCATTGTAGGACCATTGTGAGTACAGTTCCTTCCTTGGATCTGATGTGAAAAGCTGTGTGTGTGTGTGTGAGAGAGAGACAGAGAGAGAGAGAGAGAGAGAGAGAGAGAGAGAGAGAGAGAGAAAGGGAGCTCACATGTGCATGCATGTGTAACTGGGGAGGTCAGGGCTGGGGGTGTAAGCAACCCTTACAACAGGGTATAAGTAAATGACAGCCTCTGACAGCAGTTCCAACATCATAATTTTCTGTCATAGTCTCAGTTGTCTCAGGGGTGTGTGTGTTAGCGTTATTATCAAAATTGTTGTTGACAACCAGCTGAAGTGGTGAGGAGGTGTCTAGAACTTTAGAGGGATGGTTTCTAATTCCACATGACCTTGGCTGGTTAGAGATACAGTTAGAAACCATTAGAAGAATCTATTACATTTCTAAGTCTGCAGCCCCAGATTGTCCTCCAGCTTTAAAGAGGTTGAACCCATTAAACTGCATAGACTGCTTTGACAGTGGAGTGTTGGTTAATTACAGTGGCAATCTAATTATAAGGTTTATAAGGTTTCCCTGTAATCGATTTCATTTCAAGTGTGTAGAAACTTCACTTGATATGCATTTGCTTCCAAAGCTCATGGGAATAGACCAGATCCTGGGGCTGTGTGTATATTAGAATCAGGGAGACCATCCCAACTGCACTTTGGAGTCGTTACTCAGGACAGTAAGGACTCTTCTGAGTATTTCACACATTCATTCACTCATTCATTCATTTAATCATCAAGTCATCTATTCATTCAATAAGTACTACATAAAGAGTATATACTTTGCACTACTAGTCTCCAAGAATATAAAGATGTATTGGATTTGGTTGCTGCCACAGCTCAAGAAGTTGGGGAGACTGACAAAAATAATTAAAGCTATACATTAATTATGGTATTATCAATGCATATAAGCTGCTAAAGCAGCATCAAGAAAAACATCCTTAATTCTGCATTGCTGGGAGAGGGGTGGTGGTGCAGAGCAGCACTCACTGAGGGTGAGTTTGATGGGAATAGTGACAGATGAGTAAACATTCAGAGTGTATGCAAGGCAAGGAATTCAGGATGAGAAAATAAAAAAAATCTAGAATTGTGAGAAAACAAGAAAAGTAAGCATCTGCCACTATTTCGAATGATAGGTATAACAGGCACGCTGGGGCTAAAGTCTTTATTCCACAGATGATATGTAAGAAACATTTTGGTAGCTCTACAAAAACATAAGAGCCAGTGTAATTCATAAATTATTGTATGCTAAGACCCTTATACCTTCATTATCTCATCTAATCCTTATGAAGTCATCACAATGTGTGGGTACTTTTCTTATCTCCCTGTCACAGGTGAGGAAAGTAGGGGTTAGGGAGGATAAGTTCGAGCAAAATCATAGACACTATGTGGTGAAGCCATGGTGAAGCATGACTTGGGGCTGTCATGCTGGAGCAGAAGCTCTTAAGCACTATGTTTTGTTCCCTCTTCAAATGTGAGGAATTATGAAGCGATGTATGATGAATGCCATCAGAAGCCTTTCAGCATTCTTTCTTCTTACTTATTTTTTTTTTTCATTTTGGGACTAGGCAATTAATTGAAGAAATCTGAGCCATCAAGACCTAGCCCTCAGGTTCCTCACATGTGAAATGACCAAGTTGTGCTATGTGAACTCTAAAGACCTTTATACCTCCAAGATTCCATTTTAATTTAATCTTTCCCCAAGCTTAAGAACACTTTCTTTTTGTCTTACATAAGTCTTCATAAAGGGTTACATAAGAGACTGTATATCAATATTAATGACTCAAATGCACAGGGCATCTTGATTATCATCATCCTTTGGATGAATATGAAACATGAATGTGCCCAATATTTTACATTAAATTCCTGCACATGAAGGAAAAAGATGTTCTTATCACTAAGGTACATGATATGTATTTTAATTCTCTAATTAATTGCTGAACTCTTTACATGGCTCTTTCTAATATCTCAAAAAGAAGAGGAGTGAGCAGCAGATGGACACTGATCAACGATAGAGGAACCATTCTACTCTTCTCTGCTACATGATTTAATAAGCCAATATAAGCTAGTTCTACCATATTCTCTTAGAGTCCTGTCTCTAATGGCAGGGATAGTACTAAATAAACACAGGCTTAAAGAGAATTATTTCCTTTCAATTCTTATCTCTGAAGCCAGGCTGGACTCTAGTCAATTCACGATAGAGACCAAGGTGTCTATTTTACATTCAAGCATGTCTCAACATGTTACGATGGACATTCACTTAAAAAAACTTCCCCAAATCTAAACTCTCTTTCTACATTTGGGAAACTGCTCACACTCTCAGTCTTAGTGAGAAGCCAATATGCACTTTTACAGACTATCTTGGAGCCCAGGTATGAAAGTGTGGCTCAGCTCCACCAATCAGCCATAGCTGCCCTGCATTTTGAAACAGGGATTTTGGACACAGACAAGCAGCCATGGTACAGAGTCCATCTTGGCAGTAAGGGCAGCCACTGAAGCTCTAACGTGGGGTTTCTGTGGGCAGCAGCAGCAGCGGGATAGTGGCGGAACCAGTGCACCAAGCTCTGCTGTTCTTTGTACTGTGAAGGCAGCAGTGGAGTCCACACTGACCTGTTCAGGGCTTGACTTGGGCTCTGCCCCTGCCTGTTCCCTGGACCCTTCACCCCTAGGCTAGATCTAGAAGTCTGCCAGTGCCCCAGTGTACTTTTTTTCTAACATCATGTGTTTTAAAATAGTCTCTCAAGCTTACAGAAAAATTACAAAAATAGTACAATGGACTCCCATGTACCTTTTCCCCAGATTTAGCAGTTTTTAATATTTTGCTGAATTGCTTTATCATTCTCTTTCATTCCTTCTCCCTCCCTCTCTCTCTCTGTATATATATACACACACATACATACACATAAGATTATTAAATATACACACCATGCTTTTTATCACTTCATAGAGTATGCATATATCCTATGAACAAGAATTTTTTTAACATAGCCACAGTATAGTCATCCAATTCAAAAATGTAAAAACAAATATAATAGTGATCAAAAGTCCATATTCGAGTTCTGGTCAATAGTGTGTGCCAAGGGTGTCCTTACAGCAATTTCCTTCCTAGCCCAAGATCCAGTCTAGGATTATATATTGCATTTAGTTGTCATATCTCTTTGGTCTCCTTTTAATTTGCAACGGCTTCTCAGCTTTTTCTTGTTTTTCATGACATTGATATTTTGGAAAAACACAATCTGTTTATTTTATAGAGTAACCTATATTTTGGGTTTGTCTGTTTTCTCATAATTAGAGTCAGGTTGTGCATTTTTGGCACAATTATTACCTGAGTGATGCTGTCTCTTTTTCAGAGCATCATATCCAGAGGCACATGCTCCATCTGTCCATTATTGGTGATGTTGATTTTGATGACTTAGTTAAGGTGTTATCCAATTTAGCCATTGAAAATTTCCTTTTTTTCTTTTGTGATTTATGGATGACATTTTGATGCTACGTAAATACCTTGTTCCCAAACTGCCCTCCTCCTCAGAGTTAACATCCATTGATCATTCTTATTTGAGTCACTTTTTTACTATGGTGATTGCAAAATGGTAATTTTTAAATCTTCATCATTCTTTCTATGCTTATTCAAATGGCTGGTCTAGTCAGTCCAAGGAGAAACAGTGATGAGAACCTTTAGAACAAGAAATGTTCTAAATTTCTAATTCAATTTTTCAGGGCACTTTATTTCACTTGTAAAACATGCTTATAGGCCATATTCTCTTCTATTGTTAGCCAAATGACTGCTAAAGCAACATATAAAATATCAAATAGTTATACTACAACTGAAAAGCAGGAAAATGTCAATTTTAATGACTAAATGCCAAACATCTAGATATTTGGAAACGGTTAGTGGTTTATTGTAATATTTAGTTTCATGTTGATTTTCAAATGTAATAAGTCTTAAAATAGAGAATAATGGTGTAATGAAAATAATATACCAGGGTAAGACAGATTTCACTTCAGCACTAGCTCTGTTAACTAACCAGTATGGGACTTTCTGAGCAAGTCTTTTAACTTTTCTGGGCCTCAGTTTCCCCATCTGTGAGATGAGATGGTTGAAGAAAACTTTTTCAAAGGCTCTTTAAACAAAGGATTCTATGACCTCAAAATTGAACATTAGCACAATCGTTGGAGACATAAGGAACTGTTAACCTAGAAAATTTTAATCAACACATTTAGATTTAAGATTATTTTGGTATAAAGACCAAATACCTGTGAAATAACTCTCAAGTGATTTAGAGAATAGAAACATCAGAACAATTTGTAGAACAATTTAATAAAAAGAAGCTAAGCAGTTTTAGGCTGCCTGAATAGGTATCTTTCCCAAGAGATAGATAATATTGCAATGGTTGGAATTCACCTGATCACATCTCTAGGAGTGTGTCTTGTTTGAAGAGCCATATTTTCATGGAGCCTTTAAAACATTATAAATATCATTATGAGAAATGATTGAGTGCACTGTTTATCTTGGAGGAGAAAAGATTTAAGGGAATGGGGACATAATAGTTCTCTAAACAAATAGTTTTTTTTTTTAAATTATTTTTTAGTAGAGACGGGGTTTCACCATGTTGGCCAGGCTGGTCTCGAACTCCTGACCTCAAGTGATCCGCCTGACTCAGCCTCCCAAAGTGCTGGGATTACAGGCGTGAGCCACCTCTGTTTGTTTGTTCTCCAAACAAATTGTTTAGATAACTATTATGTCCCCACTCTCTTAAAATAAATTACAAATAAATAAAACTACTTATTTATTTATTTGTAAATAAAACAAATAAATGTGTTAGGTGAAGCATCATAGGTTTGTTGTGCATTTTTCCAGAAGGAAAAACTACAACAAATCGGCTGGTTGTTATGGAGTCAATATAATGAAGACATTTTTATTCAAGTATAATTGTGATAGTTGCTCTTTCCAGCTCCTCTTTCAGGGACTTTCTCTTGCCTCTGTGATGTCGGAAAGCTACACAGGAATTAAGCTTTCTGCTAGGTCTCAGCTCAATAGATCACACATTGTTTTTTACCTATAGTTTTCTCAGACCAGTGCTTCTCAAATGTTAATGTGCATATAAATCACTGGGTTCGTTGAAAAAAATCACTTCCTGATTCAGTAGGTCTGGAGTTGGACCTGAGATTCTGCATTTCCAATAAGCTCCCATGTATCTCATGTGTACATAATCCCCTGCCGAATCAAATGTTATATCCCTACATGATCAGCAGCTCACTGAGGATGGGAATGCATGTTACAGTTAACACATAACATTCAAAGGAGGTGAAGAGGTGCTTTGCAGCTCTAGCAGCTTCATTTGCTCATGGTGGTTTTTTTTTTTTTTCTTACTTTCTTAAGGAGGTTCCGTATTTGCTGAACTTTTACTGTTTCTGATCACTTTTCATGATAGTACTGGCAGGGCTCTGTCAGATGTCCACCCAAATACTGACAGACAGGTAATATTTTCCCCAGAAAATGTTGGATTTTGCTGGTCATTACTTCAGTAGACTACAACCATTTTGATAGGGACACAAACTTACATATACCTAGTGTGAGTCTTTCCCATGGTGCTTTTCACTAGGTTTTTCCACAAGGCATAATGTCGTGGAATAGGGGCCTATGTGTGCACAGTGTCACTGTGATCTGCTCACCCGTATCTCTCCCTTCACCCTACACCTCTTCCATCTCCAAGAGGGCGTCTTGCCAAACTGGGTGCTATATGCGGTACATTCTTATTGTCTCCACCTTGAGGAAACTTTTTACCTTACCCTAATTTAACACCAGTTTTAACCCTCAAGGCTGTATAGAACAATGTTATCCCTTTCCTAAATAGCCAGCCCTTCAAATACTTATATAGAGTCATCATAGTCTCCTTGAGTCTTTACTTTCTCAGCCAAATATCACCAGTGCTTTCAATCATTATTCATATGACATAGTTATGAATTCCTCTACCATACCAGTTGCTTTAAGAACCACATGATTTTTAAGAGGGTGTGTGGGAGTGGGGATTTTTGTGACTCCTTAGGTAGATTTCTGGCATCACAACACCACCATTCTTCTCCTGGAATTTCCATGATTCATAGATCACCATATGGCATTCTGTTTGGGGAAAATAACTTGCTACATCTCGTCTCACTTGCAGGGTTTATCTGGTTTTCGAGAGGTATGTGCACATGTGTAGAAACTTTGGGGAGTTGTGCATGCACCTGAAATTCAAACTATTTCACTTGGGTCAGGTTAAGCCCATTTTGGAGCTGCTGGCAGGGATTTTTGTCTTTTTTTTTTTTTTTTCAATGAAATGGCAAATAAACAGCCTCTTCCTATCTAAATGAGCTCATTAATTTTCATCTGTGCTATTTCTAACAGTGGTTTCTAAAAATCAGTCCAAAAGTTGGATCCATTTAGTAAAATCTTACATGGAGTATGATAATGGATATTTATCTAATGGGGTTTTAATAAAAGAAATAGTGTATTGGTTACTAACTAGTAAGAATCAGTCAGCATTACATTATAAGATAACATTGGCAGTGCATTGTATTATTACATCCTGAGCTTTCAACAATCAGCAATTGTCTTGATAGTTAATGAATAGAGTATTAACTATCTTGCTATTTATACTCTATAATATAGTAATATATAAGCTATAATAATTTTTCTTAGCAGACTGGGAAAGAAAGTCTCTCATTTGGTATCCCTACTAAAGGGGATGGTCTAAGTGAGGTGAGGTAGATGTGGATGAGGTGGGGTTAAGGAAGAGGTCACTGAAAGAAACATAACCTCCACTTCACAGCACTCTGGCCTCGGATCCATGCAGTAGTTCAAGATGATTTGTGTTTTACACGTTCTGAATTATGAAAAGGTGAAAACTGTTTCAGGAACTTGGTAACCAGTTTTCTCTGTCAGCATATTTGAAATTATATTTTTAGATGTCCCAAACATTCAGATTGGACTTAGGGCTCTTAATAAGGACACACTAGGCTGGGGTTTACCTTTACCTTTAGCATTAGAATTGCACACTGGTTTTCCTATAAATGTATCAAGAAGGTAATTTTAAAATATAAAACCTTTTAACAGCTTTAGCTTATGTTGGAAACATGTGATCTCAATGAAAAGTGTAAAAAAGCAGCCTGCCAGATGTTTTGACTACATGGTGTATCGCATCTTAATGTTTCCAGGGTTGGCAGTGGTAATACTAAAGATTCAAAATTGTAGAGTTAACAAGTTGTGTTTTAACCTTTTCTTATTCTTTACTTTAAAAATGTTTTATAATAAAAACATTTATATGCTGAAATTTTTACTTTGAAACACGTTTTTAGGAGGAATATTTATAAACTATAAATAAAATCTATAAAGACTATATTGTGTTTCTTATAGTAAGTATATAAACTGTTGGCCAGTATGGCTGGGGAATGAGATTTTCAGATTAATCAAGTATTCTGCTAATGCATATCATAATTATTATAACTTTCAAGTGTTAAAAGCTCAACACTACACCCATACCAAACATGATTTGCATGTGAATATACAGGAAGACACTTTAGAATCTTGCTGGAGCTTGTGTCATAATTTTGAGCAACAGCTTAAATGTATATGAATTTGCGTCAATAGAGTTCTAGTTAACATTTCATCATACTTATGCTCATCATTACTTATAAGATGACTTTTGAGGAAGAAGACCAGGTGCCATTTGAACTGGGGTAAAAAGAGGGAGAGGAAGGCAGCAGCGACCACTGACCAAAACAACTCAACAAACCCCAGCATTGCTCATTCTCCTGAAAATGTCACCCTTCCTCCAATTCTAAACTAATCTCAAAGATTCACCTCTGAAAATATGTGTATGTGTGTGTGTGCGTGCGGGTGGTGTACTGCTATTAGTTATATCTTTGCTAGCAGTTAATGCCTTAGCAAAGGGTTAAGAAAGAAACAACACAGGATAGAAAAGGGTGGGCCGGGCGCTGTGGTTCATGCCTGTAATCCTAGCACTGTGGGAGGCCAAGGCACATGGATCGCTTCAACTCAGGAGTTCGAGACCAGCCTGGACAACATGGCGAAACCCCATCTCTACAAAAAATACAAAAATGAGCTGGGCATGGTGGTGTGCACCTGTAGTCCCAGTTACTTGGGAGACTGAGGTGGGAGAATTGCTTGAGCCAGGGAGGCATAGCAAGCAGTGAGCCGAGATCCAGCCACTGTACCCCATCTTGGGTGACAGAGCAAGACCCTGTCTCGAGAATAAAAAAAGGTGGTACCAGGAGAGAAAAAAGTGGATCTGTTAGAGAGGTGGAAGTACCCATGATAAATGTCATTTGCTTTACAGTTTTGCTGAGGGCCTCAATTATGATAACCTACTGTTTAGGGTATTGAAAACAACATTCTACAGTCTTACCTTTGATTGGTTTCTTATGTGTGTTGTTTCTAGTGAACCCAGATAAATCCCCAGGGGCGAGATCTGATGTATTAACATAACATATTACCTAAGCTATTCCCCTTTGTGAAGATTTTAAGAAAAATCTTAAGTAAAGCCATATCGAAAAACAAATGCAAAACTCCCCTGGGGGGAAACAAATGGCTACTTTTCAAGCAGTTAATAATCTTATAATTTTTGTCATTTAGATTTTCTTTAGTTTATGTCTTGTGAAGCTACAGCGTGTGGAATGATTCCCCAGACAGCTTGAATAAGTCAAAAAGTCTGCTTTGAATGCCTATAATAAAGATCAGTTACAATTACAAATAGATTTTTTGTTTGATTGCCTTCTGAAACAACTTTCTTTTATTAAGAAAAATACCATTACTGTGGATTCTTCAATAACAATTCAAAAAATTTTAGTTGAAAATTGAAATTATATTTCTCTGTATTTATACCACCCCAGAAAAAAAAGAGCTTGGTTAAGAAAATATTGAGAGACATGTAATAATTTGCTCTAACTGGAAATGTTAACTCATATGCACATACGCAAATAAACACCTCAGCCCTCAACATACACAGGTATTGGTGGAATTAAGACCATAGGCCCTCCATGAGCAATAGAGTTTTGTCAGAACTGATGCTAAAGTATATTCAATCATCATCAGTCCCCTTCGTCAAAGAGAAAAACAAGTAAATCTAAAACAGTCACTAAAGAAGCAACCTTTGCTTCAGCTACTGGGGTGACTAATTCCCCTTGGAAATAATTGGTAAGACAGCTGGATAAACAAACACAGCTCCAGGATCCTGCTCCTAAGAAATATACCTGCAGCCTTTACTATGAAACCAAGAAATATCTGTTACTCTATGCTCTATCTGTAATAGATGCCAACTTTTATCTTCTAATGAACTAGCAGAGCAAACCAAATGTGTGTTTTTAAAAGTCTGTGGTTTCTAAAATGAATTCGGATTCTACCATAAACCAGATGAATTAGCCATATGTATGAGAATTAATAGACTTTATTTGCAAAATCATTAAGTTGCAAAAACAAAGGCACCACAGGAGTTTAAAATTAGACTATTTTTAAGTCTTCCTGAGAACACCTGCCCCTACTTCAAACTGCTAATTTACAAAGCTCTTTATTTTAAAATCTCTTGGATATAGAAAAGAGAAGAATTAGAATGCATAGCAAATGATTGCAAATATTTCTGTTTCACTCTTGTTTTAAGGTATCAGTCAAGTAACATGATGTTTCAAATAAACTCCAAAGCTGGCAGAAATGTTAGTAAATCTGCTTATCCCTGGTCCACTTTACCAAATATGGATTCAGATTTTAATTATACACATTTTGGAGTGTTTGGAATATGTTTCTTCTCATCTGTGATTAGAGTCAGGTACACACAGGAAGACGATAGTATCTCTGATAAGGAAACGTTCTTTAAGTATACCAACAAAATGGAAATTTTGTCTATAGGCTAAGTAATATTCTTTGGGGAAGAGATATGAGTTTAAAATGTAAGCCAGCAAGTATATTATAAATCAATCTGTAATAGGTATTTTTTTGTTGGGGGGAACAGATGCCCATTCAGATAATCACACTATTGAATAACTACTAAACATACCTACTAAGGCCTCGGAAGTTTTATGTCTAACATTAATGGTTAATAGTAAATAGGAAAAAAGTATTATGCTCTGAAATTTTGGTGAACATATTGATTACAGTCTTTATTTAGTAATGTTTTAATTTAAGCTTGGCAGCAAAGATTTGTGAGTTTTACTGCAAGTCATCATATTTGCTGTTACAGCAGCGCACAAGCAAAAGACATTAAGTTGGGAGAATATGCAGAGTCTTATATTTTGTTTATTCTTTCTAAGTGAAATTAAACCCTCAGACATTGTTCTAGGCAACTCAAGTTTCAATAACATTCTCCTTTGAGATATTGAGAAAATCGAGTTGAAATTGTTTTTAGGTGCATGAATTTACCATATTGTTGCTTCGATTCTTCATTCACAGTAACATATTTTTTAAGCAACAAAACAATACTGTGCAAAGTTTTTGTTAATTTCCCTTTAGTGGTCAGTTGTCAATTTTGTGTAAATGAACAATTTTTTGAGGGTTGACTCTATTAAAATCTTCCTGTTTTACTCTTGTGAAGAAACTGTTTAAAAAACAGATAATATATAACATTGTAATTATCATTCTTGGGTGAAGATGAAGCATAAAATGATAGTAATAATTCTTTGGTAATTTTTTCAGCAGTCAGTCATTGTCTGAATTCTTCTTTGTTACTAAACTTTTCAGTTGGTGTAGCTTTTATAAGAAACATGCGGATCACATTGATCATATATAATATTTAAAAATATACTTCATTCACTAATTTTTGTCTATCAAATGTGATATAATTACATTAATAATTTTCAAAACAGGATGATGTTAGTCACATGGGAAATATTTTGGAATTCTGGCACTGTATATTGAGAATTCTTATAAAATTTGAGACTATGATAAAATACTGTGTTTTCTTTAAAAATGGATTATAGTCCAAAAGAATTTCCCTAAGATATAGAAATTAAATCTGGGTAGTACTAGGTAATAAAGGTAACAACATATTTATCTATTTCAAATTTCTCTAAAAGACACAGAAGCAAAATCCTCAGTACTCATAAATGTTACACATCAGGATAAAGGCATCACACATAATGATTGTATTTTACCATCTTTGGAATGGAAAGGAAGCCCAAACATCAAGCCTGATGACTAAACCATTTAGGTGCAACAAAAAGAGCCCAGTTAATACTTTAGAAAGCTGAGTTAGTGTTTTATTTTTCTCCCAAAGCATATATCTGCCTTTATAAGAAAGAACTAACCATATGAATGAGAACTGAAGTCAAGGTTAAAGTAATCTTGCCCAGGAGAGTAGAGTGTTTGCATCGGAAAGAAGCAGCGGCTCAGCTCAGATGAACATTAATAACAACCGGAGGCAGCACCTCCCCTGAAAAACATTAGAGCTCCTTGGACATGTGTTTGAAATTCATCCACCCAAGTCATCCTGTGACTATTGGAGTAGATGACAATGTCCCATAATGTGAAGGGGGAAAATACAGTGTAAATCGTTTTTTAAATATAACACTTTAAAAAATGAAACGAAAGTGACAGTGTTCTAAGTCAAGCAACCTTTTCAGACGGTAAAGGAAAAGCTTTGTCTTTCCTATTATTGTTTGCCCTTCAGTTGACATACATGCTGAGATGCATCAATAGGATTACAACGGAAACACGGTCATCTCCAGGGTTTCCTCTGTTTCGATTCCTTGATCCTGTTTAAAGAAACAGGCTCAGGGAATGCACAGAAAACAAACTTCCCCAATCGAAGTTCTGAGGTCTTCCCTCCCCTTCTCCCACCCTTGGAAACCGGTCTAGTTTTCCCGGCAGCACCGGACAGAAATGTCACGGTCATGTTGCATCACTTCACTTGTTGAGTTGTGCGAAGGCAGTACTTGACCACAGAAACTTGGTGAACCGCCTTGCTCTTAAATTAGCCCCCAAGATTTCTCTCCAGCCCTCTAGAAATGTCTTACCTGCATGTGTCCCTGGTACATTCTGCTTCGGTTTCTTCAGGGCTCCCTGAGGCCACCGGATGCTTTTTCCCCGTGCTTCCTTGCCCACCAAAAAAGGGGAGAAGGTGGGTGCACAGCGGGTTCTCAGAGGGTGCTCCTGAACCCCCTGGAGCTCCGGGTACTGGCCGGCCGGGCGGCCACTCGGCAGCGCTGCGGGCTGCCGGGAACTGTTCTCCGCTCGGGGTGCTGAAAGCGGACGCGGGAGAGCGCGCAGAGGAGGCGAGGAGCCGGGTCGGCCACGCTCTCCGGCAGGCGCGGGTCCTGCTCGCGGGGCGTCTCTAGAACTCACTCCTTCTTCGCCGAACTCTTTCTCGCTTCCTGCCAGGATGCCTCATGTCTCTCTCACTCTCTGAGCTGCGAACCCCCTCCTCCCAGCCCTGACGTGAGCGCCTACACCAGCCGCCGCCGCAGCTGCCGAGCGGGGCGCGCGCCGTCCTCCCGGCCGCGTGCCTGCCGAGAGGCCGCGGGGCCGGGCACGCGCGCGCGTTCCTAGTGGGCCTGGGAGCGGCCCGAGGGCCTCCCCGGGCGGTGCGCGCTCCCCGAGCGCGTCCTCGGGGCTGCGCGCGCGCGGCGGCAAGGCGAGGTGCCTGCGGGCGGTGGTCGCGCTGGTGTTAAACGCCCGCGGCGCGGCGTTCAGGTGCGGCGTCGGCGGGCAGTGCGATTCTAGCGGAGGGGATGGCCGGCTGGAAGAAAGGCGGGAAGACATGCATCGTCTCTCCGGGGGCCGTCCACCGCGACTGAGCCTGTTATCCTACAGACATTATAGGCTGAGCGCGGGGATTGCCGAAGAGTTTAGTTCGGTTCTGATTCAGCTCTCGAAAGTTATACCTCCGTATCACCCGTTAAATACAGACTCCCCGCTCCCCTCATCCCCAATTCATCGCCGAGCATTCTATTTAAAATGGCAAACCCTAGTCCCTAAGGATCTGGCATGCTTTATTTTTTTCCCTGGCACGTAACATCACCTAACATCCTTTATATTTTCCATATTTATTTTATTTGTTGTCTGTCTGTCCCTCTGTACAACGTTATTTCCATGAGATCAGGGACTTTTTTAGGGGGGTGGAGTGTTGCACTCGCTTTTGCACGCATTTGCACAGTAGGGTATTTAGTAATTCCTGACACATGGCAGGCACACAATAAATATTTGTTGAATGAATAGACCTTTACTACTATACACTTGCACACACATACACATATAAAGAGTGCATGTAAATATGTCTCAAGTGAGACTGGGTAGTTTGATGTGTCTATACAATAAATGTGCATATATACACACCCACCACGGGGTGGTGTATACTGGGATTACCTAATTTTGTTGGTAAAAACATCTCCAATTATACAGGCCCCTCATATTATGTATAGCATGATATCCCCCAAAATATTGCATATAGCATAATATGCTTTTTATAAAGTTTTAAACATCCCCTAGAAATGTAAATGTGTATTCATATATTCATATACAATGATATAAAAAGGAAAGCAGTGGAACAATGAATATAGTGTTCAGAATGTTGGTGACCCTGGGTGAGGGGAGGCAGGGAAAGAGATGGGGAAGCATTTTACATGAAGGTTAGATGTTAATGTCTTAGCTTCTTGCTGGGTAGTGATTCATAGGACATCTAGTATCCTATTAAAAATTACTGTGTAACTAAATAAAATAGAACCATGTATGGACAAATAAGGAGAATGTAAAATGAACAAAAGAATGTGAAATGAACCAATTCAATGCATCTGAGGTCCTAAAACAAACAACCAAATAAACGCAAAAGGACTAAGACTTGTAAGCAGGAGACATGAATTACCCTTGGACAATTTCCTTTCACTACTTTGGACATCAGTTTTTCATGTCTAAACTCTGTATTGAAAAACTTATTTTTTTACCCTGAAAATTGAGATATGTTCATAAGCACTGTAAACTGTAAAGTGCCATCCAGTTCTTATTTTACTGTTCTTTATAGGAAAAAGCACAGGACTAGGAGTCAGCAGGGAGAGGTGTTAGTTCCATCTCACTACCTTATTGCTCTCTTGGGCAAATGTACTAACTCTCTATTTCCTCAATTTTGAAATAAGACAAATATCTACCTAGTGTGCTGCAGAGCTGCTGAGGACTGAATGTATGCAAAAGAAGTTGTAAATTACCAACCATGATATATGAATATGCAAACAGACATTTTTTTTCCCAGTTCAGAAAAGATGAGGACTGATTTTCTGAGACCTCAAGTACTGCAAATTTTAATATGGGATGAATTATCACAGAATAGTATCATGTTGATATAAAAACTGGGAAAAGTAAGTGCTTTGATTTAAAAGTACTACAAATCTGTGAAGTAACAATAGGGTCAAAGTTTTCCAATCCATTATATGCTTATTATTATCTAACGGGAGGTTCAAGGAGCCAACAACCATAAAAGCATTTGCATCAGAATGGCAACTGCCTAGAGTTGAAGCTAGAACTCAATATATTCTCTTCTTAAACCTGACTCACTCATTTAGTTACTGCCTACATTCTTAAAATCTCAGGAGTGAAAGCTTCCCTTTGTGAAGAATTCCTCTTCACACTTATTCCTTCTGTTAGAAGATAAACTAAGGCACATTAAAATTCTGAAGGGTTTTTTTTTTTAAGCAAACAGTCATTCATGAATCAGGCAGCAGCAGACCAAAAGCAGTTGGGGACTCTCTTGGAAGTCATTGAAGGGCAAGATTTTATAGGGTAAATGTGGAAGCAGAGCAAAGAAATTATTTGGTTAAAGAGGAATACTGGTCTTATTTGGATCGTTCTAATGGAAAGTCCATAGTCAGAGGTTAGTTTGTGGTTTCTGATTGGTTAAGCTTAAATTTCACCTTCCTGGAATATTTCTTAGACTAGGAATGAGATTTGAATTATCTTTGTTTTCCTCAGAAACAATGCGTGTCTAATAATCTAGGTCCAGAAAAATATTTTACAAAAGATTTATTTTGTAATTAGATTTGAATACCCTTGTTACTCAAAACGTGGTGTGTGGACCAGCAGCATCAGCATGTCTTGGGAGATTGTAAGAAATGCAGACTCTTGGGTGCCATTTCTGACCTACTGAATTAGAATATGTGTTTCAACAAGATCCCTAGGTGCTCGTATACACCATAAAATTTGACCAGCACTGTGGCCTAGAAGGTTTATTTATTCATGTAAATGTGTGGCAAAGCTAGCTCTTACCTTTTACAGTGATAACACATGAGCAACCTCAGTACCACAACAGAAGCAGAATGCATATTTCACTCCATTTATAAAATAATCTCACTGTATTTTGAGTGGTCAGTGGACTTGGCATAAAATCATAGCACATTCAGCTTTCTTACAGCAAGAAATGTGCTTAGTACCACTGCAATTTTAATCACTGTAATACAATTAAATAATTGAGAGGTAGCAGTAGAATCTATTTTGTATTGACAAAATTTAATTTTGCTTATTAGTAAGTGAATCCTCCCGAATTTCAAACGGGTATTAAAAATTCAGGAATTATTAAATTTTTGAAAAAGCTTAGTAAAAATGATGAGGTTAGTGTTCTTGTGGACTTAAAAATCAGAGATAAGAGTCTTTTGTTGATTCAACCATTCTTTTATAATCTGTAGAATTCAAAATCTGGTGCTGAAAGATGGTGTAGGGGAGAACAAAAGTCAAAATAATTGTAGGCCAAAATTAAAATGACTAATTGGTATTTGTTGTTCAATCAGAAGGAGTAACATTTTGTTAAAGTTTGCCCTCTTGTCCTTTCTGTCTCTTTGACACATCAAATGAAATTAGCTGGTGTTTCAGGGCATTTGATCTGGAAAAACTTTGGGAAGCCACACAGCCAACTCCAGGCTGCCAGGAAGAATTATGAATAATAAAAGTATGCGGACTCTGATGACGAGGAGATGGCAGCAATGTTCTTCCAAATGAACAAACAAGCTGGATGCTTCAGAGCTGGGCCTCCTATTAAACCAATTTAAGAAATTACACTACATTTGTTTATTCTTTAGGACAATGTGCTTTCAGTGATTCAATATTGCTTTTAATATTAAGTGTACTTTCTAGAGTTTCTTAGTCCTGGTGAGAAAACATTTGTGAACAAAAATATTTGCTACTTTTGACTCCTCCTTTCTACTGTTACCACTGCATCCTAGCACAGATTCCCTAAACCTCTTATCATTTAAAGCTAGTTTTATCACCTCCATCCATCTCCTACGTCAACCTATCATATACGTCGCAGCCAGATTAATTTTACAAAGCTCAGCATTAATCACAACGCTGCTCAGTTCAGAAATCTTTAGTGGCTTTCCATTGCCCACTAATGTCCCAAAACTTTAGTTTGTCATTCATAGTCATGGAATATTATTTGCCACCCAGAGCGACATCCTCTTCTAGTGGCAGGAAGCCTCTTTTCTCAAGGCTCTTTGCTTTGAAGAACCATCTCTTCCTCACTCTGGTCCATTTGTGTGGTAGGAAACATTTTACTACCAGGCTTTGGGGGTGCAACATAGCACCCACGGTGAGCCAACCAGTGCATTCCATCCCCATTGGTCACAGCTGGAGATGAGCATATTACCCAAGTCAGTCAACCAGGGAAATGAACTCCAGGACTACTTGGGAGCAGATTGATTCTTCCTCTGGACTGGATGTTCTAATGATGTTAGCTTGGAACTGCCAGAATCCAGCACACCAATCCTGAAAAGAAAACCAACCTGGGGGAAAAAATAATCCAGGAAGTCTCCAGGAGACAAAATTTTAGCCACTAAATAAACCACACTTAAAAGCTGTTCTAAAGTAGTCTTTAAGTTATTTCAGCTAGTGCCGTCTCTTTTTTTGGTTTACTGGATTTTTGGTCACTTGCAACCAAAAGAATACTTATGAATACAGTGGTTTACCATAGACTGACCCTGTCTTTTTCCAGTTCTGTATGTTCTCTACCTTTTGCAATAACCCTACTTTTTAATTATTCCCCAAAGTCAGCCCAAGTTATACTCATACTCTTGCCTCTTCTTGGAATGTACTGTCTCTCCACTCCTCTTGAAGCTCATTCATTTTTCAAATTTGGTCTCAAATTCCATTTCCTTCCTGAAGCTTTTCTTCATCCTCTATTTGAATACTTCTCTTTGCTGGGAACTTATTTATGATATGCCAAATGACATTCTTTTAATTACAGTTTTTCTTTTTTTGTTGTTTTGGAGACAGGGTCTTGCTCTATTGTTCAGACGGCAGTGAGGTGGCATGATCATAGTTCACTGTAGCCTCAAACTCCCTGGTTCAAATGATCCTCCTGCCTCAGCTTCCTGAGTAGCTGAAACTACAGGCATGCACCACCATGCCTGGCTAATATTTTTATTTTTATTTTTATTTATTTATTTATTTATTTTTTGAGATGGAGTCTCGCTCTGTCGCCCAGGCTGGAGTGCAGTGGCCGAATCTCAGCTCACTGCAAGCTCCGCCTCCCGGGTTTACGCCATTCTCCTGCCTCAGCCTCCCGAGTAGCTGGGACTACAGGCGCCTGCCACCTCGCCCAGCTAGTTTTTTGTATTTTTTTAGTAGAGACGGGGTTTCACCGTGTTAGCCAGGATGGTCTCGATCTCCTGACCTCGTGATCCGCCCGTCTCAGCCTCCCAAAGTGCTGGGATTACAGGCTTGAGCCACTGCGCCCGGCCCATGCCTGGCTAATTTTTTAAAAAGACTTTTTTTGTAGAGTTAGGGTCTTGTTATGTTGCTCAGGGTAGTCTTGAACTCCTGGCCTCAAGGGAGCCTCCTGACTCATCCTCCCAAAGTGCTGAAATTACAGGTGTGAGCCACTACACAAGGCCCCCATAATTTTTATTTTGTTTAGTTATTTCTGTGTTTTTTAACTCTCTATTAGATGTAGGCAGATATAGAGACAAGAACCTTGTTTTATTCCTTTTTATTCTTAAATAACTTATGATACCATATATGTAGAAAATTCTCAACAATAATTGTAGAAAATATTTTAGAAGTATTGAAACAGTATGAAAACAGTGAAAATAAAATAATTCTAAAGTAATTTATTCTCAATATGAATTTAAAATATAATTCTTTTGAATAAAATGTTAATGAAATTGTCATTGATTTTATGTAGAATCACATAATATTAAGGCTGGGGAGAAAAAGCTTATAGCTCTGTGGACTGATTCCCTGCTTTTTCAAGTAAAGAATGTGATGACCAACAAAGTCAAGTGCCTAATTCCTAAAGTGATTTTTTAATGTGAAATAAATAATTCTATTTATGACTGAATAAAGGAACTTGGGGGTATAATTAACTCAAAGTACACTAGTAATGACCAAATTCAATTAATGCCACAAAATACTGATATCTAAAAAACATTTTTGATAAATTAGTACATTAGAGAGAAAATATAGGGGATGAATAGTTAGGAAAAGGTAGCTATCCTCATGAAGATTTGCGGAAAAGCATTTCAGGAATATTATCGAACCAAAGCTCTACTTTATATAAACGAAAATGATGTTGGTTTTGTTCCTCATAAAGAGAGGGGATTTGATTTTTGAAAGAGTTCATGCTGCAGAAGGAGATAAGCAACATTAAAACAACTGTAGAGGTGATATAATCTTATAAGGAATTAGGAATTATAGTTTCTAATCCTGATTAAAGTAATTCTCTTTTCTTGAGTATCCTATTCTGATTTACCTCTTTTACAACAGACAGCTGTCAGCAGGAAAATGAAATCTTAAGGCTACTTTTGAAAAAAGAACTAAGATTTTGATGTGATATTTAATGCCTATGAGTAAATGCTTGTAAAATTAAAATGTTTAAAACAAAATAATCTTGGTATTTGTTACAGCGTAAGGCATTTTGCAACTGGATGGTAGAGCTTAGATTTTTTAATTCCAAAAAGAGTGAATCACTAGAATATTATATATTATTGTAATAAACATTCATAGTGTCTTAGTTTCGACTCATAGCTCTCCTGGACTATTTGTGAAAGCCTCCTACAGTTTTTGTCCTCCTCTTTCTCTTCATTCTAATCTATTCTCTGTGAAATAATGAAAGTCAACATTCAAAAATAAATGTACATTACTTTAAAAATATATATATATGAAATAAATTAACTTTTCTCCATTAACAAGAGGATAAAACCCACATTTTATTTAAGAGCAAGCAAACTCTTCACTATTTTTCCTTCCAAACTTCTTTTCCTACAAGTCCCCAATTATAGTCTAGACTTCTTCAGCTGATTGCAGTCCCCTGAATATGCCACAGTGGGTCATACCTCCAGCCTGAGTGTTTGATGTTCCCTCTACTTGCAACTTGCTCCCTTCCTTCTTCTCCTTCATGTGCTAGGAAATACATATGTTTGCTTCAGGCCTTTGTTCAAAGGTCAGCTCCACTATGATGTTTTCCTTTACTCTGCATGCTTTATTCGTGATTACATAGTGGTTGCATGCACTCCTCATCAGTGTTATCTCACAAGAGTGTAATTGTTTATTTGCAGACCCGCCTTCTCCACTATGCTGTACATCCTAGTGAGCAGAGATTGTTCTTATACACTGCTGTTTCCTCAGGGCTGAGCACAGTGCCGAGCATTATTGAATGAATACATTTCTATCTTTCCATTAATAATCTTTTCAGTTTTCCAAAGTGATGCAGTCAATTTTTACTCAGTAAATACGCAAAAAAGTTAATGTCCATCAAAAAAGAAATTATTAATTTTACCCATTTGGCAAAATAAGGAACTCAGCATTGAAAACCAATGAAGTCTTTTAAGCCCTCTAATGAAAAGTTATTTTCAGGCACATGTACTATTAGCTGTATCAGAGACAAAACTAAAATGGATAATGGTAATCACTTTACAGCTGAAGAAATTGAGACCTGGACAAGTTAAGGGACTGATTTGATCAAGGTCTCAGCTCTGGCCAATCCTCTTTGTCCACCTCGAAAGAGCTGGAATACCAGGAAAAGGAATGTGAGAACCACTTGACCAGCCTATCAGACCTTCCTGAAAATCAGGGACACCTAGGCCAGTGTTGAAGATGTGGTTCTTCTACCCAATGTGAAGAAAGATAAGGATTTGAATTGGGGGGTGGGGGGGTGGTGGGTGAAAATTTGGTAGATTCTCTGCTGTAATAAATGGATGAGGCTCATTTTATACCAGCAAATACTACTAAGGAAATTGATTCAGTTTGGTAAATGAAAATATACTTGAGCTTTGAAATTTCCCAGACTTTGAGAAGAAAAAATATTCACAACATAAATGACGGACAATGGGCAATTATATTGCAAATACCTTTTACGAATACATTTTTGAAACATAAAAAATCCAGTAGGAACAAGGGCAAAATATAAAATAAAAATTCACTAAATAAAGAAATTTAAATGGTCAAAAATAGAAATGACTAATAAAGAAGTTAGCAAAAATAGTAATAAAAGGAATGATTACTTAAACATAGCAGTGTCATTGCTGCTTATCGAGTTGGCAAAGTTCTCTCTCTCTCTTTCTCTGTTTCTTTTTTTAGAGAAGATGCTCAGTATTGGAGATGTGCTTGAAATTGACCCTTTTCTACATTGCAGGGGCATCGTCCTTAGTGCAACTTTTCTGGAGGATGGTTTGGCAATACGAATCAAGAGCTTCAAAAATAATGATGTCCAGTGACAATATTTCTACTTTCAAAAAATTTTAAATAATCATGAATTTCCACTAAGATTTATGTATAAAGAATTACTTTTTTAATAATGGGAAATTGGAAACAACTTAAATGACCAACAATAGGAAAATGATGATTTATTCATTTGAGTATGATAGAATACCATTCATCATCTAAAAAGAGTGATTTAGAAACTAATGGCATGGAAAATATGTTAGTCAACATCAATGAAAAAAGTTATTCCTATTATAATATATATAGCAGTATATGTGTATATATACATAGGGCATATGTATGTGCATGTGTACATATATATGCATATATATAAAATATAATCTCTTGCTCTCTCTCTCTAAATGAACATTCACTATAATTAGTTTTGAAAACAATTACCAAAAATTGACAAAACAATTCACTATACGAATTCATTATCCTAATAAAAAAACTTATGGGGAATTTGCCAATACTATCTAGGGAAAACTAGTAATGTGCAAGCAAGAAGGTGTACTGACCACACTGCAGGCTTATTGCACCTGTTCCCTACAGAAGTTTAAACATGCTGTGCATTATCATTTATGGTCTTTCCAACTCTCTCCCTGTGGATCTAGATATTTAAGGGTACCAGTGATTGCTTCTGTGAGGCACCCCAAGGGGTCTACCAGTCCAGGTTTAATTCAGATGTTATTTTAATTATCTGACTCATTATTTTATTGTTTGCATTACAGGCACACTTTCTGTAGTGTAGAAGGAAAATGTAATTTACATTTGCTAATGTACAATCTCCATGTGTATTGCATGCAAACATGTCTACTAATGAGTTCATTAAGAGTTTAATAATTAGGTAATTGGGATTTTACAATGCTCATATTATGCAGAAATTCTTGGCGCTTGTTATATTGGTGTTTAAGAGTGTTTTAATGATATTTGAGGAAATTATTTGGAGAGTTTTGATGGGTTGAAATTTTTTTCATATTAAAGTTATGGGATATAGGCTCCTGTTAACTGAAAATTTACTATTTCAACATTTTTTAAGAAGCAGATTATTTTCAGATAATGAAGATAATGAGAGATGCTGATATGTGTGTAGGTGTATGTTTTCAATATTTGTTCTAGAATTAAATACCTCTGGGATGCTAGTGATGTCAACTCTGTGACAATGTGAGTTTATGTTGAGTTTTGCATTTTATTTCCATATTTTCTAAGTTTTGCAAAATGAGGTTTGCCGTGAAGTTTTGCCAATAAAACAAACAAATAAACAAAAAAAGAAAGACAGATAAATGAGGGCCTCAGACTTCACTTCAGTGACTTCAGTGAGGAGGGAAGAAATTGAGTGCTGTTTGTAAAAGGGGTGTGGTAAGAATGTGTTTTTGTAGAAATTTAACATGGTGAAAACCTAGAGTATATGACATGGGTTCTGAGAAAGGAGTGAATAGCTACTTAGTAGATTCCTCTGTGTTGCTCTTTTGCATCTGAAACATTCATATAATTTTGTGTCTTTTGAACACCAGTGCAAGTCAGAGGGTAGGATTCGGCAACTGTAGGGGACAATCACAAAGGCATTTAACATTAGGCTGGATACCTTGTATTTATATTATCTGTAAGGAGCTAACATGAATATTGTCAAGTAATGCTGAAAATGTGTGGTAAAGAGATACAGAGTTTCTGTTGCTCAGCTGTTCCTCAGTTTCCTATGTTAACAGCAGTGATGGCTCCTTATCTGCCTTGATTAGGAGGAAGTCCTATTTGTTACCTACTTCCTCTTTTTGAGACTCTCCAGTGATACGTGCCTTCTCATCTGGACAGTTTCTTTAGGTTTCTTGGTTTCTCATAACCATTTCTTAAGGCTTCTGTAGCAATTCACACAACACCTTGTTCCATGTGTGGACATAGGTCCCATTCTAAATCACCCAGACATGTAAGAGCAGGCTGTGGTTTTAAATAAAACTTTGTGAAAGGCTTGAGGTTAACCGAATGGGGTTTATGATGCAGAAGAAAACCAATTGGAGATTAGATGTTGTTATTCCCAACTGGCCATTCTCCCATTTTCCTTGGCCAATGCCATGTTAGAGGAGTGTGTTCTTCCCCATCATTTAGAGGTGACATTGACCAAATATTCTCTGTTCTTGGGTTCAGAACCCCTAAAATTGGACAATTTATGATTTTCAGAAACAGCACTCAGTGAAGAGGGCCCTTTATTTATAATGCAGAGCAGTTTAGCTCCTCATTGTCCATTTGAGACTAGGATTTTAGTGTTATAGCTGTCTTGCTAAAGTTATTGAATTGTTTTTTTCTCAAATAAGAGTCCTAAGCCCTAAGGGTGAAATCAAGCCACCACCATGAGCAACAGAAAGAATTGGAGAAACTTTGACATTACAAAAAAAAAAAAAAAGAAAAAAGGTTTCAAAAAGTTTCAAAGCTCTTAGAATCAATTCCTTGGGCTTGGTTCAAGTTCAAAAATCTGATTACTCAGCCTATTCTCCTCTTATCAAAAGGTTTTGCAAACAGAAAATTTCCTCAAGCACTTAAATTAGCATGCCATGATTGGTTGTAGTGTACGTGAGGGGTATTTTCCAAAGCCGACTCCAGCAGTCACGTTTTCACTTTTCCCTATTACATTTCTAATGAGCCATGGATGGAAAACCAGAATTAATAATATCACAGTCATTATTACAAATGTAAGATATGCAAAATGGCACTGAATATCATTCAGCCTTAGTTTCTTTACCTGAAAAATGGAGATAATACTTCCCCTTAAGATTTTTTGCAAAGATTGTAGATCAGTTCCATAAATTGCTGGGCATGATGTCTTACACATCACAGATAATGAATAAATTATAGCTATTGTGACTATATGATGATGAGGATTACATCTTCAACTTTCTTGCTCCTCTTTCCCTCTGTCACAATCACCTGGCAAAAACTCAACTTTGATTAGCTTCAACCTTCTACTGTGTTCAAACCTGCAAGACATTGCTGGCCTCACCTGACACTGAAAACCACATCCCAGCACTTTGGGAGGCTGAGGCAGGTGGATCACCTGAGGTCAGAAGATCGAGATGGGCCAACATGGCCAACATGGCAAAACCTACTAAATACAAAATACTAATACAAAAATTACTAAAATACAAAAATTAGCCAGGTGTGGTGGCACATGCCTGTAATCCCAGCTACTCTGAAGGCTGAGGCAGAAGAGTCTCTTGAACCCAGAGGTTGTGTGAGCTGAGATTGTGCCACTGCACTCCAGCCTGGGTGACAGAGGGAGACTTCCTCTCAAAAAGAAAAACAAGAAAAAAATAGAAAAAAAGAAAACCACAAAATTCAAGTACATTACTGATGCTGCCCAGCAAATCTTGCTACATTTCTTTAGTCAATCCACTGTTACACTCTACTGATCCTAAGCACCTCCCTCCCCCTTCTCACCCTCAGCTCGTTACTTCTTTTTAAATTTCACTGGGTAAAGAGGGAAAACCAAGAATGTAATTTTTCCATATCCTTCTACCACATTTATTAATCTACTTCTATTTGGGCCTGAATATTTTACTTTTCCATTTGTTTTAAATGGCAAACTTTCTTCTCCCGAGGCCAACCCTTCCTGTTGTGAACTGGATGCCATCCTCTTTTATCTCCTCAGGAACTTCATGCCTGCAGTTTTCATTTTCATTTTGCATTGTAATTTGTCCCCTCTCTACTGGCTCATTTCCATTAGCCTAAAAACGTATAATATCTCCCACCTCAAAACAACAACATACTTCCATGCTTTCTCATTATTCCCCATCTACCAAGCCTTTTCTCTGATCCTTTATAGCTAAACTCCTTGAGACTTGACTATTTCAGCTGTTTTTACTTTCCCTCCTCAATTTCTCTGATATCAAATCTATTTAAGCCTTTGTTCATCCTGTATCATTAAAACTGCTTTTGTCAAAGTCAATAATAACTTTTAAGTCATCAAATTTAATGGTCAATTTTCAGTTCCCATCTTACTAAATCTATTGTCAGCATTTGTCACATACTGTCACTCCCTCCTTAAAACGCTTTCTTCGTGTTACCCCATGGACATCACTCTCCTTGGCTTCCTCCAATTTTGCTGTCTGACCCTGCTTCCTCTCGTTGGCTGGCTTTTTCTCAGCTGAACATTGTTGTGCTTTGCGACTCAGTCCTCGGGCCCCGTCTTTATCTCCATGCATTCTCTAGATGACCTGACCCAGTTTCCTGGCCTCTCTACACTGATGACATTTTTACGTCCAGCCCTGTTCTCACTCCTGAACTTCAGACTCATATTTTCAACTGTTTACCTGATGTTTCCACTTAAATGCCTAATAAACATTTCAAACCTAACAAGCCCCCACCAAATCAAACTCTTCTTTTCTACTTCCCTCTAAATCTCTTCTTCCCGCTGCTTTCCCCCTCCGTAAATGGCAACTCCATTCTTGCAGTAGTTCAGGCTGAAAACATTTAAACATCCTTGACTCCTGTCCTTCTCTCATACTCTAGATCCAATCTATTAGAAAATTCTGTCAGATCTACCTTTGACATAGGCAGATTATTTCTCTCCACCTCTCCAACTACCACTCCCGTCTGGGTTGTCATTATCTTTCATCTAGACATGCCAGAGCCTCTTAACTGGTCTTTCTGTTTCCACCCTTGCCCATCTGCAGACTTTTCTCCACAACAGCCAGAATGATCCTTTTAAAACACTATTCTGTTCAAATCTCCCCATCTCACAGTAAAACTCAAGTCCTCGGGCCTGCAATATTCCAAGATCTGCCCACGGTAACTGCTTTGATCTCAGTCCCTCTTACACGCCCTTTTGGACAGTTGGCACCAGGCGCACTAGCCTTCTTGCTGCTCCTTCACCCCCCAGGAATATTCCAACCTCGAAAATTTTTACCTAGAAGCATCTTCCTTCAGATATCTGCATGGCTTGCTTTCTCACTTCCTTTAAGTCTTTCCTCAAAAGTCATTATCAAAGATACCTCTGCGACCATCCTACCTAAAACAACACTGTTACTCTCCATGTCCTTTGTCTTGCTTTAATTTTTTTATATTATTGTCACCAGCTGGCTTCAGTATATTTTTCCATTTATTTATTTTTTGTTTTCTCTTACTGAAATACTAATTCCATAAGAGCAGAGACTAATTTGTCTAATTACTGCCACATCTTTAAAAATGTATACACGTATTTAATACATATATACACATATAATATGTATACACATACATATATTTACATAAACGTACATATGTACATATTTGTAAGTGTATTTATATTTTTGTTGAATAGAGTACAATTCAGAGGACCTTCAACTAGGCCTAAATTATGTTTACCTATGGAAGTATCCAGAGATTGGACCATTTCTCTGTGAAGCAGCTTCTTCACATGACCTCTTGCTCTGCTTACTTTCCCACCCAATTTTGATATCTGCTGATACAAACCAGTATTTCTTCCTCCACATAGAATCCAACCGCAACTAGTGCGTATGACTGTTATGCTTTCCTGACTTTAAATGGCTTGTGCCCATGCCTAGCCATAAGCTGTGTTCCTGCTGCCCCTGCTTTTTTGTATGCTAGCAGGTCAGCTGCTCTCTGAAGCCTAGCTTCATAGAATTATCTCTGATAAATATTCTGATATGTGATAGCAGAGATGCTCAAACTTTATTATGTATAAGAATCACCAAGTGAACGTAATAAAAATCTAGACTA
Source organism: Macaca thibetana thibetana (assembly GCF_024542745.1). Taxonomy (NCBI): domain Eukaryota; kingdom Metazoa; phylum Chordata; class Mammalia; order Primates; family Cercopithecidae; genus Macaca; species Macaca thibetana. The sequence goes on from NC_065579.1 coordinate 83,836,062, forward strand.
ATTGGCTTAGCCCCAGGGATTTTGACTCTGAGGGTCTGAGTGGGGCAGTTTTCAGTAATCATTTCAGGTCCTTCTGATGCAGGAAGTTCTCAAATGATATTTTGACTACACATTTTTTATGTTCTCTATCACCCTAATAATCTACATACTACTGTATTAGAAGGTTTTGGAAGGGTTGGAATTAGCAATGTTGCAAATGTGATCCTTGCTACAAATTCAGAAATGCTTGTATTTGGGATTTTGGTCTGGAAGCCTTATTTTTTTCTTGTAAGTTCTGGGTGAGTTGTGACATACAGTATATATCATTAGCTCTGGAAACATCACTGTGTGGACCAGGGTGCTCCCTATATGTTGCCACCAAGTGGCTTAGAGGCATGTAATATATCAATAAGTGAGATGAACTTTAAAATTACACAGACATCTACAAATAAATAGGAGAAAGAGAAAAGGAAGCAACGCTCACTATCTGAGAAATGCGGGTTGTTGCTGGATGGGCCTGGGCATATGTGAATAAGTGCAGGGTGTTAGATGTAACCTCTTGATATAAGACAACGAGAATAGGAAATATGTACTGAAGTCAGACTTGTCCTTCTTAAACTTGTTCTCAGTATAAGTTAACTCATTTTTTAAAAAAATGCTCACAGTTTTAAGCCTTACCCGTCATAATAATACAGTGACAGAAAGTAAGCTATTGATTTCTGGTTAAACGAAATGCTTAGCACTTAAACTACCTTGTGAAGTTTGTAGAACATGGTTTATGTTCAATTAGTAATCGCTCTTTTTTTCAAACCTTTTTTTAAAAGCAATCCCCCACCCCCGCCAAAGGTCTCTGCTATGTTGTTCTAACGTACAAAGCACATAAGTAACTGCTATATCTGGTTACAGAGTCAGCTGTGCCTAACTGTGATAAATATATTAAATTACATTCCAACATACCCAGAATATTACTGACAGTCTAATGCTAAGAATTGTCTTGAAAATATAAATGTACTAAATCAGTTATACAGGGAAATATAAAAGTAATAGATTGCTTTTGTTAGATGTTTATAAGTTAAACCTAAACTCTAATAGCAGCATTCTTATTTTTAAAAAAATCTTGTAGTCTTTTATGTCTATTCTAATGGGGTAAATCTATGTTCAGTATTACATTTCTCTACAATGATTAAAAGTAGAGGCCGGGCGCGGTGGCTCAAGCCTGTAATCCCAGCACTTTTGGGAGGCCGAGACGGGCGGATCATGAGGTCAGGAGATCAAGACCATTCTGGCTAACCCAGTGAAATCCCGTCTCTACTAAAAAATACAAAAAACTAGCCGGGCGAGGTGGCGGGCGCCTGTAGTCCCAGCTACTCAGGAGGCTGAGGCAGGAGAATGGCGTAAACCCGGGAGGCGGAGCTTGCAGTGAGCTGAGATCTGGCCACTGCGCTCCAGCCTGGGCGACAGAGCCAGACTCCATCTCAAAAAAAAAAAAAAAAAAAAAAAAAAAGTAGAGTTAATCCTAATGGCATCTCTCATTGTGAGAGTCTCATTTTTAACTTTGCAACTGCAGAATATCTCAGAATAACCTTTATTTGTGGACTGGCCACCTGTACTTTTGACTTTGAGCAAATATTTATTGAGAACTTTATATTTACAAGCTGCTGTGCTAGAATTATAATAATAATCCCTAATTTGTAATAATCCCTTACATAGTACAAACTGTTTTCAGATTTAAATGACTCTCACTTGATCTGCACAAAAACCTCCCAACACAGCCAGGGAATATGCCAGTAACTTCATGTGACTTAACTACTACAGCTCCACTCCACTGCTTCTCATCCTGGGATAAAATAATCATAGTTTAATCAATTTAATATCTATGACTTAAACAAGAGAAAAAGGGGAGCTAGAAACCAAACCAGTAAAATCAGTTGTTCAATTAAAATTTCAGTATTGTTTTTATTGGCCTATTTTTATTCAGATTTTAATTAACATCTGAGCATACATTCATCAGCACATAAATTCATTATTGTTGATGAGATGGAAGAAAATGAAAATAATAAATTATCTCACATACTAGACTGGTGAATATAGTTTTCTAATCTGCTTGGGTGTATATAAAATTACAACCAAGCACAGTAGCAGAATGATATTCTAAAAGTCATATTAACATTTCTAAATAACATTTATAAATATGGAAATTTCATATGATAACTTTAGGTACATGTGAAACTGTATATGAAATATAATCTTAATTTTAAAATACTATATGTACATTATACACATACATATAGAAAAAAGACTGAAAAATATATCACAACGTTAATAATAGGAGTTCAACTTTATTAGTCATTAGGAAAATATAAATTAAAACCACAGTATAACAACATTCTGTCTATTGAAATGGCTAAAGTGTAAAAGAGCACACCAAGTTTTGGTGAGATGTGGAGCAACTAGAGCTCTCATACTCTTCTAGTGGGAGTGTAAATTGGTCCAACCACTTTGAAAAGCCATTTAACCATATACTAAAATGAATGTATGGATATCCTGTGACTCAGCTATTCCACTCCTAATTATATCTCCAACATAAATGTATATCGATGTTCACACAAAACATATACAAGAATGTCTATAGTAGAACTATTTGTAATTGCCCTAAACTGTGGCATATTCACAGCTAAGAGAATGAGTAAAATATAACTATACAGAACAATATGAATAAATTTCACAAATGCCCATATTCTGTTAATTTAATGTTGAGAAAATGAAGATGTATACATAAAAATGTATAGACCCAGGTACAGTGGTACATGCCTGTAATCTCAGCTACTCAAGTCTAGCCTAGGCAACACAGTGAGACCTTGTCTCACATATATTTATGGTATATGTATATCTCATATATGAGGCATATACATATATATATGAGAGCTTATATATGTATATATGAGATCTTGTATATACGTGTATATATGCACATATATACACATATATACACACACACATATCTACACATATATATGTATATCTCACATATGAGACATATACATATACATGAGACATACATATATATGAGACAAGGTCTCACTGTGTTGCCTAGGCTAGACTTGAGTATACATATGTATACATATATACATATACATATATCCATATATATGTATATGTATTTTACATATATACACACACACACAGACACACACAGATAAGTCAAAAGCACACAAAACTTAAAACTTACTTATGGCATTAGAAGTCAAGATATATTTTTGGTGGAGCATTGTAACAAAAGGAGGCATGAAATGGGAAAGATTCTGAGATACTGATAACATACTATTTCTTGATTTGGGAGCTGGACGCTGGTTACACAAGTGAGTTGTTTGTGAATAGTCAACTGATCTAAACGTGTGATTATTGCAATTTTCTTTGTGTTTTAATAAACAATTTAAAAGTTCCAAAAAAGAAAGAAAAGTTAATGCTGTTATTTCTTTGTAATGGGATATGAGCAGATTCTTATTTATACCTTTCATTGTCTTCCAAATTTTATATAATGAACATCTAATACTCCTATAATTAGAAAAATGTTACTGAAAATAATCTTTTCCAGCTGATTACATGCCTGTAATCTTAGCAGTTTGGGAGGCTGAGGCGGGTGGATCATTTGAGCCCAGGAGTTCAGGACTAGCCTGGATAACATAGTGAAACTCCAGTTACTTGGGAGGCTGATGCAGAAGGATCACCTTAGCCTGGGGCGAACGAGGCTGCAGTGAGCCATGATGTGCCACTGCCCTGCAGTCTGGGCAACAGAGTGAGACTGTGTCTCAAAAAAAAAATTTTCCTGTGCAGTTTCTTAAATTTATTAATTATAACAATAATACTTTCAACTCCATAAAAATAAAAATTAAAAAGAAGTCTTTCAAATCTGCTGTCTCATTATCCCATGAAGTAGTCAAGGCAGCCATCATTATTTCCTACTTCCTTAGAATCTCTTTGGGTCAGATTCAGGAATTTGAATTTTTTTCAACATCCCTAGGTTATTCTTTTTCACAACTGATTTTGAGAACTAGGCAGTACATAATGTTGCAAAGGGAAATTTCCTACAAAAGAAAAGCAAAAAGGGGAGAAGTTTGTTCTCTTTGCTAATCAAAGTCATTTTCATGGTCACAGGTGATATTGCCTAAAAACTTGAAAGTATTTTCACTTATGTATTGCATATGTAAATTATGATATGTCAGAGAAGATTACTCTGCACCAAAGGCTGGCTCCATTATTATCTAAGAAGAGTTCATATAACATTGAAAATAATAAGTAGTTATAAGAGCTCATTGCCCAAACTTGCCCAGTTTGTGATTTATGTGAAATTATGTCAAGATGATCCTAGTAACTGTATTGTGCCCAAAGATTATTTGTAATAAACAGTTATTTTAATCTGAATTCTCATTAAAGATATTATTGATCAGTATTTATTGAGTGTTCGTTACGTATTACGTATTGAAAAATAGAACAGGATGTCAAATAACACAGCTATTTCCCTCTTCTAGACTCCACTGCTTCAAAGATCATATATAGTAATGATCTGTGATTGGAGAGAATTTCAGATGCAAAAATATCTAACCATGTGCTCCTGTGTAGAGGATAATGTGATTAGGCTGCTAATTTTTCATCTTAAATACTTCATAATTATGAAGCTCAGCAAAATTTGCATTACTCTCACACAGTAGTTCCAGACTAGATAAATCCATAGCACGTAATTGTGAAATTACTTCCAAATGATAATCTTTTACTATTTTCTTCTAATCAATGCCACCTGCCTTCCTTTTAATAACCATAGTTATTTATAATTTTTTCCACTTTGTGCTTGTGTAAAATGTCCTTCACTTCAGAGGCAGGTGAAAACAATTCAAAAGAGTCTTTAAGAGTCTTCTGAAGGCCTGTTTTGAGTTTGAACAATATTATAATAAATTATTCCCCAAACAATACTAATTACGACTATCTTGACTCTATTTTTGAATTAAAAATACAGTTATGCTTCAAAATGCATTTAGGCAGAAATTTTAAAAACATAAACATTTCATCTGTGTGCAATTTTGTAATCTTTTTTTCTAGGTTCTGCTTCAAGAGTCTTGGATATGTTTAATTAAGGTATTGCAATTATTTTTATTATAGTTGATTGTGATGTCAGGGATACTAAAACTGAAGAAAGTAGGTTGGCAGGAATCACAATATATTTTCTGTGTGTATGTGACTTCACTTACAGATAAATAAAATAGTCATCTTTCTACTACCATTTGTACATAAATAAATGCATCATGAAGTGATTCTAAAGGATAGAGAGTTCTACTCTCATACGTGACAGTTGTAGCAAATGAGCCCTAGAGATGTTAGGGGCCACGTCCAAGCACACACAGCTGCTTAACAGCAGCTGTTTCTCGTTTTTCAAAAAAGTTCCCATGACTCCCACTCCTTTGCTCTTTTTATTCCCACAGAATCAGTTCTACTTTTTCAAATCACTTTCCTATGATAGTAAAAGGAGCAATAAAATATCTGAATAGTATTAATATTTATTATTTTAACCTATGATACCTTCTGATAAGGATCTAAGAAGTCAATATGGCGCTGTTAGACATAATCTATGTTTTGGCCAAACTGAACTTCTTGGAGTCCTCCCCAGTGTCACTGACTGCTCTTCATACTTCCACTGTTCTTCAGCTGGCTGCCTACTAGTTCTCACTTCTTATTATAAATAGCTAAATTAAACCTCACTTTATTCATAAATCTATGAAAAAGAGTGTAGAGTCAGGGCACATTTGCATAATGTGTGCCTTTGCCTAGAATTTATGGAAGTGAATAACAAAAACATCAAAAACATAAACAGAGGCTAAACTTCAGCTTTAGGAATACCCCAGGTGCATGGCCATAGAGTCATATTACAAACCTGTCAGATAAGACAGCTGAGGATGCTAAGCTTTGAATTGGTGAGTATGGAAGTTCCAGTGGTGAAAGAGAGCCATGGGAGAACAAAAGGAAATGGCTCACTCGAGACTCATCCTTCTCCCACAGAACACAAGATATATAAATCTAATAGAAAAACTATATTATACTACCATTTTAACTGCCTAGATGGGGTTTTAATGGGAATCTGATACATGATTGGAGGAAAGATTAAGCTTAAAAAGATATTGTGAATAATACTCAGTGGAGGGAGGGAGTAGATTTGTAGCTACTTAGAGAAATCTGTGAAAGGCTGATTAGGGAATCCAAAGCTGGGGAACAGAAAATATGGTATAAGGTATCCTTTCTTTAGAGATTATGGAAAGCTCTCAGAGCAGGGTACTCAACAAATTTACATAGAAGTAGGCAGATAAAAATTTCCCCAGAGATACTCTTCCCACAACCTCCAGCAAGTGAATGATTAATTAAGAGCTATGGGCTTGAACACTATGTTTCTAGCTCAAAGCATGAGGAAAAATACAAGCCATACCAAGGTAAACAAGGAATACAACTTTAGTGAAGTTCAATGAAAAATAAAGCATTCTTTAGCTATATTAACATTGGAAGTAGGACATTTATCATGGGGAAAAAATGAGTGTGACCCAAATCTTTTCACCTTTACTAGAAGTTAGAAGATAATGGAATAACACTAGAAGGTTTTGAAGAAGATAGGTGTTAGTCTTCAAGGAAGGAGTTTAAAGCTTCCCTTCATTACTTCTAGGAAAGAGGAGAGTTGATCTTGTTTAGTCAGATACCACAGCAACAAGTAGTCTTGCTAGTGGGGCATGTCATGTGTAACAAAAGTTAAAAGATTATTGCTAATGGATATGTCTCTTTTTTCTTGTTTCCTGTCTGTAATGCTGAGGTGGTAAGGACAAAGAACTTTGTTTCAGCATTATGGAGGTAAAATAATCCAAATCAGCGTTCAGAATTGAGGAAAAATTATTATCTATGTTTGTTTGTTTATACTGCACTTGGTGCTGGAATGTGTATATTTTATCAGCCTGGGGAAAAGATAGAGCCTATCTTAGCCTTAGTTTTCAAAAGCTGTGTAACCCTAATTTACTTATAGCCTAGGAATGGTTCCTATGGGCCATTCCAGGCCAAAAGAGTCCTCTGCACTGGGCTCTGGGAAGAGTGTTAACAGTAGTTAACTGAGAATGACTCATAAAGGATTAGAGTTGGAAAGTAATCCACAGCTTCTGTTCAAGATGTGGTTATGATTTCATGTTTGAGTCCTTACTTGCCATTCTAAATATATAGCAATGATAAACTCTAAAATGAAAAAATTGAAAAGACATGGCTGAACTAAAAATTTATCTATGCATCTGAAAGTGTAAGAGAAAACTCAAAATAGTAAATTATAAGCCTGCTAAATTTTGGGACCAGAATTAGGCAGAGCTGGGATGGAGTAACAGGGACTAATGGTGGCCCATGTAAAGCAGGAAACTGGGGCCAGGCTTACTGCTTAAAAGCAGAGGCTGTGTTGGAGCTTCATAATTTATGAAAGGAGGTTGTAAAAAGCTGAAGCCAATGATTTCCTGGGTTACAGATTGCACAGAGCTGAGTATTTTGAGAGACAGAATTACCATAAGCAGGCACAGATTCAAATCTAGGAACTGGGCCAATCCACCCACTGACTTATTGAATAAATACCAGGTACTTGAAAGGAGACCCTTGAACAAGTGGAGATGCTGATAATCGTGGTGCTCTTTGACTTGTAGATGCACCACCCTGATCCCTGCCTTGATCTTCATATGGCATTGTCTCTTGTCTCTTTATGTTGTTGTTCTCCTATGCATGTCTGCCTTTTTGTCCAATTATCTCCTTTTAATAAGGACATCAGTCATATTGGGTTAGGATCTATCCCAATGACCTCGTTTTAACTTGGTCACCTCTGTAAAGACCCTGTTTCCAAATAAAGTCACATTCTGAGGTACTAAGGGGTTCAGACTTTAACATATCTTTTTGAGGGAGACACAGTTCCAACCATAACACTCATCAGTTCTTTAATAGGAAAAGTGCAGTGAGATCTCAGGAAATCAAAGAGTGAGATAACCAGAGGGAAGAGCAAAAATTCTCATCAGTAGTCAGAGTTCTCAGAAGACAAAGGAATGTCTTCAAATAGTTGACAGAAAATAACAGTTAGGCTAGAATTCTATATCCTGTTAAAATATCCTTCAAGACTAAATGCCAAATAAATCATTGTTTTCAAGCACATGAAGACCAAGAAAGTTTACCACTCATAGATTCTTACATAAAAACCTGCTAAAATGGAACCAAAAGGGAAGGAGTAGGATGCAAGGACCTACAGTGAGTTCAGAAATTGGTGAAACATACTGGCATATGCAAGTAGCAACTAAATGTGAAAAAAAATTATATGGGTGCTACTTTTAAAGTGGAGCAAAAGAACCTAGTTAACAAAATCAGGAAACATTGGGAGAAGAAGGGTAAAATAAGGGCTTACCTTATTTAAGAGAATAGAAAAACTGGGTTTGCTGGAGGAACTTATAGCTAGATAGATATGACATGGGTATCAGACAAATACAAGCAAGAAGAAAGTAGGAAGTAATGATATTCATATCAAACAAAGTTGATTTCTAGGCAATAAAAGTGACAAAATATTAATGTTACAAACATTACAGATTCATGAATCAGGAGAAAAAAGTGAGACCTACAATGAGAAAAAAAGTAATAGCCCCATTGACAAATGGACAATGGTGATGAACAGAAAAAATACAAATTGCCAGGAAACATGAAAAATATATCTAACTGCATTAATAATTCTATCAGTGCAGAATGTGTGATAAAATATACTTTCACTTTTGAATTAGTATAGGTTAAAAATATTGACAAAATTCATTATTAATGAAGGGGTAGGGAAATAATAACTCATGATTTATTGATGGGAGTTACATGGGTAGTTCTTTCTTTAAGTAATTTAGTCTATATATCAAACTATAAAGTGAGCAAACTATTTGACCCAGGATATTATCCTACTTTTAGAAATTTAATCTAAGGAGATGATTACAAAGGTGTTCTTCACATTATTTATAATACCACCTTGAGAATTCAGATAGGATAAAGTAATCATTGTAAGATGATAAGGCAAAGCAGCATAAAACAGGGATTTTTTTCAGGCCTCTTCATTTTTCCCTTTAACTTTATCTTAATAACTTTAAACCACTTTTGCACGAATTATAAACGCTCCTTGCTATAAATTACAGAAACAGAAGCTTTCCCTTTTAAATTGAGAATGTGATTGTATTCTCATAAACTAGGAGTTCCCTGAGTAGACAATAGCCAACAAGACATACTTATTTTCAGAAGGAAGGATTTAAGATCCATTGCTCCCAAGCCAAAGTCATCTTTCTTGGCAGATATCTTCCATCACATTAACTCATTAAGACACTTGCAGCTAGTTTATGTTGAAGGATTTCATTAGTAGTTCCATTATAGGACTATGGTTTTAACACTTCATCTGAAAAATGACTAGGCTGAAGTCCTATAGCCCTGTCCTGCGGTGAAGTCACAGACATATACAGGTACTAGAGAGGTAAGGTAATTGAGTAGAGCAGCCTGGGTGGAAAAGGTAGTCAGTTGGGGTAGCATAGAACCTATCTCAAGAGCTCCAAATAAGCATTGCCATGCTGGAATGTAGACTCAGGGTTTCTAAAGCTTTATATTGCTCTTGGACTGGCGTGTGTGTATGTGTGTGTGTGTGTGTGTGTGTGTGTGTGTGTGTGTATTAAAGCCCCCCATTTTAAAATATTGACTTAAAGTTTAAGAAGATGTTTTGTAGGTCAAAGGAAACATGTCTATAAGTCATATCTGGTTCATTGAGTATTCGTTATCTTTTATCTTTAGTGGAGGAAGTTACCTTGGTGATCCTTCCTTTCTTCTTCAGCCTGGTAGCTATGCCAGAACCTTTACTGAGGAAAATTTTAGCTTACTGTTCTCATTCCTTTCCCTGCATGATTTATCCCACCTTCTGCTTCAACACATAAAATGGTTAACATTTGTACTTTCTTGGGTCATTTTTGGCTTTGTTCTAGTTTAGCCAGTAGTTTTTATTTTCCTAACAGGAAATTGACTCTATATTTTGCTTTGTTCATTAGCGAAGTGGTAACAATCAGCCCTTACCTGGGAATTACACTGCCTGGACTCCAGATCTTGCTGAAGACTAAAACCTCAACTTCTCTTAATTTTTCCCCCAATTGTTTAGACCCCATCGGAAGAAAGAAGATATTCATTATTTACTTACTTCCCTTTTCTTTACTGTGATCTTCTGTAAGAAAGTCTTCAACTTTAACACCTTAGATTTGTTTTCCTTCCTTTGAAAGTTGGCTACAAATTTGACCTGCATGGTTCTGTGGTTTACAACCCCCTTAAATGCCACTGGGTCTAAAATATTGTTTGAAGCACTGATAACTTTAATTGCCAGATGTTTAAGACTCTCAATGAAATGTCCTTTCTCTTCTATATCTGTACCAGTCAATCTTGCAACATCACGATAGTGTACTTTGGCCAACATCCAAGTGCCTCCTTCTTGAATGGGGAATCAGAATTCCTTGGAATAATCTCTATTCTCAGCAGGTAGGAAATTTGGTGGACAGTCTCTCTAATTGTTTCACTCAATCAATAAGTCCAGACTTTGGGGGGATTCTGTGGCTGTGGGCAGTGAAAGCTACTAGGTTGGAACATTAAATTAAGTGTATTTCACCAGGTCTCTGGTACATTTTAATGAAAACAGCTTTCTCAGAAACGTTCTATCAGCTAAGATCAGCTTGCAACCTTTCAGGGCCCCTCTTTCCCAGTTATTTCACACAGAAGTAGTATTGTGGTATATGTGCCCAGGTCACCATATAAGATTGTATAAATTTTACTGACTAGTCCAGAATGGTAATTTTCCTCACCAGATCTGGTGCCACCAGCGAGGTATGTTCTATCACTATCTTCTTTAGGAATCAGTGTCGTTCAAGATAAGTAATCTTCATTTCCTATTTTTACCTTTTCAGTAGTTGAAGGCCATTTTTGACAAAAATGTTCTCCCTCAGCCCATTCTTGCCCTATGTAATTCGCTGTCTACACTGAAGCCAAAGTGACCTTTCTATGATGCAAATCTGATCATCTCATGACACTACTTAAATCTTTTCAGTTGTCTTCCGGTAAAGGTCCCAAATGCCTTGCCATGTATTACAGAGTCCTTTAAAAGCCTACCTTTAAATCTCATTTCTCACCACTCTTCTTTGGTAATCTGACCATTCTGAATTATATTCAGTTTTTGGAATAATGCCTTTCTCTGTTTCCTTACTCTTTAAGTCTTTGAACATCATTTTATCTGTGAAGTCCTCTTTCATTTGCTCTTCACCTGGCTAATTTGTAAGAACACTTCAGCTCTCATTGTGATATCACTTGCTTAGAATGACTTTTCTGATCTCCAATCCTGACTTAGATGCTCCCTCTGGTGTACTTAACCCATACTACTTATTATAACACATTATAATTGTCTATTTACTTTCTTATATGCCAAACCCTAGTATACTATACCATACATTCCAGAAGGCTGAGATCATCTTTTTTTTTCTTTCTCTAGCACTCAACACAATGCTAGGAAAACAAAATGCCTAAATATTCACTAAATGCCAATCATTCACTCACTGAATGAATGAATGAACTGGGGGAGATCTTTGCTAGAGATATATACTGTGAGCAAAGTCTATATAGAATGAGACTATGCCAAACTGAGGCTTTTGTGAGTGTGTATATACACACACACACACACACACACACAATCTTTTAAATCCATATATAATAGCATTAAGCAGTATGGGAATTTTTTTTTTAGCATTCAGGATTGTTAAATATATATTGAACTCACGACAAATAAATATTAATGGCAAAGTTCCCATCATTAAACAGATGTGTGAACCTCTAGACAGAATGTTGTGTTAGACGAAGTTTCTGCTTGGGAACTAAATTTGACAGACAACATGCAAACACAGTACAAGCCTGAATTATGCGCAACAGAAGGAGGAGCTATGAGGTTCTCCAGATTGCATGTAAGTTTTTTCTCAATGGGATGTTAAATTTATTAGTATGGAGAAGACTGTTTAGAAATCTGTTTCACTTGAAATTATGGGGGTTACCAGCTTAGGCTTAGCAGTCAAACAAAGGTTAAGTCTAATACTGGTTCTTCTATTTACCACTTGGCCAAGAACCTTAATGATGCTGAAACTCAGTTTTCAAGCATTAATGGGATAATAATAATACTCCTTCCCTAGACTTACTGTGAAGATTAAATGACATTAACTATATTCTTGGCATAGTATTAGGTACAGAACAAATGTTCAGTAAATGTTAGATACTGTAATTCTGTAATCTACCCCCACCATCATATAGGTAAAACCAAGGCACCAAAGATGTTAAATGAAATCACATATGGCCTCACAGCTAGTTAGTGAAAGACAGAGGACTGTAAGCAAAATCTTCTATTCTTCATATATTTCTCTTATACCTGGTGCTCTTCGTCTGCTTCTTTGATGAATATAGTGTATGAATGCAATTGAGGAGGTGTCATAACTCAGAAGGAAAAGATTATAATCACATGGTGACAATATTTTTATGAAATATAAGTATTGTTAACTTCTTTTAACTCTTCCTATATCCTCTGTTAATTATTAGTAGTAATAAGGAAAAAAAAAAAAAGAACCTAAGTATAAAAGCAATAAGCAAAAGAAAAAAGCCATCATTTGAAGAAAGGATGATGAAGTTAGAAAGGATGTTAGCTGTGTAGACTTGTTCTTTTGTGTTATAAGTGCAGCACTAAGATGGTAAGTATGTATTTGACATCAGAGATGGCCTCACTATAGGCAAAATATGTGGCAAAATGGAGAGGGGGCAATTTGAGGATCAAAAGGAGCATTCTTTGTCCATTAGATTTTAAAAAATAAGTTAATAGAGGTGCATGAAACCTTAAATATTTGTTCTTTTGATTTTTAAGGCTTTTCTCTTTAAAGAATAATTTTTAAAAATGCACATATCCTAATATGTTAATAGGAGTTTTTCTAGGGAATGAGACGCGTGATAAGTAATGAGCACACAGGAAGATGCCAGGAGGCTGATAAAAAAGGATACTTTAAAAATAATAGTTCCCAGTTTGGGCAAGATTTATTTCTTTATTCATTTAAAAAAGTTTAACAAGACATTCATGTCCAGCTATTACTACAATATTGGTGTTGGACTTACCCTTCTGACATAAACAGCTATAGAAGTGTACAAATTAGACAAGGTAACTCTTTTTTGGCACTGGTTAACACTCAATGCACTGAGAAGTCAAAACTTTTAAAGACACACTGAAGTACTATACAATATTGCAAACCATTATAAAGTAGTAACTCAGAGAAGATTGTAAAGGGTAAAGGGAATTGAAATCTGATAATTTGATTATTTAATCTCAGTTTTTGTTGTTCCTTACATTTCTTTTCAAGTCTTTTCCTTGCTTGTATTATGCCTATCATTCGGTGAGAAATTATTACTAAAATTATTTTTTTCAGCTAAAATTCTCTCTGTCTCCATTTTGTTTTTGTTAAGTTTAAATGGATAGCTATTGTTTTAGATGTACAGTATGGTGTAAAGTACACACTCCATCTTGTATGGTGGACAAGTGTTCCCTCCACCTAGTAAGACCATTAGCCATAAGTCCTTAATTTCTTTTGAGAGGTGTTTGATCTAGGTTGGCCAAATATGAGGGTATCTGCTGAGCCTTTACCAAACAGGCTGTGTGTGATCTCAGTATGGCCAAATATTTCTGCAAAAACTGATGCAGATGTTGGAGGGAGAGAACCTATTTGCTTCTGAGATTGCATGTAGAGAAGACACCATCTGGAGCAGCTGGGTGGGGGCAGCCTTCCTTGCCTCCACTTGGGTGAGCCTGTAGTGAATGAAATCAACACAGAGGAAAGTAATGCTGAGAGAACAAGAGAGATGTTTGATGACCTCTTGGATCCAGCCTGTTTGTAGACATTTGAGTTATGTGAGCAATTAAATAGTGCTTCCTCCTTTTTGTTGTTGTTGCATAAGCTAGTTTGAGAGGCTTCTGCTAGTTGGAGAAGCATCTGCCATTTGCAACCAAAGGAGACCTGACTAATGCTGGTAGCCTAGGACTGCTGTTTTAAGAAACTTTCCACACAGAGTTCTAGAAGGAGCCTGCAGGAGGTATTCAATGACCTTACAAAACAGTAGGAGTTTGATTGGCTTTTTGGAAGAATGAAAACTGAACATGCTCATTCTTATTCTCAAATCTATTGGGGAAAGGCAGATGGATCCAGCAATCTCCTGTAATTGCTTACTTAACTAAATCATTAAAGACTACGGGGATTTGCCATTTTATGAAATTAAAAGAAGAAACAATAGGGGCTATTATCTAACTTCTGAAAAAGAAGAATGACTGTAGGTTCTTGGGGCCCAGCAGGAAAAAGTTATAATCAGTTCATTCGTCTTACAGTAGTTAAAAGTTGCATGCTTTGTGCCTTGCTATGGTTAGCATCAGTTATTTTCTAGCTTCCACACAAAGAGACTTTCCATGTCTTCTGGGAAAAGAGTTTAGGATCCAAAATGTTCATCTTTCAATTTAGGTTTCTTCAGGGAAGAAAAACAGCTAGTCTGTAATATTGACTGCAAAGAAATATTGGATATGAAATCTCTGATTGAGACATCTGAAAGATTACAAGCCACACTGGCAGGGCAGAGGTTAAAGGTAGACATCCTACAGGGAACCCTTAAATTAGGCCATCCTATTTTTTAATTTTAACGAGAGCACTCAGATTGAGGCAGGCCAAGCAATAACTCAGTGGCATCCTGTGTCTGAAAGGGAAATGCCAGGAGGCTAAGAATCCTGGAGGGCTTTACGGGAGGGCAATGCAATAGGGTCCCTTAAACCAATACTTGCTGTATGTCCTTCAAAGACACTCACCTCCCGCAACATATGAATCAGAAAATTTGGAAAATAAAGAGAATACTGATAAGTTAGTAAAACCTTTCTTTGCAGCGTTTTGTCATATTTCCTTCTAGTATTTTTACCTTTAAATATGTTCTTTAAGTGGTTGTTATTACTGTATACAAAAAGTTTAGCATTGTACTTTTAAAAACATTATAAGCATTTCACCATGTGTTTACATAACTTTTGTAACAAACGTTTTAAATTATTATATACTATTTTTATCTACAAAAGTAATTCTTATGGTTTAGATGAAAATCTCTTTGAGAAATATAATGAACAGAATATAATATAATGACATTATATATAATGAAACTTCTACACCAGCGATTCTTACCCCTCAGCCTGCTTCAGAATAACATGGGAACTTTAACAAGATCACTGTCCAGGCCTAATCCTCAGAAATTCACAGTTCGTTAGTCAGGAATGGGGCCCAGGCATCAGCGGAAAAGAAAAAAAAGATGATTCTAATGTGTCCAGGATTAAGAACAACAGATACAGCCTGACCCCCACAAATATATATGCCTGTAAAATCTATGTACAGCAGTGGGGTTCATAAATTTTGTGGTTTTAAGGGCCCCGAGTTATCATCTAGTTTATGTAATCTGGTGTACGTAATTATTACATAATTTTTAGACAGACTTCTTTCAGGGTTTCCCCATTATAAATAGTGCAGTGCAGCTCTGGTCGTGTGGATGTACATAACATTTTTCAGAAGTAAGGTTTCCCTGGGTCAAAGTGTGTGACGTTTTGTGACTCCTTCTACATATTGCCAAATGCCTCACGTTGGGTCCTATTACCATATTTTCTTTCCTCTCATATATGTACATATCAGTACTCAGCCAAAGACTCAAGGGTGTCCCTCCGCAGATCTTTAGAGCTCTCTGTCTTCTGTCCAGCCTCTCTTCTCTACAGTATTCTTCCTCATAATTTCTAGTAACTGTGACCTCTCTGAACTTCAACTTCTGTCTCCCCACATAATCAAGATTAAAGGGCTCTGTTTGGATTTTCTCTTGTTCTGCAACTTACAGCGCGGAAACTGCCTCTAGGTAGTAATCTGGTACAATAGTGTGATTTTTCCTTCTCCCTGTATCACAGTCCTGTGCTATTTCTTTTCCAGTGTCTGAAAACCAGTTTCATGTATTTTTTTTAATGGTTTTATAGTTGTTTAAAGCAAATAAAGTAAACCTGGTGGCCTCTTACTCCATTTTGGCTGGAAGCAGAAGTAAGTCCATTTATATTTAACATAATTACCAATATGCGGGGATTTATTTCTATGAACTTATTCTGTGCTTTCTACTCTTTCTCTTTGTTCTATTTTTCCTCCTTTCTTGACAGTGTTTTTCAGACTTTTCTTCAGGAAGTGCTCAAGGCTACTTTTGGCAGTGTGTGTAAGAGATATGTATACATGTAGGTAGGTGGTCTTATAAAATACATTGTTTGCAAAAAGAGTGCATTGCAAATAAAAATGGAAAACCAACAAACCAAGACAATTTGTGATAAGTTATACAGCTAATTCGACAGTCAACTACGTTTATCCATTTAATATTTGATGAACATATGGATATCAAGGACAATGCCAATTTTTGTTAGTTATTTCAGGGATCTCATTTCTGTAATAGATTTCAAGAACTTATTTCTAACAAATGAAAATTTCAGGCATGTTCTTTATTCTATTATCATATTGGTTTTATGTGATTATATTCACCTTTGTATTGAAGTTATTTGTATAGATTTGTATCTGTCTCCTTTATGAGATTTGATGAACGAGAGGACAGAGATCTAGGTACCAGCTTGTGGTAGATGGTGGAGAAGTATTTAATTAACTGACTTGCATGGAACTGTGGAAATAAAATTGAAAAACATTGTTGAAAAGGGAAAGCTTATGGTTCCTCCCAAATTTTTTGGGCTGAAAGTTGGCTCTGCCTTTGTTTCATCACTGTAGTCCTGTTAAACATAGGGCTTTATAGATATTAATATGGTTGCATCTATATTATCTCTGTCAAATATAGTTCCATATTATATATAGATGTGTTGTTATGTATATGAATATTAGCTTCCCTTTTTATAGATTTGACCTGTGCTTATACAGTGCAGCTTAAGCACCTGGAACAAAATCAATTGCAGTGCTTGTTAAAGATGCAGAGTTTTTTGATCTGTACACATGGACTATACAATTAGACTCTCTAAGGAGGGTTACATAAAATGCACATTTTAAACCAGTGGTTTAGGCATATGATTCTGATTAATAAACCATGTTTATTAATAAACATGGAAACATGGAAAATAAACCATGTTTTTTGTTTGGTTTGGTTTTGTTGCTGGGGAAGGGATTCTCACCAATTCAGAACTTGGGTTGGGTCCTCCCATCCCAAGATGGGTAGGAGGCTGTCCTAGAATACTCGTGGCTTATCTATTTAGGAGTAAGATTATTTCACAACCTACCCCTTATTTACTGCCTTCTTTAGAGATTACTAGTAAATTAATCTTAACTAAGAATATCAAACATTAATGAGGTGCAGCTGTGGGTTCAGCGGCTAAGTGCTGCTCTTACTAATGAGAATAAACTCTTAGCTGTTTTAAAGCAGGACTTTAGCATAAAATGCTTGGGTCAGAAGTCTTCACCACCACCATAGCTCAGCTAAGCCCTTGCAGATGACTTCTAATGTAGCCAGGAATGAAAGAACATCTTTCCTCTGGCTTATTTCTGTGGGTCAACCTGGACTTACTCTGTGGATTGAGCCCTGGTTTCAAAGTCCGAGCAGAGTCTGAGAAAAATGAAGTCTGGCTGTGTGCTAAACTGGGGCTGGCATTAGATTCACTACTTGGCCATATCACTTACTGGCTCTTTGA
The DNA here is from genome assembly GCF_024542745.1 of Macaca thibetana thibetana. Taxonomy (NCBI): domain Eukaryota; kingdom Metazoa; phylum Chordata; class Mammalia; order Primates; family Cercopithecidae; genus Macaca; species Macaca thibetana. The sequence continues at coordinate 83,853,871 of NC_065579.1, forward strand.
CTTTGGGCAAGTCCATCACTTTCACTTGGTTTTAGCTCCTCTGGAAAATAAATATAATCATACCCTACCTATTTCATCAGGCTATTGTGAAATCCATGAGATAATACCTCATCATGGTTTATGTTCCTGGCATTTCAGCATGCAGGCAATGAAAATTTCTCCTTATATCCTGGCTTCTTACATCCCTAATTGTATCTGTCTTTTGCCCTGTCCCCCTATTGCTCGATTACTTACCAGGTGTGAATTGGGACAAAGGAGAAAAAAATGATTTGTTCAGACATATAAATACAAAACAAAGTATTAGTCAGTGCATTAAGCTAAATACTTTAAGCCAGCAATGATTCATTTATGTATTTATTCATTCATTTGATAAATATTTATTAACCACCTACTAGTAAAATATATTTAATTTTGTTTAATAATATTTGTATTAAAAGTAATATATATTTTTGGATGAGTGAGTAAAAAGATGATTAAGTATAAATCCAATGTATTGAGACTCTAGATGGTAGCAGCAGCTACATGGCTGAGTAAGGACATAAGCTGGGTCTGTGGAAATGTTGTAGAAGTTGGTCTAAGGAAAGGTTATATACAGCAAGACTATTTGAACAACAAAGGACTTATTAAATTGAATTCATGTTCAAGGGGAAATTATGCTTGAGCGATGAATGACAACCTGTCAATCAAAGTAAGTTTCAATGTCCAGGATAGGAGGGAGGGAAATATTTAGCCCCCTTCTTTCCACATCAGATCTGCCCCCGCTTTTCACCCTTTACTTCACTCACTTACTTGCTTGCCCTCTAAAAGATGAAGAGTGGCAACTTGCTTCATGGTAGTCTTTTCAGAAATGAACCTGCATTCTATTTCCTGTTTCCTGCTTTAAAGTGAAAATGAGGTCAAAACAGAGTTTGGCTCTTTGAAACTAGCCAGGCAAATTAACTCTAATTAACCCTTTCTATTTATCTCTTCCATACATTTAGCTATTTAGATAAGGTAAGCTGGAGCTAGCCTTTTTTTTTTTTCCTCTTCTTTACCCCTTCAACTTCCTTCTGTTTTATGATCAGTTAGATGTGGTAAGATCCAGGATTTAGATTTGGAGGAACGAACACCTTTTAGTCTTTTTGCCTCTAAGTTATGTGGAATCTACCTTTTATCAGTGCTTGTATGGATCTAGTTCTGTAGTATAATAGAAAATCACACTAATAAGTAGAATCAAATGCACTCCTCCCCTCAAAAAGGATAGTATGGGAAGAACTCCAAAAAGTAAAACTTGGGAAAGGCTCTATAGTAAAATATAGTTGCCCAAATATCTCTTTATTTCGTTTGGTTTGTCTAGGCAAGTTGAACGCTTCTGGTACTGAATCTTTAGTTAATCCCAACTAAGATACAATCAAGAAGTGAGACCTCAGAACTACTATATTAGAGTTTGAGGGTAAATGTAAACTTATAACAGCCATTACAAATATGATCAAAGACCAGGATCATTACTTTGAATAAAAAGGTATGATTTTTCACAGATATTCTAGAGCAGTTTCTAAAATAAATATGGAGAAGATAGAAGAGCCAAGAACAGCCAAACAATTTTAAAAACGAAGAGTATGAGGGGATGTCAATCATTATTGCATACTTCTGTACTTACTAAAAAAGGAAGAATATCACTGAAAAGACTCTCAATAACATAACATCTGGTTTATAAAAATCCTGAGTTAAGAAGGACAATCCTTACCTCTAGATTTATATATATAGGTCCGTGAACTCCTTGATTTCATATACCCCATTATTAATATTTCATGAATCTTCCAGATTCATTCATTCACAGATATTTAGTGATCATTGCCTATGTGCCCAGTGTTTCATTAGTTGCAGGGAATGGATTGCTAGCTGCAGGATAAACTATTCTTGCTTGCTTTCCTCAAGCAAATCTCCAACGTTGAAGTGAATTACCTAGTGTGATAAAAACGGTAAGTGGCAGTGTGGGGTCTTCTAACTCTAAATCCAATCTTTGAGGTAAACAAGGTTGGGAATTAGCAGAGATCTAGCAGATAGTATTTTAAAAGATAGAATAAAACTCTGGGGGAAGAGTTTATTAGAAAAGACATATAGGTCTGGACATGTGGGAGGGTTTCAGTGAGCGGGTAGGAGATATCAAAAACACACTCGCTTCCTTTTGGGATAAAAATACTCTAAAACTAATTATGGTGATGTTAGCACTACTCAGTAAGGTTGCTAAAAATCATCAAATTGTACACTTAAAATAGATGAATTTTATAATATGTAAAACGTAACTCAATAAAGCTGTTAAAATATTTTTTTAGCTGTGACATGTAAAAAGCTTGGAAGTCACCACTCCCACACTCAAAATGGTAAAAACATTGAACAGACTGAAAACCAATGACATTTCTTAAGTCCATCAAAGAAGTAAGGTTACAGGGCAAACTACTGCCCCATCACCCTCTAAATCTGGAAAGATTGGCAAATACAAAGAATCACAGCCAAGAAGCAGTTTACCTGCAGCAGAAGCCACTGGAACGACAAATAGGTAGAAACACTTGTATGGTAATTTTGAGGAATTTCTGGAGGTTGAGTGTGTACTAGCTTGAGGGTTAAACTCTTAGAGGCCTAGTCTCTATGGAAACCAATACTTTGCAGATTTATTTACCTCTAGGAGCTTCACCAGGTTCTTACCTTAAGGATCATAGAAAAATTCCTATCTGTATTTGGAGAAGAGGGAGGGGAAGAATAACTATTTTGAATATACTCAGAATTCTTCCATAACAAAAGCCTACCCTCCCAGAACGCTCTATCAATCACCACCGCCCCCACAACAGGACACAATTGAAGAGCTGTTCACACACAAAAAAGCACCCTCATTAAGAAACAAAAACTGAGTGACCACTTACTCACAGTACCTGGTTTTAACTTCATGTTGCTGAAAGGGCACTGAAGAGGCAGCATTAACAGTCTTAAATTACTGATGGCACTGCCCTCCGCCCTTCCCCCTACTCCCCCTCCCCCCCACACACACATCCTAGCAGTGGTGGCCTGGTATGGAGAGCATTTCCGGGTGCTGGGGGAGGGAGAGCACAGCAATTGTGAGACATTGAACTCAGTACTGTCTTGTTATAGCAGAAAGAAAAACTGGAACAAATTCAGCTAACACCTGCCCATGGAGGAAGCATTTAAACTAGCCCTAGCCAGAGGCAAATTGCCCATCCAGCAGTTGGAACTTGAGTTCCCACAAGCCTTGCCACCATGGGCTAAAGTGCTGTGGGGCCCAAAATGAACTTGAAAGGCAGTCCAGGTCACAAGGACTGCAACTCTTACGTGAGTCCTAGTTCTGAACTAGGCCCAGAGATAGTGGACTGGTGGGGGCATATGACTTACTGAGACACCAGCTGGGGTGGCTAAGGGAGTGCTGGCATCACCCCTCCCCTAACCTCAGGCTGCATAGCCAGTGGCTCCAAAAGAGAACTCTTCCTTCTGCTTGAGGGGAAGAGAGGGAAGAGTGGGACGAACTTTTTCTTCCATCTTGGATACCAGTTGAGTCACAGCAGGTTAGGGGATGGGTCAAAGACATGAGGCTTTAATTCCCAGACAACTTTTCTAGACACATTCTGGGTCAGAAGGGAACATGCTGCTTTGAAGGATCTAGTTTTGCAAAATTAATTACCTGCTAACTGAAGAGCTCTTGGACCTGGAATAATTAGCAGTGATACCCACATCAAATGCTTTGGGTAAGACTCAGACTTGGTGGCTTCAGGTGAGACTATGCACATTCCAAGTTGTGGTGGCTACAGGGCAAGCCCCCTTCTGCTTGAGAAAAGCAGAAAGAAAAGTAAAGAGGACTTTGTCTTGCACTTTAGGTACCACCTCAGCCACAAGGATGTAGAGTACCAAGTGGGCTCTTGGGGTCCCTGATTCCAATATTTGGCTCTTAGATGGCATTTGTATACCTGCCCTGGGTCAGAGGAGAGTGTACTGCCCAGAAGGGTGAGTCCCAGGCCAGGCAGCATTTGCTGCAAACTGACTGAAGAGCCTATGAGCCTTAAGGAAACATTGGCAGAAGTCTGGCAGTATTTCCAATGAGTCTGTGGTGGCAGTGGCTATGTAATGAGGTTCTTCTGCCTTTGGAAAGGGGAGGGAAGATTGAGAAAGACTGCATTTTGTGGTTTGAGTGTCAGCTTAGCTGCAGTACAGTAGAACACCAGGTAGACTTCTAAGTTTTTTGACGCTAGTTCCTGGCTCCCTGACAGCACCTCTGGATCTGCCTGGAGCCTGGAGGAACACATTGCCCTGAAAGGAAGGACACAGAGCTAGCTGGCTTTACTACCTGCTGATTATAGAGGCCCAGGGCCTTGAGCAAACATAGGCAGTAGCCAGGGAATGGTTACAGCAGGCCTTAGGCGAGACCCAGTACTGTGCTGGCTTCAGGTCTGACCCAGTACAGTTACAGTGGTGGTGGTCTTGGGGTGCTTGTGTCACTTCACTCCCAGCTTCAGATGGCTCAGAACAGTGTGAAAGAGACTCTTGTATGTTTGGGGAAAAGCAAAGGAAAAGAACAAGAGTCTCAGTCTGGAAATCCAGAGAATTCTCTCAGATTTTGTCCAAGACTATCAAGGTGGTACCTTTATCAGTCTGTAAGAACCACAACATTACTAGGCTTGGGCTTCCCCACTACAGTAGATACAGCTTAGATCACAACACCCAATTCCTTTTGAATACCTTGAAAGCCTTCCCAAGAAGGATGGGCACAAACAAGCCCAGACTGCGAGTAATAATAAATACCTAACTCTTTAATGCTTAAATGCAGGTGAACTTCTAAAAGTATCAAGGCAATCCAGGAAAACATCACCTTACCAAATAAAATAAATAAGGAACCAGGGACCAGTCCTGGAGAAACAGAGATAAGTGACATTTCAGACACAGAATTCAAAATGGCTGTGCTGAGGAAACTCATAGAAACTCAAGATAACACAGAAGAAATTCAAAATTCTACCACGTAAATTTAACAAAGAGAGTGAAATAGAATCTAAAAAGAATCAAGCAGAAATTCTGGAGCTGAAAAATGCAACTGACATACTGAAGAATGCATCAGGGTCTTTTAATAGTAGAATTGACCAAGCAGAAGAAAGAATTAGTGAGCATCAAGATAGGCTATTTGAAAATATACCATCAAAGGAGACAAAAGAAAAAAGAATAAAAACTCATGAAGCATGCTTAAGGATCTAGAAAATAGCTTCAAAAGGGCAAATCTAAGAGTTATTGGCCTTAAAGAGGTAGAAAAAGAGATGGGAGTAGAGCGTTTATTCAAAGGGATAATAACAGAGACCTTCCCATATAAAGAAAGATATAAATATCAAACTATGAAACTACTATAAGAAATAATTGGCAGAAATCTTTAGTACATTGGTCTGAACAAAGATTACTTGAGTTATATCCCACAAGCACAGGCTTCCATAGCAAAACTGGACAAATGGGATCACATCAAGTTAAAAAGCTTCTGCACAGTAAAGGAAACAATCAACAAAGTGAAGAGACAACCCACCGAATGGGAGAAAATATTTGCAAACTACCCTTCTGACAAGGGATCAATAACCAGAATATGTAAGGAGTTCAAACAACTCTATAGAAAAAAAAAACTGATAATCTGGTCAAAAATGGACAAAAGATTTCGATAGACATTTCTCAAAAGAAGACACACAAATGGCAAATATATGAAAATATATTTGAAATATATATATGAAAACAGATATATGAAAAAGTTCCCAACATTACTGATCATCAGAGAAATACAAGTCAAAACCACAATGAGATATTATCAAGTTATAATGGCTTATATCCAGAGAAAGACAATTAACAATGCTGACGAGGACATGGAGAAAAGGCAGCCCTTGCACACTGTTGGTAGGAATGTAAATTAATACAATCACTGTGTATAACAATTTGGAGATTCCTCAAAAAAAAAAAAAATAGATTCATATGATCCAACCATCTCATTATTTAGTATATAACTAGAAGAAAGAATATCAGTGTATTGAAGAGATACCTGCACTCTAGAGTCTGTTACAGCACTGTTCACAACAGCCAAGATTTGGAAATAATCTAAGTGTCCATTAACAGATGAATGAATAAAGAAAATCTGATACATATACACAATAGAATACTATTCGGCAATAAAAAGAATGAGATCCTGTCATTTGCAACAATATGAATGGAACTGAAGGTCATTGTGTTAAGTGAAATAAGCCACGCACATAAAGGCAAATATCACATATTCTCACCTATTTGTGGGATCTAAAAATCAAAATGATTGGAATTATGAAGATAGACATTAGGAGGTTGGTTACCAGAGCCTGGGAAGGATAGTGGGGGTGTGTGGGGGGAAGGTGGTAACAGTTAATGGGTACAAAAATATAGTTAGAAAGAATAAATAAAACCTACACTTGATAGCACAACAAGGTGACTATAGTCAATAATAATTTCATTGTACATTTAAAAATAACTAAAAGAGTATAATCAGATTGTTTGTAACCCAAAGGATAAAGGCTTGAGAAGGTGGATACCCCATGCTCCATGATGTGATTATTACTCATTACATGCCTGTATCAACAATCTCATGTACCCCATAAATATATACACCTACTATGTACTTACAAAAGTAAAAAATTATAAAAGAAAAAAAAAATCCTGCCATGCAAGGGAAACTACATTACCAGAGTCTTACCTGATGTAGGGGAGGGGCAATTGGCCAGATCTAGCCCTCCCTATCCTCCCTGCCACAGATAAGGGGACAAGGGGGGGAAAAAAGATAGTCCCTGAGAAAACTTAACACTAAGAAAAGACAGCTGTCATTCAGTATTAACAGGTGATTAGTTCCTAGAACCTTTTCACCTGTGGATACCAAACTCCAGGGACATGAGTTTTTTAAAATATAAAATTGCATGGTATTTGCATATAACTTATGTACTTCTTCCTGTATATTTTAAATCATTTCTAGATTACTTATGATACTGAACACAATGTAAATACTATGTAAATATAGTTGTTATACTGTATTTCTCTTTGAGATGAACCTTGCTATGTTACCTAGGTTAGCCTTGGACTCCTGGGCTCAAGTTTTCCTCTTGCCTTTGGATCCTGAGTAGCTGGAGCAGTAGTCATGTGCCACTGCATCTGGTTAGTTTATAAATTTGTATTAATTTAAATTATGTTTGAATATTTTCAACTGAAAATTGGTTGACCCTACAGATACAGAACCTGTGACTACAGAGCGCGAACTGTACTGCTGAAGGTCGCAGCCCAGGAACTCAAGCTGAACACTAAAAATGAGATCTTATCATAAGATTATAGAAAGCTTCTCATTAATAACACTTTACTATCTGTATTAGTCTATTCTCACATTGCTATAAAGAACTACCTGAGACTGGGTAATTTATGAAGAACAGAAGTTTAATTGACGCTTCTACAGGTTGTACAGGAAGCATGGCTGAGAGACCTCTTAAGTCCACTTAAAATCATGGTGGACTTAAAATCATAGTGGAAGGGTGGAGGGGAAGCAAGTACATCTTCACATGGTGGCAGGAGAGACAGAGAGAGAGAGAGAGCAAGAGAGAGCACAAAAGGGGAAGTGCTACATACTTTCAAACAACTAGATCTCATAAGAACTCTATTATGAGAACACCATGGAGGAATTCCACCCCCATGATTCTGTCACCTCCCACCAGGCTCCTCCTTCAACACTGGGAGTTACAATTTGACATAAGATTTGGGTGGGGTCACAGAGCCAAACCACATCATTCCACCCCTGGCCCTTCCCAAATCTCATGTCCCTCTCACATTTCAAAACATAATCATGCCTTCCCAACAGTCTCCCAAAGTCTTAAGTCATTCTATTATTAACTCAAAAGTACAAGTCCAAAGTCTCATCTGAGACAAGGCAAGTCCCTTCTGCCAATGAATCTGTAAAATCCAAAACAAGTTACTTCCAAGATACAATGAGGGTATAGGTACTGGGTAAGACCAAAAGGGAGAAATTGGCAAAAACAAAGGGGCTACAGGTCCCATGCAAGTCTGAAACCTGGCAGGGCAGTTATTAAATCCTAGATCTCCAAAATAATCTCCTTTGACTCCATATCTCACATCCAGGTCACACTGACACAAAAGGTGGGCTCCCAAGGCCTTGGGCAGCTTCACCCCTATAGCTGTTCAGGGTATAGCCTTTGTGACTGCTTTCATAGGCTGGTGTTGAGTGCCTGCAGCTTTTTCAGGTGCACATTGCAAAATGTCAGCGGATTTACTGTTCTGGGATTTGGAGGATGGTAGCCCTCTTCTCACAGCTCCACTAGGCAGGCCACAGTGGGAACTTTGCATGGAGGCTTCAACCCTCTATTTCCCCTCTGCAGTGCCCCAGTAGAAGTTTTCCATGAGGGCTCTGCCCCTGCAGCAGACTTCTGCCTGTACATCTAGGCATTTCCATACATCCTCTGAAATCTAGGCAGAAGTTCCCACAACTCATCTCTTGCCTTTTGCACACCTGCAGGCCTAACACCACATGGAAGCTGCCGAGGCTTGGGGCTTTCACCCTCTGAAGCCATAGCCTGAGCTGTACCTTGGCCTCTTTTAGCCATGGCTGGAGCTGGAGCAGCTGAGATGCAGGACACCATGTCCTGAGGCTGTGCAGAGCATCTGAGTCCTGGGCCTGGCCCCTGAAACCATATTTTCCCTCCTAGGCCCCTAGGCCTGTGATGGGTGGGGCTGCTGTGAAGGTCTCTGAAATGCCCTGGAGACATTTTACCCGTTATCTTCACTATTAACATTTGGCTCCTATTTATGCAAATTCTTTCAGCAAACTTGACTCTCCCCAGAAAATAGGTTTTTCTTTTCTACCACATGGCCAGGCAGCAAATTTTCCAAACTTATATATTCTGCTTCCATTTTAAATATAAGTTCTCTTTGATTATGCAAATGAGCTAGGCTTTTAGAAGCAACCAGCTCACATCTTGAATGCTTTGCTACTTAGAAATTTCTTCTGCCAGGTACCCTAAATCATCTCTCTTGAGTTCAAAATTTTAGAGATCCCTGGAGCAGGGGCACAATACTGTCAGCCTCTTTGCTAAAGCGTAGCAAGTGTGACCTTTGCTCTACTTCCCAACAAGTTTTTCATCTCCATGTGATACCACCCGGCCTGGACTTCAGTGTCCATATCACTGTCAACATTTTGGTCACAATCATTCAAGACGTCTCTGGGAAGTTCCAAACTTTTCCACATCTCCCTGTCTTCTTCTGACCCCTCCAAACCTTTCCAACTTCTGCCTATTACCGAGTTCCAAAGCTGATTTCACATTTTCAGTTATCTTTATAGCAATGCCCCACTTCTCTGATACCAATTTTCTATATTAGTCCATTCTCACACTGCTATAAAGAACTACCTGCGACTGGGTAATTTACAAAGAAAAGAGGTTTAATTGACTCACACTTCCACATGCTGTAGTGGAAGCATGGCTGGGAGGCCTCAGGAAACTTACAATCATGGTGGAAGGGTGGAGGGAAGCAAATATATCTTCACATGGTGGCAGAAAAGAGAGAGAGCATGAAGAGGAAAGTGCTACACACTTTAAAACAACCAATTCTATTATGAAAACAGCAAGGGAGAAGTTTACCCTTAAAATTCTATCACCTCCCACCAGGCCCCTTCTTCAACATGGGGAATTAAAATTCAATGTGAGATTTGGGTGGCAACACACAGAGCAAACCCATATCGCTATCACATCAGCAAAGCTGCGGTATAGTATCAGTGGATTACAATGAAGAGAGCTACAATACACAGACTCAACTTAAGAAGGAATCCTTAGGTAAGCACAAAGACAAGAGGGGAGTAAAACACACACACAAAAACTAGAGGCAACTAAAATCTTTGACATCTACAGCCACAGTAAATAAACATTAAATACAGCTGAGTGCCTGGTTAGATTACTGTAAAATCTCACACCAAAAGCCTAATCACCCCTGTTCCTATTACCCAATACATTATGTCTGGCTTTCAATAAAAAGTTACAAGGCTTGCTTGAAGCCAAGAAAAAATATAGTCTGAAGAGACAAAGTAAGCATCAGAAATAGACTTAGATATAGCACAGATTTTGGAATTATCAGATGGTGAATTTAAAATAACTGATTAATATATTAAAGAACTTGAAGAAAAAGTTGACATCATACAAGAACAGGTGAAAAATATAAGCAAAGAGATGGAAACTTTGGGAATTAAAAGAAGTGCGAAGGACTAAAATCTTGTAAAAGAAATGAGGAATGCCATTAATGAGCTTATCAGCAGACTAGACATTGCCAAGGAAAGAATCAATAAACGAGATACGTTAATAAAAACTTCCCAAACCGAAATGTAAACATCTTTTAAAAAGAACAAATATGAATATCTTAATAAACTAGGAATACAGGAGAACATTTTCGACTTGATTAAAAATAGCTATAAAAATCTATAGCAAATATTATAATGATGAGAAACTCAAAGCTTTCCCACCAAGGAACAATATCCCCTTTTACCACGGCAATTTTAGCATCATACTGGAAGTTTTAGCTAATGCAATAAGACAGGAAGCAGAAATAAAAGGTATACAGATTGGGAAGGAAAAAATGAAGCTGTTTGTTCACAATTGACATGACCATCTATGCAGAAAATTCAAGAGCTGAAAAAACACCCAACTCCTAGAAAAAATAAGTGTGTATAGCAGGGTTGCAGATTACAAAGTTAATACACACAAGTCAGTTGCTTTTCTATATATCAGGAGTGAACAAGAAGAATTTGAAATTTAAAAATACGATAGCATTTACATTAGCACTCCAAAAAATGAAATAACTCAGTAGAAATTTAACAAAATATATATAAGATCTATATTAGGAAAAGTAGAAAAGTCTGCTAAAAGAAATCAAAGAACTAAATAAATGAAGATATGGTTCATATTCATAGATAGGAAGACTCAATATTGTCAAGAAACCAGTTTTTCCAAACTTGATTTATGGGTTCAATGCAATAGCAATAAAGTCTCAGCAGGTTATTCTGTTGATGCTGACAAACTGATTCTAAATTTTATATGGAGAGGCAAGAAATCCAGAATAGCCAACACAATATTGAAGGAGGATAACAAAGTTTGAGAATTGACACTACCTAACTCCAAGACTTACCATAAAGCCACAGTAACCAAGACAGTGTGGTACTGATGAAACAGTAGACACGCAGATCAATGGAACAGGATAGGGAGCTCAAAAATAGACCCACATTAATATAGTCAACTGATCTTTGACAAAGACCCACATAAATGTAGTCAACTGACCTTTGACAAAGGAGCAAACAACTAGACATTCAAATGCAATCCAATTAAATAAAATAAATGTAGACACAGACTCTCTTAGTTCATTTGTGTCACTGTGAAGAAATACCTGAGGCTGGGTAATCTAAAAAAAAGTTATTTGGCTCATCATTCTGCAAACTGTACAAGAAGCCTGTCACCAACATCTGCTTCTGATGAGGTCTTCATGGTGGAAGGTAAAGGGAGCCGCTTATCGCATGGTGAGAGAGGAAGCAAGGTGTATGTGAGGGAGTTTCCAGACTCTTTTTAACAATCAGTTCTTTTGGGAACTAAGATTGAGAACATATTCCCTCAAGAATGGGCACCAACCCATTTATGAGAGATTTGTCCCCATAACCCAAACACCTCTTAGGCACCACATCAAACATGGAGTATCAATTAACATGACATGTGGCAAAGCCAGACAAACCATATCCAAACCACAGCACAAACTTTAACCCTTCACAAAAATTGACTCAAAATGGATAATAGACCTAAATATAAAACACAAACTATAAAATTCCTGTAAGATAAAATAGAAGAAAATCTAGATAACCTTGGGGTTGGCAATGACTTTTTTGATAAAATACCCAAGACACACTCTGTGAAAGAAAGTATTGATAATCTGGACTTCATTAAAATTAATAATTTCAGCTCTGCAAATGGCACTGTTAAGAGACTGAGAAGGCAAATCACAGACTAGGAAAAAGTAATTCAAAATTTATATCAGATAAAACACACCTCTAAAATAAACGAAGAACTCTTAAAACTCAACAGAAACAGGATTCAATTAAAAATTGGGCAAATAACTCACCAAAAACCATATAGATGGCAAATAAGTATATGATAAGATGTTCCACATCATATGTTATTAGGAAAATACAGATTAAAACAACAATGAATAGCACTACACAGTTATTAGAATGGCTAACATCCAGAGTACTGAGAACACCAAATTCTTACGAGGATGTAGAGGAACAGGAACTTTCATTCATTTCTGGTAAGAATGCAAAAGATATAGCCACTTTGAAAGATAGTTTGGTGGTTTCTTACAAAACTAAATATACTTTTACCATGTGATCCAGCAACCATGCTCCTTGTTATTTACTCAAAGGAGTTGAAAACTTATGCCCACACAGAAACCCACACACAGATGTTTATAGCAGCTTTACTTATAATTGCCCATATTTGGAAGCAACCAATATGTCATTCAGTAGCTGAATGGATAAACTGTGTTTTATCCAGACAATGGAATATTATTCAGGAATAAAAATGAATAATTTATCAAGAAATGAAAGGACATAGAAGAAAGTTAAATGCACATTTCTATGTGAAAAAAAAAAAAAGCCAATCTGAAAGACTGCATACTATATAACACTCTGGAAAGGGTAAATCTATGGAGACGGTAAAAATATCAGTGGTTGCTAAGGGTTACTGGGGAAGGAAAGATGAATAGCTAAAGTATAGAGGATTTTTAGTGCAGTGAAACTTCTCTTTATTATATTATAATGGTGAATACGTGTCACTGTAATTTGTCCATACCTACAGAATATGCAACACCAAGAGTAAACTTTATGTAAACTATGGACTCTGTCTGGAAATGATGTTTTAATGGAGGTTCATCGACTGTAATAAACCACTTGGTTAGTAGATATGACAACACGGGAGGCTATACATGTGTGGGTGCAGGGGACATGTGGGAAATCTCTGTACCTTCTGCTCTATTTTGCTGTAGACCTGAAACTTCTAGAGAATAACACCTATTAAAAGTATAATACAGAATATCAATGAACTGTGAAAAAATTCCAAAAGGGGTAAAATAGATGCAATGAGGAAATGAAGAGAAAAGGGACGAAAAAGGAATAGAAACAATATTTGAAGTGATAATGTCTGAAAACATTCCAAAATTAATGACAGACATGAAAACACAGTTCCAGGAAGCTCACAGAGTGCTAAGCAAGACAAATATAAAAAGAGAGAAAAATCAAAACCTAGGCATGTAGTATTCAAACTTCAGAAAATAAAAAACAAAGAGAAACTCTTAAAAGAAGCCAGAACAAAATTAAAACCTTACTTGAGAAGAGCAAGGATAAAGGTTGCATCATATTTCCAGTCAGAAACCATACAAACAAGATGAGAATGGATATTTAAAGTGTTGAAAGAAAAAAAGAACTACCAGTCTAGAAATCTGTATCCAGAGAAATCATACTTCACAAGTAAAGAGGAAATAAAGACGTTCTCAACGAAAACCTGATGAACCAGTATATCTTCCCTGAAATACTTGTTAGGAGAAGTTCTTCAGAGAGAAGCAAAATGATATGTGCTAGAAAGTCAGATCCATATAAAGGAAGGAAGAACATCCGGGAAGGAATAAATAAAGATTGTCATGGTTTGAATGTTCCCTCTGAAAATCAGGTGTTGCCCATGTAATATTATTAGGAGGTGGGAAATTTAAAAGGTAATTAGACTATGAGAGGCCCTCCTTTATGAATGAGATGAAGACTTTTATAAAAGAGGTTTAGTGCAACATTTAACTAGCTTGCCTTTATACATGTTGCTGCTTTCCTCTCCTCCAGAGGATGCAGCCATTGTCAGAAAACTGAACCTGTTAGTGTCTTAATCTTGAAGCCTCCAGAAGTGTGATAAAGTGAAAATTTTTTTAAATAAATTACCCAGACTGTGGTATTCTTTCATAGCAGCACAAATTGGCTAAGACAGAAATTGGCACCAGAAGTGGGCTGTTAATACAACAAATATCTAAAAATGTGAAAGTGCCTTTGGAACTGGGTAATGGGCAAAGATTGAAAGAGTTTTGAAGCAAATGCAAACAAAAGTCTGTACTGCCATAAAAAGAGCACTAAGGGCAATCCTGGTGAGGGCTCAGAAGAGAAGAGCTTTAAATAAAACCTTAATTTTCTTAGAGATTATTTAAGTTGTTGTGACTGTGGAGATTACTCTGATGAGGTCTCAGATGAAAATGAAGTATATCATATTGAAAACTGAAGGAAAGGTCAGTCTTATTATAAATTGGCAGATAACCTGGCTGAATTATGCCTGTGTCCTAGGGCTTAATGAAAGGCAGAAGTTAAGAGCAATGAACTATGATATTTGGCAGAAGAAATCTCTAAACACTAAAGTATCCAGGATGCTGTATGGCTTCTCTTTACTCCTTATAGTAAAATGAAATAAGAGAGACATGATTTAAAGATGAAATTTATAATTTAAAGGGAAGCAAAATGTAAAGATCCAGAAAAGTCTCAGCCTGGTCTTGTAAATAATAAAAATAAACATGTTTAAGAGATAAAACTCAAGTTGTGGTCAGACAACTATTTGATAAAGAGATTAGATTAGTATGGGTAAAGAAAATCCAGGTGCTAATCATCAAGACAATGGGAAAATGATGGTCAAGGCATTTCAGAGGTCTTCACAGCTTCCTCTCCCATCAGAGGCTCAAAGTGCCAGTGACTTGGGGGCAGAATGGTTTTGGAGGATGGGTCTAGGGTTCCTGTTGGACCTTGAGGCTTGCTGCCATGGCTGTCTCAGGTCTCTGCTTCTTGCATTCTGGTGCAGCACTCTTTGGCTACTCTAGCCATAGCTCAAGTGGGCCCAGGTGCAACTCAGGTGCTGCTCTGAAGGATGCCACTGGTGAACCTTGGTAGCATCCACGTGGGTTTATCTGCAGGTGCACAGTGTGATACGGTTTGGCTGTGTCCCCACTCAAATCTCACCTTGAATTGTAATAATCCCCATGTGTCAAGGATGACACCAAGTGGAGATAATTGAATCATGGGGCTTGTTTCCCCTGTACTGTTCTCTTGGTAGTGAATAAGTCTCATGAGGTCTGATGGTTTTATAAATGGGAGTTCCCCTGCACAAGCTCTCTTGCCTGCCACCATGTAAGTAGTGACTTTGCTCATCATTTGCCTTCCACCATGATTGCGAGGCCACCCTAGTCACATGGAACTGTGAGTCAATTAAACCTCTTTCCTTTATAAATTACCCAGTCTTGGGTACGTTTATATTAACAGCATGAGAATAGATGAATACAGAATGCAAGAGCTGTCAAGGTATGGCATCCTCTACCTAGATTTCCAATAATGTCCCAGACAGCCTCAGGGTCCAGGCAGAGACATGCTGCAGAAGTGGAGTTACCTCACAGAGCCTGCACTTAGAGCAATGTCTAGTGGAGTCATGGGGTCAGGGCTGTCCCCCAGACCTCAGAACTGTACAGCCACAAACATGCAGCACTAGCCTGCGAAAATCACAGACACATGACTTTAATGCATGAGAACTAAGGGGTGGGCTGCACCCAACAAAGTTGCGGGGATGGGACTGTCCAGGTCCTTCGGCATCAACCCCCTGCCTCAGTGTGTCCAGGAGGCAAAACATGAAATCAAAGCAGATTATCATTAAGCCTTAAGATGTAATGTTGTTTGCCCTGTTGGATTTTAGATTTCCTTGGGACCCGTTACCCTTTCTTCTTTTCTAGTTCTCCCTTTTGGAATGAGAATGTTTGTCCTTTTCCTGCACCAGCACTGTAATTTGGCAACACATACCTTATTTGATTTCACAGGCTCACAGCTGGGGGGAAATTTGTCTGAGGATTAATTGAATCTCACCGCTATCTGATTTAGGTGATAGCTAGATGAAACTCTGGACATTAGACTTTAAAGTTGTTGCTGGAATTAGTTAAGATTTTTGGGGCTATTGAGATAGAATGAAATGGATGTATTTTTTATGTGAGAAAGACTTAAATTTTAGGGGTCAGGGGCAGAATTCTATGGTTTGAGTGTATCCCCCTCCAAATTCATCTGTTGTCAATGTGAGTATTAGGAGATGGGCCTTTATCTGGTGTTTAGGCCAGAGGGGCTCCTCCTTCATAAATGAGATTAATGCCATTATAAAAGAGGCTTCACATAACACTTGACTCATTTGGCCTTCTACTTTCTGCCATGTGAGAACAGAGCATTTCTCTCCCCCAGAGGATGGAGTGCTCACCAGACAATCTAACCTGTAGGTACATTGATCTTGGACTTCCCAGCCTCTAGAACTGTGAGAAAATAATTCCTGTTTTTTATGAATTACCCAGTCTATGTTATTCTTTTATAGAAGCACAAATGGACTAAAATAAAGATAAAGTAAAATCATTTATTTTAAAAATTCTTAATTGATCCAATAGATTTTGTTTATTCAAGGCAATGATAATAATAATACTGTTTTGGTTGATTATAGCATATGAGTAAATGAACTGAAGGATGGTAATGTTTTAAAGAATGAGATGGAGAAATTGAGAATACTCTGTTACAAGGTATCTGTACTTCAGCCTGAAGTGGTACAGTATTATTTGAATAAATTAGTTGTTAATTTATACCGTCAACTCTAGAGCAACCACTAGAAAATTTTATGATATGCTATTGACAGGCTAAACAAGGAGAGAAAATGAAATCATGTAAAATACTCAAAACCATAGAAGACAAAAAAATGAGAAGACAAGTAATAAAGAAAAGTGCTGTTAGGCTGTTTATTTAGTGTTTATCCTTTTTTGATGTATGTGGTTATTACTATAAACTTCCCTCTTAGTACTGCTTTCACTGTAACCCATAGGTTTTGGTATGTTGTGTTAATATCTTCACTTGTTTCAAGAAAGTTTAAAATTTCCTTCTTAATTTTTTCATTCATCCAGTGGTCATTCACGAGCACATTGTATAATTTCCATGCACTTGTATAGTTTCCAAAATTCCTCTTCTTATTGATTTCTAGTTTTATTCTATTGTAGTAGAGAAGATACTTGACATTATTTTAATTTTTTTTGAAATTTTTAAGACTTGTTTTGTAGCCTGATATACGATCTGTCCTTGAGAACGATCCATGTGCTGAGGAGAAAAATGTGTATTCTGCAGCCTTTGAATGAAATATGCTGTAAATAACTATTAGATCTCTTGGGTCTATAATGCTAATTAAGTCTGATGTTTCTTTGTGATTTTCTGTTGTGATGATCTATCCAATGCTGAAAGTGAAGTGTTGAAGTCTCCAGCTATTATTGTACTGGGTTCTCTCTCTGTTTAGCCCTAATAATACTTGCTTTATATATTTGAGTTCTCCAGTGCTGCATATATATAATATATGACTAATATATAATATAATATATATAACTTATATATATAAAACATATATATGCAATTGTTATATCCTCTTGCTAAATAACTCCTTTATCATTATGTAATAACATTCTCTGTCTCTTTCTACAGTTTTTGTCATGAAATCTGATAAGTATATCTCATATCAAATAAAAGTATAGCTCTTCCTGCTCTTTTTTGGTTTCCATTTGCATGGAATATCCTTTTCCATCCCTTATTTTCAGTCTATGTGTCTCTTTATAGGTGAAATATGTTACTTTTAGGCAACAGATCATTGGGCCTTGTTTTTTAAAATCCATTCTGCCGTTCTCTGTCATTTGATTGGATAGTTTAGTCTATTTACATTCAATGTTCTTATTGATAAGTAAGCGCTTACTCTTACCATTTTGTTATTTATTTTCTGGCTGTTTTGTGGTCTTCTCTTCCTTCTTTTTTTTGTTTCTGTCTTTCTTTTAGTGAAAGTGATTTTCTCTGGTGGTATGTTTTGATCTCTTGTTTTTTGTGTGTGTCTGTTGTATGTTTTTTGATTTGAGGTTTACTATAGAGCTTGCAAATAATATCTTATAATCATTATTTGAAACTGATGACAACTTAACACTGATTGCATAAACTAACAAGCAAACTAACAAGCAAAGAGAGAACTAATAAAAACTATACTTTTAACTTTGTTCTTCTTTAAAACTTTTTGTGGTTCCTATTTACATCTTATGGTACTATGTCTTGAGAAGTTGTAGTTATTATTTTTATCAGTTAATCTTTGAGTCTTTCTACTCAAGATATGAATGGTTAAAAAAATCACAGTTACAGTGTTACATTATTCTGTATTTTTCTGTGTACATACTATTACCAGTGATTTTGCACCTACAGAAAATTTCTTATTGCTCACAGGTCCTTTTGTTTCAGATTAAAGACCTCTCCTTAGCATTTCTTGTGCGATAGGTCTGGTGTTGATAGAATTCCTTAGCTTTTGTTTTTTCTGGGAAAGTATATTTCTTCATGTTTGAAGGATATTTTCACAGAATATACTGTTCTAGGATAAAAGGATTGTTTTATCTAATAACTAGTGAGGATGAGCTTTTTCTTTCATATATTTGTTGGTTGCATAAATGTCTTTTTTTGAGATACCATCTCATGCCAGTAAGAATGGCAATCATTAAAAAGTCAGGAAACAACAGATATTGGAGAGAATGTGGAGAAATAGGAACACTTTTACACTGTTGGTGAGAGTGCAAATTAGTTCAACTATTGTGGAATACAGTGTGGCAATTCCTCAAGGATGTAGAACCAGAAATACCATTAGACCCAGCAATCCCATTACTGGGTATATACCCAAAGGATTATAAATCATTCTACTATAAAGACACACGCACACGTATGTTTATTGCAGCACTATTCACAACAGCAAAGACTTGGAAGCAACCCAAGTGCCCATCAGTGATAGATTGGATAAAGAAAATGTGGCACATATACAGTATGGAATACTATGCATCCATAAAAAAGAATGAGTTCATGTCTTTGCAGGGACATGGATGAAGCTGGAAACCATAATTCTCAGCAAATTAACACAGGAACAGAAAACCAAACACCGCAGGTTCTTACTCATAAGTGGGAGTTGAAAGTGATAACACATGGACACCAGGAGGGGAACATCACACACTGGGGCCTGTCAGGGGGTGGGGGGCTAGGGGAGGGATAGCATTAGGAGAAATACCTAATGAAGATGATGGGTTGATGAGTGCAGCAAACCACCATGGCATGTGTACATGGAATGTAACAAACCTGCACATTCTGCACATGTATCCCAGAACTTAAAGTATGTAAAAAAAGGAAAACGGTTGTTTTCTTTTCTTTTTAGCACTTTAAATATGTCATGCCATTTTTCCTGGCCTGTAAGGTCTCCAGTGAAAAGTCAGTTGTAAGATGTATTGGAGTTTCTTTCTATGTTTTTCCTTTCTCTTTTAGGATTCTTCCTCTATACTTGACTCTTGGGAATTTGATTATTAAATGTCTTGAGGTAGCCTCATTTGAGTTAAATCTGATTGGTGTTCTATAACCTTGCTGTACTTGAATATTCATTTTTTTCTATAGGTTTGGGAAGTTCTCCATTATTATCCCTTTAACTAAAACTTTCTCCTCCTATCTCTCCTGTTGTGTCTTCTTTAAGGCCAATAACTTTTAGATTTACTCTTTTTTAACTTCTATTTTAGGGTCAGGGATACATGGGAAGGTTTATTACACAGGGAAACTCATGTCTTTCTGTACAGATTATTTAATCTCCCAGGTATTAAGCCCAGTTCTCAATAGTTACCTTTTCTGCTCCTCTCCCTTCTCCCACCCTCCACCCTCCAGTAGACCCTAGAGTCTGTTGTTTTCTTCTTTGTGTTCATAAGTTCTTATCATTTAGCTCCCACTTATAAATGATAACATGTTATATTTCATTTTCTGTTCTTGCAATAGTTTGCTAAAGATAATAACCTCCAGCTCCATCCATGTTCCAGCAAAACACATGATCTTATCCTTTTTTTGTAGTTGCATAGTATTCCATAGTGTATATGTAACTACCTTTTCTTTATGTAGTCTACCATGGATAGGCATTTAGGTTGATACTACATCTTTGCTATTGTGAATAGTGCTGCAATGAACGTTCTCATGCATGTGTCTTTATGACAGAATGATTTGTATTCCTCTGGGTATATATCCAGTTATGGGATTGCTGAGTTGAACAGTTATGCTTTTAGCTTTTTGAGAAATCACCATGCTGCCTTCCACAATGGTTGAACTAATTTACACTACAACCAACAGTGTATAAGTGTTCCCTTTTTCTCTGCAACCTTGCCAGCATCTGTTATTTTTTTGACTTTTGAATAATAATCATTCTGATTGGTCAGAGATGATATCTCATTGTGGTTTTGATTTACATTGCTCTAATGATCAGTGATATTGAGCTTTTTCCCATATGCTTGTTGGCTGCATGTATGCTTTCTTTTGAGAAGTGTCTGTTCATGTCCTTTGCCCACTTTTTAGTAGGATTGTTTGTTTTTCTTTTGTAAATTTGTTTAAGTTCTTTATAGATGCTGGATATTAGACTTTGTCAGATGCATAATTAGCAAAAATTATCTCCAATTCTGTAGGTTGTCTGTTTAGTCTGTTGATGATTTCTTTTGCTGTTCAGAAGCTCTTCAGTTTAATTAGATCTCACTTGTCAATTTTTGCTTTTGTTGCGATTGCTTTTGGTTCTTTGTCATAAAATGTTTACCCATTTCTGTGTCCAGGATAGTATTGTCTAGGTTATCTTCAAAGGTTTTTATAGTTTTAGGTTTTACAGTTAAGTCTTTAATCCATCTTGAGCTGATTTTCATATATGGTGTAAAAAGGGGGTCCAGCTTCAATTGTCTGCATATGGCTAGCCAGTTATCCCAGCACCAATTATTGAATAGGGAGTCTTTTCCTCATTGCTTGTTTTTGTCAGCTGTGTCAAAGATCAGATGGTCATAGGTGTGTGGCTTTATTTTTGGGATCTCTATTCTGTTCCATTGGTCTATGGGTCTATTTTCGTACCAGTACCCTGCTGTTTTGTTTACTGTAGCCCTGTAGTATTGTTTGAAGTTGGGTAACATAATGCCTCCAGCTTTGTTCTTTTTGCTTAGGATTGTCTTGGCTATGTGGGCTCTTTTTTGTTTTTCTAATTTTTTTTTAAATAGTTTTTTTCCAGTTCTGTGAAGAGTGTTGTTGGTAGTTTGATAGAAATAGTGTTGAAACTTTAAATTGCTTTGGGCAGCATAGGCTTTTTTGTTTTGTTTTCTTTTTTGAGATGGAGTTTTGCCCTGTCATCCAGGCTGGAATGAAATGGTGCGATCTTGGCCCACTGCAACTTCCACCTCCTGGGTTCAAATGATTCTCCTGGAGTAGCTGGGATTACAGGCTCCCGCCATCATGCCCAGCTAATTTTTGTATGTTGAGTAGAGACAGGTTTCATCATGTTGGCCAGGCTGTTCTCACACTGCTGACCTCGTGATCTGCCCGCCTTGGCCTCCCAAAGTGCTGGGATTACAGGTGTGAGCCACTGCACCAGGCCTGGCCATTTTAATGATATTGATTTTTCCTATTTATGAGCATGGAATATTTTTTCATTTGTATCTTCTCTGATTTCTTTGAGCAGTGTCTTGTAATTCTCATTGTAGAGATCTTTCACCTCTCTGATTAGCTGTATTCCTAGGTATTTTATTCTTTTTATGGCAGTTGTGAATGGGATTGCCTTTCTGATTTGGCTCTCAGTTTGACTGTTGTTGGTGTATAGAAACATTAGTGACTTTTGTACATTGATTTTATATCTGGAAACTTTGCTGAAGTTGTTTATCAGCTGAAGGAGCTTTTGAGCTGAGACTATGTGGTTTTCTGATACAGAATAATGTCTGCAAACAGAGACTTCCTCTCTTCCTATTTGGATGCCATTTATTTCTTTCTCTTGCCTGATTGCTCTGGGTAGGACATCCAATGATGTAGGCTGAGTAGAAATCATGAGAGAGGGCATCCTTGTCTTGTGCTGGTTTTCAAGGGGAATGCTTCTAGCTTTTGCCCATTGAGTATAATGTGGGCTGTGGGTTAGTGATAGATGGCTCTTATTATTTGAGTCATGTTTCCTCAATACCTAGTTTATTGAGAGAATTTAACATGAAGCAGTGTTAAATTTTAATGAAAGCCTTTTCTGCATCTATTGAGACAATCATTTGGTTTTTGTCTTTAGTTCTCTTTTTATATGATGAATCACATTTATTGATTTGCATATATTGAACCAACCATGCATCCTGGGGATGAAGCCAATTTGATCATGGTGGATTAACTTCTTAATGTGCTGCTGGATTCAGTTTTCAAGTATTTTTTGATGATTTTTGCATCTGTGTTTATCAAGTATATTGGCCTGAAGTTTTGTTTTTGTTGTTGTATCTTTGGCAAGATTTACTCTTTTGATGCTTTATTCTAGATCTTTTGATGTGTTTCATCATTTTTTATTCTTTTTTTGTCTCCTCTGTGTATTTTCGAATAGCTTGCCTTCAAACTCATTAATTCTTTCTTCTGCTTGATCAATTCTTCTGTGGGAGACTCTGATGTATTCTTCAGCATGTCAATTTTATTTTTCAGGTCCAGGATTCCCACTTGATTTCTTTAATTATTCCAATCTCTTTGTTAAATTTATCTGATAGGATTCCGAATTCCTTCTCTGTGTTATATTGTGTTTCATTGAGCTTCCTCAAACAGCTGTTTTGAATTCTGTGTCTGAAAGGTCACATATCTCTGTCTCTCTGGGATTGTTCACTAGTGCTTTATATTCAGTTTGTTTGGTGAGGTCATGTTTTCCTAGATAGTCTCAATGCTCATGAATTTTTATTGGTGTCTGGACATTGAAGTGTTAGGTATTTATTTTAGTCTTTGCAGTCTGGGCTTGTTTGTACCCATCATTTCTGGAAAGGCATTTTAGTTATGCAAAGAAACTTTGGTGTTATGATCTAAGTCTTTGGTCACTGAAGCCATATCCAATTTAGGGGGAGCCCAAGCCCAGTAGCAGTGTGGCTATCAAAGATTCATAGGGGTACCCTTTTAGTGTTTGTGGGTAAAATCCAGGAAAATTCTCTGGATTACCAGGCAGAGACTCTTATTCTTTTCCTTTACTTTCCCTATCAAAAGTGGAGTCTCTCTGTGCTGAGCTTTCTGGAGCTGGGGGAGGGGTGACACAGACACTTCTGTGGCTACCCCCAATTGCACTGCACTGGGTCAAATCTCAAGCTGACATAGCACTGGGTCTCACCCATGGCACATAGTAAACAGTACCTGGCTGCCATCTATGTTCACTCAAGGGTTAAGGGCTCTCCAATCAGCAGGTGGCAAATCCAGACAGAGTTATGTCCTTCTTTTCAGGGTAGCAAGCTCCCCCTGGCCCTGGGTGGGTCTGAAGATGCTGTGTGGGATCCAGTGCCTCGATTTGGGAAACTTAGGAATCTACCTTGTGATCTATTTTGCTGTGGCTGAGTTGGCACCCAAGACACAATGTCCTTTCCACTCTTCCCTCCCTTTTACACAAACAGAAGAGGCTCTCCTCATGACTACCACCACTTCAGGCCCATGAGTACTGCCTGAGTATTGCCAATGTTTACTCAAGGTCCAACATCTCTACAGTCAGCTTGTGATGACTGCTAGGCCTGGGACTCTCTCTTCAGGGAAGTGGGCTCCCCTCTGGCCCAGGACAGTTCCAGAAATGCTGTTTAGCAGCCATGGCCTAGTATCAGGGACCCAAAGAGCCCACTTGGTCCTCTACCCCACTGTGGCTGAGCCGTACTCAACCTGAAAGAGAAAGTCCCCTTTATTTTTTCCTCTTCTTTCCTCCAGTGGAAAATGCCTCTCCCCATAGCCACCATAGCTGGGAATGTGCTGCATCACACCTGAAGCCAGCACAGCTCTGAGTCTTACCCAACGCCTGTGGCAAGTTCAGCCTGGCTACCACAGCTGACTCTTTGGGACCTAAAGGCTCGTTAGTCAGCAGGCGATAACTTATGCTAGGACTCTGTTCTTCCTTCCAGTCAGTGGGCTCCATTTTGGCCCAGGGTGTATTTAGAAAAAATGCCTTCCAGGATCTAGGGCCTAAAATGCAGGTGTCAGAACTCTACCTGGTACCCTATTCTACTGTGTCGGAGCTGGTTTCCAAGTTGTGAAACAAAGTTTTCTTTACCTTCCCCTCCCCTCCCTTCTCCCGTCACTTCTCTCGTCTCCTCAAACAGAAGGAAGTGGTCTCTCCTGGAGCTGTGAGCTGTGCTGCCTGGGGTTGCAAGAGGGGTAACACAAGCATTCCTGTGGCCACCCTGGCAATCACTTGGATGGTTACAACCTTCTTTAAAGCTCCTTTTCCAGTCTAGTCCTCATCTAACCTCCTCTCTGATGCAGGAGTGGTCTTTGTAAAAAAAAACAAAAACAAAAACAAAAAAATCCCAATCATGCCCCTCCTTGCTAAATATCTTTGTTACCTTCCATTACCAAAATAGGAATTCCATCAAATTTACCTGGGGAGCTTAAAATAGACACACACGCACACACACACACACACACTTCGTTGCATGCCCCCCAAGTCCACTGGCTCAGAGCCCAGCACAGCACCTGGACCTGCCCAGGAATTGTAGTTCTTATGGCCTAGACTACCCTTCAAGTTTATTTAGGACCACAGAACACCTTGCCCATAGTGGCAGGGCCTGCTGGAACTCAGGTTCTGACCACTGGGATGCAATTCCCCTCTGGATAGAGCTGATCTAAATGCTCCCTTTATGGGTACCCACTGAGTTCTGCCCAGTGTTACTTCCTCCTGTGATAGGAAAGCACTGAGTTCCAATGCAAAATCCCACAATCACTGTGTTATCCCTCCCCTGTGTACAGATTCTCTCTCTGTGCCATACTTCCATGGCCACCGCCAGGGGATGGGGGAGGGGTGGAGCAGGTGATTCAAGACTGTCTTTTCTACCCTCATCAGTGCCTCTTTCCTTAATATTATGTTATAACCAGGTACTGTGATCATTTATCCGACTTTTGGTTCTTATGAAAATGCTTTTTTTGTATGGATAGTTGTTCAATTTGGTGTTCATGTGGAGGGGGAGTGGCAATTACTGGAGGTTTCTATTTGGTCATCTCACTCTACCTCCTCCTCTAAATTTCTTTTGTGTATTATAACCATTAGTTTGAACTATATGAAATTGTTGATAATTAACTGTTTTCACCTTCAAAAATGGCAATTTTCTATAATCCCACCAAATATAGTTAGTCATCTGTGTGAGATAGGAGGCCAAAGATAAAAGATCACACAGTTTTAATTTTTTTCTTTTGGGTCCTTAAGGTTATTTGATATGCCTGTGAATAATTTTATCATTGGTACAAAAAGTTTTATTTAAGTGAGTTTTTCAACAGTTCGCTTTAAAATATCCTAATAAACAAACCTAACATTTACAGCACTAAAGGTACAACAAAAGTTTGAACACTGTGATGGAGCTGAATTTCATTTCAAATAAAATTCCAATTTTCTAGCTTTTTGTGGATGAGCATTTGAAAGTTTGTACTGTCAATTGTTTTATTCCATAAATATTTGCTCCAAAAACAAATGTTCATTTTGGCCTGTGAGGTATAGAGTTATTTTAGAAGGTCCTAGAAACACCAATATAACGTCTTGGTAGCATTGTTAATAAAGGGGGTACTGAGTTGCTCATTCTACATGATACTTGCTCTACTGGCTTTAAAGGATCCACAGAGCTGAAAAATTTATTAAACATTCAACAGCAATGATAAGAATTAGACCCAATGCTTTCTGTGCATATGAAAACTTTAAAACTTACCCTCCCCAACCAAATACAAACCCGCAGAGAAAAAAACACTACTCTGGACATTCTAACCACAAAGCAAAATAATCAACCAAGCTTAAATCTAATCCACAAGGGTTGTTAATTCAATTTCCTACATTTCGCCCAAATATGCTTTTTCACTCTCTTGTCACCGCTCTAATTTGGGCCTTCATCAACTATCAGTTGGATTGTTACAACCTTCTTTAAACTTCCTCTTCCAGTCCAGTCCTCATCTAACCTCCACTCTGAAGCAGGAGTGGTCTTTGTAAAAAAAAAAAAAAAAAAAAAAAAAAAAAAAAATCCAATCATGCCCCTCCTTGCTAAATATCTTCGTAAACTTCCATTACCAAAATAGGAATTCCAGAGCTGACTCTTCATCAAAATTACCTGGAGAGCTTAAAATAGACACACACACACACACACACGCATGCACACATACACACACAGATATGTGTGCATATGTATGTACGTATGTATATATATGTGGATATAAACAAATACATGTATGTATATATTTTTTATTTATCTTGGCTCAACTCTAGTCTTACTAATTCCAAACATTTGCAAAGTAGCTCTACTGACTCTACATTTTTCAAAAAATACAAGTGATTTTGATATTCAATATACCTGGGAAGCAGATATACTGCCTAGAAGATAAAGTCCAAGCTTCTAGAAAGGCACAACAGAGCCTGTATGATGTGATTGTTATTTCCACACCTCCTGGCTTTCTTCCTCATGCTACCTTTTCCCAGTTATACTGACTTGTTTTTCATTCTCTCACCATGTTGGTTTTACTCATGCTTAGCATATGCTCTGTCCTCTGCCTATAGGCCTCTACTCATTTTGCTTCAACTTTGTTTATCTGGTAAACTCTTCCTTATTATTTATGCCTTGGTTCAAATGTTGTCTTCCCTGTGACTTTTTAAAAATAAATATCTCCAGGAAATTTAAAAGATCCTTTTTCATGCTTTCAGGCATTCTTTTTCCCACCTCTGTTGCTATATTCAACATGATGTAAATATTTATGCCCTCACTTCTCCTCAAATCAGTTCAAAGACTAAAGTCTTTTTTTTTTATTAACAATGCAAGCACCTATTATAACATCATGTAAATGGAGGTGCTCCAATGTTGAATTCAGTGACTGAATGAACAAATGTGGTGTTAATGAGCTCTTGCCATTCAAATAGCAAATATACAAAAATTAGAAGATACAATTCAACTGCTTTTACTGTTTATTCAGATCCAACTAGCATGGATGATCCCATTCAATGGCCCATGCATGGTGCTTGGTGTTTCCCTCTACGGTATCTTGTTGAATCTTCTTAATGATCCATGGGAAGCCATAGGATTTATTTATCTGTACTTAACCTTATAGTTGAGGTAGAGACAGAACCCAGACCCAGAATTCTGTATTAATTCTACAAGTTCTTTCTTCACACTCTGATAGCCTTACTTCACTAATAATAACAACCACATCAGAGAAAGTTCTTTTGGGACTCAGAAGAATGAATTGAGGCCATGTCCCATTACATTCTAGAAGAATATTTTTCAGGATTTGTTTTATAAACATTTTAATAAACATTTTCATGTGACGCAGGTCTTAATAAACATTCATGTCCTGACCAAACAATTTTCTTCTTCTGTTATGGGAAATTGAGCGATAAAGGCAAGAGGCATGAAAGAATATCAGCAAAGCACTTTATGACAACCATCCTGGTGAGCCAGTAACTCAGAGAAAGGTAATTACAAGAATCATCAGAAAGTGTTCTCAGCCCTAATAAAAGCTTTTCCTTGGGGAAGCTCTTGCTGGTAGTTATTCACACAAATTATTTCTCAGGAGCCCACAGCAGATTGCCTAGACCAATTTTCAATTAAACTTCAGTGGTTTCAAAGTGGTGAAAGAGTGCCTGTTTTTTTTTTTTTTTTTTTTTTTTTAAAGAGAGCAGTTTTCTGCTAATAAATAACTCTGTGCCATGGTATGAAATTTAACAGTAGTTGTGGCATTGTATAACAAAAAGTAAATTGCAGTATATGAAGTTAACAAATTCTTGGTCTAGATGCTGCTAGCTTATTCTTTCCTAGAGGCGTCAAGCAGTGACAAGTCATGAAAAAGGTACTACCTTTTGCTGTTGATTCCATAGTAGACTGTAGCGGCATCTAAAATAAGGCTAATCATCTTAGCAAGAATTATGAGTGAGGTCTCTGTTATGGTTTTCCCTGCATTTGTGTGTGCTAGCATATTATTAGTGGATATTAATGTGAAACTTATTAACAATATCATAGCCAAAGCCTCTATAAATATAATTGATATGCCTACCCTATATTTTCATTGCTTATTTTGCATTTTGACCTTTAATGAAAGCTAATATATCACAAAAATGTATTGATATGATTATCTCAAAAAGCAATAATTTCCTTGAGGGCAGGGACTATGATGTAATTTTTTTTGTTTTATTAATATTTGAATGAAATAATGGAATATGTATCATCACATTTTTGATCATGTATAATAAACATTTGCTTTTGCCAGCCTGGCATCATTTCCTTCTTCTTCTGGTAATGCCACTTCCATTATCCTATGGAAAATCACCCCTTCCCCACTCTCAATGCACGTACTTTGGAAATGGGATGGGGTGGGGTGGGGTGGAAAAATAACTTTAATATTAACCCCAGACATGGCAAAACTATATAAATCACTGAGCCTTCCTTTGGCTCAGTGATTCACAGATAGGCATGTAAGCAAAATTGGTTCAATGGGGGTAAATCTTGGGACTTTTGCTGGGTTCACTGGAAAAGAGTTACTCTCTTTATTTTCAGATTGGTGAAATAATAGAACTAATCATAGAGTTCTTGGTGGTAATAACAGAACCACATGGAAGAAGAACAGTCAGGAATAAAGCCAATGTAGAAGGATGTCTTAATCAGTTGGGGCTACATAACAAGACACTATAGAATGAGTGGCCCAATTGCAGAAATTTCTTTCTGACAGTTCTGGAGGCTGGAAAATCTGAGACTAGGGTGCCAATGTAGTTGGGTTCAGGAAGGGGTCTACATCCTGACTGACAGATGGCCACTTTCTTGCTGTATCCTGGCAAAGAGCAGAGAGGGAAAGCAAGCTCTCCTGAGTCTCTTCTTATAAGGGCACTAATTCCATCATAAGGGCTTTACTCCCACAAACTAATTACCTCCCAATGACCTCATCTTCAAATACTGTCACATTGGGGATTAGGGTTTCATCATATACATTTTGGGGAACACAAAATACATACATAGTCTATAACAAAGAGAAGCACAATTGGAAAAGACAGTCTCTAGATGAATGCAGTTGGGCACCAATACCAGCTCTGCTTTGGGCTTCTCATTTATGTGAGCTAATAATTTCCCAATTACTTGACCAGTTTGAGTTGAGTTTGTGTCTTTGACTCCTGTACTGTTTCTACTAAGGTTTTAAAAAAATCTTTCAGATTAGATTCCAGTAACACCTTATGATGCCAGAATAGTCAGCATGGTCTAATTGGCCTTAGCCATTCTCCCAACACCCCAGAAATTTGGTGTTTGTCAAATGAATAAATAAACAAACAAATGGATAACTAGGTTGATATATAGATAAGTAGATGAAGGGATAATCTGCAAAAAGATGTGATTCATGGGCCTGAAAATAATTGATCATTTAGCCAAATGCTCCTGTATCTGTCATCCCGCATGGAGCTTTTGGAGGCCAGGTTATCTTCTTGTGTTCAACATGGCACTGAAATACTTAATCAGCCTCTTGAACTACTTCAGAGGGTTACAATTCATGGGTCTAGCATATCTAAGTCAACAAGTCAAGTTGTATTTTATAGGCTAGAGAATGGAAGATTGACATTTCCCAGGGTTTTTCGCATCTCCACTTTATAGGTTTGAGAAATTAGTCATTTTTGATGCTGAGTTTCCTCATCTATAAAGGGGAAAGATTTATCTGCTGTAGGTATAGCAAAGAAAAGAAGATTGAATAAGGCAGTCCTTTTGGTGTTAAAGCTTCAGTGGTGGTTTTATTTTTATTATTTTTGTATAAAATAGTACTGGAGAACAAAATACTGGAGACTTTGGTGCAGAGCCTCAGGACTTTGCCTGCAAATTAGCTGTATATTCTAGGATACAATTACAACTTGTGGTATTTGTTTCACTACTTGAAAGGACTGACTGAGGAGATATAATCAAGAGCTGAGGGAATAAAATACAAGTCAGTTTAAATGTGACAAAGGATTTTTGGTCAGTGAAGTCAGTCAATCTTGCTTAGAGAAGTAATCAATAGAAAAGCCACAAGAAAAGGGAGGAAGATCTCTGCATAGGTCAGCATAAATTTAGAAAACATTATATTATTTTAGAATTTAGAGCTACAAACATAGTCAGCTCCACTGGAATGCACCCAAAACAGGATGTGAATCTCACCCTTCTTAAAACCCCACTACCACCTCCACCTTCTGGAAATTGAGAAAGACATGAAACCTTGGTTTTCGTAACATGGAAATAAAAACAAGTATTGCATCCTATCATTGCTTAGTTATTAAAATAAATTATATGATGAACATTATTAGAGTTAACATTAACTTAATTTAGTATCTAGCATGGGCCAAGCACTGTCCTAAGTGGCCAGTAGATGGTCTCATTAAGTTCTCAGGAAAACCCAATGAAGTAGGGGTACTATTATTTATATTTTACAGGTAAGAAAAATACAATGGGCATGGACTGTCACATAGTTCATGCACTTTGCCTAAGTTGCACAGCTAGGAAGTGACAAAACAGGTTTTTCGCCAAAGTAGTCTACTCTAGAATTCTGCCAGGATTTTAAGTTTCTCTGGGTTGGTTTTCTCCCAGAACAGACAGTAAACACTTAATATAAGTATGTAAGTTGACATCAAACCATGAGCACATTCACATTGTGGAAGATTAATGGGGTTACCCAAATGGGAATAAAATATAGCAGAGAGGTGACTTGTCCATGGCTTCATTTTCACAAATGTAGCGTTAATTCAAGATCTAGGTGCCTTGCTCCAGATCTAATGCTGGATCCATTTTTTTCCCTCTATCTGTGCTGGCTTCTTTCCCTGTCTAAAATAGTAGCTCCCTTATCTCCTGCCTCTACAGTTTGAAGCAGAATGGTGAATGAATGTATGTAGCAGCATCTATGTAACATTCTCTAAGTTTCTTAAACTGTGATGCCTACAGCAGGCACCACCTTAAATAATCAATTTACTGAGATTTTGTTGCATCCAGCAAAAATACCCTGAACTTTGGGCACTGCCCTCATGCCTGCATGGACTCTGGTTCATAGGATGCCTTTCCTACTGCATAAATATTTAAAAGACGACCTAGATAATCTTTTGTTTTATAACTTCTCGCGGTCCTGAAGTCTTTAAACTATTAAAGAGAAGATTAAGAAGAGAGAGGCAACCTTTACCAGATATTAAAACATAAAATAATAATACTTAAACTAGTATGGTAAAGCATAGGAATCGACAGATCAATGGAACAGAACCTGAAGCCCAGGTACAAACACAGCAGATAATCTAGTATATCGTAAAGGTACTGAAATCCATAGGGAAAAGATGACTTATTCAATAAATACTTTCAGGGGAAATAAGTAGCCATGTAAGACAATAAAAATGAAATCATATCCTAAGTCTCATGCCTAGATAAATTCCAAAAATATCAAAATTTTAAATGTAAAAATGTAAGGAGGGGCCAAGGTGGCTGATTAGAAGCAGCTGCAGTCCATGGCACTAACAGAGAAGAATGAAAGGAGCCAGTGAATTCAGCACCTTCAACTGAAATATCCAGGTTCTTGCATTGGGAATGATTAGGCAAATAACTCAACCCATGGAGAATGAAGATAAGCAGGGTGGGGCAATGGCCCACCTGGGAGCCACATACAGTCAAAGCAACCCCCATACCCAGCCAAGGGAAGCAGTGAGTGATTGTGCGACCCTGCCCAGGAAACCAGGCCTCTCCCACAGATCTCTGCAGCCCATGGATCAAGAGATCCCATTGTGAGCCCATGCCACCAGGGCCTTCGGTCCCATACACAGAACTGTGTGGAGTCTTGGCAGAGCAGCCACTCAGGCACACATAGAGACCCAGGAGTTTTACATACTCCGGCTCTGGGATCTGCGGTAAGGTGGGAGATCCATCCGTACATATCTCCAGAAAGGGGGCTGACTCTAGGGAGCCAAAGAGCATCGTTCTGCAGGCCCCACTTCCATGAGGCCTCACAGGCTAAGACCCACTAACTTGGAATTTCAGACAGCCAAAGCCAAAAGGCTGGAGTCTGCCAAGTCAGGACTAAATTCCTGAGGGGAGGGGCAGTCGCTATGTCTGTGGATTGGTATACTGAGCCATTCCAGCCTGCTAGCTTTGAAGAACACAGATGATCTGGAAGAGGAGGGGTCCCTGACAACACAATCCAGCTACCTTGACAGATCGTGGACAGGCTGCTTCTTTAAGTGGGACCCTGATCCATTCCTCCTCGCTGGGCAGGACCTCCTTGTGGGGGCTTCAGCCACTCTAGTCAGGGTTCTATGGACAGAGCCCTGATCTCTTCCTGGGATGCAGCTCCTGGAGGGAGGGGTGGCCACCATATCAGTTGTTTGGTAGACTCAGCTGTTCCAGCCTGCAGATTTTGGAGAACACAAATGGTTCAGATGAGGAAGGGTCCCCTACATTGCAGCACAATTGCTCTTCAAAAAAGCAGCCAGACTGCTTCTTTAAGCAGGTCCCTGATACCATTCCTGCTGATTAGGCAAGACCTCCCAATAGGGCTCTCCAGCCACCTCCTATAGGTGCATTTGGGCTGGCAGCAGGTTGGTGGTTCCATGGGACAGAGCTTCCAGAGGAAGGAGTGGACCACTGTCTTTGCTGTTTCACAGACTTCACTGGTGATACTTCCAAGTATGGGAAAAGTCGAGGCAACTAGGGTCTGGAGCAGACCCCCAGCAAACTGCAGCAACTCTACAGAAGAGTGGCCTGACTGTTAAAGAAAAACAAACAAACAGAAAACAACATCAAAAAAAAAAAAAAACCCACAAAAACCCCATTCAAAAGTCAGCAACCTCAAAGATCAAATGTAGATAAGCCCACAAAAATGAGAAAGAATCAATGCAAAAACACTTAAAACTCAAATAGCCAGAATGCCTCTTTTCTTCCAAATGACCACGACACCTCTCCAGCAAGGGCACAGAACTGACATAAGGCTGAGATGGCTAAATTGACAGAAGTAGGCTTCAGAAGGTGGGTGACAATGAACTTTGCTGAGCAAAAGGAGCATGTTGTAACCCAGTGCAAAGAAGCTAAGAATCATGATAAGGCAGTACAGGAGCTGATAGCCAGAATAGCCAGTTTAGAAAGGAAAATAACCAACCTGATGGAGCTGAAAAACACAACATGAAAACCTCACAATGCAATCATAAGTATCAATAGCAGAATAGACCAAATGAAGGAAATAATCTCAGAGTTTGAAGAATATCTTTCTGAAATAAGACAGGCAGATAAGAATAGAGAAAAAAGAATAAAAAGGAATGAAGAAAAACTTAGAAAAATATGGAATTATATAAAGAGACCAAACCTACAATTGATTGGGGTACCTGAACAAGATGGGGAGAATGGAACCAAGTTGGAAAACATACTTCAGGATATCATCCAGGAGAACTAAAGACAAAATCCACGTAATTATCTCAACAGATGTAGAAAAGGCCGTTGATAAAGTTCAACATCCCTTCATGTTAACAACTCTCAACAAACTAGGTATTGAGGGAACACGCCTCAAAACAATAAGAATCATCTACGACAAACCCACAGCCAATATCATACTAAATGGGCAAAAGCTGAAACTATTTCCCTTGAAACCTGGCACAAGACAAGCGATGCCCTCTCTCACCACTCCTATTCAACATAGTATTGGAAGTTCTGGCCAGGGCAATCAGGTAAGAGAGAGCAAGAAAGGGTATTTGAATAGGAAGAGAGGAAGTCAAATTATCTTTGTTTGCAGATGACATGATCCTATATCTAGAAAACCCCCTTGTCTCAGCCCTAAAGCTTCTTAAGCTGATACGTAACTTCAGCAAAGCCTCAGGATGCAAAATCAGTGTGCAAACATTGTTAGCATTCCTACAACTTGCAAGCAGAAAGCCAAATCATGAATGAACTCCCTCCAGTCACAATTGATACAAAAAGAATAAAATACCTAGAAATACAGCTAACAAGGGATGTGAATAACCTCTTCAAGGAGAACTACAAACCACTGCTCAAAGAAATCAGAGAGGACACAAATGGAAAAACATTTCATGCTCATGGATGGGAAGAATCAGTACTGTGAAAATGGCCATACTGCCCAAAGTAATTTATAGATTTAATGCTATTCCTATCAAACTACTATTGCCATTCTTCACAGAGTTAGAAAAAAAAACTATTTTAAAATTCATATGGAACCAAAAAAGAGCCTGTATAGCCAAGACAGTCCTAAGCAGAAAAGAACAAAGCTGGAAGCATCACACTGCCTGACTTCAAACTATACTACAAGGCTACAGTAATCAAAACAGCATGGTACTGCTACCAGAACAGACACATAGACCAATGAAACAGAATAGAGAACTCAGAAATAAGACTGCACATCTACAATCACCTACTCTAGGGCAAACCTGACAAAAACAAGCAATGAAGAAAAGATTCTCTATTTAATAAATGGTGCTGGGAGAACTGGCTAGCTATATGCAGAAAATTGAAACTGGATCCCTTCTTTTTTTTTTTTTTTTTTTTTTTTTTGAGACGGAGTCTCACTCTGTCACCCAGGCTGGAGTGCAGTGGTGCGATCTCCGCTCACTGCAAGCTCTGCCTCCCAGGTTCACGCCATTCTCCCGCCTCAGCCTCCAAGTAGCTGGGACTACAGGCGCCCGCCACCACGCCTGGCTAGTTTTTTACACTATATACTAAAATCAACTCAAGATGGATTAAAGACATAAATTAACTCAAGATGAATTAAAGACTTAAATGTAAAACTCCAAACTATAAAAACTCTAGAAGAAAATCTAGGCAATACTGTTCAGGACATAGGCATGGGCAAAGATTTCATGATGAAAATGCCAAAAGCAATTGAAACAAAAGCAAAAATTGACAAATGGGATCTAATTAAACTAAAGAGCTTCTGCACAGTAAAAGAAACTATCATCAGAATGAACAGACAATTTACATAATGGGAGATCATTTTTCTGATCTTTTTATCTGAGAAAGGCCTAATATCCGGAGTCTTCAAGGAACTTAAATGAACTTACAAGAAGAAAACAAACAATCCCATTAAAAAGTGGGCAAAGTACATAAACAGACACTTCTCAAAAGAAGACATACATGCAGCCAACAAACATATGAAAAAAAGTTCAACATCACTGATTGTTAGAGAAATGCAAATCAAAATCACAATGAGATACCATCACATACTAGTCAGAATGGCTATTATTAAAAAGTCAAAAACAATAGATTCTGGTGAGGTTGCAGAGAAAAAGGAATGCTTTCACACTGATGGTAGAAGTGTAAATTCGTTCAACCACTGTGAAAGATAGTATGGCGATTCCTCAAAGACCTAGAGGTAGAAACACCATTTGACCCAGTAATCCCATTACTAGGTATATACCCAAAGGAATAGAAATCATTCTATTATAAAGATTCATGCATGCACATGTTCATTGCAGCACTATTCACAATAGTAAAGACATGGAATCAACATAAATGCCCACCAATGATAGACTGGATAAAGAAAAAGTGGTACATATATACCATGGAATACTATGAAGCCATAAAAAGGAATGAGATCATGTCCTTTGCAGGGACATGGATGGAATTGGAAGTCATTATCCTCAGCAAACTAATGAAAGGACAGACAACCAAACACTACCTGTTCTCACATATAAGTTGGAGCCAAATGATGAGAACACATGGACACATGAGGAGAGAAACAACTCACACTGGGGCCGGTCAGAAGGGGTCCCGACAGGAAGCATCAGGAAGAATAGTATGGATTCTGGGCTTAATACCTAGGTGGTGGGATGATCTGTGCAGGAAACCACCACGGCACACATTTACCTATGTAACAAACCTGCACATCCTGGACAAGTACCCCTGAACTTAAAATGAAAGTTGAAGAAAATTTTTTTAAAAATTTAAATGTTTAAGGAGAGGAGAAGGATCAAATAATCCAGGATTGGGGAAGGCCTTTCTAACTATGACATAAAACTCAAAAGCCATAAAGATAAAGATTGATAAATTTACTTTCATCTGCGTTTTAAATTGCAAAGATTGAACACATACTAAGACGAATGACAAAATATATAATAGGAAGATATCTGCAACTAAAGTAACAAATAAAGAGCCAGTTTTCCTAAACTATAAAGCACTTCCACAAATTATTTAGAAAAAGAAAGACACTAACCCAATTGGAATAAACAAAGAATATGAATTAGGAGGTCACAAAAAAGGAAATATAAATAATGCTTTACATTAAAGTGTTTTTCATCAGTTATATGGTATTTATATTACATTTATATTATATGACAGATTTTTCACTTAGCAAAGAACAAAATTTGGATGATGCACTGTGATGGTGAGAATGTGGGGAAACATACTCTCATTACATTGATGGTGGGAGTGTAAATCATCCTATGGAGGACAGCTTGGCAATATCCATTAAAATTACAAATGACATATATCCTTTGATCCAACAATTCCACTTGTAGGAATGTATCCTATACATGAGGAAATTGATGTGGAGTTATCTATCTATCTATCTATCTATCTATCTATCTATCTATCTATCTATCATCATCTATCTATTGTAGCACTTTCATATGATTAAAAATACAAAATATAAAATGGTCAAGAGTGAAAAGCCTCCTTCCCATCCATGTTCTCTGGCCACTCAGTTCCTTTCCCTATATTCAGTTCTTGTGTATTTTAACAAATGCTGTCCATGTTATCTGACAGATATGAAGCTCTCAGTAAAGGCCATGACTTCAGTTCATTTTGTTGCCCAGATAGTTTGATCTCCAAAATGGTCAGATGACTCTCTCTCTATATATAATTCCAATATATCCTTAAGTGATAAAAGCAAGGTGCAAGACAGGATATATGCATACCCCATCATACATGAAATATGAGATATATGGATACCCCATCATACATGAAATATATTTAGAAAAATACACGAGAACTGAATATAGGGAACGTTCTATAGTGGCTAGAGAACATGAATGGAAAGGAGGTTTTTCACACGTGACCATTTTTATATTTTTGTTTTTAACCATATGAAAGTGCTACCTTGTCAACAAATAAATGAAATGTAAAATAAAAAATAAGCATTAATCCTCCAAATATATGGCCACATTTTAAAATAGATTTTATGAGTTTATGATTGATAAAACGTGTTAAGGGGAGTGCTGAAAGAATTTTAGAATAAGTATGTTTTTCAGCAATGTTATTCGATAAGCACAGACCTCACCTTCTTTTTATCCTCTTAAATTCCTATTTAAAAGATAAAAAAAGTACATAAATGAATTTTTTTAGCTGCCTCAGAAACCAAGGCTAAGTATCACTATTTACCAGGAATTTGAAAAACATCTAGAAGGTAAAATATTGATTAGACCGATGGGGAAAGATGGGAGATCTATGGTCTTGTTCTTGGTAGCCAAATAGGAAAAAGCCCCATCTACATGGCACAGCTATCTAAGAGACAAAAGTTTTCTGACCTGTATATGGAGAGCAAGGACAATCTGAGAGATTCTTTAGTGGCTTCCCCTCATGTTTATAGATTGGCTGCAATAAAAGTACCTGGAAAGGCCCCAACCTGGATCTAGACAAAAACTGTCACTTACCAGAGTTTCAGTACAGTGAGGGGCCTTTCCTCAGGGATGCTGTCCATGTTATCTTACAAATATGAAGCTCCTAGTAAAGGCCATGACTTTGGTTCATTTTATTGCCCAGATAGTTTGATCTCCAAAATGGTCAGATGTCAATATTTGTGTTTTTAAATGTTATGCCATTGATCTGAAAGCAAAGCTCTCTTTGGAATTTCTGAATTAAATTTAACTCCAATTTGACTTCAGGATCACTATGGTGAGACACAAAACTTCCTCCTTATGGATTTGTAAACAAGGAAAATCATAGAACTTATGAAAATCTCTGTGGCTTGAGAAACCGTGAAGACTTACAGGAAGATGTACAGGAGTTGACTCCCTCTGCAATAATGAAAGTAGTATATGTGGCCATTTACCTGACTTCTCTTAGCTTCATCTTGCCCTGTCAAGCTTTGCTATATATTACAGGGAAATGGAAGTCTGAAAGCTACCTTTCACAGACTCCCTTACTAGCAAGGTACTTCTGGTTAGGGTCTATCAATGAAAAGCTCTGTAGGAAATTAGACTGAAAGGCATGAGGAAGAGAGAAGTAATTTTTCTTCCTATTTTAGGTTTTTGGTGGCTTCTCCAGCAGTGACGACTGCACAGGAAAAATGCAGGCTCCTGGGTTCTTCAGATGTAGTTTCAGCAGCAGTGCAAAGTGAGTACTCTATCATCCACATCAA
Source organism: Macaca thibetana thibetana (assembly GCF_024542745.1). Classification (NCBI taxonomy): domain Eukaryota; kingdom Metazoa; phylum Chordata; class Mammalia; order Primates; family Cercopithecidae; genus Macaca; species Macaca thibetana. The sequence continues at coordinate 83,892,332 of NC_065579.1, forward strand.
CATAGTGCTCAGGTGCTCTGGTTCCAGCAGCAGCTGTATTAGAAGTATTTGAGATCCTGCAGCATCAGTGGAAATGTGAGCTCCAGGCTGTGGAGGTAGCAGCAGCGGTGATAATGGTGGTAGCAGATGCTCCCGTAGCCTTAGTAATGAAGTTATTGTGGGCACTATATACTCTTTCCCCATTTGTCCTTCAGCTTAAGTGGGTAGTGGCTTCCTGAGTTACTAATAATATCCTCCTTTAAAAAAATTATTTAGCCCTACTATCGTTTTTGTAACCAATGTTGTATATTAAATTTCCATTGGTTGAAAAACCTAGCATAATTTCTTTTCCTTAGTGACTTACACACAAAGCAGAAGAATATTTAGGAGATTCATAATTTTTGGATTCAAGGAGATTTAAGATGTAAGAGAATGTACTTTTTTCCAATCAGTTTGGGATACCATAGAAAAGCAACCATGTAAAATAAAGAAGTGCTACATGGAGATGAAAATTAATATTGTTATATTTTAAAGCACCATGAAAACTCAGCAGAAGAGCAAAATAAGGCACTAACTCATTACTCTGAAAACTGATCAAAAAGGTAAAGGTAATTTATTTTCCTTTTCCTGTAGAAACTGTATTCAGGGTAACCAAATAGCTATTGAAGGAATATTATTCTTTAATAAAATTATCCTAGCTAATATATGTAGGATAAATGACAGAATTAGAAAATTGCAATTTTGCAATACCAATGGAATAATGGATCTAGGTTACAATCAACAGTGGCTGCTAAAACCATTAAGTGAATGGTTAATGGAAAATTATAATGGACAGATCCTAGTTGGCCATCTGAGCCCCCTAATTAATCTTAATATCACCAAAAGTAGACCAGATATTATGTGCACATAATGTAAAGCCATAGAAATTATGCAGCACTTCTTATAAAATATTCCTGAAAAAAGACTTTATCTAATTAAGCCTGCAAGTATAACTACTAATTCAAAGAAAAAAGAGAGACAGGAGAGTATGCTAATTTACACAAAAAGAACAATAAGCAAAATTCAGAATGTGGGAAGTTTTAGTTGTTCCCCGAAGTAAATGATATTGGGAAAAAACGGGGAGAACACACTAATAATCATTTAAAGAGCAATCAATCATTGTAATGCGTGGCCCTTATCAACAGGAAAAATATAGTTCTTGGGAGAACTATGGCAAATTAGACACAGACAAGTCATTAGATTATATTAAACAATTGTTTGTTAATTGTATTGGCTGTGATAATGGTATTTTGTGTGTGTTTTAAGAAAAATCCCTTTTTCATAGGTATGAAGCCTTTATGGGAAAAATAATATAATGCACGGAATTTGCTTTAAAATGCTCCAGTATCTCCTTTCTATTAAAAGAAGAAAAAAAGCATTTTGGGGTGGGTATAGATTAAACAACAACAGCGGACTGGTTATAACTTGTAGTTGCGTGGACTAAATATGAGAACTCATTTTGTTACTTTTTTGTATGACTTTTTTTTCTAATGAACAATTTAAAATAATTTTGTTTACAAAATGCTTTTACGTCTCATGTTTTTGGTTTGTAATTTTAAGTTAACAGCTAATTCCCATTCTTATAAAATATTTAAAACCATAGCAAATATTAGGATGTGTTATCCCAATTAGTTTGAGTTTCAAGTTTCTGCTGAGAAGCACTGCACTGCTCTAACTGCACATCAGCATAGATAATTCATAAAGACAACGTTTAAAAGACACCCCTGCTTTAAAACAAGATAAATACTTCAATTGACCAGAAGTGGAATGTAACACGGAGTAATGTGAGAGGGGCTGAGGTTGCAGGCCTTTTGGAGTTTGGGTTGTTTACACTAGACACACAAAGAAAAATATTTGTTTACCAGCCTGTCACCATTATAAGACAGTGAGATGCTTAAAGATGGAGGCCCTCTGTCTTCATCTTAATATGCCTTGAAAAGTGCCTAGAACATATTAAGAAATAATTCAGTAAATAATGAGCAAACAAAAAGCTCAAAGAAAAGGATGGCAAGGGTTAAAAAAAATGCAAGCTTAAATTTGCCAAGCACTACATGGACATGTGTTATTATTCCTGTTAATAGAATAGCAAAAATAGAATAGCAAGAGCTCCTAGACGATGATTTTTTTTTCTTTCTTTTTTTTTCTTTCTTTCTTTTTTTTTTTTTGCTTCTCATAGGAAGAAGATGGATAGAAGACTGTGGCCATGATTTACTACCTGAATCAAAGTACTGCCAGCCAAGGTACCCCTTTGAAAAAGAAAGACTGCAAATCTGCAATGGGAAAGGATAATGCGTAACAGTCACAGACCTCTGCTTAAAACCTCTTTGTTTAGAAATCCTGCTTGCTCCTTGTTGTGATAGACATATATATGCATGTGTATATGCAAATAAACCACAGGGAAATGCATCCTTTTACATCACAAATAAGGTAAAAATGAATATTATTGGACCTGGGATCTGGACCACAATTTCTGCCCCAGTGAAGGTATAAAAGAAATCAACATTACCTCCTCTTTTACCTGGAACTGTCCCAGTTTTTCTCTTAGGGGCTTGTCTGGAGGTTGCCGGCCATCTCCTATGCATGTTTCTTTTATAACACCAGCTGTATGTTTTCCAGGATCATGCTGTTTGGACTATCAGACAGGAATTGAGGAGAGAGTTACAATCATTGTGGAAAATATCCGGATAGTGCTTACATGATATGTGACCAATAATAAAGAAAGCAAAATTCTCTCTATCTCATGTTTTAATCATAAGAGCCACATTATGGTTTATCCAGAGAGGAGAGGTAGCCTTGTAATGGTAGGCCCTAGCAAACCACCTCAAAATGAAATACTGAGCTGCTTATATGTTATACATCTGGGTGAGATTTGGCCTTTACCCGTCACATAAATGCTCAGTTGCTGAATGATATGCAAGACAAGTCATTATTTCCTAAAAGGAACTCTTCCAACTTATATTGAGAGATGAATTATGATCTTTTGCATTTGTTGCTCATTTTTATTAATAAAAAATAAAATACTGACATCCACACTTATGGCATCACTTCATTTATATAAAATGCCTTAGCTAAGGATTGAAAGTTAAGTTCTAGTGTCAACTCTGACTGGCCAGTTGTGTGATTTCGGGAAAGTCACCTGACACCTTGAGCCTAAGTTTTCATACTTCTAAAATGAGGGGGTTGGGCCAAGGCTTAATTGGGTGGTCTTTAAAGTTTTTTTTTTTAGCTCTGTCATGTGAATTTAGGCTCTATAATGTATGTGAGTGAATTATATAAGGATTTAAAATGGCACATAGACATGCAGAGAAGTCAATGAATAATAATTTTGAGAATTTGGAGTACCTACTATTGTGTGAAATGATACAGCAAGAGAAAGAAAGAAAAAGAAACAATTAAAGAGTGTTCTTTGCTTTTTATTTTCACTGAAGTTCATAAAATGGTCCAATTTAAGAGCTATGGAAGACAGAAAATGAATTAAAATTTTAAGTATTAAGTGTATATGAACAAGATCTTCTAAGTATAAGATATAGAGTTACCCAACTTTTAATTGTAAGGGTCATTTTACCAGTATGAACTTCTCTTAACAATAATAACCACATTACCACTCATTTATATATTTGTAATTAATTGCTACTCTTTCTTTAGAGGGTTGGCAGGCACTTTGGTTTGTCAGCCACCAAAACTAATTGTAATCATATGTGATTATTTGTACGCATATGTGTGTGTGCATGTGTTTTTAATCCTCCTGTTACAAGTCAGCAGTCAGGAACACAAACTACACAAATCCAGATACTGTTGCTACTACATAGCCTCAAGAAATTGGCATCAGAATTCCTAGAGTCGTCTGCAGATACGGTCCTTAGATGTGAATAAATGACATCCATTTATAACCTGCTACCTCCTTTTGGCACATCATAATTTTATCTTCAGTCTTGTGACATGACTTACTCTATTTTCAGTCCCTGCAAAGTTGTGTAAAATGGGAGTGGTATCAGCAAAAAGTGAGAGAGCGTGATTGATATGGTATGTAATTACTTTAGGTATAAAGACTTTGGCATGTTGTTCATGAGAAAATCTATCTTATTAGAAAGTCACCAAACGATGTATTGGAGGGATAGGATATTTGTTCAAATTGCTATTTAAAATTTCGTTTTACTATAGATTGAGAGTCACACACACACAAAAAAACAAATTGTAGTGTAACTTTTTAAAAATTTAGAAACAAGAGGCTATGTGGTATAATGTTGAGAATGCTGGGCTGAGAATCAGAAGAACTTTTACCTATTTTGTGCTTCCTCACTTAAAGCTGTGTGAGCTTGGGCAAACCTTTCTACCTCTCTGGGCTTTGTTTTTCTCATCTGTAAGTTGAGGATAATATGCCTGGATTTGTCTACCCCACAGGGATGTGGGGCTCCAATAAGAGAACATGTTTGCTTGTGGTAAAGCAAATAACTGATACAAAGGATTCTTTCTCATTATTATCAAGAAACGTATGCTATTGATAGTTCTTATCACAGCCACAGAAATGTTTAGAAAAGCCAAATTCCCTTGTCCTAGTATCTGTTCATGAAATGTGAACTCTAACTTCCCAAGTCACACAATTCCCCTGGATTCTATATACAATTCCTCCATGTTTTCTAAATATTTTAAAGACAATGGCTTAAATACACTATAGTTCTTCTCCCGATTCAAAAGTATTTGGATGATTTTAAAGACCTGCTTTACCTAACTACGGATAATACCTTTCATCTTGAAGACCAAAGGAACGTGCGTCCAGTTTGTTAGTCTTAAAATGTATATGTGGGCCAGGTGCAGTGGCTCATACCTGTAATCCCAGCACTTTGGGAGGCCGAGGTGAGCAGATCACGAAGTCAGGAGATCGAGACCATCCTGGCCAATATGGTGAAACCCCTTCTCTACCAAAAATACAAAAATTAGCTGGGCGTGGTGGCATGTGCCTATAATCCCAAATACTCGGGAGGCTGAGGCAGGAGAACTGCTTGAACCAGGGAGGCAGAGGTTGCAGTGAGCAGAGGTCGCACCACAGCACTTCAGCCTGGTGACAGAGCGAGACTCCGTCTCAAAAAAAAAAAAAAAAAAAAAAAAGGAAAGTATATATGGCTTTATGTGTTCAAAACTGATGCCAAACCTCACCTCACAGACATTCTCTGCTTGTACTATCAGAATCACATTTACCTTCATTGAAATCACTCCTAGATGTTGCTTGCTTATGGCTTCCATTCACTCTGCCGACAACGCAACAGCCAAAGCAACAAGCATGAGAGCCCCCGTGCATTGACCTCTGACCTATGGGATGCTTACATACTTTACTTGGTTTCTTTCTTATGACTATCCAACAATGCTGATGTTAGTTTTTCATTTTACAGAAGAGAAAACTGTGGCTTATAAAGGGTAAGTAACTTCCTCAAGGATACATAGTAAACAGTGGAACTAAGAATTGAATTCAGAGACACTTAACAGCAAAGTCTGTGTGGGCTCAACACCAGAATATCTCCTGCTCCCCTGTCCCCTTTCTTTCTTCCTACAGCTACAGATTTTATTAAACCCTGAGTATATGGCTTCCTCTGGTGATATACTCAACATTTTCAAAAGAGCCCAAATACACATGATGACTATTTTTGCCTGTCAGCATTTCAGCATTTTTTTTTTAATTCTGAGAGGATCCTATCAAATTTGATAAACTTGATATGTTCTGTAAACCCCTGTTGCCTCTTTTAATGTAATCATCACTTCCTGGAGGCTGGTTCCTAGGGACAAAGCTTCCTCTTCCATAACTTTTCAGTGAAGGATTTACTATGTGGTGGAATTAAGCGCAGTGCGTTTCACAGCTTTTCCACCTCAAATGACATTTCTCAGTCAGCACAGCAGGTTTCCCATATGTATTTCCACAAATAGTAATTCTTCCTCAGAGTTCAGGAAGATTTGCGGAAACAAGTATTTCCAAATTAAATCTTATTCGCAGTTTCTGCTTAGCATAAACCAGCCTAACTTGATGACTGCCTTTGACATGTTGGGGAATAATTAAATTTAATTTTCATGTACAGGATAGAAATGAAAAACATTTCTGCAGCCCTGCAGCAGCTGACACAATTGCCTTCGAGCTCTCAAAAGGGAAGGGAAATGGAATTCCAAAAGAACAGTGCAGTCTTCAAAGTTCTAGGAGAAAACATTCTAGCATAATTTAATCTCTGCTGATATGGCAGCTTTTAATTCTAGCCCTTAAGAATGTAAGCGGGAAATACACGTGATGGATATTTTTTCTTTTGAAAAGATATTAATAGAAATGTAATTTGACCTATTTAGCATCAAAATGTTCTTCAAAAATTCATTGGCTTTAAAAAGCCAGGCCTGAGAAGAAAGCTATTACATCATATCTTCCAAATGGTCAGGGAGCTGCCGGAATGGAGTTGGTTCTTAATTAGTGGACTCTTTGATGTTACTAATAAAAACTAAGACAATAGCCTTAATGTATTGAGAATCTCTTATGAAGCAGAGTTTGTGCTAAAATGTTTCTAAACCTCCTGGTAACCCTATCAGACAGCCTTCTTATACCTATTTACATTTGAGGAATCTGAACCTTAGAGCAGTGAAGCGATTTTCCTGATGTCACCCAGCCAGTAAATAACCAAACTGGGCATAGAGTCTAGGATCTGGGTAGCTCCGAAGCCTGTGCCCCTTCTAATGCAATGTATCATAAGTAACAGTACAATTTCAAAAAGCAGACATGTGCTTTTAAACTCATGCATTGCCACTTTATGGCTGTGTAAATTAAACATTTCTGAAGTTCAGATTCCTCATGTATAAAACAATAATAAGCATATAGTAAGGCCATTGTGGGGATTCAATGAGTTAATACACGGAGAGTCCTTAACTCTCTGCATGGCCCATCACAGTACTCAGTAAGTTTCAGCTGTTTTACCTTGCTAAGTAGACCCTTTTTATGGAGGTTAAGGCATAGAGAGTTGGGGAGTCAAGAAAACTACCTCTGTAATACATGATTGAATTGGTTTAGAGATAATAAACGGATTCATTGATAACTTAAAAGAAGGGGGTAAAAAGGAGCTATGATCCACAGATCAAACCTTGTTGCCATATGCTATTCAATTTGAACACAAGCAGTAATGATGGAAGGACATCCTAGACCTCTTCATTCACTCATTCAACAGATTCGACTCATCCATTTGCTTCTTTCTCCTGAAGAATATGAAATTATGTGGCAAATTCACTCCTGGGTAAGAGTTGGCCCCATCTGAAAATCCCAATGTGTGTCAGAACTATGAACAGAGGGCTGAACTTTATAAAGCTTGAGCCAGTTTGCTTTTATTAAACTCATTACTGTATACCACTCATTTATTTAAAAAGAAAAGTTTTTAAAGTGAGGTAGTTTCTGAAAATAATACAGAATAACTGTCTTTGTTTTCTAATTAATTCAGAGCTCTTTATTCAGAGTTCTCTTTAAGTTTTTATTTACATATTTTTTGGTGTTTTGACTGGAGACACTAAAGGTAGGCTGAGGTAAGGTAATCTGAGAATAGCTCTGAGGGAAATGGCGCCAAGGCCTGAAAGTCCCTACTGGGGTTTAGATATGTTTCAGTGAAACAGCTTTGCTCTCATACACAGCTGTATAAATTACACTGATTGAAAGAAACAAAACACCTTTTGTGCTTGTCTTACTCTGGGTTCTTTTTCATCCTTGCCAGAATTCTTTCTCCATAAGAATAATAGCGGAGATTTGCTTTGCAAAACTCTGTGCTGAGAGCTGGAAGTGAGGGTTGAGAGAAAACAGGAATTTGATTCTGTTTTTTTTTTTTTAATCATGTAGTAGGCCGAGATTTTCTCCGGTGTGATAAAAAATAAAATGAGGCCAGATGGTAGGAGTTGTTTATGGGTTCTGAAGTAAAAGTACTAAGTCATTAAAATTTGGAGACTTCTCATTTATTCCAGCTTCTTCTCATTAAATCTGTGTTTTATGTGGATGAAGGTGCAGAGAGAGGATGTCTGGGCAACGGACCCAAATGCTTCCTTGCACTGGGCTCTGGCAAAGCACTTCTTTGCTCCTCTCAGATCTCCAGCCTGGAGTGAATGTAAAGGAATGTGTTTTCCTGGTAGGATCCTGGAAAGGTGCATACCAGTCCCTGTGCTTATAGCTTTCTTGTTGATGATAGGAAAAGTTATCTATTCCCAGCTGTGAGGTGTTTCAAATCTGAATATACTCTGAGGTCCATTTTTTTGGCATAGACTTTTCTGAGGACTCCTTCAAGAACAGCTTATTTTCATTGATGGATATAAGAGGGACATTTTCCAGGGTAATGAAACCTAAATGGAGATGCTCAAAGTTGGTTTGAAAACTGCTGGCTGATGTTATCTGTAAAAAAGCAATGATGACATTGTCTTGCTGTCAGGTTTTTAGAGGATAAAATCAATCCAGTCCCTCCATGCTGTTGGGAGAAAGGTATACCACGTTAGGACTTACCCTGCTATTTCACGTAACTCTTGTCATACAAATATCCCCAGAATTAAGTAAACAGCTTGTCTTAAAAAGTTCTAAGGTATAGGTTCCGTTTTGTCAAGGAACAGTTTTTTTCTTGTTCAGCCCGCACTTGTTCTTGTGTGGTAGCTAAGTTTTCAGGCAATTAGACTGATTGGGTTTGAATTCAGGTTTAAGTCCTAATTCCTGCTACTCACTAACCAAGTGAACTTGGATAATTACTCTACACTTCTAAGCTACAGTTTCCTCATCTGTAAAATGGTGACATTCACAGCTCTTACCTCATGAAATCCAGAGACTAAATTGAGCAATGCACGTAAATGCGTTTTTACAGTTCCTAGCCCATGGTTCCTGGCTCTTGATAAGAACTATTCATCCTAAATAATGATATCTGTCTGGCCTTCACTGCTTCTGATAAAGAATCGTTTACAGGAAACCACACCAAAATAGACGAGAAGCCTTCAGAAATCACACGGTGAATTTAGAGCCTCCATGGGGAAATTCAATGACCAGCTACTTTTTATACATGATGAGAAACAGCAGTTGTGTCAAGCTGCAGCACTCTCCCGCACAGCGTGATGGGGCTGCCATGTCAAGGACCCCAAACTTACCCCACAGCGTGGTGTGGCTGCCACATCAAGGACCCCACACTCTCCCCCACAGCATGGTATGGCTGCCATGTCAAAGACCACCGCACTGCCAAGCCAAGTAGAGCTTGGTGGAGGAAGGGCAGGAATTCGGATCAGGAAGAATTATGGGAGATTTTCATTGTTTTGGAAGAATCCCCTCCTAGGCCTATCTCATTCTTTTTAAAAAATTATTTTCCTCTTTCATTTTTTTCTTGCAAATCTAGATCTGAACAGAGGCCTATCTCATTCTTAATCTAGTGTTCTGGGGCAATCAGGGAGTGAGGGAGAAAAAAACACACACACACAGGAAAAGGAAGTCCACCAAAGCCTTGGGGAGCCTCTTTTATATTGAGATGAGGAAAGACCATGGACAGACTTCTCACTGCAGAATTTTACTGAAGCCTTCTTTCTTTCAGCATTTCTCAGTTCCAAAATGCACACTCTGAGTTTTCTGAGCCTCTGAACCTTCTGTTCCCTTATTTAAAAATTTTACTTCTAAAAGCACATAAGTGCTTGCATTCCATCTATTCTAAAAATAAAATGTAATTATAGGTACAATATAGGAACACATTTTTGGAAAAAATAACGTATGTAGGGAAAGCCTCCCTTACTATCACGCAGAAACTAACCATGTATATATATATGCACATAATATGGTTTGTTTGTTAGTAATTTGTGACAGGAATGGGATCATAGTATACATATTTTTCTGTAATTTTTTCCCTTACCAATATAAGATTTCCATGACAGTACATATATATCTAATTTATTATTTTCAACTGTTGCATAGTATTCCATAGTATAAACAACTGATAATTTAAGAATTTCTCTATTGATGATTGTATTTTGTTTTTAATAGTTTACTATTAAAATGATATAGCAGTAAGCATCCTTTAACATGTATCAAATAAATGCTTAGAAACAATTATTGAATATTAGAATATGTAAATTTAAAATATTGATCAAAACTACTATTTCCCTTCAAAAATATTGCACCAATTTATAATCCTTGTATGGTTATGAAGAACTTGCCAACTCTGTATACTATTTATCATCTACATTTTTGCTTATCTAATAGGTGAAAATTATTTTATTATTATTTTAATATGCATTGCCTTGATTATTTATAATGTTAACGCTCATGTTAACCATTTATATTTCTTCTGTGAATTGTTTATTCAATATTTTGCCTATCTTCTATTTGGTTTGTCTTTCTCTTCTTATTAGTTGGTAACTGTTGGCCACGGAGAGGTTTTATTTTTTATTTTTTTGCAGCATAGTCTCATTCTCTCACCCAGGCTGGAGTGCAGTGGTGCAATCTCAGCTCACTGCAACTCTGCCTCCTGGGTTCAAGTCATTCTTGTGCCTCAGTCTCCAAAGTAGCTGGGACTACAGGCGCACACCACAATGCCCAGCTAATTTTTGTATTTTTAGTAGGAGATTTCACCATGTTGGATAGACTGGTCTCAAACTCCTGACCTCAAGTGATCTGCCCACCTCAGCCTCCTAAAGTGCGAAGATTATTGGCATGAGCTATGGACAGTTCTTATCAAGAACCAGGAAACATGGGGTAGGAACTCTAAAAATTCATTTATATGAATTGCTCAATTTAGCTTCTGGACTTAACTATGAAGTAGGAGTTACTAATATTCCCAATGCTGGCCTCACAAAATGTGTTGGAAAATGTTCCCTCCATTTTTATTCTTTGGAAGATATGATGTAGAATTATTTTACTTTCTTAAATATTTTCCTTAAATGATAGAATTTAACAGTACAACCAACTGGGTTGCAGTTTTCTTTCCTCCATGGTTTTAAACTATTAATTAAAATGTTTTAATAGATGTAGCATTAGTGAGGTTATCTGTTTCTTCTTGAATGAGTATTGATAGTTAGATTCTTTCAAAAACTAGGTCCATTTAATCTAAGTTGTTGAATTTATGGGTGTAAGTATTCTCTTACTGATTTTTCTTAATGGCCACAGGGTCTTTCTTTTACCTTTTTTTTTTTGTTGTTATACTTTAAGTTCTAGGGTACATGTGCACAACATGCAGGTTTGTTACATATGTATACATGTGCAGTGTTGGTGTGCTGCTCCCATTAACTCGTCATTTACATTAGGTATATCTCCTAATGCTATCCCTCCCCCTTCCCGCCACCCCATGACAGGCCCTGGTGTGTGATGTTCCCCACCCTGTGTCCAAGTGATCTCATTGTTCAATTCCCACCTATGAGTGAGAACATGTGGTGTTTGGTTTTCTGTCCTTGCAATAGTTTGCTCAGAATGATGGTTTCCAGATTCATCCATGTCCCTACAAAGGACATGAACTCATCCCTTTTTATGGCTGCATAGTATTCCATGGTGTATATGTGCCACATTTTCTTAATCCAGTCTATCACTGATGGACATTTGGATTGGTTCCAAGTCTTTGCTATTGTGAATAGTGCCACAATAAACATACGTGTGCATGTGTCTTTATAGCAGCATGATTTATAATCCTTTGGGTGTATACCCAGTAATGGGATGGCTGGGTCAAATGGTATTTCTAGTTCTAGATCCTTGAGGAATCACTGCACTGTCTTCCACAGTGGTTGAACTAGTTTACAGTCCCACCAACAGTGTAAAAGTGTTCCTATTTCTCCACATCCTCTCCAGTACCTGTTGTTTCCTGGCTTTTTAATTATCACCATTCTAACTGGTGTGAGATGGTATCTCACTGTGGCTTTGATTTGCATTTCTCTGATGGCCAGTGATGATGAGCATTTTTTCATGTGTCTGTTGGCTGCATAAATGTCTTCTTTTGAGAACTGTCTGTTCATATCCTTTGCCCACTTTTTGATGGGGTTGTTTGATTTTTTCTTGTAAATTTATTTAAGTTCTTTGTAGATTTTGGATATTAGCCCTTTGTCAGATGGGTAGATAGCAAAAATTTTCTCCCACTCTGCCTGTTCACTCTGATGGTAGTTTCTTTTGCTGTGCAGAAGCTCTTTAGTTTAATTAGATCCCATTTGTCAATTTTGGCTTTTGTTGTCATTGCTTTTGGTGTTTTAGACATGAAGTCCTTGCCCATGCCTATGTCCTGAGTGGTATTGCCTAGGTTTTCTTCTAGGGTTTTTATGGTTTTAGCTACGGGGTCTTTAGTCATATTCTCTCTTTTGTTCCTGATATTGGTAATTTGTATCATTTTTTTCTCGTTTAACATTTTGGTCAGTATTTATCAATTTTACTGATTTTTCCAAAAGATCAGCTATGGATTTTATTGATTTTTCACTATTGTTACTCTATTCTTAATTTCACTTACTTCTGCTTTGTTCTTTATTTCAATCCTTTTGCTTGCTTTGGATTTCATTTGCTCTTCTTTTTCTATTGCTTATGTGGAAGCATAAATCATTCATTTACACTTTCTTCTTCTTCTAACAGCATCTAAGCACTGATTTAGTTGCATACCACAAATTTGTTATGTTGCATTTTCATTTGCATTCAGCTCAAAATATTTTTAAACTTCTATTAAGAATTTCATTGAGAAATACTTTTTTACTCATGGGTTGTTTAGAAGTGTGTTGTTAAATTTCCAAATACTTGGCAGAAGGTGGGGAGTGGTTTCCAGATTTCTTTCTGTTACTGATTTTTGGTTTATTTCCTTTATGGTCTTAGAGCATACTTTGTGTGATTTCTATTCTGTTAAAATTGTTAAACATTGTTTTATGTCCCAGAGTATGGACTGTATTAGTGAATGATCCATTTAAATTTGAAAATAAATGCATTCTGCTACTTTTGGTATTAGTAGTTCTACAGATGTCAATTAAATCCATTTGGTTAATAGTATTACCTAGGTCTTCTTTACCCTTGACAATTTTCTGTTGATTACTGAGAGAGATGTTTAAGTCTCCAACTGTAACTGTGGATGTCTATTTGTCTTTTTACTTTCATTAATTTTTGCCTGATGCATTTTGAAGTGCCTGTTTTGTTTTGCTTTTGCTTGTGTTTTGAGATGGAGTCTTGCTCTGTCACCCAAGCTGGAGTGCAGTGGTGTGATCTTGGCTCACTGTAACCTCCATCTCCCAGGTTCAAACAATTCTCCTGCCTCAGCCTCCTGAGTAGCTGGGATTACAGAAACCAACCACTGTGCCCTGCTAATTTATTGTATGTTTAGTAGAGATGGGGTTTCACCATGTTGGCCAGGCTGGTCTTGAACTGCTGACCTGAGGTGATCTGCCCGCCTCAGTCTCCTAAAGTGCTGGGATTACAGGTGTGAGCCACTGTGCCTGGCCAAGTTGCCTGTTTTCTTTTCTGTTTTTGTGTGTGTGTGTGTGTGTGTTTTTTTTTTTTTTTTTTTCCATCCACATTTAGAACTGCTATATTTGCTTGGAAAATTGACCCTTTTCTTGGTTCTTTATCTCTGGTAATAATCATGTCTTTTGTTCTGAAATCTAGTTTGTTTTAATTTAGTCTAACTACTCAAGTTTTCTTTTGGTTAGTGTTTGATATATCTCATCTCATCCTTTTATTTTAACTTGTCTATTGTATTTGAACTTTAAACAGCTTTCTTATATAGGCAGTATTGTAATTGGGGCTTGCTTTTTAAATTATATCTGAAAATCTGCCTTCTAAAATTTTTTTAATTGACAAAATAATATATATTTATGATATGGAAAATGATGTTTTGATATAAGTAAACACTGTGGAATGTCCAAATCAAGCTAATTACATATGTATAACCTTGTGTACTTATCACTGTGGCTGAACACTTTCTGCGCTCTTGGTGACTTTTATATATACAATATATAGTTATTAAGTATTGAAAATTTCTATCTTTTAACTGGTGTATTTAGATCACTCACATTTAATGAGATTAATGCTGTAGTTAATAAAAAATATAACATTTTGCTGTTTTCTTGTATTCCATTAGTTCTTTGCTTCTTCTTTCCTCTTTTCTGCCTTCTCATGTAATAATTGAGTATCTTTTATGATATCACTGATACGGTTTGACTGTGTCCCCCACCCAAAACTCATCTTGAATTGTAGTTCCCATAATCCCCAAACGTTGTGGGAGGGATCGGGTGGAGATAATTGAATCATGGGGGCAGTTACCCTCATGCTGCTGGTCTCATGATAGTGAGTGAGTTCTCATGAGATCTGATGGTTTAATAATGGGCCTTCCCCACATTTGCTCATTCTTCTCCTTTCTGCCCTAAGGTGAAGAAGGATGTGTTTGCTTCCACTTCTGCCATGATTGTAAGTTTCCTGAGGCCTTTCCAGCTATGCTGAACTGTGAGTCAATTAAACCTCTTTCCCTTATAAATGACCCAGTCTTTGTTATATCTTTGTTAGCAGAATGAAAACAAACTAATACACCATCTCATCTACTCTATGACTTACTATTTGTACCTTTAATTTTCTTTAGTAATTGCTCTAAGGGTAACAATATACATCTTTAATTAATCAGAGCCTATCTTCAAATAATACTAGTACCACTTTAAGTTGTAATTATAAGAACCTACAACAGTATATCTGCTATTATTCCCTCCTCCACTTTGTGTTATTATTGCCGTACCTTTAACTTTTACCTATGCTATAAACACATATTAAATTCCTTCAATTTTTGCTTAAAGTCAGTTATCTTTTAGAGCAATTAAAAATCTTCATTGACTCCACTTCTAGTGGTCCTTATTTCCATGTGTATATCCATGTTTCAGTCTGATAGTATATTCTTCCTGCTTGAAGAAATTTCTTTAACATTTTTCTTGCAGAATAGCTCTGTTGGTAATGCTCATTAGTTTTTGTTTGTCTGATAACATCTTTATTTCTTCTTTATTTTTGAAAGAGATATTCAGTAGGTATAGAATTCTGGTTTGACAGTTTATTTCTTTCAGCATATGAAAGATGTCATTCCACTGTCTTTTGGCTTGCATGGTTTTCATGAGAAGTCTGCTGTAATTCTTACCTTTGTTTCTATCAATCCTAAGCTAAATAACTCTTGCTTGTTGTCTTGCTCTTTTTCTGTTCCCCCCCCCCCGCCCCACTTATTTCTTTCATCTATGGTTGCTTTGAAGATCTTCTCTTTGCTTTTAATTTTCAGCAGTTAAAAATATGATATTTGTTGTGTTTTAGTGGTTTAAATTAGTTGACTAGTTAATATTTTGTATTCATCCTATTTGGTATTCTCTAAGCTGTTTGAATTATTGATTTGTTGTCTGTCATTAATTGTGAAAATTTTTCAGACATTATTTCAACTATTTCTTCTGCTCATTTCTCTCTATTCTCCTTCTCAAGTTCCAGTTTTGCATATATTAGAATGGCTGACATTTTTTTGCCCAGTTCTTGGATGTATTCTCTTCTGCTTTTGTGACTCCTTTTTTTCTCTTTATGTTTCAGTTTAGTCAATTTCTATTGATCTATCTTCAAGTCTGACTTTTTTCTTTAGCTAGTGTTGAGTCTACTGATAAACTCATCAAAATAAGATTCTTATTCTTGGTTTAAATGTTCATTTCTAGCATTGTCATTGATTTTTAAAGATTATTTCTATTCCCTGGCTGAAATTACCTCTCTCATCTTTCATATTATCTATCTTTTCCAGAAATTTCTTTCATATATTCCTCACAATTATTTAAAATTCTCTGTTAGATAATTCTAACATCTGTGTTATATTTCAGGTTGGTGCTAGTGATTTCTTTGTTTTTGCCAAATCTATATTTTTGTTGTTGTTGTTTTGTATGCTTCACAATTCTTTTGAAAGCTAAACATCTTGTGTAGGTTGATAGAGATTGCAGTAAAAGGTTCTTATATCTGAAAATTGGCATTTCTTTTTTCTTCTAGGGCTTAATTGTAGTTATTCAAGTAGGGGTTTGCTAGACTTTGCTAGAGATATTTTTGTTGTTATGTATGGCTATCTCCAATGCACCATAGGCTTCAAATTTCCTATATAGATTTGACCTTTGAAGAAACATGGGTTTGGACTGTGTGAGTTCACTTATATGCAGTCTTTTTTTCAATAAATATATTGGAAAATTATTTGGAGATTTGTGACAATTTGGAAAAACATTAAACTGGATAGTCTAGAAATATTTTAAAAATTAAGGAAAATTTAGGTATGTCATAAGTGCATAATACATATGTAGAAACTCATTTATTTTATCACTGACTACCATAAGATATGCACAAATTTGTTTTAAAATGTTAAAACCTATCAAAACATATGCACACAAAAACAAAACATATATGGTGCTATTTGCACTTGAGTGAAATGTAAACAAATGTAAAAATACAGTATTAAATCATAATTACATTAAATTAATTGTAATACCTACTCTACAACTGTAATAATTTTGTAGCCATCTCCTGTTTCCATTGTGATGAGCTTGTATTGTATTTGCTTAAAATATCATGTGATGCTAATCATCTCCTTGTGAGCAGTCCATTTCTCCAGGAAACAGCATATTCCAGTAAAAAGTGACCTCTCATGCTTTTCACATATTTTTCATCAAGTTTAGCACAATGTTGTAAACCTTGAATAACATTATGGGACCCATACAAAGCAGCACTGGTGATGCTAGAAGTGCTCTTGACAAACAGAAAAATCTCATGACATTATGAGAAAAAGTTGAACTGCATGATATACCATAGATTGATGTCTGCAGCTGCAGTTGCCTACCATTTCAAGATAAGTGAATCCAGTACAACGAATGTTATTTAAAAAAAAGAAAAGAAGATAAAATTCATGAAGCCATCTCTACAGCTATGCCAAGAGGCTTGACGACTATGCACTGTTTGTAAACTTTTTATTTTGTATTGAAAATGCAGCTTTTACGTGAGTGCAGTGCAGGAGTGCCATAATAAACGTATACCTATAGAATAATATCATTTGAGAAAAAGTGAAGTCATTAAATGACAACTTAAGGGAAAGGAAGTTGAAGGATTTAAGGCTGGAAAATTTAATGCCAGCAAAGGATGGTTCGATAATTTTAGAAAATGTCAAGATAACAAGAGAAGAAGTTTCTGCTGAAGAAGGAGCAAATGAGTTCCCAGACATCATTAAGAAAGTCATTAAGGAGAAAGAATGTCTGCCTGAGCAGGTTTTTAATGCAGATGAAAGTTCCCTATTCTGGAAAAAAAAAAAAAAAAAGCCATAAAGGACATTTATTATCAAAGAAGAGAAGCAAGCACCTGGATTTATGGCAGAAAGGAATAGACTGACTCTACTGTTTTGTGAAAATGCAGTCAGGTTTATAATCAAGACTACCCTTATGTATAAAGCTGCTAACCCATGAACCTTAAAGGAAAAAGATAAATACCAGCTGCCAGTCTTTTGGTAGTATAACAAGAAGGCCTGAAAAATGAGAGCCTTTTTTCCTGAATTGGTTTTATTGATGCTTTGTCCCTGAAGTCAGGAAGTATCTTGCTAGTAAGGGACTGGCTTTTAAAGTTCTTTTGATATTGGACAATACCCTTGTCACCCAGAACCCCATGAGTTCAACACCAAAGATGCTGAAGTTGTCTACTTGCCCTCAAACACAACATCTCTAACTCAGCCTCTAAATCAGGGGTTTATATGAATCTTTAAGACTCATTGTATATGGTACTCTTTGGAAAGGACTGTCAATGCTATGGAAGAGAACTCTGATATAGAGAACATCATGAAAGTCTGGAAGGATTGCACCTTGAAAATGCCATTGCTGTCATAGAAAAAGCCATAAAAGCCATTGTTCCCCACACAATAAATTCCTGCTGCAGAAAGTTGTGTCCAAATATGGTGCATGACTTCACAGAATTTACAGCAGATCCAATCAAGAAAATCATGAAAGAGATTGTGGATATGGAAAGAAAAGGTTTGTGGAGGTGAAGTGTTTCAAGATATGGAGAAATTTAAGAGCTAATAGACACTACACCAGAGGAATTAACAGAAGAAAGCTTGATGGAGGTGAATGCTTCCAAACCAGTGCCAGGTGATGAGAAAGAAGACATAGAAGAAGCAGTGCCAGAAAAAATATTCAACATTAGTCAATCTGGAAGAAGGGTTTCAATTATTAAGGACTGCCTTTGATTTCTTTTTTTAAAGATATTGACCCTTCTGTAATATGGGTGCTGAAACTAAAGCAAATGGTGAAGAAGGATTGGTTTCATATAGAAACATTTTTAGAGAAATAAAAAAGCAAAAATTAAGACAGAAATTACGATGTATTTCCTTAAAGCGACACCAAGTACGCCTGCCTCTTCTGCTTCCCTTTTCACTTTCTCCACCTTTTCTGCCTCTGCCCCTGAGAGAGCAAGACCAACCCCTCCTCTTCCTTTTCTTCCTCAGCCTGGTCAATGTGATAAGACAAGGATGAAGACATTGATGAGTGATATGGCTCCAATGAGTGGAGGAACACCAGGTTCTTGGTCCTCATGCTGGGTTAGATAAAATGACACAGAAACATGTGGAGTGGTTTTAAGGAGTGGAGAATTTAATAGGCAAGATAGAAGGGAGAAGAAAGAAGGAAGAAGCTCCCCTGTACAGAGACAAAGCCAAAAGAGGAAGTCTCCACCTGCCAGAGATACCAGCCAGGTATATATACAGAGGCTGGAGGAGGCAGTGTCTGATTTGTATAGGGCTTAGGGGATTGGTTTGACTAGGCATGTCATTAGCACAGCCTGTGAAAAAGCTGGCCCTCCCACTGCAGCCTTTTAATGTGCAAATGCTTGGGAGGCCGAGGTGGGCAGATTAAGAGGTCAAGAGATTGAGACCATCCTGGCCAACATGGTGAAACCCCGTCTCTACTAAAAATACAAAAATTAGCTGGGCATGGTGGCATGCGCCTGTAGTCCCAGCTACTTGGGAGACTGAGGCAGGAGACTCACTTGAACCCAGGAGGCGGCAGTTGCAGTGAGTCAAGATGGTGCTACTGCACTCCAGCCTGGCAACAGAGCAAACTCATCCCCCACAACAATAACAAAAAAAAGCAAGTGCAGGGCACCATGATGTTCTACACATGTGGGGATATGTGGGGGCAGCCATGTTGCCAGGAACATGTGGGACAAGGGCAAGAAGGCCCTGGGAATCACCATCTTGGGTGGACCCAGTTTCTAATGGCTTTCGTTTGCATATCAAAGCTTGCCAGGCTGGCTATAAGAGCCGGGGCTTTACAAGAAACTTCATGAAGCAGCTTTAAAAATGAAAATTTCCTAAGGACCCATTTTTCTATCTGCCTAAAATAATTTCTTAATAACTCCTACAACATGAAGACCCACTTCCATTTAATACATAATAAATATCTTTACAGTTCCTTATGATTTTCTTAATAACATTTTCTTTTCTGTGGCTTCATTGCAGGAATACAGTGTCATACATAAAATATGTATTAATTGACTTTGTTATTGGTAAGGTTTCTTATTAACAGTAAGCTATTAGTTGTTAAGTTTCTGGGGAGTCAAAAGTTATATGCAGGTATTCAATTGCATGGGGGGAGGGGGTTAATGCCTCTATCTCCCACACTGTTCAAAGGTCAACATTACTTTGTGTCAGGGTGTGGACTGGATTACCAGAGAAATGTCTTATTGAGTCTAGGTTTTAAGTCTTCCCCTTGTAGTTTGCTTCAGAGAGGATAACTTTGCATGCCCTTTTGTTCCTCTTGCAGTATTTCTCTGCTATTACTCATTTTTCTAAGCTTGTTTAGCTGACATTGGGCAGCGATGGCTGTGAGAGGGTATAGTCTCTGTTTATCTGAATAACCCTCAGTTTTAGTATTGCATGATGTCCCTAAGTCTTGGGGATATGACTTCTCAATTCTCTTGTCTCTCCTCTGGCAGTATTTGTGAGTTTGGGACATTATCCCGTCCTACTCCAGAAACAGGTTTTTCTCTTCCATTCCCTTTCCCCAGCTGCAATGAGTGTTGTTATAAATAAAGTTTTGGTGCCACAAATTCTCAGCAAGGCAAGGTACTTCTATAGAAGGGTGCGCCCTTACAGATGGAGCAATGGTGAGCACACACTTTGACAAGGGAGGGGAAGGCGTTCTTATTCCTGACGCATGTGGTCCCTGCTGCTGTGTCGTTCCCCTGTTGGCTAGGATTAGACTGCACAGGCTAAACTAATTCCGATTGGCTAATTTAAAGCGAGTGACAGGGTGAATGGTTTGGTGGGAAAAATGGTTATGGCAGAGCAGAAAATCGGAATGAGTCAGGGTGGAGCAGGTAATCAGAATGAGTCAGGGTGGAGCAGGTAATCAGAATGAGTCAGGGTGGTGCAGGTAATCAGAATGAGTCAGGGTGGAGCAGGTAATTGGAATGAATCAGGGTGGTACAGGTAATCGAAAAAGGTTGCTTTATGAGGGAGTTAAGTTTAAGTTTAAAAGTAGAAGGCAAAGAATTGGACATATTGATATATTGATTATTTGAAGAGAAATTTAGAATTTATATCTAACAGTGTTTAACAATGTCCTAAGAGCAGGGTGCTTGTTGCCTTTTAATCAGATTAAGGCTTTCATTCTGTAGTAGAAATATGGGGAAAGATCTAGTTATATACTTGTTTTCCTCCCCAGCTCTACACCACAATAGTTTAAAAATATTTTACTAATAAGTTTTTCTCAAGTGTCCTTAAGATGTCCATTTAAAAGAGAATTGTTACCAGGAGTAGGCAGATTGTTAAGTGCTTAATATCCTTAACATATTGAAGTAGTGAATTACTTTAATAGACACCTTAATATTGATCATTCTTTCAATCTTGAATAATTCCTTGTTAAGCATAAAATATTATTTTTTCATAGTTTAGCTATCATTTTATATAATTCTGCATCTATATATGCAGGTGAAAATGACCCATATTTTCCTTTTTTTGTGCTATTCTTGCCAGTTTTTTGCATTATGATTATAATATGAGTTGAAAATTTCCTTATCTTTTTCTGTGCCATGGAACAGTTTATATTAGATAAAAATAATCTCAGAACTGCTATGTCTACATTGCATCCTCTTGTGTAGTTACCTAGGTGATAGAACACTTTTCTAGCCTGTGATTTTCTGTTCAATTTTCTGCAGCATTTTTTTTTCTATTGTTAGGATGACCATATAATTTATCATCCCAGTGGGGACATCTTTGAGTATGAAAGGATGCACCATTAATAATTATAGCAGGACAACAGGTGAAAATCATGATGTTGAAGTGCAGCAACCAACAGTGAGCACATCCCTACTGCTTCAGTGTTACAATACTTAAAGGCAGTTAAGTACTAAGTATGATTCCAAGGGAGAAAATAAAAGGAAAAATAAAAAGGAGTGAGGAAAAGAGGAATAAAGTATCTAAAAGCTCAAATATGTGTTAAATCCCTCCTTACTGATTAATATTCTGATGGAGATTGGAGGAGGATGGGGAAAGAAATAGAACATAAAAAATGCACAAGATATTGCTTCTTTCTGAGAGGATTCCCGTGTAATTACAGAAACAAAATTAACACATAGGAAATAGTTGTAGAAGATAAACTGTTGTCATGTTTTAAATTGTGAAAAAGGAGTGTGTGTGAATCAGAGAAAGGGGTGATAAGTGAGACAGAGGACTGATTACGTACTCAAGGAAGCTTTTGATTTTTTTGTTTTTGCTTTTTAATTAGAGAGAGCGATAAGTACTTCAGAAAAAGGAATTTGTATCCGCATCAAACTACCTAGCACAGTGCCTGCTTCATGATGTATGCTTGATAAATTGTGGTTATTATTGCCAGGCCTCTGAGCCCAAGCTAAGCCATCATATCCCCTGTGACCTGCACGTATACCTCCAGATGGCCTGAAGTAACTAAAGATCCACAAAAGAAGTGAAAATAGCCTTAACTGATGACATTCTACCAATGTGATTTGTTCCTGCCCCACCCTAACTAATACCATATATTCTCCCCCACCCTTAGGAGTGTACTTTGTACACCTATCCCAAACCTGTAAGAACTAATGATAATCCCACTACCTTTTGCTGATTCTCTTTTCGGACTCAGCACACTTGCACCCAGGTGAAATAAACAGCTTTATTGCTCACACAAAGCCTCTTTGGTGGTCTCTTCACATGGACATGCCTGACAATTATTATTATATTAGACTACTTAAGGAATTTAAACACTGAAGGAAGAAAGCAATGGATGGCATATGAATTTGGATTTGAATATGCCTTGCTTAGAAAAATTGCATTGCTCACATTCTGTTAGGGTCAAATTATTCATTCATTCACTGTCTTTTATTCACTGAACTCTTTAAGATGCTTATTGTTGAATAACTGAATTCTATTATGCTAATTATTAGAAATATGTAGATAAAAAAATCTGACACACCCATCCCTGAACAGTTAATAATCTAGCAAGACTTACATTGGTATATGTAGTGAGACAAGAATCCAACACATTCTCAAAGAGACATAAATGATTTATCTGGAAGAGAGACAACTACATAGTGCAGTAGTGGTAGTTTAGCCTGAGAAGTCAAGGAAGTTTTTCTAGAGTTAATTGTTGACCAATGCTCTGAAGGGTTTATAGGAATTCACCAGACAGAGAAGAAAGCAGAGAGAAAAGTGGGCAGAGTATTCCATGGGAATAAGTTGAGAGAAGGTCCACAGGGATGAAATACTTCTGAGAAATGTCAAGC
This sequence comes from Macaca thibetana thibetana, assembly GCF_024542745.1. Lineage (NCBI taxonomy): Eukaryota > Metazoa > Chordata > Mammalia > Primates > Cercopithecidae > Macaca > Macaca thibetana. The sequence goes on from NC_065579.1 coordinate 83,915,076, forward strand.
AACCAGAAGGACAGACCATAGAGTATTGAAGGAGTAACTGGAAAAGACAGACACTGGAAGAGAACATAAGGCCAGAGGTAAAAGGTTGGGTTTCTTTAGTAGTTACTAATAGCCAAGTTTGAGTCTATCAAAATTGAGCAACCATTTTGTGGTGATAGCAGAGGGAAGAAGGTTCTTCACTGTGTCCTCAGAACTATATAAGCAATACCCCATTTCCATCCCATGAAGATGCCCTCGATTCCATTAACTATATATCTATATTGAACTATAGTTTATAGTATTTTTAGCTATTAAGGCTTCACATTATTAAGTCAGGAAATGTGTCCATATTTTGTAATTCTATATCAAAGCTGTTCCACAATTACCCTTAATAGGAGTTAAATCAGTGATCTCAATTTACAAAGACCATTCGAAGCTTAATTGCAAATCACATTAGTGTTAGAAGCCATGTGGAAGTTTGAGTCTTTCAATATACAATAATGTGACTCTGAGATTTTAAAAAAAAGAGCCCCATAGTGAAAATCACACAGCAAAGAAACCTTTTCAGAAAGACAACCTCAATGAGTAAGAGAAAACTGATTTTGGAGAACTCAGAAGTTGCTAGAACACTTCTGAGTGTTTAAAACACAGTCATTCTAGGCATTAGAATTATAAAATACTTGCAGAAAATATTACTTCCATCACTTATAAAATGAAACTTTTTTAGTTATTTTTTCATAGCCAGATTTTTCAACTATCCTCCATAATGTCTGCAATGAATCTGTTATCCATCTTGGATGCTGAAAGTTACTCTGAAGTGATGCTTTCTGGAAAGACCCTCATTTCTTCTTCCCAAGCCCATGCCCCAGTCCATGAGCCATCAAATCAAGGTAATGTTTCATTAATACTATAGAGCACATAATACCTATTATGTTCCACAAACACTGTTCTGGTACATGGGATACATTTGTGAACAAAGTAATTCCTATTGTCATGAAACTTACATTCCAAAAAGATATTTATGCAATATGCATATCTAAACATAAGTGTTGTCACTTTGGTTTCAGAATTATCTTTTAGTCCAAGTCTTCTCGAACTTGAATATGCAAAGGGTCATCTTGGAAATCGTGCAGATGCTGGTTCAGTAGGTCTGGGTGGGGCCTGATACTAAGCCTTTCTAAGAAAGCAAGTGATGCTGGTGCTGCTGGTGTTACAGTCTTGCCAATGCACCACAATGTAGCAGTCTCTCATGGTTTAAGGTATCACTTTTGTCTCACGATCAAGAAATCTGAGGAGCATGGAACCAAGGGTGAGGTTGGAGTGAAAGTTTAGAAAGAGAAAGAAGAAAGCTCTCCACCGTGGAGAGGGGTCTAGAAAGAGGGTTGCCATTTTACAGTTGAATACAAGGACTTTTATAAACAGACTGGTGGGGCCAGATACTTTATTTGCATAAGGCACAAAAAACAAAAACTCATCAGGACTAAGTGTTTCATTTGTATAGGGTGTAAATTCCTGACAGTTCCACCCTATCCCTCTAGTGCGCATGCGGGCTCTTAGCCTGAGTTACTCCGTGTTGTTTAACTTCCCTTACTGTGCATGTCAGGGGGCGGAATTTTTAATTGTGGACATACCTGGTTCTGTGTATCATATCTGTGCATCTGCAGGTATGTTTTAGGCAAAAACCCCTGTACAAGTTTCCTTATCTGAGTATGCCCAAGAAAAGAAAGCGATATGCCCACTGAAGCCCACCGTGTATATTGTGAAACTTACTGGTGACACAGGAGGCATTTTTTTTTTTTTTTTTTTTTTTTTTAATGTTGGAACTTGCTTTCTTATCTGTGCTTGTGACTTGATCTTCCAGGCTGCTCTTTTTGTTAGAAAATAATTCTTCTGAGGACTTGTCCTAAATATCTGCCTAACTTGTTTCTTCCTCTCTCCTTTCTCACTGGTCCATGTACCACATTTGATAGCAAGGTAACTGATGACTTCTCCCTGTTTGCTATCCAGGAAAAAGTTGAGAAAAATCTTCTAAAGAAAAAAAGAAAAAAAACCAAGAATACTTTTAAGCATATGAGCTTGAAAAGACGACATAGACCACAGAATCATATAAGCTTCAAAAACTTATATGATTAAATCTTCTTTTAGAGATTCATAATGAACATCACCATATGAAAAGCTCTGACAATTTTTTCAGTAAATAAAACTTTAACTTTCTTTTACCTAAAGTGTCCAAAAGACATTTGTCCAGGAGTCACTTTAGTTTTCACTTGAGGGACTCTTCATGTTTGCTGTTAGCCATCTACAAACTTTTCTTTTACTTACCTGTTATCAAATAATTTTCCATTTTGGAATGAAAGTTGTAAGAATCAAAAATGGAATTAGCCGTGGTTAAAATTAAAATTACTTATAGATAATAATGGGATTTGATGAGAAACCCTTGGAAAAAAATAATCTTGTTGACAAAAAATAAGTCTGAAAATTCTAGAGCTGTGCTTTACTGCCCTTTGTAGCAAGATAAAAAAGGAAAAGAATAATAAATATTAACATTTCCAGGACCATAAAGCTACAAAGAATGAAGGGATAGTTAGAGGCTAGATAATTGTGGCAAATATCTTATGCAATTTTAAAACTATTTATCTTGTTTCTTGTTATAATCACAGCTTCTCCTTTTTCCATACGTAAGAACAAGAAGCTCTCTGGGATATTCCACTGTTTAACTACAAAGTTAAAAAATATCTTAGGAAAAAACACCTAATTGTGAGGCTTGCAATAACCATAAATCTTACATAATGTATTGATAAAGGAATCTTATTTGTTTACTTAAGCTGTAGGTAAACTCCCCAGGCTTGTGTTAATTTTAGCCCACTCCTGTAAACAAGCTCTTCAAAAGCCTGGTGTCAATTAGCTCAGTACACTACATATTGGGTGGATTGTTTTTGTTCCTGAGAAGTACTTTACTATAGGTTACTTCCTCCCTGCAGGCCTGATGGAAATAAAGGGTGCCTCTAACAGAGTTTGATCCAAACACAATGGGAAGCTACATCCTTCCACCTGTGTAGTCCACAATTTTGTGGATGTTTGAAACTGATCCACTCCACAGTTTGATGTAGAAGGTACAAATGTAGTAATGTGATTTATAGAGCAGCACCTATCTCACCCCTGCTGGAGCTTAGAAAATGATACCCCAGAGTAGGGCACTTTGGCATGCTGAGGACTTTGAGCTTTTAAGAAGTAGCCTCAGAATCAGTTTCTCTGATCCTCTCCCACATCCGTCTCTCACCCCTCTACATCTCCCAAAGCACAGGAAGAAACTTTCTCTGAAGTTCCCCTACCTGACTGAAGGAGGTTCCTCCAGAAGAAATGTAATTTTCTTGGACACCCTCCCTATATATAATATCTCATCAAACATAGAAGATTAACTCGAAGAAAAGAAGACTACAGTTGACACCACACCTGGAGCCCAGATAAAATTTGTCCCAGGCTATTGTCTGTTCTTCAGGCCCATTCTTCACTCCTAAACATAATTTACTTTTCCTCTAAGAGTGCCTACATCCCCCACTTCCCTCTTCCCTATGAAGTGGGTATTTTAGCTTCAATCAACTCACCTTTCTTTGATTTCCATACTTTGTGTGATGTCTGCTGTACTTGCACATTAATACATTTGTATGCTTTTTCTCCTGTTAATCTGTCTATTGTCAGTTTCTTTGTCTACTCAAATTACCAGATCTTCAGGGAATGGAAAGAAAGTTCCTTTTATGCCTACACCTCTAACACTGAGGGGTAATGAACAGAGGTAAATAATGTTGTTACTGTCCCTTTACTGTTGTGAAAGAAGAATATCTTTGATCCCCAAAATCACTAAGCTAAAAGGAAAATTCAAGCTGGGAGGTGCGCAGGGCAAACCTGCCTCCCATTCTATTGAAAGTCATCCCTCTGCTCACTGAGATAAATCTGATTACATCCTTTGGAAAGGCTAATCAGAAACTCACCTACCTGTGACCTGGAAGCCCCCTCCGTCAAGTTGTCCTGCCTTCCAGACTGAACCAATGTTCATTTTACATATGTTTATTGGTGTCATGTCTCCCTAAAATGTATAAAACCAAGCTGTGCTCTGAGCACCATGGGCACATGTGAACAGGACTTCCTGAGGCTGTGTGACGGACACACATCCTTAACCTTGGCAAAATAAACTTTCTAAATTAACTGAGACCTGTCTCTAATTTTCAGGGTTCACACTGTCTACAGAGACTGAAGCTGGTAGGCCTGGCCCCAATGGGATGAATGCTTTACTTTTAAAGCTTCTGTTTGTGTGTGACTCAGGTAAGTGTAGGGGAGAAAAGATAATGTTTTCTTTAGCCTTCACAGTTCTTAATTGAGATGGACCCCTATAAAGCAAGACAGATTAATAAGAGAAAAACAAACATGTTTATTAACATGTATATGTCATATATATGTAATTGTAATAAGTCTGTTGTGCAACGTGCAGGTCAATACACCAAGACAATGGGTTGCAGCAAAGAAAGATGTTTAATTGTAGGGCTGGTGAATGAACAGATGGGAGGAGACCTCAAATCCATTTTCCTGAGGAGTCTGGGGCTACAGTTTTAAAGATTTTCAAGTGGGCTGAAGTGTGGAGATCGTTTATAGGTCAAAGAGTGCAAGGAGAAGTCATGGGACACGGAGATGAAGAAATTGTATTCATGCTGATTTGGTTCCTCTGTGGAAGTCTTTAAACTGCTTGGCACCAGTTGTTCCACCCCAACTCAGGATCTGCTTAAGAAATTCTTAAATGAAAGTCTTATAATTCTAATGTCATAAATCCTATCTATAGAACAATGAGGATGCAAATGGTCAGTATCTAGTACTATGTGACTTTCAGTTACAAGGCTGTGGGTCAAATGTAGCCTGAGTAATGCTTCATTATAACCATGTTTCAGTCCAGAAATATTGTTAACCCTGTGAAGATGGCTTCATGTACCTGGGAGATACCCAGAGAAATGAGTGAATGTAAACAGGTGGCTTTGAGTTCAGGCTTAAATACCATCCTCTTCTGAAACAAAGAAGAATGTAGGGAAGGCAAGGTTATGGGAAAGTGGCCAGAAAAAGCACTATAAACAACAGTAACCCTTGCTTGCAGTTTTATGTTAGTGCCTTCTCCGTTTATGAGTCTCTAGTGATTTAGAGTCATAATTCTCTTCATGGTATAAAGAGGGAGACATGTTTACAAATGGAGTTTTCCTTTATAGATGTCAACTTCTCTTATAAAAGGTAACTTCTGTTTTCAGAGCTTCTCCCATGGCTGCAGTTTCTCAAAATAATCAACTCAAAATAATCCTCATGCCACAGAGGCATTTTGGGAGTGGCATATCCGAGTCTCCAAAAGTCATACTTTGAGGTGACATAGTTTGTTCTCTTATATAGACATCAGGATGTTCTGTTGTCTGACAGACTCGAAAATATATCTCATTCCTTTTTTCTTTTATTTATCTTGACAACTCTGCCTAGTAATGTATACCAATCTCTTTGAGGCATACATGATATTCTGAGACCTAATTCTTTGCTTCAGAACCAAGTCTGCATTATTCTATCATAGTTGGAACATTTGTTGTATATAATGACAAAATCTACTGATCTTTATACCTTTTGGAAAAGGAGATGAGTATTAACCTCATTCTTTCGTATTTTCCAGAACCAGAAAACTTAACACTGAATAGGATGGTTTTCAAGACAATTATCTTCAAAGTGACATTTTGAGAGATTATTTCAGAAATAACAAGTGGAAAAAGGCACAATCATTTGCACATAATAGACATATACTGTTTAAAATTCTTCCTTATTTAAAAAAATTATTTATTTTTATTATACTTTAAGTTCTAGGGTACATGTGCACAATGTGCAGGTTTGTTACATATTATACATGTGCCATGTTGGTGTGCTGCACGCATTAACTCGTCATTTACATTAGGTATATCTCCTAATGCTATGCCTCCCCACTCCCCCCACTCCACAACATGCCCCAGTGTATGATGTTCCCCTTCCTGTGTCCAAGTGTTCTCATTGTTCAATTCCCACCTATGAGTGAGAACATGCAGTGTTTTTGGTTTTCTGTTCTTGCGATAGTTTGCTGAGAATGATGGTTTCCAGCTGCACCCATGTACCTGCAAAGGACATGAACTCATCCTTTTTTATGGCTGCATAGTATTCCATGGTGTATATGTGCCACATTTTCTTAATCCAGTATGTCGCTGATGGACATTTGGGTTGGTTCCAAGTCTTTGCTATTGTGAATAGTGCCACAATAAACATACGTGTGCATATGTCTTTATAGCAGCATGATTTAGAATCCTTTGGGTATATACCCAGTAATGGGATGGCTGGGTCATATGGTATTTCTAGTTCTAGATCCTTGAGGAATTGCCACACTGTCTTCCACAATGTTTGAACTAGTTTACAGTCCTACCAACAGTGTAAAAGTATTCCTATTTCTCCACATCCTCCCTAGCACCTGTTGTTTCCTGACCTTTTAATGATCGTCATTCTAACTGCTGTGAGATGGTATCTCATTGTGGTTTTGATTTGCATTTCTCTGATGGCCAGTGATGATGAGCATTTTTTCATGTGTCTGTTGACTGCATAAATGTCTTCTTCTGAGAAGTGTCTGTTCATATCCTTCACCCACTTTTCGATGGGGTTGTTTTTTGCTTGTAAATTTGTTTGAGTTCTTTGTAGGTTCTGGATATTAGCCCTTTGTCAGATGATTGCAAAAATTTTCTCCCATTCTGTAGGTTGCCTGTTCACTCTGATGGTAGTTTCTTTTGCTGTGCAGAAGCTTTCTAGTTTAATTAGATCCCATTTGTCTATTTTGGCTTTTGTTACCATTGCTTTTGGTGTTTTAGACATGAAGTCCTATGTTCTGAATGGTATTGCCTAGGTTTTCTTCTAGGGTTTTTATGGCTTTAGATCTAACGTTTAAGTCTCTAATCCATCTTGAATTAATATTTGTATAAGGTGTAAGGAAGGGACCCAGTTTCAGCTTTCTACATATGGCTAGCCAGTTTTCCCAGCACCATTTATTAAATAGGAAATCCTTTCCCCATTGCTTCTTTTTGTCAGGTTTGTCAAAGATCAGATGGTTGTAGATGTGTGGTATTATTTCTGAGGACTCTGTTATGTTCCATTGGTCTATATCTCTGTTTTGGTAGCAGTACCATGCTGTTTTGGTTACTGTAGTAACCTTGTAGTATAGTTTGAAGTATAGTTTGGAGTCAGGTAGTGTGATGCCTCCAACTTTGTTCTTTTGGCTTAGGATTGTCTTGGCAATGCGGGCTCTTTTTTGGTTCCATATGAACTTTAAATAAGTTTTTTTCCAATTCTGTGAAGAAAGTCATTGGTAGCTTCATGGGGATGGCATTGAAACTATAAATTACCTTGGGCAGTATGGCCATTTTCACGATATTGATTCTTCCTATCCATGAGCATGGAGTGCTCTTCCATTTGTATGTGTCCTCTTTTATTTCATTGAGCAGTGGTTTGTAGTTCTCCTTGAAGAGGTCCTTCACATCCCTTGTAAGTGGATTCCTAGGTACTTTATTCTATTTGGAGCAATTGTGAATGGGAGTTCACTCATGATTTGGCTGTCTGTGTGTCTGTTATTGGTGTATAAGAATGCTTGTGATTTTTGCACATGATTTTGTATCCTGAGATTTTGCTGAGGTTGCTTATCACCTTAAGGAGATTTTGGGCTGAGATGATGGGGTTTTCTAAGTATACAATCATATCATCTGCAAACACGGACAATTTGACCTCCTCTTTTCCTAATCAAATCTGTTTATTTCTTTCTCCTGCCTGATTTGCCCTGGCCAGAACTTCCAACACTATGTTGAATAGGAGGAGTGAGAGAGGGCATCTCAGGCTTGTGCCAGTTTTCAAAGGAAATGCTTCCAGTTTTTTCCAATACAGTATGATATTGGCTGTGGGTCTGTCATAAATAGCTCTTATTACTTTGAGATACGTTCCATCAATACTGAATTTATTGAGAGCTTTTAGCATGAAGGGCTGTTGAATTTTGTCAAAGGTCTTTTATGCATCCATTGACATAATCATGTGGTTTTTGTCTTTGGTTCTGTTTATATGCTGGACTACATGTATTGATTTGCATATGTTGAACCAGCCTTGCATCCCAGGGATGAAGCCCACTTGATCATGGTGGAATAGTTTTTTGATGTGCTGCTGGATTCGGTTTGCCAGTATTTTATTGAGGAATTTTGCATCAATGTTCATCAGGGATATTGGTCTAAAATTCTCTTCTTTTTGGTGTGTCTCTGCTAGGCTTTGGTATGAGGATGATGTTGGCCTTATAAAATGAGTTAGGGAAGATTTCCTCTTTTTCTATTGATTGGAATAGTTCCAGAAGGAATAGTACCAGTTCCTCCTTGTACCTCTGTAGAATTCAGCTTTGAAGACCTCTGGTCCTGGACTTTTTTTGATTGGTAGGCTATTAATTATTGCCTCAATTTCAGAGTCTGTTATTGGTCTATTCAGGGATTCAACTTCTTCCTGGTTTAGCCTTGGGAGAGTATATGTGTCCAGGACTTTATCCATTTCTTGTAAATTTTCCGGTTTATTTGCGTAGAGGTGTTTATAGTATTCTCTGATGGTAGTCTGTATTTCTGTGGGGTCAGTGGTGATATCCCCTTTATCATTTTTTTATTGTGTCTATTTGATTCTTCTCTCTTTTCTTTTTTATTAGTCTTTCTACTGATCTGTCAATTTTGTTGATCTTTTCAAAAAACCAGCTCATGGATTCATTGATTTTTTGAAGGGTTTTTTGTGTCTCTATCTCTTTCAGCTCTGCTCTGATCTTAGTTATTTCTTGCCTTCTGCTAGCTTTTGAATGTGTTTGCTCCTGCTTCTCTAGTTCTTTTACTTGTGATGTTAGGGTGTCAATTTTAGATCTATCCAGCTTTCTCTTGTGGGCATTTAGTGCTATAAATTTCCCTCTACACACTGCTTTAAATGTGTCCCAGAGATTCTGGTATGTTGTATCTTTGTTCTCATTGGTTTCAAAGAACATATTTATTTCTGCCTTCAATTCATTATGTACTCAGTAGTCATTCGGAACAGGTTGTTCAGTTTCCATGTAGTTGAGTGGTTTTGATTGAGTTTCTTAATCCTGAGTTCTAATTTGATTGCACTATGGTGTGAGAGACAGTTTGTTATAATTTCTGTTCTTTTGCATTTGCTGAGGAGTGCTTTACTTCCAACTATGTGGTCAATTTTGGAATAAGTGCGATGTGGTGCTGAGAAGAATGTATATTCTGTTGATTTGGGGTGGAGAGTTCTGTAGATGTCTATTAGGTCCGCTTGGTGCAGAGCTGAGTTCAATTCCTGGATATCCTTGTTAAGTTTCTGTCTTGTTGATTTGTCTAATGTTGACAGTGGGTGTTAAAGTCTCCCATTATTACTGTGTGGGAGTTTAAGTCTCTTTGTAAGTCTCTTAAGGACTTGTCTTATGAATCTGGGTACTCTTGTATTGGGTGCATTTATATTTAGGATAGTTAGCTCTTCTTGTTGAATTGACCCCTTTACCATTATGTAATGGCCTTCTTTGTCTCTTCTGCTGAGAGATCTGCTGTTAGTCTGATGGGCTTCCGTTTGTGGGTAATCCAACCTTTCTCTCTGGCTGCTCTTAACATTTTTTCCTTCATTTCAACTTTGGTGAATCTGACAATTATGCGTCTTGGAGTTGCTCTTCTCGAGGAGTATCTTTGTGACGTTCTCCATATTTCCTGAATTTGAATGTTGGCCTGCCTTACTAGGTTAGGGAAGTTCTCCTGGATGATATCCTTCAGAGTGTTTTCCAACTTGGTTCCATTCTCCTCATCACTTTCAGGTACACCAATTAGATGTAGATTTGGTGTTTTCACATAGTCCCATATTTCTTGGAGGCTTTGTTCATTTCTTTTTACTCTTTTTTCTCTAAACTTCTCTTCTCGCTTCATTTCATTCATTTGATCTTCAATCTCTGATACTCTTTCTTCCAGTTGATGGAATTGGTTACTGAAGTTTGTGCATTTGTCATGTAGTTCTCATGCCATGGTTTTCAGCTCTATCAGGTCATTTAAGGACTTCTCTATATTTGTTATTCTAGGTAGCCATTCGTCTAATCTTTTTTCAAGGTTTTTAGCTTCTTTGTGATGGGTCTGAACTTCTTCCTTTAGCTTGGAGAAGTCTGATCATCTGAAACCTTCTTCTCTTAACTCATCAAATTCATTCTCCATCCAGCTTTGTTCCGTTGCTGGGGAGGAGCTGCATTCCTTTGGAGGGGGAGAGGCACTCTGATTTTTAGAATTTTCAGCTTTTCTGCTCTGTTTTTTCCCCATCTTTGTGGTTTTATCTACCTTTGGTCTTTTATGATGGTGACGTACAGATGGGGTTTCAGCGTGGATGTCCTTTCTGTTTGTTAGTTTTCCTTCTAACAGTCAGGAACCTCAGCTGCAGGTCTGTTGGAGTTTGCTGGAGGTCCACTCCAGACCCTGTTTGCCTGGGTATCAGCAGTGGAGGCTGCAGAAAAGTGAATATTACTGAACAGCAAATGTTGCTGCCTGATCGTTCCTCTGGAAGCCTTGTCTCAGAGGGGTACCCGGCCATGTGAGGTGTCAGTCTGCCCCTAATGGGCGGTGCCGCCCAGTTAGGCTATTCGGGGGTCAGGGACCCACTTGAGCAGGCAGTGTGTCCATTCTCAGATCTCAAATTCTATGCTGAGAGAACCACTACTCTCTTCAAAGCTGTCAGACGGGACATTTAGATCTGCAGAGGTTTCTTCTGCCTTTTGATTGGCTATGCCCTGTCCCCAGAGGTGGAGTCTACAGAGGAGGGCAGGCCTCCTTGAGTTGCAGTGGGCTCCACTCAGTCGGAGCTTCCTGGCTGCTTTGTTTACCTACTCAAGCCTCAGCAGTGGTGGGTGCCCCTCCCCCAGCCTCACTGCCACCTCAGACTGCAGTGCTAGCAATGAGGGAGGCTCTGTGGGTGTGGGACCCTCCGAGCCAGGCACAGGATATAATCTCCTGGTGTGCCATTTGCTAAGACCCTTGGAAAAGTGCAGTATTAGGGTGGGAGTGACCCGATTTTCCAGGTGTTTTGTGTCACGGTTTCCCTTGGCTGGGAAAGGGAATTCCCTTACCCCTTGTGCTTCCCGGGTAAGGTGATGCCTTGCCCTGCTTTGGCTCTTGCTTGGTGGGCTGCACCCACTGTCCTGCACCCACTGTCCGACATGCCCCAGTGAGATGAACCTGGTACCTCAGTTGGAAATGCAGAAATCACCTGTCTTCTGTGACACTCACACTGGGAGCTGTAGCCTGGAGCTGTTCCTATTTGGCCATCTTGGAACCTGGAGCCAAAATTCTTCCTTTTTGAAGAAAGGTTTTTGGTTGTTGTTTTTGTTTTTGTTTTTGTTTTTTTGTTTGTTTTTGTTTTGTTTTGTTTTGTTTTTTACAATGAAATCTCACTCTGTCACTCAGGCTGGAGTACAGCGGCATGGTCTCTGCTCACTGCAACCTCTGCCTCCCAGGTTGAAGTGATTCTCCCGCCTCAGCCTCCTGAGTAGCTGGGATTACAGGCATGCACCACCACACTCAGCTAATTTTTGTATTTTTAGTAGAGACAGGATTTCACTGTGTTGGCCAGGCTGGTCTCAAACTCCGAATCTTAGGTGATTCACCCAAAGAAAGGGTTTTATATGCAAAAATATACCTAGAATATAGGTGTGTACTCATTGATTCCTCCTTATTTTACTGGGATAAAAGACCTTCTTAGCCTCATTATTCATCAAGTAAGTGATATTATTTAGTGGTGTATTAGTTTCAGGAAATAGGCTTTGAGAGTAGTTCTTTAGTAGGACAAGAACATCTTTGTGCCAGCCCCATTGTATATCATTACGGTACACAATTATAGGAACCCAACAGTAACAAAATACCTACAGAAACTCAAAAGGTAGTTTCTGTGAAGTAGAAAATCTTTAGTATATTGCATAGATGAACAGGTCCAAATAAACATTAAGGTGAGGAACAAAAAGTCATTTTAGAGGGTCATCTGTAGTCTATTATTAAATATACAGTGTACATTTTATTTTACTCCACATAAAAGTGCAGTTCAAGAGAATATGCTATTTTTCATAAAATATTTTCTTTAAGTTCAAATATTTAAGGACTGTATTGAAGAAATTGAGTAAGTTACAATGGTTACTCAATCACTTTAGCCACCGGGATTCATTAGATATTTCTTATGTTTTATTTGTTGGGATATCATAATTTTTAGATTGCTTCTTTATATCATTTTACTTACTAGTAAATTTATCTTCAACTCCATATTTGGCAACTCTTAGCTTTTATCTGATACAATATTTCCAAAGTAGTTTTTACATCTTCTTCAAATACTCCCTTTGGGAGACTTTAGACAGAAATTATATCAAATGTTGGCACCTTAGTGTTTTAGCATTATTTATTATTGTTTTGTAATTATTTCATTCATGTTTTAAAGGCAGAGAATAGATTTTTAGAGAAATGAAGAATTTATACATAGTAATCCCGAAAAGTCATTTTTAAAAGAGAATACTGTAGAGGTAATGTAGTGGCTGACTTTTAAGTACTTTACTTTCTTTTATAGCAGAGTCAGCAGTGGTAATTTCTTTCCTATGTGCTGAGCCCTAAAGCATATGCTTTACATAGATTGTCTCAATCTTCATAACAAGCCTGCTTTCTAAGACCCCAGCTAAAGTAGAGGAAGCATGTTTTAAAAGGAATTTTCTCAGCATTATACAGTTAATAAGTGAAAAAGAAATGTAAACCCAGACAACTCCAATGCTTGTGCTCTGTCCCTATACCTTAATGCCCCCTCTCCCTCCATGCTGAGATATTAAAATTTTAGGCAACAAAAACTAGAGCATTTTTATTACTCATTTTATACTCATTATGTTAGTCCATTTTTGTGTTATTATAAAGGAATACCTGAGACTGGATAATTTATAAAGAAAAGAGATTAATTGACTCACAGTTCTGCAGGTTATACAAGGATGGTACTAAAATAGACTTGGCTTCTGGTGAGGCCTCAGGAAGCTTACAATCATGGTGGAAGACAACGTGGGAACAGGCATGTCACATGGTGAGAGCAGGAGCAAAAGAGAGAGAGGTGGTAGATTCCACACTCTTTAAACAACCAGAAGTTATGTGAACTCGAGTGAGAACTTACTCATTTCTGTGAGGATGGCACCCAGGCATTCATGAAGGATCTCCCTGCATGACCCAAACACCTCCCACCAGGCCCCACCTCCAACACCGGGGATTATATTTCAATATGAGATTTGGAGGAGACAAACATCCAAATTATATCATGCACTCTGTTAAAACAGGTCACCAGAACATTGAATGAATGAAAGGAGACACATTTTAGGAAGTCAGTACTGAGAAGGTCTCTGGTGTGACTGCCATTTTTTTTTTTTTTCTCATTACTGTTTCATAGACATCAGTGTCTGGAAACTTAAGAGAGCTGGTTACATACAGAAATCTTTTACGATTTATTTTTTATGTTTGCTAAGAAAAACCATAATAAATGTAAGAACTTAAAAGCCAGAGAGTAAAGGCAATGAAAACTTCCGACTGCTGGAAAGTCCTCTCCTTTCAGAGGCATCCTGTTCCATCTTACTACTGAGGCAAAACCAGGAAGGGTTTTAAGGTAAAATGACCCTACATCTTGGGGTCACAGAGTTGGAAATGATGATTCAAAGGGGTGCTTGGAAAACAAAACACTTTTCTAATAAAGTGTGGGAAAATGAACAGAGTTGGATGAGTGGAGATTGAATACAATTGAGCAGCTCTGAGAAAGCTTGTTCTTTAGGTACTATCTACATATCCCAAAAAGGTCACATTGTTGAAGGTAAACACTTTCAGAAAAGATGTGGCTGAGGAAGAAGGGACTCAATAAAATTGATTCAGTCAATCAATGAACAAATATCTGTTGATAGTTGTATCAGCTCTGAATGTACTCATTGGCAAATAACAGAAAGCCAAAATAACATTGACCAGATTAACCAGTCTAGGGCTGTCTGGTATGGATGGCTCAATAGTGTCAGCAAGGACCCAGACTGTTTCTGTCTTTCCATTCTGACATCATTAATCTGTAGGTAGTTTTTTCTTATTATTTTAAATAATTTTTTTGTCTCACAATCTCAGGAGTTTTCTTAGATCTCTGTCTTGTGTGTACATCCAGGCAGGAAGAGGACAGAAGAACATAGAAACAAAAATTATGCTTCTACCTAATGTTCCAATTATCTGTTACTGCATAACAAACTACCTCAAAACTTATAGTTTTAAACAACAAGATTAAAATATCGTATGTCCTGATTCTGTAGGGCAAGAAGTTGAAAAAGCTGGTGGTTATAGTTGGGGATTGGGCAGGCATCTTCCACTCTATAAAGCCTCTCTATATGGCTAGGTTGGGCTTCCTCACTGCATGGTTCCCTCGGAATAATCAGATTTCTTGTATGGTGGCTCAGGACTCCAAAAAGAAGGAAGCAAATGATACAGAGACCCTCTATCTTCTCCTTTCAACTCTCAATAGGAGTGTCAAAGAATTTACTTCCATCTTTACCACAGTCTGTAGTCTTGCTATAAATTATCTACATTCCTTCCACATGCAAAAGCACACTTGTCTCCTCCCAAGACCCAAAACGCCTCATTTCATTATGGCACCAGGCTTAGGCTCAAAGTCTAGGGTCTCATGATCTATATCATATTCAGAGAGAGTTAAGACTTCTCGGGTTTGGTTCCTTCTTCTAGTTCCACTAATACGGTGCCTTTTTAGCTGAAGACCTATGAGATAGAGACAAGTTCTCTGCCCATCATACTCCAGCACACAATGGTTAGACAAGCATAGGATAACTACAATAAAGCTCTCATTAAATAAAGGGACTATCATCACTTCCATCATATTTTTTGTGTCAAAACAGTCACAGGTGAGCCTAGATTTAAAGGGAAGAGGACCTACAACACACCTTTTAATGGAATAAGTATCAAAAGATGTGTGGCCATCTTTTCCTTAGCCACATGGAGTGGCACCAAGCCATTCATGAAGGATCTTCCCCCATGATCCAAACACTTCTCACTAGACCCCACCTCCAACACTGGGGGTTACATTTCAACATGAGATTTGGAGGAGACAAACATCCAAATTATACCACTCACTCTGCTAACAAGGTCAGTAAAACACTGAATGACTGAAAGGAGACACATTCCTTCCTATGCTCTTCATTCCCAAATGAATGGGAAACCATCCAAATGGGTTGGGAAACCATCCATAGGAACTTGTACCTTCATCTGGTTGACCAGATGTGTGGAGTAATGGCCACCATTGGAAAGTTGAATACAGTAAGGGAAGACAAGTATGAAGAGACTTTTATGTAGTCAAACAACAGTGCCTACAAAAACTTGTTTACTATATGCCAGACACTGTAAAGGAACAAACTATCCCTGGCTTTCAAATACATTATCAGCAAGGTAGAGAGACAAATGTAACAAATAGTGACTTCAGTGTATTAATCGCTAAGACAGGGACATTATTTTTTATACAAGAAAATCTAGGCAAGAAAATCACCCCAGAGAATGTGTTGCTTTAACTGAATCCTGTAAAATGAATATGAGTTACTAGATTAAGGTATGTGTAATGGCAATCAGGGAGCAGGAAGGGAGAGGAACATTTCAGGCAAAGGAGGAAGAATGGGCAAAGGTCAGAGTCAAAAGAGATGACAATACATTTTGGGAGCACAAGAAGTTCATAATGACTGAAACAGCTTGAGAGGGTGGAGAGTAGAGGGATGAGACTGCCTTTGTATTTTGAATCTAATAAAAATAACACTCCAGTATTTCTTGAGATATGAGTTGAGTCATTTCACAGAATTAAGCCACAAAAGACATAATTCATCAACAGTCAAATTGGAAATGAAAATTTGTGTATTACTATGAATTTCTATATTAAAATTTAAAATAAGGCACTTGGAACCAAGGTTTTCATCACATGATGATTGCAAGTTATGATTGTCAGACATTCTATCAAACATTCCAATTTACACTGTTTCCATTTCAGCCATTTCAATCACTTCATAAGAGCTCTGCTGTATACTAACTCTATTTATAAAAGCAACACCAACATTTAATAAAATATCATTTTGTCGATGCTTACTTTTAGAACAACCTCTTTGTAATTGGAAAATATAGTTGTCGTAAGACTTTAGATAAGCTTGTCTCGCAAAAATCTGCCCTACATTTTTATTTACCCCTCTGCTCTCCTCCCCTCCCCTCCTCTCCCCTCTCTTCTCCTCTCCTCTCCTCACTTCCTTCCTTCCTCCCTCCCTTCCTTTCTCCCTTCCTTCCTCTCACCACTCCCTTCTCTATTGTCCTAATTATAGTTTTTCACTCTACTTTTTCCCTTTTGAGACAAATAGTTCCTTCATACCTTAAAAATCTCCTATATCTCTGAGAACTCTGGCTCTTACCATGTTGAATGTCATACATAAATGTCTAGAAAATGTTAAATCCCTGAAGGTAGTAAATTCATCTCTTACTTTGCTCCTTTTAATTTTAAATTCTGGTAAGCTCATTTCAGTTATTTGTCCTTTGCCTTGTCATTAAAAGAGAAAAGGAAATAGTCTTAACTGTAAAAACAACCAGTGTCCTCCTTATAGCAGTTTAAAGTCAAAATAACAAATCCATATTCATTGACTATTGTGTGTGATAGCTTATGTATTGACATTTTAAAAATATCTTCTTTCAGGTTGAAACAGTATACTTTATGGCTTCTGTTTGTTTAAAAACTTTTATAATATCCTGAAGTGATAGAATTTTATGAATAAAAGACCATCTGGCTCCTCAGAGTGTGTGAATTTTTTTTCAGCTTTTTTGAATGGGGCTTTATTTTCAGTAACAAGCTACATTTAAAAAAGGGATTTGTGATGAATAAACAAGTGAGGCCTTGTAAAGTGCCAATTTTGTCTTCCAGAGGAGCCTTCCATTATCTCTTATTTCCATCTTTTTATCTTCCTTATGTTCATAGGAAATGAAAATTGGCCTAGGTCTCTATTATTTGCCTTCCTCTTATCTTAAGTTTCACCCAAAGGAGTCTAGAATTGAATTACAATGAGCCAAGTAACTGATACCATTGAATATGGAGATCTGTATAAATTGGAGAAGACAGCATACTCCACCTCTCCCAAGATTCCCAGAAGAATAATGGTCAATAGTTTAAAAAACCAGAGATATACCTGCGTCAGTCCTGGAAATGAAAAATGGTGTCATTCACACTCCAGAAGCATCAGCAATTTTCTATTAATAGAATGCAGGTGGGACAGGACAGATGGAGACAGAGAGTTGACTCACAACTTTTTGCTAAGAAGCAAAAATTGTGCTAGGGAACTAAGTGATGTGCATTAGCAATATTAGGTTATGTTCTGTAACAAACTATTCCAGAATCTCAGTGGCTTACAAAACAAATAACTGTTTCAACATATAAATGCTCATGTACAACAACAGTAGAAGATATAATGAAGTAGTCAGATGTTCATAACTTTACTTAGAATAACTGGGTGCCAAAGTTACAAATATGGATTGACAGAGGTATGTTATATTGGTGGGTCAAGTTTTACAAGAAGAATCGCGAAAGAGGAAGTTATTTTCGAAATAGTAATCTAGCATTTGGTCAAAAAATTGTATTTCTTACAATTATTTAAAAAATTATGCTTCTATATGACATAAATATATGTTCTAACATAACTATAGTGTTTACTTATGTGATCATCCAGTAGGATGTTTAAACTTGTGTGGGCATGAGAAAAGTCTTTATTGTGTGAAACTTTTCTTCACATTTTAGGATGTCTATTATATAGTATTTCTTACCTACACACTCAGGAGCAATAGTCCCAGCCTTTGTGGAAAACAGGTTAGCTGTTCCTCAAAAGATTAAAAATAGAATCACTATATAATCCAGCAATTCCACTTCTGGGCATAGACCCAGAAGGATTGAAAATAGGTCTTGAAATGATAGTCATTATTCACAAAAGCTAAAATGTAGAAGTAACACAAGTGTCCATCGATGCATGAATGGATAAACAAAATGTGGTATATATAACCCATTCATCCATCGATGGACACTTGGGTTGCTAATACTATTCAAGCTTAAAAAGGAAGACAGTTCTGCAACATGGCTGAACCTTGAAGATATGATGCTAAATGAGATAAGACAGTCAAAAAAAGATAAATACTGTATGAGTCTACTTACACTAGGTATGTAAAGTAGTCAAAAATCATAGAGACAAAATCTTAAATGGTGGTTGTCAGGGGCTGGGTAGAGAAGAAAATGGAGCGTTATTGTTTAATAGGTATAGATTTCAGTTTTAT
Source organism: Macaca thibetana thibetana (assembly GCF_024542745.1). NCBI lineage: Eukaryota > Metazoa > Chordata > Mammalia > Primates > Cercopithecidae > Macaca > Macaca thibetana. Next base: position 83,933,495 of record NC_065579.1, read on the forward strand.
AAGATGAAAAAAGTTCTGGAGTTAGATGGTGGTAATTATCATACAATATTATGAAAATATTTAATTTTACTGAACTATATATTTCAAAGTGGTTAGGATGGTAAATTTTATGTTTTTATGTATTTTACCATAATAAAAAAAATTGGGAAAGAAGAATAATAGCCCTTATGAGTCACTGAGACAAGCAAAATTGCCCCAACAAATTTTCCAAGTTCTAAGACATGGTACACTTCTACTGAGAACCACTGGACTGAAAAAAATAACAAAAACAAAAACAAAAACAAAAAAACAAACAGGATATACATGTCTACTAAAACACAAGACTAAACTAGAAACAGAAATAATATAAATATCAAGAAAGATAAGGAAACAGCAAGAAAATATTAAAACAGAAAGCATCACAAATAATGGTTAAAAAAATTAAAAAGCTCCGTTTTGCCTAGGATGTAGAAAACTGGAGTGTAGTTTCTACTCTAACAACAAGATAAAAGTCAAATAAGCATTTTACATCATAAATTTCCTTGAATTCATCAGAGAACTGAAGTTTCAATCAAGTAGCCTGAAATTTAAGGAAAGACAATTCCTTTTTTTTTTTTCTTTAGATGGGTTCTCTCTCTGGCACCAAGGTTGAAGTTCAGTGGAGTGATAGCTCACTGCAACCTCTGCATTCTGAGTTCAAGCAATTCTCCTGCCTCAGCCTCCTGAGTAACTGGGATTACAGGGGCACGCCACCATGCCTGACTAATTTTTGTATTTTTAGTAGAGATGGGGTTTCACCATGTTAGCCAGGCTGGTCTTGAACTCCTGACTGCAAGTGATCCACCTGCCTCGGCCTCCCAAAGTGCTGGGATCACAGGCATGAGCCACCGTGCCTGGCCAAGACAATTCTTGTCAAGGAGATGGGGATAAACACTAATTCACCTTTGGCAGAGCACAGAAAGAAGAGACATTAGGCACCATGCAAGCTGGCAAGAAGAATTAAAGTAATAATTTTAACAAATTTCTAAAGGCCAAATTTGGGCTAGCATGAGAATATAGAATCCTTGGGGTCCACAAATGCAATTGATACAGTTTTATAAAAAATGTAATTGGTTTTAAATAAAAGCATTTGTAAAAGGACTCCTGAAATTAGTTTCTCAATGTTTAGTTAAAAAGAAAACCTGGTAAATATTTGCTATAATGAAAATATCACCCATATTTTTGAAACATTTTAAAATAGCTTTTGTATCTTTCATGAATGGGATTAAAATATATATTTCAATGTGTATACTTCAAAAATAAACTTTTATCTTTTGATTCCTTTCTCTGAATATTCCTGTTTTTATATTATCTCTCTTTCACTAGTTTTGTCTTCTCAACTTCTCCTCCAACTCATTTTCATTTTTGAAATTTTTTCATTTCATAAATATTTGTCCAATTCTATACTATTGCATCCAAAACAATGTAATTTTTATATTATGAAGTTTAATTTCAGGAATCACAATGATTACTTTGCTTTGTACCCATAGTTATGGTGTGTTTAAGTGGATTCAAAACTTGCTGCCAATTTTATTTTTCTTACTGTGAGTTCTCTATTTGTGGGTTAATGTGTTGATTCATTTTTAAGTCTGCTGGATAGCGTCTTGAAGTAGATTTTTCAGAAAAGTGTTATGAGGTCCTGAGTATTGGAGATAATCTTTTATTTTCCTTCCTTTGTCAATGATAATCTAGTAACTAAATTTTGATTCACATCATTTAACCCTCAATGCTCTGGAGACATTATCTCTTTTTTTCTTTCAAAAATATGTTTAGGTGAGCCTAAATTTAACTTAGATGTTCCTAGTTCTTTAATAATCCGCGAAAATATTCAAGACCCATCTGACATAGCTCTAGGAAGCCTGGAGTGTCATTGTGTTCCCTTCCTTTAGTATTTCTAAGTGTTTCAATTTCTTGTAGTTTGATTCCAGTTGTCACTGAGCACATTGTGCTACCACAGGTCACTGCTCCAGCCTTCCTTGTTCATTTTCTCTTGTCATCTTTCTCTTTGTTCTCTCTCTTGCTTTGTCCATGCTAGTGTAGATTCCTCCTGATGTTTTTAGTGAAGTGTGTACTCATGCCATTCTTTAAAATTCTCAAGGTAAGGCAAATATCTGTCTATAGTATTTAACAAAGTTTTGCTGAATGTGGGAGTTATGTGTGAAAAATTAACATGAAACATTGTACAGCGTTTGAAAGTATAGACTCTGTAGCCACACTGCTTGGGTTAGAATTTCATCTCCACAATTCACCAGTTTATGGCCCTGGACAAGTTATTTAATCTTGCTTTACTTGTTTTTTCAATTTTAAAATAGGAGAAATAATAGTACCATCATGAGTATTACCTGAATTATAAATAAAGTCTTACAATAGTGCCTGGAACTTAGTAATTGCTAATTCCTATTAGCAATTGCTAATGTGTATGAACTAAGTTTTTTAAAAGGTTTGAAAAAGGTGAACTCAAAATGCTTAGCAAATGTCAGTACTGCTAGAGTTCACTGGCAGCACTCAGGAAATAATAGCTAGAACACACAGTAAAAAAAACACAATAAATAATAGTTGCTGTTATTGTTTACTTTTTGGCACTTTTCTCGATCTCTCCTAAGTCACATATAGCATGGGTCAGCTTATCTCCCAAGGATTGAAATGTTGTCGATCATATCTCCACTACTTTAAATCTAGGCTTCCAAGTATGCTTTAGGCTCAGGAATAAGAAGAAATGAAATGACTACACATTTCTTCCCATTACCCCCACACACGAGCCACCTCGAACTCAGTGAAGACAATATTCTGTATTAGTATGCACATAAACCTAGAAGTTAAGAAGTTAACCGACATCTTCTTTCTAAAAGAGATTCACCACAACCCAAAGGCCCACTAAACTGTTGGTCCCAAACCAGAGTGCTTGGCTTCTAATGGTGATTTCAAGTGTTCATCTCCAATAGGGGAAAGAAACTTCTGGCAACATCCAGCAATTTGTTGTCATTGCTCTCACAGGATTTTTTAATTTACCTTTGAAATTCATGAACTTAATTAAGTCACGTGTTAGCTTTTGTTTACTTTGATTTGTCTATAGGTTATCATAGCGTAATTTCTCAAGGTGTTTGGTACATGATTTTTTTTCATCCTGGGTTTCTGTTGTTGGTATTATTTTTAGATATAATTTTTATGATCTGTAAGTCTTTCAGTGGGAACTTCCAAGAATAGGAAATTTAGACATATTTGCTCAAATACTCACCTTATCCAAAGCTTGAAACTATTATAAAATAATGAAAATGAGAATCTAATTTAAAAAAATATTAGATATAGGTAAAGATTTATTCAGAGGTAAATCTATATCTGTAAGTATTTTCAAAAATTAAACAAGACAGAAAAAAATTATGGAGTCAAATATTTTACTTAATAAGCCAAGAAAAATAAAAAACAACCCAGTATTTAAAAAATTTAAAAAGTACAAGAAACAAGTGAATTTTAAAACAGAATTATGTCATAATTATGAAGATTTTAAAACAGAAATAGAGTCAAAATGACAAATCAATTTAGCAGCCAGAGTTTTGGAAAGCAAAAATAAAAGACAGCAAGAAAAAACCAGACATTTTTTCTTCCAAATCCAATTTAAAAGAAAGAAAACATACAAAAATTGTAATAGGAAAGGCTACATAAAATAGGTGATAAGGTCATCAAAATTATAGAAATAATTATATATAATTTTATGGTAATCAAGTTGAAAATTTCAAGCAGATGATTTGGAGGAAAGTAAATTATTAAAATAAGTCTAAGATAAAGAAAAATTGAATGGCAATAAATCAGAGAAGAAATGGTAAACATATTTTCTTAATAGCATATACCAAGGATGAGTCCAGATCAATTAAATACCTAAATATGAAATATAAAGCAATAAGATTAATAGAAGATAAAAGAAGAGAATTTTATTTCCACATATAAGTGGGAAAGGAGTTATTAAATGAAATTCAAAAGAAACTATTAATTAAAAGTGCTTAATTGGTTATATCAAAATTATCTTTTTTTTTTTTTTTTTTTTTTTTTTGAGATGGAGTTTTGCTCTTGTTGCCCAAGCTGGAGTGCAATGGCATGATCTCAGCTTACTGCAACCTCTGCCTCCTGGGTTCAAGCAATTCTCCTGCCTCAGCCTCCTAAGTAGCTGGGACTACAGGCATGCACCACCATGGCCAGCAAATTTTGTATTTTTAGTAGAGACAGGGTTTCTCCATGTTGGTCAGGATGATCTTGAACTCCTGACCTCAGGTGATCTACCTGCCTCAGCCTCCCAAAGTGCTGGGATTACAGGTGTGAGCAACCACGCCCAGCCCAAAATTATCTTTTAAGGAGCCATAGGTAGACTGATAGCAAACTTCCCAGGAGCAAAAGCAGATGTCTGAAGGTAATGTAATAATGTCTTCAAAGGATACAGCCAGATAAAGTGTATCTGTCAGATAAAGTATTATTGAAGAGGGAGAAAAGACTGATCTCTTTCAAAAACTAAGAGAGTTTATCACTCATGGACATTTATTGAAGGAATTGTTCAATGTACTTTTAAAGGTAGCCAACTATTTAGGGATAAAAGGAATAAGAAAACTTAGTTGATTCAGTAAATGTAGAAAAGGGAAATTTGGTAAATTGAAAATAAGGTAACGTGGTAGAAACAAATACAAACATATTGTAACAAAAAATAATACAACTGGAGCAAACTCACCATTTAAAAGAAAATTTCTTAGATTTGAGACAAAACAAAATAATACAATACAATATCAAGGTAGTTGATATTTCTAAGAGGCCCATTCAGATTACCATAACCTAAACAAATAATTAAATATAAAATGGTCTAGATGGGATTTTAAAATCCTTCCAGTATGTTATTTTCTTTATCTTTAAATTTAACACAATTTGATAAATAAAAATATGATTCAGAAATTTACCTAGAAGTGGAAAAGCCCCCAAACTGGTAAAACAACTCTGGAAAAACACCACTGAAAATAATAAAAATGTATAAATGAACTAAGTCTCTAAAACAAAATGCTGAGTTGAGAAGAAACATGCTATAGAAAAAGAGTATAATATAATTTAGACAAATTTTTGAAACTCAAAGTAGTATACATATTTTGTCTATCTATGCATATTTAGTAATTAATAATCAGGTACATGGACTGGAGAAATACACAGCAAATTCATACTTGTCTTTGAGGAAAGAGAAGAGAAAATGTACTTAGCTGAAGATCAAATGAAGTTCAATTTTATTTACTTATTTATTTATTTAACATTTTTACTTTTAATTTTTGTGGGTACATAGTAGGTGTATATATTTATGGGGTATATGAGATATTTTGATACAGGCATGCAATATGTAACAATCACATCAGAGCAAATGGAGCATTCATCACCTCAAGCAGTTGTTTTTTGTTTCCGTTACAAACAATCCAATTATCCTCTTTTAGTTATTTCAAAATTTACAATAAATTATTGTTGACTATAGTCATTCTGTTGTGCTATTAAATGCTAGATCTTATTTATTCAGAGTATATTTTTGTACACATTAACCATTTCCACCCCACTACCCTTCCCGGCCTCTGGTAACCATTATTCTGCTCTCCATCTCCATGAGTTCAATTGTTTTAATTTTTAGCTCCCACAAGTAAGTGAGAACATGTGAAGTTTGTCTTTCTGTGCCTGGGTTATTTCACTTAACATATGACCTCCAGTTCCATCTATGTTTTTGCTTATGACAGAATTTCATGCTTTTTTATGGCAAAAGATAAAATCTATTCATCATTTGATGGCTGCTTAGGTTTGCTTCCAAATCTTAGCTCTTGTGAATACTGCTGCAATAAACATTGAAGTGCAGATACGTCTTTGATATACCGATTTTCTTTCTTTTGGGTATATACCTAGCAGTGGGATTGCTGGATTGTATGGTTTTATTTTAAAAGATTAACTAGCAAAATAAAACATTACTTTTATTTTTTAAAAAACTGCAGCAAATATGACATATGTTATTATATGTTATTCTAGATGATGCATATGTGGGTTTTGAAATATTACTCTTGATCCTTCATTAACATTTTACTAATTAAAATGGAATACATGGGAGAATAAACAAAACACTGCTACTACTGTTGTAGAAGGATAATTTGGTAGGTATCTCTCAATCGTGAGCGATCAAGCTGGCAAAATAACTGAAATGTAAATATTTTGAATATACTATTAATAATGCTGACTATCTGTATATATAATATTCATGAAATACTTATAAAAAATTGATCATATAAACCACAAAGTGCATGTAAATTTGTTTCCAAAGGCAAAAATTATAAATGTCACAGTCCCTCACATCAATGAAATCAAATAGTAATTAAATATGAAAAGTTAAACTCAACAGTTCAAAAGAACATCAACAGAAAGAACTCTTTCCATTAAAAAATACTCAATTTTGTATCAATGAGGAAATCCAAATGACATTAATAGGTTATTAAATAGAGAACAAGATGAAACTCTTGGAAATTAAATATATGTTTGCCACATTTAAAAAATAATGTAAGATTGAAAAATAAAGTTAAATAACTTACATGCAATGTAAAATAAAAATACAACCACAGAAACTATGTTTAAAGGGACAAGAGATATAGAGGGTGAATTCTAGGATCCCAATGTTCAATTACTAGACCATCCAAAAGAGAAGTCAGAGAGGAACTGGTAAGAGATTCGTTAAATTATAAATTCAAATGTTATAATTATGAAATTATGATATCCTACAACTTAAGGGAAAATACTCATCTAGGATTGGACAAGATGAATTAATAAAAGACTCAAACCTAGATATATGCATGTGAAGTATTAGAAAATCAAGTATAAAGAGAAGTTCCTAAAATTTCCAAAGCAAACAAGAAATAATCTACAAAGGAATGAGTATTCAACTGAAATCATGCTTCTCAGAAATGCTGGCTGTTACGAGACAATGGAGTAAATGCCTTCAAGTATCTGCGGAAAACTGATTTTCAGCCTAAATTTCTTTTTCTAGTCACATTACCAATCAAGTGTGAGGACAAGGTATATCTAAAAGTATGTAAGGACTCAGACTGTGTTTCTTGGGATTCTTTTTGAGGATGTATTCTGTTGAAATAAGGGAGTGAACTGAAGCAGGAGGCCAAAGATCAATGAGGGGGAGTGCAGTTTTATATGTGACTTAGAAGATAGTCCACATTGGAGAGCTGGAAGGACAAAGGGCTACAAGAACAACAACAACAAAACAACTTAGAATGTGATGGAAAGTGTGTTATGATGGAGATCTTGGAAATATTTTATGCAATAAAAGCATGGAGACTAATTAAATCAGAGATTCCATGAAAGCAAAACAAACAAAACTATACAAGAAAGTCATGATGAAAAGAGGCAGCCATCTAAATTGAGGGATGACTGGGCTCGTTCAGTAAACAAGAGGAATAAATTTCAACTTGGTCTAGGAATATTCCCCTTCAAGTGGCACAGGCTATCTGACACTGAAACTGTTAAAAAAACAACTGAAAAATGTGCCTAGTCATTAGAATGTAATAATCATTTATTGGTTTTCAACTTTTAGGATTTTATAGTCTGTAGGCGAACCATGGATGAGCTAAGGTTACAGAAGAAAATGAAAATGTTATTAAAAATGACAATGTAAATGGTAGAGCCGACATCAGCTGGGATTTGGAAGAGTAAGAGAAGATGGGTAATAATGTTATCATCATACACAGAGAGTGATTAAAAGCTGAAGAGAAGTAGTGATTTAAGAATGTTGCTGTAAATGGAAATTAAAAATAATGGTATACTCTGGCAAGAAAAGAGGTAGAGGAAAGGTGCGATAGGAATATGTTAAATCCTTATTTATCAAAACAAAATTAATAGATGATATCCAAATCATGTGACTCTTGATATAGAAGTATAGTGATCTTATTTAGAGATGAGTAGAGTGTCAATAGAGGCATTAAAACAAAACATTAATACTGTTATTAAAAGTTAGGAGCATTTGAGTGAAGGTGGATAATGCATAAACTGGTTAATTTTCTTCATAAGTCTTTCAGAACTCTGTCTAACCATGTGCATGTCACTTCGAAAAAATCTGCAATTCAAAGGCTATGTAAAATAAAATGACGGTGAGGAAACTACACAAGAAGACACTGGATATAGAATGTGATCCAAAATGAATTCAGAGATAAATTCATAGTCTCAAAGACAATTACAAGATAAGAAAGAATTAAAATAAATGAAACAAGCATTCAACGCAAGTTAGGAAAACATGGCTAAAGAGATCAGAAAGAAGCTAACAGTAAGGATACAATAGAAAATTATAAATTATGAAAAATAATAATGTAGTATGTCTGACACTATTTTTAATGCTTTACATGCTTTAACTCCTTTAAATCTCATAACAAACTGTGAGGGAGTTGCTATTACTATCATTATTTTCAGGTGAAGAAATTGAGGTTCAGATACATAACTTGCCCAGACCAAGAATTCCAACCAGTGGTATGCTAGTAAATGCTTGGCAATATTTGACAAATGGCTCCCCTCCCACTTTCTGTACTTCCCATCCCACGAATTCCTTATTTATAGTGTTTGCAAGTACTCCCACCATAGTCAACTTCAAGCTACCAATAAATTGACATTATGAGTGGAGTTGGGAGGAAACGCACACAATTTGCTCACATGAGCCTGTTCAAGTGGCCTCTAGCATACTGGATTCAAACTCAGGCAATCTGGCTCTGGAGGATCAAAGCTGAAACCAACACTGACGGCATTCTAAGGATATTTCAGTTAATCTTAGTTCGAAGAGAGAGATTATCTGTTACTGTTAGATTGCCAACATTATTATTATACTACATTATTAACTAATGCAATGAAACAAGTAAATGATGACATAGTTACTGGAGCGATAAAAGTGGCATTTAATTCCAGTCAAATAAAGTATGGATTTAGTAAATAAGTGGCTTTGAACAATTATGAGCATTTATTAAGAAGGTAATCAGATTAGAGCCCTACCTTATACTATATAAAAATAAATTCCATCCAGGCACCATGGCTCATGCCTATAATCCCAGCACTTTGGGAGGCTGAGGAGGGTGGATCATCTGATATTGGGAGTTCAAGACCAGCCTGACCAACAGGGAGAAACCCTGTCTCTACTAAAAATACAAAAAAATTAGCTGGGTGTGGTGGCGCATGCCTGTAATGAGGGCTACTCGGGAGGCTGAGGCAGAGAATCGCTTGAACCCAGGAGGTGGAGCTTGTGGTGAACTAAGATCGCACCATTGCATTCCAGCCTGGGCAACAAGAACAAAACTCCATCTCAAAAATAAACAAATAAATAAAAAAATAATAAATTCCAGAAGAATTGAAGGTCTAAATATTATGAACTGAAAATATGAGAGTACTTTTATAGCTTTAATGTAGACTTTTCTCAGTAAGCCACAAAGTAAAAGATTAACATACGTATGCGTATGTGATAAATAAATCTGAAAATATGTATAATCAGTAATGAATTAGCAGCAAATGTGATTATTTCTGGGACTAAGACTGGATGAGGGATATATAAATATAGATATATCTATATCTATATGAAATCTTGGTGATATTTTATATTGTGCTTTGGGTATTTTTCAAAGAAGATATGCTTTAAAAATAAAGGAATACGACCTGACCTACAATTTTAGACTAAGTGTGTTACTTTCTGGACAGTGGACATATACAAATGGAGTAAGAGGGACTAGAAAATAGGAAGGACTAAAAAGCAGAGAAAAATGGAAGGAACTCATCAAACTCCCTCTCCTGTCACTCCTTCCTGCTCAATGAAAGGCTTCAAGTTTAGTGTGTGTTGTATATTGGTCATTTTAACTTTCAAGGAACAACTAATTCTCAAGTTGTATGCTCAATGTAACTCACAAAAAACAAGGAAAGCTTTCTAATTCAATTTGTTTATTTATTTAACAAATATTTACTGTGTGCCTGTTTTACTAGATTCTGGGTTTACAGTGTTGAATGGGAGTTCTCATGGAGTTTAAAACGTAGAGAATCATAGTAAAATTAAGTCATTATATGTACAATTATGAAATTAAAATCTGGCAAAGACAGCAAACAGCAAAACAAGAAAAAACAATCCCAGAACACTGAAGGATAGACAGATTCTATCAAATATTAGCTAATTAAATTTAGTAGTGTATTAGGAGACAGTCATGCCAAAGTCAATTAGGTTTTATTCCAGACATATAAGGATGATTCAGCATTAAAAAAAATAGATTGGTAATACCATCAGTGGGTAGAAAAAAATACAACAATCATCTCGATAAATGTCAAAAGATATTTGACGTTATCCAATACCTGTTTCTTCATTGAATGTTAATTTATTTAACATAGTGGGGTAAGACAGGAGTGACCAAGAAATTGCAATACACAGAGAAAAGGGATATGTTGACGGAAGTACAGATTCTAAGTGGCCAGATATTGAGGGCACTTCTCCCATCTTTGTGTATTTGGGAAGGCTTGCTGGTGGAAGAATAGGAGTTAACCAGTAAAGAAGAAAGAAAAGAATTTGGGACAGAAGAAATAGTATGGAGAAAGACCACAAGTTGAGAGAAAATAGAATATAGCTACAGTGTAGAGCTAGAGTTGGCTAGTGGCTAGAGATGAGGTTCGCAGGATGAGCTGAGGACATTTATAACCTTGTAAACCATTTTAAAGAATCTCTTTTTTTTTTTTTTTTTTTTGAGACGGAGTTTTGCTTTTGTCACCCAGGCTGGAATGCAATGGCGCGATCTCGGCTCACTGCAACTTCTGCCTCCCGGGTTCAAGTGATTCTCTATCTCAGCCTCCCGAGTAGCTGGGACTACAGGCGCTACCACACCCAGCTAATTTTTGTGTTTTTAGTAGAGACAGGGTTTCACCATATTGGCTAGGATAGTCTCAATCTCCTGACCTCATGATCCGCCCGCCTCAGCCTTCCAAAGTGCTGAGACTACAGGCGTGAGCCACCGCACCCGGCCAAGAGTCTGAACTTTATTCTAAGAGAAACAGAGAGCTGTTGAAAGACTTTGGGCAGGGGTGGGACATAGTTTTGCATTTCAGAAAGTTCATTTTAGTGGCAGTGTGAGAATAAATAGGAGATACTCAGCACCAGTAGTAGCTAAAAGTTCATGTGACAATAGGAAGAGAGGAGATGACACCATAGATCTAAGGCAGTAGCAGATCTAAGAGACAGATTTAAGAGATATTTAGGAGGTAGAATTAAGAAGTCTTAATGATGACTACACATGAAGAGAGGAAGATAAAGGGAACAATCAAGAGCTCCTTGGTTGGAGGTGGGAGCAGTCAGTAAAAGTACTCAGTGTTACCACTTTTCTTCAAACTGACATATAATAATTGTACATATTTAAGGGATATGTAGTGATGTTGCAATACAAATAATGTATAGTAATCAGATCAGGGTAATGAACATATCTATAATCTCAAACATTTATCATTTTTTGGTTTTGGGAACATTCAATATCCCTCTTCTTGCTTTTTGAAACTATGTAATATGTTATTGTTGACTATAGTCATCCTAGAGTAGTAGAGAACACTAGAACTCATTTATCCTATCTAGCTATAATTTAATATCCTTTAACACATCTCTCATTATGTCCTCCTTCCCCCTATCCTTCCCAGCCTCAACTATCCTCTGTCCTACTTTTTACTTCTATGAGATCAACTTTTTTTAGCTTACATATATGAGTGAGAACATGCAGTGTTTAACTTACTGTGCCTGGCTTATTTCACTAAACATAATGTCCTCCAGTTCCATCCATGGTATCATCAATGGTACCAGTAATAAAATAACAAGATTGTATTCTTTTTTATGGCTGAATAGTATTCCTTTGTGTACACATAACGCATTTGCTTTATCAATTCATTTGTTGTCAGACAAGGTAGATTTCATATCTTGGCTATTGTGAATAGTGCTGCAATAAACATGGGAGTACAGATGTCTCTTTGATATACTGATTTATTTTCTTTTGGATAAATGCCCAGTAGTGGGACTGCTGGATCATATTATAGTTATATTTATAGTTTTTTGAGGAACCTCATACTGTTCTTCATGGTGGCTGTACTAGTTTACATTCCCACCAACAGTGAATAAGAGTTCCTTTTTTTCTATGCATAGAAAAAAGTCACCAGTATTTGTTGACTTTTTTGTCTTTCAAAATGATATTCATTTATAACTGGGGTGAGATGATACCTTATTGTGGTTCTGATTTGCATTTCCCTGATGACTAGTGATGTTGAGATTTTTTTCATATATATGTTGGTTACTCGTATATGTTCTTTTGAGAAATATCTGTTCAGATCATTTGCCTATTTTAAATATCAGGTTGTTGGCTTGTTTTTTAGCTATAAAGTTGTTTTAGTTTCTTGTATATCCTGGATATTAATTCCTTGTCAGATGAGTAGTTTGCAAATATTTTGTCCCACTGTATAGGCTGACTTTTCGCTCCTTTGATTATTTCCTTTGCTGGCAGAAGCTTTATAGTTTGACATAATCCTGTTTGTTTATTATTGCTTTTGTTGTCTGTGCTTTTGAGGTCTTATTAGTAAAATCTTTTCCCAGACCAATGTCCTAAAGCACCTCCTTATGTTTTCTTCAAGTAATTTTATAGTTTTAGGTCTTACAGTTAGGTCTTTTGTCCATTTTGTGTTGATTTTTGTACAGAGAGGTGGGGGTTCTAGTTTTATTCTTCTGCATATTAATACACAGTTTTCCCAGCACCAGTTACTGAAGAGACTGTCTTTCCCTAGTGCATGTTCTTGGTGCCATTGTCAAAAGTCATTTGGCTATAAATATGTGGATTAATTTCTGTTTTTTACATTCTATCTCATTAGTCTATGTGTCTGTTTTTACATAAGTACCATGCTGTTTTGGTAATACAGCTTTGTAGTATATTTTGATGTCTGGTAGTGTGATGTCTCCAATTTTGTTCTTTTAAATCAACATCAATTTGGCTATTCTAGGTCTTGTGATTCCATACAACTTTTAAGATTTTTTTCTATTTCTGTGAAGATGTCATTGGAGTTTTCATAGGTTTTGCATGGACTCTATAGATACCTTTGGGTAGCATGGTCATTTCAACAATATGAATTCTTCTGATTCACAAGCATGAAATGCTTTTCCATTTGTTTGTGTCCTCTTCAATATATGTGATCAGTATTTTGTAATTTCTCTTGTAGAGAGGTCTTTCACCTCCTTGCTTACATTTATTTTTAGGGTATTTTTGTAGCTACTATAAATGAAATTTTCGTTTTGATTTCTTTTTAAGCTAGTTCATTGTTTGTGTATTGAAATGCTACTGATCTTTGTAGATTTTCTCCCCTGCAACTTTACTGAATTTATTTATCAGTTCTAAGAGTTTATGATAAAATCTTTAGGTTTTTGTAAATGTAAGATCCTGTCATCTGCAAAATGGAAAAATTTGACTTCCTTATTTTCAATTTGGATGCCTTTTATTTCTTACTCTTGTCTTAATTGCTCTGGTCAGGATCTCCAGTACTGTATTAAATAAGAGTGATGAGAGGGGGCGTACTTGTCTTTTTCCTGTTCTTAGAGAAAAAGGTTTCAGCTTTTACCCAGTTAGTATCATGTTAGCTGTGGGTTTTTTACACATGGCCTTTATTGTGTTGATGTAGTTTCCTTTTACTCCTAATTTATTGAGAAGTTTTATCGTGAAGGGGTGTTGAATTTTATCAAATGCTTTTTCTACATCTATAATCATATAGTTTTTGTCCTTCATTCTATTGATGTGATGTATCATGTTTATTAATTTTCATATGTTGGACCAACTTTGCATTCTTGGGAGAAATTCCACTTGACCATGGTGTACTATTTTCTTGATGTATTGTTGGATTAATTTTGCTAGTATACATGTAGGTTTTTCACGTATGTTCATCAGGGATATTGGCCTCTAGTTTTCTTATCTTGTGTCCTTGGGTTTGGTATCAGGATTATGTTGGCCTCACAGAATGAACTAGGCAGCATTCCCTCTGCTTCAAATTTTTGGAAGAGTTTGAGAATAGTTTGTGTTAATTGTACTTTATTGGTTGGATAAAATTCAGTGGTAAAGCCATCCCTTTCCTGGACTTTTCTTGGTTGGGAGATTTTTAATGAATGAGTCAATCTTGTTACTTGTTATTGGTCTGTTTGGACTTTTTATTTCATCTTGGTTCAATATTGGCAGGTTGTATATGTTCAGAAATTTATTTTTTTATCTAGGTTTTAACATTTATTGGCATATTGTTGTTCATAGTAGTCTCTAATGATCCAGTATTTCTGTGGTATCTGTTGTGGCATCTCTTTTTTGTTTCTGATTTTATTTATTTGGGTCTTCTATCTCTTTTTTTAGTTAATCTAGTACATAGCCTGTCAATTTTGTGTATCTTTTTTAAAAAACAACTCTTTGTTTACTTGATCTTTTGTATTGTTGTTCTAGTCTCAATTGTGTATATTCCTACTCTAATCTTTATTATTATTATTATTATTGTGCTCATTTTGGGTTTGTTTTTGGTCTTGCTTTTCTAGTTCCATAAGATGTACCATTAGGTTGTTTATTTCAATTTTTCTAGTTGTTTATTTTTCAACTTTTACTTTAGATTCAAGGTGTACATGTGCAAGTTTGTGACCTGAATAAACTGTGTGATGGTTTGGGGTATGACTGATGTTGTCACCCAGGTACTGGATATAGTAACCAATAGTTAGTTTTTCAACCCTTGCCAGCTTGCTTCTATTCCTCCTATTTTTAGAAGTTCCCAGTGTCTATTGTTGCCATCTTTATGTCCATAGGTACCCAATGCTTAGCTCCCACTAGTAAGTGAGAATGTGCGGTATTTGGTTTTCTGTTCCTCTGTTAATTTGCATAGGATAATGGCTCCCAGCTACATCCATGTTGCTGCAAAGGACATGCTTTTGTTCGTTTTTATGGCTGCATACTATTATATAGTGCATATATATCACATTTTCTTTATCCAATCCTCCTTTGATAGATACCTAGGCTGATTCCATATCTTTGCTATTGTGAATAACACTGCAATGAACATATGGGTACCTTTTTGTAAAATAATTTATTTTATTTGGATATATTCCTGGTTGAATGGTAGTTCTATTTAAGTTTCTTGAGAAATCTCCAAACTGCTTTCTACAGTGGCTGAACTAATTTGCAGTCCTACCAACAGTATGTGAGTATTCCCTTTTCTCTGCAGCCTCTGCATTTGGTGCTTTTCGGTTTCTCATTGTGGTTTGATTTGCTTCTCGGATGATTAGTGAGATGGAGGATTTTTTCATATGTTTATCGGCTTCTTTTGAGAAGTGTCTGTTCATGTCTTTGCCCATTTTTAAATTATTTTTTGCCTGTTCAATTGTTCAAGTTCCTTATAGAGTCTGAATATTAGACCTTTGTTGGATTTTATGATTATTTTCTTCCATTCTGTAGGTTGTCTGTTTACTCTGTTGATTGTTGTTGTTGTTTTTGTTTGTTTGTTTGTTTGTTTTAAAAGATGAGGACTCCCTATGTTGCCCTGAGTTGTCTTGAACTCCTGGGCTCATGCCATCCTCCTGCCTTGGCCTCCCAAAGTGCTGGGATTACAGGAGTGAGCCACCAAGCTCAGCCTCATAGTTTCTTTTGATGTGCAGAAGCTCTTTAATTTAACTAGGTCCTATTTGTCAATTTTCATTTTTGTTGCAATTACTTTTGAGGACCTAGGCCAAAATTCTTCCCAAGGTCAATGTCCAGAATGGCATTTCCTAGTTTTTCTTCTAGGATTCTTATAGTTTGAGGTCTTATATTTAAGTCTTTAATCCATTTTCAGTTAATTTTTGTATATGGTGAAAGATAGGTGTCCAATTTCATTCTTCTCTATATGGCTGGCCAGCTAGTCCAGCACCATTTATTGAGTAGGGAATCCTTTCCCTATTGCTTATTTTTGTCAACTTTGTCAAAGATCAGATGGCCATAGGTGTGCAGCTTTATTTTGGGTTCTCTATTCTGCTCCATTCGTCAATGTGTCTATTTTTGTACCAGTACCCTGCTATTTTACTAACTGTAGTTTTGTAGAATAGTTTGAGGTTGGTTAATGTGATTCCTCTAGCTTTGTTCTTTTTGCCTTGGATTGCTTTGGCTATTCGGGCTTTTTCTGGGTTCCATATACATTTTAGAATCGTTTTTTTCTAGTTCTGTGAATAATGACATTGATAGCTTGAAAGGAATAGTCTTGAATCTGTAAATTTTTTTGGTCAATATGGCCATTTTAACAATATTGATTCTTTTATTCCATGAGCATGGAATGCTTTTTCATTTCTTTGTGTCATCTATGATATTTTTCAGTAATGTTTTGTAGTACTCCCTGTAGAGATCTTTCACCTTCTTGGTTAGAGGTATTTCTAGTTTGTTTGTTTGCAGATATCATAAATGTGATTGTGTTCTTTATTTGGCTCTCAGATAGGACATTATTGGTATATATTAATGCTACTGATTTTTGCACATGGATTTTGTATCCTGAAACCTTACTGAAGTTGTTTTTCAGTTCCAGGAGCCTTTTGGCAGAGCCTTTATAGTTACCTAGGTATAGAATCATATTGTCCATGAAGAGAGAGAGTTTGGCTTTTTTTCCTATTTGGATGCTTTTATTTCTTTGGCTTGCCTGATTGCTCTATCAAGGACTTCCAGCCCTATGTTGAATAGGAGTGTGAGAGCAAGCATCACTGTCTAGTTCCATTTCTCAAGGAGAATGCTTCCAATTTTTGCCTATTCAGTATAATGTTGGCAGTGGGCTTGTAATAGATGGGTTTTTTTTTAAGGTATGTTCCTTCAATGCCTAGTTTGTTAAAGGTTTTTATTATGAAGAGATGAAATATTGGATGCCATCAAAAGCTTTTTCCACATCTATTGAAATGATTGTATGGTTTTGGTTTTTAATCCTGTTTATGTGGTTAGTGAATCACATCTATTGATTTGTATATGTTGAACCAACCTTGCATCTCAGAAATGAAGCCTACTTGATCATGGTGAATTAAGTTTATGATGTGCTATTGGGTTTGGTTTGCTATTATTTCTTGAGGATTTTTGCATCTATATTCATTGGGGATATTGGTCTGAAGTTTCTTTTTTTTGTTTGTGTCTTTGTGATATTTTGGTATCAGGATAATGCTGGCTTTGTACAATGAGTTAGGGAGGAGTCCCTCCATTTTTTATTTTTTGAAATACTTTTAGTAGGATTGGTACCAGCTTTTCTTTGTAGAATTCTGGTAGAATTCGGCTGTGAATCCATCTGAGCTTTTTTTTTTGGTAAGTTTTTTATTTCCGATTCAATTTTGGAACTTGATATTGGTCTGGTCAGGGTTTTAATTTCTTCTTGATTCAATTTTGGGAGATTGTGTTTTTAGGAATTCATCCATTTCCTCTAGATTTTCTAGTTTGTGTGCATAGAGGTGTTCATAATCATCTCTGAGTATCTTTTGTGTTTCTGTGGGGTCAGTTGTAATGTCACCTTTGTCATTTCTGAGTGTGCTTATTTGCATTCTCTCTCTCTCTCTCTTTCTGTTAATCTAGCTAGTGGTTTATTGATCTTGTTTATTCTTTTAAAGAACCAATTTTTGGTTTTGTTGGTTCTTTGATGGATTTTTGAGTTTCAATTTAATTTATTTCATCTCTTATTTTAGTTATCTATTTTCTTCTGCTAGCTTTGGGTTTAGCATGTTCTTGTTTCTCTAGTTCCTCCAGGTGTGACATGAGATAATTAATTTGAGAACTTCCTAACTTTTTGAGGTAGGTATTTAGTATTATAAACTTTCCTCTTAACACTACTTTTGTTGCATCCCAGAGACTTGGTACATTGTGTTTCTGTTTTCATTTATTTCAAGTAATTTTTAAATTTATGCCTTAATGTTATTGTTTACTAAAATCATTCAGGAAAAAGTTGTTTAATTTCCATGTAATTGTGTGGTTTTGAGAGATCTTGTGTTGATTTCTACTTTTATTCCACTGTGGTCTGCGAGAGTGGTTGGTATAATTTCAGGTTTTAAAAAATGTATTGCAGTTTGCTTTGTGGTTGAACAGTTGATCAATCTGGAAGTATGTTCTGTGTGCCAATGAGAAGAATGTACATTCTGAGGTTGATGACTAGAATATTCTGTAGCTATCTGTTAGGTCCAACTGGTCAAGTGTTGAAATTAAGTCTATAATTTCTTTGGTAGTTTTCTGCCTTCATGATCTGTCTAATAATGTCAGTAGGATATTGAAGTTCCCCACTATTATTGTGTGGCTATCTAAGTTTTTTCATAGGTCTAAGAGTACTTGTTTTATGAATTTGGGTGCTCCAATGTTGGATGTGTATGTATTTAGAACAGTTAAGCCTTCTTCTGAATTGAATCCTCTGTTCTTTTTTTTCTTTTTTGTATTTTGTATTTTATTTTATTTATTTTTTTCTTTTTTATTATACTTTAAGTTCTAGGGTACATGTGCACAACGTGCAGGTTTGTTACATATATATACTTGTGCCATGTTGGTGTGCTGCACCCGTCAACTCATCAGCACCCATCAACTCGTCATTTACATCAGGTATAACTCCCAATGCCATCCCTCCCCTCTCCTCCCTTCCCATAATAGGCCCCGGTGTGTGATGTTCCCCTTCCAGAGTCCAAGTAATCTCATTGTTCAATTCCCACCTATGAGTGAGAACATGCGGTGTTTGGTTTTCTGTTCTTGTGATAGTTTGCTGAGAATGATGGTTTCCAGCTGCATCCATGTCCCTACAAAGGACACGAACTCATCCTTTTTTATGGCTGCATAGTATTCCATGGTGCATATGTGCCACATTTTCTTAATCCAGTCTCTCGCTGATGGATATTTGGGTTGAATCCAAGTCTTTGCTATTGTGAATAGTTCCACAATAAACATACGTGTGCATGTGTCTTTATAGCAGCATGATTTATAATCCTTTGGGTATATACCCAGTAATGGGATGGCTGGTTCATATGGTATTTCTAGTTCTCGATCCTTGAGGAATCACCACACTGTTTTCCACAATGGCTGAACTAGTTTACAGTCCCACCAACAGTGTAAAAGTGTTCCTATTTCTCCACATCCTCTCCAGCACCTGTTGTTTCCTGACTTTTTAATGATTGCCATTCTAACTGGTGTGAGATGGTATCTCATTGTGTTTTTGATTTGCATATCTCTGATGCCCAGTGATGACAAGCATTTTTTCATGTATCTGTTGGCTGTATGCATGTCTTCTTTTGAGAAATGTCTTTTAATATCCTTTGCCCACTTTTTGATGGGGTTGTTTTTTTCTTGTAAATTTGTTTGAGTTCTTTGTAGGTTCTGGATATTAGCCCTTTGTCAGATGAGTAGATTGCAAAAATTTTCTCACATTCTGTAGGTTGCCTGTTCACTCTGATGATAGTTTCTTTTGCTGTGCAGAAGCTCTTTAGTTTAATTAGATCCCATTTGTCAATTTTGGCCTCTGTTGCCATTGCTTTTGGTGTTTTAGACATGAAGTCTTTGCCCATGCCTATGTCTTGAATGGTATTACCTAGGTTTTCTTCTAGGGTTTTTATGGTATTAGGTCTGACATTTAAGTCTCTAATCCATCTTGAATTAATTTTCATATAAGGAGTAAGGAAAGGATCCAGTTTCAGCTTTCTACTTATGGCTAGCCAATTTTCCCAGCACCATTTATTAAATAGGGAATCCTTTCCCCATTTCTTGTTTTTCTCAGATTTGTCAAAGATCAGATGGCTGTAGATGTGTGGTATTATTTCTGAGGGCTCTGTTCTGTTCCATTGGTTTATATCTCTGTTTTGGTAGCAGTACCATGCTGTTTTGGTTACTGTAGCCTTGTAGTATAGCTTGAAGTCAGGTAGCATGATGCCTCCAGCTTTGTTCTTTTGACTTAAGATTGCCTTGGCAATGCGGGCTCTTTTTTGGTTCCATATGAATTTTAAAGCAGTTTTTTTCCAATTCTGTGAAGAAAGTTATTGGTAGCTTGATGGGGATGGCATTGAATCTATAAATTACCTTGGGCAGTATGGCCATTTTCACAATATTGATTCTTCCTATCCATGAGCATGGTATGTTCTTCCATTTGTTTATGTCCTCTTTTATTTCACTGAGCAGTGGTTTGTAGTTCTCCTTGAAGAGGTCCTTTACATCCCTTGTCAGTTGGATTCCTAGGTATTCTCTTTGAAGCTATTGTGAATGGAAGTTCATTCATGATTTGGTTCTCTGTTTGTCTGTTACTGGTGTATAAGAATGCTTGTGATTTTTGCACATTAATTTTGTATCCTGAGACTTTGCTGAAGTTGCTTATCAGCTTAAGGAGATTTTGGGCTGAGATGATGGGGTTTTCTAAATATACAATCATGTCATCTGCAAACACGGACAATTTGACTTCTTCTTTTCCTAACTGAATACCCTTGATTTCTTTCTCTTGCCTGATTGCCCTAGCCAGAACTTCCAACACTATGTTGAACAGGAGTGGTGAGAGAGGGCATCCCTGTCTTGTGCCAGTTTTCAAAGGGAATGCTGCCATTTTTTGCCCATTCAGTATGATATTGGCTGTGGGTTTGTCATAAATAGCTCTTATTATTTTGAGATACATTCCATCAATACCGAATTTATTGAGAGTTTTCAGCTGTTGAATTTTGTCAAAGGCCTTTTACGCATCTGTTGAGATAATCATGTGGTTTTTGTCTTTGGTTCTGTTTATATGCTGGATTACGTTTATTGATTTGTATATGTTGAACTAGCCTTGCCTCCCAGGCATGAAGCCCACTTGATCATGGTGGATAAGCTTTTTGATGTGCTGCTGGATTCGGTTTGCCAGTATTTTATTGAGGATTTTTGCATCGATGTTCATCAGGGATATTGGTCTAAAATTCTCTTTTTTTGTTGTGTCTCTCAGGCTTTGGTATCAGGATGATGTTGGCCTCATAAAATGAGTTAGGGAGGATTCCCTCTTTTTCTATTGATTGGAATAGTTTCAGAAGGAATGGTACCAGCTCCTCCTTGTACCTCCTGTAGAATTTGACTGTGAATCCATCTGGTCCCGGACTTTTTTTGGTTGGTAGGCTATTAATTATTGCCTCAATTTCAGAGCCTGCTATGGATCTATTCAGGGATTCAACTTCTTCCTGGTTTAGTCTTGGGAGAGTGTAAGTGTCCAGGAAATTATCCACATCTTCTAGGTTTTCTAGTTTATTTGTGTAGAGGTGTTTATAGTATTCTCTGATGGTAGTTTGTATTTCTGTGGGGTTGGTGGTGATATCCCCTTTATCATATTTTATTGCATCTATTTGATTCTTCTCTCTTTTCTTCTTTATTAGTCTTGCTAGCGGTCTATCAATTTTGTTGATCTTTTCGAAAAAACAGCTCCTGGATTCATTGATTTTTTGGAGAGTTTTTTGTGTCTCTATCTCCTTCAGTTCCGCTCTGATCTTAGTTATTTCTTCCTTTCTGCTAGCTTTTGAATGTGTTTGCTCTTGCTTCTCTAGTTCTTTTACTTGTGATGTTAGGGTGTCAATTTTAGATCTATCCAGCTTTCTCTTGTGGGCATTTAGTGCTATAAATTTCCCTCTACACAGTGCTTTAAATGTGTCCCAGAGATTCTGGTATGTTGTATCTTTGTTCTCACTGGTTTCAAAAAACATCTGTATTTCTGCCTTCATTTCTTTATGTATCCAGTAGTCATTCAGGAGCAGGTTGTTCAGTTTCCATGTAGTTGAGCAGTTTTGATTGAGTTTCTTAGTTCTGAGTTCTAGTTTGATTGCACTGTGGTCTGAGAGACAGTGTGTTATAATTTCTGTTCTTTTGCATTTGCTGAGGAGTGCTTTACTTCCAACTATGTGGTCAATTTTGGAATAAGTGTGATGTGGTGCTGAGAAGAATGTATATTCTGTTGATTTGGGGTGGAGAATTCTGTAGATGTCTATTAGGTCTGCTTGGTGCAGAGTTGAGTTCAATTCCTGGATATCCTTGTTAACTTTCTGTCTCATTTATCTGTCTAATGTTGACAGTGGGGTGTTGAAGTCTCCCATTATTACTGTATGGGAGTCTAAGTCTCTTTGTAAGTCTCTAAGGACTTGCTTTATGAATCTGGGTGCTCCTGTATTGGGCGCATACATATTTAGGATAGTTAGCTCTTCCTGTTGAATTGATCCCTTTACCATTATGTAATGGCTTTTTTTTGGGTCTCTTTTGATCTTTGATGGTTTAAAGTCTGTTTTATCAGAGACTAGGATTGCAACCCCTGCTTTTTTTTGTTCTCCATTTGCTTGGTAGATCTTCCTCCATCCCTTTATTTTGAGCCTATGTGTGTCTCCACATGTGAGATGGGTCTCCTGAATACAGCAAACTGGTGGGTCTTGACTCTTTATCCAATTTGCCAGTCTGTGTCTTTTAATTGGATCATTTAGTCCATTTACATTTAAGGTTAATATTGTTATGTGTGAACTTGATCCTGTCATTGTGATATTAGCTGGTTATTTTGCTCGTTAGTTCATGCAGTTTCTTCCTAGCATCGATGGTCTTTACATTTTGACATGTTTTTGCAATGGCTGGGACCAGTTATTTCTTTCCCTGTTTAGTGCTTCCTTCAGGATCTCTTGTAGGGCATGCCTGGTGGTGACGAAATCTATAAGCATTTGCTTGTCTGTAAAGGATTTTATTTCTCCTTCACTTATGAAACTTTGTTTGGCTGGATATGAAATTCTGGGTTTAAAATTCTTTTCCTTAAGAATGTTGAATATTGGCCCCCACTCTGTTCTGGCTTGGAGAGTTTCTGCCAAGAGATCTGCTGTTAGTCTGATGGGCTTCCCTTTGTAGGTAACCCGACCTTTCTCTCTGGCTGCCCTTAATATTTTTTCCTTCATTTCAACTTTGGTGAATCTGACAATTATGTGTCTTGGAGTTGCTCTTCTCGAGGAGTATCTTTGTGGCGTTCTTTGTATTTCCTGAATTTGAAAGTTGCCTGCCTTACTAGGTTGGGGAAGTTCTCCTGGATGATATCCTGTGGAGTGTTTTCCAACTTGGTTCCATTTTCCCTGTCACTTTCAGGCACACCAATCAGACGTAGATTTGGTCTTTTCACATAATTCCATATTTCCTGGAGGCTTTGTTCATTTCTTTTTCCTCTTTTTTCTCTCGACTTCTCTTCTCACTTCATATCATTCATTTGATCTTCAATCATTGATACTCTTTCTTCCAGTTGATCGAGTCGGTTACTGAAGCTTGTGCATTTGTCACGTATTTCTCGTGTGATGGTTTTTATCTCTGTCAATTCGTTTATGGCCTTCTCTACATTGATTATTCTAGTTATCCATTCTTCCATTCTTTTTTCAAGATTTTTAATTTCTTTGCGCTGGGTATGTAGTTCCTCCTTTAGCTCTGAGAAGTTTGATGGACTGAAGCCTTCTCTCAACTCGTCAAAGTCATTCTCCATCCAGCTTTGATCCGTTGCTGGTGATGAGCTGCGTTCCTTTGGAGGGGGAGATGTGCTCTGATTTTTTGAATTTCCAGCTTTTCTGCCCTGCGTTTTCCCCATCTTTGTGGTTTTATTTGCCTTTGATCTTTGATGCTGGTGACATACTGATGGGGTTTTGGTGTGGGTGTCCTTTCTGTTTGTTAGTTTTCCTTCTAACAGGACCCTCAACTGTAGGTCTGTTAGAGATTACTTGAGGTCCACTCCAGACCCTGTTTGCCTGGGTATCAGCAGCAGAGGCTGCAGAAGATAGAATATTGCTGAACCGTGAGTGCTGCTGTCTGATTCTTGCTCTGGAAGCTTCGTCTCAGGGGTGTACCCTGCCGTGTGAGGTGTGAGGTGTCAGTCTGCACCTGGTGGGGGATGTCTCCCAGTTAGGCTACTCAGGGGTCAGGGACCCACTTGAGCAGGCAGTTTGTCCATTCTCAGATCTCAAACTCCATGCTGGGAGATCCACTGCTCTCTTCAAAGCTGTCAGACAGCTGTCAGACTCCACCCAGAGGTGGAGTCTACAGAGACAGGCAGGCCTCTTTGAGCTGAGGTGGGCTCCACCCAGTTCGAGCTTCCCAGAGGCTTTGTTTACCTACTTAAGCCTCAGCAATGGCGGGCACCCCTCCCCCAGCCTCGCTGCTGCCTTGCACTTAGATCTCAGACAGCTGTGCTAGCAATGAGGGAGGCTCCGTGGGTATGGGACCCTCTGGGCCAGGTGTGGGATATAATCTCCTGGTGTGCTGTTTGCTAAGACCCTTGGTAATGCACAGTAGTAGGGTGGGAGTTACCCGATTTTCCAGGTGTTGTGTGTCTCAGTTTCCCTTGGCTAGGAAAAGGGATTCCCTTCCCCCTTGCGCTTCCCAGGTGAGGCAATGCCTCGCCCTGCTTCAGCTCTTGCTGGTCGGGCTGTGCCAGCTGACCAGCACCGATTGTTCCACACTCCTCAGTGAGATGAACCTAGTACCTCAGTTGAAAATGCAGAAATCACCCGTCTTCTGTGTCACTGGCACTGGGAGCTGGAGGCTGGAGCTGTTCCTATTTGACCATCTTGCTCTGAATCCTTTGTTCTTACGTAATGTGCTTATGTGCTTGCTTGCTTTATTTATTTATTTATTTTACTGTTGTTGGTTTAAAGTGTATTTTATCTGGTAAAAGGATAGCAGCCCCAGCTCTTTTTTGTGTTCCATTTTCATGATAGATTTTTCTCTGGTCCTTTACTTTGAGCCTATGGGTGTCATTACATGTGAGATGGACAGCAGATGGACTTTTTTTTTAATTTTTTTAAATCAAACTTGCCACTTTGTCCCTTTCAAGTGGGCTGTTTAGACATTCAAGGTTAATTACATTCAAGGTTAATATTGATGTGTTAGGTTTTGACCGTTTCATGGAGTTGTTAGCAAGTTGCTTTATAGTTTTTATCATGTGATTGCTTTACAGGGTGTGTGGGCAATGTATTTCAGAGTGTTTTTGTGGTAGCAGGTATTATTTTATGGTTTCCATATTTAGAACGCTCCCATGGATCTCTTATGTGGTTGGTCTAGTGGTTATAAATTTCCTATAGCACTTGCTTGTCTGAAAAATATTTTACTTTTCCTTTGCTAATGAAGCTTAGTTTGGTGGGATATGAAATTCCTGGTTGGATTTTTTTTTCTTTAAGAATGCTGAAAACAGGCCCCCAATCTCTCCTGGCTCATGAAGTTTCTGCTGAAAATTCTGCTGTTAGCCTGAATGGGTTCCCTTTGTACACGATCTGACCATTTTCTCTTATTACCTTTAAGATTTTTCTTCTTTAGTGCTGACCTTGGATAGTCTGATGATTGCATGCCTGGTGATATTTGTTTTGTATAGTATCTTGCAGGTGTCCTCTCGATTTCTTGTATCTAGATGTCTATCTCTCCAACAAGATTAGGACATTTTGTTGAATTATGTCATCAAATATGTTTCCAGGTTGCTTTATTTTTCTCCATCTCCTTCAGGAATGCCAATAATTCATAAGTTTAGTCAATTTACATAATCTCTTGTCTCTCAAAGACTTTGTTCATTTTTAAAATTTTTTTCTTTGTTTCTGACTGTATTAGTTCAAAAGACCAATCCTCAGACTCTGAAATTCTTTCTTCTGCTTAGTGCAGTCTATTGATAAAGTTTTTAAATTGTATTTTGAAATTCATTGAGTGAGGTTTATAATTCCAGGAGTTCTGATTGATTTTTTAACATGTTTATCTCTTCCTTCATTTCCTGGATTGCTTTAGAAATTTCTGTGTTTTTATTTTTAATCTTGTCTTGGATCTTATTGAGTTTCCTTGCAATCCATGCTCTGAACTCTTTATCTACCATTTCTGAGTTTCTTTTTTAGGAACCACTGCTAGAAAGCTAGGATGTCCCTTTGGTGGTGTCACTACATCCAGATTTTTCATGGTGCCAGCATTCTTGAGCTGGCCCTTTCTCATCTGGGTGGGTTGGCACTTTCAATCTTTGCAATTATTTTTGTGTGGGTAGGATTTTTTCTTTTACTTTCTTTCCCTATAATGTTATTGCTCTTTTGTTCTTTCCCTTTCCCTTATCCCTTCTCCTTAGACAGTATGACTATAGAAAATGCTGGGTAGGGTCTTTTGGTTTTGCTTCTGTCACTCTAGGCACTTCTGTTGGCAGGCTTTATATTGTGCTGTGTTGTTTGATGATTAAGAGCTGGCTATGGCCAATGCAGCTGGGTATATACTTGATCTTTGTTTGCTGGGAGAATGCGCTGATTTATGAAGTGCACAGTGGCCTGAGCCCCCACCTCAACCCAGGGGGGCAGTGGTTAGGATGGGCAGTACCAGACTGGGCACTTCTGCCTACAGGTTTCCTGATAGTCAGTGCCAGCACTAAGGGAAAATCCAGTTGGCAAAGGTGTGCCTAGGTGTGGAGTTGGGAAACTTCTTCAATTCCAAGTTATCTGCATGGGAATAGGAGGCAGCTTAAACTCCTAATCAAGAAGAGTGGGTGCTCTAGATGCCTGGAGATCTGTCTGGGTGTGGAGTGGAGGGGCCTTCCTGCACTGATATCTTTGCACATGAATGGTGGGGCAACAGACCAAGTGGTCAAGGCTGCTGAACCAAGGAGAGCTGCCTGACCATAAAGTAGAGACTCTCTGGGCCCAGATGTCTGCACAGGAAGCATGGGGTGGCTCAAGCTGCCAATTTGTGTGAGCAGGTGCTATGATTGCCTGGAGATCTGCCTGGGTTTGGAGCAAAGAGAGGCCCCCTGCACCAGGATCTCTGCACAGGAGGGGCTGGGTGACAAAGGCTGCTAAACCAGGAAAGCAGGTGCTTTGAATGCCTAGAGATCTGCCTGGGTATGAAGCAGAGAAGGACCTCCTCCTGCACAGGAAGAATGGGGCAACTCAGGCTGCTGGTCCATGCTAGCAGGCGCTCCAAATGCCTAGAGATCTGCCTATATGTGGGGCAGAGAGTGCCCCCCACTGTACCACAGTCTATGCACAGGAAGGATGGGGTGGCTCAGGCTGCTGATCCAGCAAGTGAGTGCTCTGAATTCCTGAATTTCTTCTTGGAGACGCAGCAGAGAGGTCCTTGCTGTGCCATAATCTTGGAGGAGCAGGCTGGGGCACTCAGCAGTGAAACACACGGACTGGCTCCAGGTCACCAAGCTAGCCCTGGCTGCAAGTCTTGTTGCCCAGGAGAAACTGCAGCTGTTGCAACATTCCTCCCACCCTAGGCTTATAACAGAGGAGAGCACAATTCTAGCACCTGCTGAAGTGTTTTCCACAGTTCTGGCTGTGGAGGCCCTAATCCTACTCCGGAGGAGATGTTCCAATCTCTGGTCCAAGACTAAAATGCCTGCCTGGCCATGCTATCAGGTGTCCAAAGAATGGTTGACTTTGTATGTGCCTTGATTAAAAATGGTATCCTGCATTCATTTCTGTGTTTGGGAAAGCACCTGCAGCTTTTCCTGGTTTATTTCCCTTACAGTGTCTCCAACCTTTTCCCCAAGTTAGCTCTAGAGCTTGGGAGAAATGCAACGCTGTGCCTTGGCCTGGGTTGCTTGGATCTCCAGTGGAAAGTTGGGTCACAGAGAGAGGCTCTCTGCCTCTCTTGTATACTGGGAGTTCACACCCTCTTATCAGCCAGATGCTGTCATGGAGGCTGTTTGTCTGTTCTCTTCTCTCCAGGATTTGGGTTATCCTTCATGATTCTGGTGGATTCTTCTTTTCCTTCTTGAATTAAAGGTCACTGAGTTGATCTTTATGCACCATTTTGCTATTTCCGAATGGCTGAGGCATGCCAAACACCTCTAATCTACCATCTTGGAAAACCAAACACAAACAAAAACAAAACCTTTTTCTAGTTTTTGATGTAGGCATTTCTTGCTATAAACTTGTCTTCTGTTACTGCTTTTGTTGTGTCTCATAGGTTATGGTATGTTGTGTTTCTAATTTTGTTTTAAGAAATTTTAAAATTTAATTTTTATTTTTTTTTCTTTACCCTTTTGTCATTCAGGAGCATACTGTTTAATTTCCATGTATTTGTGTAGTTTCAAATGTTCCTCCTATTACTGATGTCTAGTTTTATTCCATTGTAGTAAAATAAGATTTCTATTATTTAAACTTTTTTGAGACTTGTTTTGTGTTCTAACACATGGTCAGTCCTGGAGAATATTCCAGGTTCTTATGAAAAGAATGTTTAATCTGAAGCTGTTGGGTGACACGTTCTGTGTCTATTAGGTCTATTTAGTCTATGGTGCAGTTTAAGACTTTTTAAGACTTTTTAAGTTATTATTATTATTATTATTATTTCGTCTGCCTGTATTGTTTCAAAAGACCTGTCTTACTTAAAGTTCAAAGTTATTGCTTTTGTTTGGTCTAGTCTATTATTGAAGCTCCTCACTGTATGTTTTTTTCATTCATTGAGTTCTTTAGCTGTAGGATTTCTCTTGTTTTTGCTTTTAATAATATCTGTCTCTTCATTTCTCACTGAGATCATAAATTGTTTTTCCGATTTCATCGAATTGTCTATTTGGATTCTTTTCTCTCCTACGATTATTATTTTGTATTTTTTTTTTTTTTTTTTTTTTTGCATTTTGTGTATTTCCTTCTGATTGTGGTTTGTTAGTGGAGAATTATTGTTTTCCTTTGGAGGTGTCACGCTTCCTTGCTTCTTCATGTTTGATGTGCTTCCACAATGATTTCTATGCATCTGGTGTAAGAGTCACCTCTTCCAATTTTATGGAGTAAATTTTGTATGGAAAGACTTATTTGTTTAGATGGGTCTTGCAGGTTGATTCGGTGGGGTGCATTGGCTTTCATTCTAGGTGTGCGGTAGTATAATGTAGTTTTTTTCAGCTGTAATCCATGCTAGTGATGTTTCTGAGTGCCCTTATGACCTAAGCTGAGAGAGTTTGTGGCAGTGGTTCCGTAGCTTTGACAAGATTGGGCTTGCTGGTCTATTTCTAAGGTCATGGGCATGTGTTTGCACATAATGGTCAGCTAATTTGGGGTCTGGCTTGCTGTGGTTGGGGTCATGGTGCAGTTACTCTGGCTGTGGGAATGGATGCCTGGTTGCTTGGGCAGCCTGGGAACACGCCTATCAGAAGAGGCCTATGGGGCTGTCTTATCAGGCTCAGGACATGGGTGTCCAGTGCTCAGTTGGCTTGGATGTGTGTGCACTAGGAAAAGTCCACAGGGCTGTTTCTCAGGCCCAGGACACATACACTCAGCTGCTTGGTCAGCCTGGGGGTGTGTATTCCAGGGAAGCCCACGGGGCTGTTTCTTGGGGACTTTGGACAAACCAGAAACCCAGGGGGGTAAAGGGGGTACTGTGTGGCTGTGTCTCATGCCCTGGGCATGCACATGTAGCTCTTGTGCCAGCCTGGGGGTGTGTCAGCTGCTTGGTGGCTCAATACCTCTCCTGCTTGGGGGAGGGCATGCAGTGATGGGGCTGGTTCAAGGGTAGGTCCACCATGAGCAAGACTGCCAGACTGTTCCTTCAGCTAGAAGTAGTGTGGCAGGGGTTGGTTTTCCTGCTGTATAGGATCAAAGTCACAACCAATCTTGTGCCTAGGCTCTGCACAGATGGATTGTGATGTTCAGCCAGCCATGTGGCTTGGTCGCATGAAGATGGAGCCCTACTGCTGGAGAGGTGCAGTGGATACTGGCTCCCAGAGGAAGGTTCACTCCAGAGGTAGCTGTGATCTAAGATGGTGCTAGATGTAACAGCTTGGCCACAAGTGCTGGATGGGATCTGGGGAAGTGCACACTGTGCTCCTAATCAATGGCAATACAGCTGTGTGAATTCCTGGCAACTCTCTTAAATGGGCTCAGGGATTGTGAGGACTGTGGGATTCTTCCACTGTAAGGGCTGTAGGTGTTTGTGGCCACAATGGGGGATGATAGGGATCATCTGCTTACTTTCTCCCTGCATGAGGAGTCCCTTCTGTCTCTAGAATGATCTGGTTCAGGCCAGGAAGATGGGGTTGCAGAACTACGTACCTCCATGCTGCCCTCCTGGATTTTCAATCACTATAGGTGTGTCTCCACTCACTTCCCCCAGTGCTGCAGTGCTCTCTTTCCAACAGTGCAGTCAAATCTTAGCTGCTTATCCATTGTCTTGGTTCTTCTTTGGGAGATGAGTGTCAGGTGTCTCTAGTCAGTCGTCTTGCTGACTAGAAGAGATAAAAGTTATTGATTTGAAACTGATAAGCACATTTATTCTAAATAATAAATCATTAAAGACTTTCCTATGCAAATGGGTAACAAGGTGATAATGTCATTACCACCATTACTTAATGCTATTTTTCAAGTGGTAGAAAGTGCAATAATGCAGTGAAAAAATGAATAAAAATAATTCTTGGAAGCCATACAACTATTATCATTATTTGCAAATGATATGACTATGTAACTAGAAAACCTAAGTGGCTCAAGAGGAAACCTACTAAAAGAAATTAGTAACATGTAAAATTCATGTTATCAAATGAATTTTATGAAATGCAGTTTTTCATTTAATTAACAAAAACACATTAGAAAACATAATTTAAAAGTTCATTTTCAAAAGAAAATCCAAACATGAGATACCTGTTAGATATTAATTTTTAAATATAATTTAAAAATTAATCAGTATTGATTTGAACAAAATCATAAAACTTTACTAATCAGACTCACATTAAGTTGTTGCATGTGAAGATACTAATATAAAGTCAACTTTCTCTAATTGATTTATAAATTTGATACCACTGGATTTTAAAGTTAAACTAGAAAGTCTGAGAATAGCCAAAGAAATATTGAAATTTTAAAAGAGAAGAATTATGATTAGGAATTTTACTGCCAGATATAAAAATATATTTTAAAATCATGATAATTAGAAGTCTGGTACTAGTACATAATTAGATGGAACAGTAGAATAGATTAAAATGCCACAAAATATTGCCAGTTATATGCCAATTTTAGTATAAAATTGTTTTCATATGAAGAATGTAGCATTTAAATCCGGGAGAAAAAGATGGGAGTGTGATTGAAGAGATGCATTTATCTTCTCTCCCTGTGGAAACCCTTCTAAAATATCAGTAAAAGGATTTTTTAAAGGCATAGAACTACAAGTACAAATGGATCAGGAGAGGAGACAAAAGCAAATGAGAGATGACAAATTTTTGCAAGTCAGAGAGCAAATGTAGGAATAGTTAACTAACTCAGCATGGGGAGGAAACTATAACCTAGGTGACAATGAAATGAAGTCCATGCACAAAGGGTAGTGAGATAAAGTTGAAAACAGAAGGGCTAGGGGATGCCTATGTCCTGAATCATGCGACCCCTCTAATACCTTTCTCATAACAACAGTCAATTGTTTACCTAACTCAGGCTGAAGGCAAGAGGATTATTTTCTTGGAAAATTGAGAAGGTGCCCCAATGTCAGTTACATTTGTGCTCCCTTATCAAAAAAGCCATCTTTCTGTTCAGTGACTCTAAAACAAAGCTTACTAATTTAAAAGCTCATCTTCCTTTCCCCTTTGCCCAGAATAGCTCCAATCAGCATTTTGGAATCTTTTTCTTAAATATGCACAGTACATGAAGGATTACTAGAAAAGTAAGAAAAATCTCCAACTCAAAATAAAGAGGCCAAAAGAAATAGAAAACAAACAAATAAAAATCCTCAGAGAGAACAAAGACCAAAAAAGTTTCACAAAAAGAAATGTCTTATAATTTGTATCCTCAGAAGGATAAATGAAGATATTGTATCCATGAAATACTAATAGGATAATATATAAAATTTTTTAAAAGACTAAGAAAGAACTATTAGAAATTGAAAAATGAGAATGAGAAAGGCAAAAACAACAAAGGGTTAGAAGATAAAATTAAGGAAGTATTACAAAAGGTCAAACACAGAAAACCGATGGAATAGATAAATGTAGAGAAAAAAATAATTTTTTAGGATCAATCCATGAGGAAAAAACTATTTAATTAATGAGTTACAGAAAAAGAGAACAGATTGTATAAGAAGGATATATTGGAAAATTTATGCAATAAAATGTCCCAGAACTGAAGATCTAGGTTTTTAGATTAAAAGGGCCAATTGTTTACCAATAACCTCCAACTCTTCTGGTGATTAACACTAACTGTAGATTCTGGTTACTGGTAGCTATCTGGTCTCTATTGCTTCGGGGCACTATCATCATCTTGGCTATTAAATAGCCCAATTCTGTGACTATCTTTTCTGTCATCAGCACTGCCTTGCAAAGGACAACCACAACTAAACCCTTAATGATGCTGGTGTCCCTCTCAGTGGCAGATTCCTAACCGTCTCAGTGGAGGGTGTGTCCTTGTTAGAACATAGTCTATTGGTTGAATGTCAGGATTTTCATAATGTATCTATTGCAATACGCCCTCTTCCTTCGGACTCTTTATTCCCATTTCTGTCAGCTTCCAGGACAACTCAGATATTTCAATGCCACTGGACATTGGCCATTACTTTGTGTCTAATAACTACCCTCACATTGATTTTGCCATATTTCCTGTGGTCCTTGTCTGAGTGACAAAGCTTATGTCTCTCAGGAAAGTTCTTCAAAGCCAATGAACACTCATTTTTACCAATACATTTTGCCAGGTCATCACTAGTGAAATATTTACCAATGAGCTGCCATCTTGTGCTAGGTGTCATCTACGAGTACCCATGTCCCACTCACCAAATAGAGATGTTGTACTCTATACTCACCAGGCAGTGCTTGAACCAGTCCCAAGGCCCTATCTGTTTTTTGGACCACTCTCAATTCAACTTGCATTAGTTGTCTGAGAAGCGGATGCCAAGACAGGATTAGACCTGCAAGATATTTGCTGGCAAATGACTATGAGGGATAACGGAGGAATTTTGAGGATACTAGGAGAGTCATCAGACTATGATGCAAGTATGATTTCTTTAAAAATAAAGGAATGAAAGAAAGAAAGGTCTTATGCTGAAGTACAATTCTAGGACAGTTTGGCAAGGCTTATGGGAGTTGAGCCAAAGTCACCTGTCAAAGTTGTCTTCTGTCTCCCAGGAATGGGCCTGCCATATACTCAGAGCATCCTGTGAGAAGTGTGGACTTGCTGTAAATGCAGTCCTGGATTCAGAGCTAAGAAGTTTTGGCTACCGGTCAATTTTGTTTTCCACAGTAAGAGATCTGAAAGGCACTTTTTGTCACCACAACATTGTGCAATAATAGATGTGGGATGTGTGTGTGTGCACATGCACATATGTGTGTCTTTTGAAGAGGCATTCCATGAAGAAACAGAAGATGAGAATACCCAGAGGTAAGAGAGCTGAGAATTTTCAGTAAATTAAAAGGAGAGACAAGTAGGCATTAGACAGGATAGTGACAATGGGGATGAGAAATATGATGAAGTGTGATCTAGTTAGAGGCAAAGAGTGTGCAAAGTTCAGAAGTAAGTGTGGACATGACACACTCACAAAATTGCAAATGGTATAGCATGGTTGAAGCATAAACTGTAAAGAGATTTGGAGAGGTTCAGTGGTCTGGGATGAGGCTGGAGGGACAAGCAGGGACCTGGTTATGGATGGCCCTTCAAAACCCAGTAAGGAGTTTGGACTTCCTTCTAAAACAGTGGTGTGTTATAAAGAGCCTTAAGAAAGGAGATTCCATGACCAAGTTTGTATTTTTGAAGGATTACTTTAGCTGTATCATAAGGGATGAATTAGAGAAGAGCAAATGAGATCCATTTAGTAGCTATTAGAGGAATCCAGGTAGGAGCTGATGATGACCTGGGAGTATAACAATGACAATAGGATTACAGAATTGAGACTTATTCAGCAGAAATTTAGGAGAGACTTAGAATTAAAGACTCTAAGATTAACTGGATATGTGACATGCAGGAAACGGATGACTTAATCACTAATGTGGCCAATTTTTCTTGCTTGAAATCTGGGTAGAAGGTGGTATCAGTTCCTCAGAGAATGTAGGAAAGAAAATTTTGGAAAAAGATAATGGGCTTTGAACAAATTGTACATCATCAGTGCATAGGTGTTTAGTAAGCATTTTAATATGTGGTCTGAGCTTGGGAGTGAAGTTTAGTCTTAAGAAGTAGGAGTGGTCATTGTAGCTGTGAAAGTAGATTGATCGCATAGAGAAGATATACCAATTCAGGTTCAAAGAAGACCCAGAATAGAATGGTTCATTAATGCTCTCATGATGTTCTGCTATAGATTTATATTATGAATTTATGCTACCATTACCTTATTGTCAGACTTATTTTTTTCCTCCAAGTTTTAACTCTTACCAAAGACCTTGCAATGAATTGTTTTGCACATAAATCTTTGTTTAAATTTCAGATGATCTTCTTAGGACAGATGCCCAGAAGTTGCATTGCTGAGAATTTGTCCTACTTTGAAGTGGTGAGGCAATTTGGAAGCCTGTTGATCATTCAAAGTAGTCTTATGAAGAAATTGAGGTTGATATAGTTTGAAAAAAGAGCCTAGTTGATCTGTTTTTCTTTTTTTTTCTTTTTTGAGAAGGAGTCTTGCACTGTTGCCCAGGCTGGAGTGCAGTGGTACGATCTCCATCTCCTGGGTTCAAGCAATTCTCCTGCCTCAGCCTCCCAAGTAGCTGGGATTATAGGCACTGGCCACCATGCCCGGCTAAGTTTTTGTATTTTTAGTAGAGACGGGGTTTCACTATGTTGGCCAGGCTGGTCTTGAACTCCTGACCTTGTGATCCACTTGCTTCGGCCTTTTAAAGTGCTGGGATTACAGGCGTGAGCCACCGCACCTGGCCTGATCTGTTCTTTCTAAGGTGGAATGCAATTGGGAAACATAATCTTTCCACATCTTATTAATGAAAGTTGTGCCCTCTTAGGGTCTCTCACATGATAGACATTATAGGAGGAGTATTTGGGCCATCAAACAGAAACAAACCTCAAAGGTGCACTCACGAGGAGCTTGTGAAGATGAAACAGAGTTGTCTCCCCAGTTTTTCCAGGGAAGAGAAGGGGTGGTATTGAGCTTGAGATCAGGAATGTGGGGTACAGTTACCCAGCAAGAAATACTCCTTTGTTTTCTTCTTGGTCTTAGTCATCTTTATCTTTCTTTTCCCTTGTACAAGTCTCGGTGATACTTTGCCTTTCTTTGCTGTTCTTTGTCACTGTGTCCCTTTGAGGCATCATGGGAAGATGCAAGAACTTCAGTGTCACAAAGACTGGAGGATATGACTCAGTTCTTCACTTATTTGATGGTGTTTCAATTATTTATTGCTGCAAAACAAGTCACCTTATGAAACTGTAATTTGGGCAGGATTTGGCAGGGACAGCTTGTTTCCACTCTACTTAATGTCAGCTGGCAAGGCTCAAAGGCTGGAGGCTGGAGTCATCTGAAGCAGGGTTTCTCAACCTTGGTGCTGTTGACATTAGGGGTTGGATATTCTTTGCTGTGGTGTGCTGAGGATTGTAGCATATTTAGCAGCATCCTGGCCTCTACCCATGAGATGCCAGTAGTACTCCCCGTCTAGTTGTAACACCCAAAAATATTTTCAGAAATTGTCAAATGTCCTCTCGGGAGGTAGGGGAACAGCACAAAATTGGCTATGGTTGAGAACTGATCTGAAGGCTTGTTCCCTCAAATATGAGCTAACTGATGCTCCTGTTGATTGGGATCTTAGGGGAGACAGATGTGTAGTCCAGAACAACTACACATGGTCTCTCTCCAGTGATTCCCTTTCTCTCAACATGGTGCCTAATTCCAAAGGCGGATGTGGGCAGGGAAAGCAATATTGCTTTTTATGAAATAGCCCTGGTTGCAGTTTCACTTCTGACACATATTCTATTAAAGCAGCCACAAAGGGCATTTCCAATTTCAAGGGGAGGAGAGAGAGACTGCATCTTTAGGTAGAATGCTAATAAGGTTCTGAAGAGCATATGGGACCCAGAATATTGCTGTGGCCATTTTTGAAAAATACAATCTACCACAGATGGGAAGAAGCGACCTCTTCTTCTATTAGTAAATAGAAGTATTTACTAGTCTGTAAAATAGATTAACAATAATCTTATTTTGTAGGCTTGTTTGGAGAATTAAGTGATGAACATTTTTTAAGTAGCAACCACAAAATTTTAACCTGCAAATGATTTGCATGTAATTGTTAAATATGTATTTGTGATTCTTATACCCTTTCTAATTCTATAAGTATTGTTTCACTGGTTAATTTAAAGAATTTCCTGTAAACATTCCTGAAATTTTCTCCAGAGGGTTCAAGGAAGAACTGGGATATAGTGGTGGGAGAGTGGCTTGAGGCCAAGAACAAGAGAATGTATGGTGGATATGTAGCCGTATAGGTATCTGAAGTGGATCTGGTGTGCAGAAAACTGTCATGGAGTGGGGGTGTGTGTAAGAGGAGAGCCTTTGGCAAGTTGATGCAAGTGGGTCTAGGGTCAAAAAGTGCTTTCTGCCATAAGCTAATGGGACATGAAACATCAGGCTCAGTCTTGTACACACTTGCCCTTATCCAGCCTAGGAGTGAAGCCACAAAATTTTCCTTTGTAACACTTCCATCAACCAATCTTTTCTGACATAGGGATATTGTGATAGAAAAGCCTTTAGCTGGTGATTTATATAACTGCATAATGAAAACTCTGCTTCCTAGGACTCCCAATATAGGGTCCAACCTCAAGCATTTCCTAATTACACATCTTTCAGAGAATGAACTAATGGAAATGTTTAAGAATTGCTATATTACTTTAAAGGATTAGATATCCAGGGGAAAGTAACAACAATAAAAAGAAAAAGTGAACATGTTTGTCTTGGACTGCATCAATACAGTTGGTTTTCACCAAGATTGAGTTCATATAGTTCAAGATACACCTTGTTCCAAAACGAAGCACAGCTTTCCTGGGGCAACTCTATTAGGTTTTTCCTCCACAAAAGATTCCTCTGGCTGAGCAACTTCATTGCCTTCTGGGAAAAGATGCTCTATAGCATTGTCCTCATTCACTGGAGGGTGCTTTCTGGAATAGCAAGTAGTTGATGTTAAAGTCTGTGTGCTGGCATATTATGATAAAAACAAGCCATCATCCTGCCACCTGGCTTCACGAACCTTACAGTGTTGGAGTTGGGCTTAGTCGCAAAATTTGAGGTGGCAGGAACATGCTTGAATTGTTCATTTAAGATAAGAGTCAAATGAAGGTACAAAGGGAGAAACTAATGAAGTAAGACAAAGCCCTTGCTATTTGTAGAGACTTCTTGTCAATAGTGGTCAAGAGCAACAGTATCTTGCTCTTGGTTTCAGTAGGAGTCTTCAGTGCATTAGGATTCTTAATTTTCCACCAACTAATCCCATCCTAGGGCTCTAACCTAGAACTTATTTCAAAATGAAGAAAATTAAAAACCTATCTCTCAAAAAGATATATATATAGCAATGCTATTGACAGTGAAAAGTTGATAATAATGTAAAAGTCCAGCATCAGGAGTATTGTTATGTAAAGTGGCACATTCAGTGGATGAAATGTTATACATTATTAAGTAAAGTATAATTATTAAAAAGCAGGGAGAATGACTGGGTATAAAGCTGAATGAATATGACAATATCTAAAATTATATAAATATTATAAGTTCTTTTGATATTTGATAAATATTATAAGTTCTTCCTTTTGATATTAAAGTACAGGTATAGAATTACATTATGAAAATTCAAATACAAATATATAATCTCATTAAAATTGTGAAAAACTCAAAAAAGTAATAATCCCTTTTTGTGGCTCTCTCTAATATTACTTTTGTTTCCAAATGTAACCATTGCGAATGCTTCTCATTTCCTATATATGTGTGTCCATGTGGCATTTTTTTCATAATAAGATTATATCAAATCTGTTGTTCTACAACATGCCTTTATTATTTAATGATATGTGTTAGAAAATTTTTCCCTAGTTGACACTGCTATTAACATTGCTTCGTATTTTTAAATGTCTATTGAATTCCCAATACAAATATGTTGTAATTTATTTAACCATTTTTCTACTAATGCAGAATTAGATGGTTTTTAATATTTTAAATTCTGCAAGAATGTAAGGAACATTGTTGCATATGTATTTTTGTGAGCTTGTCTGAATATTTCTGAAGGATGATACTTAAATATAGAATTTAACAGATATTGCCAAATTTTCCGCCTGACAACCTTTTTCCAACATATACTCCAACAAATGAAATATAGCACTGCCTTTGAGAGGCTGAGGGAGACAGATCACTTGAGGTCAGGAGTTCGAGACCAGCCTAGCCAACATAGTGAAGCCCTGTCTCTACTAAAAATACAAAAATTAGCCGGGCATGGTGGCGCACGCCTGTAATCCCAGCTACTCAGGAGGCTGAGGCAGGAGAATCACTTGAACCCAGGAGGCGGAGGTTGCAGTGAGTCGAGATTGCACCACTACACTCCAGCCTGGGGGACAGAGTGAGACTCCATCTCAAAAAAAAAAAAAAAAAAAAGAAAAAAAAAAGAAAAGAAAAAGAAAAGAAAAGAAAAGAAAAAGAAACATAGCACATCCTATATTTACAAAGGAATTTTTTTCAATCTTTTAGATTTTTGCCAATAAATGGTGCCTCATTGTTGTTTTTTTTTTTTAGTTTTCTTGATTACCAGTAAAATATGCTTATTGGCTGCTTATATTTCTTCTTATATGAATTGCTCATCTGTATCTTTATCAGCATTATTATTTCAATTAGAAAAAATCAGGAAAAAAGAAACACATAAGATTTTAATGGTAGTTATATTAGGGAGTAGAATGATAGGTGATACTTTTTCTTTTCTGTAATTTCAGAATTTTAATGTGATGACATTAAAGGTGTTTTTTATTGTAGAGTCACGAGTACCCCTATGGTTGTCTTTAGTTATTTCTACTCCCTCAGGAGCTGCTTGA
Source organism: Macaca thibetana thibetana (assembly GCF_024542745.1). Classification (NCBI taxonomy): domain Eukaryota; kingdom Metazoa; phylum Chordata; class Mammalia; order Primates; family Cercopithecidae; genus Macaca; species Macaca thibetana. Next base: position 83,972,415 of record NC_065579.1, read on the forward strand.
GGACTGTCTACTAACAAGAAGCCCAGACCTTTAATGGGCCATGGAAAGCTGAAGCAGTCTGCTTACATGCAGAAGCTGCTTGCCTTTTTATAAGCTTGCAAAAGCAGTCCTGAGAGTGGGTTCTGAACTTTCTGCTATGGTAAATCCCAGATCCTTTGCATTATCACCACTGAAAATTTGGCATCAGCATGCTTCACCTATCCATGCTTTCAGCTGGTAAAATTACATAAGTCAATCGCACAAGAAACTGCTAAAAGAATAAAGGTGATAAAAATGAATGACCTTCTCATAGGAATGTACTTTATGGAGGAATATGACTCAATATTTCATAAATAGTGATGTATTACTTGTTCATATTGCTCATATTGCTTAAAATGTATCTGATAACTGCAGCTCTGTTGGGGGCTCCTGAATAAATTCTGATATTGGGAAGAATGTAAGGAATGAAGAACATGCCAGGGGACTCAGGACAAAGTAACTTCAAGACCCTGTATTGATTTAAATCCTTTTATTACTGACCTATGCTCAGGCAGGAGGCCAGGAGGAGGTTTCAGGCACCTCTTGGTGTATATGACATAGATTGGAGTGGGGAGAGGACCAAAGTGAAGACCTTGGTTACCAAGCTGCTGCAACGATCTGGACATGAGGTGAGAAGCAAACAAATTCAAAAGTGGAATTAACTGAGGAAGACTCAAAACCTGAGGTTGGGCTTTGGAGTTAGGCAAAGTTGGATTCAAATCTTGACTTGGCCTCTTTCTAGTTGTGAGACTTTGGGCAAGTAATGCCTTTTTAAATTTCCGGTTTTCTTTCCAACTGAAAATGGGGATAATAATACAGTTGGCCTGTGAAAGGTATTGTGAGAATTAAATAAGATAATGTAGGTAAAGTGCTTTGTATAGCACATAGCATAGAGATACTGCTTAATACATTACCTATTTGATTTTACTGTTTAGAGTTTAATAAAGCCAGATAAGGTGGTAGAGACCTAATCACAGACTGGAATTTGAATTTGGATTCCAGGCCCTGGAGGGCTTGAGGAAGGAAGTTCTGTGCTGTCTTATTTCTTTCTCCCTATACCTGTTCCTTGATTTCTGTTCTCCCAGTTCATGAAAGATTTAGAAGCAGTGCAGGTTCACCTGAGGATGAAAGATTAAACTATTTGGTTTATGCCTATTTAATCCCCACCAGTCTAAAGACAGGATTGGCTTCGGATCTCATAGTGAGGATAAAGTAGAGCTTTAGGGAACTCCTGAGGTGAGGGCAGGGAGCCAGTTGGAGAGTGCTGACAGTAGATAATCTGAGAGTCATTCCGGAGAAAGAAAAAAGAAAGGAAAGAAAGAGAGAGAAAGAAGGAGGGAAGGAGAGGGTAGGGTGGGAGGAAGGAATCTTCTCTGACAATTGAGGGTATCAGCGAAGGAAGGAGAAGAGTCAAAGACACATGAACATTTTATAACCTGAAAGAAAATGGAGTAGTAGAGAACAGGATTCTCTCCCACAGCACTCCTCATATATTTTGCTGCTCATGGAATTGGACCAGAATTCAAAGCAAGTCTTGACCTAGTGCACATAGTTACTTACCATACTGTAATTCTTAATACTTCTGCTCTCCATTTGACCATCTCCACTTTATTTGAAAGACCTCTGTCAGCTCCTTTTCATCACTTATTTATATGTGTTTACATAAAATGACTCCCATAGCATCTGAGATTGCTATTAGAAGCAGCCAACAATTTTTACAAATTGTCTCTGACACAAACTGCTTTCAGAAAGAATTTGTATCTTTTACCACAAACTGATTTTGTGAAAAAGTTCACTGGGGACAGCTTCTTGATTGTGTAATATCTTTCCATGTGATTCAAATGTCTGATACATAAAGTCATGTACTGCATCAATTAATACAAATAACTAATAGCAATTGACATTTTAGAATTATTTGTTATAATATTCATAGACACTGCACTCCACTAAGAATTCTACATGCCTTATTTCACCATAACAACATTATTCCCATTTTCTAGATAAAATTTAAAGTTTAGAGAGATGAGATTACCTGTAGCTGCTACAGAGCAGAGAAGGGGTTAAAACCCAGGCTGCGAACCTTACACTGAGCATCTCAGATTCGGTCCTGAGTGTTCATAGCAAAATGACAACAATTCCTTGAAGCCACGTGCTGCACCTTACCGAATGTCAATATTTATTAGACTCTTTAATGAAGATATTTTATATTAAACAAGCATATGTCACTGGAATGCACAGATTCATCAGCTTGGAGTAGAAATAGCACAAATCAGAACTAGTACGGGAACTCTGAGGCTCTCACCTACCTACTTTATCAGGATGTCCAGGTTTCTTTTGTTTCTTTCCTTCCCTTTCCTTCCCTTTCCTTCCCTTTCCTTCCCTTTCCTTTCCTTCCCTTTCCTTTCCACTTCCTTCCTTCCTTCCTTCCTTCCTTCCTTCCTTCCTTCCTTCCTTCCTTCCTTCCTTCCTTTCCTTCCTTCCTTCCTTCCTTCCTCCTTCCCTCCCTCCCTCCCTCCCTTCCTTTCTTTCTCTTTCTCTCCCTCTCTCCCTTTCCCTCCCTATCCCCCTCTCCCCCTCCCTCCATCCCTCTCTCTCTCTCTTTCTTTCTCTCTTTTTCTTTCTTTCTCTTCCTCCCTCTCTTCTTTCTCTTCTCTTCTCTTCTCTTCTCTTCTCTTTACTTTTCTTTCAGCTTTTCTGGTTTGTTTCAGAGCCCCAAGTAGGCTCCCTTGAGTTCAGAGGGTTAGTCCTGTCTGCGCTCACCTTTCACTAGTTGATCTAGATTTCAGATATTCTCCCTTGAGAATGAAGGACAACACAAACATGGCTATGGAGCTTAAATATCTAAGAACATCACCACTTCTAGGCTGCTGCTACTGCTGTCCAACCTTAGTGTAGATGCTTAGTGGGGCTGCAGTCTCTCTCTCTGTCTGAACCATCTACTTCTGCAGACCTGGTCCCTCAAGAATGCCCTCCCTTTCTCTGGATTCAGGAGAAGAGTATTACTCTCTTCTTCTGTACTGATTTTTCCTAGCATTCTCAGGTTTCTCTCTGGGTCCAAGGCCTTTCGTCCTATTTAAAAAAACTTTGATCTCTCCCCAGGCAGGTCCCATCTCACTTCTAGATTGCATCCAAGTGGTCATGGGGAGTTTATGTTCCATCACTGGAGTTTATGTAGGTTCTCTACAAGTAACTGGCATGATCTGCTTTACCAACTTACAGTACAAATACACATATGCTTTTCAAATAGGTACACTTTTTGTTGTTCAAACCAAAACATGTTCATGTTCTACATCCCTTCTCTGACTCATTCAAGTACTCTAGGGCCTATTCTGTCTGTAGGGATTAATGCCTTCTCCAAATGCCAGGCAAAGAAAAAGACAAAATCCAACAAGTCTTCTAGCATCAATGGTTTGGACACTGTCACAACATGTGACTATGGGACTCTGAGATCAGAGCTGCTTGTCTATGCACAGTGACACCCTTGCTGACACAGGACACAGTGGTGCCCCATGCTTGGCCTCCAAGGTTACTGTATCTTAGTTTACGCTTCTGAGGTCAGCAATTGCTCCCTCAAACATGGTTCTATGCCTGGTAGATGAATCTGGACAAGCTTCCAAGCTTCAGTCAAATGTAGTGCCATAAAGCATTATATTTGGACGAAGCCATCTTTTTTCACAAATGTTTAGGCCCAATCTACTTTTTTTTCACTTATGGTGAATTACCCTTGGATAATGAGGCCTTTGGTAGGTTTTCCGACTAGCAGACTTTTGTTGGTTCACGAAAGCCAACAAGTTGGTCCAAACCCAGCAAGGATTAACAACAACAACAATAACAAAAATGAACTTTAAAGCCTGAAAGGGCTTGTTAGTTTTCTTCAGAAAACCTTTTAACTCCTTATCAAATTGGCTTACTCTCCCAACAAAGTTTAGTGTATCATGGGATGTTATGGTGACAGGAATACTTTATCAATCACCTATCAGAACTGATTCCCAGGAAAAATGGGCCAGTTCACATTAGATGCACCTATCTAAGGATAGCTTTGATTTATGTGCAGCTTAGCCCTGCCTCAAAAAGGGGCCAAAGTTTTAATTTATTCAATGCCTGGCTCCCCATTTCATGCTCTAGTTACCTTTTACTGAAAAGATGGAGGAAAAATTGAGAACTACACTGGGGCCTCAAGTGTAAAGACATTGATTGATAGCTTGTGGGTCTTATACTGAACATTATGAAACCCTTTCAGGTCTAGAGTTTAAAATTTTTATGTTACATAATACATAAATAAAAACATAACATATTACTTTACTATAAAAGTGATTAGTGTAATCTGTACTCATATATGTGTAAGACTATCAAATTTTAAAAAGAAGTCAAACTGAAACAAATTCAACCAGTCAGAAATCAGCAAGTCTCCTATCAAAACACACTCACACACAAAGAGTTTTTTTCCCCCCCCAAAATGTGTTAGGTAAACTACAGTGATACTCAATATGATATAATGATAGCTATAATCCTAATAGGTCAATTCTAAAAGGAAACTACCTATGTTGAATATCTGATTAAAAAGTAATATTTTAGTCTGAACAAAAATGTTGATTATGAGATTGCAGTAAGATAGAAGCATCCTATTCAGGTGAGAATTCTAGGTTATCTAACATGACAAAGGGGGCAGATTTGGAAGAACACAAGTTGGCTCCTGTACCACAGTCTTCATCTCTAGAGAATATTTGGTAGCTGACTCACACATTGGTGGCCTATGGTGGTCAAATCGTGCTGACTGTCATATTTTCTTTAGGCAATATGGTGTTGTAAACATCTTGAATAATTTGCCCACATTTTCTAAATTGTGAGATTAAAAAAAAGAAATTTCTGAGTTTCTCCAAAAAGAGAATTAGCAACAATCACGGTAGTGCTGTATATAAGTCCCCATTAGGACCGCTTGTCTGTGATATGCCAGAAAGCAGTGTTTGTGGTGATTTTAAGTAAGCAGTGGTCTCTAGAGTTACACAGCATTCTGGTCCTTGACACCCCATTACTCATTTATGTTACCTAGGCAACTCATATTTAAGGACTCCGTATACCATAAACCATGTAAATCACTATTTCTCTTCTTTTCCCTATGGAAAACTGTCAATGTCTAAATGGAGCTCATTCAGGAGCACAAAAGAGTCACATCAGGTGAAGTCAGAACCAGTGAATCACCACAGTAATGCTTCAGAGTTGGTCAAATAGGAAAAAATGGAGGAAATTCATTTGGCAGGCAAAGATGACAAACAGAAATCCTCAAATAAAAATGGGTCCAGGAAGCAAGCTGGGGAGATCTACAAGGTATATTTGTTAAGAATAGGCAGGTTAGAAATGACCATAGTTATCCAGCAGCAGATTATTATTCAAGATCTAGGAAAATGGTTGAATTCCAGGAAGCTTGTCTGTGCAGAAATGGAATCAGCAACAGTACTGGGTTGAGGGGGGTAATTTCTAATTCTGAGAAACAAGACAGGATTCTTTCGTACTTTCAGAAGTCAAGAATGAAGCATGTAGCCAAAGCTGGGGTTTAGTTGCTGGTATTGCTGTGTGTGCTGGAAATGCTATATGCATATCAGATTAGGCAGATCTGGGGCCAAGCTTCCCAACTGAAAATCTTAAGCCCATTACATTATATGCCTAATTAGGAGCAGAACTAGTCAAATCCAAGAGCAAGGGTCACACACGCATCCCACATGGAGCCTCAGATGGTGATTATTGCACCCAGCCATGGAGGTTGGACTAAGAAGATGCAAAGGGCCTAAATGATGATTAGAGTCAGACTAAAAGAAAAGTGCTGATGATTTAAAATGCCCTGAAAACATTGTTGAAGAAGAATAGCCAACATTCTCTAATTGAAATCAGAGAGTTGTGTGGTTTCTTGTAACTTAATGCATTTCTTTATGTTCACATTGAGTCATTCCTCCTGAATTAATATAGACCTATGGGTCAAGAGTTTTCCTGAATGTTTCCAATCCTGAGTTAATCACCTTTTCTCCTTCTATTTTTTTATTGAGACAGAGTCTCGCTCTGTTGCCTAGGCTGGAGTGCAGTGGTGCGATCTTGGCTCACTGCAACCTCCGCCTCCCGGGTTCAAGCAATTCTCTTGCCTCAGCCTCCCAAGTAGCTGGGATTGCAGGCATGTGCCACCAAGCCCAGCTATTTTTTTTTCTTTTTTTTTAGTAGAGATGGGGTGTCACCATATTGGCCAGGCTGGTCTTGAGCTCCTGACCTTGTGGTCCGCCCACCTTGGCCTCCCAAAGTGCTGGGATTATAGGTATGAGCCACTGCGCCTGACCGTTAATCATCTTTTCTTATTAGGAAAACAAGAACATGTTCCAGATGCTATTCAGTTTGCACCCACATTCCCTAGGAACTGTGGGTTTGGATCGAGTGCCATATAAATGTGATGAGAAGATGAAGCAGCCTGAACACTTTGACCACCCACTGAGAAAGTAGTCTTCTCTGGGCAAGTGTACATACAGTACAGCTTAGCTATAACTCCTCCATCTGACTCTGATTTTATAGTACATTTCCTAAAGACTCTGAAAAATCACAAAATGAATAAGTCAACAGTTCTTTCCTTGACACTCTAATTACTTGAGCAAGTTATCAGTTACTTCTGCATTAATTCTTAGGACATCACATGACTAACTAGAATAAACATCCAAAGAGGGGCCAGGTCTAATACTAGCATTAACCATCAACATGGGTTAGAGACTACGGAAACAGCTCTAATTTCTATCTGTTCTAATTGACTAATAAAGTGTAATAAAAAATAATAGTAGCAACTATTATTACTCTTACATATTACTGACAATACACTAAATAGGTACTAGGGCCTCCTTCTCTTCTGAACACTGATGGCTTCATTACTAATTTGAAGGATTTTCTGGATTTGTGGAGACTTGTCCTATAGCTATAGTTGTATAACAAGGACCATTATCCAAAAATTGGAAATGAGGCAAAAAGTAGGGCAGCACATTTTTTCATTGTCTTCTGAGGTTTGTCCAAGAAAATTTGGGGGAATGTACTTTGTCCAGACTTAGTAAAGATACATGTTACATCTTACCTCACAGATTTTTCTCTGGTAGCAGTACAAATAATTTGTGTCTGGTTGAAAAGATAGCATCAAAGGCTATGATTTTTTGCCTTGCAGAATGTTAACCAAATTTGTATCTATTAGCAAATTCATTTCATTCTTTTGAATAATTGACTCTATACATATTCATTTCCAAATTCTCTCTTTAAACCTGCCTTACCATCTTGCTAGTTTTCTTATTACTGAGTTGAACAAAATATTTGACAGTATTCATTTTGTATTTGCATGAGAGTAATGTTCTTAACTTTCAAAAAATATAACAGATGTGGTGGAGGCGGTGCCATTGCTGCTCTTGTTGGCATTAAGCAACTTCTGCTTGGGTTTATAGTCCTGCTGAATACCACTGAAAAGGCCCTGGATTCTTCTACAGCCCAGAATTGGCAGTGGCAGCTGCTGGGTATACCATCAGAAGTAGAAAAATAATATTTTTTCTCTTCCGCTCATCTTCCAAGTTCTTAACAGAGTCACTGGAGCCTCCTCTTGGACAAGGTAACCAGAAGTAGGTTGACAAGAGAGTGTGGAAAATAAAGTTTGTAGACTTCTTGCTAACTATAATATTAGAAGGACCATGGAAAGGAAGGAATGAAGCAAATAATTGGCATGAGGAGGAAATGCAGATGAAAGAGGACACTAAAAACATCCCTTTATAAAATCTATTTTGTGCAGGTAATTATAAATCCCATTTTACAGGAAATATGGGCATAGAGAAGTTAAAGAACTTGCCCACAATTACACAGCTGCTATGTGGTAGAACTGGGATTTGGATGAAGGCTTCATTCTAAATATTGGCTGTTTACCCATCATGCTATATTACCTCCCCTATGAGGTGGGTGACAGGAGCTGGCAGTGCAATACGGCAGTATTGAGGAGACGAAACAGAGCTGATTGGAATCCAGGAACCAGTAATATTGGAAGCCTGAGCAGTTAGAAGTCTGTGGCTCCTAATATATCCCCATCCATCAGTTTGAAATTCCAATTCCAAACCTAGGAATGAAGAGAAATGAAAGTAAATAAATGAAATATAAGGCAAGTTACTAGATAGAGAATTAGGCACAGGAGAACAAGCCAATAATCCTTTATTAGTTAGGCACAGTTCAAGATTAGAAAGCCATGAGTCTAGGTTAAAATATTTAGTTAATTAATTGAAGCCAATGTTGGGTATTTCAGGGGATATTATAATTGCATCTTAGTTTGATTTCTTTTCTTCCTGTCATCATTCTGTAGTGATTAAGGACAAGGTGAACTCAGATGAATGTTTGCCCTCCCAAAAGAATTGGAAGGTTTCTAATACAAGAAGAACTCTGAGAGAATGAGCTTACATAAAAATACAGGCTAATGTCAGCATAGCCATGTTTAAATTCAATCTAGAATAGGAAAACATTTATCAATGAGATCTCTGATCCCTTATATGACTCACTTACTCATTGATTAACCTAAAAACATAAATTCACCACTAAATTTTTAATCCTGAGAATACAAAGATAAATCAAAATCACTCCTTGCTTTCAAAGTGCTTATGGTCCAGAAACTAGTCAAATATGTAGGCAGTGATCTATAATGTAAAGCAAAATTAAATCAAATAAATAAGTAAAAAATTATAGGACAAGGCCAGGTATGGTGGCTCATGCCTGTAATCCCATCACTTCAGGAGGCCAAAGCAGGTGGATCATTTGAGGTCAGGAGTTCAAGACCAACCTGGGCAACATGGAGAAAACGCGTCTCTACTAAAAATACAAAAATTAGCCAAGAGTGGTGGTGCACACCTGTAATCCCAGCACCTTGGGAGACTGAGGCATGAGAATCGCTTGAACCTGGGAGGCAGAAGCTTCAGTGAGCCGAGATTGTGCCACTGCACTCCAGCCTGGGCAACAGAGCAAGACCCTGTCTTGAAAAAAAAAAATGTGGGACAAGATTACATAATGTCTCAAATTCTCACTGAAGGGTGAGAGGGGCTTTTGGAAGAGATTCCTTTGTGGTGACTCCTTATTAAGGGATGATCATACTATTCATATGACTTGCATCTATTTTAAAAATTTTATAATATTTTGCGGACACTTGTCTACATCCCTACGTGTGAATGTATTTCCCTAATAGTTTTTGCTTTTAAAATGCATATCAATTTTTCAACACCAACACACACACACACACACACTAACTTTTATAATTGAGCTTAAAATGTTTGGATGTACCCACGGGGAAAATTATGGAGTGGGGTGAAGTAGGGAAGGAGATGAAAAGGTATCTCGAACTTTTTCCTTCATACATGATTACTTTGATTGATATTTTCAGGAAATCATGACATACCTTCATAATAAATTATCTTTATAAGTAATACCTCCTTTCCCAGATCGATATGATTCTGGCAGCAGAATGCGGTAGGACTGAGGACTGATGACAGGACATGTTGGCAAGCATGCTCTCTTGGAGCAATGGATTATGGAACTTGAGCTAATTGTGTTGGGTCCTAAATGCTTGAGTACTCAGGAATCTTTTGGCTGAAAACAATTGGAAAGTGAATTTAATCTGGTTTAAGCATAAAGGGAACTTATCCAAATTAACTGAAAAGTCCCAGGGAGTTGGCTTTTTCTGGCATAACTGAATCCTGGTACTTAAAAACTACCACCAGAAATATTTCTCTCTCCATGTCTTGTGTCTACTTTTCTCTAGCTGGGCTTAGTTTTCCAGCATGAAAATGGACACTTCAGTCCCAAATTAACATCCTACTGGGACAGGAATCCCAGCAGAAAGAGGGTTTTTTATTCCACTAAATTCTAGCAAAAGCCCCAGAGCCAGCTCTCTTTGGCCTGACTTCATCCATACACCAATCTAAGGGTTGTGATGGGCCATGTCTGCCTAATTTCTCCACACCTAGAGTATCTTCCTCTGATATGGGAAAAGAACAAAAGTCTAAAGGACATGCTTAAGACTGTTATCAGAAGGAAAATGGATTATGAGTGAGAAAACAACAGAAATGTCATTGAGCTCATCCACTGTACGTGTGAGACAAGGAGGCATGATTTTAAGGTCTTCATCATGAATAAGAAATGAGAGAGTCCAGTTTACAATACACTATAGTGTGGCGAATGGTTGGCTTCCTGCATATGTGACAAAAAAAATGACCTCAGAAGCACAGTAGATGATGAGTTATTTATAAGAAAATGCTGCTCTGGTTGTTTTTAAGATAACGAAAAAAATTCCATATTGCAAGATATGAATGCATATTCCCAGAATAGCTAATTTTCTCACAAGGAGATCCTTAGTGCTGGGAGAATCATAAGAAGAAATGTTCTCACTTGTGTACGCAGATGCCCCAAAGACTCCCTGTCATTAGAGAATGTAACTTTTTTTCTTTAAATTATAATAATTAGAATGTGCTCTGTTTCCCGTGAGCAGCAATCTACCTTCCCAGAATTGTGTCTACTTCTAGCTACCTCTCTTGCTTATTCATTCTCCTTCCCCATTCTCCTATTATTGATTCACTAACAAGACATTATGTTTGCTATAAAGTATAATGCAGCCACTTGCTAAGCAAGTATATACTTCCATTTGTCATCTGCCTCTTAGTTCATGTCTCCATCACCTTGGTTTCAGTTTTGAATGACTTTCTTTTCTCTTTCTTAATGTTGGTTTCAGCACTGGAAGCAGCTTTGTTACAGGGGGCTAAGAATTGTGTGTCTGCTGAAGCAGTTCTCCTAAGTAGTTGCTCCAGAAACAAGTCTGAAAGATTGTAAACAACACCACCACCACCACAAAAACAAAATCCGCCACAATCTGTGGGATAGAATCTGAGCTCATCCACTGCCTAATCATCTCCCCACCCACTGCCAGCACGACTACACCATCAGATACTGATTATGGTTCATTAAGAGTTGGCATATTTTTACTCATTATACCACTCATAACAGTTTAGAATATATAAAATACTATCCACTGCCTAAAGTAACTGTAGGGAAATAACTACACAGTACTCACATTTTTTCATTCTTTAGTGCCACAATTTTCTTTCCAGATACCTGTTGTGGAAGGGATGTGGGATTGAATAAAATAAGATTCCTTTCAACATTTTTTTTTTTTTTTTTGAAACAGGGTTTCGTTCTTGTTGCCCAGGCTGGAGTGCAATGGTGCGATCTCGGCTCACTGAAACCTTTGCCTCCCAGGTTCAAGCGATTCGCCTGCCTCAGCCTCTTGAGTAGCTGGGATTACGGCATGCACCACCATGCCAGGCTAATTTTGTATTTTTATTAGAGATAGGGTTTCTCCATACTGGTCAGGCTGGCTTTGAACTCCTAACCTCAAGCGATCCACCCAGTTTGGCCTCCCAAAATGCTTGGAGTACAGGCATGAGCCACCGCACCTGACCCCTTTCAGCATTTTTAACACTGACATTCTAATGTAGCTAACTATGGTTCTATGAATTCACACTAAAATCTAGCTTGACTTTTTTCCTCAGTGCATATCTATAACAGCCTCTTGCCACACTTAAGGTCTTATGGTTTTTAGAAAAATAAATCATAGAAGGTTTGCTGGAGTATCACTGATAATTAGAAATAAAATAAATTTATCAACGTAAATTTTACTTTGTGAACTTGTGTCTTTCATTTTTAATCATATTTCTATGTAATGTATTGTAAAATACTCTAATGGCTAATTTTGGACAAGGACTAACCTCTTGATGCTTCAGTTTCTCATATGAAAAAAAAAGTAGCTACTAATATTTACTCAGCATATGTGCAGGACTGTTCTGAAGATTTATCATGGGAATGTAGATTAAAAAGGTTTTGTGAAGTTATAAACTACATATAACTATTTTAAATTATAAATACTTATAAAATATGGTTTGAATCCAGACCATAAGTTCCTTAGGGAAAAGCACTAGGTCTAGTTTGTTCGACACAGTGCCTGATACAATAGACATATTTCTCTCAAAAAATATTTGTAAATGAATTGATGATTTTCCTGGTCTACTTAGGAGTAGGCTAGGGTTAAGGGTTGAATTGTGTTCCCCAGAAAGAGATGATTGAAATCCTAAATCCTGGCACCTCAAGACCCTGGAAATAGGGTCTTTGTAGGTATAATGAAGTTAAAATAAGGTCATACTGGATTAGAGAGGGTCCTAATTTAATGACTAAGGTCCTTATCAGAAGAGCGATATTTGGACCCAGAGACAGAGAGAAGGCTATGTGAAGATAGAGGCAGAGATTGAAGCAATGAATCTATGAGTCAAAGAACACCAAGGATTGCTCGCCATCACTGGAGGTGAGAAGAGTGAAGGAAGGATTCTCCCCTAGAGCCATTAGAAAGAGCATGACCCTGCTAACACCTGAATTCAGACTTCTAGCATCCAGTACCAGCAGAGATTAAATTTCTGTTGTTTTAAGCCACTAGCTTGTGGAAAATTGTTATTGGAACCCTTAGGAAGGTAACATAGCAAGCGCCCCAAACAATGTGGTACATGTCCGTGATGATGTAGGGGATCAGTATTTGATCTCAGTCTTTACACTCAGGCTTTTTATTTCAGAGAAAATTTGATTTACCTTGACTTACTTTGAATGAATGAAAAAAATTAACCCTATTTAATAACAGAGATGCCTTTATCATCACACAGGAAAATAACAATATCTATTAAGCATCATTTGCAATTAGTCTCTTAGATAATATAATTCTAAGCCCCCACAACTGCCTAAATCATATAGTTTTCTGCCAATCACTTTCATCGAAACCATTTCTCAACATATACTCCTTAAATGACAGTAGGCCAACAACTTTATATAATTCTCAAAAGAGAAATGGTTGATCATCGCACAAGTCATGTTTTCAGATACTTTCTCTTTCTAAAAATAAATATTCTTATTTTCCCTATGGAACTTTCTGGCTACCATCTGTCATTTTCATAACTTGGATAGTTAACAACTGCTTACCTGTAGCAGTTAAACGTGATAAGCCAAGAAACTATGGTATAACTCTGTCCCCAAACACTTAGTGAGCACATAGAGATTTGAAGACTAAATTTGCCTTCTAAGAGAGTTTACCTTTGGTCCACAGATTTTGTAGGGCAATATAATTGGTACGTTCATGTCACGGACATCATTAATCAGAAATGAGGGAACTTGATCGTTAAGACAGCTTTAAGCTCTGTATCAACAAAATGTTGCTATCATGATTGAGATACAGCCTTTCCTCTTTTTTTTTTCAATGCTAAAATGGTACTAGTGATTCACAAATCACACTTATCAGGCACTCCTAACTTTTCAATTTAGTTTTTCAAATAGAAGCACATACTTTATATTAGAAAATCCCAACTGACAGTTTTTTCTTTGCAAAGGTACTTACGAACTATTATACAAATATAAAAAGTTCTCCATAGGTTCATCATAGAATAGAATTTATAAAAACTTCTATCTGGGTACCCAATTAATATTTAAGAACATTTCAAATATGCCAAATTTTTTCATGAATTATGCATTGTTTTATATTTCTATAATCTCCTTACTTTCTTTGAAATATGAGCTTTAAATCTTGCCCTGATTCCTCCAGTTTTTGATATGGCATTTTTATTTGAATCATTTTCGAGTTCTAGCTTTTTCCAAAAAATAAACAAAATATGATGATTTGCTAAAATTAGAATGAAGCTTTTAAAAAGTCTAAAACTGCCTTAAGTCACACAAAGTTTTTTTGATGTTTTTCTTTATGCATATAAGTTCTAATATTGTGTGATGGCATTTTATTTTTTTGAACAGGATTGTCACAAGTCTGAAGAATATATTAGGTTTCATTTTCTAAAACCCTTTTGCTCAGAAAAACAATACTTTTCAGGCCAATATCCAGGTTGACCCACATCAACTCCTCCACTAAAAATATAGCATATTATTATATTTTTGTCCCAACAAACATAAAAAAATGGTAAGGCTTTGTTTTTCAAGTTATTTTGTAATCATTTGTTTACCTATGCCTGTAATCCTACTTAGGCAGTATATTTATGCAAGATATTACAATAAAAAGGGGGCAAGGACAATGTAAGATGGGGTTGGAGGATAATTTTACAATTTATTAATATATGAATGTTTCTCATTACAAAAAATTATGTTAACAACATTTTCTTCAATATTATAATTCAAGGAAACACTTGCAACATCTACCTTTTGGTAAAATAATTAATATTTTTTTTTTTTTTTTGAGATGGAATCTTGCTCTGTCACCCAGGCTGGAGTGCAGTGGCATGATCTCAGTTCACTGCAAGCTCTGCCTCCCAGGTTCACAGCATTCTCTTGCCTCAGTCTCCCAAGTAGCTGGGACTATGCCCACCACCATGCCCAGCTAATTTGTATTTTTTTTTTTTTGTATTTTTAGTAGAGACGGGGTTTCACCTTGTTAGCCAGCATGGTCTCTATCTCCTGACCTTGTGATCCGCCCACTTCGGCCTCCCAAAGTGCTGGGATTACAGGCGTGAGCCACCGTGCCCAGCCAAGAATTATTTTTAACAATATGCTTGGGAAACTATTTGAAAAGCATCTCCAATGTAATAAGTTTTACATTTTGTTTTATCTAATCAATGCTGAAATAAATGAACCTCTGCTTCATTCCTTCATTTTTGAAATTGTATCAATACATCAAAGAAATGAGAGATATTTTGATTAAACTATTACTCTGACTAGAAAAGATAATATTGCTGATAAAGTTTTTCAAAAACTCATTAGAGTTTAGCAAACTGGGTTTTTAAAAATTATAGACTTCGATATAGAAAAAAACTTAACTAATTTGATCACAAGGGTAATTGTGAGAAATACGCAGATGTATTTTTAAAGTCCTTTTTGTTTTGTTTATAAGAGATTTTTCATTAAATCTCTTAAATCCTTAAGTCACCTGTTTTACCAGTTCTATTGCTTTCCTACAGAATGTCACTACTTATTCAAAACTTTACTTACAGGCAAAAAAGCATAGTAAAACCATAGTCAAAATTTATGTCACCTATTTCCTGAATGTCAACTAAATCTTACAAGTTACACTCCCAGTAAGAGGTAAAGGAGTATTCTCCTTCCATATCTTTTCCCACCTCTCCATTCTGACTGACCCTATGTTAAAATCCATTTCCTCCCATTTTCTCCTTGGTGTTCCTCTTGGCTGTTACTTTGCCCCATTTTGACCCTTTCTCATCTTTACGGATGAAGATTTCCAGACTTAGAGAGGTTTAAGCAACCTACTCAAAGTTATAAAATTAGTAAGTGTTCACATCATTCTGTGTGACACCGAAACTTTTACTCTTTCTAGTATTTCAAAGAATTCTCCAGCAAGAGTGATTTCACTTACCCTTGTGTGTTGGATGCCAAAAATAAGTACAACAGAGCAGTGCCTCTCAAACTTTAACGTGTATACAAATGACCTAGGAATCTTGTTAAATCAGATACTGATCAGGAGCCCTGGCCTACAGTGGAGCCTGAGGTTCTGTATTTCTGAAGAGCTTCCAGTTCCTGATGAGGCTGCCATACTTTCACTAGCAAGGCCTTATGAAACCTAGCAGAGGTTAGATATGGTTTTTAAATCTACTATTTAATTTTATTCACTAGTTTCCCTACAAACACTGCAGTTTTTAGTGAATGTTATTTCTTCTTGAATATATTTAAATGATGATCACAATAAATCTAATATTTCCCATTTATTATTTCAGTAAAACAAATGAGATTGAAATAAAGAAATTAATATTCAAGAGTATTAACTCATCGGCCAGTTCATTGCAGTGGAGCTGGTGGAGCCATCATTAATAAATGAGTTGAAGGAGACAGTGGGGACCCAGCAGACAATTTTGAACATGTGCTGTCACAAAGAATATAATGAGCAGCAAGGGAATAACTTCGATAGTTACTGAAGGAGATGCAAATCACTATAGGGCAGATTGGAGAGCAAGTATGAAAGCAGGAAAATGGTTGTGTTCTTGAAGAAGCATGGAGTGGGGGCAGGTGGCAGCAGGTAAGGATGGGGAAAATACCTTCAAGAACTAGACAAACCTAAGTTGGAATCTTGACTTTGCCACCGATACTAGGCATATGACTTTGAGCAAATCTCTTATCATCACTGAACTTAGTTTTCTAATCAGCAAACATCTACTTTTCAGTGTTATTGTTAAGATTAACAGAATAATGGATGTAAAAGAACCCAACACATAATAGCCAAGCCATGAATTGATGTGTCTTTTGCTATGTCTGCCTGAATGTGATATGCTACATGCAGATTTTAGGCACATATCTTTCCTTGAGGGTTTTTTCCCCCAGATTTTTCTTTCTTGCCCCCTCTCTGAAGTTTCTGTCTAATTGTCCTCAGCACCAAATAGTTTCGAAGAATGGGATGCTGAACAATTAATCCAGTCCTAGAGAAGGCATGTTCAGCTGGTATCTGGGTCAGTCAACACCACGCTTACATTTGCACATTTATTATGGTACCACGGATTGTAAATATTTCACCAATTATTCCAGTTGGGACTGGGTCCATCCCTATAGTCATTAAATCAAGTCTGCTTTGTTTGGTCAGAAAGCATTACTTGACATATTTGTGCAAAATAAATTTTGCATGTGTTTACAGTGCAGAGAGAAACCAGGAACTTTAAATAATGAGCAACTGAAATTCTGAAAATGATGAATTCCATCATTTTTAAAGCATATCCTTTAATGAATTTCTGTTAGCATATGATATTTAGATCTATAGTCTTACTTAGCATGAATAAGTTTTCTTGGCACCAATCTCCTTTTTCTCAAATCTATGAGAACTGAAGGTAGTCCTTCCGCGCTATTTTGGATGCCATTTTAACTGATGAGCAATAGGGCTTGAAGAGGAGGGTGGAAGTAGGAAGCTGGATCTAGGGATCACTAGTATGCTCGCCAAAACAACAAAGTGATTTGAGCTTCCCTATCCAGAGATTGGAAATTTGGGGGAATAATGGGAATGTTTTATAGCCTCTGGATTAAGGAGGATGGAGAGAAATGACCTTTCTGGGAAGATATGTCCAGCTACCTTATGGAGACAGTACTAAAGTTTTTTAGAACTTCTTGTCTGTGAGTAAAGCAGGCAATTCTGGATGTCCAAGAGCCTAGGAAATATAACATCACTAAATGAACTTCCCACCTTGAATTCACTGATTTATCCATTTCCTTTGTATCTTTCTCTTTCTTTCTTTGCCTTCATCCTTATCTAGCTAAGATTCCACAACTCAGTATCATGATTTCCTTTCCCTTCTCCTCTCCAATCACCCCTCTCTGACAAAACCCCATTCTGAATGAACCCACTACACATCTTTGCTGAGCCTTTACTAAGCAGCTAAGTGGGTGGCAGAGAAGAACTACATCCCCCAGGCAGAATTACATTGTTCCCCTGCCTCAACCAAGCCTTTGACATTGCTCAGGAATCTGTTTTTTCAGTAAGTTTTATCTTCATCATTAGTAACTACCAGTTTACACTTTCTTTATTCTTCTCTGACTTCCCCTCCCCTCTTCCCACCATTGCCATTACCTGCTCCGGACATTGGCTAAGACATTCTAGAGTAAACAGAGGTTATCTATTCTTTCTACTTTGACACCAAATCTGCAATGCACTTTGTATCTAATTTCCAACCCTTTTTCATAGATGGCCTTTGTAATAAACAGAATTTTGTTTTCTCAAATTCTTATGTTGAAGTTCTAACCCCCAGTATCTCAGACTGACTGTATTTGAAAATAGAGGCATTAAAGTGGCAACTAAGGTAAAATTAGGTCATATGAGTGGGTCTTAATCCAATATTACTGGTGACCTTATAAGAAGAAGAGATTAGAACAAAGATAATACTTACGCTGAAGGAAAAACAAGTGAGGTCGCAGTGTGAAGGTGGCCACCTGCAAGATAAAGAAGTGAGGCCTCAGAAAAATCCAAATCTACTAATAGCTTGATCTTGGACTTCTAGCCTCCAGAGCTATGAGAAAAAGAGTTCTGTTGTTTAAGCCATTCAGTCTGTGGTATTTTGTCATGACAGTTCTAGCATACTAACATAGTCTCATTCAAGACCCATCTTAAATGTTTCTTTCTCAGAGAGAAAAGACATCCCAATCAACATTAAGCTTCATTATTATATTTTGAATGTTCTATATTTTTCTTCACATTATTTATCACTAGTGGCAATACTATACTTATTTGTTTATTGTCTCTCTCTCTAGATTTTAAGATCTATGGGGATGGGAGACAGGACCAGTGGCAGCATCAAGGGGTGGGGAAGTAGCAACCCTCCAGTAGTATTGCCCCGTGTGTGTGTGTGTGTGTGTGTGTGTGTGTGTGTGTGTGTTTGAGATGGAGTCTCACTCTTTCGCCAAGGCTGGAGTGCAGTGGCACCATCTCAGTTCACTGCAACCTCCACCTCCTGGGTTCAAATGATTCTCCCGTCTCAGCCTCCTGAGTAGCTGGGATTATAGGTAAATTAGTTGTTAATTTTTGTATTTTTAGTAGAGATGGGGTCATTTTTGTATTTTTAGTAGAGATGGGGTTTCACCATGCTGGCCAGGTTGGCCTCGAACTCCTGACCTCAGGTAATCTGCCCACCTCAGCCTCCCAAAGTCTGCCCCATGTATATTTGATAGAAAAAATCGGCATTTTATTAGTGCTGTGTAAAGTTTTACGCAAAACAAGATTCAAGACAAGTTTCCTGCCCTCCTTGCAACCAGATTTTACCTAAGCCTCTTTTACATAGAAGTTATAAAGCTGATTCTAACTGGGCCAATGTGTGTGATTCACTGCTGTATTCCTAGTACCTAACACTATTCCAGGTACATAGCATTGGATCAATAGATTTTTTTTTTCTGGAAGAAATTAAGGAAGAAAGGAAGGAGGGAAGAAAGGGGAAGAAGTTGAGACCATAAGGAAAAACAATTACCTGCCATAGAGATGTCTCAGATATAGCTGACTGTGAGGTGAGCAGACAACTTTCCACTCAGGGTTTTAACTTGGGGTCTGTGGATGTGAATCACAGTGAGTCTATTAAGTTTCTTGTGATCATGGATTAACTAAGAGGCCTGGAGGCTCATTAGGTAACTAATTTTACTTTAGTTACCACTTTAAAGCCTCTGTCTCCAACTGATTTGCTTTTCACCTCTGGACATATTTGGTTAAACATTATTCTAGGTGTTTATGAGGGTATTTACGGATGAGATTAACATTTGAATTGTAGACTGAGTAAAACAGGTGGCCCTCCTCAATTTGGGTGGGCCTCACCTAATCCATTGAAGGCTTGAATAGAACAAAACATGGAATAAGAGAAAATTTGCTTTTCCTACCTATCTTCAAGCTGGGACATCAGTCTTCTCCTGGCTTCAGACTTGGACTCAGGCTGGAACTTACACCATTAGCTGTCCTGGGTCTCAGGCCTTTGTACTTAAACTGGAAAGGGAACTATACCATCATCTCGCCTTGGTCTCCAGATTGCAACTGTAGATGCTAGGACTTCTCAGCCTGCATAACCACATGAGCCAGTTCCTTATAATAAATGTCTCTTTCTATCTCTCTACACACATACACCCCTCATATTGGTTTTGTTTCTCTGAACAACCCAGACTAATACAGGCACCTAGGAAATGCTATATTTGTGGATTCTTAAAGATCAAAGAGAACTTAGAAGCTATTTTAATCCTAAAGCCAATTATTACCACATGAATAGCCATCAGAGTGAATTCCTACAATTTGAGACAGATTGTATAAGAAGAGTGCTTGCCAATGCAACAAAGTTTCTTGAAAATTTTATGTAGAATGTTCCACATATGCAGTTCCATATATGTATCTGTACATTTATCCATAGTGAGGCTAGGTTTTCATCTGTATTTTTTAAACTTTTTTTTTAACAGAAAATGTAAAACATACACAAATGTAGAGAGAACAGTATTATAAACCCCATGTACCCTTCACTCAGCTTCAACAATTAACTTATGACCAATATTAATCTTCACCACCCTCTATTATTTTGAAACAATTCCCAGACATTTCATTTTATGAATAAATGTCAAACAACTAATTTACAAATACATTTTTAGAACAGAACCCTCTGCTGATTGGAAGATTGCCTGTATTTCCACCTCATGTTGAATAACGGATTTATTAATTTTCCACTCTCTCTTTCTTATGGACATTCTTCTGCCTACTTAATCACCCTGCCTACTACTTAGCCACATTTTTCTAATTATGTAGACTATTCTGAACAGAGGGCAAAATTTTGGTTCTGTTATTAAGTATGTGACTCTGGGCAAGATTTTAGCTCTCTTTGTCTCAGTTTCTTCATCTGTAAAATGAAAAAATATTTGAGGATTTTTTCCTGGCAGTCAACAAGCTAGCAACTATTATTATTATTGTTGTTATTATAATTATTATTTAATGTGGGAGCTGGCACTAGAATATGCAGGTGAAAGTAATGACTCATCTGCAATTCTTGTAGTAACATCAACAGCTGGGTGCTTAGCAGGTACTCAGAAAATGCCACTAAGAAGCAAAGAAATCATCCTTTCCTCTTTCCATCTAGAGAATGCCATGTGCCCTCATGTGCCCTTATAATAGCTTTCTCCAGTGTCAAGGGGATAACGGGGCAGACTGATCCCCTCTCTAATGGCATGCAGTTAGAGTCTCAGCTTACATCTGCTGATAAATTATAGAGCAAGCCAACAGATCCTGCCTGCAGTCAATTATCCAAGGTCCATGATTCTCAATCTTCAAAGGGGCCCTCAAAAGGGACTATGTAGCAGCAGATATGAAAGCAAATGGAGAAGTAAAGAAAAAACAATTCCATCTGTCAGACTGATGATGGATGCTGTCCAAACCTGTGAACAAAACCTGAAGTGCTAATTCTATGCGCTGCTGATGCCTTTAATTATGCGACTTTGACAGATGGAAAGATCATTATGCAGTTTTTATTTAAGAAGCTCATGCAACTGTAGTTTTTGTGCCAAGGGTAATCAGTCACATTAAAGAATTTGCCAGAAAGTATAACTCTACCTTATTTATAGCTTACTAGGTCCTAATTATGTCTCCTAAATGGACAGTCCAATAACAAGGCAAACACAAAATATACATGACTGCAAATTACTACACAGCGGTTACATGTCAGAACAGGCAGCCATTTTCAAACCACACAATTATTTCTCATCAGGCAATACACAGTAAACACACTGCAGATAATGCCATGTTGAGTTAGAATTTCAAAGGTCTGAAAAGGGTTTCTTTCTTAGTCATGATTTCAGCAAGGCCTCCAGAAAGTTACGGAACAATCACTGTTTGATCCCCTTTGTGTAGCTCATACCTATTCTGATTCTGAGGATTTTCACCAGCTTTTCCTCCTAGTTACCTGAAGTATTGCCTTTAGCGTCACCTGCATTGATGTTTCACTTAGCCCTGAAAACCACCCTACTAAGATACTTTTAGCTTCTTTTCTCTGATGTTGCTACTTGGGTGAGGCTCTGTTCTACTCATCCTATCCCCATCTCCTTATCACGGGCTTTTTCAAAATAGGAGACCTAGAGATCTCGAACGTGAAAGGGACCATGGCTGTATAACTTCTAGGTGGTTATCGAGTAGTAAGGGAAGTATCTTTTTGGTTCCATGGCTGCCACTCAGTCCAGGCCTTTATCATCATAAAGTTATTACAGTTTCATGGCCACAGCCTTCTCACTCCCTCCCCTCCTGACTCAACCTGAATACTCTTGCCAGATGGGTCTTGTTCAAACACAATTTTTCACACATTTTCCCTTGTCAAAAACCTTTAATGGATCCTTTGCCCCTAGATTAAGCCTAAAGTCTAGCGTTCAACTTCTTTATGACCTGCCCACTGTTGACCTTTCTGCTCCTACCTCTCTGCTTACATATACTGTCTGCTCTAACCATAATGGAGAGCTCACCATTTCCTGGCTTCTCTCTTCTAATCTCCATTCCTTTGCACATTCCCATTTCTCTGCCTCAGACACCTTCCAAATAATCTTTACTTATTTGAACCCTAGTTTTCCTTTACGATTGAGGCAGGAGGACTCCAATGTGTCCACCTTCAATGCCATTTTGAATGCTGGCCACTTGTGAAGATATTACATTCATTTGTTATTTGGAATATTTTAAATTGGTATCCTTTCTTTTTATATTCCCAATTATTTTCTTTCCAAATAGACTGTTAGTTTATACGTATAAACAACATACATATCTTGCTAAATTATAAGGTACTGAAGTTTGGAACTCTGAGAAGCAAAATACTGTAACATGAAAACATGAGGATTAGCCTCAAATAGATTAAAATTCTGACCCTGGCCCTTATGAACTGTATGCCTCTAGATGAGTTACCTAAACTCTCTGAATCTCAGTTCTTTCATCTATAAAATATGGATAACGGCTTTCTATCTTAGAAGGCTGTTGTAAGAACTAAATGGCATAATGAATTAAATGTCCACAATAAATTAGAGCTATTAGGATATTAAATCTATCTTGTACCTTGAAAGCTGAGCACAGTGACTGGTAAATAGTTGATATTTAATAGACATTAATCAAATTCAACTGCATTTATGCTTTCAGCATTTAGCTCTGGCTACTGCCCCTACTGATATTAGATAATGAATCTTTTCAACTTAGTTGCGCTTTTTTTCTTTTTATAGCTGTAAAACCAATTTTATTAAACACTGTTTTATGATGCAATTTTGAATTTTTTTTTCTTTTTTTAAATTATGCTTTAAGTTCTAGGGTACATGTGCACAACATGCAGGTTTGTTACATATGTATGCCTGTCCCATGTTGGTTTGCTGTACCCACTAACTCGTCATTTACACTAGGTATATCTCCTAATGCTATCCCTCCCCCCTCCCCCTACCCCACAACAGGCCCCGGTGTGTGATGTTCCGCTTCCTGTGTCCAAGTGTTCTCATTGTTCAGTTCCCACCTATGAGTGAGAACATGTGGTGTTTGGTTTTTTGTCCTTGCGATAGTTTGCTCAGAATGATGGTTTCTAGCTTCATCCATGTCCCTACAAAGGACATGAATAGTTGTGCTCGTTAAAATCAAGAATAAGGGCTGTTGAGAACTTAAATATTAATATTATAAACTTTTATATCATTATTAAAAATATCTTCAGTTATGAACATGTAGATCTAAGTGGAATGTAGACCTTAATGGAGTTTAAGTGATGGAAAAGATTCTTGACAGCTCGGTTAAGATGTGCCTGCTGATGTTGCAAACTGGATACAAGAGAAAAAAGTGCCACATAAATTTCAGTAAAATGAACAACTTGCCTGTAGAAAGGAAGATTTTAGGGAGAAGAGAATGGGAAGGAGAAGAAGAGCTTCAGAAGTTGGGGAGGGAGATTGTTATAGTGGGGACAATTAAGATAGAGGATACTTGGGTTCTAGTTCAATTTTTAGCTTAAAACTAGCTCTTCACATTGGACACTTCTTTTAAATCCAGGGGGTTGGATTAAATCATAATTTTACAAACTTCAGTCATCTGGGAACCATCTTGATTTTTTCCATATCTGAGAACCATGTTGTTGTGCCGAATCTCTATTAACTTCAATAGGGAAGACTCCTGGTTCAAGATGCTGAAGAAGAGACCCAAAGCCAGCAAATGAGACGTGTAGTTTTATTAGGGGCTTATATATGGGGGAGAGAGTTCAGCAGCAGTGGACTAGACAGGAGAACAACCTCGCATACAGTACAGTGACGGCAGGCTGGACAATGTATCTGCCTTTCACACAGTGCAGTGGTGGTGGAATAGACAAAATAACTGCAAGGTCTAATGACGGTGGGCTGGGCAGAAAAATTGCAACCACCTGCCAACAGCACGCAGGTTATATGGTATTTTTCACTTGACACTTTCCTCTTAATTACTTCCACCTGGCAATCTTCATTTAACCCAAAACTCAGGGCCTCAATCCTCTGTATGGCCCATGTTCCATGGGACAAGTTGGGGGCTCAAATGTTCCTCATAGACAAGAAATGAATCTTTGGGTTGTCCACTTCCATATTCCCTAGCTCAGAACACACGTTTAGGTGCATCTGCCATACAGGGTCATTCTAAGAGTATGCTTAAGTTATTGCCATCAGGTGTGTTTACCCGACACACATGACCTATTATTTACTTAATACTTTCTTTAAATTGATTCACTTGAATAACTGGGAGGGTGGAACAAGATGGCCAAATAGAAGCCACCTACAATAGTCCTCCCCTCAGAATGATTGAACCAAATTGAACAACTATCCACCAAATTGACCAATTATTCACACAAAAAAGCACCTTCCCAAGAACCAAAAATGAGGTGAGTTATCATAGTACCTGGTTTTAAGTTAATATCACTGAAAAAAGCACTGAAGAGGGTAGGAAAGACAGTTTGAATTGCTTACCCCATCCCCTGGAAGCAGCCACGTGGTGTGGGGAAGAATCTTTGTGCTTCGCAGAGGGAAACCATAGATTGTAGGACTTTGCATTGGAACACAGTCCTGCCCTGTTATTGCAGAAAGCAACACTGGGCAGGACTCAACCAGTCACCACGGAGGGTGCTTTTAGACCAGCCCTAGCTAGAGGAAATTGCCTATCCCAGCAGTCAGAACCCAAGTTCTGTAAAGTCTTTCCACTGTGGGCCAAAGCACTCTGGGGTCCTAAATAAACTTGAAAGGCAATCTAGGCCACAAGAACTGCAATTCCTGAGCAAGTCCTGGTGCTGTACTGGGCTCAAAGCCAGTGGATCTGGGGGGGCACATGACCAAGTGAGACACCAAACAGAGCAGCCAAGGGAGTGCTGATGTCACCACCCCCCAATCCCAGCCAGTGCAGCTTTCATCTTCAGGAAAGGCTTCTTCTCTCCACTTGAGGAGAGGAGAGGAGGGGCAAGAGTAAAGAGGACTTTGTCTTGCAGCTTAGGTAACAGCTCAGCCACAGTGAGGTAAAGGACCAAAGGGGCTTCTGAGGTACCCGATTCCAGGCCATAGCTCTTGAACAGCATTTCTGAACCTGCCTTGGACCAGAGGGGACCCCACTGCCCTGAAGACAGTATAACAGGTCATGATTCACCACAAGCTGACTGTAGAGGCAGAACTTGGGCCTTGAATGAACATTGGTAATAGTCAGGCAGTACATGTTATGGGCCTGGGACAGTGGTGACTATGGGGATGGAATCCTTCTGCTTAACAAAAGGGGAAGTAAGAGTGGGAGGGGCTTTGTCTTGCAGCTTGCATGCCAGGTCAGCCATAGTAGAATAGAGCACCAGGTAGATTTGTAAAATTTCTAACTCCATGCTCTGACTCCCAGACTATTTCTCTGGACATGCTTCCCTGAAGAGAAGGACACAAGCCTGACTGGCTTCACCACCTGCAGATGGTAGAACCCTAGAGTTTTGAGTAAACATAGGCAATAACCAGGCAATTGTTGCTGTGGTCCTTAGGCAAGGCCCATTGTGCTGACTTTAGGTCTGACCCAGCAAAGTCCCAGTGGTGGTGGCCACAGGGGTGCTTGTGTCACCCCTCCCCCAGCTCCAGGCAGCTCAGCACAGACAGAGACTCTGTCTTTTGGGGGAGAAAGTAAGGAAAGAAAACAAGAGAATCTGTCTGGTAATCCAGAGAATTCTTCAGGATTTTATCCAAGACAATCAAGGCAGTACCTCTATGAGTCTGCAAGAACCACAGCATTACAAGGCTTGCAGTGCCCCCAATGCAGATATGGCTGCGGTGACCAAACACTTAGATCACAACACCCAAGTCCCTTCAAATACCTATAAGGCCTTCCCAGGAAGGACAGGTATGGTATGATCAGGCTTTGTGTCCCCACTTAAATCTCATTTTGAATTGTAATCCCGATAATCCCCACGTGTCAAGGGAGAGACCAGGTGGAGGTAATTGAATCATGGGGACGGTCTCCCCTACGATGTTCTCCTGAGAGTGGGTGAGTTCTCATGAGATCAGATGGTTTTATAAGGTGCTTTTCCCCCTTCGCTCAGCACTTCTCCTTCCTGCCACCTTGTGAAGACAGTGCCTTCCTTCAACTTCACCTTCCACCGTGACTGTAAGTGCCCAGAGGCTTCCCCAGCTGTGCTGAACTATGAGTTGATTAAATTTCTTTCCTGTATAAATTACTCAGTCTTAGGTAGTTCTTTATAGCAGTATGAAAACGACTAATACAGGGTACAAACAAGCCCAGACTGCAAAGCCTACAATAAATACCTAACTCTTCAATGAACAGACATTGATGAACATCCACAAGCATAAAGATCACCCAGGAAAACCTGACCTCAACAATTGAATTAAATAAGCACCAGTGACCAATCCTGGAGTGACAGAGATATGTGATCTTTCAGACAGAGAATTCAAAACCACTCTTTTGAGGAAACTCAGTTTTAAGATAACACAAGGAAGAAATTCAGAATCCTATCAGATAATTTTAACAAAGAAACTGAAATAATTAAAAAGAATCAAGCAGAAACTCTGAAGTAAAAAAAAAAATGCAATTGACATACTAAAGAATGCATCATGGTCTTTTAATAGCAGAACTGATCAAGCAGAAGAAAGAAATAGTGAGCTTCAAGACAGGCTATTGGAAAATACACAGTCGAAGGAAACAAAAGAAAGAATTAAAAACAATAAAGCATGCCTATAAGATCTAAAAAATAGCCTCAAATGAGCAAATCTAAGAGTGATTGTCCTTAAAGAGGACATAGAGAGGGATAGGAGTAGAAATTTTGTTCAAAGGGATAGTAACAGAAAACTTCCCAAAACTTAGAGAAAGATATCAATATTCAAGTACAAGAAAGTTACAGAACACAAAGAAGATTGAACCCAAATAAGACTCCCTCAAGGCATTTAATAATGAAACTCCCAAAGGTCAAGGATAAAGAAAGGATTCTAAAAGCAGAAAGAGAGAGAGAGAGACAAAATGGTTCTCTAATACATCTATCAGCCCACTTCTCAGGGGAACCTTACAGGACAGGTGAGAGTGACATGACATATTTAAAGTGGTGAATGGAAAAGCAAAGTAACTTGCAGTAATATATCCCGTGAAAATATTCTTCAAAAGTGAAGAAGAAACACTTTCCCAGAAAAACAAAAGCTAAAGGATTTCAAAACCAGACCTGTCTTACAAGAAATGCTAAAGAGAGTTCTTCAATCTGAAGGAAAAATACATTGATGAGCTATAAGAAATCATTTAAAGGTATAAAACTCACTGGTAATACTATGTACACTGAAAAAGGGAATATTATAACACTGAAATTGTGGTGTATAAACTACTCATATCTTGAGTAGTGAGATGGTTTGGCTGTGCCACCACCCAAATCTTATCTTGAATTGTAGTTCCTATAATCCCCATGTGTTGTGGAAGGGACCCAGTGAGAGGTGATTGAATCATGGGGGCGGTTACCCTCATGCTGCTGTTCTCATGATAGTGAGTGAGTTCTCATGTGATCTGATGGTTTTGTAAGGGGCTTTTCCCCCTTTGCTCAGCACTTCTTGTTGCCTCCATGTAAAGAAGGACATGCTTGCTTCCCCTCCCACCATAATTGCATTTCCTGAGGCCTCCCCAGCCATGCTGAACTGTGAGTCAATTACACTTCTTTCCTTTATAAATTACCCAGTCTCATGTGTGTGTTTATTAGCAGTGTGAGAATGGACTAATACAAGTAGAAAGATTAAAAGATGGGCCAATCATAAATAATAACTATAGCAACTTTTAAAAGTAGACAGTAAAATGAGATATAAATAGAAACAACAAAAAGTTTAAAAGTTGAAGGATAAAGTTAGAGTTTTAATAGCTTTATCTTTGCCTATTTGTTAGCTTGCTTATGCAGTCACTGTTAAGTTGACATCAGTTTAATATAATGAGTTATAAGACAGAATTTGCAAGCTTCATGGTAACCTCAAATAAAAAAAATCATACAACAGATACACAAAAAAATAAAAAGCAACAATTGAAACATATCATCAGAGAAAATCACCTGATAGAAGGAGAAGAAAAAAGGAATAGAAGACCACAAAACAACCAGAAAACAAATAACACAATGGCAGGGGTAAGTCCTTATTTATCAGTAATAATTTTGAATGTAAATGGACTAAACTCCTGAAAGACATAGTGACTGAATGAATAAAAAAATTAATAAAAACAAGACCCAGTGATCTGTGTGGCCTGTAAGAAACAGATTTTACTTATAAAGACAGACATGGACTGAACATAAAAGGATGGAAATAGATATTCTATGCAAATGGAAACCAAAAAAAGAGCAGGAGTAGCTATACTTATATCAGACAAAATAGATTTTAACATAAAAACTATAAACAGAGACAATGAAGGACATTATATAATGATAAAGGAGTTAATTCAGCAAGAAGGCACAACAATTTAAACATATATGCATGTAATATTTGAGCACCCAGATTTATAAAGCAAATATTATTAGAGCTAGAGAAAAAGAAAAGAGAGAAAGAGAGAGAGACTCCAGTACAATAATAGCTGGAGACTTCAACATCCTACTTCCAGCACTGGATAGATCATTCAGACAGAAAATCAACAAAGAAATATCGGGCTTATTCTGCACTATAGACCTAATGGATCTAATAGATATTTACAGAACAGTTCATCCAATGGTTGCAGAATACATATTCTTCTCCTCAGCACATTAATCATTCTCAAGGATAGACCATATGTTATGTCACAAAATGAGTCTTAAAACATTCAAAAAAATTGAAATAATAGCAAATATCTTCTCTGACCACAATTGAATAAAACTAAACATTAATAAAGAGAGAAAATTTGGAAACTTTAGAAACAAAGTTTCTAAACGAAGTTTAGAAATTAAACAATATGCTCCTGAATGACCAGTGGATCTATGAAGAAATAAGGAAGGAAATTAAAAACTTCTTGAGACAAATGAAAATAGAAACATAACATACCAAAATTTATGGGATACTTCGAAAGCACTACTAAGAAGAAAGTTTATAGCTGTAAGTACCTACATCAAAATAGTAAAAAGACTTCAAATAACCTAAGAATGCATGTTAAGGAACTACAAAAGCAAGAGCAAACCAAACCTAAAATTAGTGGAAGATAACAAACAATAAAGAGCAGTTCAGAAATAAGTAAAATTGAAATTTTAAAAATACAAAAGATCAGCAAAATGAAAAGTTAGTTTTTTTGAAAAGATAAACAAGATCATCAACAAACCTTTAACCAGACTAAGAAAAGAGAGAAGACCCAAGTAAACAAAATCAGAGGTGAAAAAGAAGACATTACAACCAATTCCACAGAAAATCAAAGAATCATTAGAGGCTACTATTAGCAACTATCTGCAAATAAATTGGAAAACCTAGAAGAAATGGATAAATTCCTAGACACTTACAACCTACTAAGGTTGAACCATGAAGAATCCAAAGCCTGAACAGACAAATAACAAGTAATGATATTGATACAGTAATAAAATGTCTCCCAGCAAAAATCTGAGACCTAATGCTTCACTGTTGAACTTTACCAAACATTTAAAGAACTAATACCAATCCCATTCAAATGATTCTGAAAATACAGAGGAGGAAGTAATACTTCTAAACTGATTCTACAAGGCCAATATTACCCTGATGCCAAAACCAGAAAAGACACATCAAAAAATGAAAACTACAGGCCAATGTTCCTGTTGAACATTGATGCAAAATTCCCAATAAAATAATCGCGAACTGAATTCAAGAACACATTAAAAAGTTCATTCATCATGACCAGGTGGGATTTATCCCAGAAATGCAAGGATAATTCAACATATGCAAGTCAATTAATATAATACATCACACCCATGGAATGAAGGACAGAAACCATATGATCATTTCTAATGCTGAAA
This sequence comes from Macaca thibetana thibetana, assembly GCF_024542745.1. NCBI lineage: Eukaryota > Metazoa > Chordata > Mammalia > Primates > Cercopithecidae > Macaca > Macaca thibetana. The sequence goes on from NC_065579.1 coordinate 84,002,375, forward strand.
AAGCATTTGATAAAATTCAACATCCCTTCATAATAAGAACCCTAAAAATACTGAGTATAGACGAAACATACCTCAACACAACAGAAACCAAACATAACAGACCCACAGCTGGTATCACGTTGAATGAGGAAAAATGGAAAGCCTTTCCTCTAAGATCTGGAACACAACAAAGATGCCCGCTGTCAGCATTGTTATTCAATATAGTACTGGAAGTCCTAGCTAGAGCAATGAGAGAAGAGAAAGAAATAAAGGGCATCCTAATTGGTAGAGAAAAAGTCAAATTATCCCTGTTTTCAGATGATATGATCTTATATTGGGAAAAACCTAAAGACTTTATTAAAAAAAATTAGAATCAATAAATTCAGCAAATTTGTAGGATACAAAATCAACATATAAAAATCTGAAGCATTTCTACATGCCAACAGCATACAATCTGAAAAAGACATCAAGAAAGTAATCCCATTTACAATAGCTATAAATAAAATAAAATACATAGGAATTAACTTAACCAAGGAAGTGAAAGATTTCTACAATGGAAACTATACAACATTAATTAAAGACATGCAAAAGGACACACAAAAAATGGAAAGATATTCCATGTTCATGGATTAGAAGAATCAGTATTGTTTAAATGTCCATGCTACCCAAAGCAATCTATAGATTCAATGCAATCCCTATCAAAATAAAACAATGACATTCCTCACAGAAATAGAAAAAAAAATCATAATATTTATATAGACTTTCAAAAGACTCAGAATAGCCAAAGATATCCTGAGTGAAGAGAACAAACCTAGAGTAATCACACTACTTGTCTTTAAATTATACTAGAGAGCTATTGTTACCAAAATGACATGGTACTGGCCTAAAATAGATACAATGACCAATGGAAAAGAATAGAAAGCCCAGAAACAAATCCATATACCTATAGCAAACTCATTTTTAACACAGCTTCCAAAAGCATACACTGGGGAAAGGACAGTCTATTCAATAAATGGTGCTGGGAAAACAGGATATCCGTATGCCAAAGAATAAAACCGGATCCTTATCTCTTGCCAGGTACAAAAATAAAATCAAAATGGATTAAATACTTAAATCTAAACCCTTAAACCATGAAACTATTAAAACATTAGGGAAACTCTCCAGGACATTGAACTGGGCAATGATTTCTTTAATAATACTGCACAAGCACGGGCAACCGAAACAAAAATGAATGAATGAGATCACGTCAAGTTAAAAACCTTCTGCATAGCATAGGAAACAATCAACAAAGTGAAGAGACAAACCACAGAATGGGTGAAAATATTTGCAAACTACCCATCTGACAAGGGATTAATAACCAGAATATACAAGGAATTCAGCTAACTCAATAGGAAAAAGATCTAACAATCTGATTTTTAAAATGAGCAAAAGCTCTGAATAGACTATAAATGACAAACAGGCATATGAAAAGGTGCTCAGCATCACTTATCATCAGAAAAATCTAAATCAAAACTACAATGAGATCATCTCACCCCAGTTAAAATGGCTTATATCCAAAAGACAGGCACAATATCAAATGCTGGTGAGGATATGGGAAAAAAAGGGAATGCTTGTACACTGTTGTTGAGAATGTAAATTAGTACAACCACCATGGAGAACAGTTTGGAGATTTCTCAGAAAACTGAAAATAGAGCTACCGTACGATCCAGCAATCCCACTGCTAGGTGTATACCTAATGGAAAGGAAATCAGTATATTGATGAGATATCTTGTACTCACATGTTTGTTGCAGCACTGTTCACCATAGCCAACATTTGGAAGAAACTGGTGTGTCTATCAGCAAACAAATGGATAAAGAAAATGTGGTCCATATACACAATGGAATAGTATTCAGCCATAAAAAGAATGAAATTCTGTCATTTGTAACAACATGGATAGAACTGGAGAACGTTATGTTAAGTGAAATAAGCCAGGAATAGAAAGATAAACTTCACATGCCCTCACTTATTTGTGGGAGCTAAAAATTAAAACAATTCAATTAATGGAGATAGTAGGATGATGGTTACCAGAGTTTGGGAAAGGTAGTGAGCGGTGAGGAGTGGGGATGATTAACTGGTACAAAAATAGAATTAGATATAATGAATAAAATTTAGTATTTGATAGCACAACAGGGTGACTAGTCAACAATCACTTATTGTACATTTTTAAATAACTAAAAGAATATAACTGGATTGTTTGTAACACACAAAAGGATAACCACCTGAGGTGATGAATACCTCTTTTATCCTCATGTGATTTTTATGCATAGTATACCTTTATAAAAATATCTCATGTACCCCATGAATGTATAGACCTACTATGTACCCACAAAAATTAAAAATTAAAAAGAAATGGAGTCACTTTAACTCAAATATATTTGTTATTAAAGGAAACTAGGTGTCATTACCATAAGGAGAAAACCAGAATCCGTTGCTATAAATAGAAGAAAACTGTGAAAATAAACAAAAGCAGTTAGCTAGACAAGAAGGATTCCAGCTTGAACATGCTTTTACTTTGATAAAAAGGGAGACTGTCAAGTATTAGAGAGATGTTAAGGAAAAACAGCATCAAACTAAGATTCCTCCTTCATGTAGTCAGAGTATGTTGAAAGAAAATTGAAAGGGCAGTGACTTCCTCACTCACTTACTGTCAGTTATTGCCCTGCCCCCACCCCTATCTGGCTCCTTCGGACTCTCAGCAATGGTACATTCAATCACACTTAACATATGGTGAACAGCAAAAGTGAAAAGTTTGTTTCAAAGGTCACAGACCAGTGTACAGTACAACAAAATATTTATGGTTACATCATAGTTTTGTTCCCTAAAGAGAATTTCATCTGACAATTTTAAGAAACTGTGTTTTCAGAATCTCTGAACTATCTCGGTAATCAATTAGACAACAGCAATCAAAACACCTCATTTTTGGAGCTTGCTTCCCACTTCCCCCCTCCAAAAAAAACCCCAACAAAGCACTTTATCCAATTTGATAATCTCTGGACGAGAAGAAATGCATATCAACTCTGGAACCAATCTGAGTAAGTTGAGATCCAAATTCGTCTCTCTCTAGGTCTATTGACTTAAAAAATTATTTAGTGTCATTTATTTCTATTTCATCATTTGAAAAAGGAGATTAATAAGACTTACTTCACAGAATCATTGTAAGAATTAAAGGTAATGCATGTAAAGAAACTAACACCTAATGTGATTTTAAAACTTATAGACTCTCTGCTCTTCCCATTTAACAGACAGTCACATCTTCTCATACAGTGACAGCGGTAGCATCCTTGAGACACAAGCTGAAGTGATGGCAATGTGGATGTAGTTGCCATCACTGACCCCTTTGTTAACCTCAAGTACATTGTCTATTTGTTCTAGTACAATTCCACCAATGACAAGTTCAACAGCATAGCCAAGACTGAGAGCCAAAAGGTTGCTATAAATGAAAAGCCCATTTCCATCTTCTAGAAGTGAGATCCTGACATTAAAAGGGGCAATTCTTGTAATGAATTTGTTGTGGAATCTACTGGTGTCTTCATTTCCTTGTATAAGTCTGACTTCATATGAAGGGTAGAGCTAATAGGGTCATCATCTTGGTCCCTTCTGCTGATGTCCCCATATTGTGCTAAGAGTATGAACCATGAGAAGTGTGACAACTCCCTCAAGATTGTCAGCAATTCCTTCTGCACCACCAAGTGCTTAGCCCTCCTGACCAATGTCATCAATAACAATTTTGGCATCATGGAGAGACTCAAGATCACAATCCATGCCATCACTGACACCAAGAAGACTGGGATGGCCTCTCTGGGAAACTGTGTTGTGACAGCCATGAGGCTAGCCAGAACTTCATGCCTGCCTCTATTGATGCTTCCAAGGCTGTGGGCAAGGTCTGAGCTGAATGGAAAGCTCAGTGGCATGGTCTTCTGTGTCCCCATCCCTAAGCTGTGTCTCCAGCTTTCTATGGACTGTCCAGAGAAAGCTGCCAAATACAATGACACAAAGAAGGTGATGAAGCAGACATTAGATATTCTCCTAAAGGGCATCCTGGCTACACTGAGGACCTGATTGTCTCCTAGACTCTAACAGTGACACTTACACTTCTACCTTCCATGCTGGGACTGGCATTGCCCTAACAACCACTTTGACTAGTTCATTGCCTGGTATGATGATGAATTTGGCTACAGTAACAAGGTGGTAGACCTTATGGACCACATGTCCTCCAAGGAGTGAGAGCTTCCTGGAACACCAGCCTCAGTTAGAGGATAAGAGGAAGAGAGAGACCCTCAGGTGCTAGGGAGTCCTTGCCCCAGTTCAATCCCTCAACACACTATGAACTGCTCATAGAAAGATGTGCCTCAAAACTTTAATTAGACCTTACAGTCACAGAGGTCTGCTTTCATCTCAATGGAGCAAATAGACTTTAATAATTGGACTCTAAATGAAACTGAAACTCACTCACCATATGTTTAATGTATTTCATCTTATGAGTAAATTCTTGTGAGATTTGTTCCTGTTATTCTTCCCCTCTTTGAGCACTGTGAAATCATAAAAAACTCATTGTATGGCAATAAACTCTGTGATTTATGAAATCATACTTTGAATACCTCTTTACTTTAAAACACCCTCCCAAACAGAAGGAATTGCTCCCTCAGTTTTGTCTTCTTTGCACTTGTACTTACATTATCCTCACATTTTAGAATGGTTTTCTTTTGCATGTCTGTGTCACTTTCCTGCCTGTGAGCTCCTAAAGGAGAACATATGCGTGCCCCTTTTGTAATCAGTGTCCAGCATGTCATCTGGTAGCACACTGTACAGGCTCCATAAGTGTAGGCTGACTTGAATTCAGTTGAATTTATTCTTTTGACAGAAAGCAAAGAGTGAAAGAAATGTAACTTCATACTAGCAAAAATATTTAGCATAACGCTGGTTATGGAGAAGATATGTTGTTCCTATGTCTTTGTTTGCAAATCGTATAATAATTTGCAAATAAATTTACAAATTTGTTAAAACACAAATCATGTAATCCTTACAGCAAGGTAGAAAAATATATATGCTGATACTTGAAATTTCTTTGCATTCTGGGCTTTGCTAAGAGATTAAGAGCCCATATCAAGAGTGCTAAATTGAAATTGCCAGAATACCTAGTTGTTGCGGGAACTTGGTAAGAGTCATGCAAATGGACACAGGACATTGACCAAACTTATAGAATGAACAAAACAGAATCAACTTAAATTTGCTGCCCAAAATGCTGTCAAGGTCTTTGCTTTACTTCCCTGGGGAATTTTTTTGGCTCTGCAAGATACCTTGGGACCAAGTAAGAGATAATTTATTTCAAAACGAGATGTCCTATTTTTGGAGGACTGCCCTGAATTTTTTCTTTTGCCTATAATAATCTATTGTCCTGGATACCAAAAATAGTACCGGGCAGGGATTATTTAAAGCTCTTTGGTAAAAGGCAGTAATGCAGACTGCTAAACTTCTTAGAACAAAAGAAGCAAGTTTCAATCAAAGAGAACTTTGGAACTCTCTACAGTAGTGAAGACATGGACTAGTACCTCTAACATTTTTGTTTTCTTTCATTTTTATTTTCTCAGAACAGCCAAGGAGTAGGCAGGGTAGAAATTTGACTGGATAACAACAAATTGGTGAGCTTCTTTGGGGGAACCTACCTCAAAAACAAAACAAAACAAAAACAAAAACAAACTCATAAGCAACCATTTTAGAACAGCAACGTTTATTTAAGTTGGATGATGCTGGGGAACTGTGAAAGGTACTTCTTTTTGCTTGAATATTGCTTCACAGGAAACTCAATCCTTCTAGGCAACACAACTTCTTTACTGCATCTTCAGAAGCTATGATACTCTTCAACCATCCTAACGGGGTTTTAGCTTCCTATGGCTGCTTAAAAAATTACCACAAACTTGTTGACTTAAAACAAAACAAATATATTCCCTTAGAATTCTGGTGGTCAGAAGTCTGGAATCAGATTTACTGGGCTAAGGTAGGCTACTGGGCTAATATGGTGAGGTAGGTTCCTTCTAGAGGGTATAAAGGGAGAACATCCATTGTGTTACCTTTTCCAGCTTCTAGTGGCCACTAGCATTTCTTGGTCTGTGGCTCCTTCTTCCATCATCAAAGCCCCTAAATCCCATGTCTGCTTTCATCATCCTGTCACTTTCTTCTCTTCCATAGTCAAATCTCCCTCTGCCTCCCTTTATAAGGACATTTGTGATTACACTTAAGGCTCACTTGGATAACCCAGAATAATTTCCTCATCTCAAGGTTCTTAATCAGATGTGCAAAGTCAGTTTTGCCCACAAGGTAGCATTTACAGATTCTGGAAATTAGGATGCAGATATCTTCAAGAGAGTGGGACTGGTGGTTTGCATTATTCAGCCTATTGCAAACGACTAGTCAGTAGAAGAGGAGTTAACCTTGTTTCGTGTAGAACTGAACATAACTACCCATGGAAGAGGGATTTTGGAAGTTGAAAGGAAGTGTTTTGGATTATCAACACTTTCCAAAAGTAGAGAGGATTTTCTTGGGTCTGTGAGAAGATGTTAAACTGGAATTATAACTATGACCCCACAATACAACACTTGGGACATCTCAAAGTGAATTTCTAGGCAGAAACAAATTTTTGAAGGAAAATTACCCCACAAGGAGACTATAAGAAATCAAAAGATTAAAGAAGGGGGAAGATTTATGGAGAGATTTCCTTAAAGGGAACTTCTATCATTTCTCTGCTTCAAAGGGAATATGGTGAAGCTGTTTCTCCTTCACATCCAGCCTAGAGGGAGTGGGCTTCAAAAAGACCACTCTAAAAGTACAGAGGAGCCTTGAACTGTTGTGTGACACACAAGCAAGAGGCTGTGGCTCTCAGCCTTAGTGGGAGTGTGGAAAGAAAGAAATAGCCTGCGTCAGATGAAAATGCCCTTTCTCTAATGGTGCGTCAAAGGTGCACAAAGCCCAGAAAACATACATGGAATCTGCAGTAAGCTTCTGCTGAAGAAAGCTTCTGCTGGAAAGTGAGTGGAGTCTAGTAGAAGGTCTGAATAGAAAGGACCACTGAAAAATCAGAAACTGAGGTGAGAGCTAGAACAACCAGCCAAAGTGTCAGCTACTGACATCCTGGAAGTCATTGCAGAGTGGCCCAGCAGGAGAGCCTTAGAAGAACCCACCTACTCTGTCTACTTGGGAACCACCAATTTTAATCATTAGCCAGAACCATGGACTGTGGGGCCAGCTTACGGCAGCACTGTGACACATGAGTAGATCCAGATTTTTTGAGTTCTTAAGCTTGTAGTATTTGACAGGTTCTCTTTAATGAAAAGAATAAAGCATCACAGATAGAAAATTAGTGAGGAGGTCTTGAAAAGGGTTTTTGCAAGTGAAGCTGCAAAAGTTTGATTTAAATAGCTGTATGTTAAGTCCATAAACTAACACTTTTTGGCTCCATGCCCTCTTCTCTCTTCTTGTATGCCAACATTAGAAGAGTCTGAGACTAAAGAAAGGAGCAGCTCACCCCAATAAAGGGCTTTCCTGGAGTGGGGTACATTGGGATGGCATTCTTGCCTTTGTATAAAGATTGAAATGTTGATTAACATATTAAATTGCATATTTAATTACAGAACTGAAAATGTTCTTTAGTGACTTAAAAAATACTGTAGCATTGTGTATTACTTAACAAGTGCCTCCAAAGCATAGGTTTTGCCAGAGTTTCTACTTAGGGGCCAGAGAAAGACCATCAAATACATTTTAAAGTGGCAATGGGAAGTGAAAAATGAAGTATTTTGATTATATTTAATGAGAAGTATTGTTCAACATCCTGGATACAGGTGGTGGTAAGTTCTTCACCACTAGCATGTGCAAGCAGTTGGTGATAGCTTGTAGGGGTGTTGTAGAAGAGATTTAAGCATCTGAATTGTAGTTCCACTAAGTGACTCTAAGATCACTCCTTGTTCTGATGGTTTCTGGCTCTATGCTACTTAACTTGCTAAGAAAGGCTTTCTGAAGAAAAGTTTTGATAGTGGGAATGAGAAGCAAGCAAAAGGGTAAGGAATTCCTTCAGTGGGTAGAGATGGTATTAAAATAGAGAGGAACAGATGCAGTAAATGCTCCAAACAAAGAGCATATGCTCTTTTTGAGAAGAGCAAAATGTTGATCTCTTTTAATAAAAACCATAATATAGAGTGAGAAAAATAGGCGAGATAGATTTAAAATTTAAAATATTACTGCCAACGTCCAGTTTTTGGTCTGACATGTAAGAATAATGAAGTCACCACTCTATCTTAACTAGTAAAAAGCTAAATAAGCAGCTTTCCCTATGACCTCAGCTCTGTTAAGAATCTAAGAGCTATTGATGTTTCAGTTGGTTTAGCTTTTTACTAGAGAAGGTAAAATAATAACTTTCATTTTTATTATTCTTAACTGATCCAGTAGATAATATTTTGTTCAAAATAATAATGGTAACTATATATGCTTATGTATAAGTGAAATGAATGACAGCAATAACACAAGAGATGGAAGAAAAGAATTAAGATTATGTTGTTATTATAAGGTGCTCACATTACTGGTGAAATGGAATAGTGTTATTTGAAAGCAGGTTTGAATTTGTTGTATATGCATATGTCAAACTCAAGGCAAATCACTAAAAATGTATAAAAATATAACTGATATGCTAAGAAAGAAGAGAAAATAAAAATCATTTAAAAATACTCAATTAACCATCAAACGGAAAAAGACAGAAAAGTAGAAGACAAAAATAGGAACAAAGAATAAGAGCAATAGAATTGAATAATAATAAAGATAATAATGGCAAAAGAAAATGAAAGCACAACTTATCAAAATTTGTGAAATGAGTAAAAATAAGGCATAGAGGGATTAGATACATTTTTATATATTTATATATAAATATAATAGTATTAGATGCATATTTATAGTATTAGATGCATATTTTAGAAAAGAAGAAATATTTAAAATCTATTTTTTCACCTTAGGAATCTAGAAAAAGAAAAGCAAATTAAGTCCATAATAAGTAGAAAAGAAGAAATAATAAAAATCAAAACAGAAATCAATAAAATTGGAAAGGGAAAATCAATAGAGAAAGCAAATAAAACTTAAAATGGTTCTTTGAAAAGATCAATAAAATCAATAAGTATCTAGCTGGAGTTAGAAAAAGAGAGGATAGAAATTACTAATATCATAAATGAAAGAGGGGACATCACTACAAATCTTGTGGACATTAAAATGATAGTAAAGGAACACTATGAACAACTCTGTGCCCACAAATTTGATAATCTATATGAACTGAACCAATTTCTTGTAAGACACAATATGCCAAAACTCATGCAAGAATAAATAGACAATATGAATAGGCCTGTATCTATTAAAGAAATTGAGTCAATAATTAATGTTATGGACTAAGTATTTGTGTCCCCCAAAATGTATATGTTAAAATCCCAACCCCCAATGTGTTGGTATTAGGAGGTGGGGGCTTTGGGCGGTGATTAGGTCATGAGGATTGGGGCCTCAAGAATGGTATCAGTGCCTTTATGAGAAAGAACCCAAAGCGCTCTCTTGCCCCTTTCTGCCATATGAGGACACAACAAGGATGCAGCAATATGCAATGTGAAAGGGCCTTTACTAGAACCTGACCATGCTGTAATCCTGATCTGGGACTTCCAGTCTCCAGATTGGGAGAAATGCATTACTGTCAATTATAAGATACCCAGTCTACGGTAATTTGTCATTGCAACCTGAATTGACTAAGGAAATTCATAATCTTCTAAAACAGAAAGTACCAGGCTCAGATAGGTTCTGTGGTGAAACATTTTGTGAAGAAATTATACCATTCTCTTTGGTCTCTTTCAGAAGACAGAAGCAGAGGGAATACTTCCTAAGTCATTCTTTGAGGCCAGCATAATATACAAAGACATTACAAGAAAAGAAAGCTATAGACCAATATCTCTCATAAACATTGATGCAAAAGTCCACAACAAAATATTAGCAAATAAAATCCAACAATGTATAAAAAGAATTATATACCATGACCAAGTGGGATTTATCGCAGGTATGCAAGTCTGGTTCAACAGTTGAAAACCAAATAATGTAATCTATTACACCACCAGGCTAAAACAGAAAAACCACATAATGGTATAAAAAAGCATTTGACAAAAATCCAACACCCATTTGTGATAAAAACTCACATTAAACTAGGACTAAATGGGAATTTACTCAATTTGATAAAGAACATCTGCAAAAAACCTACTTCTAACATTATACTTATTGGTGAGATATCAGAAGCTTTCCCACTAACATAAGAAATGACCAGGATGTCTCTTCTTACTACTGTTTTTTAACACCACACCGAAAGTCCTAACTAATGCAATAAAACAAGAAAAGAAAATAAAAATGTACACAAATTGGAAAGGAAAATATAGAAGTATTTTTGTTTGCAGACAAATAAAATTTTAAAAATTGACCAAACAACCTTCTGCAACTAATAAGCAATTATAGCAAGGTAACAGGATAAAATGTTAATATAAAAAAGTAAATTTCTTTCCTATGTACCAACAGTGAGCAAATGATAATTGAAATTAAAACAGTATCATTTACATTAGCCTTCTCAAAAATGAAATACTTAAGCATAAATATAACAAAATATACGCAAGATCTATATGGGAAAAACTACAAAACTTTAATAAAAAATAAGAGAACTAAATAAATGCAGAGATATTCCTTATTTATGGATAGGATGACTCAATATTGTCAAGATGTCATTTCTTCTCACTTTGATTTATAGATTTAAAACAATCTCAGTCAAAATTCCAGCAAGTTATTTTGTGAATACCAAAAACTAATTTTAAAGTGTATGCAGAGAGGCAAAAGACCCAGAATAGCTAATGCAATATTGAAGGAGAACAAAGTTGGAGGACATTATAACAGTAAGACAGTATAGTAAGTTTTGAAGTTGAACATTATCCATTATAGTAATGTCCAAGTTCAAGACTTAGTATAAAGTTATGGTAATTAAGACAGTGTTGTATTGGCAAAAGAGAGAGAGAGAGAGAGAGACAGAGACAGAGACAGAGATAGAGACAGACAGACTGACTTAAATGGAACAGAAGAAAGCCCCAAAGTAGACTTACATAAATGTGATCAACTGATTTTTGACAAAGGAGTAAAGGATATACAATGGAGAAAAGATGTCGGAACAGGTGAACATCCACAAACAAAAAACAAATTTAGACATAAACCTTGCACTCTTTACAAAAATTACTCAGAATGGATCACAGACCTACACGTAAAATGTAAAAAGCATAAAAACCTAGAAAATAACATAGGAGAAACTTCTAAATGACCTTAGGTTTGGTGATGACTTTTTGGATACCATACCAAAGGCACCATTCATGAAAGAATTGATAAGCTGGACTTCGTTAAAATGAACATTTTCTGCTCTGCAAAAGACATTCTTAAGAGAATGAGAAGACAAATCACAGAGTGGGAGAAAATATTTGCAAAAACATATCTAATAAAAGACCACCATTCTAAGTGTAAAATAACTTTTAAAACTCAACACATTTATTTATGGTTTGCAATATTATTTCCCAATGCATAGGCTGCCTTTTAATTTAGTTTATTATTTCCATAGCTTTACAGAAGCTTTTGAGTTTAACAAAGTCCTACTTATTTTTTCTTTTGTTACCTAAGCTCTTGTTGTAATATCCAAATGACATTGCCAGCCAAGACCAATGTCAAAAAGCTTTTCCTCTGTGCTTTCTTCTATGAGTTTTATGGTTTCAGGTACTACATTTAGGTCTTCAATTTTGAGTTGAGTTTTGTGTAAGGTAAGGGTCTAATTTTACTTTTTTTGTATGTGGATATTGAGTTTTCCAACATCACTTGTTGAGGAGACTATCCTTTCTCCATTGTGTCTTTTTGGTACCCTTGTCAAAAATTAGTTGACTGTATATGTTTGTGTTTATTTCTGGGATTTATATTCTGTTCCATTGGCCTTTGTGTGTACTTTTATGCTAGTACCACACTGTTTTGATTACTACAGCTTTGAAATATAATTTGAAATCAAGATGTGTAATGTCTCCAACTTTATTTTTCTTTCTGTAGTGCTTTTGCTATTCGGGACCTTTTGTGGTTCTATAGAATTTTTAGAATTGTTTTTTCTATTTCTGTGAAAAATGCAATTGGAATTTTGATGTAGATTGTATCGAATCTGCATATTGCTTTGGGTAGTGTGGACATTTAAGCCATATTTATTCTTCCAATCCATAAAAATGAGTTATCTTTCCTTTTATCTGTGTCTTCCTCAATTTCCTTTATTAATGTTTTATAGTTTTCAATTTACAGATCTTTCACTTCCTTGGTTAAATTTATTCCTAAGTATTTTATTCTTTTAGATGAATGTACTTCAAGTAGCATGCTCAATAGAAGTGGTGAGAGTGGATCTGTTTGCCTTTTACTGGATCTCAGAGAAAAAGCTTCCAGTTTCCCCCCATTGATTATAATAGCTATGGGCTTTCATAAATGACATTTATTATGTTATTGTGTCAAGGAAATTTGCTTCTATACTTAAATTATTGAAAGTTTCCATCAACAATATATGTTGAGCTTTGTCAAACAATTTTTCTGCATCTACTGAGATGTTCATGTGGTTTTTATCTTTCACTCTGTTAACATGGTATATAGGATTGACTGAGTTGCCTATATTTAAGCAGCCTCGTACCCCAGGGATTAATCTAACTTGACCATGATGCATAATATTTCTGATGTGTTATTGAATTTGGTTTGCTAGTATTTTATTTATATTATCAGGGAAGAGCAAATTAAAGCAACAATGAGTATCAGTAAACATGTGTTAGAAGGAGCAAAATACAGAACAATGACAATGCCAAATGCTGGTAAGGACGTGGTGTTCAAAGGACACTCTCATTCATTACTGGTGGGAATGCAAAATGGTACAGCTATTTTTGGAGACTGTTTAGCAGTGTCTTACAAAGCTAAACATACTTTTACCATATGATTCAGTAATTATGCTCCTTGTTATTTACCCAGAGGAACTGAAACTTGTGACCACACAAAAACTGGCACATGGATATTTTTAGCATCTTTATTCATGATTGCCAAAACTTGAAAGCAACCAAGATGTCTTTCAGTAGTTGAATGGATAAGTAAACTGTGTCTATCCAGACAATGGAATATCATTCAGTGCTAGAAAGAAATATGTTACAAAGCCATGAGTAGACATGGAGGAACCTTAAATGCATATTAATAAGTGAAAGAAGCCAACATGAAAAAGCAACATACTGTATGATTCTAATTATATTATATGAAAAAGAAAACCTATGGAGATAGTAAAAGATTAGTGATTTCCAGGGCTTAGTGGGGTGGGAGGGATTAATAGGCAGAGCACAGGAGATTTTGAGGGTGGTGAAACCATTCTATATGATACTATAATGACAGAGCCATGTAATTATACATTTGTACAAACCCATAGAATGCACAACATCGAGAATGAACTCTAATGTAAACTGTGGACTTTGCATGATAATGATGTGCTAATTTAGGTTAGTCAGTTGTAGCAAATGTACCACTCTGGTGGGGAATGTTAATAATGGGGGACTGTATACATTTGGGGACAGAGAAAGTCTCTGTACCTTCCATTCAATTTTGCTATGAATCTTCTCTACAGAATACCCTATTTAAACACACACACACACACACACACACACACCCCACACACAAAACTACTGCCCACACTAAAACATTTGCATGCCTTTGTAAGGGCCACTGTTCAAAATATATGCTAATGTGAAAGAATAAGTTAACAGCCAAAACTCATTTTTTAAAGCTGGTTTATCTCCAAATGCATGAGTGTTTTATTACTGTTATTACAAATGCCCTTTAATGTAGGCCTTCTCATTCATTATCTTAGAGAGTTCCAAAGTGAAATGAAAAACAAGAGTTTCTTGACAAGCTTACAGACTTTAAAGCCGTCAGAGTGGGTGGAAGAAATGAGAATTGCAAAGCTTTATAGACATTGATAGGATCGCTTTATTCTGAAATGATGATATAAATAAGCCTTTTTAAAAACTTCATTGAGTTTAGCATGGAAATTACCTTGTCAATTTGGGGAACTTGATAACTTTTGGACCTTGGGCATAAATAATACATTGTCCAGCAAAACATTAGCCAAAACTTTTACTGGCAAGTTCACAAATTTCAAAAGCTTTACCATGGCAATTTCTAAAAAGGCAATCCTTAAGCTACCATGTTTGTGTGTATATTATTGTCTGTTTTAAACTGAGAAAATGCATTTTTTATCTTAAGTAGGAAGGGAACTCATGTTTAATGTTTACTATGTGCTAGGTACTTAACATGAACGATCTCATTTAATCCAAACAACAAATTCATGAGGTCAGTATTATTATCTTGGCTTCAGATAAAAGGAAGCAGAGGCACAGAGAAAAATAGAAGTGAAGGCTTACGTAATATTATGTTTCAGGCAGTGTTTTAAATACTTCTCGCATACACTGACATTTAGTTCTTCATAACGCCTTTAAAAGGTAGGTACTATTATCGCCATTTTGCAGATGAGAAAAGTGAAGCACTGAGAGATCAGAGATTTGTTCAAGGTAAGTGGCAGAAGCCGGAATTGAGATACAGGAAGTTAAGTCTGTACTTTATAACCACTAAGCTACAGAGTCTAAAGAGTGCAAAAGGCTTTACAGTAAGGACATGGCAGAGCCATTTTTTTCCTTGTCTTTCTAGCCCTTAAACTCTTTCTCATCTTTTAGGTTCAAGATTACACTAAAATGAGAGTCATTATTGTTAGGATGAATTGTTTCCCTGAACTGCCATGGCCATATTATTAGTAGCTCTACGTAGCAAGTATTTAATTCCGATGTAAGCAGTTACATGTAAGTTTTTTTGAAGACAGAGGCTAATTTCTTTCTTTGTATCTCTAAGCACCCAACTTTTGTACAGTTGTGGGTGCTCAGAAAAAGTTTAAATGAACAGGAGGGATGTTTCTGTTTTTTTTAAACAAAAGATTTTTGGTGTTACTGTTGTTCTCTGCTACAGGGGCAAATATAATGAAAAGGTCTATAGCTGATGTTATTGGCATAGAAAACTAAGTAGTTTAAGCCTGAATTGATAACATTCAAAAGGAAAGAATGTCAACTGAATGATACATCATTTTAGCTAACAGAAATAATGTAATGTAAATGGATAGAAAATTTAGATTACAATAAATATTTAAAAATTACTGTCCTCTCTACATGAATATAACTCTTCTTCTAAGAGACTCATAATGAATATTTCTTTGATACATGGCAATGAGTAACAGAGACTGTATTATGTTCTTGGACACATGAGCCCCCACCTGGAACCCTGAGGTCAGTACTCACCGGATACTGAGAATATGTGGCTTCTGTTACACGTGAGATATCACTTCAGGTCTCTAAAGCTGAGAAGCAATACCCCTGTTCCCCAAGACAGACATCCTCCTTGTGTTCCAAGCAGTGTGGCTCAAGTAGGTTGGCTCAGGCAGGTGTGTTGCCATAAAAGCATCATTGAACTCAGAGTTATATGATCTGAGTTTAAATTTGAGTCCTGACATTCCCTAGCTGCGTGCTCAGGTAGCTTCCTGAGTTTCAATTTCTTCATCTGTATGGTGAGTGTAGTAACACTGGCATATTAGGTTACTTGATGGCTTAAGATTCTGTTTGCAAAAGTCCCTAGTATACTGATTTTCTCAGCTAGTGTTTGAGCCATGTGAATTTCATTCATTCCTGTGGGGATAATTCCATTGGGTCTTGGCCACCTCTAACCTGTTTTGCCACTCTGGTTGCTGTTACCATGGTAGTTTCCTGAGGTCCTCAGTTCATTCAGGGCTGATTTCAACTCCCAAAACCACTACAGGAACCTTGTACATTCCTGCACTCTGATCAGAACTCTCCTCAGCATTGCTGCTGCCACTGGCTCCCTCCAAGGCTCCAACATGTGCTTTTCCTTGGGGCTTCCCTGAGGCCCCCTCCAGCGGCTCTCATCACTTCCGTGGAGACCTTCAAGCTCTGTCACCCTCTGGCAGACTGAGACTTTACTTACCAGATTCCCTGTTCAACATCCAACATTTACTGAGGGCCTGCTAAGCACTAGGTTAAACAATGAAGTTATGGGTCCTTGCCCTTAGGGAACTTAGAATTCAGAAGGCAAAATAGACAGACTAACTATAATACTACAGTGAGAGATGAGTTAAGAAATAGAGAAGCAGAGAGTAGGGACCAGAAAGAACTCTTGTATAGACCTGCCTGCCCCCTAGTATTTCAGTTTTGCAATCCCCAAAGTCTTGAGTCTAAGACTCTGGATGCAGCAGAAAGTGACCACCAGTCCCAAAGGCTGACAATGAAAAGGTCTTAAGAAAGGTTTTTATACTTTTCCTGCAGGCAGGGCAGGGCAGGGATACTCATATTCTCTGATGCCATCAGTCCACTATGCTCCCTGACCCACATGCTGGAGGCAACTGCCTATGTAATTTCCACACATGGTGGCTTCTCTCCCTCTCATGTGGGCAGCCTACCACTCCCTGTCATTCCTCTTAGACTCCACCATGACACAGGCTCCAGAAAACATTGACCATATTTGCATAAAACCTATGCAAAGTGCCTCATGGTTAAGTAAAAGTGATTCTTTTGACTGTAGAACCTTAGCTTTGGTTTACCTTTTTACCAGTAGAAGTGGATGTGGGCTAATTTTTTCAACTCTTTTACTTACTTCCCTTGCAGCCAATGGAAGGCATTCATGAACATCTGACTAGATCAGAGTGTGAAGTCTTCTCAAGTCATCTGAGGATAACTGACCCATAAGAGGATTGAACTCAGAACCCTGACTTCATTAGAGGTACACTCCAATCCCTGGCCTAAAACAAAGTGATCAGCTCAGAGGAGAGGTCCAATATGTGGATCCAGGGCCACAGCTCCTTCCATGATGTATAATTTTCGAGCTAATTGTAAGAAATGCACTGTAAAGATGAGTCTACATACTCTTGCCATAGTTTCCATCAATTGACAAACAGAATGAAATCAATGCAGAAGTAGATAAAGTGAAGTACATGAACAAGAGAAGGGATGATTAAGAGAAATAAATTTTTCTATACAAATATTTCAAAACTTGGCTCTTGAAGCATGAGTTCTTAAGGGTAGGCAGGTCCATTTACCTCTGTATTCTCAGAGAAACTAAGAGATAGTTTATCTGCACATTGTAAGAACTTAAGAAATGTGAGTTTAAAAACTCCAAAACATCTTGCTGAATATCCAGAAGACTGAAGTTGTGAGATACAAATGAGTTGGAATAAGAGATGCTTAATATTGAAAATCAAATACAGAACAAGATACAAATCCATCTTATAAAGTATATTATAAATGTACTAGACCAGGTTTAACGTAAGTACAATTTAAAAACAAAATATGTGAATTAAGAGTTGGTGAAAAATCAAAATCTATACATGTCTTTAAAGTTGTTGAAAATGTCTAGTAGTTGAACTCTTACATAGTCTGTAACTATAAAGACAACACAAAAACTTAAAACAAGGGGTGGGGAAAGAGAGGTTAAAACTTGGTGAAAATATTTATTATCTCTCTGTTATGAATTTCTCTCTCCCAAAGAGATTTTCTTTTATTTTCAATTTTCCTGTGACATCAGTATAGACTAAATGAAAACCAGGCTTTTAGACGAACAACTACCCTAAAAATTATTCTCATTGTTCACTAAACTATCCATTTCTGGATTCTTAAAATACCTCTTGCTAATAGGACCATTCACAAAAATGTCATTTTGGTTCACTGAAATGAATTCCTTTCCTGTCCAAGAATGAAATAGTCATTTAAAAACAACACATTATTTCCTTGCAAAATAAAATTGCTAAGCTTAAGAAATAAAATATAGAAAAGTCAAATGAGAAAGTCCTTTGTAAGAGGCTATCTGCCGCTGCAGCAACAGGACACTTGCTCCTCTCTCCTACATTCTGCAGTGACTCTGGGGTCCCCAGAGTTTGGGCATAAAAAATCCAAACTATATCCACAGTGCAGAGAGCCTAGTCAGCCTTCCTTCCCTCCTGCTGGCACTGGCAAGTAATTGACATGCCCTCTGGCTACCTTCTAACCCTTTTAGTTAAGCCTAGATGTCAATTAAGTTCAGTGCTCCAGCCCTATTCACTCCCTAGAACTAGATGGAAGGAAGCTGCTACCAATCAATGAGTAGATCCATTACTTCCCTGAGTGCTCAGCCCCAGAAAGAGAAATGCTGAATTTAGAAAAGATTGGGTGGACTTTGGACAATGTGTGGAAAGAGGTACATTTCCTAGGCTGGACACACACCCCAGAGAGCTTCTGGGGATGAAGAAAAGAGAAAAGAGGGGTCTCTGAAGTATTTACTTTGGGAACCCAAGCATTAAATTTATTACTTAGTCACTTAGCAGTTGCTATTTTCTTCAACCTAGAATATTACCCTCAATGACAGCTAAAACCAAACCAATTTATCATAGGGCTGGATTTGAAATAATGTGATACCTAATCTAATTTCACATGAAATTTCACAGTTATAATAAAAATGCAGGTACTGGTTTTCTTCAAATAAGAAACATTTTGAACATGTAAAAATAACGTCTGACCTATATATGACTTAATTTGCTTGTTCTCATTCATGCAATGTCCACATACTGATTGAACATTTACGGCAGCCCCATAGTACTGACAGATGCAGAAGGCAGATAAGGGGGGTCCCCAGAGAATTTCTGACCCACCCCACAAGTGTCTACATCAAATGTTTCCTGCAGATGAGGGAACTTGCCCAGGGTCTTGTCTGTGTATGCCTGCAATGGACTGGGGATCTACTTGCACACTGGGAGAATGGAGTGGAACCATGGGAAGTTCATGCCTTGTGCAGGGGGTGGGGAGCCTGGCCGCCTCAGCTCCTGAATTTGTGGTGGCCTGGAATTCAATCTGTGAGGTGGTAGCCTGTTAGCAAGACCCCCTCTCACTTTGCTGAGAGTTTTCTTTCTTTCTTTCTTTCTTTTTCCTTTTCACCCAATAAACTCTGCTCCCCTCACCTTTCAATGTGTCTACATGCCTAATTTTTTCTGGTCATGATACAAGAACCCAGATTTAACTGAACTAAGGAGCAAAAATTCTGCATCATTTTGGTGGCCCACAAAGAGACATGAGGAAAGGTGAGTAAAATGCAGACCAATAGATCTTTTTCCTTCTTGTTTCTGAGGCTTTTTGTACTCGGCTTCTTCTGAGGGTAGAGGAAGCTGTGCACTACCCCACCCCAATGGCCACAGACATGCATTTGGGACAGATGGGTGAGTGATGGCTTCCCAATCCCACTTCCTTCCTGGCTGGGGTGCATGACTGTGTCTGCTGCATGTGCATATGGCATCCAATGGCCATTAAGGGTGAAGGAGCCCCAGCTGCTGCCTGGGCCACAAGACAGCTCGGGGACCCAGGTTCATGTGCCAGGATAGCCAGCATTCCCCACCACACATTCATGGAGGCTTCCCTTCCCTCAGTCAAGGGGTCCAGATCCATCTAACAGCAAATTAATTTTCTCTCCAGGTTGGAGGAACCCATTTGCATAAAAAAGAGGCTCTTCCCCCAGACATCTTTCTAACTCTGAACTTTAGGCTATTTTCTCCCCTTTTCTCCACTCTGTCAGTAGTTAGCACAGCCCTGCACTTTAAGCTTTCTTTTCTCCACCAGGTCAGGAGTTAATTTTTAAGCAAGAGATTTCTTTCCTTTTAGAAGATGTTTTACTAGGCCAGGACCCCAACTATCACTGTTTATATTCTCTGTAGAGTTTTAATTATGAAAAAGAATTTATAAGGTTGTTCTTAAGCTATAGCCAATATCATGTGCTTTGCATGTCTTTTTGTATGGTCAGCAAACTTTGTTGCAGTCCTCCATCTTGTTTTACGTCCTTGGAAGCATGACCTGTAACCACATGGCAGTGCTTTGTTTTAGCCCCTGCCATTTTACAATTGTGGACGCGTTGAATCCTGGCTTAGGGAATGAGTCCTTTCTGGTTTGATATCTGCATGATTTTGCCATTTGTTAATTCTTTTCCCCTCCACAAACCACCTTGGATTTCTCTTTCTCTGAGTCTTTAGTAAAGCTTGAAAGCCAGAAATATTGGTCACTTGGCATGTCAAAAGTCAGGTAATAAGTGATTTAAAAGGATTTTCTTAAAGAGCACTCAGCTTAATTAAAAGTGGATATTCAAGTTGTAGGTACATTTAAAAGGCCTTTATGATTTTCTCTTCTTGGATCTTATTTTTCTGGAAAAGAGGTTTTTCATCACTCAACTGAATTATTTTTCCTTATTTTGCCTTGCCACTCTTAATGCAGGCATGAGAGGGGAGTAACCTTTGTTTTCCTCATGGAGCCCTAGGAATTGGAGTCTGATGAATCCCTCTCAAAATGTTTTGTCTTCTGGTTGTACCTCTTTATTAGGCCCCCAAAACTGTATGCTTTCCTAATCTTCCTCTTAATGCTATCCACACAGGGGCAAATAATCCAATTAGGAGATTGGCAAACAAAAAATCTTATAGCTATTTGATCCTTTTCTGCCTATGTAGTTATATATGCATTGTGTGTGTAATGTCTATTAAAAAAGAGCTCTAGTTAACTTAAAGAAGGATAAGTGCTTGCATCAAATATTTATCTAAGGAAAGATAAAAGCTGTGGTGCCTTTTAGTTCATGTGACTTTAATCTTTGAGAAATGAAAATAGCCTTAAATAGTATTGGTAAAATGCAGATGTCATCAAAATGAAAATTGCTGCCTAGAGTTAAAGGATTGCTTTAAATTAGATAAGATAAAGTTAAAAGTTCAAACAAGTTGTGAAAGGATTGTAAAAATTAATCATGTAGAAAAATTTCATATGTGAACATGTTGACTAAATTCAAAAAGGTATTATATTTTTTTTCTGCTAATTGAGCACTGAAATAAAAGCACAACAAGGTACTCTTAAGGAACTAATCTGCTCTTTGGCAAAATTTGTAAAAGGTTATAAAAGATTTTGCTTTTTTAAAATTTCAGAGTCATCATTTTGGTAAAATAAATAACTTATGGTAATCTGGAATTCTAGTTCATAACATCAAGTGTTTTAAACCTCTAATATATTTAACAGGCATCCCCAAATGAAACTTCAGTTTCAAAATCATCTTTCCTGACACCTGGCTTTGGATACTACAGAGGGCCCCTGAAACATCTGGAAGAGAGTTAAACAGTATTATTTAACATGTTTAGGCAGATGGGATTGTCAAAATGATGTTTAATTGTCTTCATGTTATATTTTAGGGAATATTAACATATGTTTCAAAATTATATGGGATTTCTAAAATTCTAATGTCTGAGTATACACTATCAATCACAATTAAGGTTGTTATTTTCAACTATTGTAAACCATGGAGATAACCAAATTTCTTTGTCAATCATGTTTTTGACTGTAACTACCCTGGAGATTTTGTTATTCATAGACAATTGTTGTTCTGATCCTCTTCAAACGATGGTTTACAATCAGCTACAGAACTTTAACAGTGCTCTCAAATGCAGGTTTATGATAAGTTTGGAGATTGTGACATTGGAATAATGGAAAAACATACAGGACTCATGAAGAGCTAAAATGTTCACAAATATCAAGCAAAACAAGAATTAACTGAATGGACTGAACTAATAGAAAACTAAAGTAATTAATTTGACTTTTGCTTGGAACATAGCTGATCCTTGTTTGTTTTTCACATTCAAGGAATCTTATTTTGAGCTATTTACAGTCTTTACAATTGAGTAAGGTATATATCTGTGAACAAAATTTGGAGCATATTTCTCTCTCTCTCTCTCTCTCTGCCTGGCTTCTCCAGAATTTGAAAACTAGTTGTGAGTATTGTTAACTTATGGCACTATAGTTGTTTGCCTCAGTGTAATAAGAATCAATTTTCTTTTGCAACAGGATGCAATTGGAGAAAATGGTTATTTTACCAAGGCTTTGACTGGAAGGGTATGCTTACCTTTAAGAAGTCAAGCTCGACCTGCAGAGCCAGTAAAAACCCCTTGGGAAAGCTATCCTCATACCTGGTCTACACAGTCCCTGTACAGGGTTTCCAACCTGCAATGAGTAAAGAATGTCACTTTATAACAGGCCCAGGAATCTCATGCTCCTGGGACCTCTAGAGAGGAGTTTACCCAACTCACAGGCATTTGAGGGTAGAAACCCATGACTGGGCTTGGCTTTAGAAAGTTCTATCTGATATTCCTTGTGAAACAGAGTTCCATCAAAGCCAATCTAAAAAGTCTACATAGAAAAAAATATTCTTACTGTACTTTATGTAAATAATCGGGCCAACTATAAGACTAAAAAATATTTTGCAAATGACTCAGTCCTATCATGATTTGTTTTTAACAAAAATGAGGACTGGAGAGAGAGAAATTATGTTTTAAAACTTATCATACATTTGTCATTAACTTCTAGACTTGGCCGAGCGCAGTGGCTCATGCCTGTAATCCCAGCACTTAGGGAAGCTGAGGCAGGCAGATCACCTGAGGTTGGGAGTTTGAGACCAGCCTGACCAACATGGAGAAATCCCTTCTCTACTAAAAATACAAAATTAGCCAGGTGTGGTGGTGCATGCCTGTAATCCTAGCTACTTGGGAGGCTGAGGCAGGAGACTTGAACCCAGGAGGCAGTGGTCGCAGTGAGCTAAGATCATGCTATTGCACTCCAGCAACAAGAGTGAAACTCTTGTCTCAAAAAAAAATTCTAGACTCATTTGTTGTTTTTAAGTTTTTGCCTACATTTTAGGCTAACCCTGCTTAATCCTGCTAACCAATCAGCAGTTTCCCACTGCAGCTTAGAAGAAACAAAAGGGATGGGTAATGTAAAAATCTGGATCAATATTGTAGTTCTGAGCAATTATCCTACAAATACTGCCAGGTGATGGGAATAGATAGGGTGTCCATTACCTGGAGGTTTCCTTTGTGGGGAAGTAAGACCAAAGGAGCTAACCAAACTCAAGCCACATGAACCCAAATCTTGGCAAGCATTTCTATAGCCCCCAGTTATCTGGGCATGTCACAAAACATCCTTTTCTCTCCTTTGTTGTAGGAGGACTCAATTCCATAGCTTCACCTTAGCATTTGGCTTATAATAAGAAGTCCATGCAACCCCCCGAGACACACTTTAGATTCCAAACTCAATTCCAAGCTTTGGATCAAAGCCCTAGGAAAGAAAACTGGATCTGAGGGATCCAGAGACAGATGATAACAGAAACTAAAAGGCACAGCGCAGGTAAACATGACTAACTCCTGCCAATTAAGCCAAGCTTCCCATTTCATGGATAAAAGTCATGCTAGTATCCATGGCATAAATGAGGTCTAGGGAATTTGAAGGCTACTGACAGCAGGGAAGATAGGGCATATGCGCATAAGCAGATACTCCCATCCCTTAGATCCCCTGTTAACGTGGGTGACAGCTGCTCTGATGACACCCATGGGTGGCACCTTGTCATGGTCACCAGTACTTGGGGATATAAGAACAGAATAAAGAAAGATGAATGCCTCATTTTCTCTCCCTCACATACCCCAGGTATTTGCTAGGAAGAGAAGGGAACCTAGAATGCCTTGCTCCCCTCTTTCTAGATGAGTAGCCATCCATCTTCAGCCTGTACCCCTTTCAAATGCATCCTGAAGCCTGGAACTCCTTTGGAAAAAATGCCTTCTTTTTTTCTTTTTCCTCCTTTGTCTTCTCTTCACTGATTTGTAATTGTGTCTCCATACTATGGGACACTCCCTCAGATACATCCTCCAAACTGGGAAAAGTTAATTTCCCAAATGCTGTAGTCTGCTTTCATGCTGCTGATAAAGACATACTCAAGACTGGAAATAAAAAGAGGTTTAACAGACTTACAATTCCACATGGCTGGGGAAGCCTCACAGTCATGGCAGAAGGCAAGGATGAGCAAGTTACATCTTACATGGATGGCAGCAGGCAGAGAGAGCTTACGCAGGGAAATTCCCCCTTATAAAACTATCAGATCTTGTGAGATTATTTACTATCATGAGAACAGCACGGAAAAGACCTGACCCCATGATTCAATTACCTCCCACCAGGTCCCTCCTACAACACATGGGAATTAAAGATGACATTTGGGTGGGGACCCAGCAAAATCATATCATTCTGTCCCTGGCCCCTCCCAAATCTAATGTCCTAAAATTTCAAAATCAATCATGCCTTTCCAACAGTCCCCCAAAGCCTTAACTCATTTCAGCATTAACTCAAAAGTCCAAAGTCCAAAGTCTCATCCGAGACAAGGCAAGTCCTTTCTGTCTACGAGCCTGTAAAATCAAAAGCAAGTTAGTTACTTCCTGGATACAATGGGGGTACAGGCATTGGGTAAATACAGCTGTTTCAAATGGGAGAAATTGGCCAAAACAAAGGGGTTACAGGCCCCATGCAAGTCCAAAATCCAGCAGGGCAGTCAAATATTAAAGCTCCAAAATGATCTCCTTTGACTCTATGTCTCATATCCAGTTCACGCTGATGCAAGAGGTGGGTTCCCATAGACCTGGGCAGCTCTACCCCTGTCCTGTGGCTTTGCAGGGTGTAGCTCCCCTCCTGGCTTCTTTCATAGACTGGCAGTGAGTTTCTGCAGCCTTTCTAGGTGCACGGTGCAAGCTGTCAGTGGATCTACTATTCTGGGGGTCTGGAAGATGGTGGCCCTCTTCTCACAGCTTCACTAGGTGGTGCTCCAGTAAGGACCCTGTATGGGGATCTGACCTCACATTTCTCTTCCACACTGCCCTGGCAGAGGTTCTCCAGTAGGGCCCCATACCTGGAGCAAACTTCTGCCTGGGAATCTAGGTGTTTCCACACATCCTCTGAAATCTAGGTAGAGGTTCCCAAACCTCAATTCTTGACTTCAGTGCACCTTCAGGCCCAACATCACGTGGAAGCTTCCAAGGCTTGGGGCTTGCTTACACCCTCTGACGCAACAGCCCAAGCTGTATGTTAGCCCCTTTTAGCCATGGCTGGAGCAGCTGGGACACAGTGTACTAAGTCCCTAAGTTGCACAGAGCAGGGGCGCCCTGGGCCTGGCCCAGGAAACCATTTTTTCCTCCTACACCTCTGGGCCTGTGATGGAAGGGGCTGCCACAGAGACCTCTGGCATGATCTGGAGATATTTTCCCCATTGTCTCCAGGATTAACATTCATTTCCTCTTATTCAAATTTCTGCAGCTAGGTTGAGTTTATCCTCAGAAAATGGGATTTTATTTTCTATCACATTGTCAGGCTGCAAATTTTCTGAATTTTTATGCCCTGCTTCCCTTTTAAAACTAAATGCCTTTAACAGCACCCAATTCACATATTGAATGCTTTGCTGCTTAGAAATTTCTTCCACCAGATACCCTAAACCACCTCTCTCAAGTTTAAAGTTTCACAAATCTCTAGGGCAGGGGCAAAATGCCACCAGTCTCTGTGCTAAAACATTACAAGAGTCACCTTTGCTCCAGTTCCCAATAAGTTCTGCATCTCCACTTGAGATCACCTCAGCCTGGATTTTATTGTTCATATCACTATCAGCATTTTAATCAAAGCCATTCAACAAGTCTCTAGGAAGTTCCATACTTTCCCACATTTTCCTGTCTTCTTCTGAGCCCTCCAAACTGTTCCAACCTCTGCCTGTTACCCAGTTCCAAAGTTGTTTCCACATTTTTGGATACTTTTTCAGCAATGCTCCACTCTACTGGTACCAATTTACTGTATTAGTCTGTTTTCACACTGCTGATAAAGACATAGCCAAGACTGGGAAGAAAGAGACTTATTGGACTTATAGTTCCACATGGCTGGGAAAGCCTCACAATCATGGCAGAAGGCAAGGAGGAGCAAGTTACATCTTACATGGATGACAGCAGACAGAGAGAAAGAGCTTGTGCAGGGAAACTCCCCTTTATAAAAACCATCAGATCTCGTGAGACTTATTTACTGTCACAAGAACAGCATGGGAAAGACCTCTCCCCATGATTCCATTAACTCCCACTAGGTCCCTCCCACAACACATGGGAATTCAAGATGAGATTTGGGTGGGGACACAGCCAAACTATACCACCAAACCTTAAACTAGTTGGCTTAGAATTGGGTTTTCGGGAAGGGAACCCAGAAGCCTGACATGCCAGCAAAAGGGTAAAAGTGGTTTTACCAGTTGGGTTTTTGGTCTCCCTCTCCCTGTCCAAACTAGTAAAAAACTTTGGGGTTTTTGAGCTATCCTTACCCCCACCTTGTTTTGTTTTTACACATGTTTTCTAATAATCTGGTTTGTCTCTTTTCGCCTTCAGGCCATCAAACTCCAAATGTTCATGCAACCAGAGCCTCAGACAATGGCCCCTTTTGCCAGGGAACCTTAGATGAAGCTTAGAGGGAACGCTGACTGCTGTTTTCCCAAAACAGTGCTCCCTATCAGCAGGAAGCTGTTAAGATCAGTTTTCGTCCTCATTCTTATTCTCATGGCAGTTAGATGTACTGCTTTAGAGGGGGGAACGATAGATGCAGGGGGCAGATGAGGGGGGGTTCCCCAGAAGATCTCCAACCCACCCCACAAGTGCTTACATCAGATAATTTTGTGCAGATGAGGGAACTTGCCCAGGGTCTTGTCTGCACATGCCTGCAATGGACTGGGACCTGCCTGTGCCCTGGGAAAATGTGGTAGAACCATGGGAAGTTCACACCTTGTACAGTGGAGGAGGAGCCTGGCCTCTTCAGCTCCTGTGTGGTGGTCTGGAATTCAATCTATAAGGTGCTAGCCTATTAGCAAGACTCCCTCTCACTTTGCTGAGAGTGCTTTTTCTCTTTTTTCCTTTTTGCCAATGAATTCCACTCTCCTCACTCTCCAGTGTGTCCATGTGCCTATTTTTTCCTGGTCGTGATGCAAGAACCTGGATTTAACTGAACTAAGGAGCAAAAATTCTACATCGATACTAAGCTGAGAAAAATAATTCAGTGTAGAGAGCCTTGCTACTCATAGGCCCCAGACCAAAATATAGATATTACCTGGGAGTTTGTTAGAAATGCACAATCTTAGCTGCATCAGACTCACTGAATATAAACCTGTATTTAACAAAATTCACTGGTGATTTACACACACAATAGTGTTTTTGAAGCACCAGTGTAGAATGGTCTCCAAACTTTTCAAAAATCCCGCATCTCTATCCATTAAAAGAGTAACACCCATGACAATGTATGCATAATTTATAAATTATATATGTACTACTATAACATGGTGTATATTTTATAAAGAAAACATTGGCTGGGTGCAATGGCTCATGCCTGTAATCCCAGCACTTTGGGAGGCCGAGGTAGGCAGATCACTTGAGGTCAGGAGTTCAAGATCAGCTTGGCCAACATGGTGAAACCCTGTCTCTACCAAAAATACAAAAAAAAAAAAAAAAATTAGCTGGGCATGGTGGTGGGCACCTGCAATCTCAGCTACTCAGGAGGCTGAGGCAGGAGAACCCCTTCAACCTGTGAGGCGGAGGTTACAGTGAACTGGGATCGCGCCATTGCACTCCAGCCTGGGGGACAGGGCAAGATTCCATCTCAAAACAAACAAACAAAAGAAAGCAAGCATTAAATATAAAACAAGTTAAAATATAGACATTTTAGTAATTTCTTGCCATGCATCAATGGATCATCTTAAGTACATCCCTGACCATGAGGCTAGCGCACTGAGCCAAAGATATGAAACCCTGGGCTTGATTCCTGGCTCTGTCACCTCCTAGCTTTAGTTTCCAGGAAGACTTGGGATAATCTGAAGCACAACTCCAGTTGCACAGCACTCTGGGTTGTAGAAAGAAGAGGTGATAGAGAAGGGGAGCTAGCAAGAAAAGGAGTCATGGCCAGGGAGAGAGAGAGAGGCTGATGGCCATTAATTAAGTCCCAATTAAAGAAAGGCAACCCCAGTTCAGTTATAGGAAGGTTAACAATTCAAGGGGAGTTGGTTTCCTCAGAAGTTATGAATAGTAATGGGCAATTCTCTAGGGAAGATACTGACTCAGTAATTAAACAGGAAATAGAAAATGAGTGAGAACTGGAAGCAGGTTCCTCATGGGAAGAAGGAAAAAATTGAAAGTTTGGAGATAGGGAGATTTGGGTTCAAATGATTGCTGTACTTCTTATAATCTGTGTAACTTTGGCAAGTTACTTAAATAAACTCTTAGAATCTCCATTTCCTATCAGGGTTAATAAGAGGTGTCTTGGACTATAGAGAAGTTTCAAAACTTAAAGCCACCCCAAATGAACCCATTGTGGTTTGAGTTCAAGAGCAAGAATGGGCAAACCATTCCAAATAATAACAACCTGAGAAATTTTTAAAAAAAAATTCTCAAGATTTTTTTTATACAAATTTACAGGGTCAGTTGCCAAGAAAGCAGAATATAAGGGTAGCACCTCCCTAGCTGGGATGGGTGCTTTTGAGCTTCAAGGAGCTCAAAACCCATTCTCATGACATCTTGGCTTCCCCAGCCATCAGCTAATGATCATGAATTCAAGTGCTGAGTGGTGTCTTCATGATCAAGAAGGTGCTTTGCACTAATGCTTCTGCATCCCCTTAGAAACGGGTATAGTGGAATAGATAAGTGTGCCAGCTCTGGAGCTAGGCAGATGTAGGTTTGACTGAGTACATCTCAGCACCTGAGAATAAAGTCCTTTTTTTTTCAGAGTTATAAATGAATATGGCAGCTGGTTGGCTGATCAGAGGGCTAGTTTCTCCAGATGCCACTTTCCTGAGGTGGCAGAGCAGTTCTTGGTTGCTGAGACCCTAGAATGAGAGGAGACCTGGGGCAGATTGCTTAGGGGGAGGGAGGAAGTGTAGGGTTGGGCTTAGATTTGAGAAATTTCAAACCCACAAGACCACCAAAATGCTTGAGGCATCAAGTGGCTCCTCGTGTTCTTTAGTCCCCTATCAGGAGACCATTTCCCAAATCCCCCAGTTAACAGGGTAAAAGTGAATGCCCTACTGCCCAGTAGCTCTCCATTACCTGTGACAGAAGCCTTCAACCTACTGGGTGCTTATCACATTCTCTTGGGTAGGAGCTGACAATGACAGTATGTCACTTTAATTCTCCATGAAGCAAGATAAATTCGTGGTTTTCACTAAATTCTGGTTTCAGGAAGCACACATTTTAGTTGTGACTGCACCACTTACTGGCTGGTTATCTTGGTCACAGTAACTTGTCTGATCCTCAGTTTTTATTCTGTATAATGGAGAGCAATATAGTAACAGCTAACCTTCATGGATGGCTTCCTATGTGCCAGACACAGTGTTATTTGCTTTATGTGAATTGTCTCCTTTTATCCTTCTGGCAAGTCTGTATTCTGTACCATAATATCCTCATTTTTACAGATTGGGAGACTAGCTTTGATAAATTTTAAAACTTACTCAAGATTATATCTACAAAGTGATGGAGTTGAGGTTCTGTCTCAGACACTAAAGCCTCATAAATAAGATGATGGCCCAAAGCACTTAGCACCTGCCTGGTGGAGAGTTAGTGCTACTATAATGGTAGCCTCAATTTCCTCTTTAGTTATGAGGAGGAGAACAGTGAAGGCAAAGGACTTTGTAAACAATAAAGTGCTAAGCCCAGGGGAAGGATTCCTTAATGCATACTGCAGTCATCCCTTGACCCTTAAGAACAGGGAGGGAGAAGTGAGTCCAGGGAAGCCAGCCAGCAAAACGGTGGAAGCTAATCTAGACCTTGAAAGAGAAACAGAATCGCATTTGTCAGAGCCACCTTTATTTAGTATACATGCATATAAGCTTCAGGGCTTATGAAAATTGTTGAATAATTTCATTATTTGCAGAGAAGCTCTGTTTCTTTACCATACTAAAGGTAAATTGCCAATAAGGTTCTGTTAGCATGAAGAGAATATTTTTCTATTAATGCCTAGTTTGAGTAAATCAGAGAATTGGAGTTGTTGATGTTCCTTGAATATGACAGAAAGTCTCCATGTGTAGACAGCAAATATCAATACTGTTTGAGGGAAGCATGATTATTAAGATTTAATATAATTCAATTTCCATTTCAAAACAGAAGAAAGGAAAAAATACTTTTGTTTTATAGAAATGAAAAAATATTTTAAGACTAATCTGCTGTATTAATTAATCATTAGTTAATTATTTTATTTATTCAAAAGGCAGTTACTGAGTACCTGAAATGTGTGAGGGTCTGTGGTAGCCTAGCAATAAATGGGTTTCTATTATTTTAAAATTCTGCAGAAATTCTAACAGGAAGCATTGTAAGAAACAAAGATATCAGGACTGTTAAACCCTTAATTTGCCACCAAATAGGCTCAATGAGCTATTTCCAAGTTTAGTCTGAAGATTACAAATCAAATGCAAAGCATTAGTTTGCTGGGTGAAATGCCTCCTCTGTGAAAACATTAGGAGGTCACACTTCTCCACACTCCTCACAGTAAATGTGTGTGTGAGTGTCATGTATGTTTGCTGCTGTTGTGTCCTATCAAGCACCACTTGCACATCGGATTCTAATATTTAAACAGCTGCTTTGAAGCAGCAAAGTTCTCTGACTTAAACTTCTAGAATAGAAGACCTTTCTCCTTGGAGGACTTTCTCCATTTCCAACTTGATTTCCATTGATGCAGGGCAAATTCACTATCAGCTAATAGCTTAAGATACTTTTAGCAAATCTAGGATGTCGAAGTAACATAACTACTTTTCTCAAGTTGCTTTACCAGCAGAGGCCATGGTTCTCCATACATTTGCTTGTAAGGTTATTATTATTATTATTTTAGCAATCATATGTCTTCTGTTATGTGAAGCTAGTTGTCCCTGAAGGAACATTCTGAGCTGAATTCAGGCGCATATCCTATTTTTACATCTGAAAGCATATGCTTCAGAATATATTAAAACCAAGATTAAGTAAGTTGTTAGTAGCTGAACAATATGTACAATATATAAACTATAATGACATTTTGGTGAAAAAAGAGAACAAAATATTAAAACATAAAGCCTCAAAAAGCAATACTATATATTTTCTTCTATGGGTGCCCATATCCACAGGACAAGTATGTAAGGTTACACACCAAACTGATTATAGTTTTATCTTAAGATGAGGGTGAGAAAGTACAAAGCGGGCATTTAAATTGAGATGAGAGTCTATCAGGGTTAGTTTGAGAAGTCTATGACATAAAGTTAAATTCACAGTGACTTTTTTTCTTCTAAAAGGGAAGTCTAGAGGTAGATGGTACAAGTATGAAGATTCCATAAAGATAGGAAGACAGGCTCTTTCCAGCATTCTTCTCTGACATTTCTAACATATAATCCTCATTTTCACAGCCCAATATGAGTGCTAGAGTGCTAGTCAGCACGTATGATTTCTAAGGTCTAAGGAGAAGGGTAGAGAAATAAAAAAAAAAAAAAAAAAAAAAAAAAAGGAACACAGCACACGTGCCAGCTACCCTTTAAGGAAGTTTCCGAGATGCTGTCAAATAACATTCTCATCTACATTTTATTGTTCTAATTTATTCAGATGGTGAATTTTACCTGCAAAGAAGTATGAGAAACATTGCATTATTTTACCTGGCCATGTCTCTAGCTTATTACTAAGTCAGAAAGGGAAGATGAATACTGGGATAGGCACCTGAGGTCTCTTGCCATAGTCATCAAAGGACTTTTGCCTCACCAGTAATGTTTTGCTGTTTTATGAGGGGAATAAATTTATATACCATTTGTGTAACTGAAAAATCATTTTAAAATATAAAAGGGAGTAACTACCTTGTTTTTAAGATTCACTAATCTGAAAGTGTTTATAATACTTTCTTTTATTTTCCATAAGTTATTGGGGTACAGGTGGTATTTGGTTACATGAGTAAATTCTTTATTGCTTATTTGTGAGATTTTGGTTCCCCCATCACCCAAACAGTATACACTGCACCCTATTTATAGTCTTTTATCCATTGGCCCCCTCCCACTCTTCCCCCCAAGTCCCCAAAGTTCATTGTATCATTCTTATGCATTTGTGTCCACATAGCTTAGCTCCCACATATCAGTGAGAACATACGATGTCTGGTTTTCTACTCCTGAGTTACTTCACTTAGAATAATAGTCTCCAATCTCATCCAGATCACTGCAAATGCTGTTAATTCATTCCCTTTTATGGCTGCATAGTATTATGTCATTCATATATATATATATATATTTATTTATTTCACAGTTTCTTTATCCACTCGTTGATTGATGGGCATTTGGGTTGGTTCCACGATTTTGCTATTGTGAATTGTGCCACTATAAACATGCATGTGCAAGTATATTTTTTGAATAATGACTTCTTTTCCTCTGGGCAGATACCCTAAAGTGGGACTGCTGGATCAAATGGTAGTTCTGCGTTTAGTTATTTAAGGAATCTCCACACTGTTTTCCATAGTGGCTGTACTAGTTTACTTTACAACCAGCGGTGTAGAAGTGTTCCCTTTTCGCCACACCCACACCAAAAGCTACTGTTTCGTTTTTATTTTTTGATTATGGCCATACTTGCAGGAGTGAGGTGGTATTGCCTTGTGATTTTGATTTGCATTTCCCTGATTGTTAGTGATATCGAGCATTTTTTTCATATGTTCATTGACCATTTGTATCTCTTCTTTTAAGAATTGTCTATTCGTGTCCTCAGCCCACTTTTTTGATGGGATTCTCTTTTTCTTACTGATTTGTTTGAGTTCTTAGTAGATTCTGGATATTAGTCCTTTGTCAGATGTATAGATTGTGAAGACTTTCTCCCACTATGTGGGTTGTCTGTTTACTCTGCTGACTGTTCCTTTTGCCATGCAACAACTCGTTAGTTTAATTAGTCCCAGTTATTTATGTTTGTTTTTATTGCATTTGCTTTTGGGTTCTTGGTCATGAAATCCTTGCCTAAGCCAATGTCTAGAAGGATTTTTCCAATGTTATGCTCTAGAATTTTTATTGTTTCAGGTTTTAGGTTTAAGTTCTTAATTCATCTTGAGTTGATTTTTGTATAAGGTGAGAGACGAGGAACCAGTTTCATTCTCCCACAGGTGTCTAGCCAATTATCCCAGCACCATTTGTTGAAAAGGGTGTCCTTTCTCCACTTTATGTTTTTGTTTGCTTTGTTGAAGATCAGTTGGCTGTAAGTACTTGGGTTTATTTCTGGGTTCTCTATCCTATTTCATTGGTCTGTGTGCCTATTTTTATACCAGTACCATGCTGTTTTGGTGACTGTGGCCTTATAGCACAGTTTAAAATCAGGTAGTGTGATGGCTCCAAATTTGTTCTTTTTGCTTTGTCTTGCTTTAGCTATGTAGGCTCTTTTTTGGTTCCATATGAATTTTAGAATTTTTTTTCTAATTCTGTGAAGAATTATGTGAAGGGGTGGCCTGCCCCTCCACACCTGTGGGTGTTTCTTGTTAGGTGGAACAAGAGACTTGAGAAAAGAAATAAGACACAGACACAAAGTATAGAGAAAGAAAAGCAGGGGCCCAGGGGACCGGTGCTCAGCTTACAGAGGACCCACGCCGGCACCGGTCTCTGAGTTCCCTTAGTATTTATAGATAATTATCTTTACCATCTTAAAGATAAGGTAGTGGCAGGACAATAGGATCGTTTTTAGGGAGGAAATCAGCAGTAAGACATAAGAACAAGTATCTCTGTGACATGAATAAGTTTAAAGGAAAATCCTGTGCCTTGAGATAAACCTTTTAGCAACATTGTTTCATCCTATCACATGGGGATAAACCTTGGACAACACCTAGCTTTTCTAGGAACAAAGACACACCCTGCATGCCCAAAATCCATTAAACCTTGAGTTACCACAGCACATGTCTCTTGCAAGGACAAGGTTGGGGGTAGGGTCACAGATTAACAGCTTCTCAAATACAGAACAAAATGGAGTCTCTTATGTCTACTTCTTTCTATATAGACACAGTAACAGGCTGATCTCTTTCTTTTCCCCACATTATGGTGGTATTTTAATGGGGATTGCATCATATTTGTAGATTGCTTTTGGCAGTATGGTCATTTTCACAATATTGATTCTACCCATCCATGAGCATGGGATGTGTTTCCATTTGTTTGTGTCATCTATGATTTCTTTCAGCAGAGTTCTGTAGTTTTCCTTGTAGAGATCTTTCACCTCCTTGGTTAGGTATATTCCTAAGTACTTTATTTTAATTTTTTGCAGCTATTGTAAAAGGGGTTGAGTTATTGATTTGATTCTTTGCTTGGTTGCTGTTGGTGTATAGAAGAGCTACTGATTTGTGTACATTAATCTTGTATCTGGAAACTTTGCTGAATTCTTTTATCAGTTCTAGGAGCTGAAAGTGTTTGTAATACTTTCAAATTGCATCTAATTGATATCCAGACTATAAGTTTTGTGCAAGAAGTGAACTCAGAGTATCTCTCCTGAGCCCATTGTGGTTAGGTGAAGTGACAGCCACAGAGACTTAAGTGGGGATTTACCCTGAGATTCAGAGTTATAAACCCCTGAGCTGTACCCTGCTGTGACAATCTGAGCAAATTCTACTCTTCTCTGCCTTGTACTTTAAAATTTTGTAGTCAGATACACATAACTTTATGTATCATCTTAACAACTTTTGAAAATATAGTTCAGTAATGTTAAGTACATTTACATTATTGTGCAACTCCAATTTCCAAAACTCTTCATCTTGTAAAACTAAAAACTCTATGCCCATTAAATATCAACTCTCCATTCTCTCCTCCCTTCAGGTCTTAACAGCTGCCTTTCTACCATCTGTCTCTGAATTTGACCACTCTATGTGCCTCACGTAAGTGGAATCATATAGCATTTGTTCTTTCTGTGACTAGTTTATGTCACTTACTATAATGTTTTCAAAGTTTATCCATGTTATAGCACGTATCACAATTTCCTTTCTTTTTAAGGGTAATATTCCATTGTCTCTATTTTGTGTGTCCTTTCATCTGTTGATGGCCATCTGGGTTGTTTTCACCTTTTAGCTATTGTGACTAATGCTGGCATGAATGTGGGTGTACAAAGATCTCTTTAAGACCCTACTTCAATTATTTGGGGTAGATACCCAGAAGTGAGAATTTCTGGATCATATGGTAAGTCTACTTTCATTTTTTTGCCGAACTGCCATCCTATTTTCTATAATGACTGCACCTGCAATGCAGGAGGGGAACTCTTGAGTCAAGGAACCTAAATCTTTTTCCACCAACAGTTCACAAAGGCTCCAAATTTTCCACATCATCACAAACCCTTGTCATTTTATTTTATTTTATTTTAAACATAGCCATTCTAATGGGTGAGAAGATGGCAGATATT
This sequence comes from Macaca thibetana thibetana, assembly GCF_024542745.1. Classification (NCBI taxonomy): domain Eukaryota; kingdom Metazoa; phylum Chordata; class Mammalia; order Primates; family Cercopithecidae; genus Macaca; species Macaca thibetana. The sequence continues at coordinate 84,037,783 of NC_065579.1, forward strand.
TCCTTGTAGTTTTGGTTGGCACATGCTTCATGATTCATGAGATTGAGCATCTTTTTGTGCTTTTTGGTCATTTTGTGCTTTTTGACTATCTTCTCTGGAGAAATGTCTATTCAAGTCCTTTGCCCATTTTAAAAATCAGATTCTTTTTGTTGCTGTTGAGTTTTATGAGTTATTTATATATTATGGATATTAACCTCTCTCTCTCTTTTTTTTTTTGAGATGGAGTTTCGCTTTTGTCGCCCAGGCTGGAGTGCAATGGTGTGATCTCGGCTCACTGCAACCGTCGCCTCCTGGGTTCAAGCGATTCTCCTGCCTCAGCCTCCTGAGTAGCTAGAATTATAGGCATGTGCCACCACACCCGGCTAATTATTTTTGTATTTTTAGTAGAGATGGGGTTTCTCCATGTTGGTCAGGCTGGTCTCGAACTCCTGATCTTCCTGCCTCGGCCTCCCAAACTGCTGGGATTACAGGCGTAAGCCACTGTGCGATCAAAAAATATGATTTGCAAATACTTTCTCCCATTCTGTGGGTTGCCTTTCATACATGTGATTGTGTCCTTTGATGCACTCTGGTTCGTGTTTTGCTACCATGACTAACCCCACTTGGAATGCATAGTTTCTAGTATTGACCCTAGACCTCACTCCTATGACTATCAGCCATCTTCTTTGCTTCATATTGATTCTCGCTCCAGTTTTTGCAACAATGACCTAGTTCCATAGTAACTCCCCAACTGGCTTCCTGCCTGATTTCACTCTTGGATCCTCCTAATCATCTTCTAATAAAGGCCTCAAGGCTTACTTCAGAACTTGTTTTATCCCTTAAAATCTGTAGAAACTTGCAGCCGTAAGATTTATAATCATTTGTTAATTCTTAGACCATGTGAAAGACTTGTCTTCCAGTTTCTAAAAGACAGAAAATGAGGCAAATAAAATAACAATACAGGGTTATATAATCGAAGAGGAGAGTGAGTTACACCAAAACTCTAAGGGTTTTTGCTACAAATAAGTATCTAAAACTATGAAGGATCTGAGATTGAGCCTACTTGCAAGTTAACAATTTGCCTGCCACATTTTCATGAGTGCTGAAAGAATCCATGACACTCAGGTCAGAGAAAAAAGGACTTCATAACTCACAGCAATAGCATTAGCCAAAGTATCTGTATTTTCTCACACTGATTCCCTGAGCCCCAGATGCAATAGGGCAGTATGAAGAGGGTCAGGTGATTTCTGCACATACCAAGAGTTCCTCTCCTGCATTGCATAAGGAGATAAGGAAACCAAACCTTTGTAATAGGCAATAGGCATGCCTGTACTTTGCTCTGGAAGGAGACACTATTTCTATCTTCCAAGGCTATTTGCTATAAAACAAATCCTTGAAAAGACAATCCAGAACAAAAAGTAGTTACTGTCTCACTTGAAGACATGCAGAAACATGACAGAGCCATGGAATTGTCTCCCACAAATGAGAAATTCCTTTTATTTTGTTTCTCAGAGCTTCCTGGCTATGAAGACCAAAGATCTATAGCTTTTCTTTGGGACATAAAAATTAACTGAGATAAACTTTCTTTTCCAGCCCTAAACTATAAGATAAAACAGGCATTTGGAATCACACCTAGAACACAAAAAAAAACAACCTAATAGTAATGTGTTCAGAATTTTATACATACAGAGACATTATTTTCATATAGTCCTTTCTTCTATAGGTGCGGAAGAAATCCAAGAAAAAATTAAGCCAAATATCTGTAAAGATACTATTGTGAAAACATTCTATGTATCTTAATAGTAATAAAGTTTTAAATGTGTGATTTTCAATATATTAATATTTCCAGGGTATAGACACATAGCCAAAGTTTAGTCTAAAGCAAACCATGAACTAGAGTAGAGCATAGTCAACTGTGTGCTTATTTTTTTTTTGTATATTTATAGAATTCAGATGCCTGGATTTGTTTATTTTGATAAACAAGAACCTTATTCAACATATTAAAAAATAGACATTACTTGATCACCTATTCTGTTCTAGTACTTCTCTATTTACTGCATGTACAGAGAAGTAACACACAGTCCTCATTTTCAAGAAGGAATCCTAAGCATCTCAAATAGCCAGTGTTTATCTTCTACCTGTTTTCTTCCCTGCCATAAATCCATGTGGATGGCTCAACTCTATAGACAGGAAGAGAAGCTCAGCTTATTCATATGCAAGCAGTTGGTAAGAAAAGGAAGCTTCTTCACTTTGATTGCATTTCATCAGTGTCATTTCATAAGTTTCCTTATTTTAGAGCTGAACTGCCCAATATGGTAGTGAACAGACAAACCTGGCTATTTAAGTTTTAATTTAAATTAACTAAAGTTAAATAAAATTTAAAATCAGTTCCTCAGTCCCAGTAACCACATTTCACACGCTCGATGGCCACATGTACCTAGTGGCTAGTCTGCTGGACAATGCAGGCATAGGACATTTCCATTATCTGTTATTGCAGTATGGCATATTAAACAGAACTGTTTTAGAGTATGGCTTTGCTTGTTCAGGTGTTATCTTTGGTTATAATCTGGATATGTCCCAGAGTTGGTACTCTGTATGTCAGTCTGAAGCCCATATACAGATATACATATATATAAACACATAAGAATAGAGATATATAAAGACATAGATACAGACAAAGACATAGATACAGATATAAATATGGATATTTATTCTACATAGGTACCCTACTTTTTACATTCATTCTCAAGGAGGAAAGGGGTCAGTCAGTCAGAATAGCAGAATCAACCCGGTGAACTTTATGTCTGAGTAGGTGACAGTTTCAGTAATTCTTTGTGGCTTTTCCCCGTTGATTGAAATATTCCTGGCTGCTATATTCTTTATGGTGATTCTGTTGAAACATATAAATCTGTAATTACTGCATTAGCTCACAGAAGAATTAGACAAGGTATGTGCCTTGTAAATGTCATTTGATATTTGCATGTGGCATTTAAATTCCTACTAGTGTTAATGCACCACAGAGGTCTTTGTATTGTTTTTGAGATGTTTCCTTTGTTAATTTTGATTCTATTTGCAGCAGGGGTTTTAGAAGTTAGTAGAAAAGTTAGACTTGTGTTTTTCAATGCCATTGGTAGTCACTAAGCTTACTAGAGAAATAAGGATCCAAGAACTATGTAAGGAGATTTTAATTTTCAATCTATTGTTTCCTTGAATTAATTACTGGAGAAAATAGAACAAGTTCCCAATATCTGATCCTTAGAGTTCAAAGAGGGGGAAGAAATAAGATAAGTACAGATAGATATGGTGAATTATAAACTGACTAAATGTCATAAATACATGTTCCTATGCAACTTCTTCTTCTTTTTTTTTTTGAGACGGAGTTTCACTCTTGTTGCCCAAGCTTGAGTGCAATGGTGCGATCTCAGTTCACTGCAACCTCTGCCTCCCGGGTTCCAGCGATTCTCCTGCCTCAGCCTCCTGATTAGTTGGGATTACAGGTGTGTGCCACCACGCCTGGCTAATTGTTTTGTATTTTTAGTAAAGACTGGGTTTCACCATGTTGGCCAGACTGGTCTCGAACTCCTGATGTCAGTTGATCCACCCACCTCGGCCTCCTAAAGTGGTGGGATTACAGGCGTGAGCCACCATGCCCAGCCAACATCTTTTTTTTTTTTTTTTTTTTTTTTAATTTACAGCTAGTTTTTATGGTTTCTATTAACAGTGTGCCTAGGATAGATAATTTTCCCAGACTTAGAAGCAAAAACATGCAGGGCACATGTAATTTCACTTACATATACAATCTTTCCCACATTTGTATATTATCTGTTTTGGCATTTGGCACCATTTCTTCCTTGTATCTTCAGTGGTCCTGTGTTCCTGAATTTTCATTCTTGTAACAGGTGTTTATTTCTATGAATGGAAAAGTTTGTCTACCTTGCAAATCTTATCTGACTTTAAATATTATTTTTAATTATGTGGATGCTTTGGGTTTGTCTGTTTGCCCTTGCCATATAAGCAGGATCTTGCAAATAGTGATCCTTCAGCTAACTTTGTCACTTCTCTTAGCAGAACCCTCACCGGGGCTCTTAGTCAAACACTCAGTATTTCCCTCACGTTCTCTTATAATTAATAATCCATGTGATATGACAGAATGCACTATAATTTTATAACTTGCCTAGACTTCCTTTAAAGTTTATAATAATTTTAAAATTGTAGTTTAAAACAAAATTAAAGGATATATATAAGCATAAAGTTCTTTACTTCCTTATAATATTTGTAGTTTTTCCATCCCAGACTCCTACAAAAATAAGCACTGTTAACACTGTGGTTAGATCTTTTTTTCTATGTATATATGTGTATGTACATATATTTTTCTATGTATATATGTGTATATACATAGAAATCCATATGTATATATGTGTATGTACATATATTTTTCCCAAAAATCTAGGATCATACATAGTATTTATAATCTGATTTTTTCATTTCATACATCATGCATATCTTTCCTAATCTATAACATCTTAAGAAATTATATACTGTTCTAGATCATTATTTATAATAGTTGTGTAGAAGTTCAATGCTTACAAATACTATAATTTATTTTATTAAACTATCCCTATTATTGGATATTTTGGTTATCTCTGACATAGTGGCTTTATCATCAATAACCTTTTGATTTGTTCATTCTAGCACATACTTAAATTTTTATGTTAGTACAGAAATTTTTGAAAATTATTAGAAATAGCCAGATTTTAATATTTTCTATTCTTACATACAAATTTACCTTAATTTTACTCATCCACACAATATACCACAATATTTTATCTAAATCTTGTAGAATCATTCATTTTCCTAGTATTTCATTTTTTAACTTTTTACCTACTTGCTAATGCCTCTTTCTGACATCTCTTCTTGCTCTTATCCTTTGTCTTCCTAAAAATCTACTCCTAGGCATTTCTTTAACAGGGAAGCAAAATTAACTAGCAACAACTTACTGTTTTCCTTTCCAAGGTTATTGCATTTTAACAGGGTTCAAAATCTTACACTAACCAGCTGAGACTGTAATGGAGGAACTGTAAACATCCACCAGGAGTTTAAAAAGACCCCTGTAAACAAACCATACAATGGCTTATTGCTCATTCTTCACATTTTAAGAATGTTAGGGTATAGCTCTCTACTTCTCAGTTAAGTTGCAAATATGCTGGATATACTTCAGGTCTTTCATATGAGTCAACACGGAAAACTAGAGAGTGAGTAACTTTAGGTAGAGATTACCTGGTGTTGTAATGCTGAGATGTCAAGCACAGTGCCAAGCATAAAACAGACACATAATAAATACATGTGGTTTAATTGATCAACTACCAGAAACTCACGCTGTGGCAATCTGTAGATTGCTGACTTAACTTGCTTTTGCTGACAGTCCCTGCAATTCTGTTACAGATAATATGCAGGGGAGGATGCCCTTAAGCAAGGTTCCTGATTCCTTCATATATGAAAGATATAATGATCCCACAACATCAGGAAAATTCGTACTGAGTCAAAAAGGCAGAAAATGACTGGTGGTGGTAAACAGAAGAAACTCCACTCCCATTATGCAAAAAATATGAGCAAGACATTGCTCTGCCAAGTTCACTAAGGGAGATAATTAAGTGAGTCACTATTATAAACACAGTAATAGAATAGTGTACATGGTAAAGTAGAACCAGAGGAATGAGCCATAAACTCTGTTTAAAGAGGTCAGGGAAATCTTCACCTAAGAGTCACTACTTGAGCAGGGTCTTGAAGGATGACTAGGACTTCATTAGATATATGAAAAGAGAGAAGGAATATAATGTGAAAAGGAGTGGAATAATGTATTACGTTCAATAAACTTCTACCATTATGATCCTGGAGTGCAAAGTGTCGGGTGCCAAGCAGCAGAGGGTAAGATTGGAGAGGTGGACCTGGAGCTATCACAGAGGCTTTGTGTGCTATATGAAGGAGCTAGGATTCTATTCTGTAGGCCAGTGTTTCACAATTTTAGCTGCACACTAGTACCACCTGGAGAGATTTTTTATTTTATTGTATTATTTATTTTTTATTCTTAAATTTTGTGGGTACATAGTAGGTGTACATATTTATACATTCACCTAAGAATAGAGTTGTGCTTGAGTCCCAACCTAACAACATATCAGCTCTGTGGCCTTGGGTGAGTTACTTCTCTTTGAGCCTCAGTTACCACTTTGGAAACGAAGGTGTTATGGATGCCAAGTGATATCATTAGTGACAGTGTGTTTTGTAAAATATTGTGTGGCTTTGTAGTTATTCTTCTTCTTATCATTAATGACTCACATGTATATAATGTATATGTGTTCTATGCATGCATATGGTATAGAAGAAAATATCAGACTGTGATCAAATAATCTGTCTTCAAGTCCCTTAGGCACTTTATATCACTCCTTATATTTCAACATTCATTAAGTGGAGGCTGGACAAATTTGTGGTTTTGCAACATTGCTTAATGAAGCCTTAGCATTTTTCAATGAGATAGCTCAGGAGCTTTCAAGGCACGAAGGAGTGGACTATGGGGAGATTATAACTGTTCTACTTTTACCTTCCTACTGTCTTAGTTTGAGCTGCTATGACAAAGTACCATGGTCTTGGTGGCTTATAAACAACCAAAGTGTATTTCTCACAGTTCTGGAGTCTGGAAGTCCAAGATCATTGTGCCAGTATGGTTGGTTCTGGGGAAGGCCCCCTTCCAGGTTGCAGACTGCTGACTTCTCATTGTATCTTCACGTGGCAGAAAGAGACTGAGAGCTTTCTGGGGGTGCTTTTATAAAGGCATCAATCTCATTCACTAGGGCTCTACCTTCACGAACTAATTACTTCCCAAAGGCTCCACCTTCTAATATTATCCCTTTGGCTGTGAGGATTTCAGCCTATGAATTTAGCAGAGACATAAACATTGCACTTATATATTGAATTTTTTTGGCAATTTTTTAAGAGAAAATATTCTAAAGCTAAGAACATTTAAAGTCTGAAAACTCCCGAGCTAGATGATTTCAAAGGAGACTTTCTTCTGGACCATCCAATGGTTCTACAGTGTTGTAAATGATCTGGTTTCCCCAAATCCCCACTCTCTCCACAAGGTTATTTGGAGAAATAGGTATGAAAAGTCTTTCAAAGCTGAAGATGATTCTCTACAGCTGCTTCCTGACCATATCCAGATACCAAATGATATACCTACATCTGTATCTGTCACAAAATTGAATATTTTTTTTCTCATTTTTTTTCAGGTGGAAATATTGCAGTTCAGAGACAGAAAATATTCCTCACAAATGCTAACTGTAGAGGCTGCCTGGACCCTGTGATGACCTAGTTCCTGTGTCTGCATTTGGGTTCCCTGGAAAAGAATGCTGTGATCAACTATTAATTTCTGCCATAAGCATAGAAAGGAGAATACAGACACATATGCCAATATTTGTCATTGCTCTTAGAAGAAAAAATGTGATTTCAGTATGGTCAGTAGAGCTTGACTCCAAAACTCCATCTTCTACTTTTGTACATAAGAGTTCTATGTACATAAGTAGAAGTGGGGAAAGGTAAATATCATAGCTGAGCTGTTTCCTGTGGTACCAAAGGAATTATGTCCTAGTAAAAGAAGTCTTGCACTAAATAAATGTAAGAGAATTTTCACAGCCTACTAAAGGACATCACATTGGTGGTGAAAGATATATTCCTAAGGTCAGCAACAAGGTAAGGATGTCTGGTCTCACCACTTCTGTTTAGCAGTGTACTAGATATTCTTGCCAGTGTGATAAAGCAAGAAACGTTTCTGACAAATAACTTCTATTCAGAATATGTAAAGCATTCTTACAAGTCAGTAATAAGAATATAAATAACACAACAATAAATGGGCAAAAGATTTTAACAGACACTTCATCAAAGATGTGTATAGATGGCAAACAAACACATTAAAATATGCTCAATATCATTTCTCACTAGTGAAACATAAATTAAAACTGTAATGCAAATGTGAAGCAACTGGAACTTTCATAAACTGCTGGTAGAAATATAAAATGGTATAACTACTCTGGATATTAGTAGTTTCTTAAAAATTAAACACATATTACCATACAACTCAACCATTTCACCCACTCCTAGGTATTTAACCAAGGAAAACAAAAGCAAATGTACACTGAAATACTTTACACCATGCTCATAACCGCTTTATTTTTAATAGCACCAAGTTGGAAAGAACCCTAATGTCCACTAATACCACCTGTCCACCAGGTAAATGAATAAACAAATTGTGGTATAGTCATAGAATGAAGTACTTCTTAGCAATAAAAAGGCAAAAGTGTTGACACATGTACAAACAAGGCTATGTCTCAAAATATGTTTTTTTGAAGTGAAAGAAGCCATACAAAATAGAGATAGTATGTACTTTTAGTAATAAAAAATTTAGAAAATGCAAATTAAACAATAGTAATAGAAGGCAGATCAGTGGTTGCCTTGGAATGACAGGGATTGGGGTGGCAGGGAGCAAGAACAGGAAGGGAAGATTACAAATGTGCATGAAAAATGTTTGGGGGTTGATAAATATGTTGATAATTTTGATTGTAGTAATGATTTCATGAGTATACACATATGTAAAAACTTATCATAATATAACTTGTAGATATATGCCATTTATTATATGCCAATTACACCTCAATAAAGTTGTAACAAAATTATCTGTCATTCGGAGTGACCTTATTAGTCTTCTACTCTTACTTCATTACATAGAAGCACATGACTGGGTGTAGAGATTAAGAAAGTCAGTAATATCCCTGGGATTCAATTTTCTCAATTGTAGGAAGCAGTTGCCTTCAACCATGATAAAAGATCCCTTTCATCATCTCTAATCTATGGCAAATAAGCCACATTCAAGAAAACAGGGTAAGTCCTAAATCCTGAGACTTAAATCTTGATAATAAAAAAAAAAACCTCAGAAGTTTTTTGAATAAAGTGGGGTAGCAGCATAATTTAATATGTAGATTCTGTGACTTTGCCTCTTGTACCATGAGCTGCTACAGATTCTTTTATTGATTTCTCAGTTTGTGAGGCATCTATGGGAGATTATGTCCAAGCCCGGGCCAAATAAGTCCCAAGATGATAAGGAGAATTGGAGAGACCTATGGCCCCTGGGTCACTTGAGATTTTTACTTAGATCTTATACAATTAGTGTAAGTTTGTAATTTCCATGAGATTAAAATTGCTGTGGGCTGAAAAGCCAGAATGCTTTAAAACTCTGTTCCAGAAATCCTTCTCAAATATAAATGGACAATACTTTGGAATGATAAAAATGGAAAGGAATGTGAAAACATTTTACTAATATTAATCTTTATTCTCAAAACAATGATTTAAAGAACAAGTAAATAAATAATTCTAGTATTAATGGAGTGTTCACTTGGTTCTAGGCACTGAGTTTGGTACTTTGCATATATTATATCATTTAACCCACCCAAATTGTTATTCACTGTTTCACAGAAAAAAAAAAAAAAACTGTGGAATGACAATAGTGAGATACAGGCTCAGTGTTACACAACCAGTGAAGAGCCAGGTATTAATGATTCTCACTACAGTGTTTACAGATCATTAATTGAAGTTGAATCATGCATTCTGGATTCTGCTCCATCCCAATTCAAAGTTACAGATTTACTTTCAGGTCATTAACCTTCTTCATGTCTCACTTTCTGAATCTTGAAAATGAATACAATTACATTCTTCTAACTGACACAGATGGAGGAGACAGGAAATGTGACATAATCAGATGACATATAAAATATATTTGCATTGGTAGTCCATCTTCTATAAAAATTTCAAATGATAATTGTATAGGTTTAGTATTTATCATATATAAGTATACCCCAAATCTCAGCCAAATTAACAGTTTTAAAATTAACATAAAAGAACTCAACCCTCTTGTCTTTTCAGCAAGTAAAAAATCTACTCCCTATCACCACCATCCCACCTTCTGAGAGATAACTATTAAATTGATGTTTTCATGGACACCAATAGTTCTAATTTTTTACTGTCACTGAATTCTCAGTCTTACTTTTATTTCATTTTGAAGGACTTCTATTTTTGTTCTGTCTCACACAAACCAGGGGCAAAGACTTTCCTTGATTTCTCCAAAACAATGTCAATCATTTGCATAGATGATTCCTTTGAAATTTTAAGCATTTGAAGAGGAGACTTATACTTTTCCTTGATTTCTCCAAAACAATATCAATCATTTGCATAGATGATTCCTTTGAAATTTTAAGCATTTTAAGAGGATACTTATAGCACAAAATTACATAGAAAATGTCTTAAAAGTTAATGTTAGGGTCGGGGGCAATGGCTCACGCCCGTAATCCCAGCACTGTGGGAGGCCGAGGCAGGTGGATCACAAGGTCAGGAGATCAAGACCATCCTGGCTAACACAGTGAAACCACGTCTCTACTAAAAATACAAAAACTTAGCCAGGGGGTGGGGGGATGGCAGGCGCCTGTAGTCCCAGCTACTTGGGAGGCTGAGGCAGAATGGTGTGAACCCGTGAGGCGGAGCTTGCAGTGAGCTGAAATTGTGCCACTGCACTCCAGCCTGGCCAACAGAGCGAGACTCCATCTCAAAAAAAAAAAAGAAAGAAAGTGGCAGTAATCATCAAAATGGTATTAAAAACTTTCAAAGAACTTTTCTTAACCTTTAAAAAATCCCTCAAAAGCCAAAGTTCGTTTAGTAAAAAATGCTTTATTCCATTGTTAAAAGAATGATCTGTAGTAAAGGAATTTTCTGTGGCTATAACAGAATATTTAATACCTGAGACTGGGCAATTGGCAAAAAGAAGAAATTGACAAGGAAAAGAAATTTATTTCTTATAGTTTTGGGGGCTGGGAAGTCCAAAGGTATGGCACCGGCACCTACCCAGCTTCTGGTGAACAACTCGTGCTGTGTCATTACATAGTGGGAGGCATCACAAGGCAAGACACAGGGCAAGTGTGCTAGTTCAGATCTCTATTCTTCTTATAAAGCCACCAGTCACACCAGGGGAGCTTCAATTTGATGACTTTATCTTCTTTACCTCCCAAAGGCCCCACCTCTTAATACTGTTACCATGGAGATTAGGTTTCTACATGAATTTTGGAGGGGACATTCAAACTGCAGCACTAGATGTAAAATGCTCTCGGATATGCTTGTAATACATCAATGAATTAATTTATCATAGGCTGAATGCTTAGAAAACAACAACCATGTTAAAATAAGGCAACACACAAAGATAAGACAACTCTGATGGCTGCACAAAGACAGTGCAGGACACAAGGACTGCAACTTTTAGGACAGTTCTACTTCTAAACTTGGCCCAGAACCAGTAGCCTGCATGGGAGGTGGCACGTGACCTACTGAGACCCCAGCTGGGGTGGCTAAAGGAGTGCTGGCATCACCACTCCCCTAACCACAGGCTGCATAGCCTGTGGCTCCAAAAGAGACCCTTCCACTTGAAGAGAGGAGAGGGAAGAGTGAGGAGAACTTTGTCGTGCATCTTGGATACCATCTCAGCTGCAGCAGGATAGGACACTGGTTACAATTACAAGGCTCTCTCTCCAGCCCTTAGCTTCTGGATGACATTTCTAGACATGCCCGGGGCCAGAAGGGAAACCACTGCCTTGAAGGAAAGGACCCAGTCCTGGCAGGAGATATAGACTGCATTTATTTGGGAGAAAGTAAGGGAAGAGAAAATTAGTATCTGCTTGGCTAATTCAGAGAATTCTCTAGGATTTTTTCCAATACCATCAAGGTGGTACCTTTATGAATCTGCAAGAATCACAGCATTACTGGGCTTAGAGTGGCCCCTAAAACAGATATATCTTAGATCACAACACTCAAGCCTTTTTGATTATCTGGAAAGCCTTCCTAAGAAGGATGAGTACAAACAAGCTAGACTGTGAAGCCTACAGTAAATATGTAACTCCTCAATGTCCAGACACAGATGAACTTCTACAAGTATCAAGGCAATGTAGGAAAACATGACCTCACTCAACGAACTAAGTAAGGCACAAAAGACCAATCCTGGAGAAAGAGAGATATGTGACATTTTAGACAGAAAATTCAAAACAGCTGTTTTAAGGACACTTAAAGAAATTCAAGATAACATGGAGAAGGAATTCAGAATTCCATCACATAAATTTAGCAAAGAGACTGAAATAATTAGAATCAAGCAGAAATTCTGGAGCTGAAAAATGCAATTGGCATATGGAAGAATGCATCAGAGTCATTCAAAAGTAGAATTGATCAAGCAGAAGAATTAGTGAACTTGAAGACAGTCTATTTGAAAATACACAGCCAAAGGAGACAAAAGAAAAAAGAATAAAAGTCAATGAAGCACGCCTACAGGATCTAGAAAATAGCCTCAAAAAGGTGGATCTAAGAGTTATTGCCTTTAAAGAGGAGGTAGAGAAACAGACAGGGGTAGAAAGCTTATTCGAAGAGATAATAACAGAGAACTTCCCAAATCTAGGAAAAGATATCATCAAAGTACAAGAAGATTATGGAACCACAAGCAGATTTAACCTAAATAAGACTACTTCAAGGCATTTAATAATCAAATTCCCAAAAGTAAAGGCTAAAGAAAGGATCCAAAAAGTAGCAAGAGAAAAGAAACAACATATAATAGAGCTCCAATACAGTTAGCAACAGATTTTTCTGGGGAACCCTTACTGGTCAAGAGAAAGTGGCATAAGTGCTAAGGGAAAAAAACTTTTACGCTAACATAGTATATCTAGCAAAAATATCTTTCAAACATGAAGGAGAAGTAATGACTTTCCAAGACAAACAAAAGCTGAGGCATTTCATTGACACTAGACCTGTCCTACAAGAAATGTTAAAAAGGAGAACTTCAATCAGAAAGAAAATGACATTAATGAGCAATAAGAAATTATCTGAAGGTATAAAACTCACTGGTCATAGCAAGTACACAAAAAAATACAGACTGATATAACACTGTAACTGTGGTATATAAACTACTTTTATCCTAAGTAGACAGACTAAACGATGAACCAATCTAAAATAATAACTACAACAACTTTTCAAGACATAGACATTACAGTAAGATATAAATGAAAACATCAAAAAGTTAAAAAAAGTAGGGGAATAAAGTTAAAGAATAAAATTTGTATAGTTTTCTTTTTGTTTGTTTATGCAAACAGAATTAAGTTATTACAGCTTAAAATAATGGATTATAAGATAATATTTGCAAGACTTGTGGTAAATGCAAACCAGAAAACATACAAAGGACACACACAAAAAAATAGAAAGCAAGAATCTAAATCATATCACCAGAGAAAATCATCTTCATTAAAGGAAGACAGGAAGGAAAGAAAGAAGAAAGAGAAGATCACAAACCAACCAGAAAACAAATAACACAATGGCAGGAGTAAGTCCTTATTTACTAACAGTAGTAATGTTGAATGTAAATGGCCTAAACTCTCCAATCAAATGATGTAGAGTGGCTGAATGAATTTCAAAACTGAAGACCCATTCATCTGTTGCCTACAAGAAACACACTTTACCTATAAAGATACACATAGACTTAAAATAAAGGGATGGAGAAAGGTATTGCATGCCAATGGAAACCAAAACATGGCAGGAGTCACTATGCTTCTATCAGACAAAATAAATTTCAAGACAAAATCTACAAAAGAGACAAAGGTTATTATATAATGATAAAAGAGTTAATTCAGCAAGAGGATATAACAGTTTTAAATATATATGTATCCAACACTGGAGCACCCAGATACACAAAGCAAATATTATTGGAGCTACATAAAGAGATAGACCCCAATACAATAATAGCTGGAGAGTTTGACACCTCACTTTCGGAAGTGGACAGATAATCGAGACAGAAAATCATAAAGAAACATCAGACTTAATTTGCACTATTTACCAAATGAACCTGATATTTACAGAACATTTCATCCAATGACTGAAGAATACACATTCTTCTGCTCAGCACATGGGTCATTCTCAACGACAGACCATATGTTAGGCCATTAAACAAGTCTTAAAAATTCAAAAACATTGAAATAATATTAACCATCTTCTCTGACCACAATGGAATAAAACTAGAAATTAGTAAGGGGAATTTTGGAAACTATACAAATACATGGGGTATTAGTCATTTTCATACTGCTATAAAGACATGTTCAAGACAGGGAAATTTATAAAGAAAAGAGGATTAATTGACTCACAGTTCTGCATGGCTGGGGAGGCCTTAGGAAACTTACAATCATGGCAGAAGCGGAAGAGGCACATCATACATGGAGTCAGGTGAGAGAGTGAGTTTGTGAAGGAGGAACTGTCAGACACTTATAAAACCATCAGAGCTCATGAGAACTATTACAAGGACAGCAGAGGGAAACTGTCTCCTGTGATCTAATCACCTTCCAGCAGGTCTCTCCCTCAACATCTGGGGATTACAATTTCAGATGAGATTTGGGTGGGGACAGAAAGCCTAACTATATCACATGGAAATTAGATAATATGCCCTTGAATGACCAGTGGGTCAATAAAGCAATTAAGAAGAAAATTAGAAAATTTTTTGAAACAAAATGATAATGGAAGCACAACATACTTAAACCTATGGTATATAGCAAAAGCAGGACTAAAATGGAAGTTTATAGCTGTAAGTGCCTACATCAAAAAAGAGGAAAACTTTAAATAAACAATCTAATGACAAAGCTTAACTCAAAAAGCAAGAGCAAAGCAAGCCCAAAATTAGCAGAATAAAAGAAATAATAAAGATCAGAGCAGACGTAAATTAAATTGAAATAAAAAAATAAATGAAATGAAAAGTTGCTTTTTGAAAAGTTAAACAAAAATGACAAACTTTTAACCAGACTAAGAAAAAAAAGAGAAAAGATATAAATAAGTAAACTCAGAAATAGAAAAGGAGGCATTACAACTGATACTGCAAAAATTTAAAGGATTATTAGTGGCTCCTGAGAGCAATGATATGCCAATAAATTGGAAAATCTCGAAGAAATGGACAAATTCCTAGACACATACAATGTATTACATTGAACCAGGAAGAAATCCAAAACCTGAAAAGACCAATAACAAGTAACAAGACTGAAGCCATAATTATAAGTCTTCCAGTAAAGCAAAGCCCAGGACCCACTGGCTTTACTGCCGAATTCTACCAAACACTTAAAGAACTAATACAAATCCTAATTAAACTATTCCAAAAAGATAGAGGAAGAGGGAATACTTCCACACTTATTTTATGAGGCCAATATTAACCTGATACCAAAACCAGACACACAAAAAAAGTAGAGGTCAATATCTTTGACGAATATTGATGCAAAAATCTTCAACAAAATACTAGCAAACCAAATTCAAGAACACATTAGAAAAAATCATCCATCATGACCAAGTGGAATTTATCACTAGGATGCAAGGGTGGTTCAACATACACAAATCAATCAATGTGACACAGGGTATCAACAGAAATATGGTCATTTTGAGTGATACTAGAAAAGTATTTGATAAAACTCAACGGTTCCTCATAATAAAAATCCTCAAAAAACTGGGGATAAAAGGAACATACCTCAACATTATAAAAACCACATACCACAGATCCACAGCTAGTATCTTACTGAATGAACAAAAAACTGAAAGTCTTTTTACTAAGATGTGGGACATCATATGGATGCCTAGTTTTACCACTGTTATTCAACATAGTACTGGAATTCCTAGTTAGAGCAATAAGAAATGAGAAAGAAAGAAAGGGCATCCTGGCCAGGTGTGATGACTCATTCCTGTAATCTCAGCACTCTGGGAGGCCAAGATAGGTGGGTCACTTGAGGTCAGGAGTGCAAGACCATCCTGGACAATATGGTGAAACCTCATCTCTACTAAAAATACAAAAATTAGCCAGGCAGGGTGGTGCGTGCCTGTAATTCCAGTGACTTTGGAGGCTGAGGCATGAGAATTACTTGAACCCAGGAGGCAGAGGCTGCAGTGAGCAAAGATTGCATTACTGCACTTCAGTTTGGGCGACAGAGTGAGACTGTGCCAAAAAAAAAAAAAAAAAAAAAAAAAAAAGGAAGGAAGAGAGGGAGGGAGGAAGAGAAGGGCGGGCATCCAAATTGGAAATGAAGAAGTCAAATTATCCTTATGTGCAGATATGATCTTATATTTGGAAACCCTAAAGACTCTACATAAAAACTAATAGAACTGATAAACTCATTAAAGTTGCAAGATACAAAATTAAGTTACAAAAATCAGTATCATTCCTATATGCCAACAGTAAACAATGTGAAAAACAAATCAAGAAAGTAATCCCATTTACAATAGCCACACATAAAATTAAAGAACCAGAAATTAACCAAAGAAGTGAAAAATCTCTATAAAGAGAACTATAAAACATAGATGAAAGAAATTGAAGAGGACAGAAAATGGAAAAATATTACATATTCATTAATTGGAAGAACTGATATTGTTAAAATGTCCATACTATGCCAAGCAATCTACAGATTCCATGCTATCCCTAACAAGAAACCAATTGCATTCTTCACAGAAATAGAAAAAACAATGCTAAAATTTATGTAGAATCACCAAAGACCCAAAATACCCAAAGCTATCCAAAGCAAAAAGAACAAAACTGGAGGAATCACATTACCTGACTTCAAATTACACTCCAGAGCTACAGTAACCAAAACAGCATAGTAGACTGGCATAAAAACAGCCACATAGACCAATGGAACAGAATAATGAACCCAGAAACAAATCCATACACCTATTTTGAATTCATGATCAACAAAGGTGCCAAGAATATACAATGGAGAAAAGACAGCATCTTCAATAAATGGTGCTTGGAAAACTGGATATCCATATGCAGAAGAATGAAACTAGACCCCTATCTCTCACCCTGTATAAAAATCAAATCAAAATGGATTAAAGACTTAAATCTAAGACCTCAACCTATGAAACTGTTCCAATAAAACATTGGGGAAAATCTCCAGGACATTCGTCTGGGCAAAAATTTCTTGAGGAATAGCCCCCAAGCACAGGCAACCAAAGCAAAAATGGACACAAGGGATAATATTAAGTTTAAAAGCTTCTGCATAGCAAAGGAAACAATCAACAAAGTGAAGAGCCAATCTAGAGAATGGGTGAAAATATTTGCAAACTGCCAATCTGACAAAGTATTAATAACCAGAATACATGAGGAGCTCAAATGACTCTACAGAAATAAATCTAATAATGAAATTAAAAAAGGCAAAAGATCTTCTTCTCAAAAGAAGACATACAAATGGCAACGAGGCATATGAAAAGGTTCTCAACATCATTGATCATCAGAGAAACACAAATAAAAAATATAGGGAGGTATCATCTCACCCTATTAAAATGGATTTTATACAAAAGACAGACAATAATAAATGCTGGTGAGGATGTGGAGAAAAGGGAACACTTGTAAACTTTTGGTGGGAATGTATAATAAATCAGTATTAATACAATCACTACAGAGAACAGTTTGGAGGTTCCTCAAAAAACTAAAAATAGAGCTACTATATGATCCAGCAATCCCTCTGCTGGGTATACACCCAATAGAAAGGAAATCAATATATCAAAGAGATATCTGCACTTGCATGTTTGTTGTGCACTGTTCATGATAGCCAAAATGTGGGGGCAACCTAAGTGTCCATCAACAGATGAGTAGATAAAGAAAATGTGGTACCTATACACAATGGAGTGGTATTCAGCCATAAAAAAAGAATGCGAACCAGTCATTTGCAGCCACCTGGACGGAACTGGTGATCATTATGTTAAGTGAAATAAGCCAGGCTCATAAAGACAAACTTCACATGTTCTCACTGATTTGTGGGTTGTAAAAATCAAAATAATTGAACTCATGGAGAAAGATGACTGGTAGGGCCAGATGGAAGGCTAGAAGGAGTATTAGGGGATGGTGGGGACAATTAATGGTTACAAAAAAAAATTAAAGAATGAATAAAACCTACTATTTGATAGCATGACATGGTGACTATAGTCAACAATAATTTAATTGTACACTTAAAATAACTAAAAGAGTATAACTGGATTGTCTGTAACACAAAGGATGAATGCTTGAGGGAATGGATACCTCATTCTTCATGATGTGATTATTATGCATTGAATGCCTGTATCAAAACATTTCATGTACCCAATAAATATATATACCTGCTATATACCCACAAAATTTGTTTTTACATGTGGAGGATATGCATTCACCATATCCTCCAAATCCCTACTTATTTTTCCATTTTTCTTTCATTAAAAATCTAGACGTAGACTTTGAATCTAGAGCCAAGCCAGGAGTTTTGTCCCTAGTAACTCTCCTTGGCCATTAGTGCTCTGTCCATCCCTCATATTTTTATGTAATACACTAATATTTGAACACTGAAGTCTTACAAAGTAAAGTTTTCTATGAATGACCTATCCATAAGTACACATTACTTTAGGAATTAATTATGTTTTCCCTGGACCCCATGAATGCCTTATGTCAAGTCCTAAAAAGATATAAAACAATATACAGTCAGTCCTCAACTTAAAATGCTTTCACATATGATTTTTTGGCTTTATGATGGTGTAAAAGTGATATGTATTCAGTAGAAACCAAATTTCAAGTAATCCAACCATTTCATTTTGTATTTTTCATACTGTATTCAACACATCACATGAGATATTTAACATTTTATTATTAAATGGGCTTTGTGTTAGATGATTTTTCCACCTGTGGGTAATGTAAGTTTTCTGAGCATGTTCAAGGTAGGCTAGGCTAAGCATAATGTTCGTAGGTTAGATGTATTAAATGCATTTTTGGCTTATGATATTTTCAACTTGTGACAGTTTTATCAGGATATAACCCCATCATAAGTTGAGGGGCATCTGCATTTTGAAAAATATTGCTATCTATCTTTTGATATTTTAAAAGTGCATTTCTTTCTCTCATGAATTCAAATGTTGTACTTTCTGGGCTTAACCTCCATCTCAGTCTATCAAGATGATAAGCATCTGTTTGTTGGATAATTGTTCTTTTTATTATGTTTGACACATTTTAATTGTTTCTATTAATTTATTCTTCTTAGCAATTGCATGTGATGATCAAAATATTTGCTATATGACCTTCCTGTTTGTCTTCAAGTAGATGGTGTAAGTCGTGTTCAAAAGTATATTTTCAGAAATCCTTAGAATGTTGTAAAATTTATATGTGAAAAAGGATAAAGTACTTAGCAAATTGGCTCTTGCTCCCACAAGGAAACTTCAAAAATTAAAGTACATAGTAAAATAATCTTTTAAAAAAATTGAGCTAGAGATAGAAAAAATAGAAATTTGATGACCAGCAAGTGTTTATGTAATGAGTTCAAAAAACTTAGGATCAATTTGCTGAATGAACAAAACCTGTAAGGCAAATAAATGTTTTCCAGATGGACTGTCTTATCCGTTACTGCCCACAACGTTCTCTTTCTTGGCCTGGAAAGAAACAGTAGTGGAAATTCTATATAATTCTTAAACATCGTGAAAATCGCCCAGTCAGCTTTTTAAGAAGCTACTGAGCTCTAACCACCAACAGACATTTATAGGACTTAGAATCAGGTTTATCCAAATTTTATGTAGTTGTCAACTGTAGCAAAATGAACTGAACAATGTTCTATCTTTCAGAACTATGAAATTAAGTTTTTTGTACTAGAAAAATGCATCCTATTCAAGGTTCTTTTCTGGCAAAGAAAAGTATTCACTCTTCTTCTGCATTTTTCTGAAACCCTATGGCATTGTTCCCACTTCCACCATAACATCCAACCCCTGTGAAGTTGAAAGGACAATCTCCTTTAAACTCGCAGCACAGCCGTGCCATCAGGATTTTTCATGGAAGAAGTTCATGGGTTATTCCTGAATAATCAGCTATCTTGCAGACTAACTTCATATTTTGCTCCCAGATGCCCAGAGAAGCCTCCTGGGCAGACAAATCCTATGTGTTCAGATGAGAGAGATAAATGACCTCCATAGATGGCAATATAAATTTTAAGATTGAAATTGAGAAGGAAAATCAACCCCTTCAATCTTTTTTACTAGAGACTAGAAAAAAAATCGTGTGTACCTGATAACAGTGAGCAACTCTTGCTATCTGTGCCACTGAATTAATCTTGAAACTGATGTGAAATGTCTCTAACTTCACACCACCAGCTCCTTCTGATATTGTCTGACAGCACCACCCCATCAGAGATTCTTCTAGTTGTGTGCTATGGATATTCATTTCCTGTAAAGATGGTTGCTTGGATAGTTTGATTTTGTGAATTCTGGGTCAGCCTAATCATATTTTCCTGTGTAAATTGCATCCATGTGAAATTAAAATTGAACCTAATTAAGAGGAATCCTTTCTGCCTGTTTGTCCTGTGCATCATTTATCGGGTACAGATATCTCAGGATTAGGGAATCTAAGTTTTATTTCATTTTGGATGCCTAAGGAAGTCCTGGGTGAACAAGAAGTCTGGATGAGTCAACAAGAATTGCTGAATTGGCCAGGCTTACTTTGGAGAACGAACTTGCATCTGGCAACTGGGCAGTGATTCAGGAGATGGCTGATGCTAAAAGAAAAAATGAAAGTATGAGGCTTACATGCTTATAATCAGCTCCTAACCTCTTTAAAAACATGCTTAATTTCCCTTGTGGTGGTTTCTTTTTCCATTCAAAGGGTTCTGGATCTTAATTTTAATTCGATTTCATCAGGAAACCAATGTAGAAGGAGTAAAGAGAAAGGCAAATGAATAGCAGAGGGAGGTTATGTCAACCCCAATAACTCATGGATGTTTCTAGCTGAAAACACCAGAAAAAATGAAAGTGATGTAAACAGCTAAGAGCAAATTTAAGAAAAGAAGCTAGAATGCTAAAGTCTAAAGACAGTGGGAAGGAGATACTTAGAAATTATAAGAGTAATCTGAGAAGGAAAAGTTGGTGGAAGGAGAAAAAGAAGAAAGTGGAGAGGATTTGGGGGAAGAGCGAGAAGTGGAGGGAAACAGAAGGGAAAAATGTAGGGACTCCATTACTTGATTAGAACTAGGTCCTCAGCTTAAGCTCAGTTATGCTATCAAAGGATGACCTCAACATCTCAGTAGCTTACAAAAACATTTATTTCTCTTTTATGCTACATATTTACTCCAGGTCAACTGCCACTCAGCAGTTAATTGTCTGCATTCTAGGATCTGGGTTGACTGAGAGTTCTTAATGAGGTTTTAGAGGAAAAATAGAGCATGAAAGCCACAAGATAGGAGCTCAGAAGGGACATGCTTCATTTCTGCTCACATTGTATTTGTTAAAGCAAGTCACATGGTCAAGCCTGATGTTAATGGGGTGGGAATATATATTTTGAACGATATGTAATTATCCAATAATAATGTAATAATTAAAACTTATATTTTAATCTTCACGCCAAGGAAAGATGGATATCATTTTCCCATGCTCAGGAGTATTGATTAGAGTGTTTTGTAGAATGTCCTTCAGTTTGTTTTCTTCTGACACTTTTCTCATAAGACTGGGATTATGGGGGTTTTTTTGGGGAGAAGGGAGAAAAATGCCATTCTCATCACATGATATCATGAATATATGCTATTAACGCGATGCAACATTGTTAATCTTAACCTTGGAGTCAGGCTTGTCAGTTTTCTCCACTATAGTTACTTGTTTTGTTTTTCATTCTTTCTATACTGTACTCTTTGGAAGAAAGTCATTATGCACAATTCACACTTCAGAAGTGAGGAGTTATGCTTCACTTCTTTGAAAGTATTTCCCCAATTTTATAGGTGAGGAATTGGAAGTTCAGGGAGCTTAAGCCCAAGACAGAATACTTACTTAGTAGCATCAAGACTGATACTCAAGTCTGTCTGATATATAAAACTATTCTTTCTTCAATACTCCACAGAAAGTACTCCTGCTCCTCTAAGAATAGGAAAGTGGTAAGAAAACCAGAAGGATGTATTTATTGGCTGTTTTGGTGAAGTATGTTGAGAAGCATGCCCTTGATACTTCAGACATTCAGATAATGGTTCCTTAACTTGCTCCTCACTAGCATGATGACTGTAGAGCTATAAAGTTCCTTCAGGTTTGTAACACTATCCAGTCATTGTCCTGACATGGCCTAAGTACATACTAGACTGTCTTTCTATAATCATGTCCTGATTCCATTCTAATCAGTAAGCCATCTTTCAGAAGAGAAACTGAATTCTTAGACCACTGTGAAGGGAGAGCAGAACATGAAAGTGCTATTGTGTCTGAAATTGGTGGGTTCTTGGTCTGACTTCAAGAATGAAGCCCTGGACCCTCGCGGTGAGTGTTACAGTTCTTAAAGATGGTGTGGCAGGAGTTTGTTCCTTCAGACATTCAGATGCATCTGGAGCTTCTTCCTTCTGGTGGGTTCGTGGTCTCATTGGCTTCAGGAGTGAAACTGCAGACCTTCGCAGTGAGTGTTACAGCTCATAAAGGCAGTGTGGACCCACAGAGTGAGCAGCAGCAAGATTTATTGCAAAGAGTGGCTGCTAGCATACTGTCACATCTCACTATTATCTGCACATCTTGTGGCCAGGAGCTAGCGTCTAAGCAGTGTTTTCATGAAGAGAATTATAAATCCAGATATGCCTAATAAAGAAAGACATGTTCTTGACACAGAAACAGCTCTAGACAAATAGGAGAATTGTCACCAAGACCGAGAAGTAAAGCAATGGGATGGTCTATGTCTTTTGGGCGAAAATTCTGTGAGGTTTTTCCTTCTTATCATGGAGATTCAATGTTGACATTTAAAGTATGTGCCAAGTCCTGTGTCCAGTTTTCTTTTGAAGTGTCATTGACAGTGCAGTTCAAAGACAGAAATGACCATCAGATAGCACTGAGTTGTGTTTTCTGAACTAGAATCTAATCTCTCTTCTGATAAAAAAAAACTAAGTTATAGAATGTATAAAGATAAAACAGTTTATGAATATGTTACATATTTCATATGAAGAAAAATCTTTTCTCTGTCCATTTTTATACAGAGAATAGAGACTAGTTGGTTTCTGAGTCACATGTACATACTATATATTTAATTGTAATTGTATGATACACAAACATTATTAGTTTAAATATCCTGATGTACAATATTTTTAAGTAGATTGAGCTCTTGGCTGGCAGTCAGAAAGTTGAATTTTTTGCTCCTATTTCTCATAATGTGCAGATATACTTTCAGAAATTTTCTCCAATTGCTGAGATTATCTGGACTATTTGAATCTGCTATGTAAATCATGTACAAGGATTAAGCTTTTAGGACAAAAACTGTTTTCTTTCCCACTGTGCCTCAATACTTAGTTTATCATAGAATACTATATACACTTAATAAATGTATGTTAAATGATACATACTAAGATACTGTATACACTCAGTAAATGTTTCTTAAATAAATATCAAATGAATGCTTTCAAGAAAGAAGCATTGAGTGAATTTAAGATAGTCATAAAATGCACAACTATGTCTAAAATAAATGACCTCATCTAAAGTCAATGCTCCCTATTATCCTTCAGTTCAGAATAAAGTATTTTTAAAAAATGAGACCAAGTTTAATAAAGTCTGTATTACATAACATGGGTGATGGCACATTTCTTCCAAATATATTGATCAAAGGCAAGATTTCCAATGGTGAATATTGATAATTGACTTCTAGGCTGTCTCTGCAGGGGCTCACAGAATTTGCTGACCAGCAGGCTGCTATTCATATGAACAGAAAGCAATTTTCCTTTTGATAAGTCAATTAGATTATATGTTCTTTACATTAAATAACAAAATTGATTGAAAATTAATATTTAATGCTGGTGAGTATGTTGAGAGAGTTATTCTTCTCTAACACTGGTATAAGACTATTTTGGTACAACTTTGCTGGAAATTAATTTGGGACTATATACAAAGAGACTTAAAGAATTTACAGCTTTTTACAAAGGAAAACCAAAGAAGTCCACTTCTAGGTATTTATCTGAAATTAATAATCAGAGATTTTTTTCAGAGATTACTGGATATAAACATGTTTGCTCTGTGATAATACTTAAACCTTTGAAACAACTTCAGTGGTTAATAAAGGACTGCCTAGATAAATGCAGAAATATTCACTCAACAAAGCATTACTCATCCCCTTAAAATAAAGTGTCTATAGAGGAAGAGCCTTATCCAATTCTCCTTTGATGGGTACCTAGGTTAATTCCATGTTTTTGCTATTGTGAATAGTGTTGCGATGAACATATGAGTGTTCTTTTGGATGAATACACAGTAATGGAATTTCTAGATTCAATGGTAATTCTGTCTTAAGTCCCTTGAGAAATCACCAAACTGCTTTCCACAGTGGCTGAATTAATTTAAATTCCCACCAAAAATAAATAAATAAATAAATAAATAAATAAATAAATAAAAATAAAAATAAATAAATAAATTCCCACCAACAGTGCATAAGTGTTTCCTTTTATCCACGTCTACTGTTTTTTGACTTTTTAATAACAGCCATTCTGACTAGTTGTTAGAATGATTTTTCATTGTGGTTTTGATTTGTTACTGTGATGATTAGTGAGGTGGAGCATTTTTTTCATATGTTTCTTGGCCACTTATATATCTTCTGTTGAGAAATGTCTGTTAATGTCTTGCCCATTTTTAATGGAGTTATTTATTTTTGCTTGTTGAATTCTTTTAGTATAGATTCTGGATATTGGACTTTCATCAGATGCATAATTTGTGAATATTTTCTCCCACTTTTTAGGCTATTCATTCTGTTGATAGTTTCTTTTGCTGTGCAGAAGTCCTTTAGTTTATTTAGGTCCCACTTGTCTATTTTTGTTTTTGTTGAAAATTGCTTTTGAAAACTAAGTCATAAATTCTTTACCAAGACCGATGTCCAAAATGGTGTTTGCTAGATTTTCTTCTAGGATTCTTAGAATTTGAAGTCTTACATTTACGTCTTTAATTCATTTTGAGTTAATTTTTGCATATGGTGAAAGGTAGGTGTCCAACTGCATTATTTTTCATATGGCTAGCTAGCTATCCTAGTACTATTTATTGAACACAAAATCCTTTCCCCATTGTTTATTTTTGCTAGCTTTGTCAAAGATAAGACAACTGTAGGTGTGCAGCTGTATTTCTGGGTTCTATATTCTGTCCCATTGGGTTATGAGTCTGTTTTTGTACTAGTACCATGCTGTTTTGGTTACTCTTGTCTTACAGTATAGTTTGAGAATGCGTAATATGTAGCTTTACTCTTTTTGCCTACAATTGCTTCAGCTATTCTGCTCTGTTTTGGTTCTATATAAATATTAGAATATTATTTTAGTTCTGTGTTAAATTATGTTGGTAGCTTGATAGGAATAGCATGGAATCTGTAAATTGCTTTGGGCAGTATGGTCATTTTAATGATATTGATTCTTTCAAACCAAAAGCATGGAATGATTTTCCCATTTGTTTGTGTCATTTGTGATTTCTTTCAGCAGTGTTTTGTAGTTCTTCTTGCAGAGATCTTTCACCTCTTTGGTTAGATGTATTCCTAGGGGTCCGTGTGTGTGTGTGTGTGTGTGTGTGTGTGTGTGTGTGTGTGTGTATTTGTGACTATTATAAATGGCATTATGTTCTTGATTTGGCCCTCAGCTTGAACATTATTGGTATGTAGAAATGCTACTGATTTCTGGACATTGATTTTGTATCCTGAAACTTTACTGAAGTTGTTTATCAGTTTTAGGAGATTTCTTGTGGAGTGTTTAGGGTTTGCTACACATAGAATCATATTGTCAGTGAAGGGAGATAGTTGGCATCCTTTTTTACATTTGGATGCCTTTTGTTTCTTTCTCTTACCTGATTGTCCTGGCTGGGACTTCCCTAATTTTTAACAATAATATTAATTTTTGAATTCAGTGTATTTTATATCAAATTACACATGGTCATAATGTAGAGTGTCAAATTGTTGCACAAGGCTTATTACAGAAAAATAGAATTCCGACTACCTCTTTCCAATTTTTGTTCCTTAGAAGCAGCTACTTTCAGCTCTTTGAACTAATTTTATGATATTTGCCCCCATATTTCCACCAATCTAAAAACAAAGAAAAAGCAAACAATTTGAGTTTTTATTTTTAGGCCTGATGTATTGACTTCCTATCATAGAAAATTATACTTCAGCTTTTATTTTCACTACCTATATCTCAAACATAAACACATACCACCTTATTCTTTCTCCTTTCTTCTCAACAGAGCTTTATTATAATTTTAGTTATATCACTATAGTATTTATAGTATTATGACCATATAAACACTAGACAGAGCGTTTTCTGAACAGATTTTGGTTTCCTTAATTGTTAATTTTTTTTCATTTTAAGATATTATTATTGCGTTTATTCTTAGTTTCCTATATATTTGTCATTCTTTTATTCACAGACACTTCCTCAGTTGTGAAA
The DNA here is from genome assembly GCF_024542745.1 of Macaca thibetana thibetana. Lineage (NCBI taxonomy): Eukaryota > Metazoa > Chordata > Mammalia > Primates > Cercopithecidae > Macaca > Macaca thibetana. Next base: position 84,064,248 of record NC_065579.1, read on the forward strand.
ATCTTTCAATGCACTGATACACATTCAATGTCAACTTCATCTTAAATCCCAGCACTCTTCTGACTTGTCCACATCAGGACTGGTTGAGGATTAGCTGTTGTTTTAAAGTCTCCTTCCACCATTGTCTTGGGGATTCTCTTTCCATATTTTATATGGGATTTCTTTTTACCTGATTCCATGTCTTCTTCTCTCTTGGCTTACTTCTTTGTTTTGATAGAACACAGCTTCCTGATAAAGTATACATAGGAGATAACATTTTTGAGACTGTGTATATCTAAAATATTTTTATTTTACTCTTGTACTTAACTGATAGTTGTCTGGAAATAGAATACTAGACGAGAAATCATGTGCCCTCACAATTTTGAAGGCTTTGACCTATTGCCTCCTACCTTCCAGAGCTACTAATTAAAGTCTCAATGACAATGCCTACCATTTCCTCAGCACTATACGTCAGTCACACTTCTATATGTATTTATGTTTTTCATCTCACATAATCCTCACAGCAACTCTGTCAGGTAGGCGCTACTTTTTATCCCCATTTTACAGATGAGAAAGCTGTGACACAGGGTTGTAGTAATTTACTCAGGGTTATAGGGCTAGTAATTACAGAATTAGAATCCAGGTGAGCTGGGTTGAGAGCTCATGCTGTTAACCTTCATGCTTTACTGCCATATTGATTATCGATCCTTTCAATAAAACATGAACTTTTAATCTGGATATTTTTATTACTTTTTATATTTTGCATTCAGTATTCTGAAATTTCACAATACTATGTCTTGTGATGAGTCTTTTATCACTTATTTTTATAAACACACAGTGGGCTATTTCAATTTGGAAACACTGTGCTCCAATTCTGGAAACAGTTTTTAAATTATTTCTGTATTATTTTCCTTCTTTCCATTTTCTCTGTTCCCTGCTGCTAGATTTTATGGACTGTTCCCACTAGTATTCCTATGGTTTTCTTGCTCTGTTTTTTATAGCTTTGTCTTCTTGTTTCACTTTCTGTAAACTTTCCTCAAATTTGTCTCCCAAATTTTCTAATACATTTTTTGCTTCTGCTATCTTATTTTAATATCTAAGATGTATAACAGCTCTTCTTTTTCTCCTCGGAAAGTACTTCTTTAAATCATTGTTTTCCCCCAAAAGGTTTATACCTTATATGCATATACCTTATATATTCATATTCACATTAATCAGAATATTTTGATTTTTAAAAAAAGTTTCATCCAATTTACTTTTTTTTTTTTTTTGAGACTGAGTTTCGCTCTTGTTGCCCAGGCTGGAGTGCATTGGTGTGATTTCGGCTCACTGCAACCTCTGCCTCCCGGCTTCAAGAGATTCTCCTGCCTCAGCCTCCCAAGTAGCTGGGATTACAAGTGTGCACAACCATACCTGGCTAATTTTTGTATTTTTAATAGATACAGGGTTTCATCACATTGGCCAGGTTGGTCTTGAACTCCTAACCTCAGGTGATCCACCCGCCTCAGCCTCCCAGTGTGCTGGGATTATAGGCATGAGCCACCGTGGCTGGCCCAACTTACTGTTTCACGTTCACTTGTATTTTACCTGTGTACTGTCTGGTGGCCATAGGCTATCTGCATTAGAATGTTAACTGGAAGCTTTGAGCAAGTAGGTGGAGCTTATTGACTGGGTGTCTGTGTAGTGAAATGGCTGGGCTTCTTCACTGGGGAATCTGTGATGTCAGCATCTCTTGAATTTTTTCTCTTTGGCTAGGCTGATTTGTAAGAGATAAGTGTTCCCGTTCCCTACCTGAAGGAGAAGATTCTGGCTACCACCATTTTGGAAGTAGGGAAAGAGGGAGTGAGCACACAGTATACACATGGAACTGAATTTCCTTGCTTTTGACATGTACTCATGCCCTTATATGCATTGCTGTCTCCCATTTAGAGCCTCTGTTTCTTCCTACCCTCCAAATCTCCAGTATCCTAGTGGGTCAGGGTGGGCAGGGAGTCCTGGGCAAAGGGAGTGGGGAGCAAGTCCCTTCACATGTGAAGCAGAATTCCAGATCTGGCACTTGATCTGCTGCTTTAACAACGAAAACCATTTCTCCAGTTTTTTGTTCTTTTCCTCTAGTACTTGCCCTCATTCTAAATGTTATTTTCCTTTTCCAAGACAACCTGCCTTGTTTATCTGATCCAAAGTGTAATTGCAAACTCAGATTCTCACAGCTAGAAAGACAAATTAAAAGGTCATCTATTTCCAAATCAGAATTTTTCAGATGAAAAAAATGTAGGCTAAGACAATTTCCTTGTCCTGGGGTAATAAAATTAGTCATAGGCAATGATGTCAGATATAAAACAGCAGTTTCAGATTTTAACTTGATACCTTTTCCATTGCAAGACTCTCCTGTTTCTCTGTGTTTGGTTCATCATAAATTTCTAGGTCATTATCTACTTTGCCAAATTAGATTGCTTTCAGAAATGCCTCTTAAGTCATAGGTGATCTCTGTGGCCCTAGTGGATTTCATAGGTTAATTCTCCATTTGATAACCCATTATCAAGCAAGTAACTCAGTATTTTAAGTGAGAAAAGGAAAGGTCAGCTGAGGCCATTCAAATTATATCTTCTTACACAAATTGTTTCTTTTGGGGGAAAAACACAACAAAAGAAATTCCTACATTGCAGTGAATGATTGCTTTTGTAAAACTGACAATATGCCTCATAACTCATGTTTACTTTTGAGCTGGGCCTTCTAGGAAGCTCAGAACCAAACAGTGAACAAGTCCTGGCAAGGAACTTTCAGCTGTGTTTTTCGTAATAACATCAATTTCCAACTTCATGGTTTTTTTCCTACCTTCATTTTCCTTTTCAATCCATTTCTTTAATCCATTGTATATCATTTTTATTGACATTGTTTCACAAACCATTTCAAATTTATTTGAATAAAGCATTGTATTAGTCCATATTGCACTGCTATAAAGAAATACCTAAGGCTGGGTAATTTATAAAGAAAGGAGGTTTATTTGGCTCACACTTCTGCAGTCTGTAGCAGGGCATAATGCCAGCTTCTGATTCTAGTGAGGGTCTCAGAAAGCTTACAATCACGGCAGAAGGGGAAAGGGGAGCAGGCATATCACATGATGCCAGAAGTAAAAAGGGAGATTCAGGCTCTTTTAAACAACCAGCTCTCAGGTGAACGAATAGATCAATGACTCACTCATTTCCACGATGCCCAGGAGGGGCACTCATGAAGGATCTGTCCCCATGACCTAAATACCTTCTACAAGGCCCCACCTCTAACCTTGGGAACACATTTCAACCTGAGATTTGGAGGGGACAAACATCCTATCAGGCATTATGTAGACAAAACAGTAAAACAGTGTCATATGCTTTGTTCAATCACCTGTTGGTATAAATATATACCATTTAAAAAAAAAAAAAAAAAAAAAAAACTTGCTCCATCGCTAGGCACAGTGGCCTGTAATCCTAGCACTTTGGGAGGCCGGGGCAGGCAGATCACTTGAGCTCAGGAGTTCCAGGTCAGCCTGGCCAATATGGCGAAACCCCGTCTCTACTAAAAATACAAAAACTAGCTGGAAATCACTTGAATCCAGGAGGCGGAGGTTGCAGTGAGCTGAGATCGCACCACTGCACTCCAGCCTGGGTGACAGAGTGAGACCCTGTTTAAAAAAAAAAAGAAAACTCGCTCCACTTTATTGAGGGACCAGTTTATTCTCATGCCTTACTCAGTGTCCATTGTAAAGAGCTCTCTGTTATCCACTCTAAGTCATGACATAACATGAATAATTTTAAGGCCTAGAAATGTCCTTGGCTGTATAAATCTGCATGGCTCTTAAATCTCTTTCTAGTTCGATTTTATCTATAAAATTTACCTTTCTGTAGTTTTTGACAGATATTGATAATTCAAAATATAATATATATGTGTATTGTTTCATTGCCCTTAAATATTTCCACACGATTTTAAAGAATCCTCACAACAGTCTTGCCAGCTATATAGTATTGCCCCTATTTCATATGTGTGGAAACTGAATTCCACAGGGGTCATGTGACTTGAAGGCCACACAGTAATAAAGTGACAATGCCTGGTCTAGACAGCATGTCCCTTCATTCTCGGTCCAGGACACTGCTATTGCAAACCACTGCAGCTTCTAAGCCTCTAAAAATCAATACCACATTCTCCTCAGAATGACACAGAGCCTCTAATGAAGCTGACTTCATCCTGTTCTGCCCCTTATTAACATTAAATATCAGTGGCTGAGAGAATGGAGAGAGACTCACATAGTCAACTATTACTGACAATGATCCTGCATTGTGTTAATAGTTACATTGGGAGAAGACCAACCACTTTGTCAAATTGTAAGGCCTGGACTTTCTTGGGAGCTTCTCAGCCTTGCATATTTAAAACTTCCATAGGTACTTTCAGATTATAGAGACAGAAGCTTTTCAAAAAAAATTCCTTTACACATCCAGATGCGTCAAAACTCTGATACAGAGTTTTTGTTTTGTTTTGTTTTGAGACAGTACCTCCCTCCATTGCACAGGCAGAGCGATGTGGTGCACTCACTGCTTGCTGCAACCTTAGCCTTCCAAGTTCAAGTGATCCTCCCACCTCAGCCTCCCAAGTAGGTGGCACCAGAGGCACACACCGCCATGCCCAGCTAATTTTTAAAATAATTTTTTTGTAGAGATGAGATCTTACTATATTACATAAGCTGGTCTTGAACTTTGACACAAGATTATTACTGAATTCTTTAACTATTACAATATAGTTTTGCACATTAATTCAGAGGACACAGTTCTTTTGAAATAAGGTAGGTTTAAAGTTAAATAAAAAATACAGAGTTACAGGTTGAAAGGAAAAAACATAACGTTGTCTTTCCTTTGAATTAGAGCACTAAACTGAGATTTTGAAAATATCCTTTTATTCTTTTCAGTTTTCTAAGTCCAGCATCTCAAACTTACATCTAATCAGAGCTCTCACAGTTCTGCCCTACCTACCGTATAAACCAGATATGTACACTCCCCGGGTTTTCACAAATGGTTAATGGCATCTTTATTCTTCTTTGGCTCAGTCCCAAAAACCTAGCAATCATTCTTGACTGCCCTTTATAGCAAAATAAATCTGAATTTCAGCCCTTCTGATAAACCCTACTGCTCCCCTCCAAATCCTACCCATATCTTCCTCCAATTGCCACTTCATTGACTTCCCCACATTTCCAATCTCTCTCAGCGCCCCCAGGTCAATTCTGTATGCAACAAGCAGAGGAGTCACATTAGCACATCATGCAGACCATGCCATTCTGCTCTTCTTCAGTGGCTTGGCTGCATGGGCTTTGGCCCTGACCTACCTTGCCAGCTTTCCAGCATTCCTCTCTTGCACCATTCCCCAGGCCATGATGGTCTTCTTGTTCATCTTTGAAAAGTCTGTGCTTATTTTCACCTTAAGGTCTTTACATTTGTTAGTCCCTCTGCCAGGCACACACTTCCCCGAGGTCTTTGCAGAGTTGATTCCTTCAATTCATTCCTTCTCACTGTCACATCTTCACAGACATGCTCCTGACTCTACCAAAAGTATTCCTCTTTCACTTCTCCTCATCTTCTCTGTTTCCTCCTGCTTATTTTTCTTCATTGCACCTTCACTACCTCACTTCTATTGAATATTCATTTACTTGTAATCTGCCTCCCCTAGTGAACTCCACTGAAAGCAGGGACTTCATTCGCTGCTCCATCCCTAATCCTTACAGCAGTTCTTGCACAATATTTTCTTTCAAGTTATAAAGTAATGCTTTATAATTAGAAGTAAAATACATACTTTTGATTAGGTGTGAACCAAAACCCCAATTACAGACTAAGAACACTCTGCAAAGTGCAGCTTTAACAAGGGAAAAGAATGAGCTGTCAGGAGAACTGATAAGTTAAATGAAGAAAGTGAAAGTTGAGCCGAGCTTGACCTGAAACAAGGCATTACAGAAGCAAAGAGAAGAGGAGAAATAATGAGAGAAGGAAACGAAGACTGAAATTAAAAACAGGAAGTTCACTGAGGCCAGCTTCAGTGTCACACAGTACCAGAGAAGAACAAATCCTATAACTAGCCATGGAGGGAGATTTGGCACTGGGCACAGTGCTGCCAAGGTTATTACTCTGTAAAAGAGCTTTGGGGACTCTTTAATGATGATGGCAGGCACTATGTTGAAAGGTTTGCTGCAGGGCGCACCTGAGATAGAAAGTGAACAGCAAAGTGCATGAGATAATGTAGCTTATATCTGGTAATTGTACAAGTGAAAGATTGAAATATTTATTGTTTAGAAATTTTAAACAGAACAGGCACATGAGACAGGGACCCAAACTGTTTTTAAAGATCAGGTTTACTAGAATCTAAAATGAGGTTTATCCCAGAATATTCACACACACAAAAATTCAAAGACAGACGAACTGGCAAAGGGAGGAGGACAAGACAGGGGGTTCTCAGGCATATGCCTACTGACTTGACCATCGCTGTGCAAATGGTGTTGTGAGGGGAAAGTAAGAAATCTGAAAATAGAATCAGAAATGTTACTTATTCCCCCAACACACACAAACACACAGACAAACTGCATGACACAAATTAATATGTCTATATGGAACCAATCAAAGGTCTCTTGATATTCATTTGATGGCCCAGTGAATTCAAAGCCAGAATCCCTGGGTTCTAGAAGAGGTCAGATCACAAATTAATTGAGTGGCCTTATGTGTCATTTCACTCCTCTAACCCACTTTCACATGGGAAAATGAGAGGATTTAATTAGATCATTACTAAAGCCCATTCCAATTCTAATAATCCTTGTTCCATAACAAGTGGCATTGATATGGGATAGGGAAAGTAAATTATAACTGTAATACAGCTTCTAAAGATTGACCCATTCAGGGCCGGGTGCAGTGGCTCACACCTGTAATCCCAGCACTTTGGGAGGCTAAGGCGGGCAGATCACTTGAGCCCAGGAGTTCGAGACAAGCCTGGGCAAAATGGTGAAACCCCATCTCTACAAAAAAATACAAAAAATTTAGTTAGGCATGGTCGTGTAGGCCTGTAGTTCTAGCTACTCACAAGGCTGAGGCAGGAGGATAGCTTGAGCCTGGGAAGTTGAGGTCGCAGTGAGCCAAGACTGGGCCACTGCACTCAGCCTGGGTGACAGTGCAAGACCTTGTCTCCAAAAAAAAAAAAAGATTGACTCTTTGTTCTACTTGTAGTTAATCAAATATCATTTATTCTTCATTCAACAAACATTTATTGAGTAACTACTATATGCCGAGTACCACTCTATGAGTTTCAACAAGGATTAGAAAAAAGTCCTTGCCCTTAAATAATTCAGTAATAATCTTGTGTCAACGTTCAAAACCAGCTTGTGCAATACAGTAAGATCTCATCTCTACAAAAATTTTTTAAAAAAATTAGCTGGGCATGGTGGCTGGGCATGGTGGTGTGTGCCTCTGGTGCCAGCTACTTGGGAGGCTGAGGTGGGAGGAACACTTGAGCTTGGGAGGCTAAGGGTGCAGTGAGCAGTGATTGCACCATGTTGCTCTGCCTGTGCAATGGAGCAAGGTGCTGCCTCAAAAAAAAAAGAAAAAAGTCTGTATCAGAGTTTTGACACTGTTGTTTTTAAAGGTTAATTTTCAGGGCTTTGATAAGACTCATTTGGTCAACAAAAATAGGTTCATTGATTTGCTAAGGTTTATGTGTATGTATTTGGATCTGTGTTCTCATGTAGATGAGGCTGGAATTTTTTCTGCAAAGTTTGTAGACATATGTACATAAAGTATGTATATACAAATATACCTCTCCATGTTTTTGCAAGTCACTGTAGTCTGTCAACTGTGCTAATAATGATAAACATAGTTCATAGCTTAGTCCCACCAGTTGACTCACAGGTCTTTAGCCTCCATTAGCTTCCACACTTGGCCTAAGGGAGACTATTGCTGGCGCATATAACTTTAAGAAGCCTCTGTGTCCACATTGAGGTGAGCCTGCTGGGTGGCTCACACTGACCACAGCCTTTTCCCAGCCTTAAATAGTGCATTAGCCCCTCTTAGGGGCCTTTAGTTCTGATTCTGATGTCTACTTATTGGAGAATGAGGTAATTTCTCATTCCTTTCCCCCTTTGAAGATGGTCTCCATCACTTAGAGCTATTTTTAACAGTCCTCTCTGGAAATTTATCTTTTCATTCTACTGATTTGCCACCTATTCTTAGCATTCACTCACTCAATTTTGCCAAGACTTTATGATTCACTTTGAAGCTTTTATTATCAGAAAGATATCCAAACAAGGCTACTTTGGTTATGGAATTTGTGCCTCTTTTTTAAGGAATGGAGAAAGACACAAAAAAGGGCCTGCCTGCTTGCTTGCTTGCTTGCTTGCATTCTCTCTCTCTCTCTCTTTCTTTCTTTCTTTTTTTGAGATGGAGTTTCTCTCTATTGCCCAAGGTGGAGGTGGAGTGCAATGGTACAATCTCAGTTCACTGCAACTTCTGCCTCCTGGGTTCAAGCAATTCTCCTGCCTCAGCCTCCCAAGTAGCTGGGATTACAGGTGTGCGCCACCACACTCAGCTAATTTTTGTATTTTTAGTAGTGACAGGGTTTCACCATGTTGGCCAGGCTGGTCTCGAACTCCTGACCTCAGGTGATTCACCCACCTCGGCCTCCCAAAGTCCCAAAGTGCTGGGATTACAGGCATGAGCTACTGGCCTGGCCGGCCTGTATTCATTAACTCAACAACAACCTGCTAAAGCAAAAACTTATACTCATTTAGGATCTAGATGGTCATTTCTTCCTCCTTTGTGCTACCTAGTAACCCAGAAATGTGTGTTTTATAGAGAAATCTAAAATCAAAGTTTTTTAAATAATTATAATCTGTTTCACTTAAAAATATACAAAAACTAGATAACAGGTAAATTATTATTCCAGTATAAATTATATTTTATTATTATTTTGTGAGAGATGCTTAAAATAGCATTCTCTACTGGCAGACATGAAAATGTGCTGCTCAGATCTGCCTTCAAGGAAGGACTTGCTGTCCAATTTCAGGGAATGTGGTCAGCAGACAGCCTCTATCCATTGCCCCTTGAAGATCTGCTTCAGCCACAGACAGTTGAGGTGATATTATTCCCAGGGCTACCCTTATTCAGTGACTGGACAAGGTAGGGGTATAAGAGGACGACCTCTGATGGGCTCAGAAATGAGGATTCAGGTCATGCTACCAGGTAAACTGTGGAGAACAGCAGAAGTAGTAGCTGAGGGGACTCTAGAAAGTTGAGTAGAGGAGGGAGATGAGTACCAGTCATTGCCCTGAGACCAACTTTAAACTATGGCAGCTACAGCTTGTACTGCTCACTTCGCTTTTCTGTACTACTAACTTTGCTTTTCTAAGTGTCTGTAAATAAAAGAGGTCCCCTAGAGTCCCAGAGGACCTGATACCACAATACATGTAGAGAAGAAGATCTGTAATAGAAAATGTGCTACCAAGATCTTCCTTCAAGGAATAAGGATCTGCCCAGCTGCAGGAAGCAGCTGATATCATACAGCCTCCAATCACTGGCTTCCTCAGAGTTTTCCTTAACGGCAGAGAACCAGGGCCTCATTCTTCCTGAGTGGCTGGTATCCAATGACTGAGCAAGGTAGAGCAATATGGGGCTGGCCCTCTCAGCCAAGTGCTGGTCAGTATTTGCTCTAGAGCTCCCAGAGAGTGGACAGAAGCCTTGCCAATCTTGAATCATGGTCTGAACTCTCCTCTTGCCCAATCCTGTTCTTTCCCCTTCTCTTCCTGTCATAGACATTTTGCTTGTCTATCTCCATCTCAGAATCTGCTTCCAGGGAACGCAATCTGTGATACTCTTCTCTCTAACACATAACAATGCCTCTTACTTTGTCACTTAAACTCTTATCCTAGAGGACCAAGGAATGGGCAGGGTGGCCAGCAGCCCAGGTGTCTGATAGTCAGTCTGAGGAGCTAGAAAGGGCAGGAATAAAATTATTTCAGTGCTTTTCCACTTTTCATCTCAGTTCCCAGTCAGAGGTACCATCACTGATGGCATGGAAGATTTTGATGGTCTGATGTACACCTTACTGCTTAAGGTAATAGACAAATCTTCAACAATAAATCCAATTTTAGATGTTGCGAGGGTACTGGCTGGTTAACTAAATTTTACTGTAAATCCTTTAGTGAAGAAAATAACGGTCTTTTAATCTCTCTGGTTTACAAATACAGATTTTCGATCTCAGAATTAAATAAATTATATTTTTAAAAAACTAAAATAAAGTAGCTATTTTGATTAATGCTAGCTACCTAGAGACTTAGCAAGGGGACAGTAAGAAAGCTACTCTTACCATTATTCAAAAATATATATACTTGAATATTTGCACTTCCACTTAACATTCTCTCCACATTGAAGATAACCATTCCCTCCTCTTTTCCAACCTTTAAACCATCCCCCGCTCCCATCTCTGTCTCTGGCTATTACTCCTTTTAATCAAGCTTAGTCTTGCCCTCCTTGGACTGATGCACAGAATTCTGGAGACTGACTTAGAGTGCTGGCTTTGCCCCAGGATCAGGGCAAGGGGGAGGGCAGCCAAGCTAGCTGGTTCAGCACTGCTGCAGCATAGCTGAGAACCACACAGATGGAGCAGAGCTTCTATCCCTCAGGCCCTTCCACTTGTTCATGAAACATTCCAAGTGAGGGCTGAGAAGGCTTATCTCCTCTCTTCGTGTTTGTTCCTTCATCCGTATATTGAGGACATTCACAGGCACAAGCTTCCTGTGAAGCTTAAATGAGATGGCAAATATGAGAGTCCAGCACAATGCCCAGAACATCAACCTGCTAAAAAATGGGTATGTGTGTTCATATATATTTGTTCATTCATTTCTTCCCCTCTATCAGGAATGTATATAGGTATAATGAATGCTTTTATTTAAGCCCACATACCTGCTACAACCAGCAGAGTAAAAGAGAGGGCATCCTTTCAGATGCGGGATTTCCTAATGGACTAAAGCTATTTTACCCTAACTGCTCTGCAATAAAACTGTCCCCCACCCCTGGAGATTTCAAGCTCTCCATTATAATACTTCAAGGTGCCCCTAGTTCTACAGGGAGGGTAAAAAGTACTCAAGTAGCCCACACTAACTCTCTTTAAATAAAAACCACCACAAAAACAAAAAACCTTCATAGCCTTTGAGAGTTTTGATGGCACCTACTGTAATCAAATACACAAAATAAGAGGTTATCAGTTTGTAAAAATCTAGTAATTATATTTTTTATCTGTCATTTATTGACTATTTACTATATGTCAGGAACAGTGCACTTTACATGTGTTCTTTCAGTTCATCTGTCTTATAATTCTGTGAGATAAAGGAGTGGATATGTAGAGAAGTTATATAATTAGCATAAACGTAACTGGTCAGCAGTAGACTTACTGTAAAGTTAATGGAGCTTAGGCTCTAGTTCCTTTGCTTGCAGGAGTCCCTTCTAAGGCCCTGCAAGAAGCCCTAGCATTACATTCACGTGGTAATATGTCTGAACTAAATTTGCAAAAGCTAGATATTTTAACAGAAATCAGTGAAGGCTGTTTTCTCTTTTCATTCCAACTTCCTCACCATCACACTCCCCCTCATAGCATTGGAGTGGTTGGTCATGGACATTTTGGGGAGATGACTAATGGCTAGTTGAATTGAGGATACATTTAGTTGGGGTTTAGTGGCATACTTACATTTGGTTAAGTCATCACTAGCCACTCCAGTGTAGAAATTCACTGTGTCAGCTCATCTGGCATCATGACATGGATGCAGGTCCAGAAGTTGGATCACAAAATGGATCTGACCTGCAAAGCCAGCACTGGGAGTATCCAGGTAACAGAGGAAAGACAAAGTTTAAAGTGTGTGGCGTCAAAAACTAGTCTATGGAAAATGCTCCTTCAAATCTTACTGTTCACATGTGGAAGGGGTTTAACACAGGTTTTTCCAAATTCCGCAACAATTCTAAAAATCATTACCAATAATGACCTATAGAACCAAAAGACACTTTTCTGAACAGTCATTTAAAAAGATTATACCAACTATGTTAGAGGAGGGACTGAATCATCTTTGTATTCTTACAATAGAAAATGATATTGCAAATGATATTGTCATATGAAGAGATGACTTAAGGATTTGCTGGCAAAAAATGTAGAAAAGAACGCATTATACAAGTTATACAGTATATATAACTGTCAAGCAATTAGTCAATAAAAATATTGCTATTTTTCTGAATATTGAGATATTTTGGGTGTTTGTTAGCTTTTATATTTCTTTTAAATTTCATTTTACTTTATTTTTTTAACACAAATTTATATTTGGTCCTAATTTTAGTTTTATATTTTGCATTATTTTTCTTTTAAAAAATCTTCTAAAATTTGATCAATGCCTGCAGCAGAGTAGCAGAGTCAGAATTCAAACCCAGGACTGTCTGATTTCAAACTACTACTCGCTACAGTATTTTCTTCTCATTTGTTTATAGCTTAGTTCTAGTGCTCCCCTATCATCTCTTCCATGATCCTCTGCTCTCCCTTGTCATTGAAATCCCTTCCCAATTGCCAGATAACATTATTTGATTGATTCTTTTTATCTTCTTCACTAAATAAAGTGGTGACCAAGAGATCACCACTAATTCCATTTCCCTGACAATTTTCTCCTCTGGAGGCCATTCCTTATGCCATTTTTCAAAATTCCTAAAACCAGGATAGCAAGTCCCTTGCTTTCAACACCAATCCCATGCACAGCTAACCTCCAGAACAATGTCCTACCTTCTTCAAATATTTTAGCATTTGTCTCATGGGGTCCTTTACAGCTATGTTCCTTAGGAATTTTACCGTCTTCCATTCCTGGCGACATAGGACCTTGACCTTCTCAGTACATATAGCCTTCATCTATATTCCATTTGAGGTCCTCATAGGCAAGACTACATCCTGCAACTTGACATCCCTCAAAATAGCTGTGCATACAATTGTTTATGTAACTTGCAATTGTTTTCATTATAAAACTTATTACCCCATACGGCAAGAAGAAAATCCTTACTTGCCTTTCTTAGATTCTTTTTCCAAATTATATATGCCAAGGGTCATGACTTATTACCAGTCTTATAGTAACTTTTTTGGTTTTCGATCAGGCAAGGAAAAAAATAAGAGACTATAACTCTGATTCTTTAATTTGTTCTTATATTAAATATCTTGAATTGACATTTAGACAGCCATATATATGCCATCCTAGGAATTCTTTATTTCTTTAGCATCTGTATACATTTCATTTATTGCTACCTTGAAAGGCAAAAGGGAGACTTCTCTGTTTCAAATCACAACACAGGTGCCCTTCTTCCCTTTTCCTACCCTCCCTTCTTTCCTCCTTCCTCTCTTCCTTTCTCATCTTTTCCTTTCTCTTCCCCTACTTTCCATGCATTTCTCTTCCTTTTCTTTCTCCCCCTTTTCACTCCTTTTTCTTCCTTTTTCTTTCTTTCTCTTCTCTATTCTTCCCTTTCTTCTTTAATCATTTATTGGTTGTACACCATATACTGGACATTCTACAAGAAAAGTCCAGGTAAAAATTAATAAAGAGCAAGAGCAGGTGTGTGAATGTGTAGATGATGATACAGAAGCATGAGACACACACAGCAGACATTGCCACTGTTCCACCCTATTATCTTGGGTCCCCTCGCCATAAACCAGCCTAACTTTCAAAGGCAGTACCTTCATCTTTGTTGCAGGGCTTACCTCAGGCTTCCAGAACCCACTATGTAAGCCAGAAGTGTCTGTACAGGTATACGGGTGGCCCATAATCCCAGACTAATCAGTGTACAAATATAAATACCCAGAATCCCACCTTCTAGGCTAGGGTAATTCTGAGTTCTCGGTTTTCCAGAGTCTGACTGTGGGATAATAATGATCAGTTACCCAGTACAATAGTTGACTTAATAACCAATCTCTTCAGGGCTGCTTTCCCTCTCTATTTGTTTCCTCCCTTATCTACCAATGTTTGTTGCACCTCTCAAGACTGCTTTACTCAAATCTTTGGCATAGAGTTTGCTTTGTGGGGAACTTAGGCCAACATAGCAAAACACATGCCTTCCAGAACCTCTTGACCAATGGGGAACAAATAAGACTAAATAATACTAAAGTAACACGGGAACACAGGAGAAAAAAATTCCATCTGGCAGAATTGGATAAAGTGTCAATTTAAGAAGTGGCATGTGCACTGGATCTTGAGAAATAAGAGATTTTTAAGTAGAAGTGATGAGATTCAATAATACCAGCAACTAAACGCTTTACATCTGTTTTCTCCTTTGATTCACACAAAAAGTTTAAAAGGTAGGTCCTTTCTTGTATCTTAATTTTTGCAAATGAGGAAACTGGGATTTGGAGACAGTAATCAGTCTGCATAAAGTTATTGTGTCTGTAAATGGCAGGGCTGAGATTGCAACCCAGTCCCACGTGCCTCCAAAGTCATAGCTCTTTGTAGCACTCTACTAACATAGGAGAAAGAAAATAGGCTTTAGAGGCAGACAGATCTGAGCGAATCCACCCTTGCATTAGCTGTAGGTCCTTGAGTAGAAATTAATCTTTAATTCTGTAATCTCAAAGGAAATTGGGGATAATTACTTGGAAGAAGGCTTGTTATAAGCTTTAACTGAAATATTACATGTTAAGTCCTAGTGCAATGCTTGTCATCGAGTAGGCACTGAAAAAATAAAGCAGTCGTTGTTGTGACAAGAATAATGATAATTCCAGGCATGAGAAAATTTTCTGTATGCATCTGAATACCAGCCCCATCACCCTCCAACATGTCATATTAGTGCCCCAAGAGTGTAGTATTTATGAGGAAACTGATGAGAAATTTGGCTACAATGGAACGTTAGGACCCGATGTTTAAATGATGCATATGTGGAGCTAAGGAGTTTGACTTGATCCTGCAGGAAACCACCAAATGTTTTTATGAAGGGATAAAGATAACATGTTTAGTTGTGCATTTTGGAGTTAGGTAGGCATGGGGTTGACATGTGCAGAAGTGCAGTGTTTCTGTTTGTTTGTTTGTTTTTGTTTTTGTTTGGCACAGGGAGCAGTAACCTGGAGTCACTAAGAATGATAGATTGGAGGACCTTGGGGTGGGCCTGGGGGCAGGAAGACTTAGTGAAGCTATTGAGGAATATTGTCAGATTTTTCCCTTTCTCACTGCTGTTTAAAATTTTCAAAGCACAAAAAAGTATTAAGTTTGAGTGAATTCAGAGATTGTATGTGCATGTGTGGGTGTTTGTGTGTGTCAGAGACAGAGAGAGAAAGAGAGAGAAGGAAAATACCTTGAAACAGCAACTTTCCTTCTTCGGGACTTGGGTTACACAACATGGAACAGACCTTCCAGATAATACACTTAATTTTACCTACAAATCTCTGTTCTGGAATCTTTCATGGGCTGTAATCCTTTGGTCTAGTTAACCAAACTTCTAAAATCTACTCAGTCTGTGGTCTTGGCCTAGTCTGGAGAGTGTTCCTTCCAGCCTCAGTTTGCTAACCTGTAAATGGGCAATAATAACTTTCCTGTTCTCTCTATGGAATAAAATGCAATCTGACTGTATATACTGCAGATCATTTACAAACATCTTGCTTTATAGCTTTTAGTGAGACAAAACTCCTTCGCTACTCCAAAAAATGGAGTCTCCTTCCATTTAATAATTATCTCTAGGAGAAGAAGTACTGGTTCACAGAAGCAAAATCACTATTCAGCCAAATCATTTTTTATTTAAATTTTACATTCACTGTTTTCCTATTTAATCATGTTGCAGAAGCCTAAAAAGGATTATAAAGATCATATAATTCAACTGTACCTATATTGTATTAGAAAACAAGTCATTCAATCTTGGTTCCTTTGGATTGTGAGGTTGCCAAATTGGTTACCTTTCTATCTTGTTTTATTACTTTCTAAAAATTATTTCTCCAATAATAACAAGTATTTCTTTTTACAGTCATAATAAGACAGACAGCAACTTCATCTGACTAATTTAGTTCTCTAGCTTATGGCATTCTGCATCTCTTTCCAAATGCTGGATTTTGTCACCTACAAGGTATGAAAGGAGATTAATTCCTTGCCGTAGAGTTTTTGCTTGCATTGTTCAATCTTGACCTATTGACACCCTTTCTATCTTTCAAGGCATTGCCTAAAATAATAGAGGAAAGTGGGTGTGGGGACTATGCAAACTTTCTGCATTATCTTCACAATTTTTCTGTAAATACAAAACTACTCTAAAATTAAAAAGCTTATTTTAAAAAGATTATTTTAATTTGAGAAATATTGTTTGCAAAATTTAGATGTTGATTCTAGTCCTGTGTGTGTCAGTGTGTGTGTGTGTGTTTGTGTGTGTGTTTGTGTGTGTGTGAGAGAAAGAGAGAGAAACATGGAGAAAGATGAAGAGAGAGAGCAAGAAAGGTAAAGTGAGGCAGGTTGGGCTTGACTAGCCTAAAAAGGAATACATCAAGGTGAAATTGAAAAACAGGTCAGTTGGTTAACTACGGTGAAGGTGGTCAGTGTTTTCTCTAAGAAAATAAATGTCTAACTATTGTACCCAACTCCAAGGTGGTCTCCAATAATTGACATTCCTTTGTATTCATTGTCTTATGTAGACCCTCTCCCACATCAAATCAGGGCTGTCTTTTGCTTGTTTGTTTGTTTGTTTTAGACAGAGTCTCACTCTGTCACCAGGCTGGAGTGCGGAGGCGTGATTTCGGCTCACTGCAACCTCCACCTCCTGGGTTCAAGCAATTCTCCTGCCTCAGCCTGTGGAGTAGCTGGGATTACAGGCGCCTGCCACCACACCCAGCTAATTTTTGTATTTTTAGTAGAGATGAGGTTTCACCATGTTGGCCCGGCTGGTCTCAATCTCCTGACCTCAAGTGATACACCCGCCTCGGCCTCCCAAAGTGCTGGGATTACAGGCGTGAGCCACCGCGCCCAGCCAGGGCTGTCTATGTGACCAATAGAATATGGTTGAAATGGTAGTGTGTGACTAATTTTCACCTTGTCTTAAATTGCTCATTCCAGAAGAAGCTAGCCACCACGCCACAAATATACTCAAGCAATTCTGTGGAAAAGACTTCATAGAAACGAAGGCTCACCAGCCAGCAATCGGAACCAACCTGCTGCTGTACAAGTGAGCCACCTTGGAAGTGAATTGCCACTTTCTTCAGATGACCACAGCCCCAGCTGACATCTGACTGCGAGTGAATGAGAAATTCTAAGCAAGAATGGCCCAACTGAGCCCTTCTGAACTTCTTGATCCACAGAAACCATGAAAAATAATAAGTGATCATTGTTTTAAGCTACTAAGTTTGGGGTTGATTTATATGCAGCAAAAACTAAAATACTAATTACTTAGTGCCTACTAAGTGCCAGGAATTCTACTAGGTGCTTTTGCAGAAATTATTTATTTCTATATCTAGTCTTCTGATAAAGGTTTAATTATATCTATTTTATACATTTTTAAAAATTCAAATTCAAGATAATTTGGGTTACCTGCTTCTAAGGGACCAAATTTTGAAGCCACCTGACTCCTGTCCAATGCTCCTTTCACCAGGTAAGCTTTGACTGAGAAAACGGCATGAGGAGAGAATGAAATGGTAGAACTGGATAGGACACCATGGCAAAGACTACATTTTTAGTGTGAGTTTTGGGTGGAGGTGGTGGTAGGACTAGGAGAGAAGGAAGAAAGCAGGGCAAAGGAAGAAAAGCACTACTTGGATGCGATACGGTGAAGGGATTTCAAGCAAAAGTGGATTTGCACCCAGAGGAATCTGGGAACTCCAGTGTCAACCAGCAATTTATTACTGAGGGTTCTCAAATGTCCAGCTCCATTTTGTAAAGTTTAAGAATACTTAAAGAAGCAGTGCTGTGTTGGCATATGTGTGACTGGATTAATTCAGAGAGAAAGCACACATAACAATGAATCTGCTGGTGTCTACACTAGGAGAGTGGTTATAGAAATATTTTGAACTGAATTTTATAATCCCTGTTCCAAAGAAAGTAGTTTACCACATTTGGGAGTGTAGTCCTTCTTCAAACTTTGGCTAAAAAGACCTTCTCTGCCTTTCTTTACCAATAATTCTCATTTATGTTACTTGCAAACCTCCAGGGGTTCATAAACATTCACATACACAAATTGAGCACTGATAGAGTGATACAACTGCATGCATGAGTCAACATCTTGAAATTTATTTCCATAACCTTCATTTTGTAAACCAGAGAACAATTTGTTTTCTCATCTGCACAGTACAGTTTTAGAAGTATGATTGATTAACTCCTTAAGAAGAGAATCTTGTTTAGAAATCAGGAACAAAAGTGTTTCCAGTTTAAAAAAGAAAATTATAGGACTGAAGAATAAAAGCTTTTTATTTGAGGGTTGTACCATAGCCCATGATTATATCTCTGGATAGAAGTCCTTTTTGATGTATTATCTTCCTTTAATTAGTGGGTATCTGAAGACATCAATCCATAGAATTATGAAAGGATACCAATATATATTTTCACTATATGGAGGACTAACCATGTGTCTTTAAAAAAAAAAATCCATCTTTTTACCAGCTGCTTGATAGTGATTATCTGTGACCTGATTTTAGAAGCATTTCTTTGAGAGGTGTTTATTTTGGCATGCCACTTGGGGACAATGACCATAAACCTTAGAATTAACATAATGAATTTACCTTATCTTTATTTCCTTTATAATATATGCCCACAGTTTTGAACTATGTATTTGACTTTTATTGTTAATTGGTCTAAAAAGTCATCAGTGCATAAATTCATATGACTTAGAAAAAGTTTAGTCAGAAAGCTCTGTGCTTTCTGGGAAGTTACATAATACATAATACCAGTAGAAACACAATTTTCCTAATTGGTAATTATTGTTAGAAAGGTACATGTAGAGTGAAAAATATATATGATTAAGAGATTTAAGATACTTTTAAAAATTCTCAGCACTTTTAAACTTTTGATGGAACCAGTAGGGCCTTTAATTTCTAGGCAGCAAATTTAACCAGCTGCATTTGTTAAGGTAATGCTAACTAATATAAGAGATAAACTCCCACATCTCAGAGGCTGGACATGACAATTTACTTTTCACTTGTGTAAAATCCTGATTGACAAGTGACTTGCCACCAAATAATTCAAAGACCTAGGGTCTTGTATCCTGTGGCTCTAACAGTTTCATCATGTTGCTTTCAAGTGCACTATGCTCATTTGCATCAAGCCAGAAGGGAAAGGGACAATGAAAATTACCCAAGGGAGGCTTCATAAATTAATTATAAAGGGACTGGTTCACCTTCACTCTCATTCTATTGGCAAATTTGTCACATGGCACATCTAACTACAAAGGAGGCTGGAAAATATAGTTTACCTCGGTGTACAGAAAGAAAAGATTTGGTGTCATCAGCTAGCAATTTCTGTCACAATAGTCAATGGCTTTATACACTTTTAACATCAATTCTAAAACCTAAAACAAATAGAAAATTTCTATTTACCAATATTTTTGGGGAAGAAATCACCAGCATTAATTTTTCTAAGTGCTCTGATTTGTCATTGTCCAGTTCAGGGAATGAGAATGACACCATTTCTCAAATGTTGTGCTACTATTGACAATTATCTGGATTTATTTTCTTAAGTTTGCCTAAGCTGTATAAACATGAGCTCTTTCCCTGGAAAGTGGCTTCATGTATCTCACTTTGTCATCATTGACCTAAGTAGAGCTCCAGAAGTGGTTTATTAAAATACCTCACTATGTGGATTGCTGAGGCTCTTACTTAATCATGACAGCACCGAATTGTGATACACTCCTTCTCCTACCACTTCCTTAAAAACAATAATCTTTTTTTTTTCTTTTTTTTTCTTGAAATAACACTCTGAAAATCTGTGCTACAATTAAGAGAAGCAGGCTTTTCTGGTAATGGAATCATGGAAGCATTCTCAGATCAATTTGTTTCTCAGCTCAAGTTTACCATAAGATCCGCTTTTGGTATGCAGACTCTCAAGGGAAATCAAGAGACCCTGAGAAACTAGCTCAGAGTTTCCAGGTTAAGTGGAATGGGAAGGCTGTGGCAAGTGGCTGTGCCACCTACAATCTGATGAGCAGCCTGAGGCCCCTAAACCAGAAGCTCATTGCCCCCTAAACACACACACACAACACACACACACACACACACACACACACACACACACACACACACACTTCAACTCAGCCCATTAAAAAGTCAGAATTTTGAATATGCTATTTTAGGAAGATGTTAATATTATTGTAGTTTAAAAATCTTATACTTCTCAGTTCAGTCTGTCCATACAAGACTTCTTCCTTCTTAGAATTGTGGCAGAACTTATTGTCATAGCACTCACATAGCAGTTTACATATATTGCTCTAGATTAAAGCATTTTCGTACCTTTTCCTTCTCACATTTTCATGATGATTAAGACATTTTTCCCAAAAGAAACACAAAATTTTATCAAATTAGCTATTTCCAATTTTCCAAATTTACTTTTCACTCTTATCTATATGCATTTGGGGTCTTATTGTTGTTTATGTTCTTATTAATATATTTTAATCTCTTTTTACCTCATTTAGTGTCCTAAACGAATCTAGTTTGGAAAAAAGTTAGTATTTCATATTTACTTATTGAGCTCCCACTATGTGCTAGGCACTGTTCTGGGTTATGGGAGACAGTGATAAATGAGACATAAATTTTGCTTCAAGTAGCTTATGTTTGAGGAGTGGGGTTAGGGAGATAGACAATAAGATGTAAAGATATAAATGAGATAATGAAACAAGTGTGGGGTGTTGCTGAGGATGTAGCTGTGTGAAGACTCAGGGGCAGCATGCTCCAAGCAGGAAAACAGCAATTGCAAAAGCAGGTTTGGTGAGTTCCAGGCACAGCACAAAGGCCATTGTGGCCAAAGCAAAATGAGTAGTGGAAAGTGAGAAGGTGAGAAAAGTCAATAGGGGGCTTCAGAGTTCTTGTAGATGATATCGAGAAGTCACAAGAAGGTATTAAGCAAGGTATGGTAAGATCTTATTTATACTCTGATTGCCCCAGTTACCATGTAGTAGATACATCGAAAGGCAGAGGACAAAAGTCTGAGTGGACAGGTGAGAATCCGTTCTTGGACTAGGAACTTTACTAGGGGAGGTGCTGAGAAATACTTAGACTCTGACTATATTTTGAAGGTAGAAGTTATAGAGTTAGTCGTGCATTAAATGTGTGCTGTGGAAGAAAAAGTGGAATCAAGGAAGATTCCTAGGCAGAGATGGATTTTGGTACCATTTGTTTTAACAGAGGTGATTTGACGATATTCATTCATTCAAACATTAAGTAATTATTTTGTGTCATACACTATGCTCAGCACTGTAGACATGGAGAATACCCTATGGAATTCTAATTTAAGCAAGAGGTGATGAGGGCTGGCATTGAGACAGAGGAAAAACAATGAAGAAAAGAATGACAAAATTAAGAAATATGTGGGAGATGGAATTGGCAGAATATGGTACCTGATGTTGAGAAAGAAAGATTCTGAAATGATTTGAAAATGTCTGACGTAAGTGGGCAGATGGCAATGGCATTAACAAAGATGGGGAATGTATGAGAAGAAATTGGTTTGTGGAAAAAGTCATTATTACATTAATATTGGCAGTTAATAATTATCTATCACTTCTTATGTACTAGGCACTCTGCTTACTGCTTAATACAAACAGCCTCATTTACCCTCAGACATATATGGAGAAGACTAATATTATCCCTGTTTTTATAGAGGCATAAACTAGGGCTTGCAGAGGTTAAATAACTTGCTCAATGTCACATATGTAGGAATTACAGAAGCCAGGCCTTGAATCCACGATAACAATATTGGAGATGTTGGGTTTGAGTTGAATAGACATTCACTTAGGGACATTTGATGGATTTATAAACATAGACTTAGAACTTGGAATGTGCCCTGGAGGAAAAGATCTGAGAATTATCAGCATAATGGTGATTGTTTGATTGCATACCCTGTATTGGTGCTCTCTTTCCTTGGTTTTTTCCACTCCTAAGGTGTTTCCCGGGATCATCATTGAAATGAGCTACTTGGACTTGAGCCTTTTGCCCAGTCTGCTTCTGAGGAAACCCAAACCTAGACAGAAAGTGATTGAGAAGTAGAAGATGAAGAAGAAAGAGCAAAACATTCTTTCTTAGGAGCTTGGCTATGAAAGGAAAGGGAAATGAATAGTGAAGTAATCCCAAGAGAATGTAAGATTACTTTCTAAGAAGGTAAAACAACCTTATTAAATGCTGGGAGAAATTAGTTAACAGAAAGGAAAACATTGAAGAGGTCCTGGTAAAAAAAATCTCTATTGTTTTCCATGAGGTTAAGGGGAGGTTATCTGCTCAGGGAAAGAGGTGAGAGAGAAAAGGTGTCATAGCATTTAAGGTAGTTGCTGAAGGGTTAAAAACCACAGATTTTTTCACAAATTTTACATGATTTTTGTCATGAGAGCTTGGCAATCCAAGAGTAGAAATGGAAGAGATGATTGGAATCATGAGTCTAGGTTAACATTTTCAGAACTGAATTTTTGAATAATCCAAGTGCTTAAGATAGAAACAACAGTGGTCTGGTGAAAGTGTAAAGAGCTCCGATATTACCAGTGCCTCCAGGTCTTGCTGACCTGGCTACAGAAAACGTGACTGAGGCTTCCATTCCCCAATCCTCTCTGCTTTGTCTTCTTAAATCTTTGCCTTACCAATTTCTGACCTATAGCTGCCTGGACCTTGAGACTTCATGAATATTCTTTTTCACTTTTTTTTTTTCCAGTAAGATAAAAGGAGTTATGGAGTCACTGAGTTGAAGAAATTTTAAAGCTAGAAATGTTTTTTGCCTGCGAAGAAACTGAATTTCAGAGAGGTACTCACTTGCCAAGATTACAAAACAAGTTAATAAGAAAGCCAAGAGATTACCTTTTGTATATTTAAAAAATTTTAAAATGTAAAAATTTTTTTAGTATAGATTCAGGGAGTACATGTGCAGGTTTGTTACATGGATATATTGTGCAATGGTGAGATGGTTATTTCCACCATACTTAGGCATCTACCATAAAGATAGGAACAAAGAAGCAAAAGCAGAGAGGCAAATGTTCAAAAAAAAGAATATGGACTTCATCCTTTTAAATGAAAACTAGTTTGAAATTTGCTTTACTTTTTTCTTAATTCTTGCTAAGTATGTTTTCTTGCTTAATTTTTACTAAGTAATTTATTACTTTGATTTTCATCAGGGATAGAGTATGATGATATAATAACTCTGCTTCTCTTATTGGGGCCATTATCACCTTCTCTTTCAAGGAATGACCTTCCTTCAGCTAAAAAGGATGAAGTGAGGAGGTGGATAAGATCACATCACTGAGGTTAGCTAAAGAGTTTGGTGCCTACCACTGAGGATTCCTTCCCGTCCCCCAGGGAAGCACCTCTGCACCCAGCTCTATCCCAGAAAGCACAAGGAGCAAAAGATCAGGCAGGCTAATTAACTGAGAGCTCCTACTTTGGCTGTGGAAATCATTAATCACAGAGCCGCCACATGGCCACTGGTCTTTTAATGATGATTTTAATTTACATGCTAAGCAAACAGTTTAAAGAATGTTGCTTTAGGTAGAATTTGTGAGTCATGCCTAGCCAGGTTATTTCAAAGTCAATTACACTTTAATACTCTTTTTCCAAAAAGTCGTTCTTTCATTTTGACAACTTCATTTTATAAATACTATCACTGGGCTGTCATTTGCTTGATTCTGGGTAAATTAATTCCAACCAAGCATTTATTATTTTAATAAAAGAAAAAATATATAAAAACTGTTTTAAAAATTATAATGGGGTCAAGCATGGTGGCTCACACCTGTAATCCCAGCACTTTGGGAAGCCAAGGAGGGAGGATCATTTGAGGCCAGGGGTTCAAGACTAGCCTGTGCCACATAGCTAGACTCCCTTCACCTGCAACCCTTGATCTCTACAAGAAATAAAAATAACATAAAGTTGTAACACTTGTGAAATAGTATGGATTTTGGGACTAGGAAGGATTTTAGATATTAACTACTCCAAGTGATTTTCAAATAAAATTAAACTCTAGAGATGTTAAGTGACATGTCAGAGATCACAGAGCATTTGACTAGGGAGGTCAAACTGGATGAAGAGTCCGATATTTTCCTTAAAACTATTAATGAAATTAGATACATTAAGATAACACAGTGTTTCAAAACAATGCACTGTTTTTCCAGAATCAATTAAATCCTACATAGTTGAGTGTTCCTGCATTCCAAATTAGACGGCTTGGCTCACAAGTGTTATTGCTGTCAAAAGCCATATCATCTCAAGTTAATTTTCTTAATTTGAAAAGCAAAATCCATTTACTTGTTTTTCGTTAAATAATAACACTTGTCTTGAGGTAATGTGGCCAAAAAATGGCAGTCATGAAAGAAACAGCTTAATTGCACTCAGAACAGTACTTAAAAGAAACAACTGTATCTCAAAGACTTCAGAGTATAATGTATAGTGAATAAAGCAGCCTACCTCAACAATAAGGGACAAGAGGATTGAAGTAATTTACAGTTTTACAAGTTATTTCACATCTGGCCTCATATAGTTTTTAAATGACATAGTCAATGATTGTTACTATCTTTTATGAGTTAAGGTACAGAGATGTTAAGTGACTTGTTCAAAGTCACAGAGTTGTTTGGTGGCCTGGCCTAGATTAGATCCTACTCTCTCAGTTTCCTGGTGCTCAGTTCAGGCTTTCCTCTACACTACACTAATGGCCCTTCATGGAAGTATGTGTGAAACCATCACTCTGTGTTCTTGTTGGACACTGGCTGACTGACCAGCTGTTCACCCAGTAAATGTAAAGGGCCACGTTAAACTCCTCACTTGAGGCCCTATCTCTGGAAGAACTGGGACAGAAAGCATTGCTTCCTACTTTATTACTGTCCTCTGACTCCAGCATGGACCCTGTGGGTTCTCTGATGTACTGTACCTCTGCCCTAACCACCATGGGGTCACATCCACCAAGTGGTACCACGCCCCTCTTTGGAAAACACTATTCCTTCACACTCTGTAGGCAACACCACTATGGGTGAGAAGATGATCACTTAGGACCTGCAGAGACTGGGATAAAACCTTCAAAAAACAGTCATGCAGTCTTAAGTAATAATACTTGTCTTGAGGTACTGTGGCTTCTGCATTAAGAGATAAGGAGAGAGGAGGGTACAAATGGAAAGACACACACAGCCATGAACGCCACAGCTTGAGAAGTTCTGGAATGTGAGAGAAGAAAGCTGAGCCAAGGATTTTATGCTCCAGAGGCAGCACGCTTCTGTGCCTGAGGACACTCTCTCACTATATTCCTGTTCAGCATAGCAGGCAAGTTTTAAAAACTCTGCTCTTACTCTCCATCCCAAGCACTTGAGAAAAGGGAGCTCGTTTTCAATTCTCTGTAGACTGGCCAATTTCGGCTAATTCCACGGATTTTCAAACGGTGGCACTTACTCCAATTGCTTCTATTAGGGCTTCTCCATATTTTACAAACCTGATCATATCCAATCTTCTCTCAAACAGGGTTGTTTCATCATAACAAAAAAGAAGGGGGTAATGCACTTGGTTAAATCTTTTCGATATTCACTTGTGTCTTCATGTAGTTTTGTTCTATCTAGATGATCACACATTCCAATGTTGTCTTTATAAAATTATCAATAACATTCTCTGCCACTCTCAAAACATCTCTATTTGTGGCAATACATTATTTGGTCACCATAGCCATACTTTGAAAAATGAATTGACAATTTGTTTGGATGCATTATATAATTTATATTCGTTTTCTTATACCACACCTCCAACCACCCAAAAACATTTATGGAGTACTTGCTACATTCAAAACATTACTGTAGAAGCTGTAAGGAATGCTAAGGGGAAACATGGTTCCTATTGCCCAGAAACTCATTATCATGATGAAAATATAGATAACAAAGTACTGCTAGAAGAGATACACTTATAAAAGAGGTTTCAATATTGTTCTGTGGGACAATGGAGAAGAAAGTTGATCCTTAGAATCGGGGAGTTCTGAAGAAGGGTAAGACTTGAGCAAGCGTTTCAGACAGAGATAGTAAAGAATAATAATAACACCAACAGCAAAAATAAGAGCAGTTATAATTTATTAATACCTACTATGTTGTAGGGACTGTGCAAGATGCCTTAGAGATATCTTTAATCATATGCAATTTAATCAAATCAATCTTTATTTCTAATAAGTCTAGAATAGATCATTGATATTAGAATCCAAGAAAAGCATATAACTAGGAAGGCTGGATGATATCTCGCTATAGAGACCTTGAAAATCCAGGTAAGTAATTGATATTTCAACCCATAGGCAGCAGAAGCCACCTCTGGTTTTCACTTGAGATGGGAATGTGATCAGATGGTATCAGTGGAAGGATGGTGAGAGGAGAAAGAGGTAGGGTGCTTGTTAGGAAGCCATGGTAATGGTGCAAATATAATGAATGATCAAAGTAGGTGCAGGACAATAGAAGCTGGGAGACAAATTTGAGATCATTAGCAGGATAATATTAATGTGATTTTTCAATTTGATAAAAGATTTTCTTGTCTTATAAACTCTAAATTTCTAATTCTTAGGATAAACTAATATTGTATACAGAGGGAGGGGATGTTGCAGGTGAAATTAACCTGCATTTTTCTCCTTTTCTCCTCCATTACTGCTTAGCCCATTGTGTGTTAAATTACCTTTAGCTCACTAGAAAACTTCAGGAACTTTCTAGAAAAAGAACAGTTACAATTTGTTAATGTATCTCTTGTTTTTTTCTTTTCTTTTCTTTTCTTTTTTTTTTTTTTTTTTTTTTTTTTGAGACGGAGTCTTGCCCTGTCTCCCAGGCTGGAATGCAGTGGCTCGATCTCGGCTCACTGCAAGGTCCGCCTCCCGGCTTCACACCATTCTCCTGCCTCAGCCTCCCGAGTAGCTGGGACTACAGGCACCCACCACCACGCCCAGCTAATTTTTTGTATTTTTAGAAGAGACAGGTTTTCACCGTGTTAGCCAGGATGGTCTCGATCTCCTGATCTCGTGATCCACCCACCTTGGCCTCCCAAAGTGCTGGGATTACAGGCGTGAGCCACCGCGCCTGGCTATCTCTTGTTTTTTAAAGAATTATTTTTAAGCTTTGTGTAGTGTCATATAAATGAAATTGAAGAACAAGCTGTCAAAAATGGATTTTCTCACTAGGAAATTTTAAAAGGAAAATAAATATTAAGAAAAGAGACTCTGGCTCAAGAGTCAGTCTGTGCATGCCACAGTGATATTACTGATCATCATCACTAGAAAATTCATTTTGAAATATTTTTCTAGTTATGGTATTGGCTTGTGATAACTACTCAAAATTATTTTCACTTGTTCCTTGATTAGGATACAATGTTGTCAAACTCAGAGATCAGACTCCTAACTTCAATCTCATTAGCAATATCTACAAATCAACAAAAACTGTGGGCTCAGGTAAAGTACACTCAAGAATAATAAAATGTGAGCAATATTATTGTCTTATAATTAGGATGTCATTTATTGTATTAATGATGAAAGAGAAACTTTATTCTAAGAGTTTGTCTCTAGTTTAAGCTAACTGTGGAACTTTCCAAAAGGTATATTCTGTTTTAAAATTATTAAGTGCAAATTTGAAGGTGACATCCAAGTTCATGCCAGTAGTACAGTCACTCATATTCTATGCTTTCAGGAAAGAAGTTACAACTTAGTACAAAGTGTTCTTGAAGAATGTCTCCAATTTCCTATATTAGCTGCAAACAAGATTCTAAGCACTAATAATTTATGATGAGCTCCTGTGAATTATGGGTTTGTCTCAGATTGAAAATAGATTCCTAAATCATTTCATTTAAAAGTAGATATTTCCTACCACACTGTATCAAAATGTATTATCTGTCACTTCGAGGATCATTTAACATTTTCTATAAAGTTCACACTAATTGGACCATTTCTGTAACATTGTCCACCTAGAAATGCCCACATGAGGACCTTTTCTCTACTTCCTTTTTCAGTCATGGCTAACGCTTCTCTGGTAATCCTATTGTCTCTATTCTTCACCAGAAGTAATAAAATACTATGTCTGTAGTGAAAAGAAAATGACTTGGCTGTCAAGAATATATTTGACTAATATCTCTGAGGAACAAAAATTTCAGAGGAGCCTTTATTCTCATAAAATTGTTTTTCCTGTTTGTCTTTATAATTAACATCAATGGCAAAAATGAGATAACTCTTTTAAATTGTATAATATTTTACACTTTTCAAACAAAAAAACCTCTGAGGGAAATATTATTGTTACACCTATTTAAACATGAGAAAACTGAGGCTCGGGAAGAGAATGATCATATAAGCAGCAGGTGGTAGGGCCAGAATTTGCACATTGGTCTGATTCCATATCCAGCTTGACACTGTATCCCAAGTATAATGTTTGTGTCAATACCAAGAAATAACAGGAGATTTATATATAAGTCACAGGAATTTTCTACCAAATGAACATTATACAAAAAGAGGAAGAATTCTTACTTTGCTAGTAACTGCTGACTGTTCCCATAATGTGTAAGCAGCCCTGGTACTTAGCACAGATATTGACGTCTTCACCTTGGCAGGGCCAGAGCTCTTACACATCAGCAGAGGAATAGTTGGGAACAGGGTGGCAGAACTCAGGGCCAGGTGGGGGTAGCTCATTTATAAAGGTTTCAGAGCAGAGGTTCATGTTACAGTATTTAGTGAAATGGTATACACAGAGCCCATCTTCTCCCCGGAATTCCCATGCTATCTAGGAATCTGAGTAATGTCATGTTCAAGTACTATCATGCCTACCTCAGAATCTCTGTTCCCCTCCAGCTTCCAGAGTCCAGTCTCAGATAAGCAAACCATATTCAAATTATCTTTGCTTTGGATGGGATATCCACACTTTCCTGGCAATTTGAATTCCACTGAGTCACCTGTTCTGGAAGCCATGATGTAAATGCCCCATTTTCTTATGTTAGTCAGCTAATGGAAGTATACAGACAAGAGGGGTACAGTTCAGCTAACTCAGCCCACCAGCCATATCTCATTTCTAGCTTTGGCTTAACCAGGACACCCTTGACATTTAGAGGCAGCAACAACAAATAATACTAAATGAAGGCTCTGATACAGAGGACAGTGTATACTGTTTTTAAAATTTGTACAGGATTCATAAATTTGCTTTGGAATTTGTGCCCAGATTTAAGTGATTAAGTTTATGTAGAGCATGTTTGGATATATTTGACTCAAAAAATATGTGTGAAAGTCAAATATTCACCTTTCACAAATTTACAGGGAAAATATGGCAAAGAAACACACACCCTACCTTCAAAAAAGAAACCCACAAAAAATAGTTCTGTCTACTTTCCTAAGAGCAATTCAAGAGCATGGATAGGATTTTATATTTCTTATTGTCTTCAGCCCAGGTCATCTAATTCTTAAGACATAATTGGTGTTCAATACACATTTCTTGTATAAATGAATTCTTTTTTTCTTATTACAGGCATCTTCATGTTTTCAAAGTTACTGATTTGCTGAAATAGGGAAAGCTGAAGTACTATAGACATTTTAATGTATTTCCTTATCTCAAATTAATTTAACATAACTTAGACTCTTAGATATAAAGGTCTTTTGAGATTGGAGTCTATCATTGAGAATGATGCTACTTTCTGACAGTGTATATTTGTAGTCTAATTCTATTGCAATTTGGAGAGGGGGGCGGGTAGAAACACCTATTTAATAGAAATTGATGTTTCCTCTTTCTTAGTGGAGAGTCATGGCTGGGAAGAAGCTGCCCAGCTAGTTACCTACCCTTTGCATGTAGATTGGGCCATACAAAAAGATATTGCCAATGGAAAGGCAGAAGTGTTGTGACTCACTTCCGTGGAAGGCTGTCAAGAAGGAAATGTGCCTTCTGCACTGGAGACTGGAGAGGACAGCAGACCTGAATAATGGAACAACCGTGAGTCCTAGCATCATCTTGTAGAAGAAGGTTACCCTCAAGCCAGGAACATACACAATACAGGAGCATAAGATAACCTTGTATTGTGATAAGTTACTGAAATTTTGGAATTTATTTGTTCAACAGCTAAAGTTACCTAACTATGTATACATTTGTAAACATGTAACCAATAACTGGGGAGAAAAGACCATGCAACAGTTTCAGAAACCCTTGCATGCAGTGCTAGGGAAATACCAGATAGAGCAGGGAGAATATATAAACAGGCTGGGAGAACAGGGATAGGAAGAATTGCAAGGTATCTAAAGGAATCTCTCAAAGCTGTGAAAGAACAGAATAAAAATAATTCGATTTAAAAATATGTGTGGATTGCTAAGTAAGAACTTTCTCTCTCCATAGTACTATACTGTTGGTAAAACATGGTGGTGGGCATAGCATGGCCATGGCCACTAGGTTATGTTTTTTCATCAAAGGTGCTTAATATGAGTCTTCAAGGATATTATTTTTTCCCACCAAAAAAAAAAAATACATTTTAATGTTAAGGAAATATCAAAAATAAGACTCTCTGAATAATGTTTTTATCTGATCTTACTTAAACTCAGCTATTCTATAAAGTGAAGATTATTTATTATTCAGCCATATGTTAACTGATAATCTGTGTATATGAACTATGGTGTTTAGCTTTATTAGTTATTCCTTTGTCCACCAGAAGAAATTCACTTCTAGATTCTTTCCAAAGGATATTTTTGCTATTATCATTACTATTTTCTTTTGGTTAGGAAAACTTAAGGCCTCTCTTGTGAAACTGTGACATACAGTAATACAGAGAGACTTCTGTGATGCCACTTCAAAGACTCAATCATTTCCATGGAGCAAACACCCTCATTTCCATTTGACAGAACACTTGCTTATACTCCTAAAGAAATTCTTCTTCCTAACAACCTTTCTTACAATAGAACCAGCCTTTCTCTCTGACTGACCTAGTACAGTCAGAACGAGTTTGCTAAAAACAGGTTTTTAAAATTATGGCCACAAATTTTAGTAACAAACTGACACTTCTCAGAGTTTTGCACAAGTTTAAAAATGTGTATCTTTGATTATTCTGCTTTCCCTCCAGTTACAATTGTTTCCTGGAGTCTAATACATGTGGACTTGTATGCTGAATGTCAGCTCAATTGTAGAAAGTTGCTGGAAATTCATTTCTTAAAACATTATACATTCTTTTTCACTTCCTCTAGAATACTAAATGGGCCTAAATCCTTTGTATTCATCTACTGTTAGCTAGAGGCTGGTAGAGGGTTATATTTCTAAGTTTAAAACAACATACTCAGCACATCGAGTGCACCCAGCATTGTTGAACATGACAAATGACAAATGCTGCACATATTTAACTGCGGTGTGATCGTTTTCATTTTTGTTTTTTTCATCAACAGCATTTTGTTTTCATTCGATTATTATCACATTCACTCTTAATATCAATCCTGTGGTTATTCAGTTGGGAATTCTGAAATACATTTGCTATATCACCTGTGGTTTTTAGAGCAGTGCTTAACATACAATAGATTCCCACTAAATATATCTAACTGTTTTAATTATTAAAATGAAGAAGAAAATAGAAATGAGGGAAATACATTATTTTGTTGCTGTCAACTTAGTTGAAGATTCTGGATTTTTGTAACAAGTTCAAATCAGGATATACCCTGCGGTGATATGATATAGTCTGTTGGGAGTTGTGCTTATTCTTTTCAGGCCTGCAGGCAGAAACACCCACACAAAGAGAGCTCAGCACCCAGCTGTCCATGGGATTTCCCTCTGGGCATTGTAGATGCCTTCTTTCTTCTCCCTCTGCATTTCTCCTACAACGGTGACTCATTTAGAACTATATTAAGGGGCACGCCAACCAGACAACTGCCAAGGATGATATCAGTTGTTAAGGAATGCTAAGGCATCAACAGAGTAAATCAGGAACAGGTGCCATTCAACTCAGCTTTCCACCTGCGCTTGATGAACAAAATGCAAACTGGCATTGCTCTGCCAAGAGGAAATACAAACAACCCTGCTTGATGGTGCCTATCTATTCTATTGAATATTCTGAGGAGCCTGAAATCAGCAATCACAGCTGAAATTTCTGAAATGAAAGAATGCATGGTACAAGGCTATTTAAAGTGAATACATAGTTTATTATCTAACTGTTCAACCCTTTAGTGGAGTTCACAGAAAGTTTTCTGGTTCAGAAAATTGACAAAAACCAAAATCAACAACAACAACAATGACAAAAACAGAAGACAGATCCAGAACTACAGGAAATATTTTTCTTATTTTTCATCGTCAGATGATTGAATCTGCTTAAGTTGGTAGAAGTTCATTTAGTATGTTACCTCTTAGTGTATGATTGTTATTAACAGGAAATCAGTTTCTCCCTTTATCTCTACTGTTGAATAGATAGTTAAATATTTTTGGTTTGAAGGGGAACAATGTATTAGTACGTCTCAGTTTAGTCCTGAACTATTTCTGTCAACTGGATCTCCATTTTTATGGGAATCACTGCTGTGCAAACCTGACTCCCTTTTGTTCTCTGATTCCAGTCCAAATTCATCTTGCACCTTGAGAATATTCACTTTGGGGACTGGCCTTTATTGCTGTGTGTGCTCTCTGCTTTAGCCAACATGAAAAATAAGAGTACCATCCAGGCTGTCATACAAATAATTGATGTTTAGTGGTGGTAACAGGTAGGCTCAGAGGAGAAAATGGTGCCCAGGGGACACAGAGGCCAAGCCCAGCTGGTGTCAGTGACCTGCAGAGAGGGCGACATCCAACATGAGGTAGTGAGGCATCCTCTCAGTTTTCTAGGCAGAGGAGACGTAAATAGCATATGTGAACATTATTACTGGGTGTTTGGCTACAAATTAGAGAAATTTGATAACAGCACCTTAAATCAATAATAGTGTATTTTTGTAACACGCCAAGAAATATGGAGCCAACTAGCTTCTACACTAGTTAACTACTCAATGACATCACAGACCCAGATTTTCCATCTTTGTGTTCTGCAATTTTTAGCATTATGGCTTTCATCCTCATGTCCATACCTCATATTGCAATATGTCAGCTGCTGTTTATATTTCAAATTCATGTCTAAGCCAGGAAGAAGGAAGAAATGGGAGGGCTCACAACAGAGTGTATCTCTTTCCATCAGGATCAGAAGCCTTCCCAGAACCAATTCAGAGTCAACTGACACTTGAGTCACATTGGCTACAGCAGTGTCACATGACCACATTTGGCTATTGAAAAGCTAAGACAGCTGGAAAGAAGTCTGCCATAACTGGCATTGACCAATCAACTGCTCATCCCTGTGAATGTGAGAACATTACTATTCTGAACAAGGTCAGAATTTTGTTAACAAGGGAAAAAGAAAAAAATTGGAGTCAGTAGATAATGAAAAGGACCTGTTATTGCCACATGTCATTGGGGTGGGAGGTAAGTAGCAAGCAAAAGAGGAAGTAAGCAGTGTCCATCATCTTGCAGCTGGGAAGACAGTCTCTGAGAACACACATTAAACATTAATTGGAAGTATTCTAAAGAAAAACATGGACAAGAAGAAAGACTTTTAGAAGGTGGGTGATCCTCTAATCCTAGAATAATATTGGTCACCAAGACTTTGAATATATTAGTTCCTGACTAATATATAACTCAGGCTATAATAGAGAAGATAGAAACAAAAACAATTTTACATGAATGTAAGAGAGGAGGCTCTACTTTTATCCATGGCAGGAATAACAGTAACATTTTTTCCTTTCCATCACATTATTGTCCCCTCTTGAGAATTTTCAGTTTCACTTGGTTTTGAACTTTGAATCCAAAGACTACTGAGAATTTTAGGATATTGAATGGGATACACGTTTGAAGGAGTGGGCTATTTGGGAATCAGTGGAAAGAAAGAGGAAAGATCCATTTATTCTGTTTGTAAATTTGGGATAGGAAATACCAAATTTAGAGGATAAAGAGCAGAGCCAATTTTTTTTTCCTCCTAATATCAGAGTCACTATCTATAAATACATTTTTTATAACTTGGAACTATTGATGAAAAGAATGAATATTTGTGAGTTTGGATATTTGTGGCTGAATTCTTCCATAGTTACATGAGGATGTACATTAATAAAATTAAAAGTTGTTCTGGAATATGAATATTTAATTCAGAATAATTGTACTGATCATCAAGGTTTTTGTTTTACTTTTATCTTCTACTGCCTCAGTTTCTTGCTGCTTTGAGGTGTATTAGTAAAGAACCTCTGTATTGAAAATTACAGAATAACAATTTATGTCTTAAGTACAAAAAAAAAAAAAAAGGAATGTAGTGCCCAGTATAAATAGAATGTCAATGGTTTGATCCAGGGTTTATTTCTATCTCTCCAGGTCTCACTTCTCTTTTTCCTGTGTTTTGGTTTAATTTTCTCTTCCTTTAGATAGTCACTTCCATGCAGCCATAGAAGATGGCTGTCAGCAGTTCTAGTTTATGCTAGCTATTGATTTGAGAAGAACAGAGTCATACTTTCTCCCAATGTCCCTGTATCACACACATAACAGGGAAGGTTCTGATTGGCCTTGTTTGGATTATGAATCCATCACTGAACCAATAAGCAAGGAGACATGCTATTCTTGTTGAATGAAATCTGGATACTGAACTCATACCTGTGGATAAGGGGTAAGGTGGCAGGGTTGAGCCCATCTGATCCATACCAAAAACAAAACAAAAATTCCCAAAGGGAAGGATACCTGTTAGACAAAAAATAAATAAATAAATAAATAAATAAAAATAATAGCAGCAACAAACAAATGTCTGCTCATAGGGCAAATTAGTATATCATGGACTCTAACACTTAAAAATAGGAAGGCATTGTTTATCTTTTCCCAGACTTGAGAATATAATTGTAATCATAATCATATGTAGGAAAACTTAGATGACATAAAACAGCCTAATTTGGATCATGTTAGTATAATTATAATATCTTCTACTAGCACTGCATGGCACACTGGGCCAGGTATTATATATTTTTCTCCATATAATTCTTAGAGTAATTACATTTTTCACATGAAGAAGTTGGGGTTATAGAGGTCAAGTTGCTTAAAGCCACACAGCTAACTAATGGTAGAATTCTACTTTAAAGGTCAATTCATTACATAAAAATTCATTATTATTTACTGGTTGAAATCTGTTTATGTTATCTGAGATATCCAAAAGATTCTGAAATTGTCCTATTGTTTTCAAGGATATAAGCTAACAACTAGAAAAATGTTATTTAACAGAAGACTTTGGTTTCCCTCTTTCTTCTATAAACTTTATTTTACATTTTTATTTTATAAATTTAATGTATATCTTTTCTCTAAACTAATAGGAAAAATATTCATCTTCTGAATAATTTAAATGTTCTCACCTACAATACAAAATTAAAAGGTACCATCTTTGAAGGCATATTTACTAAACTTAAGATCAGTCCTTAACTAAATTTTCACAAATTTGAAATCTGTTGAAAGCAAATTAATGTTCTTTTTCTCTATTAAAAAGGCTTAAAAAATTCAGTTTCTTCCTCTATTAGTGTGTGTCCAGAGAAATGTTAGTAGAATGTTGGGGGGAGATATTTGAAAAGATCTGAAATGAACTTATAAATTAGCTATAAAGAGCTCAGCATTAATCTGTAAGATATTTTGTTTCTTTCAGAGTGCCTTTTTTAGGTCATCATTCATCAATCAGTAAACATATTTTGAGTGCCAGCTCAAATACTTTAGGAATTGGTATAGGAGCTGCTAACCCAAGTGAAAATATGAGATCCCTGACTTCAGGGAACTCAGAGCCTAGTATGGGGCACAGGTGAATATAACTAAACAGAGTGTGAGGAGTGTCAGGCAGTGTACACACAATGAGCTCTTTTTACGTTAACGGCCACACAGGAAAGAGTGGCCAAGCATTCTGACCAAGAGTACCAGATAGTTGCTTGACCAGTCTTTCCTTTGGAGGCCCACAGACTCATAAAGGTTGCTTTGCCTGATAAAAGACACAGAAGACATACTACCATTTGGCTACCAATGTGGAGAACGACTGCCAACTAAGGCCAGACAGGATTATAGGACCACATTTCCTGCAAGAGGAACAGTATTCTGTAGAAGGCCAGGGGCAGGGAAAAGCAGAGCTATTTTACTCATTGGCCTTCTCCTTTCTGACAAGAAATAGTGTTAGTGCCTCTAGAAGACTATTAATAACAATCTCTAATGAGGAAGAAAAAACAGAATCACACATTTTCCTACTGTACTTAGGGAAGCACAATGCTAATACCCTTTTCATAGAAACAGAACTCTCAGAAATACAAAGTACTTTCTTGTTTATGAGAGATTGAGGAAGAGTCATATTTTTTTAACATTATGGTCATGTTTAAAATGACTATTAATTTTATATGTAATATATATTCTTATGTAATTCTATATGTAATATATATTCTTATGTAATAAGAAAAAAATTATGCAGGGGAAAGTATCTGACAATGAGTATTTCCAGATATGTTCCAAGACGTTGTTCTCCTCATGTGACTTGCTCCAGAAACATATTTAAGCCCAGCCATAGGAAATTACAGCCACTCCCTCCCTGTTGGATTGGCCCAAATCTCCTTCTGGTTCTTCAGCAAGTCTCCTGATATTCAATTCAGGCCCACCTTTCTCTGAAAACACAAGTGGATGTGCTCACCTGACACCCCTTCTTACAAGTGGTTTTGGTACTTGGAGCCTGTCTCACATACCCCACTGCTGGCAATAGAATGAGAGATGACTTTGCTATGGGAGTTATTCTTCATAGGCATAACCCCTTACTCTTTCTCTCCTTCCTTATGAGACAAATTAGATGGTCAGGTATGAACTGAAGATATCTGATTTCTCCATCATGCTGGTTGAGAGATGGCATTGATAGACTAAATGGCTACAAAGAGTCTGGTTCTCAAAATGATTGAATTCAAACAAACATTCTTTAAAGAAACAAATCAATCTGAGTTTGTGCAGACCCAAGGGTCCTGGTGTCTGCAAAAGCAACTTGCCCATGTTAATCTCCAATTGGTTACAAACAACAAAAAGGTAAGTAAACGTTCTGAGGAAAAAAATAAGCTATTCAGTACTCCCTTTCAAAGTACACAGATAGGATGTGAAGACAACTCTTGCAAAGTACAAAAAAACACTAACCATGAAGGAAAAAAATTTACTGGACTACGTTAAAATTAAGTTTCTGTTGATCAAATGACACCATGAAGGGCGTTAAGAACAAACCACATACTAGAAAAATATATTTGCAAAATACGCAAAGGACTAGTATCCAGAATATATAAAACACCTTCAATAAATCAATCAGTAAAGAGCATCTTTCTGAAAAGAATATCCAAAGAATCAATAAACATATAAAAAGATGTTCACAAAATGTTCACAAAATATGCAAAGGACTAGTATCCAGAATATATAAAACTCCTTCAATAAACCAATCAGTAAAAGATTAATGCAATAAAAAGTGAGTTCGAGACTAAAACAACCTCTTTCTAAAAAGAATATCCAAAGAATCCATAAACATATAAAAAGATGTTCACAAAATATTCTCAAAATATGCAAAGGACTAGTATCCAGAATATATAAAACTCCTTCAATAAACCAATCATTAAAAAATTAACGCAATAAAAAGTGAGTTAGGCCGAGCGCGGTGGCTCACGCCTGTAATCCCAGCACTTTGGGAGGTCGAGGTGGGTGGATCACGAGGTCAGGAGATTGAGACCATCTTGGCTAACACGGTGAAACCCTGTCTCTACTAAAAATACAAAAAATTAGCCGGGCGTGGTGGCGGGCTCCTGTAGTCCCAGCTACTTGGGAGGGAGGCTGAGGCAGGAAAATGGCATGAACCCGAGAGGCGGAGGTTGCAGTGAACCGAGATAGCGCCACTGCACTCCAGCCTGGGCGACAGAGCGAGACTCCGAAAAAAAAAAAAAAAAAGTGAGTTCAAGACTAAAACAGTCTCTTTCTAAAAAGAATATCCAAAGAATCAGTAAACATATAAAAAGATGTTCAACTTAGTCATATGAGGAATATAAATTAAAACCAAATAAGATATATACCTTACAGAATGTCTAAAACAAAAATGAATAATGTATTGGTGTGGATCTAGGGGAGATATACACACTGTTGATAAGAATCAAAATTGTACAAACACTTTGGAATGCTATTTGGTAGTACCTATTAAAGTTAAAAATAAGCATGCTTATTTGCATGATCTAACATTTCCACTTCTAGAAATGCATCCCACAGAAATGCAGACATACGCACACCAAAAACCATGTGTTAAGAATATCTGTAGTCATATTATTTATGATAGCCCCAAACATCCCCCAAGTCTATGAAAAATAAAGTGAACTTATAAATTGTGGTATATTTACAACAATATGAATAAATTGAACTAATATTGCCAGGTACAAAACAATAATACTAAAATAACCCAAAATGAGAGAAGGTAATCTATGGTAGTGGAAATTAGATAATGATTACCTGTGGGAAGAAGAAAGATCAAACTGATGGGGAGGTGGAGGATAGATATGAATGAGGCTTCTGGGGTGCTGGTAATATTTTATTTTGAGACTTGGGTGGTGATTACAGGGGGTACTTATTCTGTGATAACTCATCTAGCTATATACTTCTTTGTATTTTTTTGTATATATGTTGTACATCAGTAAAAAAGTTTATTTTTAAGAAGTGCATGGAAGTAATTTGACTTCAGTTGTTATTTAAATAATTCCACACAATTCTGCCATTCAAGGCTCACTTGCCAATATGGTTGTGTTTGCAGTGCTGAAAGAACTACCGAAAAAGAGAAGGTCCCTAGAGTTTGACCTGAGGCCACTTGGGACTGTTTGACCTTCAGAGGGAAGGTAATGGTTACCTATCAAATTAACATCTGTATTTTAAACTTTAACATATAAATTATGCAATATGGCTTAATGACTTTCCTAAATCAAATGGCATGCAATGGCTTGAAAAAGATATGGATGTTGAATCTGTGTAAAATGCAAATTGCTTGACAGTGTTAAAACACATATAATTTTGCTGTGGCATGAAAAATGTCACCATTTCCCAGAACTAAATAGATGAAGGATGTGTGTGATATCAG
This sequence comes from Macaca thibetana thibetana, assembly GCF_024542745.1. Lineage (NCBI taxonomy): Eukaryota > Metazoa > Chordata > Mammalia > Primates > Cercopithecidae > Macaca > Macaca thibetana. Next base: position 84,103,491 of record NC_065579.1, read on the forward strand.
GGAAATAATTGGGCCCTGGTGGGATTGAGCTATGGACAAGGCAATCAGCCTGCTTCTTAAAATAATTTTCACATCTCCAAGGTAACATCACATAATCAGTGTTGGTTTTTCCATAGCATGTTTAGCATAGCAAAAGTATAAACAGATTGTTCTGGTTTAAGATGAGACATTTAAAAATCTTAAATTGCCATCTACTTCTTTAGCTACAAAATCAGAAATTATTAGAATAAAAAGACTGACTTCAGTGGCTACACATCACTGTTTGGGTCAAGTCATACTGCTCAGCATGAAATACAAGGTTCTGCACCATCTGGTTCCTGCAAACTTCTCCATCTTCCCACCTTCCTCTCTTCCCACTTGATCCTCTCCTAACCCATTTTATAGCCTAGCAGTTGCTAACTACTTTTAGTTCCTGCATATTTGCTCCTCCAAACTTCTAAACTTTGTGCATGCTCTTAACTTTCTGGACTGAAAAGCCCTTCCCTAATTATCTCCCTGGAAAATTCCCATTCATCCTTCAAAAACCACTTCAGTCTCAAAGATTAATCATACTTTATTATGACTGCAAATTTCTATGTTTTCATTACTGATCTTATGACACTGTATTTTCCCTCTCTCCTTTGATATGTAGAATTCCTCAAAGATAGGCATAATATTTTATGAATATCTATATACCTTGTTCCAATATCTGGAGCATAGAAAATGTTCAAGAAACAGGAAATGGAAAAATTTGCTGTATCACAAGCAAGTTGCTAAATAAGAAATTCAAATGGCCACCAAGAATATTTAAAATTCTCCAATCTCATTATTATTGAAACAACTGAAAGCTGAAATAATCATATACATTATTTTGTTCCTTAAAGTTCCTTTAAAAGTTTAATTTTTTAAAAAATTATAATTCACAGGCCAATACACTCAGTGGATATTTGTTATCAAGTGCTTCTTTAACATGTATTAACTTTGACCTATTATGTATGATTAGGTGTCTATTTTCAGGAAACAGTCCAATAACATGGGTCTATATTCAAGCATCAAGATATATTTATAGTGTTATTTATAATAAAGCAAATGAAACTTAAGCAAGGGCCCAATGGTAAGAGGATATTTACATAATGTTGACACTTCTTTACAATGGAACATTGTGCTTTGCAGAGTGTTTAATGACATGGGAAAATGCTTATAATATACAATCACCCTAAAAGGTAGGCTACCAAGTACATATTATATATAGCATTAATTCAATTCCATAAAGAAAACTGCCTATTAAAAGAAAAATATACCAAAAATATAGCAATGGTGGCTCTAGGGAGGAAATATTGTTTCTGTTTCCTAGAGAAAGAGAGAAATTATCTAATAGTCCAGTCATCAGGAGAAAAACTGATCTCCCTGTACCCTCGATTGTGGTTTCTTGTATATAAGTCAAAAACACAAAACAAAACTCTTTTTTATTCAAGTAAACTCTAGATAGGACATGGCTGATTATAAATAATTTTGAAATTAAAAAAAAATTTAACTAGTTTTATATTACTCTCCAGTGACTGGATAACTAAAATTTGTTGCTAAAAGGTGAAGCATTTCCAAGAGAAAGGAAGAAAGGGAATCCTCAAATGTTTCTTACAAATTAGAACCAGGCAGGCAGTGGGCCAAACCCTCTCACATATTTCCTTAGTTAACCACCATGGCAATACTACGGAGAAGATATTATCCACAAGTTGGTGGCTTGTCCAAAGTCACCCTAGTGTGTGACAAAGTTGGATTTTGGTCCCGAAACTATCTGCCAAAGAAATTCACATTTTTTTCTATTTGTGATTACCTCTTTAAGCAAAATAACAGTTCCACACAACCTGCTTTAATGAAGAGATAAAAATTATTTGTATTGATTTATGCAATTTGCTTCAAGTTTTTAATTAAATAAATTAAGTTGGCTCTTAGAATCATAATTTACACAAACAGCAAGAAACAAACACCTTGAAAGCAAAGACAGTGTTATAGGTGTTATGAGTTTTCATCCTGATCCCAGCACCAGGTCAGAAGCAACTGTAGGAGCTCAGTAAGAGCTTGCTGAATTGAATTAATTAGATTCTTCAGCAGGAACTTAAATCTTTCCAAGACCAAGTTATCCCAAATTTCAAATTAGGTCAAACTAAATAAATGAGGTTTCACTGTGTTTCCTCATGTACGCTTTTGTATGCACTTTTCCTAACCTTGAGAGTAGGTTTTATTGTCAAAAGACATGTCTCCCTTAAGATTTCAGTGCAGCTATTAAAACCCCTCTTGTTCTATTTTTCTATTTAAAACCCCATCTATTTCTATTTTTCTGCATTTTTCATAGATCTTTTTCTAGATCTAGAAAGATCTTTTTCTAGATCTACAAAAAATACATCTTATTTTAGCAGCAAAGATCAAGGGCTATTGCCTTCTGTCTCTTCTAGAAACACTTCATTGATTTTGTGGCCATTACCACAAACACTATCTTGTCAGGGGCCCCCCAGAACTGACAAAGATTTCAAATAAACAATTCTAGATAAATGTGAGCTTTGAGTGATTGCCTCTTTGAATCATTTTTGGGTTCTGTGCTGCTTTTGATGAAGATTATTAAAATTAAAGCACTGCTGAAGATAAGATTTGGTGGCTAAGTTCTCTTCAGAATCATTAGTTACTTCATTTCTCTAGGCAAACAAAGCTTTAAGGAATATTTCTAAATGGGAAAGGGGAAATGGCATGTTTTCAGCTTCCACTCTGAACCAGGCACTGTGCATACATTTCTTGCATTTGGAATTACAAAAACTCCTATGAGGTAGACACCCCTTTTCTCACATTGCAGATAAAGAAATAGATTCTGAATGTTAAAACAATCACTCAAGGATTCACAGCTGATAAAAGGTTGAATAGAGTTTCTGAGAGGTTTCTTTGTTCTTAGATACCTTCTCTGCCTCTCCCTGTCCTGCTCTCCATTGCAGGAACTACAATTCCCAGGTTCCTTTGTGGGTTCCAAGGGGTAGGAGGGTTGGGACCTAGAGGAGACTGGAGGCAAGAAGACAAGATAAGCTATTCCTCCCACTTTTTGTTTTGCCTGGGCTAACCTTTCCAGAAGCAGCTCCAGCTCCTTCCTGGCTCCAGGTCTAATTGGTCTAACTATAGTTGTAGCTCCCATTAGATGGTCTCAGCTTCAGGGCTCTGATAACCCACCTCCTTCTTGCCGCATATGCCTAGAAGTTATCATAGCTCCTTGTTCTTGCTAATCTCTGAATTGCCCATACCTGCCTTCTTTTCCATCAGCTCCCTCAGACCTTTCATCAATGGTGTAAACAATTTTCTGCATTACAATTATTTAGAATTAAAAATAGATAAGAAAAAAGAAAACACCTTGGCTGGTTTCTCTGTTCTGACAGATCCTGACTGATAAAGATTCAAATACAAGTCTGTTTGATTCTCATGCCTAGTCCTTTCTATTGGTTCATGATAGCACACTGCCAGAAAAATGGTGATAGGTTTTTTAAAGCATGAATGTGTACTCACACTTTAACATATGACAAGAATTTCTGTCTCTGACTCCAGTTCATGTGTCCCCAAACTACATGGTGTCTCGTCACTTGATGCATTTCTTTCCTTCTTCTTTTTCTTTTTTTTTTTTTTGAACTGGAAACTATTATTAATAGAGCTATGTTCAAAATATGTTTGTGTATAAGTTAGTTCCTGTGGCGTGGGCTAAATTTTGGCAGAGAAGCATAGCAGTTCAAAATGTATGCCATAAAATCATGGATTTTAACGTTTTATTAAGATTCATTTCCCTTTGGCCACCAGTCCTATATTTGTCATACTGTCAGCTGCTGAACCTGAAGCTTTTGCTACGCATTGTGAAAAAGAAGACGACTCAACATTCATAATTGTCTGACCCACACGCAGTCTAAAACTATTTTCTCCAAGCTATAGAAAACTTTCAGGTATGTAAAGCTGCCCCAGTTTCCTGAAACAGATGGTATATTATAACCAACTTGTTAAATAAGCTGGGCTCATGGGGGTGCCAGTAAAAACCAACCTTATTTTCCCCCTTTTCCTTCAAAATCACTCACCAGTCTGATTGTTCCCCACTCTTAAGACAATACGTCCTGCAAGTTCCATAGCTTTTTTAGTTACTCTTTTATGATAGAAAGATGCTTCCTTTACTTTTGTACTAAAAAGCCCAATCCACTCCATTCTAATCATCACAAAAATGCTTCCATTAATTAACTTAACACCTATTTACCTGTCAGTATTGTAGGTTCTGCTGTTGCAGTAGTAAATAAATCAGACATAAAACCTTACTTTCATGGAGTTCAAGTTCTGGTGGGGAAATGGCAAATCTGACAAGTAAGCAAAATAGAATATTAGTGATAAGTGCTCAGGGGACTGGATTTTAGATACGTTGAGGAGGAAAGACTTCATTGAGAAGGGGACCTTTCAAAGTTTCCAATACTTCACTCTCAGTGGATGACCTCACTTTCTATTTTCCTGAGGAAATTGAAGCAGCCAGAAGATAACTTCTACAAGCTTCTGCCACTACGTCTACCTATCAACATCTGTGCCACATACTCTGCCTTCTCTCCTGTGAATTTCGAAAAACTCTCCACACTCTTAAATAAATCCAACCCCTCCACTTGTGTGCCAGATCTAATCGCCTCTTGGTTACTCAAAAAGATTACTTCAGTCACTATCCTCTTTCTTTCCTGTGTCATCAATTTTCTCTTGCTCAGTAGCATGTAAACATCTCTTACCTTAAAAATCCTCCTGGAGTTCACTTCTATCTCCAGCATCTACCTTATTTTTCTTTCTTTCTTTCTTTCTTTCTTTCTTTCTTTCTTTCTTTCTTTCTTTCTTTCTTTCTTTCTTTCTTTCTTTCTTTCTTTCTTTCTCTCTCTCTCTCTCTCTCTCTCTCTCTCTCTCTCTCTCTCTCTCTCTCTCTCTCTCTCTCTCCCTCTCTCTCTCTTTCTTTCTTTTTTTGAGACAGAGTCTCACTCTGTCACCCAGCCTGGAGTGCAGTGGCACAATCTCGGGTCACTGCAGCCTCCACCTCCCAGGTTCAAGTGATTCTCCTGCCTCAGCCTCCCTAGTAGCTGGGACTATAGGTGTGTGCCACCACGCCTGGCTAATTTTTGTAATTTTACTGGAGATGGGGTTTCACCATATTGGTCAGGCTGGTCTCGAAATCCTAACCTTAGATGAGCCACCCACCTCAGTCTCTCAAAGTGCTGGGATTACAGGCGTGAGCCACTGCACCTGGCCTTCTTTTTCTTTTAGAGCAAAACTCCTCTCCTTGCCTATATTCTCTACCCTCAACTACTCTCTGCTTGTCTTTACAGCCTGATCAAACCTGGTTTTTGTGCCCACCACTTTACAGAAATGGAAAGGTCACCAATGACCTTCATGTTGTTAAGTATAGTGGTTAGTTTTCCATCCTAATCCTACTTCCCCTTCACCACTATGTCATAGAAGCCATCAGTCAGCCGCCTTGGTGCTCTCCTCACTTGGCTTCCAGGACACGATTCTAGCCTGGGTTTTTCTCCATCTCTCTGAAAGCTCCTTCTCAGTCTTCTCTGTTGTTTTTGTTCATCTTCCCATCCTCTAAACATCGGAAGGCCCCCAGTCTGTCTTTGAACCTCTCCTTTTTTTTCTATTTTTTCCTTGTGACCTCATCCAACTCATGGGTTTTGATACCACTAATATTCTAAAGAATTCCAAATATATACTGCCAGCCTTAAATTACATTCATGAATCACCACCTACTCAGTATTTCCACCCAGATATCTCTAACATAACATGTCAATATCAGAGGTCCCTCACCTCTCACAAAATGTTCCTGTTAAAGTTTTTCTTCCTTCCAACTACAGGACTTTTCCAAGATTGAGCTAGACAAGGAGGAGTGGGAAGATGGCAGAAAAAAATCTTCCTCAACCATCATGTACAACATTTGGTACAACATTTTATGATGCATTTTCAAAAAGAAAATCATCAGAGGGTAGAAGATGAGAAACAGAGAAACCAGTAAAGAGGTTATTTCAGTAACTTATGTGAGGAACTAAGGAATATGGGTAGGACAGAAAAAAGTGAACAGGAAGGTGAAGTTTTCAGGCAGTAAATTAGCTGGGACTTGGTGATTAATTGGATGTAAAGAATGAAGGAGTGGGAAATGTCACGATGATTTCATGTCTGACTTAGAAGTCTGGGTGGATATTGGTGACATTGAGATAAGGGACATATGGAAAGTATACGATTTTGGAGAAAGGGGAGTAAGAGGCTCAATTTCAGTCATACTAAAAGCTCATGCCTACCAGATATTAAGTAGAAACTGGATAAAGTATTTATATAATTTGAGTACAGATGATTTTTTAAATGTGAAATAGAGTATATGAGAATATGCTCATATACTCTAGAGTACTCTTACATACACATAGAGTATGTGAGAAAATTAGTGTGTACACTAATATGGCCAAAGGCCTGAATTTTGCATTGAACCAAACTAAAGAACCAACAAATACAGAGTGCCTTTATTTTCCACTCCTGATGGAAGATACACCCTTAAAACAAAACAATACATGCCATTCTTAAAACGTTGTCTTTATAGGGCTGGGGGGAAAGGAAGTGGGCTGGTTTGTATAATATTCTGTTGTGAAAATGATGTATGGTGGTTTACCCATGGTTATAACTATTGAACACCCATACAAAGTTTCATGCCCCTCTATAATTGACACCTTTGGATAAACCTGACACCTTCTCTTTATAAATTCCATCCACTGCAACCTCATCTTCCCCGACTCCTGACGATAACAGTATGTATTTAGGGCTACATGTCTTCAAGACAACAGCAGTTTGGGGGGTTTTAGGACCAGTGAAACCACAGGGAGGCTGAGCTGGAGACAGTTTTACATGATGAATCGTTACCAAAATTGTGAGCTAAATTCTGATTGCAAAACCTTTATTACTGTGATGTTACAATGATCCAAAAGAACACAGCTGGATTTTCAGATGACAGGTGGAACATTCAATTTCTGGCTGAAGACAACTCAATTTTGCAGTTATAAATTGTGTAAATTTGATGTGGACATCACCGAAAGGGGATATGTGTGGAACCCCACAAGGTTATTATTACAGTGACGTTTTCTGGCAGTAGACTCACTTTTTGATTAGAATTTAGGAACATATGGAAACCCTCTATAGGGGTCATCCCCAAACAGAAACTTTCTGAAATTTAATTAGCTTAAATTTACTGAAGGTTTGGGTTTTAATTTTATGGTAAACAACAGCAACATCAAAACCCTCTATAATTTGGCTGCAGCCTCCATTGCCAATCTTAGCTTTGTACTTTCCTTCCTCAAATTCACACTTCACCCAAAGTGTTCTATTTACTGCCCTCTGACCCTGGAGGACATTTTTCTCACCCTGCTCTGTCTTTTCTCCTCTCCTGTGCCTTTTGAAAACCAGCTCAATGTCCAGACTCTTCCATAAAACCCTTCTTGACCCCTATAACTTAAAGTGATTTTTACCTCTTCTGAATTTCTATAGCAAATAGTACAAATATCGGAAAGTTTTTTAAACTTGAAGTTTTTAAAGTTTTTTAAACATTAAGCAAATATTTGAAATATTATGACAATATCTCATAATTGGATTGGAAAGTTTTTTCAGTTGATGAAATTTTATTCACCCTACATTTTTGGGTCTATCAAGACTACCCTCAGCTTTCATGATTTGCTGGAAGAACTCACAGAACCCAGAAAACTGTTATATTCATGGTTGTGGTTTACTGAAGTGAAACGATACAGATACAAATCAGCAAAAGTAAAAGACACATAGGGCAGAGTCCAGAAGAAACCGGGTATGAGAGTATATTCTTTAACAGTGGTGTAGTATAGACAGTACTTAATTCTCCCAGCAACAATGTATGACCATCTGTGCAATGTATTGCCAAACAGAGAAGCTCACTAGAGACTTATCTGTATTAGGGTTCTCTAGAGGGACAGAACTAATGGGAGATATATATATATATATATATATATACACACACACACACACACACACACACACACACACACACACACACACATATATATATATATATATATATATAGGCTGAGGAGCAAGGAGAGCCAGTCTGAGTTCCAAAACTGAAGAACTTGGAGTCCAATGTTCGAGGGCAGGAAGCATCCAGCATGGGAGAAAGACGTAGGGTGGGAGGCTAGGCCAGTATTTCTTTTCATATTTTTCTGCCTGCTTATATTCTTTTTCTTTTTTTCTTCTTCTTTTTTTTTTTTTTTTGAGATGGAGAGTCTCGCTCTGTTGCCCAAGCTGGACCATGGTCTGCAGTGGCGTGATCTCGGCTCACTGCAACCTCCGCCTCCCGGGTTCAAGCAATTCTCTGGCCTCAGCCTCCCGAGTAGCTGGGACTACAGGAGTGTACCGCCATGCCTGGCTAATTTTTGTATTTTTAGTAGACATGGGCTTTCATCATATTGGCCAGGATGGTCTTGATCTCCTGGCCTCATGAGTGCCTGCCTCCACCTCCCAAAGTGCTGGGATTACAGGCGTAAGCCACTGTGCCCAGCCTCTGCCTGCTTATATTCTAGCCTCGCTGGCAGCTAATTAGATTGTGCCCACCCAGATTAAAGGTGGGTCTGCCTTTCCCAGGGCACTGACTCAAATGTTAAGTTCCTTAGACAACACCCTCACAGACACAACCAGGATAAATACTTTGTGTCCTTCAGTCCGATCAAGTTGACACTCAGTATTCATCATCACAGTATCAAAGAGATTTTTTTGGTGTGGTCAGTCATGGAGGTATGAAGTGCAGCAGGCAGAGTGTGATAGATAGGTAACAGAGAAGACCTTGTCCCTTCCTATCAGGGCATCAGCATGACCGAGTGCTTCCTGCCCCCCACCAGCAGCCCCAGTGAACACCACAGGATGGAGCATGGCAGCAGATTTACCCAGACCCCCAGCTCTGAAGAGATCAGTCCTACTAAGTTTCCTGGATTGTACTGCACTGGCCAGCCCTCACCTCCCCATGACATCCTCCATGAGCCTCCTGATATAGTGCCTGATGATGAGAAAGACCATGGGGGAAAAAAAGGAAAATTTAAGAAAAAGGAAAAGAGGACAGAAGGCTATGCAGCCTTTCAGGAAGATAGCTCTGGAGATGAGGCAGAAAGTCCTTCCAAAATGAAGAGGCCCAAGGGAATCCACGTTTTCAAGAAGCCCAGCTTTTCTAAAAAGAAAGAGGAGGATTTTAAAGGAAAAGAGAAACCCAAAGAAGAAAAGCATAAAGAAGAAAAGCACAAAGAAGAAAAACATAAAGAGAAGAAGTCAAAAGACTTGACAGGAGCTGATGTTGCTAAACAGTGGAAGGAAAAGAAGAAAAAGAAAAAGCCAATTCAGGAGCCAGAGGTGCCTCCGATTGATGTTCCAAATCTCAAACCCATTTTTGGAATTCCTTTGGCTGATGCAATAGAGAGGACCATGATGTATGATGGCATTTGGCTGCTGGTCGTTTTCCGTGAATGTATAGATTGCTTAGAGATGTATGGCATGAAATGCGAAGGTATCTACAGAGTATCAGGAATTAAGTCAAAGGTGGATAAGCTAAAAGCAGCCTATGACCAGGAGGAGTCTACCAGCTTGGAAGAATATGAGCCTAATACTGTAGCCAGTTTGCTGAAGCAGTATTTGTGAGAACTTCCAGAGAACTTGCTTTACTAAAGAGCTTATGCTGAGATTTGAAGAAGCTTATAGGAGGACCACAGAGACTGAGAAAGTTCATGAATACCAGCATTTATTCAAATAACTGCCAGAATGTAACTATCTTCTGATTTCTTGGCTCATTGTGCACATGGACCATGTCATCACAAATGAACTGGAAACAAAAATGAATATACAGAACATTTCTATAGTGCTCAGCCCAACTGTGCAGATCAGCAATGGAGTCCCACATGTGTTTTTCACACATGTGCAAGAACTCTTTGGAAATGCTGTACTAAAGCGAGTGACAAAACCTCTGCGATGGTCTAACATGGCCACAATGCCCATGCTGCCAGAGACCCAGGCAGGCATCAAGGAGGAGATGAGGAGACAGGGTTTTCTTTTGAATTGTTTATATCAATATCTGCAGGGTGGGAAAAAGGATTTATCTAAAGAAGAAACATTATGGAAAGTCCAAAGAATTTTGACAGCTCTCAAAAGAAAACTGAGAGAAATTTAGACAGGAGTGTGAAACCAAGATTGCACAAGAGATAGCCAGTCTTTGAAAAGAGGGTGTTTCCAAAGAAGAGATGAATGAAAATTAAGAATTTATAAATATTCTCCTTGCTTGGGAGAATGAGATTCTGACTGAACAGGAAGAGCTCCTGACCATGGAGCAGTTTCTAGGCAGGCAGATTTCCTCAGAAAAAGAAGAGACATCTGAGGGACGCCTCAGAGTCGAGATTGCTGAAATTCAGTCGCCAGCAGCACGGCTGAAGTGAGACTGAGGAGTACTCCTCCGAGAGCGAGAGATAGAGTGAGGATGAGGAGGAGCTGCAGATTATTCTGGAATATTTACAGAGACAGAACAAAGAGCTGGAAACAAAGAACAATCATTTGAATCAAGCAATTCAAGAGGAGTGCGAGGTCATCATGGAGCTGCACGTGCAGCTCCAGCTGCTCCAGATGCAGGGACCCAAGGCTGAGCAGCAGGTGCAGGAGGACCAGGAGGACCAGGAGCCTGAGTGGCGCGGGGTGCTGTCCAGCTGCCCAGAGATGGTGTCCTCTGGCCAAAAGAGGCTAAACGGCAGCCAAAGGCAGGCAAGGAGCTGGTGAAGCCATCACCCAGCAGGGACAGGAGGGAGACGTCCATCTGAGCAGCCTGCGTTGCTGTCTGGAGTCTGCAAAACTGAAAGGACCTGTGCATCTTACTGTAACCCGGGGGCCAGGCTGGCTTTCTTGCCGTACATTCTGTAAAGGTGTCTTCTCTTCTCAGACTCTTCCTCTGTCACACATCTGACTCCTTCGCATCAGGCTCAGGTTCCATAACAGGACGAAGCAGTGGAAGCGTTGTGGACTTTAGGGACAGATGAGTTTTCCAGATAGTGTCAGTTTATTTGGAGATTAATTTTCTTTGTTAATTTAAAATAATTGTTTTAACCCTTGAGTGGTTTCTTTTTAAATCAGAAATCTTTATCACAGCAGAATCAGGATCTCTTTCTCATTCAAGGGGGGAACCGCACCAGATCAGCACTGCACCTGCTATGGCCGATGCGAGCTGCGCCCTCTGGGATCTCTGGTACCTTCACACTTGCTTGTGCCTTCCACACCTTCTTGGTGCAAATTCCTGTGGGGGAACTGCCTCCTGTTCTCTGACTGGCCAGAGCGGTGCCTGGTGTGTGTTCCCTGGCCCGCCCTCCTGACTCTCTCCTTCTGCAGTTCTGAACCACAGTCAGTAAGCCCGAGTCACCGGGACGGCCTAGTCTGGCCACAGACAGAGGCTGCCTGTGGAGCCTGCCCACCCGCCCCCAGCAACACAGGCAGGTGGGGAAGAGGCCGCCCATTCCCACCAGTTCCTCACTGCAGGGACCAGCAAAGGCCTTCTCACTGGGTTGGTCAAAGGTAGTCACCTTGGCCTGGTGCATCCACAGAGGATTCACAGAAGATGTTGCTCAAACTAGAAACTTTTTAAACGACTGACCTTCCTTAAAAACAGAATGACTCTGATTGCTTGCTTGGGCTAGAATGTACATGTCTCCTTTCCTGAATAAGCCACATACATGCTTTTAAACAAAAGTTTGAAATTATCCATATTGTCTCAATGAATCTGCTGGTGCACTCCCAATTGACAAGATTGAGCAATAGAAAAATATTCCTTTCCTTTGAGTGATAGCTGTGATTCACCCCACCCCACTTTCTTGTTTCTGGTCCATCTGATGAGATGGATGCTCTCAGGCTTCTGAGAGACCGGACCCTGGAGGCAACGTGCTGCAGTCACACTCTGTTGAGTGAATAGCACCACAAGACAGGCCAGGCTCGTGGCTTGGAAGACAAACCCCACATGCACTCAAGGGGGAAAAAACAAACCCCACAGGAAAGCTCTCTCCTCCTCCTCTTAGCTAGTATTTATTTTCAGCGCCTGTTTGATGCAGTTTTTAAACCTCTACCTATTGTACTGCTGTGACTCATTGGCCATTGCTTGATTTTTGTACGAATAAAAGCTTTGTTATAGAAATCAGCATACTTTTTTAATCTGGAAAGAAGATATTCTGGTGACTGAAAGTATGGTTGGGTATCAGATATAAATGCACAAATGCCTTCTTTCTGTCCTGTCTGTCTCAGTACATTCACTTTATAGCTGCTGGCAATATCGAAGGTGCCTTTTTTGTTTGTATAAACTCTAATTTCTATCAAAGTGTCATGGATTTTTAAAATTAGTATTTCATTACAAATGTTTCAGCATTGGTTAACTAACTTTTTCCAGGACCATTATTGATCAAGCAAATACATTCAACAGCCAAGTGGGGAAAAGAAAAAGAAAAAAATACAGATATTCACCACAAATCTCATTGTTAACATAAACTCTCTGGTGTGGTTCAAGGCCTCCTGTACATAAAGACACTCTTATCAGGCAAGACAGTCTAAAGCCTCAGAGTTTATCTTCCATTAACCAGTTGAGGGGCAGTGTTTTATTTAAAATATGAAGGGTTGGAATACCACAAGCCTGCTGAGTTAAGCCCTTTGATGCCTCTATTGTTTCATAATATTTAACTGTCCAACCATATTTTATGATCCTTGGGTATCAGTGTAGAGCATGGCCAACATCTTCTCCTTTATTTTTAGTTATTATGCAATATATATTTGAGTTATTTGCATTATGATGTGTCTTCTATTCATTATACTTCATATACTAAATATATTGTTCAGCTTTTGTTGTAGTTTTTCTCTGAAGAGTAACATAGGGAATATCAATTCTTGGTTAAATTCTCATCTATGTTACAATGACATATTTTCAGAGATATTTCATCTAAGATTGTGTAGCCAGAGCTACAAAGTGACATTTTTCAAGAGAAAGTGGGGATATGAAATATGTACATGCCCATTTGCATTGTAAAACTAGAAAAAAATAAATTTGAAACCTCAGCTGTTTCTGAGGCCTGATGACTCCCCCATCTATTTTGAATAAATTAACTTATTAGGTTGAATGTTGCATATGTTTTACTTGTGTCGAGTGGAAATGTGTAAAAAAAAAATCACCCCCATTATAAGCAGCCAATTAATATTTTTAAAGTAAGAAGAAACCCAGAATGAGCAGTTTTATAGATATAAATATACAATACACCTTGACTATCAAACCAATGTCAAAGCTGAAGAGCGTCTACAGGGAGGAGAAGACTAGTGTCATGATGCAAGCATGGGACTGGGTATCAGGACTCCTGCTATGGCAGGGACGATGTTGTGTGTTCACATCTGTAGGAAGACCACACTTTCCCTGTTGTCCTGATAGTTAGGTTAAGAATTTTTTTTTTTTTTTTTGAGATGGAGCCTCACTCTGTCACCCAGGCTGGAGTGCAATAGTACAGTCTCAGCTCACAGCAACCTCCACCTCCCAGGTTCAAGAGATTCTCACACCTCAGCCTCCCAAGTAGCTGGGGTTACAGGTGTGCGCCACCACGCCCACTAATTTTCGTAGAGACAGGGTTTCATCATGTTGGCCAGGCTGATCTTGAACTCCTGACCTCAGGTGGTCCACTCACCTCAGCCTCCCAAAGTGCTGGGATTACAGGTGTGAGCCACTGTGACCAGCCAAGATAATTTGATTAATTCTCTCCAGTGGAATCTAATGCATCACTTCCATCTGAGGCATTTTAAAGCAGGTAGAGAATAAATACCATGTTCCATAGGGTAGGACTGCCTGACCCCTACTAGACTTTATAAAAGAAAGAAACCTTTGTTGTATTAAAGCCACTAAGATGTCAGGCTGTTTGTTACTGCAGCCTGGCTTATCCTAGCCTGGCTATTGTACCTGGGTCATACCTACAACTCTCCTGTTAGCAGTATAACCAAAGGCACGATACTTTGGCTCTTTAGCTTTTAGTTTACTGAAATAAAAAATGCAGTTTAGACTAGCTTTCTGTATGTTTCCTCTTAACTATAAATGCTCATGCAATTGGTTAAAAGCAGGAGCCCTGTAGGTTCTTTTCCAGGATATATCGCTTATTGTCTGTGACGTTAACCTCAATTTTCGTTATCTATAAAGTGAAGATATTAATACCTGATACAGAGCATCATTTTTTAAATTACACACAAATTACACTTTTCCTGGCATATTAAGAGTTCTAAAAGTCAAAAATAATTATATCCATGATAATAAGTACGCTGTTAAAAGAAGTTCACAAATGAACCATAAATTTTGTTTTCTAAACATCCTTGACTCAACAATGGCATTGCTAATTGAAGTAAGTGCCTATTTATATCTCTCGTTCTTAAACTTTTTCCTAACAAAGAAAAGGTAAAAAAGTTGGCCCTTCCATTGTGGTCCTGCAGTCTTGTTTGTCACAACAAAACATAATAAAACATAGTTCACCACAGTTCATGAAACTCTCAGAGCATGAAGCAAAAAGCAAAGAGTGCTCTCTGAAGGTGTTCCATAGTGTCAGCACTGGCTCTGATATAGAAAGGAGAAAAAAGTACTATATTTCCCCAGAGTGCTACTCCCAACTGTGAGACAAAGTCATCTTGAATCTATATCTTTGAATCTATATCTAAAAGTGCCTGTTTTCGATCTGAAGAGGATGTTTATTGTATCTTTGAGGTGAACAGATACTTACATAAAATTGTGTATTAAAACTACTTTCAAAAACATTTGAATGATGAACAGATAGTGTGCAAGGTAATCTGTGGTCTACTGGGCATTGTTGCCTGCACCTCTCCACATTGCCTCTACATCACAGTAAGAAGTCAGAAAAGTCAGAACTGTGTTTCCCAGAATCCTGAACCATCTGAGTAAAATTCTGATGATGAGAAGCACTATGGCTTATTTGGAAGGTGAAATGGAAGAAGGCAGTAGTCTCTAGTGGCAGCACGAGCAGATGCAGGAAGCTAGCGGAAGCCTCTGGACAAACTTCTGAGATTCATTCACTATGAGACCCATTGGATGTACTTATTCATATCTATTTGTCAAACTGAAACTTGACTCATATAGGTAGTATTAGTAATATGGGGAGGTACCTAAGATTTTCCTGGTACTATTTACAACAGTAGATTAGGAATAAAAAATTAAAACCTATTAAAAGATCAGCAAATTTTTTAACCATTCTCTTAAAATCTATTTCAAACCGTACTCAAGAACTTTTATTTTATTACGGTTTAATTCTCTTTCAATGACATATAATGTTCTTTATCTTTCTTTCTGTTTAAGCCTAGTGTTATTTTTGCACTATTATAAAATCTCATAAAATGAAACTGGAAATAATGAATACCCACCAATAGGAAATTTAAATTATCTTTTACAATTGTATTTGACCTATCTTTACAGACTCTTAAAGGTGCCTTAGTAGAGATGGCATATCATAGAGCCTAATTTTTCAAGTCTTTTCCCAAGGTCCCTTAGATCTTCAAATTAAATCAAGAAACATGTATTGAGCACCTATACTACTTGTGTACTCTAGAAACTTAAAATTCATTTGGCAAGACAAATACAATCAAAGAAATGTAGAAAACAATAACATGGATTTAACTAATACTTTAAGGCAACAGTAGACAAAGTGTTGCAAAGTAATGGATGATTCATTGTTCACATTATTTACCAGAAGACTCAGAGAAGCTGTATAATCCTCCCATGAACACTTCCTCAGCCTTAATATCATCAGCTCTAAATATCTGATGGCCTATTTTTAAAAGTTCTGTTCAGTATTTTGGCACAGGATACCAAAGCCCATCATGCTGGAAGATGCAAAGCCAGGCAGGCTCATAGCATAATTGTCAGTTAATGACATAATCAATTTTTTCTTGCCTAGATTTCCTCCCTTTCTGCACCTTTTTCATTAAGGTGAACTGCAGGATCTCCAGTTCTTATTCAGTTGTTAATTACAGGCAAAGAAAGGACAAGAAGGAAACCTCAATTATAAACATAGAAGGAAATTAATTTGATTACTTTAGTTTGAGTGTCTTATAGTTCAAGAGAAACCATGACTGAGGAGCCATGATCATTCCAAAAATTATCTTCAGCTGGTGTGAGACGTTACTAGGAAAAGTCTCCAGGCTTGACAATGAGCTATATATCAATGATAAATCAAGTCAAGATTGTTCAAGACCCAAAAACCACCTACCTGTTAATATCCTCTCTTACAGTTAATTCCTCTTTTACCTTTCATACTTCTATTTTGGACTTTGGGTGGGTGAGCCTTGATTTTATGGGTAAAACTTCACCCATTTGTGGACTGCAGACACCACTCTCATTACATCATAGGCTGCGAGAAAGGGCAAAATTTAAAGAGAAGGAAAATAAAAAAGGCTACAAAACCTGCTCTGGTTACACAAACTAACTTGACCTCCATTTTTCCATATACTCAAGGCATTTTTTATCTATTATCTATCATATGTCTATTTTAAACCTTAATGATACAAAGTATGCTTAATCACTAATTGAGTATAGGACAAGCATATACGTCCCTTGAGATCTCCCCAGTTCTGTATTCCTTCCACTTGCCAGTTCTTAAGTTCCAAAATTAATCCAAATTTCAGGAAGGAGGGAATTTGACTCAGTGCCAATCCTTTGGGGCTTGCTATCTGGGAAGTAAACAGTTAAAACAGAAGATGGTCAAGTCATTCTCTCCAATGTACAAGACACCTCCAGGGGTAAAAGAAAAAAAGCTGACCCCGTCAAACAGCCATGTAAATAAGCTAAGGATAATACCTCCCAGCAGACAAAATAATTGGTATTTCCTAGCAGCAGAGTCCTCATCTATAGCAGGTTATACCTGTTATAAGATTATTTAAGGTAAGCATACCTGGAATCTATGGATTTATAGACATGAAATCCTGGAAAATGTCATATAAAATGTTATAAATGAGTATAAAGTGGAGATGTTTCATGGCCCAAACAGCTGTTCTTCCATAAATTTATTAATTGCATAACTCATTAGAGATCTTATATATTAATCTGGGCCCTGAGCACATCCTGATGCAGCAAGAAAAGAACATAGTAAGGTTCACTGACTATTCCAGATTTCTCCTGCTTCACTATGTCTCATGATAATTTGTATCCCTGAAATCATGAATAAAGCTTGTTCCTAGGCAAAATCTCAGATTCATGTGGGTCTTTATAACCCAATTCTTTGTATTATGTCATCATCCAATCATACTTATCACTTCTTTAACTGTAGTCTTGGTTCATCCTTGAAGAAAATCTTCTACTTAATTCTCAGGATTTAGTCCCTTCTCTATATTCCAGTTCTGCTAACTAGCTCTTCTGTTTCCTGTTTACCGAAACTCTCTTAATGAACGGGTTGAGGATCTCAGGCTGTGTAGGACCAAGGCCTGCATTTTTCATGCCCATCTCTACCAGGGACCTGAGTCTTGTCTTGAGGCCTAGTACAATGACTGCTGACTTTTGTGACTGTGGAAAGATCTGACTGGCTTGAATTACAGGCTTCACTCTAAAAATAGCACCCATTCCTGGAGTTTGTAGGCTCTGCCCTCTCTTTTGTATCCCAAGTTTTAGCCACATCGAATCCCTTATACACTGCATTCTCCAGAGGACTTTGCTAGAACTGTGGTGCCATGTTCTGCTGTCTCCTCAACAGCTGTGGATGGCCTTCTTTCTACCTCACTGCTAAGAGTAATTTCAGGTTTGTCCTTTCTTATTCTGCCTCTGCCATGCCCTAATATGGGACAGAGACTGTATCTAATCATTAATTAATCTCACCTGGTTCATAAAACACATAACAGATACTCAATAATTGTCTGTGCACAGACAGCAGATAAAGAATCATATAATGACTATAAATTACTTATACTCAGTGTGCATCAGGCACAGTGTAAGAACATTGTTGTACACAATTTTAAATCTTCAACAAATATATTGAAAATGCACCATCATTTTAGTGATGAAGAAAATGAGACTTAACAACATAGTTTTATTCAACTACATATTGAGAATTCAACAGAAATAAGCAATGATCTGATTTAGGGCATAAAGAAAGATGCTGCAGTGTTCCTGGAGTCTAGCAGCAACAGAGAAAAGAAAAGCATGTGACAGAAATCATGATGTATCAATTTTTTTCCTACTTCATCTAAATTCCTTTTGAAGAGTTTCTCACCATTGTTCAAACTGCTTTGTTTTCTCTTCACTTTTTTGTAAGACATAATGAAAAAAATTAATTCAATCATTGGCTACATGGTTTTCATTTGGAAGGTACAAATTAGATGTCACATAGCTCAAGACCCACCTTAAGAAAAATATTTACATTTATTTACACTGTACCACTGTCAGTAACGGGTTTTTGCACTTCTACACAGAACCTAATGCATAGGCTACTCAAGTGAGAAGTTTTATTTTTAAACTTAGCCACTGAAGAGAGAGCAAATTTGACAGAACTATCTTTAAAAATGAAAATGAAAACGTACTGATCATCAGTCAAACAAAAGCATGACCCTTTAAGCAGACAAATGTAGAAACACATCTGCCTAAATCCTTCTGGGGCCTTAAGCAATCTCAAAAGATTCCTTATGTCCCTAGACAACACATGTTTGCACCAGATTTTAATCCTCTGAATGATCTCTGTCTGTATTTCAGTGCCCAGGAAATGCACAGTAGATGCTTAATAAATGTTTCTTAAAAAATACTTTTCAACTAAATTTAAAACAATATCTTTTGCCTGCAGAAGAGGAAAGGAAAAGGGTGGAATAGTTAGAGCAGCAATAAAGGTAAGAAATGAACTCTTATAATTTTTCTTTTTTTCTAAGTTCCTGTATCAACTATTAGAAACAATTCATTTATTCAACAAAAATTTTAATATCTTCTTATGTGTTCAGAGGGCAAAAAGAGGTGACAAGGCAGACATTGATCTCTGCCCTTTAGCAACTACTGTGTACTGGGGGAAACAGCAAACTCTGATGAAGATTGAAAAGGAAAAATTCTTTTAATTGTGATGTTAGGGTGTTGATTTTAGATCTTTCCCACTTTCTGATGTGGGCTATATATTTAGGGCTATAAATTTCCCTCTAAACACTGCTTTAGCTGTGTCCCAGAGATTCTGGTACATTGTGTCTTTGTTCTTACTGGTTTCAAATAACTTACTTATTTCTGCCTTAATTTCAAGGATTATATATCATTCTACTAAAAAGACACATGAACATGCATGTTTATTTCAGCATTATTTACAATAGCAAAGATTCGGAACAAACACAAATGCCCATCAATTATAGACTGGATAAAGAAAATGTGGCACATATACACCACAGAATACTATATAGCCATTAAAAAAAATGAGTTTATGTCCTTTGCAAGGACATGGATGAAGCTAGAAACCATCATTCTCAACAAGCTAACACAGGAACAGAAAACCACCGCATGTTCTCGCTCATAAGTGGGAATTGAACAATGAGAACACACAGACACAGGAAGGGGAACATCACACACCAGGGCCTGCTAGAGGGTGGGGGGTAAGGGGAGGGATAGCATTAGGATAAATACCTAATGCATGGGGGGCTTAGAACCTACATGATGGGTTGATGGGTGCAGCAAACCACCAAGGCACATGTATACTTATATAACAAACCTGCATGTTCTGTACATGTATCCAAGAACTTAAAGCATAATAAAAAATAGAAAATAAAAAATTATAAAATTTTAAAAAAGAAAAGGAAAAGTTCTGTATGGAAAAGCAATGGATGCTATGAGACCATCTAACAGATGGACCTAACCTAACATGGAGAATTTGGGAAGGCAGCATTAGTATGTGACATTTAAGCTTAAAAAGAGTTAGATTTATTGAGACCTCAAAATTTGGTAGTGAGCCTGCATGAGGATTCAACAAACAAAATGCAATTAATCTGAGTAACTTTCATGAATAGTAGTTTCACTATTTATTCTTTTTTTTTTTTTTTTCTTATGAGTCTCTTTAATAAGTTTTTTTTTTTTTTTAATTTATTTATTATTATTATACTTTAAGTTGTAGGGTACATGTGCATAACGTGCAGGTTTGTTACATATGTATACTTGTGCCATGTTGCTGTGCTGCACCCATCAACTCGTCATTTACATCAGGTATAACTCCCAATGCAATCCCTCCCCCCTCCCCCCTCCCCATGATAGGCCCCGGTGTGTGATGTTCCCCTTCCTGAGTCCGAGTGATCTCATTGTTCAGTTCCCACCTATGAGTGAGAACATGCGGTGTTTGGTTTTCTGTTCTTGTGATAGTTTGCTAAGAATGATGGATTCCAGCTGCATCCAAGTCCCTACAAAGGACTCAAACTCATCCTTTTTTATGGCTGCATAGTATTCCATGGTGTATATGTGCCACATTTTCTTAATCCAATCTGTCACTGATGGACATTTGGGTTGATTCCAAGTCTTTGCTATTGTGAATAGTGCTGCAATAAACATACGTGTGCATGTGTCTTTATAGCAGCATAATTTATAATCCTTTGGGTATATACCCAGTAATGGGATGGCTGGGTCATATGGTACATCTAGTTCTAGATCCTTGAGGAATCGCCATACTGTTTTCCATAATGGTTGAACTAGTTTACAATCCCACCAACAGTGTAAAAGTGTTCCTATTTCTCCACATCCTCTCCAGCACCTGTTGTTTCCTGACTTTTTAATGATTGCCATTCTAACTGGTGTGAGATGGTATCTCATTGTGGTTTTGATTTGCATTTCTCTGATGGCCAGTGATGATGAGCATTTTTTCATGTGTCTGTTGGCTAGTAGGGCAGGCCAACATTCAAATTCAGGAAACACTATTTATTCTTAATCTAAAGAAAATAAAAATGGACACAACTATTGAACTCTTCTTAATAAATTTGATTTTTTAGAGGTATAGTACTTCTGAGAATTTTTTGCATATTGTAGAACTAAGTAACTAAGTAAACATACTGATATTCTTAAGAACCAAGTGTTTCACTGTAGAAGGATAAAACAAAGGGAATATAGACAGTAAATGAAGAATTCTGTGAAGTTTGGGATATAATGGGAAATCTCAATATAAATTTGTGTGTGTGTGTCCCAGCTTTCTTTATTTAAAGGAAACAATAAAGACCATTAACTAGGAGCACTACTAGCACCCAAATCTATTTCTAACTACTACAACAAAAAGATCTAGAGCTCCTTGGAAAATCAAAAAGTACTCATATGGGGACAAGACAAAGGTACCCAGCAGCCACCTTAAAGAGGCACCCCTGGTTACATCTGGGACAATATAAGCATCAAAATAAACAGACAATAACTCATTGAGTAATTTAAGAATCCATGACTACATACTTATTTTATGCATTTATATACACACAGATTATATATATCAATAGATAGATGATGACAAGTAGATCTATAGAGAGAAGGAAAAGCTGTTCCTTACAATAGAATGCCAGCAAACAAATATAGAGGAAACTATGGAGTTAGAAAATTACATTTCTACTTTTGTAATATATGTAAAAAGTTGACTCAGGCAAAAATAATTACTGGCTGCTAAATGTAAAGCCCTTGAAGGTAAGGGCTTCTACAAACAACCAGAACAGGATCTTGCATCTGGTAAAATGTTAATATATTTGTAGAATTTAAACATCTCTCAAAAGCCTTGGCAAGAATGCCTGGGATTTCCATGTACAGGAGAAGGAATGGGTCTATTCTCCTATGCCATGCTCCAGTGCAAACCCAGTTGCCAAGTGCTGAAAACGACCATTTGTTCTTTTTCACAATATAGGCACAAAGCCCAGGGCCTGTGAGCTTTTCAGGGGCTTATACAAACACTGGAGACATGAAAAACATATGTAAATTGGCTTCAAAATACAAAAAGCACCAAAGTCTAAATCAATAAACATTCAATTAAATATTTAAATAACTTATAACCTGTCAACCTCATTCTTAGTATCACAAACATTGTCTTTATACTTGAAAACAATTTTGAAGTTAGACTTTCTCATTTTGTAACTAGTGCAACCTCTTATTAGGTTTCTCTTTTTGTTTAACCTTTATTTTAAATTGAGAGGTACAAGTGCAGCTTTGTTACACAGGTAAAGTTGTGTCATAGGGGTTTGTTGTACAGATTATTTCATCACCCAGGTATTAAGCCTAGTACCCATTAGTTTTTTCCTGATCCTCTCCCTCCTCCCACTCTCCTCCCCCTGAAAGGCCCCAGTGTGTGTTGTTCCCCTCTATGTGTCACCATTTAGCTCCTGTTATTTAGCTCTCTCATTATAAGTGAGAACATGCAGCATTTGGTTTTCCGGTCCTGTGTTAGTTTGATAATGACCTCCAGCTCCACCTCATATGTATAATTATTGTGAAGAAATAAAAACTGATCTTATTTTTATTTTTTGAGATAAGGTCTCACTCTGTCACACAGGCTGAAGTACAGCGGCTCAATCTTGCCTCACTGCAACCTCCACCTTCCTGCGCTCAAGGAATCCTCCTGCCTTAGCCTCCCCAGTAGCTGGGACTATAGGTGCAGGCCACCATGCCTGGCTAATTTTTACATTTTTTGTAAAGACAGAGTTTCACCATGTTGCCCAGGCTGGTCTGGAACTCCTGGGCTCAAGTGACCCGCCTGCCTGGGCCTCTTGCCGTGCTGGGATTACAGGTGTGAGCTACCATGCCCAGCCAAAACTGATTTTATTTAAATGAGTTACTTAAAACTCTTGACTGTCTTCTACTACCTCCTTTGGGGTTTCCTGCTATACAATGATGTTATCAGTTAGGATATGTGAGGTACCATGGATAAACATTTCATTTATGCATAGCCAAGTCATTAGAAAATACATATCTAGCCACCAAGTTTCCAAGCCCACAGGTCCTAATTTAGCCCCTATATGTCCCAGATTCTTACTCTAATCCATTGCTGCCAAAACTCCTCCACAGATCCAAAGATCTTCCTGCCAGGTTGGGGCTGGGGAGTGGTTCATGTGTGATTCCACATCTACTTACTAATTTATTTTCATAAGGTCATTTCTCTTTATAAAAGTGTTATGATATAGGGTATAATTACTTGTGGGAAGTCAGGGACCCCGAATGGAGGAACCGGCTGAAGCCATGGCAGAAGAACATAAATTGTGAAGATTTCATGAACACTTTTTAGTTCCCCAAATTCATACTTTTATAATTTCTTACGGCTGTCTTTACTGCAATCTCTGAACATAAATTGTGAAGATTTCATGGACACTTATCACTTCCCCAATCAATACCCTTGTGATTTCCTATGCCTGTCTTTACTTAAATCTTTTAATCTCGTCATCTTTGTAAGCTGAGGAGGATGTATGTCGCCTCAGGACCCTGTGATGATTGCATTAACTGCACAAATTGTTTGTAGAGCATGTGTGTTTGAACAATATGAAATCTGGGCACCTTGAAAAAAGAACAGGATAACAGCAATGTTCAGGGAACAAGGGAGATAACCTTAAACTATGTCTGCTGGTGAGCTGGGCAGAACAGAGCCACATATCTCTTCTTTCAAAAGCAAATAGGAGAAATATTACTGAATTATTTTTCTCAGCAAGGAACATCCTTGAGAAAGAGAATGGCCCCTGAGGGTAGGCCTCTGAAATGGCCGCTTTGGGGGTGGCAGTCTTTTATGGCTGAAGACGAAGGGATGAAATAAGCCCTGGTCTCCTGTAGTGCTCCCAGGCTTATTAGGACAAGAAAATTCTTGCCTAATCAATTTTGGTCAGACCAGTTGTCTGCTCTCAAACCCTGTCTCCTGATAAGATGTTATCAATGACAATGCGTGCCTGAAACTTCATTAGCAATTTTAATTTCGCCCCATCCTGTGGTACTGTGATCTCGCCCTGCCTCTATTTGCTTTGTGATATTTTATTACCTTGTGAAGCATGTGATCTCTGTGACCCACACCCTATTTGAACACTCCCTCCCCTTTAGAAATTCACTAATAAAAACTTGGTTTTATGGCTTAGGGTGCATCACGGAACCTGCCAACATGTGATGTCTCCCCTGGACACCCAGCTTTAAAATTTCTCTCTTTTGTACTCTTTTCCTTTATTTCTCAGACCAGCTGATGCTTGTGGAAATAGAAAAGAACCCACGTTGAATATCGGGGGTGGGGTTTCCCCCAATAATTACTAAGTTAATCAGAAGGGGTATTGTGTAGCTTACTCTTAGATCTTGTCCTCTATTGGGTCAAAATCCAACTGTGTTCTTGGCTTACTCTTCTTTCAAAGGCAAGAACACTACATTTTCCATTTTTTTCTCCACATTTTGTATGGTGTTAACAAGATATTTCCAACCTATAAAATTTTTCGTCGAATTTACTAATAATGCATTTTATTTTACGTAGCAAGCCTTGATATCCTTCTCTTCTTCAATGCAATACATTTATTTCTGATCAATTCTGTCATTCAATAGTAGTCAAATAATTTCAAAATCATATTTTAAATGTTATTCTAATCTTGCCAATAGAATTATATTTAAATGGCATCTGAGTATATGTTGTTATTTTGATATTACTCAGGTTTGGGCCTCTAAAGTAAGAGTGCCTAGGACCTATGAAGGTCTTTAAATAGCCTCGAAGCTAAGGAATGAGCTAGACAGTTTATATGCTCATTTTGCAATGAGTTGACAGACTATCATATGCCAGAAATTCTATTAGGTGTTACTAGGCATATAAATGATTATAAAACACTATTTATATCCCTTAGGAATTAGCAATATAACTGGGGAGGGTGGAACTGACTAATTGTTCACCGATCTTTGTTCTCTTATTTTTTAACATCTGCTAAGCTACTACGAGAGTTCTCCTACAATTAGTTGAGCCATAGGACTGAGTGTGGCCAATTGGAGTATGAGCAAAATGCATATCACCTCCATATATGGCCACCAAAATCTTACATGAGTGTCCTCAATCTCTTTTATTTTCTCTTAAACTGTTGACAGGATGTAGAGGATCCATTGCAGGCTTTTGAAGTCCTAGGGAATAGTGATTACAGTAAACAGAATAAGCCTGGATCACTGAATAACTGTATGGGACAGAGTTCTCCTCAACCTCCATGCCTATATAATATAAGATGAGCAAGAATTAAACTTTGGTTGTTTGTACCATTTAGATTTAGAAATAGTTTGTTACATCAGTTAGCATACCCTGAATAATACTGAGAAACTAAACTTAATCACCCATGACTTCAGCTTTTAAAAACTGCTGCTTAAATAATACATAAATTCTGAAGTGGTGGAATAATTTCAGTTTGTTAGGTTATGTGAGGGATCTTCTCTCTAATGGTGAATAACACCTAAGGCAACTGTTGATGGAATGTCACAGTCCCCACCAAACACAAATCTTCCTCTTCTTATTACTTCTCTCTCGTCCTTGTCTTTCCTGTGCACATTACCATTACATTTTTCTTTCCTTTTAGCCTTAGTTTTCCAACTGTCTGAAAATCAGCTCCATATACTACATATTTTTGTTTACCCCTTTAGGTTTGAATTTCCAAAATTTATATTCATCTCTTTATGCATAGGATATCATTCAGTTAATTACATATTATTCCCATCTATTCTCTACTGTTAAAACAAGTCCCTTAGGGCTTATAAATTTTTGTTACCATGTATTGTTATTTTTAAGTATTTTCAAGGCAGACATTCATTAAACATTGACTTTCTACCATGTAGCAATCTAAGGGAGGGATAGATAGTAGAAATTTAACAGTTAAGGACATGAGTTCCTATGTAACATTTATTTGAGATTTAAACCCATGCTTTATCACTTACTACATTATCTTGAATAAATTATTTAAGTCTCAATTTTCCTATTCTAAAGTGGAAATAATGACATCTGCTTCACAGAGCTGGTATATTTATATGGCTTAAATGACATAATATACGTGAAACAACAACTTTATAGTGGGGACTTAATGGATGGCACTTACCAATATTATTATCACCATGGTTGTAATTAGTATTCATATATCTGAAGTTTTAAAAATTCTGCCCACAGGGATTCAGCATCTAGTAATGGCCCTTTAATTGGCCATAATCAATAAAACATCATTACTTTTATTTCTTGACTCCATAGACCTTCTCCTTTAAAAGTGCTCTGTAATCTGAGAGCAAATTAATCAAGTTGAAATAATTTGTTTGTATTTAGTTCAATTTATTTAAGCCTGTAATTTTACAATATTTTTTGTAGCTCTAGTCTATTGTATAATTTTTCTTTTTGGTGACATTGTGATTTCAAGTGAGGAATTGCAGTGGAATGACATTTTTATCATTGTCTTTTATAGGTAATAAACATGATAGGCATAGAAAGATTAATACTGTACTGTGCTTAAGAATGTTTAACTAAAAATATATCAATCACTTAGTGTATTCTGACCAGAAATTTGGAAAAATGTATCTATTGATTCTGAATACTAAAGGCTTAAATTACAATGATAATTCTTAGATGGTCTCCCTGCCCTCTTCCAATCCATCCTTCTACTACCTTCTCAGTGATCTTTAAAAAGGCAAATCTGGTTATATGACTCCCTGATAACCTTTCCCTCCTCATTATTATAAATTACCCCATGACTTCATATATCATATAAGGTCCCCCATTAGGTAATCTTACTCACCTTTCCAGTTTCATTTATGCAGCTCCTCCATATTCAGCCTAAGCCTAAACCAGATGTAAATATTTTCAGTTTTCAGAACATACAATACTTTTGTTCAAAATGTTTCCCCTGCCTAGAGGCCTTTTCCACTTGTTTCCCAAACACCTACATGGATTGGGGGACTCAAGCCTCTTCTTTTGGAATTATTTCTGTATACTTCCACTGCTTTCATCAACTAGAATTGAGCTCTGACTCATTTGTGCCCAAATGTTGCCTGTAATACTTTATGGCACACTCTTGTGTTTATATCTGTCTTGCCTATTGGCTCTATGAAGTCACGGTCGGGATTCCTTCAGTGATTGAGCCCTGTAGATCCCGTCCAGATGATCATCTCATAAATCTAAACCACATCTCTAGCTTACCATGCTTACTGTGGAACAGCAAGGGGAAGAGACGTGGTGATTAAGGGAATGGTCCTGGAATTAGTTTGAAATTAGTCATTTATTGAAGGACCTTTGCCAAATTACTTAAACTTTCCATACTTTATCTTCTCATCTGTTTAATAGAGATGATAATAATAATAAATGTCTCATGGGACTTTAGGTAGGGTTAAATGAGTTTAGTGCTTACCATTCAGTAAATACTATATTATTATTATCCTATATACACTTACACAGTATGTTTTAGAAAGGTAAGATAATGTGCATCTTGTTTTAAAAAATGACATACAAATCCATTTTGGAAAGCAAATTTGTTTCTCATTTTAAATGTAGCAGAGGAATACTTAGAAATCTAACTGATCATCTTTTTTAATGAGAAGGAGTTAGATTTATTTATATGGGCTTAAAGTAAGGCATATCTATACTAGTCATTAGTTTCATGTAAATTTAGATTATGAAGCATATTCATATACCAAATGCTGTACTTCCAGTCTACTAAATTGGTCATTTCAAGACATATTCCTTTTTTTTCTCTCTCTCTTCTGACTATCTCTATGTTCCTGCCATATGGAACTGCTGCAATTCCCTAAATGTGGCCTACCAATCACCCACCTAAGCTTCCACAAAGCTTTCCTCTGCCTAAATTATCTTTCCCCCATAGCTTACACTCCAACTCCAAATTCAGCTCAGTGGTTATTTCAGCTAAGATATTTTTCCACCATCTCCATCATTGTGATTTTTTCTCCCTTCTCTGTGTTACCAAAGCACCACATGCATACTCCCATCATGGAATTTTTTATTACTTTGAAATTGTCTGTTTATTTTCTGTGTCTCTAACTAGACCACCTATTCCTACCTATTCCTGGGGGCAGGTGCCATAATCTTCATATTTCTGGTCCTAGTACATTGATGTTTGATACAGGTGTTAAATAATATGATTAGAATAAATTGATATAATCAAGGATAAGTAAATGAATACAGCTTAAAAAAAGGCTATCCATAGTCAAATATCCACCAATAGTAGCATGGATAAGTAAGTGATGGTATTTTCACATATGGTATTCTCTATAGCAGTGGTTCTCAAGATGTAGTCCCCAGGCCAGTAGCTTCAGTATCACTCATGGACTTGTTAGAAAGACAAATGCTTGTACTTTGCCCCAGTTCTACTGAAACTGAAACTCTGGGGGTAAAGCTCAGAAATCGGGTTTAACAAGCCCTCCAGATGCTTCTGAAGCACACTAAAGCCTAAAAACCTGTGGTCTACAATAGAGAGAGTGAATAATCTATAAATACACACAATAATATAGAATAATCTATAAATACACACAATAGTATAAACTAATTTCACAAATTCATGAAATTGGTGAATTGTTGAGTGAAAGAAGCCAGACACA
This sequence comes from Macaca thibetana thibetana, assembly GCF_024542745.1. Classification (NCBI taxonomy): domain Eukaryota; kingdom Metazoa; phylum Chordata; class Mammalia; order Primates; family Cercopithecidae; genus Macaca; species Macaca thibetana. Next base: position 84,132,070 of record NC_065579.1, read on the forward strand.
AGAAAAGTATATACTATATATATATAAATACATTGATATATAGTCTAAAAACAGGCAAAATTAATCATTGTTGTTATAATGCACTGTAAGAGCTACCCTTTGTCAATCTGGCTACATAATTTACAAGGACCACTAGAAAATGAAAACGTAGCAATCCTTGTTAACATTTAAAAAAATCTAGTCTTTCAAATGCTTTCCATATATCTTAGGTTCTAAAATTTTTACTCTCACAATTGTCTCCTTAAGATATATTGACTGTATCTTTAGCATTAGAAATTTTTCAGATGCATGGGAAGAATCTGGTATCATAACAAAACCTGATCCTTGAATAAGAAAGAATTTGGTAGAAACTAACAAGAGCTTAATATAAATGATAAGCCTTGTTTTATCTGAAACAACAGAACATAATTTATTCAGAAATACATGAAGTATTTGAAGCCCCCTTGATTTTCTGCTATTATTATATAACATAATACCTTTTATTTTTTATTCAAAGTTTAAGAGATACTGCCTTGTCATTGTGCCAGCCATCTAAGACAAACAGAAACTTCAAGAATCGAAATCCTATGTAAGAAAGGTAGTATGAAATACAGCCGCTTTTCTAGTAGAAAATGTGTTAGGCATCAGTAATTTCCCTAGAACAGGTTTTGTAAGGGAGAAGAAGGGAGAGCACATCAATCTGGGCATCTTTTGAGGGTAAAAGAAAATGCCCAAAGGAGAAAAAAAGGACACAGAATGACTTCTTCTATGCTATACTCTTGCACAAGGCCTTTCTGTATTTAAGTGTACTAGTATGCCCCAGACTTGAAGGGCAACTTATTTTGGAAGTCATAAACTTTGATAGCTGTTTGCATCTGAGAGAAGCCTGTCATGGCAATTTGAGGAGTGACATCTTTGATGAGATTGGTGCTCTCTCAGAGGAATAAAAAGATGTTATAGTTGTGACAATTAAGAAGACACCAGTCTCTTTTTGAATAGACAGCTTCTGGTTGGCTCCTGGGGTAAGTAGAAGAAACACTTATATTCAATTTTTAGGATTCTTGAAATGTAAAACATTGATTATAGGAGGTGTATATTCTTTTGTATTGCACTTAAGGCTCTTACTGTGTAAGAGCTCTTGCAAAAAAGGGCATTTGACTGAACAAGTAATGCCTATACTTTTCAATCTAAATTGAAAATATAATTAAAATACGCTCATTAAGTCACGTAGTTTAGAAAATGTTGCTTCTGTCATCCTATGAGCTGGCTCAACTTCTTCTACTTCATAATTTTGCACCAAGTCTTTCCAATTCGAGTGCACTAGTCTTTCCAATCCGAGGTTTGAGCCTTGGGCTCAAACATGGCTCAAACATATGCCCATCAACAGAGCTCAATAACATCTTTCTTAATCACTGTCATCATCATCATCTACCCATCAAGAGGTGCATTTGCAAATACAATTGTTCCCTTAAGAAGGCACCCATCTGCATAAACAAGATAATGACAAAGAAAATCTCAAATACTTTAAACAGTGAACAACCAAATTAATTTATATCAATAATTATGTGAAAACAAAATGTCACAATTTCTGCCCTTCTCCATCTGTGGGGCAAAGTATTTGAATTCTAACAAATGTATGTAATTCTGTGAAAAAGAACTCATCAGTAAAATAAAATGCAGCACATCTCAATTTTTATGGTAGAGAATATTTCTCACTGTTAGAAAAAAAACTCTTTGAAACACTAATTTGGAAATTTTTTTGCAGCGTCAGGTTTATGTTAAGTAATTTAAAAAACTCCAAGGTCCTTTCTGCATCCAGTGAAAAACTTACAACTGTTTGTACCTTAGTGTTTCATTTATTAAAATCATGTATCTGATGGACAAAACTTTGAAAACCAATTTTTCCTTTTATTTTTTAAATTGACATAATAATTACACATATTTATGGGATACACAGTGGTGTTGCAATACACATAATGTATAGTGATCAGATCAGAATAATTAGCATATCTATCATCATTTATTATTTCTTGGTGTTGGGAACATTCAATATCCTCCTTCTACCTATATAAATTGGTGTATTGTTAACTGTAGTCATCCTACAGTGGAAGAACACCAGAACTTATTCCTTCTATTTGACTGTAATTTTGTATCCTTTAATCTCTCCCTATCCTTGCCTGCTCTCTACCCTTCCCAGCCCCTAGTATCCTCTGGTCTACTTTTTATTTCTATGAGATCAACTTTTTTGGCTTTCACATATGAGTGAGAACATGTGATGTTTAATTCTCTGTTCCTTGTGAATTACACTTAACATTATGTCATCCAGTTCCATCCATGTTACCATGAATGACAGAATTTCATTCTTTTTAAAAGTTGAGGCTGGTTACAGTGGCTCGCGCTGTAATCCCAGCACTTTGGGAGGCCAAGGCAGGCATATCACGAGGTCAGGACATCAAGATCAGCCTGGCCAACATGGTGAAACTCCGTCTCTATTAAAAATACAAAAATTAGCTGGGTGTGGTGGTGAATGCCTGTAATCCCAGCTACTCGGGAGGCTGAGGCAGGAGAATTGCTTGAACCTGGGAGGCGGAGGTTGCAGTGAGCCTAGAGGGTGCCACTGCACTCCAGCCTGGGCGACAGAGTGAGACTCTGTCTCAAAAAAAAAAAAAAAGAAAGAAAAGTTGAATGGTATTATATGGTATATATATGAAATTGAAGAGGATACAAACAATGGAAATACACAACACACATTTACAAACACAAACACACTTATATCACATTTTCTTTATCCATTCATCTGTTGTTGGACACCTCCGCTGATTTCATAACTTGGCTATTGTGAATAATGCTACAATAAATGCAGGAGTGCCTATGTCTTTGATATATTGATTCCTTTTCTTTGGATAAATGCCAAGTAGTGGGATTTCAGGATCATATGGTAGTTCTGTTTGTAGTTTTTTGTGAAACCTCCATACTGTTCTCCATAGTGGATATACTAGTTTACATTCCCACCAACAGTGTGTAAGATTTCTATTTTCTCCATGTCCTCACCAGCGTTTGTTTTTGTTGTTGTTGTTTTGGTTTTTTTATTATACTCATCCTAACTGGGGTGAGATGATACTTTATTGTGGTTTTGATTCATATTTCTCTGGTGATTAGTGATGTTCAGTATGTTTGGATATATTTGTTGGCCATTGTTGGTATTTTGAGGAATGTCTGTTCAGATCACTTTCCCACTTTTAATTAGAGTTGGTTAGTTTTTGCTGTAGATAAGCTTGAGTTTTTTTGTATGTTCTGGATATTAATCTCCCGGCAGATGAATAGTTTTCAAATATTTTCTCCTATTCTGCAGGTTGCCTTTTCACTGTGATGATTGTTTCCTTTGCTGGCAGAAGATTTTTAGTTTGATAAGATTCCATTTGTTTATTTTTATTTTTGTTGCCTGTGCTTTGAGATCTTATTCATAAAATGTTTTCCAAGGCCAATGTCTTGAAGCATTTTCCTTGTATTTTCTTCTAGCAGTTTTATAGTTTTGGGACTTATAGTTAGATATTTAATCAATTTCATGTTGATTTTTGCATAGAGTGAGAGATGGTAGTCTAATATTATTCTGCATATAAATAATCAGTTTTCCCAGTGCAATTTATTGAAGAGACTGTCCTTTCTCCAACAAATGTTGTTGTTTGCCAAAAATAAGTTGGCTGTAGATAAGCGGATTAATTTATGGATTCTCTATTCTGTTTCATTGTTCTGTGTCTTTTTATGCCAGTACAATGCTGTTTTGATTACTACATCTTTGCACAATACTTTGATTGCTGGTATTGTAATGTCTCTAACTTTGTTCTTTTTGCTCAGAATTGCTTTGGCTATTCTGGTTCTTTTGTGTTTCCATATAAAAGTTAAGATTCTCTATTTCTGTTAAGACTGTCAATGGTATTTTGATAGAGATTGTATTGAACCTGTAATTGCTTTGAGTAGTATAGACATTTTAACAATACTAATCCTTCTGATCCATGAACGTGGGATGTGTTTCCATTTGTTTGTATCCTCTTCAATTTCTTTTGTCAGTGTTGTGTAGTTTTCCTTGTAGAGATCTTTCACCCTCTTGGTTAGATTTATTCCTAGGTATTTCATTTTTTGATAACTATTATAAATGGGATTGGTCTTCTTGGTTTTTGTTTTTTTTTTTTCAGCTAGTTCTATGTTGGTATATAGAAATGCTATTGTTTTTTATATACTGATTTTGTATCCTGTAACTCTGTTGAATTCATTTTTCAGTTTTGGTAGAGTATTTAGGTTTTGCTATATATAAGATCATGTCAACTGCAAACAGAGATAATTTGACTCTTCCTTTCCAATTTGAATGCCCTGCCTAATTCCTCTGGCCAGGACCTTCAATACTATGTTGAATAAAAGTGGTGACAGTGAGCATCCTTGTCTTATTACAGTTCTTAGAGAAGAAGCTTTCAGTCTTTCCTCAATCAGTATAATGTTAACCATGGGTTTGTCATATATGACCTTTATCATGTTAAGTTACTTTCCTTCTATACCTAATTTGTTGAAATTTTTTTTTTATCAGGAAGGGATGTTGAATTTTATCAAATGATTTTTCTGTGTCTATTGAGATGATCATACAGTTTTTGTGTCCTTCATTCTGTTGATGTGATGTATCACATCTATTTATTTGCATATGTTGAACCATCCTTACATTCTTGGGATAAATCCCACTTGATCGTGGTGCATATTGTTTCAATGTATTGTTGGATTTGGTTTTCTAGTGTTTTGTTGAGGATTTTTACATCGATGGTCAGAGGGATATTAGCCTGTAGTTTTCTTTTTTTGTTGTTGTGTTCTTGTCTAATTTTGGTATCAGGGTTATGCTGGTCTCATAGAAGGAGTTAGGAAGAGTTCCCTCCACTTCAATCTTTTGGAATAGTTTGAGAAGAATTGATAATTAATTCTTTAAAGTTTCAGCAGAATTAAGTGGTGAAGCCATCTGGTCCTGTACTTCTTTTTTCGTTGGGAGGTTTTTTTTATTACTGATTCAATCCCATTACTTGTTATTGCTCAGTTCAGGATTTCTGTTTCTACTTGGTTCGATATTGATAGATTATATGTACCCAGGAATTTATACACTTCCTCTAAGCTTTCAAATTTATTAGTCTATAGTTGTTCATAGTGATCTCTACTGAATCTTTATCTTTCTCTGGTGTCCACTGTGCCATCTCTTTCTGGTTTCTGATTTTATTTATTTGTCTCTTCTTACTTTTTTCTTAGTCTAGCTCATGGTTTCTCGACCTTTTAGAAAACAACTTTTGTTTCATTGATCTTTTGTATTTTTAGTTTCAGTTTCATTTCTTTCTGCTCTGATTTTTATTATACATTTCCTTTTACTAATTTGCAGTTGGTTTGTTCTTGCTTTTCTAATTCCTTGAGGTGCATCAAGTTGTCCATTTTAAATCTGTCTAGTTTTTTTATGTAAAAACCATTTTTGAGCATTTAAACACTGACTACAGATTTGATTGTTTTGTACAAAATTGCAATTACAATTTAGTATGACTAATACTTTTGTATACGTCAAATCTCTATACACCAGGCAAAACATATATAGATGCAACGGTTACCAAGTGTGTTAGCAAGCATACGTTTACCCTTACTGTAATCTATAAACATCAATAATTTGATTTATTTCCTTACTTTATATGTTTTTATATCTTCCTAGGATTAGTACCATACTACTGTAATATCTTCTCAGGGTTTTTATTTATCTTGACACCTTCTTAGGTTTGCTATGGTCTCACCAGAACAATCAAGTGTACAGGTTTTTGATGGATTGTTCATTGTTTAAGTCAAGAAATTTAATTTCTTTTCTCAATTTCCTCTCTTCTCTCCAAATTTTAAAAATTCATACCTTTCATACAGGTTTTACCTTTGTGCAACATGATGTCTTTTCCTAAAAAAATTCTTAAAATTTTTTATTATGAAAATTTCCAAACAGACAAAAATGTAGTAAAGTATAAAATGCTCTCTATCAATATTTCACCTAATAGTTCTAGCACCCATTAATTCCTCTTTCTCTCTCTCTGAAAATATTGATTTCTAACAATGTTATAAATTGATTTTTTTCTATAATATAAATATATTTTCATTAATAATACAAATACTAACTATAGGTTAAGATTTTTTTGCATTTCAGAGTCTATAGTCAAATGCTACATTTTAAGATTGGTTACAGTAATTATTTTCTCTGGTTGGTTATGTTACAAGATACACTTTTAAATTATGACTAGATTTACCATAATGCATGGTTTATTCTAAGATACAGACCTGTGTTGTCAATATTTTAACATTTTTATATATTTATCATTATTATTTTTATTAATAGGGCCATCTAGAGGTTATATCTCCTGAGAGACTGGGAACAACTGAGTCTCAGCCATTACTTGTCTTTAGCTCATTTGGCTAATTTATCATCTTGAGCACACTGTCAAGCCCCTATTCTCTTTGGTTATTTTGTGTATTCCCTGATGCTGAATCCAAGCTCAATTCCCTTCCTGACTGCCACTTTTATCAGAACTGTACTTATAGTTCCCTGTGTTTGGATGGTGTATTAGTCTGTTCTCAGGCTGCTAATAAAGATATACCTGAGACTGGGTAATTTATAAAGGAAAGAGGTTTAACTGACTCACAGTTCAGCATGGCTGAAGGTTTCAGGAAACACATACTCATGGCAGAAGGGGAAGCAAACATGTCCTTCTTCACATGGCAGCAACAAGGAGAAGTGCCAAGCAAAAGGGGGAAAAGTCCTTTGTAAAACCATCTGATGTCCTGAGAACTCACTCACTAGCATGAAGGTAACTATCCCTATGATTAAATTATCTCTCACCAGGTCCCTCCCACAACACGTGGGGATTATGGGAACCACAATTCAAGATGAGATTGAAGTGGGGGACACAGTCAAACCATATCAGACGGACATAAGTACCTATCAATACTTCCTAAACAGATGTATGTTAAATAGAAGTAGAACATACCCACATATATTAGCATTCCCATTTATTTAAAGAAATACAATTAAGCATGCCCTATTCTATTCACCATTCTTTTATGGTTATGAGTATATCTTGTATACTTCATATTATTATGAAATATTGGCCTTGTATAGACTCAATATATTCCAGTTAGCCACAATTATCATCATTATTATGTTGATGCTTAAATCCTCACAACTTTGTCCTTTTAATAGTGCCCCAATATCCTTTAAAATGTCCCTGTTCTCTGACAATAATTATTTCCAAATCTGTCTGCATTGTCCTTGCCCTAAGACTTGGAATAAGCTATCTACAGAGTTTTTATTTCTTTTAAAGGAGAATAATATTTGTATGGGATACAGTATTTGCCCCATCCCTTCCCTTCACCTTCCCATTTCAGTTCTCATGAGCATGTTTTCAAATGCTAGTGTCTGCTTTTTTTTTCCTGATGTCCTTTTGTCCAGGGTCTGGGTTCTACTTCTTGACTGACAGGCTGGAAGTTCCAGGGAATTGGTGCCACCTGAGAGCAGCCCTCAACTAATGACTCAAGGAAGTTGGATATAAATATTCCAACTCCCTCATTCACAGGCGGGATAATTCTGAGGCTGCATTTTACTCTGAATCCCAGAGCTCTAATTTACCAACAGTGGCAACTTGCAAGAAAATGTAACCTCTATCAGTTTCTTTCCCTTTCCTCTCTCATTTTTCTACTCTTCTATTTGCATTCTAATCCTTGGCTCAGTGTCTGCTTCTGGGAAAACCTAGATTACATATTAGAAATCAAAATCTGGGTATTAGTAATCCCAGCACTTTGGGAGGCTGAGGCAGGCAGATCACCTGAGATCAAGAGTTTGAGACCAGCCTGACCAACAAGGCGAAACCCCGTCTCTATTAAAAATACAAAAACTAGCTGGGAGTGGTGGCAAGTGCCTGCAGTCCCAGCTACTCCAGAGGCTGAGGCAGGAGAATCAATTGAGCCTGGGAGGCAGAGGTTGCAGTGAGCCGAGATCAAACCATTGCACTGCAGCCTGGGGAACAAAAGCGAAACTCTGTCTCAAAAACAAAAACAAAAACAAAAAAAACCCCTGAGCATTAGAAATCCTGCTGCTGCTATAGTGACAGAGCTGGAAAATGCATATTCTTTTCACAGATTAACACTGATTTTTTCAGTTTAAACTCTTACATTGCAAGACCCTGTCTTTTGTATAATACGTGGTTTCACTGACAAGACTTTCTTCTACTTTGACAAAGGGTTAATAAACATCTGGGCATGATAATACTAGAGATAATATCTTTGATCTAAAAGATTGACTTTTTTCAAAGGATTCATTTGAAGTCAACTAGCATTTACGAGACACTTATGTGTCAAGCACTGGACTAAGAGCTAGGAACATAAAAGCAAAAAAGGTGGCAATAAATAAATTAGACATTTTCCTGTCAGAAATTTGGAGAATTACAAAGACCATGTTTTGACATTTATAATCCTATAAAGGTCACATTTTCACATAAGAATAGTTCTTTTGTATTAAAAAAAAGAAAGGATGCCTCTTTGGGAGAAGAAAATGGGGGTAATTTTTGGCAATATTAGGAATAAATTGTGGCGAGGGACTTTCTTACTCTGCTTCAAATCTTTTAAAAATTCTCGTTAACCTTAGAAAAGATATTTTTTAAAACCAGACACTAAATCGAATTCATAATCAATAGCAATACATGGTGTTCATTACCATTTCAAAAATATTAAATCCTGTCAAAAGTGTTTTCTCTACTTGAGTAGAGAATTTTGTCTGTGTGTTTTGAAGATTTCTGAGAGACAAGCTTTAGGTCTAGACTGGAATAAATTGAGTGGCACAAGAGCAGTAGTAAATTCAACCCTGTAAAACTATATTTGTGTTGATTATTTAATTACAGGAACGAAAGTACACACTTCTTCCGGGTTGCTTCCAGTCAATATGGAAATACACGGCCATACAAAGTTTACTAAAGAGCATATTCAGAATGAAATATCTATATAGGAGAGGGTCCTATTTTCCCTGTCCTAGTCTTAAGACATTGAACTTCTTTTCAAATTTATAATCAATTATAATTATTAGAAACATCCACTGTATTTACTTTTCAGAGAAACATCACCTACTGATGAAACACTCTTAATTCCTGCCTATTTTCTGTTCCCAAGAGATACTTCTCTTTTTGACCAATTATCCTTATCACATAAGTATTTGAGAAAATAATGTGCTAGTAACAATTTAGAAACATCTTTAATCCTCTCTCCCTCAAAATGATGCTTAAACATGTCTGTTTAGGTCGGGTGTGGTGGCTCACGCCTGTAATCCCAGCACTCTGGGAGGCTGAGGCGGGCGGATCACGAGGTCAGGAGATCGAGACCATCCTGGCCAACACGGTGAAACCCCGTCTCTACTAAAAATACAAAAAATTAGCCGGGCATGGTGGCGGTCCCAGCTACTCAGGAGGCTGAGGCAGAAGAATGGTGTGAACCTGGGAGGCGGAGCTTGCAGTGAGCCGAGGTCGAGCTACTGCACTCCAGCCTGGGCGACAGAGCGAGACTCCATCTCAAAAAACAAAACAAAACAAAACAAAACAAAAGTCTGCTTAAAGAAGTCAATATTTGACTGAGTTATTTGGCAGTAGCAACAAATTTACATAGTATCTTTGTAAATTTGGTAAATTCTACCAAAAAAAAAATAGTATCTTTGTGTTTTCATGCCCCTAATTAGCTTTAAAAAGTGATAAAATTCTTGTTTTTTCTTGTTTTCGTTTTTCACAATGACATCCCTGGGCCCATATCTAGTATTCTAGTAAATATATATGAGTTTGATACTATATATTCAGTATAGAAGTGCAGAAGTAGACAAGAGATATTTTACCATTTACTAAGATATGAATACTAGTGTCTCATTTTTTGTATATATTCTTGTTCTCCCTTTTATTACTTCTTCTATCTCTCTGTCTTTCAAAAGATCCATTTGATGACAAAGTCATTGGAATTTTTTTTTTGGTCCTTGATGTTAGGGAAGCAAAATCCAAAATTTCATTTCAGATCTGAAGTGTTTATTGAAGTTCTGATTGCCAAAAATATTTCTGTTTTAAATAGAAACTTAGGCTGATTCCTAGTTATAGCACAAATTAGGATAAATATGATGGATGCCAGTCATGAGTCTGTTGAATATAACCATTAATCTAGAATTTCAGAGATGGTAAATATATAGTGCACAATCGATCACTTCTCCATCCTGAACTCCTGGCAGACATTACTAATCAAGTCCCTCACTCTTACCCGCAGAGCTCAGGCAGGGCTTCTTTGACATGTTCCCAGCAGCACTATCTCTAGACCAATGTGGGTTCATGGAATGAAATTATTTACCATCCTTTGGGCACAGTATAAACAGTTTACAAAACCAATTGCTGCTTTAAAAACAGCTTTATTGAAATATAATTGATATACAAGGAGTTGCTTGTATTTAATGTGTACAATTTGATTAGTTTGAACATATAAAAAACCTATAATACCATCACCATAATAAAGGAAATAGACATATTTGACATCTTTCAAAGTGTCTTTATTTCCATTTGTTTTTCTTTTTGGGGTTTATATTTTTGTGGTAAGAACACTTAACATGGCATCTCTCCTCTTAACAATCTTTTTGTAGTGCACAGTACAATATTGTTAACTATAGGCACTCTATTGTACAGCAGATATCCAGAACTTAATCATCTGGCATAACTGAAACTTTATACCCATTGAACAATTCCCCATTTCCTCCACCCCCAGCCACTGGAAATCAGTACTGCATTCTTTGCTTCTATGAGTTTGATTGACTAATTATAAATAACTCATATTAATGGAATCTTTTAGTTGGTCTTTCTGTGACTAGCTTACTTGAGAATGTCCTACAGGTTTATCCATGCTGTTGCATATGACAAAATTCTCTTCTTTTATAATACTGAATAATATTTTATTGCATGTATACACCACATTTCTTTTATTCATTCATTTGTTGATGAATACTTGGATTGTTTCTATTATTTATTGGCCATTGTGAATAATGCTACAATGAATATGGAAGTGTAGATTTCTCTAAGATTCCAATTTTATTTTTATTTCTGGATACATATCTAGAAGTAGAATGGCTGGATCATATGACAGTTCTATTTTTAATTTTTTTGAGGACATTCCATACTGTTTTCCATAGCTGCTGTACCATTTTACATTCCCACTAACAATATACAAGGGTTCCAGTTACTCCACATCCTTGCCAACACTTAGTATTTTTGTTTTTTTGATAATAGCCATCCTGACAAGTATGAGGTGATATCTCATTGTAGATTGCTTGCATTTCCCTGACAATTAATGAGGTTAATTATTTTTTCATATACTTATTGACCATTGTATGTCTTCTTTGGAAAAAAATGTCTATTGAAGTTATTTGTCCATTTTCCAACATGTTTTTGTTTCATGTGGATGTGTGTGGGTGTACATGAATGTGTTTGGCTATTGAGTTGGAGTTCCCTATATATTTTTGAAATTAATCCCTTCTGAACTTGCAGGTTAGAATGATGAGTTTGATTAGCAATGTCTGCCAGGAATTCAGGATGGAGTAGTGGCCAATTGTGCACTATATATTTATTATCCCTGAAGTTCTAGATTCATGGCTATATTCAACAGACTCATAACTGGCATTCATCATATGTACCCTTACTTGTGCTATAATTAGGATTAAATCTAAGTTTCTGTTTAAAATAATATTAGAAATATTTTTGGACAACCAGAGCTTCAAAAAACATTTTATATCTAAAATGAAATTTTTTATTTTGCTTCTCTGACATCAAGGGCTTTAAAAAATTCCAATGATTTCCTTTATGTATTGCTTCTTTTTAATTCTCATCAAAGTTATAATTTGACCAGAATAATATGAAATATAGAAGAGTTATAAAAGTAGTTCACCTTTTTTCCCTGGGTTCTAAAATTGTGGAGACTACTGCTGCATAAAGATCTCAAGTTTCTTCCCTGTCCTAATGATAGCAAGAAATGGGAAAAAAACCTCAACACCAAATAGGTAAGAGCAATAAATCAGCTATTTAGAAAGTGTATACATAATAGATAAATATTACTTTTCCTAACAACTTATGTAATGACCATGGATGGTGCTATCTCAAGCCAGGTTTAAATCTCTGGCCACTGTAGATCATCCTGAGTAGAGCTAAAGTGATGTTTGTTTCCATTTATTTTTCTTCTCAGGTTTCTATGGAAACATATTTTGAAGTGGCCTTTGCCAGAGAGAATATTTTGTTTTGTTTTTAAATAGAATGATAACAAATTCTATTTATCTGTGCAAAACAAAAATGTTTGATATATTTCTAAACCAAAGCTAAAATGTGATTTAATCATTTATTTGTCTCCCAAGACAAGCAAAGTCATTAGAGACAACACTTTTAAGGGTTTGTATATGTGTATTTCAGAAGAAAATTATTCTTTATACTGCAATTCAGGGGACATATAATTTATTTTGTTACACTTATAAAGCTACTCTGTATTTTCATGCAAAATCCCAGGCAATACACATTTTAAGACATGGCAAATTTCATAAACCCTTATTAAAATTTCAATTCAATAAAATCAGTTTTATTTTCAATGGTCCCTATTTACTTTTAACATAGAAACTGTTTAATTAGAAAAACACACAAAATGTACACGCAAACACATATAAACTCAAATGTCTAACCCAGCTATAAAAATATGTTCCACTTCTAGGGGTATAAACTGAACACCTATGTAAAGTAGATTAATTTTCTAAGGAAATAGCATATTCAGAATAAAGTGTTTATATTTATTCGAAATTTTACTTCCTAGAATTTCAAGATAAAATAAAAACATCTGTGTCTATCTGGTCCATAGTATTTATGCATTTTTAAGCTTCAATCATAACCAGTGTCAGTCTTGGTCTGTCCTCTACAAAGGGATCTTGTTAGTTAGTCTACCAGCAGCCGGTCTCCACCCGGCTAATCATTTCATTTGCCCTTTACTCAAGGCCCACTTTCTGGACTTGTATATAATATCCCAGATGCAAATGAACCATTGCTTTAGCTAAGAGTTATGACAACTTTCATTAGGAAGATGAAAGAAAAATGGAATGTCTGGTAAGATACTCATAAGCCCTTGTCTACATCTTTGTCTAAAATTGATAATGTCTAAACTGATTTAAGAATAGCAGAATAATTAGATTATTTAAATGTATTAGAGTAGTTCTAGGGGAAACAGCCTAATGTGTATTAGATGGCTGCCTCCTAAGCAGGACCAGGAAAAAAGAAAAGCATGAGGCAGATACTGCCATTAAAAGCTTCTTAGTACTAGATGGCCGAATAGGAACAGCTCCATTCTCCAACTCCCAGCACGAGCGACACAGAAGACAGGTGATTTCTGCATTTTCAAATGAGGTACTGGGTTCATCTCACTAGGGAGTGCGGGACAGTTGGTGCTGGTCGGCTGCTGCAGCCTCACCAGCGAGAGCTGAAGCGGGGCGAGGCATCCCCTCACCTGGGAAGCGTAAGGGGGAAGGGAATCCCTTTTCCTAGCCAGGGGAACTGAAACACACAACACCTGGAAAATCGGGTAACTCCCACCCCAATACTGCGCTCTACCAAGGATGTTAGCAAACGGGCACACCAGGAGATTATATCCCACACCTGGCCGGGAGGGTCCCACGCCCATGGAGCCTCCCTCATTGCTAGCACAGCAGTCTGAGATCTGGCGGCAAGGCAGCAGCAAGGCTGGGGGAGGGGCGCGCGCCATTGCTGAGGCTTAAGTAGATAAAGCCGCTGGAAAGCTCCAACTGGGTGGAGCTCACAGCAGCTCAAGGAGGCCTGCCTGTCTTTGTAGACTCCACCTCTGGGAACAGGGCACAGCTAAACAACAACAACAACAACAAAAGAGCAGCTGAAACCTCTGCAGACGCAAACGACTCTGTCTGACAGCTTTGAAGAGAGCGGTGGATCTCCCAACACGGAGGTTGAGATCTGAGAATGGACAGACTGCCTGCTCAAGTGGGTCCCTGACCCCTGAGAAGCCTAACTGGGAGACATCCCCCACTAGGGGTAGACTGACACCCCACATCTCACACGGTGGAGTACACCTCTGAGAGGAAGCTTCCAAAGCAAGAATCAGAGAGGTACACTCGCTGTTCAGCAATATTCTATCTTCTGCAGCCTCTGCTGCTGATACCCAGGCAAACAGGGTCTGGAGTGGACCTCAAGCAATCTCCAACAGACCTACAGCTGAGGGTCCTGACTGTTAGAAGGAAAACTAACAAACAGGAAGGACACTCACACCAAAACCCCATCAGTACATCACCATCATCAAAGACCAGAGGCAGATAAAACCACAAAGATGGGGAAAAAGCAGGGCAGAAAAGCTGGAAATTCAAAAAATAAGAGCGCATCGCCCCCTGCAAAGGAACGCACCTCATCACCAGCAATGGATCAAAGCTGGACGGAGAATGACTTTGACGAGATGAGAGAAGAAGACTCCAGTGCATCAAACTTCTCAGAGCTAAAGGAGGAATTATGTACCCAGCGGAAAGAAACTAAAAATCTTGAAAAAAGAGTGGAAGAATTGATAACTAGAATAATTAATGCAGAGAAGGCCATAAACGAATTGACAGAGATGAAAACCATGACACGAGAAATACGTGACAAATGCACCAGCTTCAGTAACCGACTCGATCAACTGGAAGAAAGAGTATCAGTGATTGAGGATCAAATGAATGAAATGAAGCGAGAAGAGAAACCTAAAGAAAAAGAAAAAAAAGAAATGAACAAAGCCTGCAAGAAGTATGGGATTATGTAAAAAGACCAAATCTACGTGTGATTGGCGTGCCTGAAAGTGAGGGAGAAAATGGAACCAAGTTGGAAAACACTTCAGGATATCATCCAGGAGAACATCTCCAACCTAGTAGGGCAGGCCAACATTCAAATTCAGGAAATACAGAGAACACCACAAAGATACTCCTCGAGAAGAGCAACTCCAAGACACATAATTGCCAGATTCACCAAAGTTGAAATGAAGGAAAAAATCTTAAGGGCAGCCAGAGAGAAAGGTCGGGTTACCCACAAAGGGAAGCCCATCAGACTAACAGCAGCTCTCTCAGCAGAAACTCTACAAGCCAGAAGAGAGTGGGGGCCAATATTCAACATTCTTAAAGAAAAGAATTTTCAACCCAGAATTTCATACCCAGCCAAACTAAGTTTCAAAAGTGAAGGAGAAATAAAATCCTTTACAGATAAGCAAATGCGTAGATTTTGTCACCACCAGGTCTGCCTTACAAGAGACCCTGAAGGAAGCACTAAACATGGAAAGGAACAACCGGTACCAGCCATTGCAAAAACATGCCAAAATGTAAAGACCATCAACGCTAGGAAGAAACTGCATCAACTAATGAGCAAAATAACCAGTTAATATCATAATGACAGGATCAAGTTCACACATAATATTAACCTTAAATGTAAATGGACTAAATGCTCCAATTAAAAGACACAGACTGGCAAACTGGATAAAGAGTCCAGACATATCAGTTTGCTGTATTCAGGAGACCCATCTCACATGCAGAGACATACATAGACTCAAAATAAAGGGATGGAGGAAGATCTACCAAGCAAATGGAGAACAAAAAAAAGCAGGGGTTGCAATACTAGTCTCTGATAAAACACACTTGAAACCATCAAAGATAAAAAGAGACAAAGAAGGCCATTATATAATGGTAAAGGGATCAATTCAACAGGAAGAGCTAACGATCCTAAATATATATGCACCCAATACAGGAGCACCCAGATTCATAAAGCAAGTCCTTAGAGACTTACAAAGACTCCCATACAATAATAATGGGAGACTTCAACACCCCACTGTCAACATTAGACAGATAAATGAGACAGAAAGTTAACAAGGATATCCAGGAATTGAACTCATCTCTGCAGCAAGCAGACCTAATAGACATCTACAGAACTCTCCACCCCAAATCAACAGAATATACATTCTACTCAGCACCACATCACACTTATTCCAAAATTGACCACATAATTGGAAGTAAAGCACTCCTCAGCAAATGTACAAGAACAGAAATTATAACAAACTGTCTCTCAGACCACACTGCACGCAAACTAGAACTCAGGACTAAGAAACTCAATCAAAACCACTCAACTACATGGAAACTGAATAACCTGCTCCTGAATGACTACTGGGTACATAACGAAATGAAGGCAGAAATAAAGATGTTCTTTGAAACCAATGAGAACAAAGATACAACATACCAGAATCTCGGGGACACATTTAAAGCAGTGTGTAGAGGGAAATTTATAGCACTAAATGCCCACAAGAGAAAGCTGGAAAGATCTAAAATTGACACTCTAACATCACAATTAAAAGAACTAGAGAAGCAAGAGCAAACACATTCGAAAGCTAGCAGAAGGCAAGAAATAACTAAGATCAGAGCAGAACTGAAGGAGATAGAGACACAAAAAACCCTCCAAAAAATCAATGAATCCAGGAGTTGGTTTTTTGAAAGGATCAACAAAATTGATAGACCACTAGCAAGACTAATAAAGAAGAAAACAGAGAAAAATCAAATAGACGCAATAAAAAATGATAAAGGGGATATCACCACCGACCCCACAGAAATACAAACTACCATCAGAGAATACTATAAACACCTCTATGTAAATAAACTAGAAAATCTAGAAGAAATGGATAATTTCCTGGACACTTACACTCTTCCAAGACTAAACCAGGAAGAAGCTGAATTCCTGAATAGACCAATAGCAGGCTCTGAAATTGAGGCAATAATTAATAGCCTACCAGCAAAAAAAAGTCCAGGACCAGATGGATTCACAGCTGAATTCAACCAGAGGTACAAAGAGGAGCTGGTACCATTCCTTCTGAAACTATTCCAATCAATAGAAAAAGACCGAGTCCTCCCTAACTCATTTTATGAGGACAGCATCGTCCTGATACTGAAGCCTGGTAAAGACACAACAAAAAAAGAGAATTTTAGACCAATATCTGTGATGAACATCAATGCAAAAATCCTCAATAAAATACTGGCAAACCGGATCCAGCAGCACATCAAAAAGCTTATCCACCATGATCAAGTGGGCTTCATCTCTGGGATGCAAGGCTGGTTCAACATACGCAAATCAATAAACGTAATCCAGCATATAAACAGAACCAAAGACAAAAACCACATGATTATCTCAGTAGACGCAGAAAAGGTCTTTGACAAAATTCAACAGCCCTTCATGCTAAAAACACTCAATAAATTCGGTGTTGATGGAACGTATCTCAAAATAATAAGAGCTATTTATGACAAACCCACAGCCAATATCATACTGAATGGGCAAAAACTGGAAACATTCCCTTTGAAAACTGGCACAAGACAGGGATGCCCTCTCTCACCACTCCTATTCAACATAGTGTTGGAAGTTCTGACTAGGGCAATTAGGCAAGAGAAAGAAATCAAGAGTATTCAGTTAGGAAAAGAAGAAGTCAAATTGTCCCTGTTTGCAGATGACATTATTGTTTATTTAGAAAACCCCATCGTCTCAGCCCAAAATCTCCTTAAGCTGATAAGCAACTTCAGCAAAGTCTCAGGATACAAAATTAATGTGCAAAAATCACAAGCATTCTTATACACCAGTAACAGACAAACAGAGAGCCAAGCATGAATGAACTTCCATTCACAATTGCTTCAAAGAGAATGAAATACCTAGGAATCCATCTTACAAGGGATGTAAAGGACCTCTTTAAGGAGAACTACAAACCACTGCTCAGTGAAATAAAAGAAGACACAAACAAATGGAAGAACATACCATGCTCATGGATAGGAATAATCAATATTATGAAAATTGCCATACTGCCCAAGGTTATTTATAGATTCAATGCCATCCCCATCAAGCTACCAATGAGTTTCTTCACAGAATTGGAAATAACTGCTTTAAAGTTCATATGGAACCAAAAAAGAGCCTGCATCTCCAAGACAATCCTAAGTCAAAAGAACAAAGCTGGAGGCATCACGCTACCTGACTTCAAACTATACTACAAGGCTACAGTAACCAAAACAGCATGGTACTGGTACCAAAACAGAGATATAGACCAATGGAATAGAACAGAGTCCTCAGAAATAATTCCACACATCTACAGCCATCTGATCTTTGACAAACCTGAGAAAAACAAGAAATGGGGAAAAGATTCCCTATTTAATAAATGGTGCTGGGAAAATTGGCTAGCCATAAGTCGAAAGCTGAAACTGGATCCTTTCCTTACTCCTTATACGAAATTTAATTCAAGATGGATTAGAGACTTAAATGTTAGACCTAATACCATAAAAACCCTAGAAGAAAACCTAGGTAATACCATTCAGGACATAGGCATGGGAAGGTCTTCATGTCTAAAACACCAAAAGCAATGGCAACAAAAGCCAAAATTGACAAATGGGATCTAATTAAACTAAAGAGCTTCTGCACAGCAAAAGAAACTACCATCAGAGTGAACAGGCAACCTACAGAATGGGAGAAGATTTTTGCAATCTATTCATCTGACAAAGGGCTAATATCCAGAACCTACAAAGAACTCAAACAAATTTACAAGAAAAAAACAAACAACCCCATCAAAAAGTGGGCAAAGGACATGAACAGACATTTCTCAAAAGAAGACATGCATACAGCCTACAGACACATGAAAAAATGCTCATCATCACTGGCCATCAGAGAAATGCAAATCAAAACCACAATGAGATACCATATAACACCACTTAGAATGGCAATCATTAAAAAGTCAGGAAGCAACAGGTGCTGGAGAGGATGTGGAGAAATAGGAACACTTTTACACTGTTGGTGGGATTGTAAACTAGTTCAACCATTATGGAAAATAGTATGGCAATTCCTCAAGGATCTAGAACTAGATGTACCATATGACCCAGCCATCCCATTACTGGGTATATACCCAAAGGATTATAAATCATGCTGCTATAAAGACACATGAACACGTATGTTCATTGTGGCACTATTCAAAATAGCAAAGACTTGGAATCAACCCAAATGTCCATCAGTGACAGACTGGATTAAGAAAATGTGGCACATATACACCATGGAATACTATGCAGCCATAAAAAAGGATGAGTTTGTGTCCTTTGTAGGGACATGGATGCAGCTGGAAACCATCATTCTCAGCAAACTATCGCAAGAACAGAAAACCAAACACTGCATGTTCTCACTCATAGGTGGGAACTGGACAATGAGATCACTTGGACTCGGGAAGGGGAACATCATACCCAGGGGTCTATCATGGGGAGGGGCGAGGGGGGAGGGATTGCATTGGGAGTTATACCTGATGTAAATGACGAGTTGATGGGTGCTGACGAGTTGATGGGTGCAGCACGCCAACATGGCACAAGTATACATATGTAACAAATCTGTACGTTATGCACATGTACCCTAGAACTTAAAGTATAATAATAAAAAAAAAAAGCTTCTTAGTACTACTGTACTTTTAAAGGAAGTAGACATACTACTTTGGTGAAAGATGAGAGAGAGAGAGAACAGTGAAAGTAGGGTGAGGGGGATTCATTTGCTATGTTTGTGCCCACACAGATATGTTATGTGTCAGTTGACAGGATATTCAATTTATAAATAATATAGGGTCAAATGAAAAATTAATACTCATATTATCTTTTTCCTTGTAGTTACTTTTTATCTCTTAATTTTCAAATGTTGAGAAAGACAACTTTTCTCAATAAGAAACCTTACTATAGCCTTTTCTATGAAGAAAAATATTCACCTATGTCTCTCTGGATATTTGTCCCATCTCTTCATCTGTATGCAAACTTTTGTTGCCCACCCCCAATCCTATTATAATTCATTTTCCAGAAATTCATTTGCTAAATCAGAAACCTCTAATATATTAGGCATAATTTCTCCTTGTGGCTAAATTTATGCTTATTCAAAATTTATACATTTAATATTTTTCCCAATTGGCTATATTTATTTAAATGCTTTTACATTTATCCTCAATGTGAATCCTATCATCTTGCTCCATGAGGCACACCTGTCTTTCCTTCATCTTTTTTTTATTAGAAAGTGTGCTTGCTCAAAATGGCCAGCCTTTTTCCGATTTATCGGTATGATGTTATGCCTTGCTGGTTTACTCCCTTTGCAGGCAGGAGTTGCCTGGCCCATTTCTATGGCACCTTCTCAGGGCCTTCAGACTCAGAACACTGACTTCTGGATACTGTGACAGTGTCTTTAGTCCTCTACTGAGAGCCGTGCCTCTAGATACTGTAAACTGTCACCCATCCATTGTAACCTACCAGCAGGTAGCAATACAGAATTAAAATAAATTAACTTCAGTCTCTATGTGCTGCAGAACATCGTCCAGAATTTGTTCCTAATTCCTTCTTTTCATAAAATTTAAAGACAGCATGACACCTGGCAGAGCAAACCATTTTGCCTTTGTCCCCACAGCTAAAAATACATCCGTCAAATGTGTGTTTAAAATTGAGAAAATGGGCTTCCTTTCAACTGGGATGGCTGACATTTTTAAGACATAATAACTAGTCCTGAAAGCTATGGGCTTCAAACATGAAATGAGAGGTTGAAATTCTTCATAAAATAACAATTTTTTATTATGGAAACTTTAGTCTGATCTCCTGTAATGCAACATATGAAAACCTAAATTTACAAAAGCAATATATTATTTTGTAATCAAAAAGACCCTCATTGTGTAAAGACCTTTACTTCAAAATTGTTTTAGAAAACAAATTCCCATGATATTAAAGATTTTCCTCTCCATAGACCACTGGCCACTCTACTTTGACCAAGAGGATAAACGATGAGGAATTTTAAACCTACTTTTATTGTTGAGCATTGGTAATTGAAAGCAATAAAAAGCAATTTCAGTGATCCAAAGCAAATTGACACAAACATTTACCTATACAAGTTATTATATTGAAGCAGAGGTCACAGATTTGTGTAAAAGCAGATAATTAATCTTTTTTTAATTTTCTTTTTCCTTTTCATTTTTTGAGACAACATTTAAAATTTCAGGGCTATCACATAAAAATCTGGATTCCTGACTTCTCCTTAGAAAAATCAGAGGATCTGGAAACTCACATTTCCACTGACAACAAGCACTGGAGTTGAATAGCTGAGTTCTCTTTTATGTATAGCATGAATACTCCGGTTCTCTAGAGATCTCTTCAAACACTATTATATGCCAGATCCAGCTAAATTCACTCATTTAAATTACCTACTTAATGTGTGTAGGCATTTATTTGATTTTGTAAATACTACCTTCCTAAATCAACTAGTTATGGTACTCGTGATTTAGCTAGTTAGGATACTCATAGAGCAAAGATCTTAATAGTTACAGGAATCTTATTTAATGACTACTTGTCATCAACTAATTTTATATTTAAACAAATAGTGGCTAGATATTGACATCTTTTGTAAAGTAAAAATAAAGAGACGAATATATTTGATTTTTGTGTAACTCAGTTGAAAACAAACTAGTCAAATAGTATTTTTCCTTATTTTACTAATTTTATATATCATGTATTAGGCTCCTGGAGCTGCCAACCCAAGGTGGTAGCTTAAAACAACAGAATTTTATTTTTTCAGAGTTCTGGAGGCTAGAAGTCTGAACTTAAGGATCCAACAGGACCACACTCTCGCAGAAAACTCCCTGGGAGAATCCTTTCTTGCCTCTTCCAGCTTCTGGGGTTCTTGCTGTTCCTTGGTTTGTGGCAGCATAACTCCAATCTCTGCCCTTGTCTTGATATTCCCTTCCCTCCACTGTGTCTGTATTTCAATGTTCTTTCTCTTATAAAGACACTAGTCATTGGATTTGTGGACTACCATAAATCCATATTATGTCATCTGGAGATCCTTGATTACATCTGCAAAAACCTTATTGCCAAATAAGGTCATATTCATAAGTATGAGAAGAAGGGGAAGGAATTAGGATTTGGACATACACTTTTTGAGAGATTCAACTCAACGCACTACACACTGATTTTTCACAGATTTCAGTAAACTGTGGCCCATTTTAAGTATTTAAGCTCCAGTCACTTAACAATTTCAATTCCCATATTTAAAAAAGTCAGTCTATAAATATGAATTTCCCTTTCATTCCAAAACTGAAATCTCTGCTAAGTTATGATCAGTTGCATCTAATAAGCCATCTCTGAGCTAGAGGACTAAACTGAAGTAGAAGAGGTCTTAAAATTTAAGCAACAAGTTTTTAATTTAGAGAAATTACCACCTTTTTCCCTTTGACCAGAGTTTTTCAAGACGAGATATGCGGCCCCGTGCAAAGGTATGCTGACAAACTAATACAACTTTGACTTTGTGAGAACCAATTGTTAAGTATTCAGGAATTTTGATAGCCCATGTTAGCTTAAAATTGGTCATAGTGGGAGTATTTACACCACCAAATTTGGCAAATGTTGCAAATCAAGGGACCTCCTCCCCAGAATCTCCTCCCCAGAGAACCAGTTGTTAAACAATTACCAACACACTACTGCCTGCACATTAGTAAGTGGTCCACAGGTGGTTTGGCGGTATCAGAGGAAAAGTGATTAATTATTCAGTTTTGCTCATCTACATTTCATCAGTGTGAAATATGAGATTATTACTGACCCCCAAATAATATTTTTTTTCTTATTATTATACTTTAAGTTCTAGAGTACATGTGCATAACGTGCAGGTTTGTTACATATGAATACTTGTGCCATGTTGGTGTGCTGCACCCATCAACTCGTCAGCACCCATCACTTGTCATTTACATCAGGAATAACTCCCAATGCAATCCCTTCCCGCTCCCCCCTCCCCATAATAGGCACCAGTGTGTGATGTTCCCCTTCCCGAGTCCAAGTGATCTCATTGTTCAGTTCCCACCTATGAGTGAGAACATGCAGTGTTTGGTTTTCTGTTCTTGCGATAGCTTGCTGAGAATGATGGTTTCCAGCTGCATCCATGTCCCTACAAAGGACACAAACTCATCCTTTTTATGGCTGCATAGTATTCCATGGTGTATATGTGCCACATTTTCTTAATCCAGTCTGTCACTGATGGACATTTGGGTTGATTCCAAGTCTTTGTTATTTTGAATAGTGCCACAATGAACATACGTGTGCATGTGTCTTTATAGCAGCATGATTTATAATCCTTTGGGTATATACCCAGTAATGGGATGGCTGGGTCATATGGTACATCTAGTTCTAGATCCTTGAGGAATTGCCATACTATTTTCCATAATGGTTGAACTAGTTTACAATCCCACCAACAGTGTAAAAGTGTTCCTATTTCTCCACATCCTCTCCAGCACCTGTTGCTTCCTGACTTTTTAATGATTGCCATTCTAAGTGGTGTTATATGGTATCTCATTGTGGTTTTGATTTGCATTTCTCTGATGGCCAGTGATGAGTGATGATGAGCATTTTTTTCATGTGTCTGTAGGCTGTATGCATGTCTTCTTTTGAGAAATGTCTGTTCATATACTTTGCCCACTTTTTGATGGGGTTGTTTTTTTCTTGTAAATTTGTTTGAGTTCTTTGTAGGTTCTGGATATTAGCCCTTTGTCAGATGAGTAGATTGCAAAAATCTTCTCCCATTCTGTAGATTGCCTGTTCACTCTGATGGTAGTTTCTTTTGCTGTGCAGAAGCTCTTTAGTTTAATTAGATCCCATTTGTCAATTTTGGCTTTTGTTGCCATTGCTTTTGGTGTTTTAGACATGAAGTCCTGGCCCATGCCTATGTCCTGAATGGTATTACCTAGGTTTTCTTCTACAGTTTTTATGGTATTAGGTCTAACATTTAAGTCTCTAACCCATCTTGAATAAATTTTCATATAAGGAGTAAGGAAAGGATCCAGTTTCAGTTTTCCATATGTTGAACCAGCCTTGCCTCCCAGGGATGAAGCCCACTTGATCATGGTGGATAAGCTTTTTGATGTGCTGCTGGATCTGGTTTGCCAGTATTTTATTGAGGAATTTTGCATCAATGTTCATCAGGGATATTGGTCTAAAATTCTCTTTTTTTGTTATGTCTCTACCAGGCTTTGGTATCAGGATGACATTGGCCTCATAAAATGAGTTAGGGAGGATTCCCTCTTTTTCTATTGATTGGAATAGTTTCAGAAGGAATGGTACCAGCTCCTCCTTATACCTCTGGTAGAATTCAGCTGTGAATCCATCTGGTCCTGGACTTTTTTTTGCTGGTAGGCTATTAATTATAGCCTCAATTTCAGGGCCTGCTATTGGTCTATTCAGGGATTCAACTTCTTCCTGGTTTAGTCTTGGAAGAGTGTAAGTGTCCAGGAAATTATCTATTTCTTCTAGATTTTCTAGTTTATCTGCGTAGAGGTGTTTATAGTATTCTCTGATGGTAGTTTGTATTTCTGTGGGGTCGGTGGTGATATCCCCTTTATCATTTTTTATTGCATCTATTTGATTCTTCTCTCTTTTCTTCTTTATTAGTCTTGCTAGCAGTCTATCAATTTTGTTGATCTTTTCAAAAAACCAGCTCCTGGATTCATTGATTTTTTGGAGGGTTTTTTGTGTCTCTACCTCCTTCAGTTTTGTTCTGATCTTAGTTATTTCTTGCCTTCTGCTAGCTTTTGAATGTGTTTGTTCTTGCTTCTCTAGTTCTTTTAATTGTGATGTTAGAGTGTCAATTTTAGATCTTTCCAGCTTTCTCTTGTAGGCATTTAGGACTATAAATTTCCCTCTACACACTGCTTTAAATGTGCCACAGAGATTCTGGTATGTTATATCTTTGTTCTCATTGGTTTCAAAGAACATCTTTATTTCTGCCTTCATTTCATTATTTACCCAGTAGTTATTCAGGAGCAGGTTGCTCAGTTTCCATGCAGTTCAGCGGTTTTGATTGAGTTTCTTAGTCCTGAGTTCTAGTTTGATTGCACTGTGGTCTGAGAGACAGTTTGTTATAATTTCTGTTCTTGTACATTTGCTGAGGAGTGCTTTACTTCCAATTATGTGGTCAATTTTGGAATAAGTGTGATATGGTGCTGAGAAGAATGTATATTCTGTTGATTTGGGGTGGAGAGTTCTATAGATGTCTATTAGGTCTGCTTGCTGCAGAGATGAGTTCAATTCCTGGATATCCTTGTTAACTTTCTGTCTCGTTGATCTGCCTAATGTTGACAGTGGGGTGTTGAAGTCTCCCATTATTATTGTTGGGAGTCTAAGTCTCTTTGTAAGTCTCTAAGGACTTGCTTTATGAATCTGGGTGCTCCTGTATTGGGTGCATATATATTTAGGATAGTTAGCTCTTCCTGTTGAATTGATCCCTTTACCATTGTGTAATGGCCTTCTTTGTCTCTTTTGATCTTTGATGGTTTAAAGTGTGTTTTATCAGAGACTAGTATTGCAACCCCTGCTTTTTTTTTGTTCTCCATTTGCTTGGTAGATCTTCCTCCATCCCTTTATTTTGAGCCTATGTATGTCTCTGTATGTGAGATGGGCCTCCTGAATACAGAAAACTGATGGGTCTTGACTTTTTATCCAGTTTGCCAGTCTGTGTCTTTTAACTGGACCATTTAGTCCATTTACATTTAAGGTTAATATTGTTATGTGTGAACTTGATCCTGTCATTATGATATTAACTGGTTATTTTGCTCATTAGTTGATGCAGTTTCTTCCTAGCATTGATGGTCTTTACATTTTGGCATGTTTTTGCAATGGCTGGTACCGGTTGTTCCTTTCCATGTTTAGTGCTTCCTTCAGAGTCTCTTGTAAGGCAGACCTGGTGGTGTCAAAATCTCTACGCATTTGCTTATCTGTAAAGGATTTTATTTCTCCTTCACTTATGAAACTTAGTTTGGCTGGATATGAATTTCTGGGTTGAAAATTCTTTTCTTTAAGAATGTTGAATATTGGCCGCCACTCTCTTCTGGCTTGTGGAGTTTCTGCCGAGAGATCTGCTGTTAGTCTGATGGGCTTCCCTTTGTGGGTAACCCGACCTTTCTCTCTGGCTGCCCTTAAGATTTTTTCCTTCATTTCAACTTTGGTGAATCTGGCAATTATGTGTCTTGGAGTTGCTCTTCTCGAGGAGTATCTTTGTGGTGTTCTCTGTATTTCCTGAATTTGAATGTTGGCCTGCCTTACTAGGTTGGAGACGTTCTCCTGGATGATATCCTGAAGAGTGTTTTCCAACTTGTTTACATCTCCCCCCTCACTTTCAGGCATCTCAATCAGACGTAGATTTGGTCTTTTCACATAATCCCATACTTCTTGCAGACTTTGTTCATTTCTTTTTCCTCTTTTTTCTTTAGACTTCTCTTCTCGCTTCATTTCATTCATTTGATCCTCAATCACTGATACTCTTTCTTCCAGTTGATCGAGTCGGTTACTGAAGCTTGTGCATTTGTCACGTATTTCTTGTGTCATAGTTTTTATTTCTGTCAGTTCATTTATGGCCTTCTCTGCATTGATTACTCTATCCATTCTTCCATTCTTTTTTCAAGACTTTTAGTTTCTTTGCACTGGGTACGTAGTTCCTCCTTTAGCTCTGAGAAGTTTGGTGGACTGAAGCCTTCTTCTCTCAACTCGTCAAAGTCATTCTCCATCCAGCTTTGATCCGTTGCTGGTGATGAGCTGCATTCCTTTGGAGGTGGAGATGTGCTCTTATTTTTTTAGTTTCCAGCTTTTCTTCCCTGCTTTTTTCCCCATCTTTGTGGTTTTATCTACCTTTGGTCTTTGATGATGGTGATGTACTGATGGGGTTTTGGTGTGGGTGTCCTTCCTGTTTGTTAGTTTTCCTTCTAACAGTCAGGACCCTCAGCTGTAGGTCTGTTGGAGATTGCTTGAGGTCCACTCCAGACCCTGTTTGCCTGGGTATCAGCAGCAGAGGCTGCAGAAGATAGAATATTGCTGAACAACGAGTGTACTTGTCTGATTCTTGCTTTGGAAGCTTCGTCTCAGGGGTGTACCATGCTGTGTGAGGTGTGGGTGTCGGTCTGCCCCTAGTGGGGGATATCTCCCAGTTAGACTACTCAGGGTTCAGGGACCCACTTGAGCAGGCGGTCTGTCCGTTCTCAGATCTCATCCTCTGTGTTGGGAGATGCACTGCTCTCTTCAAAGCTGTCAGACAGGGTCGTTTGCATCTGCAGAGGTTTCTGCTGTCTTTTTCTTGTTGTTGTTTAGCTGTGCCCTGTTCCCAGAGGTGGAGTCTACAGAGACAGGCAGGCCTCCTTGAGCTGCTGTGGGCTCCACCCAGTTCGAGCTTCCCAGCAGCTTTGTTTACCTACTTAAGCCTCAGCAATGGCAATATTTTTCTTAATTATCATTATGTCCTTAAATGATGTTCAAGAGTAACAAAGTAGCTGCAAACTTAAGGTGAATTAGTCTCAGCTAATAAATTTTCATATCATTTACATACACCTGGAATTTTAAAATTATCATAGTGTTGTAGCTACAAAAATAGATCAGTGATTCAAAATGATTTCAGAAAAGCTTAAAAGTAATTATAAAAAGAGTAACAAAAATATTTCTGTTCATTATACACATAAACAGAGTTCTGATTGAATAATGTAGTCTGACAATGAGTGTGTGACTAAAATGTTTATTTGCAAATAAAAAAACACAACTAGAAATATCTAAAAAGCAGACTTTGTTGGACAAGAGATCTAGCCACCTCTATCCCTTAGTGTGTTGTATGCTATGAGACTATGTGAAATACTAACATGAAGGTAAAGAAGTTCTCTCATCCTTTATTTTTTTCCTTTTTTGACAGGTTTATTCATCCATTTTGAGTACAACTCAATGGCTTTTAGTACCTGCAGAGTTGTGCAGCCACCAGCGGCACAATCAATTTAAACACATTCCCATTAACTCTGTACCCTTTTAGCAGTCACAACGTCTTACCCACCTAAACCCCCAATCCTAGGCAACCACTCATCTACTTTCTGTCTCCACAAACAGATCAAACCCCTTTTCACTTAGTCCAAAAGCCTCTATAAATGTTGGTCAGGCTCCTTGGCATCTATGACGCTCACAAATTCCCAGCTCTCTCATTCTTAAACAAAGCATGGTGACCTTTTTAGTAAACCAATTACATTTTACCAGGATGAGTACATATTTCCAGTATGAAACTGATTAACTTTGTTAATCAGTTTAAGGAGATGTCACTGAAATCAGAGGCGTCGTTTACTGTTGTACTCCTCATAGAGAGGTACAAGCTGAGACACTTGATAAACTAAAAAGTTAACAAATATCACATTCACAGAAACAGCAGAATGAGTCCTACATAGTATTGCTTTATCAAATGACACTATTAATTGTCATTTAGTATTAACTGCATACAAATGGAGGAGCTAATGCTACAACACGCCCATAAGAAAAGGTAAGAAAATGTGCACTGGGCTAGGCGCAGTGGCTCATGCCTGTAATCCCAGCAGTTTGGGAGGCGAGGGCAGGTGGATCACTTGAGGCCAGGAGTTTGAGACCAGCCTGGCCAACATGGTGAAAGCCCACCTCCACTAAAAACGCAAAAATTAGTTGGGAGTGGTGGCACATGCCTGTAATCCCAGCTACTCAGGAGGCTGAGGCTGGAGAATCGCTTGAACCTGGGTAACAGGTTGCAGTGAGCCAAGATCACGCAACTGCCCTCCAGCCTGGGAAATACAGTGAGACAAAAAAAAGAAAAGAAAAGAGAAAGAAAGAAAGAGAGAGGGAAAGAAAGAAAGAAAGAAGGAAAGAAAGAAAGAGAAAGAGAGAAAGAGAGAGAGAAAGAAAGAAAGAAAGAAAGAAAGAAAGAAAGAAAAAGAAAGAAAGAAAGAAAGAAAGAAAGAAAGAAAGAAAGAAAGAAAGAAAGAAAGAAAGAAAGAAAGAAAGAAAGAAAGAAAGAAGGAAAGAAAGAAAATGGGCACTGGGATCAGAACTGTTGTGTGAGCTGTGTGGCCATGTGTGTGTACAGGAAGGGGTATTGCAGGACAAATAAAGAAATTGCACCCAGATGTCAGGTGTCATAGAGCCTTATAAACAAAAGAATTCTTGGCAGTCACCAACCTGCCTCCTCATCTTGACTCAGTATTGAAGGAAATGATTCAAATTGCAAATATGGTCTAATTAATTCTATAAACATTTATTGTATATTATAGACACTACTTTGGGGATATAGCAGTTATGAAAGCAGACAAAATATTCTGCCTCATTCTCGTGTTGTATGGTGTATGGAAGGAAACAAACAATAAAACAAATAAATAAGTCAGTTAGATGCTTGATATCTGACAGCGTTGGCCCTACACAAATGACAACTTCATACACTTCAACTTAATAGTTTAGAAGATGATAAGTAGCGTGGAGATAAATAAGCAGAGCAGAGAGTGAGGAAGTCTTGGGATAGGGTGGGGATGAAGGAAAGAGCACTGGGAGGCAAGGGTGACCTTCCCTGGAATGACCTGCTCAGTGTGCTGTGTAGAAAAACTGACAGAGGGAGCAGGACTTCTTTCTCTACTGAGGAATGCTAGCTGTTCAATGAACAGGTGCTCAGAGAGGCTTTGAAAAGATAGGCAAGATAAAAACATCTCTTCACAAATTCATAGTACCAGAAAAGGTGGTTTATATCAGCTTGCTCAAGCTGTGTGTCTCAAAGACATATCCAGTATCTTGAATAGCCTGAACATACCACATCCTGATGAAAAAGGCACAAGTTTGAGATTGGGCATATCACGATTTTTTAAGTAGATCAAGCAGGGGGATAAGCAACTTGACAGCTAAGAGTTTGGCTCTTTTTCAATCCTTATCAGAGAAAGAAATTAAGCTTATTTTAAAACCAAATCCAAATTCTGCACAGAACATGTGTTATACTTCCAAAGCTGACTACTACCTAAAGAGTAGATTGGAAAAGCATTGGCCATATCTCACAAGTTGAAGCTTTCAGAGTTGATGTGAGTTAGCTTAGCATTTTTTAGAACGCTCAAAATAGACTTCAGTGGAAAACTTCATCATAATTCTGGATCCCTATGCAGTCTGAAAATCTGGAACTATATGAACCAGCCAACAAACACTCACTGCCATTTCTAAGAGCCTATAATTGTGATAAAAGAATTTCTAATTTAGTAGAAATAAATACAAAGAGATGGAACTAACTGAATATGCAATATAACCTAAGACTGCAGCCTTCCAATTGAATATAGACATCTGGGTGAAGCATTGCAAACATTACTTATTTTATAGATATAATACAGGGAGCAATATAGCACCTGGTTAAGGATTCAGCACCAGCTCTGTCATTTAACTAGCTTCATGGCCTTGAACAGTTACTTACCTTTTCCAAGCCTCGATTTTCATCTGGGAATATTCATAATAATACCAACTTCATAGCTTTAATGTGACTATCACATGGATTAATGAATAAGAAAAGCTTAGAACAGTATCTGGCATACAATAAGGACTCTGTAAGTAAAAAGTCTTTCCAGGTTGTTGCGATGACTTAGCAGATATGGAGTCATAAAAACCAGTGAGATGTACTATGCACTATGTACATGCAAAACCCTATTACAGTTGAAGACTATACACATCATTCAGTTTGGTACACTAACTCACTTTAAAACCTAATGCAATCAGTGATGCCTAAAGAAAACAAGGGGTTAAAGAAAATGTGTCATATAAAAATAAAACAAAGTATTTGAAAATAGCTTGTACTGCTATTTACATATCCTCTTTTACCCTTGGGTTCACTTTTTATTTGCTTAACAAGCAAGACCCTTTGTCATGTCCTTGAATGTTTAAAAACTCCAAACGTGTGAAGTTTAGACTATTTTATTAGGTGTTAATCTAGATATTTAAAGCTTTATGAGACTTCAAATAAGTTTTCCTTAAAGGTAGTATGGTCTGAATGTCTCCAAAAATTCATGTGTTGGAAATTAAATTTCCAATATGATGGCATTAAGAAATGGAGTTTTTACGAGATGATTAAGTCACGAGGATGGAGCCTTTCCTTCATGAATGGCAGTGACCTTAGAAAAGGGCTTGAGGGTGCAGATTTGTTCCTTCCCTCTCTTCCACCATGTGAGGATAGTGTTCATCCCTTCTGGAGGATGCAGCAACAAGGTGCCATCTTGCAAGCAGTGACCAGGCCCTCATCAGACACCAAACTTGCTGGCAGCTTGATCTTGGACTTTCCAGACTCCAGAATTATGAGAAATAAATATCTGTCATTTATAAATTACCAGTCTGTGATACTCTGTTATAACAGTATGAATGGGCTAAGACATAAAGTCATGCTAATCCATTAAAATCTGGATTTTAGTCAGACATACCTTTTAGTCACACAATTCTAGGAGGTTTTGCTTTAATTAACAAAATCTTAGGCATGGCACACAGTGAGGTGTAGGGGAAAGAATAGTAGAATAAAGCATTCTGAGCCTGAATTGTGGGTCTTGAACTTTAGGCCTCTGTAGATTTGGGGAAGTCACTGAAACCCTTGGAGTTCTCCTCTCCACATTGAGAAAACAGGTAAAATGTGAAAATATTTTGTAAATTGAAAATACTATGCAGATATTCAAGGACATGGTTAGGTTTTGTGACGCTTATATATATATTAGGGGCCCTCTGTAAGAAAAATTCAGAACTATGAATACAATATTAGATATAAAAATGTATATTAATGTAGAATGAGAAAATAAGATAAACTATAAATGTTAAGATGCTGACAAACACCACAAATACGAAATCCAGCAATGTAGTAAGATACACACACACACACACACTTTAATTATCCAAAGTCCATAGTTTATATTTGGGCTCATTCTTGGTGTTGTACATTCTATAGGTTTGGACAAATGTATAATGATACGTAGTCATAATCAGAGTAGCATACAGAGCAATTTCACTGCCGTAAAAATCCTCCAGGCTCTGCTTATTCATCCCTTCACCCTGCTGCTTTAAACCCTGGCAACCACTCATCTTTTTTATATATATATTACACTTTAAGCCCTCCCTGGATGCGTGTGCAAAATGTGCAGGTTTGCTACATACGTATACAGGTGCCATGGTGGTCTGCTGAACCCATCAACCCATCATTTACATTAGGTTTTTCTCCTAATGCTATCCCTCCCCTAGCACCCAACCCCTGACAGGCCCCAGTATGTGATGTTCCCCTCCCTCTGTCCATGTGTTTTCATTGTTCAACTCCCACTTATGAGTAAGAACATGCAATGTTTGGTTTTCTGTTCTTCTGTTAGTTTGCTGAAAATGATGGTTTCCAGCTTCATCCATGTCCCTGCAAAGGACATGAACTCATTCTTTTTTATGGCTGCATAGTATTCCATGGTGTATATGTGCCACATTTTCTTTATCCAGTCTATTGTTGATGGGCATTTGGGTTGGTTCCAAGTCTTTGCTATACTGAACAGTGCTGCAATAAACATATGTGTGCATGTGTCTTTATAGTAGAATGATTCATAATCCTTTGGGTATATGCCCAGTAACCACTCATCTTTTTACTGTCTCCCTTGTTTTGTCTTTTCCTGACACCAAATAGTTGAAATCATAGATACATATCCATTTCAGGTTGGCTCCTTTCACTTAGTAATATGCATTTAAGATTCCTCATCATTTCATAGCTTGATAGCTCATTTCTTCCTAGTGCTAAATAATAATTCATTGTCTGGATGAACCAAAGTTTTTTATCTGACATTCAGCTATTGAAGGACATCTTGGTTGCTTTTGAGTTTTTGCAATTATGAATAAAGCTGTTATAAACATCTGTGTGCAGGTTTTTATATGAAGATAAGTTTTAAACTCTTTGGATAGATGCCAAAGAGCATAATTGCTGGATCATGTGTTCCTGTTCAGTTTTGTAAGAAACTGAAGAAACTCCCAAATTATCTTCCAAAGTGGATGTGACATTTTGCACCAGTAATGAATAAGAGTCTAATTGTTGTTTTAATTTGCATTTCCCTGATAACATATGATATGGGGCATCTTTCCATATGTTTATTTGCCATATGTATATCTTCTTTGTGAGCTGTCTGTAAAAGGCTTTGACCCATTTTTAAATCCGGTTGTTTGTTTTCTTGTTGTTGAGTTTTAATAATTCTTCATATATTTTGAATAATAGTCCTTTATCAAATGTGTCTTTTGCCAATATTTTCTCCCAGTCTGTGAAATGTCTTTTAATTCTCTTGAAAATGTCTTTTGTAGAGCAGAATTTTTCATTATAATAAAGTCCATCTTATCAATTATTTCATGAACTGTGCCTTTGATGTTGTAGATAAAAAGTCATTGTAATGCCCAAGGTCATCTATATTCATCCTATATTATCCCCTATGAGTTCTATAGTTTTCTGTTTTCCATTTAGGCCTATGATCCATTTTGAGTTAATTTTGTAAAGGATGTAATATCTGTGTCTAGATTCAATTTTTTTTTTGTATGTTGATGCCTAGTTGTTCCAGTATCATTTGTTGGAAAAACTATCTTTTTCCCACTGTATTCCCTTTGCTTCTTTGTCAAAGATCACTTGATGGTATCTATGTGGGTCTATTTCAGGGCTGTCTATTCTGTTCCATTGATTTATTTGTCTATTATTTTGCCAGCACCACACTGTCTTGATTATTATGTAATAGCTTTATAGTAAGCCCTGAAGTTCGGTAGTGTTAGTCTTCTAGTTTTGTTCCTCTCCTTCAATATTTTGTTGGCTATTCTGGGTCCTTTCTCTATATATAAAGTTTAGAATCAGTTTGTTGATATCTACAACATAATTTGCTGGTATTTTGACTGAAATTGCATTAAATCTATAAATCAAGTTGAGAAGTGACATTTTGACACTATTGAGTCTTCCTGTCCATGAAAATGAAATACCTATCCATTTATTTAGTTATTTTTGATTTCTTTTTATAAGAGTTTTGTAGTTTTCCTTGTAAAAATTTTGTACATATTTTGTTAGATTAATACCTAGTATTTCATTTTAGGGAGGGTATCAGTATAAATGGTTTTCTGTTTTAATTACAAATTCCACTTGTTCATTGCTGGTATATGGGAAAGCAATTTACTTTTGTATATTAATCTTGTGTTCTGTAAATTCACTATAATTGCTTAGTACTTCCAGGATTTTTTGTGATTCTTTCAGATCTTATGCATAAACAATTGTGTCATTTGCAAACAAAGACAGATTTTACTTCCTTCTCCATTTTTATATATTTTATTTCCTTTTCTTGTTTTATTGCACTAGCCAGGGCTTCCAATATAATGTTGAAAAGAAGAGATCAGAGAGGATATCCTTGCTTTATTCCTTATCTTAATAGGAAAGCTTGCTTCTTACTATCATTATGTCAACATAGGTTTTTACGTAGCTATTATTCATTAAGTTGAGGAGGTTCTCATTTATAACTAGTTTACTGAGAGTTTTTATCATAAATGGGTGTTAAATTTTGTCAAATGCTTTTTCTGCATCTATTGATAAGATCATGTAATTTTTTTTAGCCTGTTGATGTGATTGGTTACATTAACTAATTTTCAAATGATGAACCAGCCCTGCATACCTGGGATAAATCCCACTTGATCATGGTATATAATTATTTTTATACATTGTTGGGTACAATTTGCTAATATTTTGTTGAGAGTTTTAGTAACCATATTCATGAGAGACACTGGTCTGTAGTTTTCTTTTTTATAATATCTTTATTTGCTTTGGTATTAGGGTAATGCTGCCCTCACAGAATGAATTAGAAAACAGGGACTTCTATCTTCTGAAAGAGATTGTGGAGAATTGGTATACTTTCTTCATAAATGTTTGGTAGAATTCACCAGTGAACCCATCTGGGCCTGATGCTTTCTGATTTGGAAAGTCATTAATTATTGATTTAATTTCTTTAATAGGTATAGTCTTACTCCACTTGTGTTTTTGTATGAGTTTTGGCAGATTGCTTTCAAGTAATTGGTCCATTTCATCAAATTTGTCTACCAAATTTGTTTCAGGTTATCAAATTTCTGGGCATAGTATTCCTTTATTATCTTTTTAATGTCTGCTAAATCAGTAATAATGTCCTCTCTTTCATTTCTGCCATTAGTAATTTATGTCTTCTTTTTTTCTTGGTTAATCCAGCTAGAGGCTTATTGAATTTATTGATCTTTTCAAACAGTCAGCTTTTAGTTTCATTGATTTTCTCTAGTATAATTTCCTGTTTTTAATTTCACCAGTTTCTGCTCTAATTTTTATTATTTCTTTTCTTTGGCTTATTTTGGATTTAATTTGTTCTTATTCTAGTTTCCTAAGGTGTAAACTTAGATTTTCATTCTTTTCTACTACATGCATTTACTGCTATAAATTTCCCTCTAAACACTGCTTTTGCTCTAACCCACAAATATTGATAAGCTGTATTTTCATTTTTATTTAGTTCAAAATGTTTTAAAATTTCTCTTGCAAGCTCTTTGATTCACCTGTCATTTAGAAGTGTGTTGTTTAATCTCCAAGCATTTGGGGATTTTTCAGTTAGCTTTATTATTCATTTATAGTTTAATTCCATTGTGGTCTGAAAGCAGACAGTGTATGATTTCTATTTTTAAAAGTTGTTAAGGTATTTTATGGCCCAGAATGTGGTAGTCTATCTTGATGAATGTCCCATGTGTACTTGAAATTAATGTGTATTCTTCTGTTGTTGGACAAAGTTGTCTACACATGTCAATTTTATCCAGTTGATAGTGTTATTGAGTTCAACTATGTCCTTACTGATTTTCTCCCTTCACTTTTGAAGGATAATTTCATAAGGTACAGAATTCTATGCTAGTCATTTTATTCTCTCAACACTTTAAATAGTTGACTTCACTCTGCTTACATGATTTTTGAGGAGAAGTCAGATGTAATTCTTACCTTCATTCCTTCTACCCCCCTTCTGGTTTCTCTCAGGATTTTCTTTTTATCTTTGATTTTCTATAGTTTGAAAATCCTATGCCTAGGTATAGTTTTTATTTTTTTATTTTTGGCATTCATCCTGCATGGTGTTCTCTGAGTTTCTTGAATTAGTGGTTGGTATCTGACATTAATTTGGAGAAGTTTTATAATTATTATTTTAAAGAATTCTTCTGTTCCTTTCTCTCTTTCCTCCCCTTATATTTCTATTATGCAAATATTACATTATTTGTACTTGTCCCACAGTCCTTGGATATTTGGTTCTGTTTTTTTTTTTTTCAGTCTTTTTTCCCTTTGCTCAGTTTTAGAGGATTTTACTCATATAGCCTAAAGCTCTAGATTCTTTCTTCAGGTGTGTCCAATCTACTACAACGGTTTTTTATCTCTAGCATTTCTTTTTGGTTCTTTCTTATGATTTCTATCTCTCTGCTTACATTGCATGCACCTCTCTGTTTTTGAATGCTTTCTACTTATCCATTAGAAATCTTAGAATGTTAATCATTGTGATTTTAAATTCCTGGTTTGATAATTCTAACATCCCTGCCATGTCTGCTTCTGATGCTTGCTCTGCCTATTCAAAGTATGTGTTTTGCCTTTCAGTGTTTAGTGTGCCTTATGGGCCTTTTTTTTTTTTTTTAACGGGACATGAAGTTCTTGGTAAAAGAAACTGCTTCAAATAGGACTGAGAACTAATCATAAGGCCACAAAATGCTTCATTTCTCCAATGTCAGGGGTACTCTTTGGGGGGAAAGGAAGAATTCTAAGACCTATGAGACCTTCTAATCATAGGTCTCAGTCTCTTAGTGAGCCTATGCCTCTGGACTATGGACTTCACCAGGTCCTTCAGTCCCCCTTAACCACCCCCACCAACATTAACATGGAACAGAATGCCTAGAGTGGGATTGTGTATTAGTACATTCTCACACTGCTACAAAGAACTACCAGAAATTGGGTAATTTATGAAAACAAAAACAGGTTTAATTGACTCACAGTTCCACAGGCTGTATAGGTAGCATGACTGAGAGGCCTCAGGAAACTTAGAATCATGGCAGAAGGCAAAGGGGAAGCAAGCACACTTCACATGACAGCAGGAGAGAGAGAGTGAAGGGGGAAATGCTACACACTTATAAACAAGAAGATGTCATGAGAACTCTATCACAAGACAGCACTAGGGCGATGGTTTCTAAACCATTAGAATCTGCTCACATACTCCAATCACCTCCTGCAAAGCCCGTCCTTCAACATGTGAGGATTACAATTCGACACGAGATTTGGATGGGGACACAGAGCCAAACCATATCAGCTGAAGTTGACTATTTCCCTTGTCTCCTCTGGAAGACTGCAGCTGGTTAAAATTTGGGTATTTCTCTTCCCCTAGTCAGTTAGGCTCTGTAGAAATAGTCTTTCCTGAGAGCTCGCTTTATTAAAAAGAGAAGAGTGCTGTGATGTATTTAAAAAAAATTTTTTTTCTCCCCCTGCCAGAAGCATGAGGAGATTTTTCTCTGTGATATTTACTATGAGAACCTGGCCAAATTTCTGGAGGCAAAAGCCACAAAAGTGTGGAGGCCCCTATGACTAGATCCCCCTGGAGTTTTAACTGTCGTATTTGTCCACACTGAGATTCTAGCAGCTCATCAATTGCGGTTCCATTTTTTCTACTCTAGCACTGATTCCCATGATGGTTTCTGCTCTGAGTGTCTGCTCTAGTAATCTGTGACTCCCTGTATTCCCCTGTTTATTTCTCCAATCCTGTGGGCAATGGTTGTCTTGTGTCCTCACTTCACTTATGGATCCCAGAAGATGTGATTTTTTTAGTCTGTTCAGCTTTT
Source organism: Macaca thibetana thibetana (assembly GCF_024542745.1). Taxonomy (NCBI): domain Eukaryota; kingdom Metazoa; phylum Chordata; class Mammalia; order Primates; family Cercopithecidae; genus Macaca; species Macaca thibetana. The sequence continues at coordinate 84,169,835 of NC_065579.1, forward strand.
TACTTCTTAGAATAGAGTGGTGACTTCAAACTCCTTACATATGGAACCAGAAACCAGAAATAGCATAATATTTTTCCTAATCAAATGCTTAACACACTATTATAATTGGTTTTTCCTACATTTTGGCTCGCACTTTTTAAACACCTCTTCAGGTAATAAGCGTTTTGAGGCTCCATTGCAAGATGGCCAAATAGGAATAGCTCTGGTCTGCAGCTCCCAGCGTGATAGACACAGAAGATGGGTAATTTCTGCATTTCCAACTGTGGGACCTCATTCATCTCACTGGGGCTGGTTGGACAGTGGGTGCAGTCCACAGAGGGTGAGCTGAAGCAGGGCAGGGCGTCGCCTCACCCGGGAAGCGCAAGGAGTTGAGGGATTTCGCTTTCCTGCCCAAATACTGCACTTTTCTCATGGTCTTAGCAAATGGCACATCAGGAGACTATATCCTGTGCCTGGCTCCGTGGGTCCCACACCCACAGAGCCTTGCTCACTGCTAGCACAGCTGTCTGAGATCAACCTGTGAGGTAGCAGCCCGGTGGGGGGAGGGAAATCTGCCATTGCTGAGGCTTGAGTAGGTAAACAAAGTGGTCAGGGAAGCTTGAACTGGGCGTAGCCCACCTCAGCTCAGCAAGGCCTGCTGACTCTGTAGACTCCTCCTTTTGGGATAAGGCATAGCTGAACAAAAGGCAGCAGAAACTTCTGCAGACTTAAACAACCCTGTCTGACACTTCTGCAGAGAGCAGTGGTTCTCTGAGCACAGTGTTTGAGCTCTGAGAATGGACAGACTGCCTCCTCAGGTGGGTTCCTGACTCCCAAGTAGCATAACTGGGAATCACCTCCCAGTTGGGGCCAACTGACACGTCATACAGGTGGGTGCCCCTCTGGGATGAAGCTTCCAGAGGAAGGATCAGGCAGCAATATTTACTGTTCCACAATATTTGCTGTTCTGCAGCCTCTGCTGGTGATACCCAGGCAAACAGGGTCTGGAGTAGACCTCCAGCAAACTCCAACAGACCGGCAGCTGAGGGACCTGACTGTTAGAAGGAAAACGAACAAGCAGAAAGGAATAGCATGAACATCAACAAAAAGGACATCCACACCAAAACCCCATCTGTAGGTAACCAACATCAAAGAACAAAAGTAGATAAAAACCACAAAGATGGGGAGAAACCAGAGCAGAAAAGCTGAAAATTCTAAAAAACAGGGCATCTCTTCTTCTCCAAAGGATCACAGTTCCTCGCTAGCAATGGAACAAGGCTGGATGGAGAATGACTTTGATGAGTTGACAGAAGTAGGATTCAGCAGGTCAGTAACAAACTTCTCCAAGCTAAAGGAGGATGTTCGAACCCATTGCAAGGAAGCTAAAATCCTTGAAAAAAGATTAGACGAATGGCTAACTAGAACAAACAATGTAGAGAAGACCTTAAATGACCTGAAGGAGCTGAACACCATGGCCCAAGAACTATGCGATGCATGCAAAAGCTTCAATAGCTGATTCAATCAAGTGGAAAAAAGGGTATCAGTGATTGTAGATCAAATTAATGAAATAAAGAGAGAAGAGAAGTTTAGAGAAAGAAAGAGTGAAAAGAAATGATCAAAGCCTCCAAGAAATATGGGAATATGTGAAAAGACCAAATCTACATTTGATTGGTATATGTGAAAGTGACGGGAAGAATGACACCAAGTCGGAAAACACTCTTCAGGATATTATCCAGGAGAATATCCCCAATCTAGCAAGGCAGACCAACATTCAAATTCAGGAAATACAGAAAACACCACAAAGATACCTCTTGAGAAGAGTAACGCCAAGACACATAATTGTCAGATTCACCAAAGTTGAAATGAAGGAAAAAATGTTACGGGTAGCCAGAAAGAAGGGTCGGGTTACCCACAAAGGGAAGCCCATCAGACTAACAGCAGATCTCTCGGCAGAAACTCTACAAGCCAGAAGAGAGAGGGGGCCAATATTCCACATTCTTAAAGAAAAGAATTTTCAACCCAGAAATCCATATCCAGCCAAACTAAGTTTCATAAGTGAAGGAGAAATAAAATCCTTTACAGACAAGCAAATGCTGAGAGATTTTGTCACCACCAGGCCTCCCTTACAAGAGCTCCTGAAGGAAGCATTAAACATGGAAAGGAACAACTGGTACCAGCCACTGCAAAAACATGCCAAATTGTAAAGAACATCGATGCTAGGAAGAAACTGCATCAACTAATGGACAAAATAACCAGCAAATATCATAATGACCGGATCAAATTCACACATACAATATAACTTTAAATGCAAAGGGGCAAAATGTCCCCAGTTAAAAGACACAGACTGGCAAATTGGATAAAGAGTCAAGACCCATCAGTGCGCTGTATTCAGGAGACCCATCTCATGTGCAGAGATGTGCATAGGCTCAAAATAAAGGGATGGAGAAAGAACTACCAAGCAAATGTAAAGGAAAAAAAGCAGGGGTTGCAATCCTAGTCTCTGAAAAAACAGACTTTAAACCATCAAAGATCAAAAGAGACAAAGAAGGCCATTACATAATGGTAAACGGATCAACTCAACAAGAAGAGCTAACTATCCTAAATATATATGCACCCAATACAGGAGCACCCAGATTCATAAAGCAAGTTCTTAGAGACTTACAAAGAGACTTAGACTCCCACACAAGAATAATGGGAGACTGTAACACCTCACTGTCAATATTAGACAGATCAAGGAGACAGAAGGTTGACAAGGATATCCAGGACTTGAACTCAGCTCTGCACCAAGCGGACCTAATAAGACATCTACAGAACTCTCCAACCCAAATCAACAGAATATATATTCTTCTCAGCAGCACATCACACTTACTCCAAAATTGACCACATAGTTGGAAGTAAAGCACTCCTCAGCAAATGTAAAAGAATAAGAATCACAACAAACTGTCTCTCAGACCACAGTGCAATAAAATTAGAACTCAGAATTAAGAAACTCACTCAAAACCACACAACTACATGGAAATTGAACATCCTACGCCTGAATGACTACCAGCTAAATAATGAAATGAAGGCAGAAATAAAGGAAATCAAAGAGAACAAAGACACAATGTACCAGAATCTCTGGGACACATTTAAAGCAGTGTGTAGAGGGAAATTTATAGCACTTAATGCCCAAAAGAGAAAGCAGGAAAGATCCAAAATTAACACTCTAACATCACAATTAAAAGAATTGGAGAAGCAAGAGCAAACACATTCAAAAGCTAGCAGAAGATAAGAAATAACTAAGATCAGAACAGAACTGAAGGAGATAGAGACACAAAAAAAGCCTTCAAAAAATCAATGAATCTAGAAGCTGGTTTTTTAAAAAGATCAACAAAATAGACCACTAGCAAGACTAATAAAGAAGAAAAGAGAGAAGAATCAAAAAATGCAATAAAAATGATAAAGGAGATATCACCACCGATCCCACAGAAATACAAACAACTATCAGAGAATACCATAAACACCTCTGGGCAAATAAACTAGAAAATCTAGAATAAATGAATATATTCCAGGACACATACATTCTCCCAAGACTAAATCAGGAAGAAGTTGAATCTCTGAATAGATGAATAACAGGCTCCGAAATTGAGGCAATAATTAATAGCCTACCAACCAAAAAACGTCCTGGACCAGACGGATTCACAGCCGAATTCCACCAGAGGTACAAAGAGGAGCTGGTACCATTCCTTCTGAAACTATTCCAATAAATAGAAAAAGACCGAATCCTCCCTAACTCATTTTATGAGGACAGCATCGTCCTGATACCGAAGCCTGGCAAAGACACAACAAAAAAAGAGAATTTTAGACCAATATCCCTGACGAACATTGATGCAAAAATCCTCAATAAAGTACTGGCAAACCAAATCCAGCAGCACATCAAAAAGTTTATCCATCTCGATCAAGTTGGCTCTATCCTGGGATGCAAGGCTGGTTCAACATATGCAAATCAATAAATGTAATCAATCACATAGCAGAACCGATGACAAAAACCACATGATTATCTCAATAGATGCAGAAAAGGCTTTTGACAAAATTCAACAGCTCTTCATGCTAAAAACTCTCAATAAACTAGGTATTGATGGAACTTATCTCAAAATAATAAGAGCTATTTATGACAAACCCACAGCCAATATCATACTGAATGGGCAAAAACTGGAAAAATTCCCTTTGAAAACTGGCACAAGCCTGGGATGCCCTCCCTCACCACTCCTATTCAACATAGTGTTGGAAGATCTGGCCAGGGCAATCAGGCAGGAGAAAGAAATAAAGGGTATGCAATTAGGAAAAGAGAAAGTCAAATTGTCCCTGTTTGCAGATGACATGATTGTATATTTAAAAAACCCCATCGACTCAGCCCAAAATCTCCTTAAGCTGATAAGCAACTTTGGCAAAGTCTCAGGATACAAAATCAATGTGCAAAAATCACAAGCATTCCTACACACCAATAACAGACAAACAGAGAGCCAAATCATGAGTGAACTCCCATTCACAGTCACTACAAAGAGAATAAAATACCCAGGAATCCAACTTACAAGGGATGTGAAGGACCTCTTCAAGGAGAACTACAAACCACTGCTCAATGAAATAAAAGAGGACACAAACAAATGGAAGAACATTCCATGCTCATGGATAGGAAGAATCAATATCATTAAAATGGCCATACTGCCCAATGTAATTCATAGATTCAATGCCATCCCCATCAAGCTGCCAATGACTTTCTTCACAGAATCGGAAAAAACTACTTTAAAGTTCATATGGAGCCAAAAAAGAGCTGAAATTGCCAAGACAATCCTAAATCAAAAGAACAAAGCTGGAGGCATCATGCTACCTGACTTCAAACTACACTATAAGGCTACAGTAACCAAAACAGCATGGTACTGGTACCAAAACAGATATATAGATCAACAGAACAGAACAGAGGCCTTAGAGATAACACCACACATCTACAACCATCTGATCTTTGACAAACCTGACAAAAAGAAGAAATGGGGAAAGGATTCCCTATTTAATAAATGGTGCTGGGAAAACTGGCTAGCCCTACGTAGAAAACTGAACCTGGCTCCCTTCCGTTCACCTTGTACAAAAATTAATTCAAGATGGATTAAAGACTTAAATGTTAGACCTAAAACCATAAAAACCCTAGAAGAAAACCTAGGCAATACCATTCAGGACATAGGCATGGGCAAGGACTTCATGACTAAAACACCAAAAGCAATGGCAACACAAGCCAAAATAGACAAATGGGATCTAATTAATCTAAAAAGCTTCTTCACAGCAAAAGAAACTACTATCAGAGTGAACAGGCAACCTACAGAATGGAAGAAAATTTTTGCAATCTATCCATCTGACAAAGGGCTAATATGCAGAATGTAGAAAGAACTTAAACAAATTTAGAAGAAAAAAAAAAACTAACAACCCCATCAAATAGTGGGCAAAGGATATGAACAGACAATTCTCAAAAGAAGACATTTATGCCGCCAATAGACACATGAAAAAATGCTCATCATCACTGGTCATCAGAGAAATGCAAATCAAAACCACAATGAGATACCATCTTACACCAGTTAGAATGGCGATCATTATAAAGTCAGGAAACAACAGATGCTGGAGAGGATGCGGAGAAATAGGAACACTTTTACACTGTTGGTGGGAAAGTAAACTAATTCAATCATTATGGAAGACAGTGTGGCGATTCCTCAAGGATCTAGAACTGGAAATACCATGTGACCCAGCGATCCCATTACTGGGTATATACCCAAAGGATTATAAGTCATGCAACTATAAAGACACATGCACACGTATGTTTATTGCAGAACTATTCACAATAGCAAAGACTTAGAACCAACCCAAATATCCATCAATGATAGACTGGATTAAGCAAATTTGGCACATATACACCATGGAATACTATGCAGCCATAAAAAAAGATGAGTTCATGTTGTTTGCAGGGACATGGACGAAGCTGGAAATCATCATTCTTAGCAAACTACCTCAAGGACAGAAAAGTAAACACAGCATGTTCTCACTCATAGGTGGGAACTGAACAATGAGAACACATGGACACAGAGCAGGGAACATCACACACTGGGGCCTGTCGTGGGGTGGGAGGCAGTGGGAGGGATAGCATTAGGAGAAAGACCTAATGTAAATGAGTTAATGGGGGCAGCAAACCAACGCGGCATGTGCATACTTATGTAACAAACATGCACATTGTGCACATGTACCCTAGAACCTGAAGTGTAATAAATTAAAAAATAAGTGTTTTGAAATATAATTTTTATAGAAAGTATAGAAAATAATGTAGACCTTTACCTTTCTCTAACACAATTGACTGTACTTTTTAAGTTTCATTCAGCTTCACAATTTGTTTTTGGCAATGCCCTATACATTTTTTGAATTGTTATCATGTTTGGGATAAATCTCAATCTAGTGTCTTTCCTATGTGCATGCTATAATTTCAGAGCATTTCATGTTTTTTCCTCTAGACACTAACCTAAAATATTATTTAACTTAATGACACCAATTGATAAGTTTGTCTTAGAATTATTTTATCCTCAACAATTTTGGTGGTACTCATATCAAATCATCAAGAAATTAAAAATCTTTTCTGAATGTGTTTATATAATGAATTCTTTTTTATTGTGTTATTTTATCCAAAAGTCTAATTCATTGCTTCTACTAAAAATTCATCCCTGAAATTATTCATACAATGGGATCGCAAACCATAACTTAATTGTGTAAGAATGTGATTGCAAGTCACATAAATATATTACACAAAAGTCAAACTAAATTTATTCCCAAATCAAATTCTCTTTAGTTGGATTTCAGAAATAGCCCTGGCCAACTCCAATGCTACTAATATGAGAAGTGTGATAGAGAAAACGTTGGAATAGATGGAGACAGCAGTCTTAACCAATTACTGTTAAATTCCTTGTTTTTCAAAAATTACCAAAATTTGGACCAGGTGAACATATGCTTGGCCTCCTCCCAAGATCTTAGAAGGCTCCCCACAGATAAAGTTTAAGCTTCATTAGCTTCATAGCAAATTTAACTCTGCAAATTTAACTTATCTACTGATATGGTTAGGCTTTGTGTCCTCACCCAAATCTCTGTAATTGTAATCCCCAGGAATTGTAATCTAGGAAGAGGCCTGGAGGGAGGTGATTGGATCATTGGGGCATTTCTCCCTTGCTGTTCTCATGATAATGAGTGAGTCCTGATGGTTTTATAAGCCTCTGGTATTTCCCCTGCTTGCATTTCTCTCTTGTCACCTTGTGGAAAAGGACATATTTGTGTTCTCTTTCCCCAGGACTGCAAGTTTCCTGAGGCCTCCGCAGCCATGTGGAAATCTACCCACTAGAAAAATAACTCTCTCACCTTACTACTCCTAGCAGCCTTGACAACAACTGATACATAGTAAAGTCTGGATAAATCTTTGAAAATTACATAAAATAAGCTGTACTGTGATTAACATAATCAGTAAAATTCAATTAGCCATGGGTAAAAATTACATAAAAAAGATTTTGAATGTACTAGACAAAGCAATATAGTATAATGATAGAGCATAAGCTTTGGAGCTAGGATTCTTGACTCCATTATATACAAGTTAATTGTCTCGGCCTTTTCTATGCCTTAGTTTCCTCTTCTAAAAATGAAGATCATATGCTAGTAACACTAGTAGCCCACCGTGTAGGATTGTGAGGATTAAATGTGTTAATATGTGTAAAATGCTTAAAGAGTTTTTAACACATAATAAACATCAGTGAAATGTAGCTATCTTTCTGTTTAAAATAAAAACTTCCCTTCCCCCTTTCCAAAAATGTTAGTACATTTCCAAAAAGGCAGCAGAAACAAAATAAAATTCCAAAGGTTAAAATACAATTAATACCTGGGATAATCCAAATGATCTGTAAACTAAGGATAAGAAAAATAATAAAAGCCAGGGATTAAGTCATTCTGTGAAATGAAAAATGTCATGTGAAGAAAGGTTCCTTATTCTAGGTAGAAGTAGGAAGCAAACCTGACTCTATGAACCCTGTAAGCAGGACAGTTCAGCTGAAGAACACTTTTGGGATACTTCACCAACAGAATTTCTTTAATCTGTACTGCTATTTGGCAAAAGTTACTGGAGACATATATTAGTATTTAAGTCTCAAACACTTCTCCATCTATGGAGACAAAAGTGACTGCCACGTTAACTTCTGATTAACCTCAGTTCCATAAATGCTTCCTGATTCCTACTTTATTGACTGTCCTTATTGTAAGAACATGTATTCACTATAAGTCTTGCCTTTGGATCAAAGTAACTTTGATGATATCACACAGATTATAGGCTACACTACATACAACATTCTTGCCTGTTCTGGAGGGTTACCTTTAATTGTCTCTAAAGAGCACATGTATCCTTTCTCTATGGTATACAAGTCATGGGTTTGGGGAGTAACAGTTCTGAGATCTACCTCTCTTGCTGCCACCCAAGACCATGCTTCCATTTTTAAGTTCCCCCAATAAACCAACCTTTCCAACAAACTGAATTTGTCTGCCGCATCCTTTGGTTTCTTGGCTCCTTTGGCATTTGGGGGCCACTTTACATATACAGTCCTTCATAGAACATCATCTTTCTCATCACCTTTTTATTTTACATCATAGAAAAGCATTTAAATTTGTCAAGCATTCCTAGGAGTACTCTGCTCCCCAGTCACTGGCTGAGATTTATCAAGCAGGCGCTGATAGGGTAACTGGGGAGGGTGGGTAGGAATGAAAGGAATACTTCATTTCTAATGCTGCTTGTGATTATCTGGGGCCAACTGAGGGAATGCAGAAAAATTTGGCATCCAAACCTAACGTTTCTTACCATTTTCTTTTGCAAAATAAGTATATTAAACTTTTAAAGGCATTATGTGTGATCCACTGGTAAGGATAAAGTGTTTTCAAATTTTATGCAACACTGCAGATTTTCATTGCACTAACCCAAGGGATCTTCAAAAGTTATAACACATTTGCTCCCAGAATTGTAATTCTCTGATGCAAAAAAGAAATTAAGGCAATTCCTAAGTTACCTTTTTATTATTATTTTTTCAGTCTCTTTTAAAAGCAAGCCTTTAATGTGTCTCTAAATGTTAGTGCCTCCTTCAAGATAAAAATCCCCGAGTACCACTTCAAACTTGATGCTTTCCATTAGAGTTCATAAAGAACATCTACCTTCCACTTAAATTACTATTTCAGTTAAACCTGTTAATGTAAATTATGGTACTCTTTGGAGCCATATAGATTTGCCAAGCACTATTTGGCTACAGAAAGAATATGAGCCATGAGTTAAAAGAATTTCATGATATATCGTTTTGAATTATTGATGTTACATGCCTATAATAGAAATCAATGTGCCAACTCTAGAATATTTTGTTATATTCATGGGAATACTAAGAAAATGACTTTTAAAAAATTCTTGAAGGTGGCTTTTATATGCCAAGACTAAGGAAAATTTGGTATAGGAACAAAACATGTTTCAGGTTTCTTTGGAATAACAGACATAATCACATTGATTTTTACTAGCAGAACAAAAATGAAACACATCCTTAATATAACTGCATTTTTTTTGAATTTTTAAATTGTGATAAAATATACATATGTAAAACAAAGTTTACCATTTTAACCATTTTTAAGTGTACAATTCAGTGGCATTTGTTACATTCACAGTGTTGTGCAACTGACACGACTATTTCCAGAACGTTTTCATCATTCCAAGTGGAAATTCTACAACTATAAGGCAATAACTTTTCACTGCTTCTGTTCCCCACCAGTTCCAGATGACCTCCTCTACTTTCAGTCTCTGTGAATTTTCCCATTCTAGAAATTCTATATAGATACAATCAGACAATATTTGTCTTTTGCGTCTGGCTTATTTCACTTTAGCATAATGTTTTCAACGTTCATCCATATCATAGTGGGTAAAGGAACTTCATTTATTTTTATAGTTGAATACCTCTCCATTCTATGTATATACCACATTTCGTTTATCCACGTATCTGTTGATGGACATTTGGGGTGTTCCCACCTTTTAGCTACTCTAAATAAAGCTACAGTGAACAAATATCTGTTTTACTCCCTATTTTCAATTATTTGGCATATATATATGTAAGAATAGAGTTTTGGGGGGTATACACCTAGGAGTGGAATTCATGCCAGCATTATACAAGTGTTCTAATTTTTCCACATCCTTGTAACACTTGTTATTTTCTGTATTTAAAACAAATTATTACAGTCATTCTAGTAGGTGTGAAGTGGTACCTTATAGTTATTTTGATTTGTATTTCCCTAATGACTAGTAATTTCGAGTTTTGTTTCTGTGTACTTATTGGCCACTTGTTTATCTTCCTTGGAGAAATTTCTATCCATGTCCCTTGCCCATTTTAAAATTTAATTGTCTTTTTGTTGGTGAGTTTTAGGAGTTCTTTGTATATTCTGGCATATCAAACTATTATCATGATCATATACATAATTTGCAGATATTTTCTCCCATTTGTAGGTTGTCTTTTCATTTTCTTGATAGTGAAAACTTATCTTTTTGAGAAGAGCATTTAAATTTTTCTCTTTGGGAGACAAAGGAATGCAAGAGTAATTAAAATACTAATCATGACAGTAATTGAAAATGCTATGATGGAAATTGATTTTCCTCTCAACTGATTCCTTATTCTAATGTGGACTACATTAATTAATTTTATTTCTTGTAGATATAAATGAAAGCTCATTTTAGAGGTATCTCCATAATAAATAGTTTTGCAGACTAAAAAGGATAAAATTGAAGAAAAACTGAACATTTGTTTCATTTATAGAACAATTTTCTCACCTACACCTAAGAAATCATTTGTATTACTGGATTCAGGTAATGTTGATTAGAATAGAATCTACTTTATTGGAGAAAGAAATTATGAAAGTTTAGTGGAAACAGAACACAATAAGTCTGCAAATTTAAGGGAATATGTATGGGTTTGTAATATATTATTGAAAAAGAGGAAAGATAAAGTAATTGAAGAGTATCCTAATTCTTGGGACCGCAACACTTAGATAAGCCAAGAAGACAGTTGAAATTTAACCAAATGCACCGAGCATATAACTGAGACCAAACCGTGCAATCTCAACTCCTAGTTTCCTTGCTCTGAAACTTCCTCCTCATAGTTATGGTATTATAAGAAAAGCCCCAAGCACATGCCGTGCCTGGAACTAGGGATGGAGCTAGCTTGACCTTAGGGGAACTGGGGAGGAGTTCAGGGAGAGGAAAAGGATAGAACCAAATAACAAGCTCTTGTTGGAAGAAAAAAGGAGGTTATATGGAGGCTGCATGATCAAGAGCTTCATTTTTATTTAGAAAACAAACTTCATAAAATCCCTTGGGAAGCATAGAAAAAAGAATCAACTATTAAGTAATGTAAATTACCATTTAAAAACTCATAAAACAGAGAGCTGATGAGTTAGGAAAGTCTTCATAACATTATTTGAGAATCAAAGTCTCTTCTCAGTGAAGTTCGGAAAGGTATACGTGCAACTAGACTTGACAGAATCACTGACACCTAGGGTTTTCAATCATCTCACAATGCAAGTGTACCAGAAGAGTGCTCAGAGCGATAGTATCTTAATAGCATTGTCACTTGAAAAAAGAATGTAGCAGAACCTGACAATTTGCCATGGTATTTAAAGTTGGAGAAGTAGTTTTTTTAAATGCGATTTTCTATATCAAATAAAGGAATGCTCTTTCTTAAATAATTCTTGTGTGTGAGTGTGTGCGTGTATATATAATCTGTCAAATAATGTTCCAGCTAAAGGTTGGATAAAAAATCCTAACTATCTAACATCTTATTCTTCAGGGGACCTGAGGGCAAAAGAGCAAGAAAACTCAAGAAATCAAGGTGAATATACTTAGGGTAAAAATGCTTTGCATAGTTAAGATATATACCTAATCCAAACAGGTGGGAAAAGGATCTTATCCTTACCACCAAAGTCTGAGCCCAGCTAAACCAGTCAAAATGTCTTGTTACAAAGTATGCATGTATATAGCAAGTGTGCATGTTATTTTTCATAAGAAATCCTAATACATTCCAGAGCACATGAATTTTTAAGCCTTGTTATCTGAGAGAAACAAGAGTTTTTTCACACAGTTGTGTCGTCACCAATAAAACCTAGGATAATCCTAGCAACTAAATTAAAATGCTGTTTCTGTATGTGTATGTGTGTGCATATGTGTATGTGATTTAATATCCCCCATTCTCCTTCACCTCCATGATGCTGCAGTATGTATGTAGCCCCACTGCTCATTTTGTGCTTCCTGGATTGTGTTCCAATAATGTTTTTGTCTTGAGATAACAGGAAAAGACCACATCCCTATGAGCAGGTGGTGAGTCCCTCCCTAACCCAGCTTCTTATTTTGTGAAAGGAAGAGAGGATAGTCCTGAAGCAAGAAGTTGATTTTGGGAAGACATATCTCTGGGTCTCACACTCTACTTGTCTGGACTTGAAGAAATCAATTCAAGATTAAGAACACTCCTAGATGTTGGAGAACAGTATCTCATGACACTTTGAGACAAGACTAGGTGGGAACACTCTGGTGTAGGCCAAAGGCTGAAGAGAAATCAGAAGACAGATTCATGAGTCAGGTTATCAAATTACACATTGCCAGCTCTGTCTCTTTCCTTTGTGTTTTCCCACAGTGTTTGGTAAACCTATTTTTAAATTGTCTTGGTGTAGGGAATAATGCAAACTCCAAGTGAGAAGGAGTGTTTCTCTGTTTTATTAAGTGCTGTATCCCCTGCATCTAGAACAGGACTAGGCAGTAAACAAATATTTGATGAAGAATGAATGGGTTTCTATGTCACTGGAAAATAAGGGAAAGTTCCTATAGTCATAGTTAAGCATGTAATACTTGATCCATATTTTAGGGGAAACAATGTTCCTGAGACCAGAGGGTAAGGACAGCACTACTGGTGAGAAATCTCAAGGAGAAATTCAGTGTGGGAGGAAGGAATTGTGGCTGTTACATAGAGCTATTTCCGTCCTGTGGGGATTCTTCTTCCATTGTCAGTCTAGGGGATTCTGCCTTTGATTTGTCAAGGCAGCTTTGTGTTGGGAAGCAAGGCAAGGGCAGTAATGGCCAGGTACTTAGAGCTGCATTATATAAGCATTTTCCGTGGAACAAGTTAGAAAAGTTAGAAAAATACAAGTCAAGAGAGCAGGGAAGCAGTTTAATTTTAGTCCCTGGGAGACTCAGGAGGCTTTAGATCTGTTTCTAGTCCTAATCTAGATTCTAGGGGGGAAGAAAAGAGGCACTGTGTTAGCCCCTTCTCATGTGCCTTCTCACTGAATCTCATAGCAACACTTCATTTTATTGAAGACAATTCTCATGCTGAAAGAGATCAAACAGCTGGTTTCAGGTGGTAAAGGTAAAGAAAGATTGAGCCTGGATTCAAACTTGGGTCTGTTGAATTTCAGGGTCCACTTTGCTACTCCAGACTCAATTATCTTTAGTCTGCCTAACTCCCAAATTCTACACTCAACATTTTGACCTTTTACTTTACTGATAATAGCAAAATAATTGTTTCAGCACATAAATGTGCTGTTTCTGAATTATTATTTTGTGCTTGTGTGAGGGATACGGGTGTGAACCTCTGCACTGAGAAAAATGCCTACTCATGATGAAAGATTAGGAAACAAAACCAAAAATAGATTGTTCAGAGAAGTGAATAGGTTGCTTTCAGTGTCAAGTTTAATTAGGAGTGACACCTTCATTAACAAACTGCTTCTAAAAGGTTTTTCCGTAAGTTTACTCTTGGAAAAAAATCCAGAGAGGTTTTCCATGTGTCTATAAATGCCTTTGCTAGCCTGCGGCAATATTTTCTGTGTTTATCAAAGAATAATTCTAGGTAGTGCATATATGTCCTAGGGCTATGTGCTTTTTTACATGACTTTGTTTCCGGGATGCTGCTGATTATACAAGAAAAGTCTACCACATGACTCATTAAACAGGAAGGACTTTTTATAATCTTCCTGTGGGTCTCTTTTTCACAGTTCATTTGTTTTCATCCAATCTGTTTTTTCCCCTATACCTGTCTCCTATCCTGTACTTTTACTTGCTTTAAACAGAGAAAGTATTTGGGAGACTGGATTTTTAGGATATTGAAGGATAAGGCAATAGAGTATGTAATAACGATGCTGTGTAATGAGTAATTGCTGGCTCTAGAATAAAAATTAAGTTCCAAGGAAGCTGAGTTGAAAAAGTATATTATAATTGATACAAAGAATTAATTTGACTATGGATTTCACTCTGTCTCTAATCATCAAATACCCATAGGAATAAATTTGGAGTCAGGGTTGGTGGACTATTTATTGGTGGTATTCTAGGAAATACTTTACCTATGCTAACTCATTATCCCTTACAACAGCTCTGTGAAGTAGTCACTTTTATTCCCATTTTATAGCTAAGGAAACTGAGGATTTCTAAACTGAGAGATTAAAAATAATCTTCCCAATATCACACTACTAGAATTTGGCAGAGGTAGAGTATGAACCCTGGTGAGTCAGGCTCTAAACTTATGCTTTTTATTTTCATATGGAAGGACATTTTTTAAATAAATTGCATGTTAGAATTAATCACCAACGACTATGTGTTGAACAAGGTACCTTCTAAAATTACCACATTATTTTTTCTATGTACAGCAGAAATATTTAACTAGAACTTACTTGCTAATATCTTACTCTCTCTCTTCCTTTTGTCCTTTTATGTAGTTTTACTAAGTTCTCTTCCTATTATGAAATGTATTATACAGACAGAAGTGCATATAAAATGAACATGTAAAATTAAAGAATCATAACACAATGAATAACCCCATACCCAGATTAAGAAAAAGAACATTACCAGCACCTTAGGTGTAATTTGTAAGCACCTTTGTAATCACAATCTTCTCTTTTCCCTAAAGAGGCCACACTTTCTTTGATATTACTCATTCCTTTGTGAATATTTATAGTTTTGCACCCATGTATGTATCCCTAAACAAATTGTATTGCACTTTGAGCAGACTAATCACAAAAATAAATCTGGTATTATAGGAAAAGTCAACAGGGTCACAATTAGAGCAAGGCTCCCAAGAGAAGATAAACTGAACAGAGTTTCTGGGGCATATCCTGAATTAATCTCCCCTCCAATTTTGCAGGGACTTCTGGGAAAATTAATAGGAAAGGTGGTATATTAAAGTGGAAAAAAATAGAGCTTCTTACAGTTGGTCATCCGGAAGAGCTGGAGATAAACAAGAGACAGGACAAACGGAAAAAGTGAGTTTTGTATTTTCTACTTCAAGCCCACCCTTGCATACCATCAATTCTCAGGAACATGCCTAAGAAAAACACTTTAGTTGAGCAACTCAGGTGATCAAACTTGACCCAGGTAGCAGCTTAGAAGGAAAGTAAAAATTTCATTGGCACATGGCCTGGACAAGACAAGTACAGAATGCTCACGTAGACATTTTGTCCTTGGTTTAAAGGTAGGTATAGTGGTATCAGATCACATACTTCGGTTTCTCCTCACCACGATGGAGAGAGTTTGGAGTTTGAGTTTTGCCAACTTAGGAAGGTTTGGTAAGCATCTTGAATTTTCCATGGATACCCCAGAATCTTAGGGATATAAATTAATATCCAGAATGAAAAGATTTGCACTAAGGTTACGAGGAAAACCTAAATAGATCCTCCTGAATAAAGCATAAAGCCAAATCATACATATTCAGTTAATCATTATAAGAACAAAACCCAACAACTTTCAGAGGAAGATACCAAAATTCAGTGTCTTATAACATATCATCTACAATGTATAGTATACAATAAAAACATCTAGACATGGCTGGGCGCAGTGGCTCACGCCTGTAATCCCAGCACTTTGGGAGGCCGAGGTGGGCGGATCACGAGGTCAGGAGATGGAGACCATCCTGGCTAACATGATGAAACCTCGTCTCTACTAAAAAAAAAAAAAAAAAAAAAACATTAGCCGGGCGTGGTGGCACACCTGTAATCCCAACTACTCGGGAGGCTGAGGCAGGAGAATGGCGTGAACCCGGGATGCGGAGCTTGCAGTGAGCCGAGATTGCACCACTGCACTCCAGCCTGGGGGAGAGTGAGATTCCGCCTCAAAAAAAAAAAAAAAAAGTAGTAGCTAGACATGTGATGAACTAGAAATATGTGACACATAGACCAAAGTCAGTCAGTAAAAAGAGAACTGCATAATTCATGAAGAGATTTAGAAATTGCTTAATGGAATAAAATAAAAATCCTAGAACTGAAAAATACAATATATTAAGTAAAAATGTATTGCATCAGTGAACTTGAACATTGGCCAATAGAAATTATGCAAACTGAAGTGCAAAAAGAACTAAAAGAGACTCAGTGGCACATGAGATGTTCTCAAGCCATTCAAAAATATATGAAATTAGAGTCCCAGTAAATAAAAGGAGAGTGAGAATGGGGCAGAAAAATATTTGAGAAAATATTATTGACTAAAAATATTCCAATATCTAACCAAAAACAGTAAACCACCAACCCAAGAAGTTTAACAAATCTCAAGCAAGATACTTATTCATTTAAAGAAAACTTCTATATCTTTTGCAAAATATTTTATAAAAGATGTGGACTATTTTAATATCCAATATCTTTATCATACGGGGGAATGAGAGAAACAGTTCTAAATATTTATTCTAAATAAAAGATGATTTTATATATTCATTTGTCAGATTAAGAGGATTTCCAAATCAAACAGTTTCATATTTTTAGCTCTGTCAGGAAACTTGGAGCTGGATATAGCATAGGTACTTGTAGCAATTAAGTTATTGCTATCCTATCCCTCTTCTAAAAGCTTTTCTTCTGTTTTTTTTAGTGCTCCCCTCCCATATTTCATGTATACTTTACGCTAAAGAGAACCTATAGCAGATGGGTTTTGGAGTTAACCAGACCTGAATAGGAATTTGCTCCTTAACCTTCCTCATTGTATAATTTGACCCCTCTGCATCTAAATTTCTTAATCTGTGAAATGAGGGTAATAAGAATACTCATTATCTGTGTTACAGCATTGTTGGAGAATTTAATTATAAAATGCATGCAGAACCCATACATCCCGGCATGGAATGAGATTTCAGTTAATGTAGACTATTGTTATTTAGTCACCTCAAATAATGTTTGGGACTAGCTGTCATATAAAATGCAAATTAAAAACAGTAAAGTCATCAAGTACAAAGGAAATATTTATCTAAAGATAAAGTAATATGGGAAATTTTGAAACTAATGAGAGATTACCAATCTTTGTCTCTGGAATAAATACTGGATCCACTTGTATGATGATTTGAAATTTCTGGGCAATACGAACAGTGCATTTAGTAAACACAGCATTTGCTCATGGAATAATTAATAGAATGCGAATATAAACAGGTCCTCAGACCTCTTTGGTTAAGTCCATTCATTTTACTGTCTCCAACTCACTTGTTTTGAAAATGGCTAAATCCAAAGGAGGTTGAACATCTGTAAAGTGGGAATAATAGCATCTTCCCTGCTTACCTCACAAGTTGTTATGAGGATTAAATTGTGAAATATTTGGTGGAAAATATGTGCAAATAGGAAATTAATTCTCATTATTTGTCTCTGTAGCATTTATTTTCATTAGCAAACAAAATTCTGGTATTTAT
This sequence comes from Macaca thibetana thibetana, assembly GCF_024542745.1. Taxonomy (NCBI): domain Eukaryota; kingdom Metazoa; phylum Chordata; class Mammalia; order Primates; family Cercopithecidae; genus Macaca; species Macaca thibetana. The sequence continues at coordinate 84,187,558 of NC_065579.1, forward strand.
ACTCCTAGCTAATGAGGGAGTTCTTATTTTACAAAATAAAAAAAAAATTGGTTTTATTTGTAAAGAAAAATACAAGAAAAAGATTATCACGCAGTATTTTTCCCTCTTGCTTTTTAAAAATAATATGACTTCAAAACAACTACTATTCAAAGTTTGAGTGTGAGGAACGGTACAACGTACACAGCATTTGGCCTTTTATTAGAATAGAAGTATCTTTTCTGGTGCCCAGAAAAAAATGGTAAATAATAATGGCTCCATTATAATAAAAAGACACCAAGCAGATAATGATCCCATTGTGCCAAGAGCTTTTGTTCCTCTTTCCACATGTGAATGGATCGCTTCTTGAGCCACACTTTTTTCTTCTACCTTTCCAATATCCTCTTATACCCCCATTGAACAACACTGTGTGACATAAGAGAGATGGATTCACTTACTTTCAGACATAGGCATTATTTGGGCAAGTGTTTGCCAACACGAAGATAAACCATCTTTTTCTGAGTTTGAGTTCCTATAATTTATTTATTAGATTTTAGAGGTGTCCTTCATGATTCATATCATTTCAGAGCAAAAAGCATTTTTCAAAAAAGGAAGAAATTATATTGAGAGCTTCAATGTGCCTATGGACTCCTAGTTTGATATGTCTATCTTAGATTACACTTTTGAATGCCAACCCTGTAGTACTATTTCAAATTCAACATATACAATATTAAACTCATCCCTCCCACCCATTCAAATATGCTTTTTTCCCTGTACTTCTTAATTTGGAATATTCTCACTATTATTGTTTTAGTATTTGTCTTTTTTTAAAAAATTGATGTTTTTTCTTTAAAAAATTTTTATGGATATGTAATTATACATATTTATGAGTACATGTAATATTTTGATACACGGATACAATGTGTAATTATCAAATCCTAAATAACTACTGATGGGTAGATTATCTATTACCGAGAACATTTATCATTTTTAGTGTTGGGAACATTTCAAATCTTTTGTAGCTATTTTGAAATGTGCAACATATTGTTGTTAATAGTATTCTCTTAATGAAACCATCACGATTGCCTCTAATGGATCTTCCTTTCTCCTTATCCCAGTGCATTATTCACACCCTTCCATGGCTGATCTTCCTACAATATGAATCTAAGCATGTATAACTTCCCTGTTTTGAAACCCTCAATGACTCTTTAATGTGCACAACAAGAAATCCAGTCTTCTTAGTGTGATACGCAGGACCCAGTGTCTGGTCTTCTTCCTATCAACTTTCCTAACCTCAAATCCCTGCCCATGCTCTATGCTTCAATTAGTAAATTATTAAAGTTCCCAAACAGTACATTGTTCCATGTTTCCTGCCTTTGTACATGGTTTTCCCATTGCCTAGAATGCCTTTCCCATCTCTTACATCACCCACTTCAACATTCACCTGCCAAACTCTTACTCATCCTTCCAGATCCAACTCAAGTTTTTTTTTTTTTTCATTCTAAAGCTGTCACTAATGTGCCAGAAAAGAAAACTCCCTCCTCTGAGCCACCTTAATAGTCAAACATCCTTCTATTATTGCTCTTAATACATTGAATTGTAACACGTTTTCACATGATTGTTTCCTCCCTTTAGACTCAGGGAAAGAAATGTATTATTTGTACCACTTTCTCAGTATGTAGCCAGTGCACTGAATAGAGGAAGTCTGCAAGTCAGCAAGTATTTGTTGAATAAGTGAGCAAATGGAAATTTTAAAAACTGCCTTGCAATTAGTAGGCCGACCTGGTGACTCAGGCCTGTAATCCCAGCACTTTGGGAGGCTGAGACAGGCAGATCACAAGGTCAGGAGTTCAAGACCAGCCTGACCAACATGGTGAAACCCCGTCTCTACTAAAAATATAAAAAATTAGCCAGGCATAGTGGCACGCACCTGTAATCCCAGCTACTCGGGAGCCTGAGGCAGGAGAATCGCTTGAACCTGGAAGGCGGAGGTTGCAGTGAGCTGAGATCGCACCATTGCACTCCAGCCTGGGTGACAGAGCAAGACACTGTCTCAAAAAAAAAAAAGCCTTACATTAGTTTAACATTTTTATATACATGTTTCCTATAATTCTCACCAGAACCCTGGCATGTCAGTAGCCATGATCATTGTTATGGAACAGTTGAAGAAAAGACTGACACTACTAATACATCCATGTAAAAGCAGTTATCTTAAAACCAAAGATCTAAAGGTCCAGTGAATGGGTACCCAAATTGTGGCTGACATGGCTCATCGAGTAATTTACTATGCTAAAGTAGCTGTTGTTTACCTCAGGTTTGACTTTACAAGGAAATCTGTGTATGTGCTGCAGAAAGATACATATTTTTTCTCAATTATTGAGCGATTACTAGCAGCCTGAGGTAAGGTTTCCTCCAATTCCCAGAATTTAGATCCTGCTTTATTGACATTGTTTATTCACTATTCAGTTTCCCCAACTGTCTGTGACCGTTTGAGGATAAGTATTAATATTATGCCATTTTCATGTTTGTTTCCCCAACACTAAATGCTTGGTATTTAGTAGGCTCTAATAAAATGTTTCTAGAAAAAAAGAAAAGAGGAGAAGGAGGAAGGCGGGAAGGTAAAAAAGAAAAAGGAAGAGAAGGAAAAGAAGAGAAAGAAAGCAGTCACATCTGCTTGCAAAAGTAAGCAATATAAAAATTATTCCCATTTTTTCCGACAAGGAAACAAAAGAAGAAAAGAAGCACCCAGACCACCCATGAACTGGTTCACTGGTAAAACTGAGACCAGCACTCGGTTATCCAGTCTCGGAGTGTGCAGAGCACAGATTCCAGCATCTGGGAAAGAGCAGGCACTCACACGCTGATATTTCCCTTCTTTTGTCCCAGGGAGCCTCTCTGCCTTCTCATAAGGAATTGTGTAGAGCGGTATTTTTCTAATTATTCACTTAGTAAAACGGAACTCCTTAAGTATACTCAGGGAAACTAACAAAAGAAATGCCTTAATCACAGTATCCTTTAACAAATTCTTTCTGGTTTTCTTGTTCTTCCTCCATTACAAAATTCCATCCTTGACTGATAATACAGAGGACAGAAAAGTCCTAAAATTAATAAGCTGAAAATTGTGGGAATTCTGTGGAATATATTTCAATTTGTAGGAAATGAAAGCTAAGTTACCTCTTTCTCTGGCTGTTAATCTTTTGAACAATTAAGAACTTTCATATTTAAATTATGGAGAATATCGAAATTATGTTTCAACTATACTTAGAGACCACATTTTCTTCTCAGACACATTTGCCCACAACTTTCACATCCCATTTTACCTCCTAGAAACATGCCCCTTCTCTGGGTTCCCATAGAACCCTCTAACAACACATTTACTACAATGTAATAATCTCTTAAACTATTGATTTCTTCCACTCGTTTTTTAGTCCCTTGAGAGCAGGAACATATAGAGCACTATAAAATATTTTTTTGCATCAGTGTGTGTCATATGTGAATATTAAACTATTTAATTTTTGTGATAAAATTACTTTCTTACTATATAACATCTTCTCTAAGATCCTAATTTCCTTCTGGACTGTAGCTCTCTTATATCATAGTTCAACAGACTATATGAATGCATGAGGAACACAAATTCAAGACTGAGTTGGATGATTCCAACCATGTCATTCCACTTTGGAACCTACAACACCTGGTGTCTAAGGTTTGGCCAAATAAGAATTCTGTACTTTAAAAGGCTTCGTGGAACTAAGTGATCAGAAATCAACTACCAGCCACAGTGATTAGCTAAGGGAAGAGCCTAAGGCCTAAGGCCTCAGTTAGTGCAAACAGAAAATCATGGGAGTTTTATTGGAACAACTGCTGAAAGAGAAGTTCTCTTCCTGCAGATGTTGCTGAGGTTGGCACATATGTCTGAAACTTCCAGCCATTACTGAAGCAGGGAGGGATCTGCCTAACAATAGAGCCAACAGTGAGTAAGAGAGAGAGTAATAATGAAATTGCCTGAACCTTGCATACAGCCAAACATGATTTCTCAGTTACAGAAGCCAACACATTCTCCTTGTTGCTTAAGCTGATTAAGTTTTTATACCTGTCATCTGAAGAGAAATGACTAACAAAGGTATGGCTTTTTCAAGATCTATGAAATGAATTGAATAGTATTAAATTCCCCCAGCCAAAATCTCTTGTCAGTTACTAAATATTGTTTTACCCTGTTTTTCTTGACTATATTCCATTTATTTTAAGTCTGCAAACCCATTATTTCACATCTACCATTCATGACCTCAACTCTAAAATAATCATCCTGACCAACTAGAAATAACCTTTCCTTTCCCTAAACTCTTTTTTTTTTTTTTTTTTTTTTTTGATATGGAGTCTCGCTCTGTTGCCCAGGCTGGAGTGCAGTGGTGCGATCTCGGCTCACTGCAAGCTCCGCCTCCCAGATTCACACCATTCTCCTGCCTCAGCCTCCCCAGTAGCGGGGACTACAGGCGCCCGCCACCATGCCCGGCTTGTTTTTTGTATTTTTTAGTAGAGACGGGGTTTCACTGTGTTATCCAGGATGGTCTCGATCTCCTGACCTCGTGATCTGCCTGCCTTGGCCTCCCAAAGTGCTGGGATTACAGGCGTGAGCCACCACGCCCGGCCCTCTAAACTCTTGAAAAACTTTATTTGTAAGAAAACATTAAGATACTTTCAACTTTCTAAGTAATTACATAGCTGTCTTATGTAGACCAACTTACTATAACTCAGCCAACTTTTTAAAATACTGCTTTAAACCCTAAGATTTATTTTGCTTTATTAATTAATGAATTAATTTCTAGAGAGGATCTTGATGTTTCGCCCAAGTTGAATTTGAACTCCTGGGCTCGAGCAAGTCTCTTGCCTCAGCCTTCTGAGAATCTGAGACTATAAGTGCAGGCCACCATATCCACTTGAATTTTCCCCTGAATGACAAATAGATGAAACATTAGACTGTTTATTTATTTCAATTATTTTGTACTGGAATTACCAAATCAAAATTTTAAAATCAGTATTTCAACGTCATCATTGTATTAGTATTGTAATTATTCATTCTCCTATTTAATAATTTTAGTTTTACTTGTGACTTAAATGTAATTTCATTGTCTATATATGAGTTTCTTTGACTTTATGTGCTTATGAATACTTTGTGATTTCCCAAAACACCCCTGGGAAATAAGTAACAAACAATTGCATAGTTTCATCTAGCTTTTGTGCAGTTCCTATTTTGAAGAACTTGGGTGGATTATTTTACTCTTTTGGTTGTAACTATATTAGAGCTAGATTATCTGAAAAGTAAATCTTACAGTGAAAATCCCTTAATGCCTATATTATTTATATAATTTGCTTCATTATATCAATCCAGACTCATTTCCAGCAACTCCCTGCCTCAAACCTTACACTTAAAAAACACTAAACCACTTGCATTTCCTAGAACATAATGTTGTTATGCTTTTTTTGCCTTTGGACATATTCTCCCTTCTATTTGAAATGACTTTCTATTTTTTGTCAACCAGGGAAATTCTTATATATCTTTCAAGCCTACATTGAGCTATTATTTTCTCAATGAAACCTCCCAGGCACCCCCTTACTTTCCAAAACAAAAATGATCATTCCTTCCTCTCTGATAGCACTGAACCTATGTCTCATTATTAAACTTGTCCTTGCTGAATTATTTATTTGACTGTCTCTTCAACTAAAACATAAGTTCTTTTAAAGTAAGGGGACCAGATCCCATGGATTATTGCATATCCAGAGGCTAGAATGTACTTGGTAATGTAGTAAATAATTTATATTTGATGAATGAATACATGAATGCATGTAGATAGCAAAAGTGATTTATGTATGTTTGATTAATTTAACAATCATTTCATTTTAATAAAATGTCTTTTATATTAATCAATGTCCTAATTATATTGTTATAGAAAATTTTTAAACACAAAAATGAGATCTCTGCACAAACTTTAAGTAAATTTGGGGTTTCTATGGCAGAGTTTGAACTAAAATTCATTAGCTAAGTTTCTAATTGAGCATGATGTTCTTCTTGTTGAAAAATTTAAATGATATGTTAATAGGTACTATCAGTGGCATAGCAGTATAAAAAGGTCAAGTATTATTTCCCAAAACAACTAACACATAAGACATATTGGCCAGACATAGTGGCTCACGTCTGTAATCCCAGCACTTTGGAAGGCCAAGATGGGTAGATTACCCGAGGTCAGGAGTTCAAGACCAGCCTGTCCAACATGACGAAACTGTGTCTCTATTAAAAATACAATAATTAGCTGGGCATGGTGGTACACACCTGTAATCCCAGCTAGTCGGGAGGCTGAGGCAGGAGAATAACTTGAACCTGGGAGGCGGAGGCTGCAGTGAGCTGAGATTGCGCCACTGCACTCCAGCCTGAACAACAGAGTGAGACTCCATCTCAAAGAAAACAATAACAAAACAAACAAACAAAAACAACCATCCATAGCCAACACTTACCCTCTATGCCAGGCTAATTTTTAGGAGAGATGGGGTTTCACCATGTTGGCCAGGATGGTCTCAAACTCCTGACCTCAGATGATCCACCTGTCTCGGCCTCCCAAAGTGCTGGGATTGTAGGGGTAAGCCACCGCGCCTGGCCCGGAAACATTCAGATCGCCCTTATTATTGAGTACACACAACTAGTAGCTTTCTTGTGGCACTCACTTGTCATTTCAGAAAATGTCAACATATTTAGAACATTTATCATTTTGTAAAAGAAAACTTGGAAACATTTTTCACAATTAAAAAAACAAACTTTGCCACACCTGTGAACTTCTTGAGATACAAAATATTTTCAGTCATTTCCTGTCTCATAGTAAAGTATCATTAAATGGTACAATTTAAGGAGCAATAGAAAATTTGAAGAGGCAACTAAATATTAAAGAAATTATAATAGTAGACAATTTCTTCCTCACCTCATCCCTGTAATTAACTTATTATTAAATTCCGTTGACCTAATTGGCTGTCCACCTGGAAAAAAGCAAAACTAAATTTCTAATTCCTTTTGATATTTAAATACATGAAGTAAAACAATACAAATATTAGAATAAGAATTAGAAGACTGCATAAATTAGAGATGGAAAGAAATTTGGGATAAAAATAAGAAATATAAAAATCCATAAAGGACTAGATAAATATAACTCATTACATAAAAATATCAAATGCTTTCAGGGTAAAGATATTATAATCAATAAAAGAGGATAAGCAGGAAATAGAAGAAAATTGTTTCATATCTAAGAGCCAAAAGGGTAATACAAAAGAGCCTCTAAAAATTATTGTCTTTAAAAAACAAATCAATGGGAAAATGGACAAAGGATATAAGCATCTAATTCAAAAAGAAAATTCAAGTGCCCAGTAAACTTAAGATGTTTAACACGTTGCTACACAATCTGATCATTAAAAATAAAAATACGCATTTCTTCTGCTATTTAACTTTTGATAATCCCTTCTACATAAATAACAATAGTACATGTATAGACTGCATTGTTAATTGAAGCATTGTGAATAGTGAGAAAAAAACAACTGGACACAGCGTGACTGTTTAGGAACAGGGGATTGGTTAAATAATGGTAGTAGAACCATACTATGACATGTTATTTAGTTATTAAAAAAACAAGTTAGATTTCTATCTATTGATTGGAGGAATATTCACAATGTACTATGAAGTAAGAAAAGTAAATTTCAAGATTTGTATAATATGATTCCATTAACAACAAACAAAGCAAATTTTTAAACCTATTCTATATGAGCATAGAGAAAAGTAGGAGGAGTACATATCAGGCTATAAACATTGGTTACTACATAGGAATAAAAAGAGGGTTGATGAAGGTGAGAGTCAGAAGCTGTATGTACGTAAAGATTACTATTTTTTAACTTTTATATGTTAAATTGTTCCACTGTTTGAAATTAGTGCTATTACTTTTGTGATTAAGAAAAATAATCAAATGAAAAGATGTCATGGGTCTGTATAAGCCATTCCAAATAAACATGGGTTAGAAAGGAACTTACAAATTTTGTAGAACAATCCAAAAACTTGCAATCCAATGAACAATCCAGAATACAAACAATTTTCTGTTAAAAGTATCTGGGCTTAGGTTAATTTTTATTTCCAACAAAGGTTGGGACCAAAGTAAAGTTGGTTTGTTGTCAGTGAATACCACCGGGCTTTAGTTGAATCTACAAATAAATGGAGTATATTAATATATCCTTTCTCTGATATTCTAGGCTGATATTCTATTCTGATATTCTTCAAGGTTTCCATAAAAATTTAATTCAGCAAATATGCAGTCAACATGTATTATATGATTGCAGTGTGCTAGGTAATAGTCATGTTCATATGGATAAGATTTGACATTTACCCTCAAGAAACTCAGTCCACCAGAGGGAAAAGTAGGCACTTAACTCCACACATTGCAATTACGAATTATACAGGAAGGCACAGAAACATAATTATGAAAAAGGTAGGTTTCTGAAAGATGTGAACTGGCTGTCAAGGATTAGCAGGAGTTTATGAGGCAAATTAATATTTCAGGCTGAAGGGCCAGAACGTACAGAGAAAACAGAAGAGAATTTTCCATGTGTGTCTGCAGAAAGATGAGTAGCTCAGTGTAATTACAATACAGGATACGTGGAAAGTACAAAAATATGAAGCTGGAAAGCTGGTTCAATAGGACTGCTTGTGCCAAGGAATTTGCATTATAGCCTACAAGTGAGTGGTTCTCAAACTTCTGTGAACACATAACATCTTGGGAATACTTATTACAACTCAGATTCCTGGAACCCAGCCCCATGAGACCCAGAAATCTGCATTTTAATATCAGGTGATATTGGGGAAAATGCTATAAACCCAGTGAAATCATTAAGATTTTAAGTTAGAGTTGATTATCATACTTGTTTTAGGTGACTAACTCTGATGCCAGTGTGGAGAGTGGATGAGAGTTGGAGTCTGGGGGCTGGGAGACTGAGTTAGCATATTCAGATGCTATTACCAAAGAACAGTTGAAAGATGATGAAAACATAAATTAGGGCACCAGCAGAAATAGAGATAGACACTTGGGGCTAGGCAAGTTTTGAAAGACATTGGAAGTTGAATGAGCAAGATTGTTGACCAACTGAAAATTGGTGAGAGGCAGGGTGGAGAGAAAAAGAATGAGAAACAAAACCAAGAAAACCTCAAAGATTCCACATTCCTGGGACAAGATGTTGTTCTGAGGTTCTGTAGTGAGTAACCACCCAAACAGGAATAAAAAGCATTAATAAATCAATGACAACTATCTTCAGTGCTTCAGTGAATATACTTCTGAAAGCCAGCCAGCCTGACCTGAAGAAGTATGCCTCTACGCGGGCTGCAACCACTGCCACTCCTGAAAGTCTTTCAAACTCTGAAATCTATGCCTCCTCAAAAGTCTGTCAGTTTCTCCCCATGCCTTTTCCAAATGTTGGCTTTGCTAAGGGAAACTTCCCTGCTACCATCATTCTCCCTGATTTAAGAAAGTAACAAATTCATTTATTGCTTTAGTTATTGTATGATGATCTTGTCCTTCGACAGGAAGAAGGCAATGTAGAAAAAAAAACAAAGGAAACTAACACGTGTTTAGTGATGGCTACATGTTAGACATTTTGCCAGATGCTTTCATTTTAATCTTCATTTACTTATTTTCTAAAACTCTTTGAAGCATTATTTTACTATTTTGCAGGTGAGGAAATGGAGGCTTGAGAAAAGAAACTCATACAAAATCATAAAACTAATCTGATTTTGATCCAGAATTTGATCCCAGAACTTCTGACTCCAAGTCTTGTGTTTTTCCTAGATTTTAGTTTAATGAACATTAACTAAGATAGTAAGTCAGGAAGAAAATCAGATTTCAGGAGATAGATCATGAGTTTTATGATAGACAGGTTAAAGTTGGAGACTGCTAAAGAATATTGAAGAGGAAATGGGCAATAAACAGTTGGAAATATAGATGAAACTCACTAGAGAAGCTGCAGCAAGAATTCTATGTTTAGGATAAATTACATCCTATGCCAAAGCAAGATTAAATGATAGACACTTAGGTGCTATCGGAGGAGAAATAATGAGAGAAATGGCAGGGGAAAAAAATCACTATTTAAGGAGAGCACAAAAAATATATATACTTACATAAGAAGCAAGACAAAGAAAGTTTTAGTACTGGAGGATGTGATTGACAGTGTTGAATGTTGCAGGAAAGTAAAACAAGATGAGATATTTATGCAGTTACTGGATCCAATAATAGCTACATCTTTGATTTCAATCAGAGTAGTTTCATTCAAGTGACAGGAATATAGACCAATGAACTGAAGAGCAAATGAGTGGGAAAAGGGAAGGGACAGTAAGTTTAGATGACTTTTCGGCTCCCAGTAGTGAAGGGGAAATTGTTAAAGCAGAAAGTGGCTGAAGGGAAAAACAGAATTGAGATGTCTTTTGTTGTTGTTGTTAGGATAGGAAAATCTTTAGCATATTTGTAAGCAAAAGGGAGGGAATCAGTGAAAAATATGATTTAGAATTAGGTGAGGAAAACAGGGAGGGATTAAGCTTTTGTGTGAACACATTTTCCTCTAAGGCATGAAGATAAAAGGGGAAGGTGGGTGAAGTGATGGATAGGTTTTTCAGCAGAGAAAAAAATTAAGGGATTGTCTTACTGTTAATAAAGACAATTACCTATACATAAACTTTCTTTAATTTTATTTAATCATAATAGTTTTTCTCAAGGCAATATATATTTTGAGTTTTAAAATAAGTCATATTTGTGTCAGTATATTAGAATGGTAAATCATTTCAGAAAAACTAGAAAGCATGGAGAATGGTAAATAGGATTAAGACAATAGGCATTTGAGACCATATATATGCATATATATGTGTGTATATGTATATATGTGTATATGTGTGTGTGTGTGTGTGTGTATATATATGGAGATTATATATATATGGAGATAAGTTTTGTGTACAGGGGTCAAGAACTTGTGAATACAATGATAATAATTATTCCAACATTCATTATAATTTTGGACCAATTCCTTAATTTCTCCACCCCTGGGAGTTTACAGCCTAATTATTAGCTTTCTCAACTATAAAATTATGGGGCATGTCAAGTATTATACAGCTAATAGTTGAATGGTAATATTTGCCTATCTGCTTCAAGAATACAATGAAAGAATTAATTATTCAGAGTTTGTGGACACATACAGTGATGAATCTAAAAGGAGCAAAGGGGGAGAAATTTATAAAGAAAAATTCTTTATCTGAATATATTAATGGTTTTTGAATATATATTGCTTCCACTAAATCCATTTACTCTTTTACATTTCTTCACTTTATTTTATTCAGGAGTCTGTGCCTTATAATAAAAGGGGAGAGGGGTTTTGTTAAAATTTTCTTTGCAATTTACTTTTCCCAATTTCATTGCAGTTATTTAAAAAGATCCACTGACAACAGAGGTTCAGTGTTAAGAGATTCATTAATTCAACTTTTCAGACAAAAGCAACATTTTTCATAAATGGCCTAGAGCCATTAATAAGTAATAACCACTACTTTCTAGAAGAAATCAGAAATGTAAAAGTGATTTTCAGGTAAACTGGTTTAAAGCTAATTAGATCTCCTGAATAGTCCCCAAATTGTGAGTGAGCACAAAGAATTTCATTTAAATTAAAATTCTTTGTAAAAGTCAGTTTAAGAGAAAACTAGAAACAGAAGGAAAGTCTCATTGGATTCATATATAGTTTACTACAGTTGTGAAATATATTCACTTATTATATAATTTGCCTTGGTTTTATAACATTTTGTATGTTATTTGTAATATTAGTTTAAACAGTATAAAGAGACATCTCCTAAGGGGTAATATTTTTTAAAAGGCTGACTCTGGAATTTCAGGGAGAAATAACTATTTGGTGCAATTCTACTGAATTGGCAGTAGTTGTGTTTTCATCTGATACACTTAGTTTAAAATATCATATGACGGTCAGCCAAGTGTTCAAAAGATTAAATCCTTGTGACAGACAATGTACTCATCTGTGCTTCTAAGCAATAATTTTAGCTATAAAATCGAAGCCAAGAATTCAATAATTAAGATGTAACATTCCCTTTTTTTTTTTTTTTTTGACAGGTTCTCACTCTGTGACCCAGGCTAGAGTGCAGTGGTGCCCTTACAGCTCACTGCAGCCCTGATCCCCTCCAACTGGGCCTCAGATGATATTCCCATATTAGCCTACTGAGTAGCTGAGACTACAGGCACATGCCACCATGCCTGGCTAATTTTTGTATTTTGTAGAGACGGGGTTTCCTCATGTTGCCCATGTTGGTCTTGAACTCCTGGACTCAAGCTATCTGCCTGCCTCGGCCTCACAAAGTGTTGGGATTATAGGCCTGAGCCACCATGCCTGGTCTAACATTGCCATTTTGAAGAAAAAAATATTTTCTCTCTTAAAGCAGAAAAGTTCAATAAAAAACATTAAGGAAAGATATATAATTTCATTATCAGTGGGTGTTTGTGATGCTCATGTAAGAGATCATTTACCGGGTTGAGGCAAATAGTTCAGTGACTAAATATTAATTGAGCGCTCAAAATATAGCAAACACTATTAGGGATAGAGATTGTGAGGTCTGGTTGCCAATTACAGCCAACCCCTTGGGAGGCACCAGGAGATCATTAATATAGTTTGTTCATTACAATGAATATCATCTAACTCTTTTTTTAACTTTTAAGTTCAAGGGTACAAGTGCAGGTTTGTGACATAGGTAAGCTCATGTCATGGGGTTTTGTTGTACAGATTATTTCAACACCCCAGTGCTAAACCTAGTACCCACTAGTTATTTTTCCTGATCCTTTCCTTTCTCCCACCCTCCACCTTTTGATAGGCACCAGTGTGTGCTGTTCCCCTCTATGTGTGCATGTGTTCTCATCATTTAGCTCCCACTTATAACTGAGAACATGCGGTATTTGGCTTTCTGTTCCTGCATTAGTCTGCTAAGGATAATGGTCTTCAGCTCCATCCATTCTAACTTTTTTAAAACAATTCCTAAAGAAGTTGTTTAACTTGGGACTTTAGAAGAATAGCAAAAATAAATTAATTGAGAAAAATAAAATATGACAGTGTAAACACAATTATAAATTAAATTTAAAATATCAATGAGTTATTACTAAATGTGAATTTACATTTATCCATTTCTTAATTCACTGTCCTTCATTCATTTCTAGGGCATTGATAAAGCCCCAGTCACAGGAAGTTATTGTCATTTCTCTATCCAGGTTTGGGTCCTGATCCTGCAACTAGTTCTATTATTCTTAACTTCAAATGCTTCTTATTCCAAATTTGAGGATACTCAACAAGTTCTTTCTGAACAGCCAACATGTTCCAGACACTGTTCTGTCCTCAGACTCAAATTGCACTGTGGTTCCTGAGTTTCTTGATCTACAATATTGTTCATGCCAGACTCATCAATTTTTTCTGTGCCATATTTTGAAATAACAGTTGTAGAAAACACTTTCTCTCTCTGCCAATATTCTAGGTTATGGTGATAGATATAAAAGTGGGGATTTCATTTCTTTGTATGTCTATCTTATTTGTAAGAACATAGCAACAGCTGTTAATTTTTGTTATATTAATATTTCCCACTCCTCGCTCCACCTTGACCTAGTGCCCAATATTTTAGTCCAGCCCTTGTGCTTCCCTCTCTCCTTTACCTCTCCTCCATCCCCTCTATCCCACTCCCCATGGATATATCCCACTCCATACATCCACTACCATAGACAGATTCCTGCCAGATGGATCCAGTGGCTCTAGGCCCGGTCCTGTCACCCTCCCTCAGGAAAGAGCAAAGAGCTTTAGAGCTGCAGTTTAATCAAGTTCTTATGCAAGGAGACAGCGTTATTCTCTCATGACTATTATGTATAGGTTCCACTTAACAGCTTTAAAAATACTACATCAATGCAACTTTATCTTAGGATGGCAATCACCTCCAACTTTCACCTTAAAATCACAACTTTTATAATGGCCTGAAGCCCATGGCACTAAATGGAAAGCTATGAAGAGCCAAGGAAGATAAAATCTGCAAATTTAGCACATAAAATGGATTACTATGAAGCTGTGCCAAATGTCTATGCAATATGTGTTACAAATTAGAAAGGAGCCTTTTCCAATAAACTCATTTTGAGTAGGTTGGGAATAACTAAGAAATAATAAGGAAAGGAATATGTGACTTGAAATAAAGGTTCAATTCAGAGTAGTTTGGAGGTTATTTTTTGTCTTCTTCTTTTAAAAAACATATTTAAACCTAGAGTAGCAAACTCTGACATGAACTAATCACTGCCTGCAATGATTCAGCTGTCCAAAAAAGAGAGCATCATTTATTCTTTTGTTCAAAAGATATTTATTGAACATTTTGTTCACCTGTGTTGGGCTGTAGAAACACAGTAATGAAGCAGATGCAGACTCTGCCCCTGAACTGTGTTCACCTTTTATGAGTGTGAGAGTAAGGGAAGCATGGAATGCTAGAAGAATCACCGGGACAAGCATTCAATCCAGCGTTGGAGCTTTACCTGGTGTTTCCCAGAGGAGACAATATCTAAGCTAAATCTTGAACGATGAGAAGGAAACACGTCAGTCCTATTTTTAGATCTTTGCAATTCTACAATCTTAACAGCATTTCCCAGATATTTTAATATGGAAATAAAAAGGTAAACAAAACAGTTCTTTTCTTTTCATCATCATCACCCTGATCAGTCAGCCCTAGCCACTTTCTTTTTCTTCATCCAAAAATAGGAGCAAGAAAGAAACAAAGATAAATTAGAGGAGAAGTTTGGGAGTTTCTTGAATAGCTTTCTGGAGCAGATTATACCTACCTATAGAGGAACTTTGTACTAAACACACACCCACACACACACACACACACCCCTGATTAATAGTCAAATGCCCAGAAACTTACAAAGCTAATCTAAAGAGGAGGAATTGAAAATTAAAATTGACCACTTGTGTCTATGAGAGAATTATGTAAATGAATCATTGATCTCACAAATACAGGCTGTGATAGTTAATTTTATGTGTCAGCCTGACTGGATGCCCAGACATCTGGTTAAACATTATTCTGGGTGTGTATATGAGGGTGGTTTTTGATGAGATTAACATTTGCATTGGTAGACTGAGTAAAGCAGATTGCCCTTGCTAATGTGGGTGGCCCTCATCCAATCTGTTGAAGGTTTGAACAGAACAAAAGGCTCAGAAAGGGAGAATTCACTCGCTGCCTCACTGTCTTCAAGCTGGGACACAATGCAATCTGAGTCTTCTCCTGCTTTCAGACATGGACTTGGGCTGCTTGGACTGGAACTTATACCAACAGCTCTGCTGGTTCTGAGAATATCAGACTTTGACTTGGACTAAAACTATACTGTTGGCTCTCCTGGGTCTCCAACTTATCTACTGCATATCCTAGTACCCCTCACCTTCTATAATAAGAAATCTCTCTCTCTCTTTCTCTTTCTCTCTATCTATACATCTACAGATAGAGATATTTATCTATATCGATGTAGATAGATTGAGATATAGATATCAATCCATATCTATCTAGATAGATCTATACCTATATCTATTTATCCACCCAGAATACATTCCAAGACCCTCAGTGAAGGCCTGAAACCATGGATAGTACCAAACCCTACATATGTTTTTCTCTATGTGTTCATACGATACAGTGTAGATATGCTAGATAAAGGAATGATTCGCATCCTGGGTGGGACAGAGCAGGACAGTGAAAGATTTCATCACACTACTTAGAATGGCACACAGTTTAAAGATTATGAATTACTTATTTCTGGAAATTTTTTTTTTAATATTTTCAGACCACAATTGACCTCTGGTGACTGAAACTATGCGTAACTGAAACTGTGGAAAGTGAAACTGTGGATAAGAGGGGACTACTATACATACAAACACACATATATGGATCTATAGCTATATCCTATTCATTCTATTTCTCCAAAGAACCCGGGTTAATATAGATTTGGGTACCAAGAGTGGCTCCAGAGGAACAGAATTTTGAGGATTTAAGTTTTCTTGGGTTTGGGATTTCTGGCATTGGCTCTCTCACCTGATTACATTTAAAGACACTAATGACTCTATTCCCAGAAATAAAGAGAGTACTTATAGTCTATGATGTGATCTGGCAGTAGAGATATGCAAAATATCTCCATTACATATTCCTATTTAAGAAGCAAGGAATGAGTGACTGTGTACATGATACTTTTGAACATGTTTGGAAAAGTAACAAATATAATGAGAGATTAACTGGCTGCTCCTAATGTCACTGGAAAGTGGTAAAAGCCCTACCATCCTCTGTAGATAACTCCTCTTCTTTTGAGAAATAGCTCTTGGCCTGCTACTGAGCCTTAGTAGAGACTGAATACTTAACTATGGGCCACCAAATTACCATGTGAACTGAGCTATCATTCCTGGGTATTATCTCACCCACCAAGCCACAAAGTTGGGCATGTACATCAACATCCATCATCAAATGGAAGCGATACATACAGAATAGGGCTAGAACAAGTTGTGGGGGCACAAATAAGCTACATAAAGAAGTGACCCAAATGCCTCATTGTCCCTACTCCTGCTACACTGGCTTCTCTCCTTCAGGATGCACCTATGGCTTTATATGCTGTATCCTAAGACTAGTTGAAAGAAAAGGAGAAGACTGGGCCTGGTTTAGAAATGGTTCTGCATGATATGCGGGCACTACGTGAAAGTGAACAATTGTAGCACAACAGTCCCTTTTTCAGACATCTCCAAAAGACAGTGGAGAAGAGTAATCCCAGTGGGAAGGACTTTGGGCAGTGCACCTGGTTGTTCACCTCATTTGGCCACCTGAAATGAGGAAGTACAAGATGTTGCCACCACTCGCCCCCATTCTCCCGTGAAAATGCTTTATGTACAAACCAAACCTAATCATCTTCCTGCAAAAACCTACTATTCTTATCATTTACCCTATTGTTATAAGTTATTAAGAGCTTATTTTGTGCAGGCACAGTTCTGGGCACTGCGGACAGAGCAATATCTTAGAGTAGGCTAGCTGATATAACCAAAAAGCCCAAATTTCAGTGGCTTAAATTACAAATATCTCTTAATATCACAATCTCATAAAATTCAATGTGGCAGGATGGTGGGGGCTGGAGGCAGCTTTATTTGTCACTGTAATTTAGAGACACAGGCTTCTTCCCTTTAGTGGCTCTCACATCCCTTATGACTGGAAGAGGAGGAAAGAGAAAAATAAAGGAGAGTTTTCCAGAAGATTCTCGCATGTCTTCACCCAACTGAAAGGGAGACTGGAAAATGTAATCCAGAGTGCCCAGGAAGAAGAAGAGACAGGTGTAGGGCACATCTAGCCAACGTGTATAACCAGTCATAAACAAAACAAAGCTCTTACATGTAGCTTAAACTCTAGTGTGGAGAGAAAAAACAAAGAAAATATACATTATATCAGAGAGTGATAAGCACTACAAAGAGAATAATCCAGCATAAGGGAACAGGAGAGAAGGCCAGGAAGTTATATTGCATTTCATCAATTCTAAGAACATTTTCCCCCTACATTTTAATGTCTGTGAAACTGGGATGCATCTTAAAAAATTATCATGTCATTGATTAACTAGCAGCATTTTGCTTTCTTAGTGGTACCCAAAATAATGGTGGATCTTACTGGCATATTATCTTAGTCTGTTTGGACTGCTATAACAAAATACCATATACTGAGTGGCATATATACAACCAAAAATTTAGTTCTCACACTTCTGGAGGCTGGGAGGTTCAAGATCAAAGTGCCTGCAAAGTCAGTGTCTGGTGAGGACTCACCTCCCGGTTCATAGACAGCTGTCTTTTCACTGTAATCTCACAGGGAGAGGGAATGAGGTGGTCTCTCAGTCCTCCTTTATAGAAGTATGAATATCATTCATTAACACTATACTGTCATGACCTAATCACCTCTCAAAGGCCCCACCTCCTAATATAATCCCATTGGGAATTATAATTTCAACATATGAATTTGGGGCAACACAAACATTTAGATCATAACACATATGAAATAAGATGTTTTATATAGGGTCATCAGGAAAGCCCTTTCTGCAATGGCATGTCACCAGAGATCTGAGTGACAAGAGGGATCTAACCACATTAATAGTGGGGGGCTGAGAACCCTGAGCAGAAAATATAGCTAGACCAAGCGTCACAGAAGGCAGCATGCTTGGGATGTTCAGGGAAGAGCAAAGATGCTAAGGGTGAAAGGAGCAGGTGAGGTTGAGAATGGTAGAAGGTGAGGCTAAAAAAGTAAGCAGGAGACTGATGACTTCCCACGAATTGTTTTACTTAACCGAGCTTCAGTTCTGAACCATGAAATAAGATAATAACATCTACTTCATGTGTACGTCTGAGGATTAAGTAATGACACAGTGAAGGAAACAGGAACAGATATGGCACAGACATCTCTCTCCCCCACTTCCCTTCCTTTTCCCATGTGAGGACCAATTCAGCAATCTTTTAACAGAGTAGTAACAATAACACATTAAGGCTTCTCTAGTATAATCTTTGGCTTTATATTGTAAGCTTTTAATGTAAATCCTCATCTTTTCAACCATGTTGCCTTCTACTAACTAACAAAAGCTGTATTTACAATCTTATGGACCCTTTTCTCACAATAAATCCTCAAAGGAAGGCTCTCTAAGTGCCAAATTTAGAAAGCATAATTTATTTTTCAATAAAACTCAATTGTATTTTTCAAAGATGTTCTTCATCTTTGAAAGGGAGAACAAGGAGATGGGTGAGAAATGGGAGAAAATTACAAAATCTTGAAAGGCTTTTCTATTTCTGTTTAAAATTGTATACCCATCTCCTCAAGCTTCATTGTGGCACCCCAATTTAGTCTTCTCTTTTCAGTTTTGATTTTAATTCGCTAAAAAAAGTTTTGGTGCTAAAATCTTAGCCAAGTATGCTACTGACTGAAACTTGGGCCAGTGACCTGCGTAGTTAAATGAATTTGTTGCATTTTTTTCTCTGAGATATTCAGGCCTAATTCTAAACACTAGCTTATATTTAAATTTTACCTTGGTTATATCATTTCTAGAGATACAAATTTTTTATACATTTATAAGGAGTAACATAAGCACTAACAATTAAGAGCTACATAGCTCACTACTTTTTTAAAAATCACCGTTGTTTCTAGTTAAGAAAGTCCAAAGAGATCCTCCATGAATGTCTATTTACTTACTCATTCTATTATTCATTACAAATGTATATACTAAGTGCTAATGTGTACAAAGGATACAAATAGAAAACAAGGCTACTACCTCCAGGAAAATGGTAATCTAGCATTCATTCACCAAAAATGTATTGTGCCATGAATTATGCTAGGGCTTTAGGAATATAACACCTGAATGAAACATGATAACTGATCTCAAATATCTCACAGCTAGTAGAAAAGACATTTAATAGATGGTTAGAATGCAATTTTATTTATACAAAATGAATGCATAAAGTATGGAGAAAAAGAATAATACATTTTCACCTGTCCTTTTGTTCTATAATGAAAAGTGTCTGAAATATTTTTTTAAAAAGTTGTAATCCTAATCATAAGGAAAATTTTAACTGAAGTAAAATTAAAAGGGTAAAACAATTTCATAGCTCTTTCTTCTGTACTTTTCATGAATGAGATGATTAAACTGTAGATGAATCTGTCCTAATCATACAAGAAGCAGGAAATGAAAATGCTGCATTGAGTCAGAGGCTTGGAGTCGGGAAATCAGGAACCCCAACCTGACTCAGTCAGGTTTAATCACTGTGTGTCGACTGGTACGTTGTCAAACACCTTAATTTCTGTGCCTGTAAAACAAGGCAGATAGACTAAATGATGTTTAAGGCCCTTTCCATTTACATTATCTTCTGACTCTCAGGTTGTGTCAGCACTGAGAAGGGGTTAGCTACAGGAAGGCTTATGTGTCCTATTAGAACAGTCCTTACACCAACATGATGGCTTTTTATAACTTGATTATAAAAGATGAAGCTATGCACGTCTCTGTGCACAAATGGTCTATTTTTAAAGTTTATTCATCTGATAAAGGTCCTGTAATTTGCCTCACTAACCTGCTTTGTTAGGTTCTTTATAAAAAGAGTTAGAGTTGTTGGAATATGTAGGAATCTCTGCATGAAGTAAATCTTTAGGATAAATTATGCATTAGAAAAAAAATTAATTTAGTCTATGATCACAGGCCAAAATATCAAATTCAAGTTCAACAACATTACTGCCTTTTGACATGACTCATCATAAATCATGAGTAAATTCATGAATCAACTGGACATCAAATTGAAAGAACATTTGACTGACTGTCATCACAAATGAGTGTTTAAGATTTACATTCCAAGTATTCCGATGGAGGCCCAGATTTATTTCAGACATAGACATCCTACTCTGATAAAGGAATCATCTGATTATGATAGTCTAATAAAAAGATCAAAAGTCATACTTATTCCTTTCCCAAGCTCTCTTCCTATTTCCTATTTTACTTGAATTATTCATTTACAGAACCAGATTTTAAAATATATTACTACACTTTTGTTGACAAACTATCAAATGTTTCTGTGATACATGTATAAAAATGTTTATAAACAAAATTGATGTAGTAAAAATTGCTAAAAATTCTGTTTTATGATGAGACACAAAAATCTGAAACCCTTAAAAAGTCATACTCTCATTTATCTAGTTTTTCTAATTGGACTTAGATTTTAGACAAAGAAATGCAATATTATAACAGTAACTGGGCAAAAGAAAGCACATAAGTTCTTGTCCTAACAATACCCCAAAACTAATGATTACAGAGTGAGTTTTACCGTCATTTAAAACACAGTCCATAGAGAAGTATATATGTACATTAATAACAAATGACTGGTCAATTTAATACTAAACTATTTTCATGATATGCTGAACAGCCCAGTAGATGAGATTCTTGTTTCTTACTTTAACATAGTCAACTTCAGAAGGATGCCATTGGCAATGAAGAGAAAATTATTTCAAGCAATGTATAGTAGTGTCAAAGGGCAAGAGAAAGTGAAATATGAAAAAAAATGAAGTGGGATGGTTTAACCAGAGAAAATGTAAAAATGAAGTGGCTAAGACTAAATAAACTGTTTCCCCCTTGCATTTACACATATTTCTTGATTCCCTCCCTCCACCCTCAATTCAGCAACAAACTTACTGACTGGCTCAAGAAAAAGAAAAAGAGAGAACAATAGTCTTATTTCTGGCTTTTGAAATTCAAAACCTTGGACTCAAGAGGACAAAACGAAAGAATTATTATGAGAAAACAATCCATAAGAAACCTAGTAAAGTTAAATGATTAAAATAGACAGGAAGTGCTGCCACAATTAGAGAGGTCAGAGGGAGGAGATCCTGCCTAAACTTCCAGGTACAGGCAAGTACCTACCCTGCACAGCCATCTCTTCTGCTTGTACATTGAGGGGAAGGAGAGAACCCTAGAGTATTCTTGCTTCTCTAGACTATCCCTGGTAATTGGGACATAGACTCACCTCAAGGGTTCTCTCCTTCCCCCCGATGTACAAGCAGAAGAGATGGCTGTGCAGGGCAGGTAGGCAGTCCTCAGATGGTCTCCTCTTTGAGATCTCTGTGACACTACAGGGTCAGGGGTACAAAAAGTTTCCTCTGTTCACACAGCAGTACAGAAATGGCCCAGACAGTCAGATGTTTGGGGTGGGCATAAAGAAGGACCCAACTGTTACCACTAAGACCAAAGGGGAATGGGATCATTCGATCAAATGCTGATGTGGGCAACTGACACTATACAAAACTAGATACACTCTCCCAATGATTTGGCTCTATGTAAGTCTCCAGCAACTTATGTCCATCCCCAGATAAAGGCAGCTGGTGAGGTGGAACGTTATATTTTCTGAAATTTTTCTATCTTTACATTAAACTGAGTCTCATATTGGAAAAATGTAATTCACATAGAAAAATAAAGTTCATATTTCTCGTACAACTAGGGTTTTTTTTTTCTTTTTCTTTTTTTTTGGATTGAGATTTGTATCTGCTACATGGGATGAGTTCTGTCTCATTCTGACTTAGTACATGCATTGGCCTCAGATAACAGCCTAAGTAGGGCTGGTCCAACACTGGAGTAGAGGAGTGGAGAAGCACAATGGCCACCCTTCTATATAATTCTGCAGCTCTCTCTCTGACTGGATCTCAGAGTTCCTGCGCATGTAGTTCCGTGTGCATCTGGCTGAACTGCAGCCACATTTTGGCATAAGCATTTTACAGACATCTCTTTCCTCACTGCAACCCTTTCCTCATTGTTAGCATAGAGATTAGGAAATGGAGGATCAGAAAGTTACAAAATTATTCAAGTTCGCACAATTACTGAGTAAGGATGTGCACCTGAGTCAGCCTGGCTCTGAAGCCCATGCTATTTCTAAACCCCAGGTGGCCTCCATAACAGGGTGCAGAATCAATTTTCAAGGAAATGTGACTGAGTGGAAAAAAAATTAGTCCTAGATTTTAGGAGAATCTTTTTTATATACTTTATCCCAAGGGGGTATGTAAAAGGGGACTTCTTACTTTGCGAGTGTGATAATGACAGGAAAGGGTTTTTTTCACTTCCATTCACTCGTTCTATAGATATTTTTGAGCACCTATGATATGCTAGGTGCTGTACTCCCAATAAGATTACAGCTGTAAGCTCCCATTATGGAAGCCACTAGTACCAGACCCCTACTCAGGGCGCATATTTAAAGTCACACACATCCCTTCTTCCCTCATAGCTCTGTTTCGGGAGACCAGAACTGCTTTACAGCACCTGGAGGGAGCAGGCAGGGAGGAAAGGAAGCAGACTCACTTCTCTGAGGAATGAGGATCTCCTAACTAGTCTCCCTGCCTCTAGTTTCTCCTCTCTTCCCATCTGTTTTTGCCTCTTTCTGTCAGGATTTCGTTTCTAATACATATATTTCACTAGTTACTCAACTGCTTGCCAGACCCCATATGAAGTTCATAGTCTTTAACGTGGGTTCACGGCCCTTCGCTATTTGCCCTGACATCCCTCCTCCAACCTGTCCTTACTTCAGCTACACTGTAGTATTCCTTGTTTCCTCCAACTCCCTATGCATGCTGTTATCATAGTGCTCTTCTTAGTCTTCCATTGTATGCATTTTTCAAATGTTTTTCAAATGTGAGGTCATCTAGGAAATCCTTCAGGATCCCTCTCTTCATTTATGGAATCAATAATTCCTCTTTCCAATTCCATATAGCTATTTTGTCACAATTCTAACAAAGTACTTACCACATTGATTATATTAAATGGGCAATACTGATCAGGAGAATTAGGGGAAATCCATGGCATTGAAGAACAAAAAGTTTCAGAATTAGAAGAGATGAAATGTGGAAAGTCAGTGAATTCAGAGGAACATGTTTATATCAGCAACGTCTTAGAGGAACACATCAAAAATTTTTTAAAGGGAGAAGCTGAAGCTGGGCGATGTGGCTCATGCCTGTAATCCTAGCACTTCGGGAGCCCAAGGTGGGCGGTTCATGTGAAGTCAGAAGTTCGAGACTGGCCTGGCCAATATGGTGAAACCCCATCTGTACTAAAAATACAAAAATCAGCTGGGCGTGGTGGTGGGTGCCTGAGGCAGGAGAATCATTGAACCCAGGAAGCGGAGGTTGCAGTGAGCCAAGATTGAGTCACTGCACTCCAGCCTTGGTGACAGAGCGAGATTCCATCTCAAAAAAAAAAAAAAGAAAGAAAAAACAAAAAACAGAAAAGCTGAAGACTATTTATAAACATATTGCCAGAAGGTATCCTGAGATGTCCTGAGAACACTATTGGACCTCATGGTGTAGATAGTAGGGCTGAAATTCTCAAGGTCACAGTCAGTCTCCTTGGTAATAGACTCCTTCACCATGTCACTGGCATCATAATGGGAAGAATCACTTGCAAATGAATTGGTAATCAGAGGTGGAGCATTGGTCATCAGAGTTGGAGTTGTACGTGATCTAGTTATCTTCACCTTTTAACAAAGGTCTGGAGAGATTTGAAAGAGATTGGTACCAAAACCAACAATGATATACCGAAGGATGAGTATTGGATAATATATAATAAAAGGGCTCACTTTGGTCTGCATATTCAAGATATTTTGGGGAACAGTGCATATCTGTTATTTCTCCATGTACACTTGTTGATGAGAATACTAAGTGAGGTATTTATTCATTACCAGGTATTTATTCATCACCGTGATATCTCACCTACTTCTACTCATTAGTCCCACTGCCAGGAAAAAATATTTAAACCAGAGTGTTGCTTAAGCATTTTACATACATTATTTCTTTTCTTAGCACAACTGGGAAATGGTGGAAGTCCATTCCCCTTGTGACCTAAATTGGGTTGGGGACTGGAACCCACCACTTAGATTTCTCAAGAGGTCAAAAAATTGGCACATAGGCAAGGTGCCAGCTTGTTTCTGCAGAGATACTAGCAACATGCACTAAGGGAAATACAGAGAAACTAGAACAGTGCCTGGTATAAAAAAAAATGCAGGAATAGACTAACGCCCATGATGGGGTGTTGGAAGGAGATGCAACATTTCTACCAGTAAACATTTGCTTTATTACAGAGACAGATCCAAAATAGAGAGAAACTTTCACAGCCCTAAAAAATCTGGGGATATCCTCATGAATGAATAGAATTGGAGTTATCTTCAGAAGTGGGGAAAAAGATAAAGATGCCCAAGGGCCATGACCAAAAAGGGTCCATAAGCAAGGTGTGGTCAAGGTGATAAGAGTCTAAAAAGACCAAGGGAGAGAAGAAAACTTGCAGAGATCTAGCAGGTCATCATAGTAAACTCTGCTCAGGCCATTTTGGTACTGGAAGTGACAGAGAAGCCAGAAATGGTAGCCATGCCAAGCCATGTCATGCCACTTTCAATGACAAAACAAGGAAAGAGCTTTCCCTTTCTCTTCCTAGTCCCCAAGAGAGTGGCACATAGACTGTAAACAGTAGTATATTAGCTATGACAACTGGCAAATAGCTATGCTGTCCCTATGTCATGGCTGCTTCTGTGGGTACCATCGTGACCCCAGCATGAGTCAAGATGATGATCAGAATGTCTAGCAGATTGCCCAGGCCTTGCACCTGGATCATTGGGCTGCCCTAATCAAGGATATCAAAAATGAAGGAACGGCTAAAGAAAAATAAAAGACACCTCAGAAGGTAGCCCGCCTCTTTTGACAAGGGACATGCCTTCAGAGGAACAGAAACCTCTGAGAATTGTCAGCAATAAAGACTAAGCAACAAGGGAAACTTGTAGGAAGCCAAAAGTTTTAAGAGGTGAGAGTGGAGAAATGCTGTGCTTTTATTGATCCTCTCCAAAGGAACAACCTTAAAAAAAGGTGAGTTGCAAATAAAGTATTTTAAAGAAAAAAAGTTTTGAAATTGTAAGTGCAGTGCTAGTTAGAAGACAAAATGTTAAACTCTTTTTTTAAATTTTTTTTTTTATGTGTGTGGCTTAAATCTCCCTCCTTACAGATAACAAACTCTAGCCTTTGAGATTCTGTGAGTTTACAAAAGAATGAAAGTCAACTGGATTCAAATTAATATTCAGGATTTCATTCCTCCTAAATGGAAACATAGCATTTCCATTTGTAAAACAATAACTAAATGTTTCTGAAACCTCTTTGTAAAACAAACAAGAGAGATTAGAATTTGAGCTATGCTTATAAGAATTGTTTAAGTTGTATATTTTTTCATTTTTATGGACCATTGTAATTGATCTGTTATACATTGACTTATATTTTAAATCTTTATTTTTGTGTGTTTGGCTTAAGTTTGTTTTTAGAAAGTTGACTAGATTAAAGAGTAATAAAAATGGGTAATACAAGAAAATCATTGCATGGCATTCTATGTTTAACAATAATTATCTTATAAATGTTCTTCAAAGCTGAAGTTTTGGGGAAAAATCATTCAGGGAATATTTTGGAATCTTCCTTTGGAATGTATAGAATCTGTAGCTCTGGCTGAGAATGGGTCCTGGTCAATCGTCTCACCATCTCTAATAAAATAATTTTAAAGAGATTTACAAGTTAAAAAAAAGGTTATTTCTTTGAAAATGTTAAACTATTAAAAGTTTAAACCTTTAAATTTAAAGCTATAGAAAGTAAAAATGGTAGAAACCTATAGTACAACAAAATTAGACAGGTTAGGTTGCTTTTTAATTGAGGATTTCTTTAGCTGATTGTCCAAGTTGAATAGAGAAGCATCTTTTGGAAAGGGCAGAATAATTTGTATGAGTTTTAATTTTTAAAGGAAGTTATATAATTTATACAACCAACGTGTAACACACATAGATAACATAGATAATGCTGTACTTTATAGCAGTTTCAAAAATAGAATAGTCCATATCAATATTCTCTGGTCAAATTGCTTGAGATCAATTTAATCTGGTCTCCAGAAAAAAAAAAGTAAGACAAAATGGACAATATAGTTTTAAAATTACATTTAAAAATAAATATTGAACTTCTTCCAATCTGGAAATCAAATTAACACAAACAATTCAACTACCATAATGGTGCAATGAGAAAATACAACTTAAATTAAATACAGCTCACTCTGCATTGTCTGGATCTCAGATTCCTGAATTCTCTCAGTGGTAAAGGCTACCCCTGAACTCAGATCCTCAGACTTGTGACTCTTTTCCCCCAGCAGAAGGGTCTGAAACTTCCCACAGGCTTCAAGTTCTCCAGATGCTGGGCAGCTGAATTTCACAGAAATCTGAAAATAGCTGCCATCTATACTCAGACTGTTTGGCACCTAAATAGTTCGTCCCTCTGTGACCCCACTCCCAACTCATAAGATTGCTTTCAGGGGCCTTGTCTCTTGAATATAACCCTCCTACATATTGCCTTTGGCCCCCAATTGCTTTTCTGTAAGATGATGAGAGGATAGGGGTCTGTACTCCCCCTTCATACTGGTTCTCACGTCCTAAGTTTTTTAATAAAGTTTTTTCCTTAATGTATACCAAGTAATGAAAAATTGGCCTTTGCTACCTTGCATAACAATCCTCTAAGAACATTTTATATACAGAGGACAATTGGAGTCCATGGCAAAGGGGTCTATTCAATAATCACATTGGCATGAAAAGAATATAGATTACTTCCTTGCCATGACCTGCACTTATTATGGGCAGATTCCATGGTTACAGATCCACCAACCTGTTAAAATTTATTTGTAACCACCGAACCAATACTCAAAGATGTGTTCATGGTTATTCATGGACATGCAGAGAATAGTAAAAAATTTGAGTCAACTGACATTCATATGCCCAGCTGAGGCAGAACAAAGAAACCCTCTGTTTTCCTGTTTCAGCTCTCATACTGTAAACAAGTATCCTTTATATGGTTTATTTAGTGCCACATTTTTCACATTGTTGTGATTTTTGCTGGTGACTTTGCTATTTACAATAGCCCCCAAGCATAGTATTAGATTGCTGTCTAATGTTTCTAAGAGAAAGAAGGCTGTGATGTGCCTTATGGAGAAAATAGATGTGTCAGATAAGCTTCATTCAGGCATAAGTTATAGGACTGTTGGCCATGAATTCAGTGATAATGAATCAGCAACACAGGACATCTACCAAAAGAAATTGAAATTTTGCTGATCTGTTTATGAAACTACTCTGGAAGTGTTAAAGTAATATCTACAGTGAATGATGAAATTATGAAAAAGAGGAAAAGTAGTTAAATTTGTGGATTCATGAGATGACAATCTATTTTTAAAAAACAAAGTGGACAACACTGTTGTGAGGCTGAAAGTCAAAGAAATTTATGATCATATTACCCAGGGTCAGGAAAGAGTTTAACCCTTCTTAGCTAGGTTGGCTGGCTCACATGTTTTAAAAGGCAATACAAAGTCAAAAAAGGTTACGCCTGCAGATAAGGCAGGTTCCACAGATCAGGAAGGTGCAGACGAGTTTTTAAAATAACTGCTAAATGTGATACAAGTAGAGGGTAATGTAGAAAAGCAGTTTCTCAATGCTGATTAGACTGGCTTGCTTTATAAGGACTCTGGCAAACAAATCTATATAATGCAAATGGCATTCCAGTTTGCAAAAATATTATGACCAGAGGCTCCCAGGAACTTAACCTTACATTTTCCCTATGAGCAATAGTTCACTATTTGCTAATTCAGTTGTTTGTGGTGACTTTGTAGAACATTACCAACTCAAATAAAAAGAATAAACTATATCAAAGTCAGTGTAGTAGAGACGTGGTTTTCATTTAAACGCATAGTTGCTAAAATGATTCTGCTGAGTTTAGCCTGTCTTTATGGAATAGTATTTCATCAACCCTGAGATCTTTTGTCTCCCTCTTGGCTTAAAGGGTGTTTCTTGACCCTTTAACACTCAAAGGGAGCAGGGCCTATTGCTGCAATACAGGCAGGTAGTAGTAGTAAGTACTTTACTGAGGATGAGTAGATGCTCCTTAACTAGTGAAACAGTATGCTCAAATGAAAGTCTCCTGTATGAAAAAATCTAAACACTATATACATGTTCAAATTTTGGAGGAAACACCAGAACTGCACACACACACACACACGCATATATATGTGTGTGTGTATATATACGTATGTATATATATGCTTGTGTGTGTGTGTATATATATGTGCATGAGAGGTGACTTACATGTCCATGTTATTGGAAAATACATATTAACAGAATACCACAGACTGGGTAATTTATAAACAGTAATCTGTAGGCTCACAGTTCTGGATGCTGCGAAGTCCAATATTAAGGTACATGCAGGTTTGGCAATTCTGATTTCAAGATGGTGCCTCAATTGCTGCGTCCTCTGGAGGATAGAAAAGCTTCATTCTCACATAGTGGAAGGCAGAAAGGCAAAGAAGCAATACGGGGTCAAGCTTGCCTATTTTGTAATTGCATTAAACCCACCCAAGCAGGCAAAACCCTCATGGCTTAATCATTTCCTAAAGGGTCCACCTCTTAATGCTGGTATAATGGCAATTAAATTTCAACACGAGTTTTGGAAGGGACAACAACCCACACAAGGCAGAATGTAAATGCATGCAAACTGTATGCACATACCTCTTTATCTCTGGTCATAAGAGGTAGGAGAGGTCATTCCTCACCACTGCCTCCCCTATCTCCTGTAGAACCACTATATCCCACAAATTCATCATGGATATATTTAAAATTATAAAATTTATAATCCATGGGGTTATAATGGAATATAATTTTTAGAGTCAACAAATATGTATATCCTTTTTCTAAACTACTTAATACTTAATAAAGTATACCAAACCTAGTTTAATGAAAAGATAAAAGTCTTTCAGTTAGAAGGAAGTAGATTTAAATAATGGCTCCATGATAAGGATTTTTACCAAGTTATGAAATGTCTATTGATGTCAGTATTATCATCTCTAAAATTATAGTACTACTCTTCCATTTTTGGCTGTGTTAAGCTTGAGATGCTCATTAGACATCAAATTTCATATATATCTATATCTATATCTATATCTATATGTGTCCAATTAGGTAGGTAAGCAACTGGAAGGTAAGCAACTAGAATTGTGAGTCTGAGATAAAGGGGTAGATCTAGGTTGGAGATACATTTGGATGTTGTCAGAACACAGATGACAATTAACACTACGGGACTTCTATGGCATCTCTTAAGCAGTGACTGTCGATAGAGAAGAGGCCATAGGACAGAGCTGAGGAACTCTAATATTTAGGGGTTGGGAGGATAAAAATAATTCAGCAAAAGAATGTTTCAAAAAAGCAGTCCATAGATAGAAAGAAAACAAAAGGTTAATGATTTCACGTAAGGCAGGTGAATAATGGGTTTTAAAAGGAACAACTGCCAATTGCATCAAGTACTGATGACAGGTTAAACAAAATGAAGACTAAAAACTGGCAATAAAGACCAAAAAAGAAAAGACAAATGATGGAACTAGGAAATCAACTTGTAAATACCAACAGTTATTGGAAAAGAAAATAAAGCAAGAGCAGAAGCAATACTCATACAATAATGAAAAATCTTCAATGTAATTGAAAAAATATGTCAGGAAAAATTGTTATTTACAAATACCTGATAGTTAATACGAAGTATGGTTATTAAGTATTCTGGATTTATTGGATAATAAACAATCTCAGGAAGAGCTAAATTCCTCTGTTCAAGGAAAGGAATAGAAAAAGACATGGGGATTAGAAAACATGAGGGAAAGGAAAGGTTGGAAACAGTAAAATAGGAAAATAACACACCTGAGAAAGACAGGGAAAGAGATCTCAAACAGGTATTTGGGGAGCAAAATGATATATCTCCCAATACAACCATTTTCCTCTACCTCCCCATTAAAATGTTGGTAAAATTGACATTATTCATTGGTACTTTGATGATGTACTTAGTGTTAAGAGACAATACATCGTGCTCAGATTCTGCCTCAAGGCTATTTGTGAGGCAAGAATGGAGGATTCTTGTGATGACTGAGTCACATCTAGACTGCACACAAGGAACTTTCTTGCTCTAAAAAAAAAAAAAAAATCCTTTGGTCTAAAAATTCAAAATTTACATCATGCTTGACATAAATGAACTGAAAAGCATAATATATCTAGTCTGGTCCTATTCAAATTTCAAACTTTCAAGAGAACAACTCTCACAAATTTTGAAACAACAATCAGATCACCCACAAAGAGAAAAAATTTAGCCTGACCCTAAGTACACCACCATACTAAGCAGTACAATGGAGTACCATCTGTAGAGTTCTGTTGAGATAAGCAGGGAAGAATGTGCCTTAAGAATATAAGATCTAATCAAGATTTTTCTAGCTAGAAAGGAACTTACACTATAAAATCTCATGTAGGGGGTAATCACTATGAGTCTCAATGATCTGAAAAAGGTTAACAGAAGTGTTATGCCTCAAAAATAGGCTTTGACTAGACGGCAAAAGACAGGCATTTCTAGGTATTTTGGAGAAGAAGTGATCTTAGAGATGATGATATGTAAGGGGGAATTACTAAAGGTGAAGCAATCAAAAAGTTAAAGAAACTTGAGTCTTGATTGTACATTATCTTATAAGAAAATGAGAATTATTGGAGTTTCATGAGGAAAAAGCGACATGAAGCCAACTGTTTCTCAAAACAAAGCTGTAGGGAATACACAGGAACAACTAGAAACAGGGGACTGAAAGGACAATGCAAAGATCTAAGACGTGATAATGACTGCCTAAACCAAGATGGTGGCAATGGGGGTATTTACAAAGAGGTACAGGTGGGAAGGAATCATTTTGACAAAAGATCTGCTGGGGCTTAGTGTTAGGGTTACAGGTAAGGGATAAGAAAGCTAGCATATGGTTGTACTGCAAGTTCTGACTCAAGAGTTGATCTCAAGTTTATGCACTTATCATAAGATGCTTGAAAAACTCCAAACTCAGTAAACTAAGAGCAAAATAACCAGTAACCAACCCTTGAATTGTTCAGAGTATATCTAACCATTTTGTAACAATTATATTTCAGAAAGGCAGAAACTGAGAGAAAAAGTAACAATACATTTACAGAACAACAGAACGGTGTAAAATAATAATCTTCAAAAAAGAAATGGGCAAATACTTAAAGAAGTATGTACACATGAGAGCTATATAACCAGAAATTATGTGAAAGAAGATACAAGAGCAAAGAATTAGTAGTGATACAGGAGAAGCCGAGTCAGTTCCATAGATTTACAGTCTGTGTAAGAGAAGTTAATGGAGTTGGAAGAATTCTTCTTGAGCTACCTAGACTGGGGCTTTTCACAGAGGTGGCCTAAAACCAGCTACTCTGATTGGGATTTTGCAAAAAGGAATAAAGGTGTTTTAGGTACTGAAATTAATACCTCCATCTTTATGGAGAGGATTGTGGGTGATCAGAACTAAAAAAGGCAGTGATTCAGGTAGTCCACCGTTTTAAATTTTGTTGACAGGTAAGAGACAAGGAACTAAAGACAATTCTAAGGTTTAAATTTAAATGACTAGGAGAATAATGATGTCACGAACATAAATAGCAAACTCTAGAAGGGAGTTTGATTTGGAGAGGAACATGAATTTAAATTTAAACTTGCTGAATGTGAAATGGCAGCAAGACATCCAAGTAGAAATTTATTACAGGCTGTTGGGAACCTGGAACTGGAGCCCATAGCACAGGTCTGGACTTTAGGATAGCAATAGGTTTTGGAATCAGTTTCAAGAAGGGATATTTAAAAGCACTGGGGTTCTAGAGAAAAAAGTAAAAACAGAAGAAGGTCAATGAAAAAACTTTAGGGAAATTCTACATTAGCATCAAAAATAGGAAGAAGAGTCTTACAGAAAACTGGTGAAATATTTCAGAGGAATTAAGAGAAGCAGATCAAAGATATCAATAAAAAGAAACTTTTAAACATGAGTGTATGGTCAAAATATACTGAAAAGAGAGTAAAGATTGGGGAAAGCTTGCTGCATTCACTTGAATAGAGATATAGCAATTAAAATAGAGACCCATATTAATATTGGTTTAAACAAAATGGACATGTATTACTCTTTCACATTAGTAGCCTGCAGGAGGACGATCCTGTTTTACAAGGTTGTCAGAAAGCTAATCTGTTTTGAGCTAATCTCTTATTGCTCCATTATTCCTAGGACATTGTTTTCCTTTGTATGGCTCAAGATGACTCCTCACAGCACTCACATTCTAGGAAGCCATGTGGAGAAAGAAAGGAAAGGAAGGGAGTTGTGATTCAGAAGTGGTATGCATCACTTCCTTCCCCTCCCTTCACATTCTGTTAGCTATAACTTAGTCATATATCTATTACTAGATGAAACATAGTCTATAGTTGAGTGGTCATATATTTAACAAAAAATTCTATTATAGTGAAAAAAAGGGAGAACAAATATTCACTGTTACTGTTACTGAATTTACGTAGAGTCTTATTTAGATGACCATTCTCTATACTCCCTTAATAACAAATCATAGCATATACCACCACACTGGCCTGAATTATTTTGTTTAAACATTTCCCCTTTCAGACTATCAGCAACTTGAGTGCATGAACTATGACATGTTCTTCTTATTATCTATTATTTCTATTATCTTATTATTTATCAATAATACTTGGTGAATAAATGAATGAGATAGCTTTAAAAATAGATCTGGTATTAGAAAAACTTTTGTAATTTAAATGACAAGGGCTAAAAAATTGTTTCCTCTAGTGAATGTGAGAATGTTCTCGCATTCCTTGAAATAATTACCATAACAGGCACTGTGATGCAGACAAAGAAGAAAACAGTTTCAGAGGAGAGAAGAACATCTAACTGAATTGATCAAAAGAATATGTAAGGCAAGTACAGAAACTCAGTATCTGTCGTGTGGACATGCACAGTAAAAACCTGTCTGTGACTTGCACATTAGTGTTCTGAGCCGGGAAAGCCCCATTAGCCTAAACTTCTCCAGGGCAAATGTGGATTTTTTTAAAGTATTTATTTGCATTTAGCATCTATGAGGTATTTCGTGCACACGCGCATGTGTGTATGTGTATGTGTGTGTGAATGAAGCACCATAAAATAGGTATTTCTGATTAGATTAAGTTATAGGTTTATAGGTTTCCACTATAAAGATCTCAGTTTGTGACAAAAACAAAACAAAACAAAACAATGTTCACGTATGATTCTAAGTTGCTTTGAAATCAGGAGGTACCTCTAAGTGAATAGTTAGCATAGCCAACACTTGGTTTTCAATTATTCCTTTGACAGCTTTGTAACACATGTACTGAGCTCAAGGACTATAAAACCAACTTGGCCCCTCAAGGGAGAGTTAGCGTGGCAAAACTAGATCAAAATTTGAGCCTCAAAGAAAACAAAATTGTCTGCTGCAGTCAGCTGATGGCATGGAGTATATAAGAAGAAAATCTATATGCAAAAATTAGCACTAGGAGTACCTTTTTCTAATATTGTAAAGATATATATCTACTGGCAGCCAAAAATCACACTTAATGCTGAAATACTGAGTCAGTCTTATTAAAGTTCAGAACAAACAAAGATGTTCTGGAAGTTCTGAAAAACACATTAAGAAATGGGAAGAAAGTACCAAGAGTACAAATAATTGCAGAAAATAAAATCATATGCCCAGGAAATAGATCAAAAAATTAGAATAAGAAAGTTATAAAAAATGGCTGTGAATAAGACTATATATATGTATGTGTGTGTATGCACATATATATGCATGTATACATATACCTATGTATATTATATATAGAATGTTATAATCCACCAGTAATAAGTTAGAAAATAACATATAATAATAAGCAGGATGCTTCACATAGACAAAACAAAATAAAAAATCATACAATATACAATATATAAGAGCAACATTAATGGTATATATAAAATCCATATGAATAAGATGGTGAAACACAGCCAAGCAAGAGGGTCAAATATATCTGTATTTCTATGGTAAATTTAGATGTTATTGGTCACTATAGATACTACAGATATTATTGGCTATTAGAGGAATAAATTTTTAATTGCTTTGGTATAGTTTAATATAATTTGCTTTAATGTAATTCTAGTCAAACTCTCAATATTAAAGATACAATTCTAATAAGACAATAATAATAAAAAATAAAAATTAGGCAAATTTTGGGTTTTAGAAGATATTTCCAACCATAATTACCAAAAACAGATACCATAAAAGAAAAGATATTAATGTAAAACTTCCATACCAAAATTCCACACACAAGAAAAGTAATGGCAAAAAACAAACTGGAAAAAAAATTTAACTTTTTGACTTACAAATAGCAATATATTCTTATGGTAGACTTTGCTAATGCTAACGCCTGTCCTATATCTACTTTCTGCTGCTGCTTTGCTTCAAGATCCCAAATTGTGTTTGAGGCAGCAACATGCCAACTATTTTCTTTACTCTTTTAGTTAGATGTCCCTGTAACCATGTTTGGTCAATGAGACATAAGCAAAATTCCCTGGATGGGGCTTCTGGGAAATCTATGTTTTCCTTATTGAAAGGAAGAGTGTAAGCTCTTCCATTGAGTCGTTCTGTCTTCCTTTATGATATCTCAAATTGATGCCTGGAAGTGTAACAGCCATCTTTGACCATAAGAAAATAAAAGTCACACACTAGTAAGAGTGAAGCATCAAGAGGACAATCTAGTTCCTTTAGTGCCTGCACCAGACCTGAAATGCCATTGCTGAACTTGTTATGTGAGAAAAAATACCCTGATTTGGTCAAGCCATACCATCTGGTTTCTGTTACATGCACTTAAGCCAAAGAAAAAAAAAACTTAATATTTTAAAAACTATACTTTTTTAAAGAAAAAGATGAACACTCTAACAGGAAAGAAAGAAATGAACTGAACACACAAGACATAATTTTTAAACTACAAAAGTCAAACATGGAAAGTATTGAAAATCATTAACAAGACAATTTTTAAACAAATTACCACTATTAAATGATTAAGATGCAAAGATTTTTTTAAAAAAGGTAATATTCAGTGTGGTGGTGGTTGTGAAAATGTTATCAGATAGTGCTTGTGAAAGTGTAAATTAGTAAAACCTTTCATAAGGCTTTTTTATTGTGCTGCTTTTAACTATAAAATATGCCTATTCTTTGGGTCATAGGCCCAAATATAAAATATAAAACTATAAAACTTCTAGAAGAAAACATAAAAGAAAACCTTGTGACCTTGGGTTAGGTGATAAGCTATCAGACAGAATTCTAAAAGCATACTTCGTAAAGAACAAAAAAAATTGAGTTTTATTTTTTCCAAATAAAAAACTTTTACTCTGTGAAAGACATTGTTAACAGAATGAAAAGTCAAGCCATAGGTCAGGAGAAAATATTTATAGATTACGTATCTTAGGAAAATACATCCGGAATATGTAAAGAACGCTCAGTCATAGTAGATAGAAATGGAAAATGGTCTGTCACTTTGTAGAGAAGTTTCTTGGACAGTTAAACATACGCTTGTAATGACCCTGAAACCCAACGTGCATTAAGAATGATAGAATTAGAACTATTAATACATGCAACCAAATGAATAACAAATATAATGTTAAGAAAAAGAAGCCAGACACATGAGTATCCAAGTGTCTGGATGATTCCATTTATGTAGTGTACATGATTTCATTCATGTAATGTCCTAAACCAGGAATAACAACTAGTCTATGGTGTTAGAATGACTATGACTCTGTGGAATAAAGTGGTTATTTGAGGTGGGAGGTGATTTATAAGAAGACTTCTGGAGTGCTAATAATGCCTTGCTTCTTG
Organism: Macaca thibetana thibetana; assembly: GCF_024542745.1. Lineage (NCBI taxonomy): Eukaryota > Metazoa > Chordata > Mammalia > Primates > Cercopithecidae > Macaca > Macaca thibetana. The sequence goes on from NC_065579.1 coordinate 84,223,927, forward strand.
ATCTGGAAACTGTGTTCATTCTGTGAAAACACAAGCTGCCCATATATCATTTACAAAGTTTTTGAAAGATGTTTTCCTTCAACAAAAAGTTTACCAAAAGAGAGGAGAGTTGATTGATTAAACTGTCATACATCTATGCAACAGAATATCCTTCAATCATTAAAAATATAATATACTATTTATAGAAAATATTCCAGACATATTCAGAAAATCCACTTTTAGTCTTCAGCTTATTACTCATTAGTATTTAATATGCGCTTAGGAGGGAAGCACTTGAGGACAGAGAAACAACTTCACAAAAAGATTAGGGAGAACAATCCAAGGAATTTACATGGGGTTGGGGGTAGTTCCTGTTCTCAATAGCTAGAGTATAAGAAATTTCATAATTCATAGGGCATCCAGCAGGACACTCAAAAGAGTTTTGCCTCAGTAGTGGGGGAATTATCCATAGACTAAACACTGCTGTGGTCTCATCTAATAAAGCTTAAATGCAAAACCCAAAATAATCCAACTATTTTCCAAGTAACTTCACTGCATCCTATAACAAAGCTCAAGAATATGTGTAGGGATATAAAAATACATAGCACTCAAAAAGGTAAAAATGTTAATGCCTAACACCTAATCATAAATTATCAGGCATGCAAGAAGTAGAAAAATAGAAACCATAACAAGAAAAAAAAAATCAATCGATCAAAACCAGCCCAGAAATACTGATACATAAGACAGAATTAGCAGACAAGGTAATCAAAGTGGCTATATTACTATATTTTATATGTTCAATAAACTAGAGAAAAAACTGAATACATTAATTAGCAACATACACACATATAAAAATATATCATGTCATTAACAGGTTAGACATTGCAAAAAAGATTAATGAGCTTGAATATAAGAAGAGATTAGTGAATTTAAATGCAAAAGAAATTATCTAAAATTAAACATGGTAAAAGACTGAAAATAAAGGAACAGAGAATCAGTAAGGTAAGAAACAGGTATTAAAATATTCAAAGAAATAATAATTGAAAATTTTCCAAATATGACAAAAACTCTAAACCCAGAGATTCAACAAGCTCAAGGTATTCCAAACCAAAACAACAAAAAAAAGCAAGAAACTACACTAAAGCTTATCAAAAAACATTGATTAAAACTACTGGTAAGAGCAACCAGAGAAAAACAAAACACATGACATACAAAGGAAAAAATATAATGATGACAGAAGATTTCTCATCAGAAACACACAAGTCAGAAAAGAATGGAGCAACTCTTTCAAGGCAATGAAAGAAAAAAAATCTATCACCACAAACTTCTATTTTTAGGGTACAGGGGGAAGAAGTTTTCAAAAATAAAGGCTTTTTCAGACATTCAAAAGCTGAAAGAATTCATCAGCAATAGACTAGCACTACAGAAAATATGAAAGGAAGTTCTTTAGATAGAATAAAATGATGCCAGATGGAAATTTGGAATCTGCACAAAAGAATGAAGAATATTGAAGCTGGCAATTTTGTTGGTTAATATCCAAAATTTTTTCATTATCTAAATATCAGTAACAGTTAACCAACTGTTTAAAGCAAAAATAATAAAGCAATTTTCGGATTTATAACATATGTACAAGTAAAACAAAGAGTGATAACACAGGTATGAAGGAATGAGATAGAAGTTTACTCGTAAAATTCTTATACTACACATGAAATGGTGTAATATTACTTGAAGGTAGACTGTGGTAAGTTAAAGTCGTATATTTTAAAAGACTAAAACTAGACAACAGTTATAGAAAATAAGCTCAACAAAGAAGATACAATGGAGACAAAAAATAATCTAAAAGACAGCACAAAAAGAGAAAAAGAACAAAGAATAGATGGAACAAATAAGCCCAACCATGTTGACAATCCCATTAAATGTAAATGGTCTAAACAGCCCAAATAAAAGTCACAGGCTGTCAGATTAGATAAAAAAGCAAGATATAGCTGTATAATGTCCACAATAAACACACTTTAAAGATAAAAATATAAATAGATAATAGCAAAAGAATGGAAAAAGTATATCAAAAAAACAGGAGAGGGAAATTAATATCAGACAAAGTAGATTTCAGGTCAAAGAATATTAACAGGGATAAAAAGCATCATTTCATAATAATAAATGCATCAATAAATCAAGATAAAAACAGTTATGAACCAAAATATACATAGAGTAGAACCTAATAGTACTTCAAGGAAAAAAGAAAATTCAGGTATAGCATGAGATTTCAACCCCCTCTTTCAACAGATAGAACAATCAGGCAGAACATCAATAATATTGAGGACTTGAATAATGCTGCCTATCAACTTCACCTAATTGATGTTTATAGAAAATTCTACTCAATGACAGAGTACACATTCTTTAAGTACACATGAACATTTACCAAGATAGCAGAAATGAATGAAAATTAAAACATAGCAAAATTATAGAATGCAGATGAAGCAGTAATTAGAGGAAAACTTAAAGCACCAAAACTGTACTTATATGGGAAAAGAAGAAAAGTTTCAAATTAATTATCTCAGCTTTTACATTAAGAATCTCATTAAAGTAAGAAAATGAAGTGCAAAAAAAAAAAGTAGAAAAAAATACTACAGAGTAGAGGGGGGAAAAGTCAATGAAATAGACGACCAGAAAGATAATAGAAACATCAGTAAAACCAAAAGCAGGTTCTTTGAGATCAATAAAATTGATAAACCTCTAGTTTCATTAACCATGGAAGAAACTACTGAAACAACTATTAATATCAGAAATTGAAAAAGAGATATTAGTGTAGATTCTACAGGTATTGAGAAGGGAAATAGGGGAATATTTTAAACAACATTAATCAATTATTTTAATAATTAGATAAAATGAATGCTTTTCCTGAAAGACACAAAATACCAAAGCTCACTCAAGAAGAAATAGATAATCTGAATAGCCATATATTGGTTAAAGAAATTGGATTTTGCCAGACGTAGTGGCTCATGCCTGTAATCCTAGCACTTTGGGAGGCCAAGGCAGGTGGATCACCTGAGGCTGGCAGTTTAAGACCAGCGTGACCAACATGGAGAAACCTCGTCTCTACTAAAAATACAAAATTAGCCAAGCATGGTGGTGCATGCCTATAATCCCAGCTACTCAGGAGGCCGAGGCAGGAGAATGGCTTGAACCTAGGAGGTGGAGGTTGCAGTGAGCCGAGATTGTGCCATTGCACTCCTGCCTGGGCAACAAGAGTGAAACTCCATCTTAAATAAAAAAGAAAAAAAGAAATTGGATGTGTAGTTTAAAACCCTTCATGCCTAAATTACTTCACTGCTACATTCAATGAAATATTTAAATGATAAATTATAATAATTCTACACAAACTCTCCCAGAATTTGAACAGAAAATTTTACTTTACAACTTACTTCATGAGGCCAACATTATCCTGATACCACAACCAAAGACATAGTAAGAAAAGAAAACCATAAACCAATACCCATACTGAACACAGATACCAACATTCTTCACAAAACTTTAAAAAACAAATTCCACAGCATAAAAAAAGTATACAAAAGACAACTATACAATATCCAATTTGTATTTGTCTCAATAATACAAGGTTGGTTTAACATTTAAAAATCAATTCACATTAAAAATCAATTCACTTAATATAGTAAAATCAAATTTACTATATTAAGAGACTGAAAATGAAAAATATTATATATTATTTATCATATCATATATAAAATAATATATGATAATACAAAAGAGATGTTGACTCTCAGCAAAGTAGAAATAAAAGGAACTTTCTTAGCCTGATAAAGGGTAACTGTGTGCAACTTCAGATAATATCATTCTTAATGGTGAAAGACTGAATGTTTTCCACTTAAGAATGGAGCAAGAGAAAGTTGTTTACTCTCACCACTTCTTTTGGACATTTTACTGGAGGTTCTTACCAGTGCAATGAGGCATGAAAAATGAATAAAAGACAACATGTTAGAAATAAAGAAATGTCTCTTTGTAAGTCTCTAAGGACTTGCTTGATGAATCTGGGTGCTCCTGTATTGGGTGCATATATATTTAGGATAGTTAGCTCTTCCTGTTGAATTGATCCCTTTACCATTATGTAATGGCCTTCTTTGTCTCTTTTGATCTTTGATGGTTTAAAGTCTGTTTTATCAGAGACTAGTATTGCAACCCCCGCTTTTTTTTGTTCTCCATTTGCATACAATAATAATGGGAGACTTCAACACTCCACTGTCAACATTAGACAGATCAACGAGACAGAAAGTTAACAAGGATATCCAGGAATTGAACTCATCTCTGCAGCAAGCAGACCTAATAGACATCTATAGAACTCTCCACCCCAAATCAACAGAATATACATTCTTCTCAGCACCACATCGTACTTACTCCAAAATTGATCACGTAATTGGAAGTAAAGCACTCCTCAGCAAATGTACAAGAACAGAAATTATAACAAACTGTCTCTCACACCACAGTGCAATCAAACTAGAACTCAGGACTAAGAAGCTCAATCAAAACCGCTCAACTACATGGAAACTGAACAACCTGCTCCTGAATGACTACTGGGTACATAATGAAATGAAGGCAGAAATAAAGATGTTCTTTGAAACCAATGAGAACAAAGATACAACATACCAGAATCTCGGGGACACATTTAAAGCAGTGTGTAGAGGGAAATTTATAGCACTAAATGCCCACAAGAGAAAGCAGGAAAGATCTAAAATTGACACTCTAACATCGCAATTAAAAGAACTAGAGAAGCAAGAGCAAACACATTCGAAAGCTAGCAGAAGGCAAGAAATAACTAAGATCAGAGCAGAACTGAAGGAGATAGACACACAAAAAACCCTCCAAAAAATCAATGAATCCAGGAGTTGGTTTTTTGAAAATATCAACAAAATTGACAGACCACTAGCAAGACTAATAAAGAAGAAAAGAGAGAAGAATCAAATCGACGCAATTAAAAATGATAAAGGGGATATCACCACCGACCCCACAGAAATACAAACTACCATCAGAGAATACTATAAACACCTCTACGCAAATAAACTGGAAAATCTAGAAGAAATGGATAATTTCCTGGACACTTACACTCTTCCGAGACTAAACCAGGAAGAAGTTGAATCCCTGAATAGACCAATAGCAGGCTCTGAAATTGAGGCAATAATTAATAGCCTACCAACCAAAAAAAGTCCAGGAACAGATGGATTCACAGCTGAATTCTACCAGAGGTACAAGGAGGAGTTGGTACCATTCCTTCTGAAATTATTCCAATCAATAGAAAAAGAGGGAATCCTCCCTAACTCATTTTATGAGGCCAACATCATCCTGATACCAAAGCCTGGCAGAGACACAACAAAAAAAGAGAATTTTAGACCAATATCCCTGATGAACATCGATGCAAAAATCCTCAATAAAGTACTGGCAAACCGGATTCAGCAACACATCAAGAAGCTTATCCACCATGATCAAGTGGGCTTCATCCCTGGGATGCAAGGCTGGTTCAACATTCGCAAATCAATAAATATAATCCAGCATATAAACAGAACCAAAGACAAGAACCACATGATTATGTCAATAGATGCAGAAAAGGCTTTTGACAAAATTCAACAGCCCTTCATGCTAAAAACGCTCAATAAATTCGGTATTGATGGAACGTACCTCAAAATAATAAGAGCTATCTATGACAAACCCACAGCCAATATCATACTGAATGGGCAAAAACTGGAAACATTCCCTTTGAAAACTGGCACAAGACAGGGATGCCCTCTCTCACCACTCCTATTCAACATAGTGTTGGAAGTTCTGGCTAGGGCAATCAGGCAAGAGAAAGAAATCAAGGGTATTCAGTTAGGAAAAGAAGAAGTCTAATTGTCCCTGTTTGCAGATGACATGATTGTATATTTAGAAAACCCCATTGTCTCAGCCCAAAATCTCCTTAAGCTGATAAGCAACTTCAGCAAAGTCTCAGGATACAAAATTAATGTGCAAAAATCACAAGCATTCTTATACACCAGTAACAGACAAACAGAGAGCCAAATGAGGAATGAACTTCCATTCACAATTGCTTCAAAGAGAATAAAATACCTAGGAATCCAACTTACAAGGGATGTAAAGGACCTCTTCAAGGAGAACTACAAACCACTGCTCAGTGAAATAAAAGAAGACACAAACAAATGAAAGAACATACCATGCTCATGGATAGGAAGAATCAATATCGTGAAAATGGCCATACTGCCCAAGGTAATTTATAGATTCAATGCCATCCCCATCAAGCTACCAATGAGTTTCTTCATAGAATTGGAAAAAACTGCTATAAAGTTCATATGGAACCAAAAAAGAGCCTGCATCTCCAAGACAATCCTAAGTCAAAAGAACAAAGCTGGAGGCATCACGCTACCTGACTTCAAACTATACTACAAGGCTACAGTAACCAAAACAGCATGGTACTGGTACCAAAACAGAGATATAGACCAATGGAACAGAACAGAGTCCTCAGAAATAATACCACACATCTACAGCCATCTGATCTTTGACAAACCTGAGAGAAACAAGAAATGGGGAGAGGATTCCCTATTTAATAAATGGTGCTGGGAAAATTGGCTAGCCATAAGTAGAAAGCTGAAACTGGATCCTTTCCTTACTCCTTATACGAAAATTAATTCAAGATGGATTAGAGACTTAAATGTTAGACCTAATACCATAAAAATCCTAGAGGAAAACCTAGGTAGTACCATTAAGGACATAGGCATGGGCAAAGACTTCATGTCTAAAACACCAAAAGCAATGGCAGCAAAAGCCAAAATTGACAAATGGGATCTAATTAAACTAAAGAGCTTCTGCACAGCAAAAGAAACTACCATCAGAGTGAACAGGCAACCTACAGAATGGGAGAAAATTTTTGCAATCTACTCATCTGACAAAGGGCTAATATCCAGAACCTACAAAGAACTCAAACAAATTTACAAGAAAAAAACAAACAACCCCATCAAAAAGTGGGCAAAGGATATGAACAGACATTTCTCAAAAGAAGACATTCATACAGCCAACAGACACATGAAAAAATGCTCATCATCACTGGCCATCAGAGAAATGCAAATCAAAACCACAATGAGATACCATCTCACACCAGTTAGAATGGCGATCATTAAAAAGTCAGGAAACAACAGGTGCTGGAGAGGATGTGGAGAAATAGGAACACTTTTACACTGTTGGTGGGATTGTAAACCAGTTCAACCATTATGGAAAACAGTATGGCGATTCCTCAAGGATCTAGAACTAGATGTACCATATGACCCAGCCATCCCATTACTGGGTATATACCCAAAGGATTATAAATTATGCTGCTATAAAGACACATGCACACGTATGTTTATTGCGGCACTATTCACAATAGCAAAGACTTGGAATCAACCCAAATGTCCATCAGTGACAGATTGGATTAAGAAAATGTGGCACATATACACCATGGAATACTATGCAGCCATAAAAAAGGATGAGTTTGTGTCCTTTGTAGGGACATGGATGCAGCTGGAAACCATCATTCTTAGCAAACTATCACAAGAACAGAAAACCAAACACTGCATGTTCTCACTCATAGGTGGGAACTGAACAATGAGATCACTTGGACTCAGGAAGGGGAACATCACACACCAGGGCCTATATTGGGGAGGGGGGAGGGGGAAGGGGGGAGGGATTGCATTGGGAGTTATACCTGATGTAAATGACGAGTTGATGGGTGCAGCACACCAACAAGGCACAAGTATACATATGTAACAAACCTGCACGTTATGCACATGTACCCTAGAACTTAAAGTATAATAATAATAAATAAATTAAAAATAAATAAATAAATAAATAAATAAATAAATGGAATTAATTGCCTATGTAGAAATTTCCATACAATCTACCAAAAATATCTAATAGAATAAGCCTAGCAAAATTCTAGAATATAAGATCAATATACAGTAACCAATTGCAATTCTGTGTAGTAGCAATGAAATTAAAAATCAATGTCATTTATGAGAGCATAAAATACATATTTAAGGACAAATCTGATAGAATATCTGCAAAACTTTTATACTGAAAACTACAAAACATTGTCAAGAAAATCTAAGGAAAGTCTGAAAAAAGGAGAACTACAGTATGTTTATGAATCAGAAGACATGATATTATTAACATGTCATTTTTTCCATAAATTGACCCATAGCTTCAATGCAATTTCTTTTTTTTTTTTTTTTTTTTTTTTTTGAGACGGAGTCTCGCTCTGTCACCCAGGCTGGAGTGCAGTGGCGCGATCTCGGCTCACTGCAAGCTCCGCCTCCCGGGTTCACGCCATTCTCCTGCCTCAGCCTCCCGAGTAGCTGGGACTACAGGCGCCCACATCCGCGCCCGGCTAATTTTTTGTATTTTTAGTAGAGACGGGGTTTCACCGTGGTCTCGATCTCCTGACCTTGTGATCTGCCTGCCTCGGCCTCCCAAAGTGCTGGGATTACAGGCGTGAGCCACCGCGCCCGGCCGCTTCAATGCAATTTCAATCAAAATACCAACAGGCAAAAATTTCAAAGAAAAAGAGAACAAATTTTGAAAACTAACATTACTCAATTCCAAGATTTATTACAAATTTATATCAAGTAAGTGGAACAGAATAGAAAGCACTACAGAAATAGATCCACTTATATATTGACAGTTGACAGTTGATCATCAAAGGTCAAAGGCAATTCAAGGAAGAAAGGATAATGTTTTCAACAAATAGTGATAGCATAAGTGGATATCCATATGCAAAAATTAAAAATAGTAACCTTTAACCCATGCCTCACTGAAAACATAATAACATTCATGCTGTGATAAATTATGGGAAAGAGCCAGTCATACAAAGGGCTAAGGGACAAGTATTCCAGGCAAAGAGAACAGCATGTATAAAGGGCCTTAGCTAAGAAAGAGTTTGGCACATTTAAAGAAGAGAAAGAAGGTCATTGTAGCTAGATCCTAAGAAATAAGAAACTGAGACACAAGCAGAGAGACAGAAAGAGACAAGATAATGCAGCACTTAAATTTTGTTCTAAGTGCAGCAGAGGGATATTGATTGATGAGTTTTAATTTGAGTAGTGAGATCATTTGTTTCATGTTTTCATCTTCTACTGGGTTGTTCCCATCAGTGTTCTTTCTCCCATTTTAAAATGCCTACAAACAAACCAAAAAACAACAACAAAAACTCTTCTCTTGATCTTACTTCAGCTGCCAGCTATTGAATCATTTCATTATTCTCTTTCACAGCAATGCTCCTCAAAAGAGATATCCAATTACAATTTCTAATTCCTATCCTCCTATTCTCTCTAAATATCGTTCTTAAACTTTTTATTATGGAAATTTTCAAAAGAAAGGAGAATAGTGTAATGAACTCCCATGTACTCATCACCAGGTTTAACAACTATAAACTTCATGATTTATAATTCTTGTTTTATCTATATTGTTATCCACTCCCTCACCACACACAGGATTATTTTTAAGTCAATCCATGGAATCCTGTCATTTCTTCTACAAATATCTGAAGATAAAGATTTTAAAAATACAATCACAACATAATTTCACCTCAGAACATTGACAATAATTCCCTAACATTATCAAACAGATAATCAGTGTTCAATTTTGCCAATTATGTCATAAATATTTCTTTAACAGTCTGTTGTTGGATTAAAATGAAGCTTATACTTGCATTTGCTATGCATCTTAAATGGAGTGACTTCATAATTTATTGTCCAAACTGGGACCTAACTAAGAGTAAAAAGGAGCACTATTAATAATTATGTCAGAAATAAGCATAAATCAGGATAATCTGATTTATGCAAGCTGAAAGACATGGTCACTTTATTCCTAAATCTATTTTAATCCATGTGATTCCCCTTCCTCTCTGGCTTCTCCTCTTTCTCCATGCCCACCTCCATGCAATGTATTTGTTGAGGAAATCCCTTTGTTCTAATTTCCCACAGTCTGGAATTTGCTGATTGTAATCCATGTTGTTTCTCTCTTACATGCATTTTCTAAAAATGATTAAGTAGACCCAAATCTGATTTAGGTTATTCTGCTTTTGTTGTTGTTATTAAACACTTCATAGGTTATATTTCTTTCTCTCAAAACCTACACAGAACATTCTTCCTCTCAGCTGTCCAACAAAACTGCTCCTGTCAAGGGCCCCAACTCTATTGCTGAACCCAATCTTCATCTTGTTCAATTTATCAACTAATGACTGCTTCTGGTCAATGCCTTTTTTCACTTTTTTTTTTTTTAAACCCCACACCTTTTGCTTGTTTTCCAGCTTCACTGTTCTTGCCTTCTTCATCTTTTTTTTTTTTTTTTTTTTCTGAGTTCTCTCTGGCCTCTTAATTTTAGAATACCATAGCACTCAATCCTTGGTCCTCTTCTCTTTCTTACATTCACTCCCTTGATGATCTCTTCTAGTCTCCTGGCTTTAAATGCCTTTTACATGCTGACAGATTCCAGCTGAGTGCTCTTCCAGAATTTCAGACTTGCATAGCCCGCTGACTACTCAACACCTCCACTCTGATGTCTATTTCAGGTATATCAAACTTAACATGATCAAGACTAAAACTCCTGATCTTCCCACTAAACATATTCCTTAATCTTTTCTATCTCATGTTATGACAGCCCCATCTTTACTGGTTGCTTGGTCCTAAAACCTTGCAATCAACTTCAATATCTCTCTTTCACATCCCACATCAAATCTATCAGGAAATCTGTTGGGGCTATCTGCAAAATAGGTCCGGAATCTAATTACTTTACCTCTCCCATTACCATTCTTGTCTAAGCCTCCATTATCTCTCAGCTAGATTACTGCAATAGCCTCCTAACTGATCTTCCCACTGTAATCTTATCCCCTAGTGTTTATTCTCAAAATATCAGCCAAAATTATTCTTTTAAAATGTGACTTTTATTATGCGATTCTGTTACCAAAACTATCCAATAGTTCTTCCTTCCATTTAAAGGCCAAAGTTCTTACAATGTCCCACAAGGCTCTCCACTCTCACTCATGCTAACACTGACCTGCTCTTCTACACTCCTCCTCCCCCACTCAGGCTTTCTTGATGTCTTTCAAACATATCAGATATATTCTCATTTTAAAGATAATTACTCTGGCTGTTCTTTTTGTCTGGAACATTCTTCTCTCAGATGTACACTGGTTAACTCATGAAAGGATCACTTTCTCATTGAGACCTATCCTGACCTATTTAATATTGGATCGTCACTACCCTGCACTCTCTAGCCCCTTTATCATGCTTTACTTTTGATTTTTCCACAGCATGTACTATCATCTAGCCCATTATATATTTACTTATTTATTATGTTGATTATTTATTGTCCATCTTACATAGAAGATGGAAGAACATATAAGCTCTTCAAAGGCAGGGATATTTGTTTTATTCCCTGATGACTTCCAGGAGCCTTAAACAGCCTGATCCATGGTAAACCCTTCCTGTACTCAATCAAATATTTGTTAAATTAACATTGAATGAATAAAAAAGTACTCTTACTACTCTGTGAATACTAGATTTCAGTGGGCAAATATTTAGAAGGCTATTGCAATCACCTAGGTGAGAGATACTGGTAGTCTGGTCTAGAGTGGTAGCAGCATAACGGAAAGAAGTGGAACACTCCGAATGTAGTTTGTAGATATTTATGATGATAGATTGGATGAGGAGTCAGGAGGTAGAAGAAGGAAAAGAATCAAGAATAAGCTTCAGATTTCCTAGATGATAAACTGGGTGGCTGGTTGTTCAATGGGGTGGTTAAGAAGGAAGGAAAGAGATGACGGGTGGATCAACAGTCCATACTGTGTGGTAAATTTCAGATACCTGTGAGCCATCCAAGAAGTAATTTCAAGCAAGTTGTCAGATAGAATGGTCAGATTGAAGATCTTGGCTATATTTAGAAATGTTAGAATTATTAATATAAGAGTAGCAATTAAATCTACAGGAATAGTAGATAAAAGGGTAGATATATTTTTATCATTTCTTAAAAAGAATCTGACTCTGGTGTGTGGATTTGGGTAAAAGATACCAAGAAGGAGCAGTTAGTAAGCAGAGGGAAGCAGCATGATATGAGCCAAGAGATAAAGATGTTTCAAAAGTTGTCAAGTGCACTTTGGTTTTGGTAAAACAGTCTTCACGGCATCATTGGTGGAGGCAACCTCAGTGGAGTGGTGGGGTAGAAGCCAAATTATGTTCCAGTATATCACTATGCTTCCTTGGAATTTTATTAATCCCATACCTCAGCAGGGAGTAAAATTCTCATAAGCCTTCAATCAAATCAGGCCAATCCAATAACACACTTATCCATTCGAGTAACAAACTACAAGGAGTGGTAGACAAAGCAAGTAATATGGATCCAAGTTGCCTTTTGAATCTATAGGGCAGGGTAGGTATATTGGGCTAGTAGTAGCACCAAGTAGTACCACCTTAACATCATCAAATCTAAGGAGTGGAGAGGATATTGAAGGAACATCCAGGGAGAGAAAATGCACAGCATGCACATCTAGTTTAATCAATCATAGCATTTCTTCCTCATAAACTTGGTTAGTGTCAGAGGCCCACAGTGCTCCAGGCAGTCCTTACAACTTGACCACACTTGGCACAGGAATTCAATGCATTTGCTTTCCCTATCCCAAGTCCAATCCCAGTCTCACCTCCTTGTCTAATTTCCTCTACTTCAATTCTACAAGACCAGAGCAGTCTATCAGCTCCTGCTTCAACAAGAATAGGGAATGTCTATGTTCTGCTTTAGGTTGAGTCAAATGCTGAGCCTCACTACCTCCCACTTCTTAGAAGTTATTAGAACCTTAAAAGTCACCATCATCTTTTTTGTCCTCACATGTCAACCTTTCAGATATTTGAAGACAACTATTGTGTTTCCCTAGAATTTCTTTCCTCTCCAGTAGAAGTAACTTTGGTATCTTTACCTAAGGTTCCTAATATTACATAGTTTCTATTTAATATCACCTCATTCACTTTTATCAGCACTCCCATTTTCCTGAAAAACATATACACCTCTACTATCACCGTCACCACCATGCTTTACATGTCCAGAGCAAACTAGAAAACTAGAAGGCTGGCTCCAAATAAACAGAGTAAAGCATCTATTTCTAACTTGCATTTAGTCCCAGCTACCAGATGCTAGAAGTTTTCCCCCAAGGAGAGTGAGGGAGTGTGAACAAGTTTAAAGGACTCTATGGAGATAAAGGGAGATCATGCAAAGCAGGCGTTCGTTCCAGCTGTTGCAACTTCAGCAGTCTAACTACTGAGCAGAACAGATGATTCATTCCCAGGACGTTTTTCCCTTGGGCCATGTGGATTTATGGATTGAAATATCTAGCAGAATAAAAATAGTTTCTGAATAAAATTACAGCACATTGAAGATGAATAAGTTTGGCTCTAACAGCCTAATAAAACATAATGAGTTATCTTTTAGCCAATTTTTACATAAAGGAAACACTATTATCAACCCCTCTTAAGCATTTCGGAGGAAAATTTTTACCTGATTTTTCAGGTCTCTTATGAGTTACTTTATCAGAGCCATATGGGGAATTAATAAAAATAAAAGCATTCTATTTTATTTCCAAATAGATTTTAAACTCCTTAAGGGCAAGGGCAGGTTTTTTTCAAGTATTTTATCCAGTGATTAGAAAATTAAAAATATGTAAATTATGTGCTTATTTTCATAAAAATAATGAATAAGTAAAAACATGATATAAGCATAGGAAATAATCTTAAACTTTTGGTTAGTCTTCATTGTCTTTATTGCTGGGTCTGCAGAAACAACGAACAATTTCAAACTGTCCTTTGGAAATTTATCTCTTGTTTATGCCACTAATATAAGCAGCCTGTACAAATCATATGGAAAAGCACTGAGGCCTCCCATTTGCACAAAAGACCTTATTTCCTTATCTACTTTTCTTGTCTTTCCTACCTTTGCTAGTAGCTTTTTATGTTCATCAGCAGTTTCTCTTAAATAACATTGCATTACTCAGAAACATCAGCTGTAGCCATCTCTCTGTAGGATTTCATGAGTGTTTTAGTTGGTTTAGGTTGGGAGATTCCCCGCCTTGCTTTTCTTATTTTCTTTCTTTCTTTAGTGCTTAACCCCATTGCTCCCATTTCCAGTAAGTCTCATCACTTCCAGGAGTAATAAAGGATGGTGTCACCCTGCCTTAAATCCCATACCTCATGAGGTACAGGTCTACTGACCATATCTAAAAGCTTTAAGTTCACAAAGCTTTCTGCAGAAGAAGTTGTCAAAATAGAACCTTGGCAATAGTTGAATAATTTTAAAAATTAAATTAAAATAGTTCCTAAGGGTGAGTTTAGTCAATCTTGGCTTTAATATGAGAGAAAATGCTTATCAAAATGAAAAATCCTTAGGACAAAGGCATTTTCAAATTGTGGGCAAGAAACTAGAAAAGGAATTGTTATCCTCTTAAAGACACAGGGATACAGAGCAAAGGATGGATGCTCTCACTTTGTGAGTAAATATTGTTTGAATTTACTTACATAAATTTTTACATTCCCCCACTTTTGGCTAGAAGACTATCTATGTAAAAGCGTTCCTGTTCTTTCATGCTGCAAACACAAAATATTTTGTCAGTTGGATTTCTCTTCAGTTTTATGACACTCACTCCAGTTATATTAGTATTTTCATGATAATCTTTATAACACCACATATGTTTGCATGTGAGCGAGTATGCATAAATCCATTTGCATTGACACTTGTGAGATGTGAACTTCTTCTCTTGATATTTTATTAACCAAAAGGAATGATGCCTTTTCCTTAAAAGTAAGCCACAGAGAATCTTAATATTTTAATGCTACAAAGTTCCTCAGAGATCATATAGTTCCACATTGCCATTTTACAGATGAAGTAACTGAAGCCCAGAGGTTAAATGACTAGGTAAATATTATAGAGAGCAATATAAATGGCTTTGCAAACCTCAAAGTAGCTCATTCGTTGGCCTGCATTGACCCTGGTGCTCTCTCACCTGATCTTAAATTCCCATTAGTCTCACAATGTCTCACACTTAAAGAGTTTATATAAATTAATCAATAGAGATTACATAAGTAGAATCGTTGTTCTTTTATGGACATTGTTAAAATTGGGACTGAAGTTAAGAATAATAATAAATTAAGCACAATTTGTCTTTGATATTCCTTTCCACCTGTTTCTCATCTTCTTGCTTTTTCCTTTTGCTACCTTAGAGGTCTCTTTATTTTCTGAAGTCTGCTCCTAGCATCACTCCTACTGGAGTTTTTAATTTCCTACAGTGACCAGATCTTTCTACATTGATTGGCTAACCAAACTTAAAGTCATGTCCTATTCATCTACATAACCAAGCCCTACTATGGTGAACTACGATCTACAGGCCACTACCATTTTCCCCAGTCCTTCAAACTACTGACTTACCTATAATGTCTTGGCATTTCAAATATTAAGGCATGAGTAGGATGAGATATAATGTTCCCCACATCTCATAGCTTTAAATATTGATCCTTTGAATGGAGTAATTCTAGAACAACAATGACTCCTAGGTAGGTGTGCTCCTTCTCCAAACTCAGACCCTGCTGTGTATCATAATTCTTACAGTTATTTTCTTTGTTTTACAACTGCCCCTTGCTGTCTTCCACCAGATCCTATCAATATATCAATATCTTTTTCTCCTTGACATTTTCCTGTGTCAACGGCAAGGTTTCAGTTAAGGAGCATTTGTTCTTATGAATTCTTCTCTGACTAACCTAACAGTCTCTATTTTACAATACTAATACAGTTGTCCCTGCTTATCCACAGTTCACTCTCCACAGTTTCAATTTCCCTAGTCCAAAAATATTAACAGATCCTGAGAGACAGAGAATGAGAAAGAAAGCATGCATTCACATAATTTTTATTACAGTGTAACTGTAGTAATTATTTTATTATTGTTGTTGTTGATCTCCTATTGTGTTTAATTTATAAACTACATTTTATCATAGATATGTGCATATAAGAAAAAACATAGTATGTATACGATTTGGTACTCTACATGTTTCAGACATCCACTGGAGGTCTTGGAACATGCCCATAATGGATGAGATGACTACTGCATGTCATTTACCTTCCTCACCTTACATTTTGTTTTTTAAGATCAGCTGAAGTCTCTTGACCTTAATAATGTAGACAATTTATTCTCACCTTACAATAGTTATAAGAATAAGCCGGCCATAGTGGCTCACACCTATAATCCCAGTACTTTGGGAAGCCATGGTGGGCAGATCATTTGAACCCAGGATTTCGGGACCAGCCTGACCAATATAGTGAAACCCTGTGTCTTCTAAAAATACAAAAAAATTAGCTGAGCATGGTGGTGCACGCCTGTAATCCCAGCTCCTTGAGAGGCTGAGGCATGAGAATCACTTGAACCCAGGAGGCAGATGTTGCAGCAGGCCAAGATCATGCCACTGCCCTCCAGCCTGCGCAACAAAACAAGACTCTATCTCAAAAAAAGAAAAAAAAAGTTGTAAGAATAATTATAATAAACATTTCCTGAATACTTCCTATATACCAGATAGTTCACTAGACTAACAGTGTACATGCTTTGTCTCATGTAATTATTTTAACAATACTTTGATCTATACACTATTAATATTTCTTGATTTATTGACATGGAAACTGCTGGGTGTGAGCTTGGGCAAATTATTTGCCTTTCTCAGTCTCTCCAAAATGAGAATAATACCCACCTCACTGAAGATTCAATGAAATAATTCACATAAGATATTTCTCACAGTGCCTAAATTATAGTAAGTACTCTATAAATGTTAGCATTTATTGAATAACTTATCCCATTCATACAGCTAGTAAGTGCTAGAGCCAGGGATCAAAGCTAGGCAGTCAGCTGCCAGAGATACACTCTGCTAACTCTAAAATGGTACCAATAAAGCACTTACAAATGATGGCTGGTATTGAATATGATTAGCCTAGATTCTGATGCATGAAAACAGGTATCTACTTACAGTCTGCTTTTCCAAAATGAACTTAAGTTTTATCCCTTAAAGCTTATTTTTAATTTTGCCATCTCCTTTAGCAAATGTAAAACTCTGCAGCAGTGTTTACATTTATGGAATGCATTTATTATAAGTACTGACATAAACATGTTATCAAAGACAGACCTAAGTTCAAGACAAAATTAAGAAAGGGTGTTTGTTCATAAACTTGCAGGAAGGAAACTTACCTTTGTTTCAGCAGGGGTTCAGAAGTTTTAGAAAGGAGACTGAGTTTTGTAGAGAAAAGATGAAACAGTCTGATTGGCAAGTGTTCTATTAAGATGGGATTTTTAGAAGTAGGGAAAACTTTCTAATTGGTCTTCAGATAATTTGGCAGTTCTTGGTTGACTGTAGAAAGACAAGCAGCAGTTTGGGGATGTTTCAAAATGAGGATGTGGAGTGTTTGATGTGTGGAGCTGAGGACTTTCTAGGCTGGCCATTTTTTTAAACAACTGGGTTTGATGGTGGCTGTTATGGTAGATCATTTCTCACCATTCCCAAGTGATGTCTATCAGAACCCTATAAGGAAGGCAGGGCAGTCATTATCACACCCTCCATTGCCAATGAACAAATTGTAGCTGATGAATTAAAGTTTCCTAAGGTCACATAGCTATAATATTAAAGTGAAGAACCCGGACTACAATCTAGGTTTTCACATTCTCTGTTCCTTGTTCTTTCCATCATGTCGCACTGATGTCATACCTTTTTTGTCAACTTAGACATTTTTGATTAAAAGAAAACTAGAAATCCTTTATTTAATATAGAATCAAAAGGTATTTTCACCATATAAAGAAATGGTTTGGAGATCATTTTAAACTCCACTGACCATTAGAAGAAAGTTTAAGAATATAAAAGCCACATGCAATGTTATTTCAAGAGTTTTCCCTGTTGACCTCTGAAAGAAAGATTTGCTAATCTGAATGATCTTTTTCCTCTCCTAAATATCTCTTACAACCATGTATACAGTGTGAAAGCACTATCTATTTTATATATAAATATACTATGTATAAGATGTATTTTTCTTATCGTTAACATTTTCTAAGGCTTATTCTGCACTTCTTATTTTTCTCGTTGACAACTAAAGCTATTAAGCAAGAAGAAATCTTTCTTGTAACTGGTAAAGTGGTCAGTTAAACACAGAGGGACTTCTTCCTCCTACACAAAATTTATTCTCCACTTTTGCAAAGGCTAGCCTTAAGCAATGTGTTCTTGCTCAAAAATAGCATGACATAGTGGAGAGCCCTGAGTGGATTGAGGTCATTTAGGTACCTGAGCAATAGAGAAAGTACAGGCAACTTGCATAACCAGTTTTTGTGAATACCTTAAAAATACATCTGCAGAGTGTGCATCCTAAAACTTTTTGTGTCCGTTAGCTTTAGTATCTGTAGAAGAAAATTCAGTCCTTGCATCATCACAATCTCTATTACTTCAACCTCTTTCTCTCCCTTGCTATAGTCTCATCAGTGTGAAGATTATTGATGCCAGGAAGTGAATTAAAGGAATTAAAGTCAGAGCTCCTCCCCACCCCCCCAATTATATCTATTTCATTATAGAAATTAGTGGTAATTACTATAATCCATCTTTGGTAATGCAAATACATTTTCTGAAAATAGCAAAGAAAATGAAGATTAAGATTTATATCAAAAATCTACAGAGAAGGCTAGTATAATCTCAAAGTGTTTTAACTCAATTGCTTATTTTTTAGAAAGGAATATGATTTATAGTTTGCTATTAGCACACATCAAAGAAAAATAAAAAGGGAATTTCAAAGTAGTAAGACTATAAAGGCAAACTAAAGCTTTTCTATGATTAGTGTGAATAGTCTGGGGAAGAGAGGAAAAAAAGACCAATAAGCTGCTCATTCCTGAGGCAGTGCTTTGTTAACTACTGAGAGAAACAAGCCAAGCACTGAGGTAAAGGTATTCCAAAGAGGGAACATGGTAGCTAGGAAGTGCCTTGATTTCAAGCTAAGATTTTTGTTGATTCATGGAAGCAGTGAAGGGTTAGTGATAAAGGTAATGAATTACACCATAAACATTCATCTATCTCTATATTCTTTTTTCTAAATTATCATTAGAATTAAAATCACCTGTTGTAAGACTTGTATTTCTTTTTCTTTTTCTTGAGATGGAGTCTCCCTCTGTTGTCCAGGCTACAGTGCAGTGGTGCAATCTCAGCTCACTGCAACCTCTGCCTCCCAGGTTCATGCAATTCTCCTGCCTCAGTCTCCTGAATAGCTGGGACTACAGGCACCCACCACCATGCCCGACTAATTTTTGTACTTTTAGTAGAGATGGGGTTTCACCATATTGACCAGGCTGGTCTCGAACTCCTGACCTTGTGATCTGCCCACCTCAGCCTCCCAAAGTGCTGGGATTACAGGCGTGAGCCACCATGCCCGGCCAAGACTTTTATTTTCTATAAAATAAAAATATATAGAAAATGATGATTAAGTCAAGAAGGCACAAAAAGTACTATGACTTAGAAATCCTAGAATATCGTTCTGGAACTTAAGCCTCTCTTTTTGGAAGTATTGGCAGCAGCAGCTATCATCACCTAGTGGCAGTGTATCTAACCAGCCAAATAGTCTTTTTGGAAAATGATATTAACTTCTTGAATGGAACGTCTAAAAATAAAGGCAAAAAGTGATGTCTAATGTATTACCAAGACACACACATACATACATACACACACACACACACACACACACACACACACACACACACATATATATATATATATATATATTTTTTTTTTTTTTTGCCTGGGTTGAATAATGATGTGGTTGTCTGAAGTCTCCCTTTGACTCCCCCCAAATTAGTTAAATCTGGCAGCATCATTGTATTAACCCAGCCCAAAGTTTCAAGCATGTTTACTTGATTTAGGCCAGAACTACAAAGTTATCTGAAGGTCAAATTGTAGAACAGTTAATTGGATCATTAAACAACTATGTAATTTAATTATTATGAAAACTCAATTAACAGGGCTGTGAAATGATTTGATCATTTAATCTATTTTTGCAACTAAACTGAATACACATCTGTATATACACACACGCACACACACACACATGCATATATATGTATACATATATACATGTACATATATACATATATATGGAGAGAGATACAAATTGAAGAGAGATTTTCATTATGAAAATTGGATTA
Organism: Macaca thibetana thibetana; assembly: GCF_024542745.1. Classification (NCBI taxonomy): domain Eukaryota; kingdom Metazoa; phylum Chordata; class Mammalia; order Primates; family Cercopithecidae; genus Macaca; species Macaca thibetana. Next base: position 84,244,175 of record NC_065579.1, read on the forward strand.
TGGAGGCCAAGAAATCCTATAATCTGCCCTCTGCAAGCTGGTGACCCAGGAAAGCTGATGGTGTTAATTTAGTCTGAGGCTGAAGTCATGAGACCCAGTAGTGCCAAAGGTAGAATGTCATCTCATGTACCCCATATATATACCTAATATGTACCCACAAAAAAATTCAAAATTAAAATTTTTTTAAGCCAGAAGAAGATGGATGTTCCTGCTCAAACAGAGAGCAAATCTCTCTGCCTTCCCTCTGCCATTTTGTTCTGTTTGGGCCCTCAGTGGACTGGATGATGCCAGCCTACACTGGTGAGGATGATCTTTACTCAGCCTACTGATTCAAATGTCAATCTTTTCCAGAAACAGCCCTGAAATGGTGTTTTACCAGCAATCTAAGCGCCCGTTAGCCCAGTCAAGTTGACACATAAAATTAACCATCACGCTTACCTTAGAATGTTTTTCTTTATATTCAACTGTCTCTCACATGACAGGATCTATAAATCTACATTTTTCCTGGATGATATGGTAGAATTGAACACAATATTCCAGCTGTGGATTGATCAGCCTAATCAACTGTCTTAATTTGGATACTTCAGTTTTATTATTGTTATTTTAGATTCAGGGGGTAGATGTGCAGGTTTATTACTTTGACATATTGCGTAATGGTGAGGTTTGGGATTCTAGTATACCCGTCACCCAAATATCGAACATTATACTCAATAGGTAATTTTTCAACCGTCATCCTCCCTACCCTCCCTGATTTTGGAGTCCCCAGTGTCTATTATATCCATCTTTATGACCTTTGTTTAGCTGCCACTTGTAAGCGAGAACTTGTGCTACTTTATTTTCTGCTTCGGAATTATCTCACTTAGGATAATGGCTTCTAGCTCCATCAATATTGCTGCAAAAGACATGATTTCATTCTTTTTTATGTCTGCATGGTATTCCGTGGTGTATATACGCCACATTTTCTTTGTTTTTTCTTTTTTTATTATACTTTAAGTTCTAGGGTACATGTGCACAACGTGCAAGTTTGTTACATATGTATACAACATGCCACATTTTCTTTTTCTGATCATCTGTTAATGGATACTTAGGTTGATTCCATGACTTTGCTATTGGGAATATTGCTGTCACAAACATGAGTGCAGGTATCTTTTTTTATATAATGATTTATTTTCCTTTGGGTAGATAGATACTCAGTAGTGGGATTGCTTGGTTGAATGGTACTTCTATTTTTGGTATTTTAGAATAGATGCTTCCGTTTTAAAACATTTTCTTGAGTATATCACCTGGAATCTAAGTTTGCATTTGCTTTCCAGAACATCTGTATCTAGTTGTCAGCTAAGATTTTTGGCTCCTAATGAGTCTGCATCCAACTGAAATGCTTAAGTATTTTTGCTAGATCTTCTCTTTTCTATATTTGAACATCTTTGTTAATTTATTTATATATCTCTTACATTAATTCCTATCATGTTTCTATTTTTCACCTATAATCCAAATCTGTCAAAAATGTCTTGAATCAGCTCTATCATTCAGTATATTAGCTATTCCTTCCGGATTATGTCACTTCAAACTCAACATAGTCACCACCTATGTCTTCAAGTCACTAACAAAAATGTCAAGCAGGTCAGGCCTAAGGTCACAGCCCTGCAGCCTGTCATTCAAAACACCCCTCCAACCTGATAGCAATCCATTAATCAACTGCCTTTGTACATGAAATGCTGCAATAGATAAAAATCTACTCACTGGTATTTTGAATTAGCCTAAACTTCTATTTTACACTAGGGTTACACCACTGAAAATGATTAAGTTTATATATTGGTTGTATAAAAAAAATAGATGGACTAGCATTCTTTGGTTCATAGTTATGTATCTATACATAGTTATATATATTATTAAATATATCACAGGTATGGCTTAATAGATATTTTTACTTAGGGTGAGGCTAAGTTTAAGTAAAAACAATGAGTTTATTTTTAAAATCTAAGTAAATAAAAGGACAGACAGTGTATTAATATGGCAAAAAAAAGAAAGTGTTAAAAATCATTGAAATTAGGGAATGCCTCATATAAAGTTTAACAGTTTCAGTTTTCAATGCACAAATACATTATCTGACCCACATAAAACTAAAATAGGGAGCACATGAGAGACATTATCAAACGCTTTACAAAATACACAGGCCCTATTCTTAATCAGTAAGTTTCAAGAAAGGTAAGAGTTTGAAATAATTTTACTTGTCCTAAGCAAAACTTTTACGAGTTTCTAGTAATCAATATCTCCTTTATAGAAGTAGGCAGGGTTCAAATATGGCAACAGACATGTATACTTTGATATTTTTTTCTAAGGTGCTAAGACGCATCTGTTTAATAATCTGCTTCACCATTGTGTGTGGCCTCAAGCTTGTGAGTCTATGATTTCTAGATATACTCTTACATCCATTATGAAAATTGGGACATTTCCTATCTCCAGTCGTTTAACACTTCAACTACCCAAAATTCCTTCAAGATAACTGGCAATAACTCCTAAGTCACAGATGGATTTTTTTTGTTTTGTTCTTTTAGCATGAGTTTCATTTAACCCTAAGGACTTGAACTAATTTAGACTATCTGCATGCACTCATCAATCAGTCAATAAACATTTTGAACATTTACTAGATGCTAAGCAATATGTTTAAAATTGTTTCCCCTGGGGAACTTAGAGTTTAGCAGGGGAGACAGATGTATAAATAAATGCATATTTATTTACAACATGACAAGTGCTGTAATAGAAATATGTACAGAACATCATGTAAATACAGAGTAGGAACTATCCACCTATGCGTGATTTTTAAAAGGTGGAGATATGCAAGCTGGGTCTTAAAGACTGTCCATGAATTCTGCAGGCAAAGAAAGATATTTATGATATTTATATCAATGGATTAGTAAGGTCAATGATCATTGAGAAGTTTGGCAAAGCTAGAACTCAAAAAGCATAAAAACATACGATGAAGGGCTTTGAGTGCCATGGTAAGAAGTCTGGACTTAGAAATTATACAGAACAAAAATAATGCTTAAGTAGTAGAATGACAAGATTTATTTACAGAGAAAAATTCTTTACTGGATTGGAGGTTGAGGAGAGGAAATGCATCTCAAGCAGCAGGAAGAATTTTTTAAAAGGCTGCTGAGATAATGCAGGCAAACAATAATGAGAGCCAAAATCAAGGTACTATCATATTTTTGGCTTCAATTCCTCATCAACATGTTCTTCTTCCAGTTTAATAATTATTTTTAACCAGTCATGGTGGCTTATGCCTGTAATCCCAACACTTTGGGAGGCTGAGGTGGGTAGATCACTTAAGGCCAGGAGTTTGAGACCAGCCTGGCCAACATGGCATAATCCTGTCTCTACTAAAAAATACAAACATTAGCCAGGCGTGGTGGCACATGCCTGTAATCTCAGCTACTTAATAGGCTGAAGCACGAAAATCGCTTGAACCCAGGAGACCGAGATGGCACCACTGCACTCCAGCCCATGTGACAAAGCAAGACTCTGTCTCAAAATAATAAATTAAAATAATTATTATTTTGATAGAGGAGGTGAAAACAAAAGAGAGTATTACATTTACTATTTCTCCATCACCTGTTAACATTAGAATTTTCCTGAAGTAAGAATTGTCACTGTCTTGGCTTACTGCTTATGCTAATTTTTTTTAAATTAAACAAGCAAAAGCCAGTGTTTTGCTAGTATCTTCTATAAGCTTCAGATTATACTAGCCTTTATCCTTCCTGACACAATTATTACAGGGTTCGCTTACCTTTTCTATTTGAATTTGGTTACCAATATCTGTCAATATTTGCTAGATGTCTCCCAATGTGACTGTTTCATTTTTATTTACTAATAGAAATGCAAATATCTACAACAAAGCTTGCATTTCCCACCCTTCATTGTATCTAAGTGTGGCCATCTGACTAAATTTGTCCAAGGGAAGTAAGAGGAAGCAGTATGTATCTTTACGGCCTAGAGCTATGCTTTTCTTCACCTCCTTCTTACTGATGGTTGCATTACAGAAGGAATGGCTGGAACTAGAGCAGACATTCCAGAGTAGATCATGAAGTGACCTCAAGAATGATGTCTATATGTAGCACAGCCACAAAGAAGGCTGGGTCCACAAGAACCTTGTGGAGCACAGATACTGTACCAGTCATACACTATTCAACTTCAGACTTTAATAAGAAAGAGAAATTATTTCTGTACTGTTAAAACTTCTGCAACTTTAAGTTCTTAGCAACGAAGCCTAATCCTGATATGATATCCCCTTTTAAATGTTAATCTCCTTCTACTTTTTAAAGATCATAAAATTCAGGCCGGGTGCAGTGGCTCATGCCTGTAATCCCAGAACTTTGAGAGGCTGAGGCGGGCAGATCATTTGAGGTCAGGAGTTCGAGACCAGCCTGGCCAATATGGTGAAACTCCGTCTCTACTAAAAATACAAAAATTAGCTGGGTGTGGTGGTGGGTGCCTGTAATCCCAACTGCTTGGGAGGCTGAGACAGGAGAATGGCTTGAACCCGGAAGGCGGAGGTCATGGTGAGCCGGTATCGTGCCAATGCACTCCAGCTGGGGTGACAAGAGTGAGATTCTGTTTCAAATAAATAAATAAGTAAATAAAAAGATCATGAAATTCAAACAGAAGAATAAATAAAACATCCCTAGCATCATTCCTCTATATCACCCAATTCTTACAATAAAGGTGAGAAAGAGAGAACCAAATAAACATAGGTCTATAAGAGAATATATATTATTTCATAATTATGTATATATTATATGTTGTTCATATATATTATTCATTATATATTACATATTAGTCATATATGAATATGTATTACTCATATATATTCTTATATAAACTGGCATAATTGTGAAAATTAAATGAGGCATTCAATATAAGATTCTTAGTACAATGCCCTTTATATTGTAACTGCTCAATAAATAAGAGCTGTCATTACTTAGCATGACTTAGTGGACCTTAAAATGCCTCATTTCCTTTCATTGGTTTTACAAACTCTAAAATGAGGTCACTGTTATCCATGCTCTTTTACACTTTTACAACTCCAAGCAGTAATCTCCTATTTATCAGATTAGTCTTGGACTAGAAGTTTACTTCACTGCTTTAACTTTTTGAAGGAAAAAAAAAAAAGCACATTCACAAGTATACTACCACTGTTTTGGTGTCTTCTTTGAACAAGGTATGTCTTTAGAGTTTTCCATTGCTTACTTTCAGTTCTAAATGCCATCCCACCATGATCCCAAGAAAATAATTACATACTGTCTTAGCATACCAAATTCACTTTCTTTATTATTTATATTCTGCATTGGTGTGAAGATACTTCAGGCCAAAAATATTATTAATGTTCCTCTTCCTTATTTTCTCCAGTGAGAATGTATTATTTCCACTGTTGATCTGTCAGTTCCAGGCTTGCTTTCCTGTATCGTATTTGGTTTCAAAGTGTTTAAAAAATATTATCTCTAAACTCCTTTCAAATTTGAGGTTGCCTTCTGGGTTTTTCCAGGTATGTTCCAACTTTCCCCATGTCCCAAATAGTATAGGAAACCCATGCCTTTGTCATGATACTATATACTCAGTCAACTACTCACTTCTAATAGCTCCTTTTGTTCATCATTCGAGCTCTACAGTACTCCAAAGTCACCTGTAAATTCTTTTATGCTTCTTTTGATGTTTCTTTTAACATCAAATATGAGTAATAATCAGTAATTTCAATGTCTTTCAGGCTCACTTCTTAGTAAGTCTTCATGCAGTTGCATCCATACTTTTCTTCAGTATAGAAAAAACATCCACTATGAAGTTCCTTTCTCCTAAGACATTATATAGGCTTTCTTAAATGTGTTAATTCCTCTGAATTCACAATGTCAATTTTTAAATGTAAAAACAATTTCAATAAGGCTACCATTCACAGAGTTAATATGTAATGGAGCCATAATGAATGGACATCACACTATCACAGAACTTAAATTTCCTGATGCCAAATTCTTAAAGTCTAGTTGGGGGTCAAGAGTAACAGACATAGAATAAATAATAAATAATAAAAGACTATAATATATTGTGCTAAGTTGCAAAAAACATTATAGGTACTAAAATATGGCTATAATACCACAGGAAAAGGAAATTCATACAAATTTAATACATTGGGAATGATTTTATGAAGAAGGTAGAACTTTAACTGGGATTTTTAGAACAGTCAGCATTAGATAGGTAATAGCTTAGAGGAGAGTTTTTCGGGAAAGTTAAGGAACATATGAGATATATCCGTAACACCTTCCCAAAACATTGAGGACACCAAGCTAACAAGAGCCAAAGGGATGTACTGTTACCAAGTGTAGTTTCTAAGTAGAGAGGACTCATGCCATGGCAGACCTTAGGGCTCAGACATTAGAGTAAGCATGGCAGAACGTAGTGGTTCCCAAACTAAAACTTCATGGAGACAGCCCAAGTCATCCACAAGTTTTCTATAAAAAGTTTTACATTTTGTGTTTTTATTTGATTAAGCAAATATATATAGTTTGGTAGATTTATCCTAATGACCACATTAATACCATGTACTGACCAGAGATTTCAGCACCCACATTTCAATATGTACATTATTATATTAGCACAAACTACTTTAATTATTGAGGGTTCCTGAGAACAAAATAGAGACTGACTCAAAACATAAATGATGGTGGAGAGTGACTTCAGCAAGATGGTGAAATAAGAGTTCTTCACCTTCACTTCCCCCAAGAGAAGTTCAACTAGCAACTATTCACAAACAAGAATACCTTCATGAATATCCCATAACTTGGGAGTAAGGCTGAGACACGCACCTGTATCACAGAACTTAGAAAAGCTACATTTGAAGGGCAAGAGGAATGGTTCTACCTGATTATGTTGCCCTTCTCAAGCCAGCACAGCACCACACACAGGAAACTCCCCCCTAGACTGATGGTTTCTATGTTGACAAAAAAATGAGTTGGAAGCAGGCATTCAGCTTCTCCACCATTTTAGGACCCTTTGTAAGAGGCTCACTTCTGTCTCATCCCACAGGAAACACTGGTAGTACCAGCAGGGCTATACCACCTGGGTCAGTTAGAAACAAAGAATGGGGGTGGGGCTCACAGTGACCAGTGTGCAGACCTTGGCCATTGTTCCAGATTCTGACCAATAAAGGCACCACACCAGAGATACTAGCGAATAGCATCATGTTGCAGGAAGCATGTCTACAAGTCTATCAGACTCAAGTCCCTAGCTGGTATTCCCACACATCCCCAGTGCTCTCCTTAAGGCTTTCCCAGGCCAGGAGGTAACTGCAAGTTGGTGATTACCCTTGGAGGGAGGATCTAGCCTCACCCAACCTGTGGCCAAGAGGTAATCCAACTAAGCACCTGTGCTCTCCTTAAGTCTTCCTCAGGTCAGGAGGCAACTACAAGCCAGTGAGTACCCTCCAAGGGAGCATTTGGCCCCACCCAAACCCAGCTGCTGAGTAGCAACTCCATTAAGCCTCAATGCTCTGCTTAAACCTACCATAGGTCAGGAGGCAAGCCCAAATCCATACATATCTTTGGAGATAGTCTCTGGCCCTACCCACTCCATGTGGCTGAGGAGCAACCCCAGAGACCTCACCTAACCTCAGAACCAAGCACACAACCTTGCCTAATGAAAGATTCCAGACGAGAGTATCTCCTAACAACCTTGCCTGATCAGAAACCATCAGAGCCCAACAATAGCTCTGCCTAAAGGTAGAGTCTGGTCAGTAGTCTCACCAGACCATGGAGCACAGCCAGCAGTACCATTCAACCTCAGAACACAGGAAGTGATCCAGCCCAAGAAAAAAGACCAATACCAAGACATGCCTGTTGAGGGTTGCTGCCAGCTGGTGCATCCAGAACCGCAGGATAGGCTAAATAGTAAAGATCTATCACCACCAAAGAACAACTGTAAAGGCCAGAAGACGTGGTGGTCTCCTCACGTACATAGGTATAAGAGTAAAGACACAAGGATTTTGAAAAATTGGGGAAATATGGAACCAAAAGAAACTAAAAAGCTCCAATAATGGACTCAGAAGAAATGGTGATCTATGGAATGACTGACAAAATGTTCAGAATAATCATCTGAAAGAAGTTCAGGCAACTCCAAGAAAATAAACTTACAAATTTAAGAATGAAATCATAACAAGTATCTTTTTAGATCACAGTGGCATTAAATTAGAAATCAATAACAAGGGAAATCCTGGAAAATACAAAAATATGTGGAAATTAAACAACATACTCCTAAACAATCAATGGGTCACAGAAGAAATCAAAAAGGAAATCAAAATACCTTGACACAAATGAAAATGGAAACCCAACATATTAAAATTTATTAAATGCAGTGAGAACAGTCCTATGGGTGAAAGTTATAGTAACAAATACCTATTTCAAAAAGGAAGAAAGATCCCAAATGAATAATTTAATATTATACCACAGGGAAATAGAAAAATAAGAATAAGCAAAACCCATTAGCAGAAGGAAGCAAATAACAAAGGACAGAGCAGAAATAGGTATTAGAAAAAAACAAACAAACAAACAACTAACAGTTCCTTTTTTGAAAAACTAAACAATATTGACAAGCCTCTAGTGAGACAAAGGAGAAAAAGAAGACAAAGAGATCAGAAATGAAAGAGGAGACCACCAAGAAAAGTAATCCACAGAAATACATTACAAGAAACTACTATAAATATACACCAACAAATGGAATAATCTAGAATAAATGAATAAATTCCTAAATACATAAAAAACCTACCAAGATTGAATCATAAAGAAATAGAAAATCTGAACAGACCAATAATGAGTAAGGAGATTGAATAAGTAATAAAAATGTCTACAATCAAAGAAAAGCCCAGGACAAGATGGCTTCACTGCAGAATTCTACCAAATATTAAGAAGAATTAACGCCAATTATTTTCTTTTTTTAACCTTTTCAGTTTTTTTTCTTTCCTTTTTTTTCATTATGCTTCAAGTTCTAGGGTACATGTGCACAACGTGCAGGTTTGTTACACACGTATACATGTGCCATGTTGATGTGCTGCACCCATTAACTCGTCATTTACATTAAGCATATCTCCTAATGCTATCCCTCCCCTCTCCCCCCACACCATGATAGGCCCCGGTGTGTGATGTTCCCCCTCCTGTGTCCAGGTGTTCTCATTGTTCAATTCCCACCTATGAGTAGGAACAGGCAGTGTTTGGTTTTCCGTTCCTGCGATAGTTTCCTAAGAATGATGATTTCCAGCTGCATCCATGTCCCTACAAAAGACATGAACTCATCCTTCTTTATGGCTGCATAGAATTCCCTGGTGTATATTGCGCCACATTTTCCTAATACACACTGTCATTGATGGACATTTGGGTTGGTTCCAAGTCTTTCCTATTGTGAATAGTGCGGCAATAAACATACCTGTGCATGTGTCTTAATGCAGCATTATTTATTTATATATATATTTATTTATTTATATATTTATTTTTATTTATTTTTTTCTGAGATGGAGTCTCGCTCTCTCGCCCAAAATGGAGTGCAGTGGCCAGATCTCAGCTCACTGGAAGCTCTGCCTTTCAGGTTCACGCCATTCTCCTGCCTCAGCCTCCCGAGTAGCTGGGACTACAGGTGCCTGCCACCTCGAGTGGCTAGTTTTTGTATTTTTTAGTAGAGATGGGGTTTCACCAGGTTAGCCAGCATAGTCTCGATCTCCTGACCTTGTGATCCACCCATCTCGGCCTCCCAAAGTGCCGGGATTACAGGCTTGAGCCACCGCGCCCAGCCTGCAGCATGATTTATAATCCTTTGGGTAAATGGCCATACTGCCCAAGGTAATTTATAGATTCAATACCATTCCCATTAAGCTACCAATGACTTTCTTCACAGAATTGGAAAAAACTACTTTAAAGTCCATATGGAACCAAAAAAGAACCTGCATTGCCAAGACAATCCTAAGCCAAAAACAAAGCTGGAGGCATCACACTACCTGACTTCAAACTATACTACAAGGCAACAGTAACCAAAACAGCATGGTACTGGTACCAAAACAGAGATATAGACCAATGGAAAAGAACAGAGCATTCAGAAATAATACCACACATCTACAGCCATCTGATCTTTGACAAACCTGAGAAAAACAAGAAATGGGGAAAGGATTCCCTATTTAATAAATGGTGCTGGGAAAATTGGCTAGCCATAAGTAGAAAGCAGAAACTGGATCCCTACCTTACTCCTTATATGAAAATTAATTCAAGATGGATTAGAGACTTAAATGTTAGACCTAATACAATAAAAACCCTAGAAGAAAACATAGGTAATACCATTCAAGACATAAGCGGGGGCGGAGCAAGATGGCCGAAAAGGAACAGCTCCAGTCTCCAACTCCCAGCGTGAGCGACACAGAAGACCAGTGATTTCTGCATGTTCAACTGAGCCTGTGCTGCTGATACCCAGGCAAACAGGGTCTGGAGTGGACCGCAAGCAATCTCCAACAGACCCACAGCTGAGGGTCCTGACTGTTAGAAGGAAAACTATCAAACAGGAAGGACACCTACACCGAAACCCCATCAGTACATCACCATCATAATCAAAGGCCACAGGCAGATAAAACCACAAATATGGGGAAAAAGCAGGGCAGAAAAGCTGGAAATTCAAAAAATAAGAGCGCATTTCCCTCGGCAAAGGAGCCCAGCTCATCGCCAGCAACGGATCAAAGATGGACGGAGAATGACTTTGACGAGATGAGAGAAGAAGTCTTCAGTCCATCAAACTTCTCAGAGCTAAAGGAGGAATTACGTACCCAGCGCAAAGAAACTAAAAATCTTGAAAAAAAAAGTGGAAGAATTGATGGCTAGAGTAATTAATGCAGACAAGGTCATAAATGAAATGAAAGAGATGAAAACCATGACACGAGAAATACGTGACAAATGCACAAGCTTTTGTCACAAGAGAAACCAAAAGAGAAAGGAAGAAAAAGAAATGAACAAAGCCTGCAAGAAGTATGGGATTATGTAAAAAGACCAAATCTACGTCTGATTGGGGTGCCTGAAAGTGAGGGCGAAAATGGAACCAAGTTGGAAAACACTCTTCAGGATATCATCCAGGAGAACTTCCCCAACCTAGTAGGACAGGCCAACATTCAAATCCAGGAAATACAGAGAAACCCACAAAGACACTCCTCGAGAAGAGCAACTCCAAGACACATAATTGCCAGATTCACCAAAGTTGAAATGAAGGAAAAAATCTTAAGGGCAGCCACAGAGAAAGGTCGGGTTACCCACAAAGGGAAGCCCATCAGACTAACAGCAGATCTCTCGGCAGAAACTCTACAAGCCAGAAGAGAGTGGGGGCCAATATTCAACATTCTTAAAGAAAAGAATTTTAAACACAGAATTTCATATCCAGCCAAACTAAGTTTCATAAGTGAAGGAGAAATAAAATCCTTTACAGATAAGCAAATGCTTAGAGATTTTGTCACCACTCGGCCTGCCTTACAAGAGACCCTGAAGGAAGCACTAAACATGGAAAGGAACAACTGGTACCAGCCATTGCAAAAACATGCCAAAAATGTAAAGACCATTGAGGCTAGGAAGAAACTGCATCGACTAATGAGCAAAATAACCAGTTAATACCATAATGACAGGATCAAGTTCACACATAACAATATTAACTTTAAATGTAAATGGACTAAATTCTCCAATTAAAAGACACAGACTGGCAAAGTGGATAAAGAATCAAAACCCATCAGTCTGCTGCATTCAGGAGACCCATCTCACATGCAGAGACATACATAGGCTCACAATAAAGGGATGGAGAAAGATCTACCAAGCAAATGGAGAACAAAAAAAAGCAGGGGTTGCAATACTAGTCTCTGATAAAACACACTTTAAACCATCAAAGATCAAAAGAGCCAAGGAAGGCCATTACATAATGGTAAAAGGATCAATTCAACAGGAAGAGCTAACTATCCTAAATATATATGCACCCAATACAGGAGCACCCAGATTCATCAAGCAAGTCCTTAGAGACTTACAAAGAGACTTAGACTCCCATACAATAATAATGGGAGACTTCAACACCCCACTGTCAACATTAGACAGATCAACGAGACAGAAAGTTAACAAGGATATCAAGGAATTGAACTCAGCTCTGCAGCAAGCAGACCTAATAGACATCTACAGAACTGTCCACCCCAAATCAACAGAATATACATTCTTCTCAGCACCACATCGTACTTATTCCAAAATTGACCACATAATTGGAAGTAAAGCAATCCTCAGCAAATGTACAAGAACAGAAATTATAACAAACTGTCTCTCAGACCACAGTGCAATCAAACTAGAACTCAGGACTAAGAAACTCAATCAAAACCGCTCAACTACATGGAAACTGAACAACCTGCTCCTGAATGACTACTGGGTACACAACGAAATGAAGGCAGAAATAAAGATGTTCTTTGAAACCAATGAGAACAAAGATACAACATACCAGAATCTCTGGGACACATTTAAAGCAGTGTGTAGAGGGAAATTTATAGCACTAAATGCCCACAAGAGAAAGCAGGAAAGATCTAAAATTGACACTCTAACATCACAATTAAAAGAACTAGAGAAGCAAGAGCAAACGCATTCAAAAGCTAGCAGAAGGCAAAAAATAACTAAGATCAGAGCAAAACTGAAGGAGGCAGAGACACAAAAAACCATCCAAAAAATCAATGAATCCAGTTGGTTTTTTGAAAACATCCACAAAATTGATAGACTGCTAGCAAGACTAATAAAGAAGAAATGAGAGAAGAATCAAATAGACACAATAAAAAATGATAAAGGGGATATCACCACCGATCCCACAGAAATACAAACTACCATCAGAGAATTGTCCGTGTTTGCAGATGACATGATTGTATATTTAGAAAACCCCATTGTCTCAGCCCAAAATCTCCTTAAGCTGATAAGCAACTTCAGCAAAGTCTCAGGATACAAAATTAATGTGCAAAAATCACAAGCATTGTTATACATCAGTAACAGACAAACAGAGAGCCAAGCATGAATGAACTTCCATTCACAATTGCTTCAAAGAGAATGGAACACCTAGGAATCCATCTTACAAGGGATGTAAAGGACCTCTTCAAGGAGAACTACAAACCACTGCTCAGTGAAATAAAAGAAGACACAAACAAATGGAAGAACATACCATGCTCATGGATAGGAAGAATCAATATCATGAAAATTGCCATACTGCCCAAGGTTATTTATAGATTCAATGCCATCCCCATCAAGCTACCAATGAGTTTCTTCACAGAATTGGAAAAAACTGCTTTAAAGTTCATATGGAACCAAAAAAGAGCCTGCATTGCCAAGACAATCCTAAGTCAAAAGAACAAACCTGGAGGCATCACGCTACCTGACTTCAAACTATACTACAAGGCTACAGTAACCAAAACAGCATGGTACTGGTACCGAAACAGAGATATAGACCAATGGAACAGAACAGAGTCCTCAGAAATAATACCACACATCTACAGCCATCTGATCTTTGACAAACCTGAGAAAAACAAGAAATGGGGAAAAGATTCCCTATTTAATAAATGGTGCTGGGAAAATTGGCTAGCCATAAGTAGAAAGCTGAAACTGGATCCTTTCCTTACTCCTTATATGAAAATTAATTCAAGATGGATTAGAGACTTAAATGTTAGACCTAATACCATAAAAACCCTAGAAGAAAACCTAGGTAATACCATTCAGGATATAGGCATGGGAAGGTCTTCATGTCTAAAGCACCAAAAGCAATGGTAACAAAAGCCAAAATTGACAAATGGGATCTAATTAAACTAAAGAGCTTCTGCACAGCAAAAGAAACTACCATCAGAGTGAACAGGCAATCTACAGAATGGGAGAAGATTTTTGCAATCTACCCATCTGACAAAGGGCTAATATCCAGAACCTACAAAGAACTCAAACAAATTTACAAGAAAAAAACAAACAACCCCATCAAAAAGTGGGCAAAGGATATTAAAAGACATTTCTCAAAAGAAGACATTCATACAGCCAACAGATACATGAAAAAATGCTCATCATCACTGGCCATCAGAGAAATGAAAATCAAAACCACAATGACATACCATCTCACACCAGTTAGAATGGCAATCATTAAAAAGTCAGGAAACAACAGGTGCTGGAGAGGATACGGAGAAATAGGAACGCTTTTACACTGTTGGTGGGATTGTAAACTAGTTCAAACATTATGGAAAACAGTATGGCGATTCCTCAAGGATCTAGAACTAGAGGTACCACATGACCCAGCCATCCCATTACTGGGTATATACCCAAAGGATTATAAATCATGCTGCTATAAAGACACATGCACATGTATGTTTACTGCAGCACTATTCACAATAGCAAAGACTTGGAATCAACCCAAATGTCCATCAGTGACAGACTGGATTAAGAAAATGTGGTACATATACACCATGGAATACTATGCAGCCATAAAAAAGGATGACTTTGTGTCCTTTGTAGGGACATGGATGCAGCTGGAAACCATCATTCTTAGCAAACTATCACAAGAACAGAAAACCAAACAAAGCATGTTCTCACTCATAGGTGGGAAGTGAACAATGAGATCACTTGGACTCGGGAAGGGGAACATCACACACTGGGGCCTATCATGGGGAGGGGGGAGGGGGGAGAGATTGCACTGGGAGTTATACCTGATGTAAATGACGAGTTGATGGGTGCTGACGAGTTGATGGGTGCAGCACAGCAACATGGCACAAGTATACATATGTAACAAACCTGCACGTTATGCACATGTGCCCTAGAACTTAAAGTATAATAATAATAAAAAATAAAAATAAAAAAAAAGACATAAGCATGGGCAAGGACTTCATGTCTAAAACACCAAAAGCAATGACAACAAACGAGAAAATTGACAAATGGGATCTAATTAAACTAAAGAGCTTCTGCACAGCAAAAGAAACTACCATCAGAGTGAAAAGGCAACCTACAGAATGGGAGAAAATTTTTGCTATCTACTTATCTGACAAAGGGCTATTATCCAGAACCTATAAAGAACTTAATCAAATTTACAAGAAAAAAAAATAACCCCATCAAAAAGTGGGCAAAGGATATGAACAGACACTTCTCAAAAGAAGACATTCATACAGCCAACACACACATGAGAAAATGCTCATCATCACTGGCCATCAGAGAAATGCAAATCAAAACCACAATGACATACCATCTCACACTAGATAGAATGGCAATCATTAAAAAATCAGGAAACAATAGGTGCCGGAGAAGATGTGGAGAAATAGGAACACTTTTACACTGTTAGTGGGACTGTAAACTAGTTCAACCATTATGGAAAACAGTGTGACGATTCCTCAAGGATCTAGAACTAGAAATACCATTTGACCCAGCCATCCCATTATTGTGTATATACCCAAAGGATTATAAGTCATGCTGCTATAAAGACAAATGCACACGTATGTTTATTGCAGCACTATTCAAAATATCAAGGACTTGGAATCAACCCAAATGTGCATCAGTAACAGACTGGATTAAGAAAATGTGACACAGGTCGAGGGCAGAGCAAGATGGCCGAATAGGAACAGCTCCAGTCTCCAACTCCCATCACGAGCCACACAGAAGACCGGTGATTTCTGCATTTTCAACTGAGGTACTGGGTTCATCTCACTGGGGAGTGCCGGACGATCGGTGCTGGTCAGCTGCTGCAGCCCGACCAGCGAGACCTGAAGCAGGGCGAGGCATCGCCTCACCTGGGAAGCGCAAGGCGGAAGGGAATCCCTTTTCCTAGCCAGGGGAACTGAGACACACAACACCTGGAAAAGCGGGTAACTCCCAACCCAATACAGCGCTTTAAGCAAACAGGCACACCAGGAGATCATATCCCACACCTGGCCAGGAGGGTCCCACGCCCACGGAACCTCCCTCATTGCTAGCACAGCAGTCTGTGATCTACCGGCAAGGCAGCAGCGAGGCTGGGGGAGGGGCGCCCGCCATTGCTGAGGCTTAAGTAGGTAAACAAAGCCACTGGGAAGCTCGAACTGGGTGGAGCTCACAGCAGCTCAAGGAAACCTGCCTGTCTCTGTAGACTCCACCTCTGGGGACAGGGCACAGTAAACAATAACAAACACAGCAGAAGCCTCTGCAGACGCAAACGACTCTGTCTGACAGCTTTGAAGAGAGCAGTGGATCTCCCAACATGGAGGTTGAGATCTGAGAAGGGACAGACTCCCTGCTCAAGTGGGTCCCTGACCCCTGAGTAGCCTAACTGGGAGACATCCCCCACTAGGGGCAGTCTGACACGCCACACCTCACAGGGTGGAGTACACCCCTGAGAGGAAGCTTCCAAAGCAAGAATCAGACAGGTACACTCGCTGTTCAGAAATATTCTATCTTCTGCAGCCTCTGCTGCTGATACCCAGGAAAACAGGGTCTGGAGTGGACCTCAAGCAATCTCCAGCAGACCTACAGCTGAGGGTCCTGACTGTTAGAAGGAAAACTATCAAACAGGAAGGACACCTATACCAAAACCCCATCAGTACATCACCATCATCAAAGACCAGAGGCAGATAAAACCACAAAGATGGGGAAAAAGCAGGGCAGAAAAGCTGGAAATTCAAAAAATAAGAGCGCATCTCCCCCGGCAAAGGAGCGCAGCTCATCGTCAGCAACGGATCAAAGCTGGATGGACAATGACTTTGACGAGATGAGAGAAGAAGGCTTCAGTCCATCAAACTTCTCAGAGCTAAAGGAGGAATTACGTACCCAGCGTAAAGAAACTAAAAATCTTGAAAAAAAAGGGGAAGAATTGATGGCTAGAGTAATTAATGCAGAGAAGGTCCTAAACGAAATGAAAGAGATGAAAACCATGACACGAGAAATACGTGACAAATGCACAAGCTTCAGTAACCGACTCCATCAACTGGAAGAAAGAGTATCAGTGATTGAGGATCAAATGAATGAAATGAAGCGAGAAGAGAAACCAAAAGAAAAAAGAAGAAAAAGAAATGAACAACGCCTGCAAGAAGTATGGGATTATGTAAAAAGACCAAATCTACGTCTGATTGGGGTTCCTGAAAGTGAGGGAGAAAATGGAACCAAGTTGGAAAACACTCTTCAGGATATCATCCAGGAGAACTTCCCCAACCTAGTAGGGCAGGCCAACATTCAAATCCAGGAAATACAGAGAACGTCACAAAGATACTCCTCGAGAAGAGCAACTCCAAGACACATAATTGCCAGATTCACCAAAGTTGAAATGAAGGAAAAAATCTTAAGGGCAGCCAGACAGAAAGGTCGGGTTACCCACAAAGGGAAGCCCATCAGACTAACAGCAGATCTCTCGGCAGAAACTCTACAAGCCAGAAGAGAGTGGGGGCCAATATTCAACATTCTTAAAGAAAAGAATTTTAAACCCAGATTTCATATCCAGCCAAACTAAGTTTCATAAGTGAAGGAGAAATACAATCCTTTACAGATAAGCAAATGCTTAGAGATTTTGTCACCACTAGGCCTGCCATACCAGAGACCCTGAAGGAAGCACTAAACATGGAAAGGAACAACTGGTACCAGCCATTGCAAAAACATGCCAAAATGTAAAGACCATCGAGGCTAGGAAGAAACTGCATCAACTAACGAGCAAAATAACCAGTTAATATAATGGCAGGATCAAGTTCACACATAACAATCTTAACCTTAAATGTAAATGGACTAAATGCTCCAATTAAAAGACACACACTGGCAGACTGGATAAAGAGTCAAGACCGATCAGTCTGCTGTATTCAGGAGACCCATCTCACATGCAGAGACATACATAGGCTCAAAATAAAGGGATGGAGGAAGATTTACCAAGCAAATGGAGAACAAAAAAAAGCGGGGGTTGCAATACTAGTCTCTGATAAAACAGATTTTAAACCATCAAAGATCAAAAGAGACAAAGAAGGCCATTACATAATGGTAAAGGGATCAATTCAACAGGAAGAGCTAACTATCCTAAATATATATGCACCCAATACAGGGGCACCCAGATTCATCAAGCAAGTCCTTAGAGACTTACAAAGAGACTTAGACTCCCATACAATAATAATGGGAGACTTCAACACCCCACTGTCAACATTAGACAGATCAACGAGACAGAAAGTTAACAAGGATATCCAGGAATTGAACTCATCTCTGCAGCAAGCAGACCTAATAGACATCTATAGAACTCTCCACCCCAAATCAACAGAATATACATTCTTCTCAGCACCACATCGTACTTACTCCAAAATTGACCACGTAATTGGAAGTAAAGCACTCCTCAGCAAATGTACAAGAACAGAAATTATAACAAACTGTCTCTCAGACCACAGTGCAATCAAACTAGAACTCAGGACTAAGAAACTCAATCAAAACCGCTCAACTACATGGAAACTGAACAACCTGCTCCTGAATGACTACTGGGTACATAACGAAATGAAGGCAGAAATAAAGATGTTCTTTGAAACCAATGAGAACAAAGATACAACATACCAGAATCTCTGGGACACATTTAAAGCAGTGTGTAGAGGGAAATTTATAGCACTAAATGCCCACAAGAGAAAGCAGGAAAGATCTAAAATTGACACCTAACATCACAATTAAAAGAGCTAGAGAAGCAAGAGCAAACACATTCGAAAGCTAGCAGAAGGCAAGAAATAACCAAGATCAGAGCAGAACTGAAGGAGATAGAGACACAAAAAACCCTCCAAAACATCAATGAATCCAGGAGTTGGTTTTTTGAAAAGATCAACAAAATTGACAGACCACTAGCAAGACTAATAAAGAAGAAAAGAGAGAAGAATCAAATCAACGTAATTAAAAATGATAAAGAGGATATCACCACCGACCCCACAGAAATACAAACTACCATCAGAGAATACTATAAACACCTCTACGCAAATAAACTGGAAAATCCAGAAGAAATGGATAATTTCCTGGACACTTACACTCTTCCAAGACTAAACCAGGAAGAAGTTGAATCCCTGAATAGACCAATAGCAGGCTCTGAAATTGAGGCAATAATTAATAGCCTACCAACCAAAAAAAGTCCAGGAACAGATGGATTCACAGCTGAATTCCACCAGAAGTACAAGGAGGAGTTGGTACCATTCCTTCTGAAACTATTCCAATCAATAGAAAAAGAGGGAATCCTCCCTAACTCATTTTATGAGGCCAACATCATCCTGATACCAAAGCCTGGCAGAGACACAACAAAAAAAGAGAATTTTAGATCAATATCCCTGATGAACATCGATGCAAAAATCCTCAATAAAATACTGGCAAACCGGATTCAGCAACACATCAAAAAGCTTATCCACCATGATCAAGTGGGCTTCATCCCTGGGATGCAAGGCTGGTTCAAAATTCGCAAATCAATAAACATAATCCAGCATATAAACAGAACCAAAGACAAGAACCACATGATTATCTCAATAGATGCAGAAAAGGCTTTTGACAAAATTCAACAGCCCTTCATGCTAAAAAACGCTCAATAAATTCGGTATTGATGGAACGTACCTCAAAATAATAAGAGCTATTTATGACAAACCCACAGCCAATATCATACTGAATGGGCAAAAACTGGAAACATTCCCTTGAAAACGGGCACAAGACAGGGATGCCCTCTCTCACCACTCCTATTCAACATAGTGTTGGAAATTCTGGCTAGGGCAATTAGGCCAGAGAAAGAAATCAAGGGTATTCAGTTAGGAAAAGAAGAAGTCAAATTGTCCCTGTTTGCAGATGACATGATTGTATATTTAGAAAACCCCATTGTCTCAGCCCAAAATCTCCTTAAGCTGATAAGCAACTTCAGCAAAGTCTCAGGATACAAAATTAATGTGCAAAAATCACAGGCATTCTTATACACTAGTAACAGACAAACAGAGAGCCAAATCAGGAATGAACTTCCATTCACAATTGCTTCAAAGAGAATAAAATACCTAGGAATCCAACTTACAAGGGATGTAAAGGACCTCTTCAAGGAGAACTACAAACCACTGCTCAGTGAAATAAAAGAGGACACAAACAAATGGAAGAACATACCATGCTCATGGATAGGAAGAATCAATATCGTGAAAATGGCCATACTGCCCAAGGTAATTTATAGATTCAATGCCATCCCCATCAAGCTACCAATGAGTTTCTTCACAGAATTGGAAAAAACTGCTTTAGAGTTCATATGGAACCACAAAAGAGCCTGCATCTCCAAGACAATCCTAAGTCAAAAGAACAAAGCTGGAGGCATCACGCTACCTGGCTTCAAACTATACTACAAGGCTACAGTAACCAAAACAGCATGGTACTGGTACCAAAACAGAGATATAGACCAATGGAACAGAACAAAGTCCTCAGAAATAATACCACACATCTACAGCCATCTGATCTTTGACTAACCTAAGAGAAACAAGAAATGGGGAAAGGATTCCCTATTTAATAAATGGTGCTGGGAAAATTGGCTAGCCGTAAGTAGAAAGCTGAAACTGGATCCTTTCCTTACTCCTTATATGAAAATTAATTCAAGATGGATTAGAGACTTAAATGTTAGACCTAATACCATAAAAATCCTAGAGGAAAACCTAGGTAGTACCATTAAGGACATAGGCATGGGCAAAGACTTCATGTCTAAAACACCAAAAGCAACAGCAGCAAAAGCCAAAATTGACAAATGGAATCTAATTAAACTAAAGAGCTTCTGCACAGCAAAAGAAACTACCATCAGAGTGAACAGGCAACCTACAGAATGGGAGAAAATTTTTGCAATCTACACATCTGACAAAGGGCTAATATCCAGAACCTACAAAGAACTCAAACAAATTTACAAGAAAAAAACAAACAACCCCATCAAAAAGTGGGCAAAGGATATGAACAGACATTTCTCAAAAGAAGACATTCATACAGCCAACAGACACATGAAAAAATGCTCATCATCATTGGCCATCAGAGAAATGCAAATCAAAACCACAATGAGATACCATCTCACACCAGTTAGAATGGCGATCATTAAAAAGTCAGGAAACAACAGGTGCTAGAGAGGATGTGGAGAAATAGGAACGCTTTTACACTGTTGGTGGGATTGTAAACTAGTTCAACCATTATGGAAAACAGTATGGCGATTCCTCAAGGATCTAGAACTAGATGTACCATATGACCCAGCCATCCCATTACTGGGTATATACCCAAAGGATTATAAAGTATGCTGCTATAAAGACACATGCACACGTATGTTTACTGCAGCACTATTCACAATAGCAAAGACTTGGAATCAACCCAAATGTCAATCAGTGACAGATTGGATTAAGAAAATGTGGCACATATACACCATGGAATACTATGCAGCCATAAAAAAGGATGAGTTTGTGTCCTTTGTAGGGACATGGATGCAGCTGGAAACCATCATTCTTAGCAAACTATCACAAGAACAGAAAACCAAACACCGCATGTTCTCACTCATAGGTGGGAACTGAACAATGAGATCACTTGGACTCAGGAAGGGGAACATCACACACTGGGGCCTATCATGGGGAGGGGGGAGGGGGGAGGGATTGCATTGGGAGTTATACCTGATGTAAATGACGAGTTGATGGGTGCAGCACACCAACATGGCACAAGTATACATATGTAACAAACCTGCACGTTATGCACATGTACCCTACAACTTAAAGTATAATAATAATAAATAAATTAAAAAAAAAAAGAAAATGTGACACATATACACCATGGAATACTATGCAGCCATAAAAATGGATGAGTTCGTGTCCTTCCTAGGGACATGGATGCAGCTGGAAACCATCATTCTCAGCAAACTATCGCAAGAACAGAAAACCAAACACCGCATGTTCTCACTCATACGTGGGAATTGAACAATGAGATCACTTGGACACAGGAAGGGGAACATCACATATAGGTCCTATTGTGGGGAGGAGCGGGAGGGAAAACATTACAAGATATACTTAATGTAAATGACGAGTTAATGGGTGCAGCACACCAACATGGCACATGTATACATATGTAATGAACCTGCACATTGTGCACATGTACCCTAGAACTTAAAGTATAAAAAAATAAAAATAAAAAATAATCCTTTGGGTATATACCCAGTAATGGGATGGCTGGGTCAAATGGTATTTCTAGTTCTAGATCCTTGAGGAATTGCCACACTGTCTTCCACAATGATTGAACTAGTTTACAGTCCCACCAACAGTATAAAAGTGTTCCTATTTCTCCACATCCTCTCCAGCATCTGTTGTTTCCTGACTTTTTAATGATTGCCATTCTAACTGGTGTGAGATGGTATCTCATTGTGGTTTTGATTTGTATTTCTCTGATGGCGAGTGATGATGAGCATTTTTTCGTGTGTCTGTTGGCTGCATAAATGTCTTCTCTTGAGAAGTGTCTGTTCATATCCTTCGCCCACTTTTTGACGGGTGTGTTTGATTTTTTCTTGTAAATTTGTTTGAGTTCTTCATAGGTTCTGAAGTATGTCAGATGAGTAGACTACAAAACTTTTCTCCCGTTCTGTAGGTTGCCTGTTCACTCTGATGGTAGTTTCTTTTGCTTTGAAGAACCTCTGTAGTTTAATTAGATCCCATTTGTCAATTTTGGCTTTTGTTGCCATTGCTTTTGGTGTTTTAGACATGAAGTCCTTGCTCATGCCTATGTCCTGAATGGTATTGCCTCAGTTTTCTTCTAGGGTTTTTATCGTTGTAGGTCTAACATTTAAGTCTCTAATCCATCTTGTATTAATTTTTGTATAAGATGTAAGGAAGGGATCCAGTTTCAGCTTTCTACATGTGCCTAGCCAGTTTTTCCAGCACCATTTATTAAATAGGGAATCCTTTCCCCATTTCTTTCTTTTGTCAGGTTTGTCAAAGATCAGATGGTTGTAGATGTGTGGTATTATTTCTGAGGTCTCTGTTCTGTTCCATTGGTTTATATCTCTGTTTTGGTACCAGTACCATACTGTTTTGGTTACTGTAGTCTTGTAGTATAGTTTGAAGTCAGGTAGTGTGATGCCTCCAGCTTTGTTCTTTTGATTTAGGATTGTCTTAGCAATGCAGGCTCTTTTTTGGTTCCATATCAACTTTAAAGTAGTTTTTTCCAATTCTGAAAAGAAAGTCATTGGTAGCATGATGTGGGATGGTTGTGAATCTATAAATTACTTTGGGCAGTATGGCAATTTTCATGATATTGATTCTTCCTATCCATGAGCATGGAATGTTATTCCATTTGTTTCTGTCCTCTTTAATTTCATCGAGCAGCTGTTTATAGTTCTCCTTGAAGAGGTACTTCACATCCTTTATAAGTTGGATTCCTAGGTATTTTATTCTCTTTGAAGCAATTGTGAATGGGAGTTCACTCATGATTTGGCTCTCTGTCTGCTTTTGGTGTATAAAAATGTTTGTGATTTTTGCACATTAATTTTGTATCCTGAGACTTTGCTGAAGTTGCTTATCAGCTTAAGGAGATTTTGGGCTGAGATGATGGGGTTTTCTAAATATACACTCATGTCATCTGCAAACAGGGACAATTTGACTTTCTCTTTTCCTAATTGAATACCCCTTAGTTCGTTCTCCTGCCTGATTGCCCCAGCCAGAACTTCCAACACTATGTTGAATAGGAGTGGTGAGAGAGGGCATCCCTGTCTTGTGCCAGTTTTCAAAGGGAATGCTTCCAGTTTTTGCCCATTCAGTATGATATTGGCTGTGGGTTTGTCATAAATAGCTCTTATTATTTTGAGATACGTTCCATCAATATCTAGTTTATTGACAGTTTTTAGCATGAAAGGCTGTTGAATTTTGTCAAAGGCCTTTTATGCATCTATTGAGATAATCTTGTGGTTTTTTTCTTTGGTTCTGTTTATACGCTGGATTATATTTATTGATTTGCATATGTTGAACCAGTTTTGCATCCCAGGGATGAAGCCCACTTGATTATGGTGGATAAGCTTTTTGATGTGATCCTGGATTAGGTTTGCTAGTATTTTATTGAGGATTTTTGCATTGATGTTCATCAGGGATATTGGTCTACATTCTCTTTTCTGTTGTGTCTCTGCCAGGCTTTGGTATCAGGATGATGTCGGCCTCATAAAATGAATTAGGGAGAATTCCCTCTTTTTCTGGTATGGAATGGTACCAGCTCCACCTTGTACCTCTGGTAGAATTTGGCCGTGAATCTGTACGATCCTGGACTTTTTTGGTTGGTAGGCTATTAATTATTGCCTCAATTTTAGAGCCTCTTATTGGTCTATTCAGGGATTCCACTTCTTCCTGATTTAGTCTTGGGAGTGTGTCCTTGTCCAGGAATTTATCCATTTCTTGTAGATTTTCTAGTTTATTTGTGTAGAGGTGTTTATAGTGTTCTCTGAGGGTAGTTTGTATTTCTGTGGGGTCAGTGGTGATATCCCCTTCATCAATTTTTATTGTGTCTATTTGATTCTTCTCTCTTTTCTTCTTTATTAGTCTTGCTAGTGGTCTATCAATTTTGTTGTTCTTTTCAAAAGAACTAGCTCCTGGATTCATTGATTTTTTGAAGGGTTTTTTGTGTCTCTATCTCCTTCAGTTCTGCTCTGATATTAGTTATTTCTTGCCCTCTGCTCGCTTTTGAATGTGTTTGTTCTTGCTTGTCTAGGTCTTTTAATTGTGATGTTAGGGTGTCAATTTTAGATCTTTCCTGCTTTCTCTTGTGGGCATTTAGTGTTATAAATTTCCCTCTACACGCTGCTTTAAATGTGTCCCAGAGATTCTGGTATGTTGTGTCTTTGTTCTCATTGGTTTCAAAGAACATCTTTATTTCTGCCTTCTTTTTGTTATGTACCCAGTAGTCATTCAGGAGCAGGTTGTTCAGTTTCCATGAAGGTGACCAGTTTTGAGTGAATTCTTAATCCTGAGTTCTAGTTTGATTGCACTGTGGTCTGAGAGACAGTTTGTTATAATTTCTGTTCTTGTACATTTGCTGAGGAGTGCTTTACTTCCAACTATGTAGTCAATTTTGGAATAAGTACGATGTGGTGCTGAGAAGAATGTATATTCTGTTGATTTGGGGTGGAGAGTTCTGTAAGTGTCTATTAGGTCTGCTTGGTGCAGAGCTGAGTTCAATTCCTGGATATCCTTGTTGACTTTGTGTCTCGTTCATCTGTCTAATGTTGACAGTGGGGTGTTAAAGTCTCCCATTATTCTTGTGTGGGAGTCTAAGTCTCTTTGTATGTCTCTAAGGACTTGCTTTATGAATCTGCATGCTCCTTTATTGGATGCATATATATTTAGGATAGTTAGCTCTTCTTGTTGAATTGATCCCTTTACCATTATGTAATGACCTCCTTTGTCTCTTTTGATCTTTGTTGGTTTAAAGTGTGTTTTATCAGAGACTAGGGTTGAAACCCCTGCCTTATTTTTGTTTTCCATTTGCTTGGTGGATCTTTCTCCTTCCCTTTGTTTTGAGCCTATGTGTTTCTCTGCACATGAGATGGGTCTCCTGAATATAGCACATTGATGGGTGTTGACTCTTTATCCAATTTGTCAGTCTGTGTCTTTTACTTGGAGCATTTAGCCCATTTACATTTAAGGTTAATATTGTTATGTGTGAATTTGATCCTGTCATTATGATTCTACCTGGTAATTTTGCTCATTAGTTGACGCAGTTTCTTGCTAGTATCAATGGTCTTTACATTTTGGCATATTTTTGCAGTGGCTGGTACCAGTTGTTCCTTTCTATGTTTACTGCTTCCTCCAGGAGTTCTTGTAGGGCCAGTCTGGTGGTGACAAAATCTCTCAACATTTGCTTGTATGTAAAAGATGTCATTTCTCCTTCACTTATGAAACTTAGTTTGGCTGGATATGAAATTCTGGGTTGAAAATTATTTTCTTTAAGAATGTTGAATATTGGTCACCCCTCTCTTCTGGCTTGTAGAGTTTCTGCTGAGAGATCCGCTGTTAGCCTGATGGGCTTCCCTTGTTCATACCCCAGCCTTTCTCTCTGGCTGCCCTTAACATTTATTCCTTTATTTCAATTCTGGTGAATCTGACAATTATGTGTCTTGGAGTTGCTCTTCTCGAGGAATATCTTTGTGGTGTTCTCTTTATTTCCTGAATTTGAATGTTGGACTGCCTTGCTAGGTTGGGGAAGTTCTCCTGGATAATATCCTGTAGAGTGTTTTCCAACTTGGTTCCATTCTCCCCGTCCCTTTAAGGTACACCAATCAGACGTAGATTTGGTCTGTTCACATAGTCCCATATTTCTTGGAGGCTTTGTTCATTTCTTTTTACTCTTTTTTCTCTACACTTCTCTTCTCACTTCAATTCATTCATTTGATCTCCAATCACTGATACGCTTTCTTCCAGTTGATCAAATCAGCTACTGAAGCTTATGGATGCATCACGTAGTTCTCGTGCCATGGTTTTGAGGTCTATCAGGTCATTTAAGGACGTCTCTACATTGGTTATTCTAGTTAGCCACTTGTCAAGCCTTTTTTCAAGGTTTTTAGCTTCTTTGCAATGGATTCAAACTTCCTCCTTTAGCTCGGAGAAGTTTGATCGTCTAAAGCCTTCTTCTCTCAACTTGTCAAAGTTATTCTCCATCCAGCTTTGTTCCGTTGCTGGCGAGGAGCTGTGTCCCTTTGGAGGGGGAGAGGCACTCTGATTTTTAGAATTTTCAGCTTTTCTGCTCTGTTGTTTTCCCCATCTTTGTGGTTTTATCTACCTTTGGTCTTTGATGATGGTGACGTACAGATGGGGTTTTGGTGTGGATGTCCTTTCCACACCAAGGATGTGTTTGTTAGTTTTCCTTCTAACAGTCAGGACCCTCAGCTGCAGGTCTGTTGGAGTTTACTGGAGGTCCACTCCAGACCCTGTTTGCCTGGGTATCAGCAGCAGAGGCTGCAGAAGAGTGAATATTGCTGAACAGCAAATGTTACTGCCTGATCGTTCCTCTGGAAGCTTTGTCTCAGAGGGGTACCCAGGTGTGTGAGGTGTCAGTCTGCCCCTACTGGGGGGTGCCTCCCAGTTAGGCTACTCGGGTGTCAGGTACCCACTTGAGGAGGCAGTCTGTCCATTCTCAGATCTCAAACTCCATGCTGGGAGAACCACTACTCTCTTCAAAGCTGTCAGACAGGGACATTTAAATCTGCAGAGGTTTCTGCTGCCTTTTGTTTGGCTATGCCCTGTCTCCATAGGTGGAGTCTACAGAGGCAGGCAGGCCTCCTCGGGCTCTGGTGGGCTCCACCCAGTTCGAGCTTCCCAGCTGCTTTGTTTACCTACTCAAGCCTGAGCAGTGGTGGGCACCCCTCCCCCAGTCTCGCTGCCACCTTGCAGTTAGATCTCAGACTGCTGTGCTAGCAATGAGGGAGGCCCCATGTGCGTGGGACCTTCTGAGCCATGCATGGGATATAATCTCTGGAGTGCCGTTTGCTAAGGCCCTTGGAAAAGTGCAGTATTAGGGTGGGAGTGACCCAATTTTCCAGGTGCTGTGTGTCACAGTTTCCCTTGGCTAGGAAAGGGAAACTTGAGCTTACCCCTTGTGCTTCCAGGGTGAGGGGATGCCTCACCCTGCTTCGGCTCTCTCTCAGTGGACTGTACCCACCATCCTGCACCCACTGTCCAATGGGCCCCAGTGAGATGAACCCGGTACCTCAGTTGGAAATACAGAAATCACCCGTCTTTTGTGTTGCTCATGCTGGGAGCCGTAGCCTGGAGTTATTCCTATTCGGCCACCTTGGAACTGCCCGCCAATTATTTTCAAACTCTTCCAAAAATTGAAGTGGAAAAAATAATTTCTAAACTCTTTTGACAAGGTGAGCATCAACCTGATACCAAAGCCAGACAATGACCAACAGCAGAGAAGAAAATTATAGATCAATATCTCTGCTGAACATAGATGCAAAAAATCCTCAACAAAATATCACAAAACAAATTCAACAACACATTAAATCCCAGGGATTTATCCCTGGGATGCAAGGATGTTTCAAAATATAGAAATCAATAAATGTAATACACCACGTTAACAAAATGAAGAATAATAATTATGTGATCATCTCAATAGATACAGAAAAAATATTTCACAAAATTCAATACCTTTTCATGATATAAACTCTCAACAGATTAGGTTAAAGGGAATGTATTTCAACACAATGACTATATGAAACCCATAGCTATTATCATTCTCAATAGTGAAAAGTTAAAATCTTTTCCGCTAAGATCAGGGACAAAACAAGGATGCCCACTCTTATCACCACTTCTTCTCAACATAGTACTGGAAGTTCTAGCCAGCACAATTAGGCAAAAGGGCAATAAAAAGGCATTCTAATAGTAAAGGAAGAAAGAAATTGTCTCTATTTCCTGACAAAATAATCTTATATATACATAAAACTCTAAAGACCTCACCACAAGGCCAGGTGCAGTGGCTCACACCTGTGATCCTAGCAATTTGGGAGGCTGAGGTAAAGGATTAACTTTCAGGAGTTAAAGACCAGCCTCAGCAATACAGTGAGACCCCCATCTCAAAAAAGAAAAGAAACGAAGAAAAAAAGACTCCACCACAAAACTGTTAGAACTGATAAATTTAGTAAATTTGCAGGATACAAAATCAATATACAAAAATCAGTAATGTTTCTATGTACTAATAAATGATCTGAAAAGAATATTAAGAAAGCAATTACAATAGCAACAAAAAAATTAAATACTTAGGGGTAAGTTTAACAATAGTTAGGTGTAAAAGATCTTTATACTTAGGTGCAAAATACCTGTATATTTAACTATAAAACACTGATGAAAGAAATCGAAGAAAACACAGATAAATTGAATGATGTCCTCTATTCATGGATTAGAAGAATCAGCATTGTGAAAATGTCCATACTACCAAGGTGATCTACAGATTTAATGCAATCTGTACAAAAATTCCAACATCATTTTTCACAGAAATGGAAAACACATTCTTAAATTTGTCTAGAACTACAAAAGCCCCCCAATAGCCAAAACAATTTTGAGCCAAATGGAACAAAGTTGGAGGAATCAAACTCCTTGATTTCAAAACATACTATGAGAAAATTGTTATCAAAACAGCATGGTACTGGCATAAAAACAGACACATCAAGCAATGGAATAGAATGCAGAGTCCAGAAATAAACTCACAAATTAATGGTCAATTGATTTTTACAAATGTGCCAAGAACACATAATAGATAAATGACAGTTTTTTCAATAAACAGTGTTGGGAAAACTGGATATCCACATGCAGAAAAATGAAATTGGACCTTTGTCTCACATTATATACAAAAATAAACTCAAAATGGGTTAAAGATTTAATTGTAAGACCCAAAACTGTAAAAAAGAAGAAAGCATACAGAAAATCTTCATTAAAGTGGTTTGGGTAATAATTTTTTGAATATGACCCCAAAAGTACAGGCAACAAAGGCAAAAAGAGATAAATGGGATGGCAGAAAACTAAAAAGCTTCTGCACAGAAAACAATTAATAAAGTGAAGAGACAACCCACAGAATATGATAAAATTCTTACAAACCATACATCTGATAAAGGATTAATATCCAAAACATATAAGGAACTCAATGGCAAGAAAACATAATCTGATTTTTAAATGGGCAAAGAAACAGACATTTCTCAAAAGAAGACAGACAAATGGCCAACAGGTACATTAAAAAAAAGTTCAACATCTTTAATCATTAGAAAATGCAATTAAAACCACAGTAAGATATCATCTCATATCTATTAGAATGTCTTTTATTAAAAAGATGAAAGACAGAAAGTGTTGGCGAGGATTCAGAGAAAACAGTCTGGTCTGTTCTCACGCTGCTAATAAAGAAATACATTGTATATTGTTGGTGAGAATATAAATTAATACAACCATTATGGAAAATAGTGTAGACATTCCTCAAAAAAACTAAGAATAGTACTATCATGTGATCCAGTAATTCCACACTGGTTATATATCCAAATCAAGTGAAATTAACGTGTCAAAGGAGTATCTACACTCCCATGTTCATGCAGCATTATTTATGATAGACAAGATTATAAAATCAACCTAAGTATCAATAAACAGATAATAGATAAAATGTGGTATATATACAAAATGGAATGCTATTTAACTTTTAAAAGAGTGTAAATTCTGTCATTTCTGACAACAAGGATGAATCTGGAGGACATTATGCTAAGTAATATTAATAAGCCAGGCACAGAAAGTCAAATACTGCACAATCTCACCCATATGTAGAATCTAAAAAAGTTGAACTCATAGAATTAGAGTAGAATTATGGTTAACAAAGACTGAGGAGATGAGGAGGGGAGAAACGAGGGATTGTTGATCAAAGGGCACAGAGTTTCAGATAGACACAGGAATATGTTTTGAGATCTATTGCACAGTAGTTAAGACCCAAAGTCTTAACTCATTCATTTCAGTATTAACTCAAAAGTCCAGAGTCTAAAGTCTCATCTGAGACAAGGCAAGTCCCTTCTGCCTATAAACCTATAAAATCAAAAGCAAGTTAGTTACTTCCCAGATACAATGGGGTACAGGCATTGGGTGACTATAGTCTATTATAACATATTGTACATTTCAAAATAAGAGTAAATTTCATATGTCTCATTATAATAAATGATAGGTAAAAGAGGTAATGAATATGTTAATTTGCTTGATGTAATCATGCATTGTATATATTAAAACATCACATTGTATCCTATAAATGTATATAACTATTTGTCACTCAGAAATAATAAACATTATTCACATCCAACAAAGCCTAAATGACATCATAAAGTAATGTATGAATAAAGATTCTGATACAATTCAAATGGGGAAAAGATATCACACAGTGATATCAATACAACAAATGCAAAGAATCTAGATATAAAATCAATAGTATATTCACATGGTGAGCAGATTTTATTTTAGCAATACATTATCTGTCTCATTAAATTTATCCTAATTGAAATTGTATTGAGTTTTTAGTTTCATTATATTAAAATTATATACTTACAAAAAATTATAAATTTGTTTTTACAAGTACTGTAATATAAGGAGTTTGTATACAGTTTTCTGTTGGCTTATGTTAATTTGATAAAAATAAATTAGCATTAGCCATCTTTAGAAAATTTCTGATCCTTAAAATGTGATCTATCTGAGATGCTGGAGATGTTTTATATTTTGATATGAATGGTAGTTACCTGGATGAGCATATGTTTACAAATCCATTGAACTGAACACTTAATATTTGTGTACTTTATTGTATCTACACTATACCTTTATGAAAGGGTAAAAAAATAATATCCAAACAGAAAATAAAAGTAGTCTTTTGAGTTTGAGGAAACTTTGGTATAGCATCTTTGGAAGAGGCAGACTTAGCTCCCAGTTGCAATTCTACCACTTATTAGCTGGGTAACCTGGGACAGTCTACTTAACCAGTACAAGCCCCATTTTCTCCACCTGTAAAATGAGGATAATAATGGATCCTTGCAAAATGTTTGTATTAGTCTGGTCTGTTCTCACGCTGCTAATAAAGACATACCTAGGAGGGGGTAATTTATAAAGGAAAGAGAGATTTAATGGACTCACAGTTCCACATGGTTGGAGTGGCCTCACAATCAGGGTGGAAGATGAAGGAAGGGCAAAGGGACTTCTTACATGACAGCAGGCAAGAGGGAGTTTATGCAGGGCAACTCCCCTACATAAAACCATCAGATCTCGTAAGACTTATTCACTATCACAAGAACAGCATGGGAAAAACCCACCCCCATGATTCAATTAACTCCCACTGGGTCCCTCCCATTACATCTGGGAATTATGGGACCTACAATTCAAGATGAGATTTGGGTGGAGACACAGCCAAACCATATCATTCTGCCCTGGCCCCTCCCAAATCTCATGTCCTCACATTTCAAAACCAATCATGGCTTCCCAACAGTCCCCCAAAGTCTTAGCTCATTTGAGCATTAACTCAAAAGTCCACAGTCCAAAGTCTCATCTGAGACAAGGCAAGTCCCTTCCACCTATAAGCCTGTAAAATCAAAAGCAAGCTAGTTGCTTCCCAGATACAATGGGGCACAGGTATTGGGTAAATATACCCATTCCAAATGGAAGAAATTGGCCAAAACAAAGGGGCTACAGGCCCCATGCAAGTCCAAAATCCAATGGGATAGTCAAATATTAAAGTTCCAAAATTATCTCCTTTGACACCATGTCTCACATCCAGGGCATGTCTTACATCAGTGTGCATGCCCTGATGTAAAAGATGGGCTCCCACTGCCTTAGGCAGTTCTGCCACTGTGACTTGGCAGGTATAGCCCCACTCCTGGCTGCTTTCACATGCTGGCATTGGGTGTCTGCAACTTTTCCAGGTGCATGGTGAAGCTGTTGGTGGATCTACCATTCTGGGGTCTGGAGGATGGTGGCCCTCTTCTTACAGCTCCACCAGTCAGTGCCCCAGTAGGTACTCTGTGGGGGCATCCACCCCACAATTCCCTTCTGCACTGCCCTAACAGAATTCTCTATGAGGGCCCCACCCCTGTAGCAAACTTCTGCCTGGACATCAGGACATTTACACACATCTTCTGAAATCTAGGTAGAGGTTCCCAAACTTTAATTCTTGACTTCTGTGCACCCGCAAACTCAACACCATGTGGAAGCTGCCAAGACTTGGGGCTTGCATCCTCTGAAGCCATGGCCCGAGCTGTACCTTGGCCCCTTTTAGCCATGGCTGGAGTGGCTGGGATGCAGAGCACCAAGTCCCTAGGCTGCATACAGCACCGGGGCCCTAGGCGGGCCCAGCCCAGGATACCATTTTTTCCTCCTAGGCCTCTGAGCCTGTGATGGGAGGGGTTGCTGTGAAGGTCTCTGATATGCCCTGGAGGCATTTTCCCCATTGTCTTGGCTTGTTACTTATGCAAATTTCTGCAGTCAGCTTGAATTTCTCCCCATAAAATGGGATTTTCTTTTCTACTGCACCCTTAGGCTGCAAATTTTCCAAACTTTTATGCTGTGCTTCCTCTTGAATGCTTCACTGATTAAAATTTTCTTTCCCCAGATACACTAAATCTTCTCTCTCAAGTTCAAAGTTCCACAGATCTGTAGGGCAGAGGCAAAATGCCACTAGTCTCTTTGCATAGCAAAAGTGACCTTTACTCTAGTTCCCAACAAATCCTCATCTCCATCTGAGATCACCTTAACCTGGACCTTACTGTCCATATCAATATCAGCATTTTGGTCAAAGCCATTTAATAAATCTCTCTAGGAAGTTTCAAATATTCTCACATTTTCCTATCTTCTCCTGAGCCTTTCAAACTGTTTCAACCTCTGCCTGTTACCCAGTTCCAAAGTCACTTCCACATTTCCAGGTATCTTTACAGCAACGCCCCACTCTACCAGTACCAATTTATTGTATTAATCTGTTCTCACACTACTAATAAAAACATACCTGAGTCTGGGTAATTTATAAAAGAAAAAGAGGTTTAATGGACGGACTGTTCCATATGTCTTGGGAGGCCTCACAATAATGGCAGAAGATGAAGGAAGAGCAAAGGGACATCTTACCTGGCACCAGGCAAGAGGGAGCTTGTGTAGTAGAACTCCCCTATATGAAACCATCAGATCTACGGAGACTTATTCACTTTCGTGAGAACAGAATAGGAAAGACCTACCCCACATGATTCAATTGCCTCTTACCAGGTACCTCCCACAAAGTGTGGGAATTATGGGAGCTACAATTCAAGATGAAATTTGGGTGGGGACATAGCCAAACCATATCAATGTTGTAAGAATTAAAGGGAAATCTTGTAGGTAAAATACCTAAAACAGACCAGTATGTAATGATGTTTACTGAATAACAGTGATAAAGGAGGCTTCCTTTATCACAAAGAAATAAGGAAAGAGCAAGCAAGCTTTGGCTGAACATGATACACACAAGCAGGCATTATGCACACATACAATTACACATACATTATTTTGAAGGCTGCAAGTACAGAAGGAAGGTGATAACAGCAGTTCTTTTTAAAATGTGGTGTGACAGTGTTATACAGAAAGGGTTAGAGTAGAAATTACAGTGTAGGAAGACTGCAAAAAAATTCATTACAACTTTCAATTTCCAAACTATATAAATCAGTAAATGTCACGTCCTGTAGTGAGCTTTAAAGAGCTATAGAAACTATTTTGTCTGTCTGGATTTTCCTTCAGGCTTCAAAAAGCATTTATCAAGTACCTATTTGCTGCAGTACTAATAAAGAGCATAATAATCCTTCCTTCCCAGGAACACAAGAGCTAAATGAATAGATATATTTTTAAAAATCAATAAAGTAAAAAATGCATATTTCTATTAGACCCAATGAAAGACATAATGGCTGTGGATTTTTAAAGCTCAGGATGTGCACTGTCAGTGATGCTCAGATACCAGAAGAATGGGAGGGCCATTTCAGATAAGGTAGTCAGCAAAGGTTTCCTGAGAAGGTGACATCCAAGTTGAAGTAGATTAAGAAGGTAGCCAAATGATATTCAGAGGAAGAGCATTCTAGGCATATGGAAAGGAGTATACCTGGTGTGTTCAAAAAAAAGAAAGGAGCAGAGTGAGCTAAAGTAAAGAAATAGAAGATAATGTGACCAGAGAAATAGTGAGGGGGCAGATCAAGGGAGGCTATGGACTATGATAAGAACTTTGAATTGTATTTATTATTTTATTAAATTTTATTTATTATTATTTACAAGAACTTTGAATTTGTTTTTATTCTGAGTGAAATGAGAAACCCCTGGAAAATTCTGAACAAAGAAGTGAAAACATGTAACTTGACTTTTTACAAACATTACTCTGGTTGCTATTTTGAAAAGGGACTTTAGTGAGGGAAAGGACATAGGCATGGAGAACATTTGGTAAGGGGATTCAAAGAAAAGCACATTGGCTTTCTTCTTTCCTCCCACTGGACAGAACTCCTAGAGAGCCACTCTTGAAGACTGGAAGTAACCTCAGAGAAGGGGAGACAAACATCTCACTTCTCAAGGTGAACCACAGAAGCAGAGGTCCATCTCAGCATGACCGGCAAGGCAGGAACCTGGAGTGTGAGTTCATGGAAACACCTGATATGTTACCCTGGAAATTGAAAGTATCTGAGAACAGGAAAATGGATGCTTGCCTTTCACCTGAAGATTATGAAGGTGGTTGGAGCTGACCATGGTGGTAGTAAACAGAGGAGGAGGCAAGGGAGAACACTCTAGTTTCCCCACAGCTGAAATAACAAGATGAATTTCTACAGGCCAATGCGAGACCACAGAAAGTAACCTGGCTAGAGCTACCATATATAACCTACTTTACTGCCTAGAATAGAGAAATCCAAGAGAAAGAGAGAGAAGGTGCCCCTCTAGGAGCAGGGGCTGAGTTGGGTCACAAAAGGTCATCTCTGGAGACACTGGGTGTGCAGTGCCTTCTTTATTAGGGGACTCTTATTGCCCCTTCTTTATTAGAGAGCCTTTACAACCAGATTACATGTAATATTTCTTACCTTTTTTCCATATTCTCTACTATTTCACCATCTACCCTGGAGGAAACAGAAAAAGTTGGAAAAGAGTAAAAAAATAAAAGAGATGATCTAGTAAAAGTACAGGTTCTGCTTCACCTGCCTTTACTTCATGAACCCTAACCTTGCCATCCTGCTCCATAAACATGCTGAAAACATTCATACCCAGAGGATTGCTTGTCATCAGGGCCACTGCTACTCATTTCTTATTATAACCTATAAGGTTATTATAAGGACTCAGGGTAGTTTGCATAATATTTATAGACAACACCATAGCCAATTATGGAAATAAGGGTTTTTTTCTAAACAGAACATAGAGAAAGGTCATTCCTGTCTTCCAGCTGAATGCTGCTGTCTTTATTTGATCTTGACAGAAATTCACCCACATCTGCTTGCATAAGGTATAACAAGATTCTCTTTAAATCTGTGGGGAAACTAAAAATGAGGCTTTAGAGTTCCAATTACTTAGTGCCTGCTGCATGAAGAATCATATAAATAAATGATAGAGAAATAAATAAGTAGAGAATAAGTGATAGAGAATATTGACTATAGTGTATACTATAGATAATTTGAATGATTATAGATGCATTGTTTCAACAAGTTCTTGCTGAGTATTTACTACATGGTAGGCACTGAGTGTTGAGTAGATTTCTTACAATCAAATTTTATATATAATATAAAATATCTGCCTCTCCCATTTCACTGTGAGAAATCTATTATTATATAATCCTAAATTGAGATAAGCACTATGAAGCAAAATAATAAGATGTAACAATGGAGAACTCTACATTTGGGCATTAGGGGGAAGTTCTCTGAGCAAGTGATATTTAAGCCGATGATTGAAGGGTAAGAAGATAACAGCAGATGAAGAATTGGAGACCATGGAGTGGAAAAGAATTTGGTGTTTGCCAGAAATTTAAAGAACGCTAGTACGACTGAATCTTAGAGTGAAAAGTGGAAAATAGTGTAAAATGCAGTTAGATGTAAGGTAGAGCATGTGCCTCATAGACATCCAGGGTCTTGTAGACTTCTAAAATAAATTGTTTGGATTTTACTCCCAGTATGAGAAAACTGAAGGTTTTAAACTTTGCTGGTTCACATTTTAAAAGATCACCCTGGCTGCAGGCTGTGTAGGGGAATGAATTAACAAGGAGTCAAAATAAGGACCAGTAAGGAGACTACACAGAAGATAAAAAAATGATATCTTGAATTTGATGGTGCAGCAAAGGGGAGGAAAATTAAGCCCTTTTCCCTTCTGATTCCACATACTTGAAAGGGACAAGCATATCCACTGTCAGTTTAACTACCACTTCTATGCTTATGACTCCTGAATCTCTGTAGGTACAGTTACTTTCCTAAAACCCACACTCTCTAAACTCCCTTCTTCCTCATATCCAGTTGCTTAATGGACACTTCCTTTTAGATAGCACGAATTGAAATGGAACTCTTTGTCTTCCCCTCAAAACTTGGTGCCTTTGTGACTTCTCATCATTCTCCCCATCACTTGAAATCAAAATTTTGGCATCATATTTGGTGCCTCCCTTTCTGTCCAACTCCCATGTCCAAGATGGTGAAGTACTAAAAGTATATACTCTGGAGTCAGAATACTTAGGCCAATGAATTGGACTGATATTACGGGACACTTATCTGGTATGTGGTTGCCATTGCTATGCTCTCAATTGCACATTGTATCTTAGGAATTATTTTTAATTTCAACCACTGCATGGCCTGGAAAGTGCAGTAATCCTACTTAATTACACCAACAGTTTCTGTCCAAATCAAATCAATGTAGCAGCACTGAGTTGAAGAATGGATATTACTGATCCTCCTCAGTTGTTTTAAGAAGAAAAATATTACTTCATTACTTAACTACAATTTTCTCAATGAATAGTATGCAGACAGTCACAGTCCTTGTACTGCAAAGTACAATCATGATAAATAGTGAGCTATGGTGGCTCTGGAGGAAGAGAGGCCTAGATTTTTAAAAAAATCTAAAAATCAACCTAGCTAGAGAGAGAGCTGACATTTTAGAAAGCACTGACAGAGACTTTGCAGTTATGAGAGAATAAGAAAGAGTACGATCTGCAAGAAAGAGCAGTTTGAATGAGAGGAGCAAATGGCGAAAGATGATACTTACACATGGTGGGGAGAAGGAGGAAATAGAACTTATAAAGGATTCAGAGAAGCAGAAGTCAGAGATGCTAATGATCTTCCCTTTGCCCCTCCAAATCCACTCTCCACCTGCTCTCTGGTGGGGAAAGGTATGTGTATATGCACCTGTATAGACATTTACAAGCTCTCTTGTCCTCTTGCTTCCAGTTGGGTACAGTAAAAAGGAATATGCCACCAAAAGTTAAGAGAAAGAAGAAAGGAAAATTGGGGTATTTATTCCTTTGGCTCCCCAGTGCAGGGTTTTTATGGCCTAGACTGTGACCCTCAACTAAAGCCCACAGCTCCTGTTACCAAAAGGCCATTGTTATCACACCCAGATTACTGCATTATCCCTTGAATTTTCCCTACATTCAGCCCCCACACCCTTATAAATTAGTGCCTTATTAAACTCTGAAATTACCTAATTTGTATTTGCCATCTATTTCTTGCCAGGATCCTTACTAAGAAGAGGTAAAGGATTAGAATTAGAAAACATGAGAGTAATTATGAAAAAGTGAAGATTAGTGAGTAACATACTTTAAAAGCCAGCTGTTCCTTTGTTGAGTGAGA
This sequence comes from Macaca thibetana thibetana, assembly GCF_024542745.1. Classification (NCBI taxonomy): domain Eukaryota; kingdom Metazoa; phylum Chordata; class Mammalia; order Primates; family Cercopithecidae; genus Macaca; species Macaca thibetana. The sequence continues at coordinate 84,282,473 of NC_065579.1, forward strand.
AATGAAAAGGTTTCCAGTGGATGCTCTTACTCCCATCCCATTTTTTTTTCCAGGGGCCAATTAAACAATATTTACACCTATTTGAGCTGAGTCCAAAACAAGTAAGTGCCTAACTGCAAGGTTCATTTAACCTCAATCATTTCAGAAAAGCATTCTACTAATGTCTAAAATAATTGGGGGATGGGGCATAGAGTGAAAGAGTGGCAAAGAACCCACCCAGGAAGCCAACCTTCTTTCATTATTTTGAAAGAGAGGAGATTTTCAAGCCCAGCAAGCTTCCCATTCTTCAGTGAACCTAATTAATGTAAACAGAATTTTAGATTGAACCAAACCCAATTAGGCAGCAGGAGCTAATATTTCTCTTCAATTATTACGTAAGGTCACATCTCACAGTTGTGTTCTGGACACCCTCTCCCTTTATTCAATTTGTCTTCCCATCTGCTGCCACTTCCCAGAGAGCCCAAGAACAGAGAGACCCCAGACCATTGCATGCTCTGTAATGGCCCAAACTCGCCAGACCTACTTGTATTGTGCACAAACAGATGCTATGCCACAAGAACTACCCAAAACAGGGGGCTCAAGGACAGTGGAGGTAGCAGCTGAAGAGAAGGGCACACAGGGAGAGACTTAAAAGCATTTTTGAATGCTAATTACATAGCCAGAGTTGATATTCCTTTGCAGCTTATAAACTTAGGATACAGCTTCCCGCACCACTCTACCATCTGAAAATGTAGAATTGCTACTATTTTCTAACAAAGATAGATTATATCACTGCCAATAACATTATATCTGTCTTAAGGAAAATGGGGGGTTTTGAGGGTTGTGAATGAAGGGTAGCAGAAATCAGATTGTCTATGCAAATGAAATATGCCTTAATTATGTAAATGCTGCTAAGGAAAATGTATGGAAAACTATGGTACAACGCAAACACAGATATCATAGTGCATGTTAGTCTAAAATTTTAAGTTTTAGGTTAGAGTGAGAATTTTTTTGAAAAAGCATTTTTTAAAGTATAACATATCTAAGGAATGTATTTGAAGACTGTGAAACCTATACTTGTTTGATTATTCATATATTATAGTACATATACAATATTATCATACCTCTTTCAGAATTATTTTGTAATAACATTAGTGAAGTGAATATAAAATTAAACTAAATTTTATAATTGTATGTAGAATTTTTCACCTCTCAACTACTTTCTTTTTTTCTTATGTTCATTTATAAAACTCTATTATGTGCTTAGCTACAAGTTTCTAAAAATAGAGTCTATATTCATCACCAAACAAAAATGGAAATACATAATTAAAAGTTGACCAGGATAAAACTTTACTTGGAAATTAAGAATCATGATTCTAAACAACCTTCAGAACAAAGAATAAATTAAGACAAAGTTTCTAGAAAGCATGAAAAAAAGGAACCCTTCAAACCATTTATTTATTTAGACAATGAACATTTACTGAACACCTGCAATGTCAAAGAAGGCACTTCTCCAGAACTTGGGCTGTGAAAACAAAAGCTATGAGAAGGACAGGGTCCTTCTCCCAACATGAAGCAATCACAGGCTTCATAGAAATATATGATAAGTACTGTGGGAGTCCAAAAGAAAAAAAAATTATTAATTCCAACTGATTGGAATACAAAAGAATAATAAAGTGGCACTGAGTAAATAAGTTCTTTGGGAATGTGCTAGCTTTGGTTAGGGAAAGAAATTGAGGGGAGTGTATTAGTCTGTTTTCACACTGCTATGAAGATACTACCTGAGACTGGGTAATTTATAAACAAAAAGATTTAATTGACTCACAGTTCTGCATGGCTGAGGAGGCCTCAGGAGACTTAGAATCACAGTGGAAGGTGAAAGGGGAAGCAGACACTTTGTCCACAAGGTGATAGGAGAGAGAGCGAGCATGCAGGGGAAACTGCCACTTTTAAAACAGTGAGATCTCGTCAACACTCTCACTACCAGGAGAACAACTTGGGGGAAAGTGCCTCCATAATCCAATCACTTCCCAATAGGTCCCTCCCTCCACTCATTGGGACTACAATTTGAGCCGAGACTTGGGTGGGGACACAGAGGCAAACTGTATCAGGGAGAGTACATTCTGGGAGGCAGGAAGGCTCAAAGACACAGAGGCAGGAACATGGAATGGGAGACACAAGCTTAGCTTTACCTGTCAGAAGCTGAGCCGGCAACGGCAAGATGAAAATAAGTTGCACATGGCCTTGGGTGCTCAAGCTTTAATGTGCAAAACACCTGGAGACCTTGTTAAAAAGAAGATTCTGACTGAGTAGCTCTGGGGTAAGACCTAAGAGTCTCCAGTTCTAGCTAGCTCCCAGGTGATGCCAATAACGATGAGTGAGCTGATACTCTCAGCCTTGAGGCAGTAAATGATGAGAGAGTGGGGATCATGAAGTTTTGGTGTCCTTAGAGAAAGGTGATGTAACATAGCCATTAAAATAGTGTCATAGCCATTACACTGGATTGAAATTGTAATTCCTGTATTTGCTAGCTGTGTATCCTTAGGCAACTTACCTGTGGAGCATTTGTTTTCTCATTTATAAAGTGAAAAAATAATTATTCCCTCAAAGTCTGGTTAGGATTACATGAGATAATGATTGTAATTGCTTAGGATTGTGAACAGCACATAGTAAATACCCAACATGTTGTGGAATTATTTCCTACAACCTATAACATAAGAGTACTCTTTTTCTCCACTGCTGCCCTACTTAAGCTGTAACGCACTGACTTTTTTGAAATTGTGCTATGTTCTGGTACTTCTACATTACACATCCACTGCCTCCTGCCTCCAAGAATGAACACGCAGTAGAAAGACCAAAAGAAGGGGTAGGTACATAGTTACAAAACTTAAAATGGTTAAAACTTTTAATGATGAGCAGAAGAGTATAGTGGAAGACCATAAAATATTGGAGGGAGTAAGAAGTTATGGTACAGTTTTAGATCATATCAATAATTAATGAATTAATGAAATGTCAAATAATTATTGTTCTACTTAAAATAAAACTGTTAGGTGAAAAAGTGATTACTTTTAGTAGTTCATACAGAGGAAATATGTTCATGTGAAGGAGGTATATTTAAAGGAATAGACAAATAAGTTGTCAAGTTTGTGATCTAAAATATAGATGAGAAATGTCATTTACAGGACAATGATTTTGCTGAAAGGGAAGGAAATTACCAAAGAAACCAATATGCCAGAATCTCAGTTTAAGGGAAGTTTTCTATTTCCTGTCAAAATGCTTTGGCTTTAGTAAAGAAACTAGACAATTTCAGAAACTTGCAGTTATTTTAGGAAATACTGATCCCTTCCAGTGAGTGGATTTCTGTGTTTCCTTTATTAAATTACTCTTAGGCAATGCCAACTACATACATATACTTTACATATAGCCTCTTTGTTACTGCACTCAAAGGCAAAAAATTTATCATGGTAGGACTGGGCACAGTGGCTCACGCCTATAATACCAGCACTTTGGGAAGCCAAGGCAGGCAGATCACGAGATCAGGAGATCAAGACCATCCTGGCTAACACGGTGAAACCCAGTCTCTACTAAAAATAACTGTTAAAAATTAGCAGAGCATGGTGGTGGGCGCCTGTAGTCCCAGCTACTCAGGAGGCTGAGGCAAGAGAATGGCGTGAACCCGGGAGGTGGAGCTTACAGTAAGTCAAGATCGTGCCACTGCACTCCGGCCTGGGTGACAGAGCGAGACTGAGTATAAAAAAAAAAAAAAAAAAATTATTATGGTAGAGTTTACCGGAGGTTGACAAGTATGGGTCACAATTTTGTTGATGGGCTAGATAAATCATACCACTAAATTGTTTTAAAGTAAAAAATAGAACCAAAGAGAGATTGAGAGATTGATATCTTGTGTGTCTGTGTGAATTCAAGAAAAATATCTGTGTCTGACCTTGTTTTAGACTAGTTAGAAACTTTAGAAGAAAGTGAAAGTAGAGCTCTTGCAAAACAAAAAGGCAGCAGCATATCAATGTTAGAAGGGATACAACTTAAAAGACATTACTGAACATCTTCCAGGGCCAGGTCCCTCATGAACTCCTAGTAACTTGGAGAACGCTAATGGGAAGTTTGGAGGATTGGGTTGGTAGAGAATCAGTTTATGAAAAAAAAAATGTATTTCAAGTGTAGTATTTCAAGATGGCCGAATAGGAATGGTTCCAGTCTACAGCTCCTAGCATGAGCAACACAGAAGACAGATGATTTCTGCATTTCCAGCTGAGCTTTGAAGAGAGCAGTGGTTCTCCCAACACAGAGTTTGAGATCTGAGAACAGACAGACTCCCTCCTCAAGTGGGTCCTTGAACACTGAGTAGCCTAACTGGGAGACACCTCCCAGGAGGGGCCCACTGATACCTCATACAGCCAGGTGCCCCTCTGAGATGAAGCTTCCAGTGGAAGTATCAGGCAGAAACATTTGGTGTTCTGCAATATTTGCTGTTCTGCAGCCTCCACTGGTGATACCCAGGCAAACAGGGTCTGGAGTGGGCCTCCAGCAAACTCCAACAGAACTGCAGCTAAGGGTCCTGATTGTTAGATGGAAAATTAACAAACAGAAAGGAATAGCATCAACACCAATAAAAAGGACATACACAACAAAACCCCATGTGTAGGTCACCATCATCAAAGACCAAAGGTAGATAAAACCACAAAGATGGGTAGAAACCAGAGAAGAAAAGTTGGACATTCTAAAAATCAGAGTGCCTCTTCTCCTCCAAAGGATCGCAGCACGTCGCCAGCAACAGAATAAAGCTGGATGGAGAATGACTTTGACGAGTTGACAGAAACAGGCTTCAGAAGATCAGTCCATAACAAACCTCTCTGAACTAAAGGAGGATGTTCAAAACCATCTCAAAGAAGCTAAAATCCTTGAAGAAAGATTAGACAAATGGCTAACTAGAATAAACAGCATAGAGAAGACCCTAAATGACCTGATGGAGCTGAAAACCATGGCATGAGAACTACGCAACACATGCACAAGCTTCAATAGCTGATTCGATCAAGTGAAAGAAAGGGTATCAGAGATTGAAGATCAAATGAATGAAATGAAGTGAGAAGAGAAGTTGAGAGAAAAAAAGAGTAAAAAGAAATGAACAAGGCCTCCAGTAAATATGCGACTATGTGAAAAGACCAAATCTACATTTGCTTGGTGTACCTGAAAGTAACAGGGAGAATGGAACCAAGTTGGAAAACACTCTTCAGGATATTATTCAGAAGAATTTCCCCAACCTAGGAAGGCAGGCCAACATTCAAATTCAGGAAATACAGACAATGCCACAAAGACACTCATCGAGAAGAGCAACTCCAAGACACAATATTGTCAGATTTACCAAGGTAGAAATGAAGCAAAAAATGTTAAGGGCAGCCAGAGAGAAAGGTCAGGTTACCCACAAAGGGAAGTCCATCAGACTAATACCAGATCTCTCGGCAGAAACTCTACAAGCCAGAAGAGAGTGGGGGCCAATATTCAACATTCTTAAAGAAAAGAATTTTAAACCCAGAATTTCATATCCAGCCAAACTAAGTTTCATAAGTGAAGGAGAAATAAAATCCTTACAGACAAGCAAATGCTGAGAGATTTTGTGACCACGAGGCATGCCTTACAGGAGCTCCTGAAGGAAGCACTAAACATGGAAAGGAACAACTGGTACCAGCCACTGCAAAAACATGCCAAAATGTAAAGACCATCAATGCTAGGAAGAAACTGCATCAACTAACAAGTAAAATAACCGGGTAACATCATAATGACAGGATCAAATTCACACATAATATTAACCTTAAATGTAAATGGGCTAAATGCCCCAGTTAAAAGACACAGACTGGCAAATTGGATAGAGTCAAGACCTATCAGTGTGCTGTATTCAGGAGATCCATCTCACGAGCAGAGACACACATAGGCTCAAAATAAAGGGATGGAGGAAGATCTACCAAGCAAATGGAAAACAAACAAAAGGAGGGGTTGCAATGTGAGTCTCTGATAAAACAGACTTTAAACCAACAAAGACCAAAAGAGACAAAGAAGGTCATTACATAATGGTAAAGGGATCAATTCAACAAGAAGAGCTAACTATCCTAAATATATATGCATCCAATAGAGGAGCACCCAGATTCATAAAGCAAGTCCTTAGAGACCTACAAAGAGACTTCATGCTAAAAACTCTCAATAAACTAGGTATTGATGGGATGTATCTCAAAATAAGAAGAGCTATTTATAACAAACCCACAGCCAATATCATACTGAATGGGAAAAACTGGAAGAATTCCCTTTTAAAACTCATACATGACAGGGATGCCCTCTCTCACCCCTCCTATTCAACATAGTATTGGAAATTCTTGCCAGGGTGATCAGGCAGGAGAAAGAACTAAAAGGTATTCAATTAGGAAAAGAGGAAGTCAAATTGTCCCTGTTTGCAGATGACATGATTGTATATTTAGAAAACCCCATAATCACAGTCCAAAATCTCTTTAAGCTGATAAGCAACTTCAGCAAAGTCTCAGGATACAAAATCAACGTGCAAAAATCACAAGCATTCTTATACATCAATGACAGACAGAGAGCCAAATCATGAGTGAATTCCCATTCACAATTGCTTCAAAGAGAATAAAATACCTAGGAATCCAACTTACAAGGGATGTGAAGGACCTCTTCAAGGAGAACTACAAACCACTGCTCAATGAAATAAAAGAGGACACAAACAAATGGAAGAACATTCCATGCTCATGGATAGGAAGAATCAATATCATGAATATGGCCATACTGCCCAAGGTAACTTGTAGATTCACTGCCATCCCCATCAAGCTACCAATGAGTTTCTTCACAGAATTGGAAAAAACTACTTTAAAGTTCAAATGGAACCAAAAAAGAGCCTGCATTGCCAAGACAATCCTAAGTCAAAAGAACAAAGCTGGAGACATCATGCTACCTGACTTCAAACTATACTACAAGGCTACAGCAACCAGAACAGCATGGTACTGGTACCAAAACAGAAATATAGACCAATGGAACAGAACAGAGGCTTCAGAAATAATACCACACATCATACAACCATCTGCTCTTTGACAAACCTGACAAAAACAAGAAATGGGGAAAGGATTCCCTATTTAATAAATGGTACTGGGAAAACTGGCTAGCCATATGTAGAAAACTGAACCTGGGTCCCTTCCGTTCACCTTTTACAAAAATTAATTCAAGATGGACTAAACACTTAAATGTCAGGCCTAAACCATAAAAACCCTAGAAGAAAACCTAGGCAATACCATTCAGGACATAGGCATGGGCAAGGACTTCATGACTAAAACACCAAAAGCAATGGCAACAAAAGCCAAAATTGACAAATGGGATCTAATTAAATAAAGAGCTTCTGCACAGCAAAAGAAACTACCATCACAGTGAACAGACAATCTATAGAATGGGAGAAAATTTTTACAATTTACCCATCTGACAAAGGGCTAATATCCAGAATCTACAAAGAACTTAAACAAATTCACAAGAAAAAATCAAACAACCCCATCAAAAAGTGGGTAAAGGATATGAACAGACTGTTCTCAAAAGAAGACATTTATACAGCCAACAGACATGAAAAAAATGCTCATAATCACTGGCCATCAGAGAAATGCAAATCAAAACCACAATGAGATACCATCTCACACCAGTTAGAACGGCGATCATTAAAAAGTCAGGAAACAACAGGTGCTGGAGAGGATGTGGAGAAACAGGAACACTTCTATACTGTTGGTGGGACTGTAAACTAATTCAACCATTGTGGAAGACAGTGTGGCGATTCCTCAAGGATCTAGAGAAATACCATTTGACCCAGCCATCCCATTACTGGGTATGTACCCAAAGGATTATAAATCATGCTATTATAAAGACACATGCACATGTATGTTTATTGCAGCACTATTCACAATAGCAAAGACTTGGAACCAACCCAAATGTCCACCAATGATAGACTGGATTAAGAAAATGTGGCACATATACACCATGGAATACTATGCAGCCATAAAAAAGGATGAGTTCATGTCCTTTGTAGGGACATGGATGCAGCTGGAAACCATCATTCTCAGCAAACTATCACAAGGACAGAAAACTAAACACCACGTGTTCTCACTCATATATGGGAATTGAACAATGAGAACACTTGGACACAGGGTGGGTAACATCACACACCAGGACCTGTCATGGGGTAGGGGGAGTGGGGAGGGATAGCGATAGCAGATATACCTAATGTAAATGATGAGTTAATGGGTGCAGCACACCAGCATGGCACATGTATACATATGTAACAAACCTGCACATTGTGCACATGTACCCTGGAACTTAAAGTATAACAACAACAACAACAAAAAACAATGCTTTGCTATTCTATGTTGGTAAATAAAGAACATGGACCAAGAATATTTAGTATTCGGTTCCAGGTTTTCACACAAGAACTCTTTATAACAAGAAAGCATTTTTTTTTTTTTTTTTTTTACAAACTTTCAGATTCCACTTCCAATAGGCTACAGACTGCAGAGAAAAGTAGCCAGAAAATGAGACTGATTTCCAATTCTACTATTATCATCAGCTAATGTTCAAACTTTGTATTAGTGCCTACCACCAGAAATGCTATTGATCTTGTCAAATAATACTCTCAACATTAACTAGCCCCAATCTTCTTTGCTTCCCTCCCTTCCCCTCCTCAAGTGTGTTCCCTGAACACAAATTTTGTTTCTGGTAATATGGGAGTCTTACATGGTAATCTTCCCCAACATCTAATTCCACTCTTACCGTAGAAATTATGCCATTAGCCTTTACAACTATGCTGACTACTACTGCCACTACTACTACTAAAGTGGAAGAAGAGTAGCAGGGAAAAAAGAGCAGGAAGAGAAGGGGGAAGAGGATAAAAATTTTCGAGCACTTATCATGTTCCTGATCACACAATTTGGAAGTACCAGGGCAGGATTTAAACAGGAAGGCTAATGCCAAATACCACATACTTATCCCCAACTCTTACTGCCTCCCCAGAAGCAACTGATAATCTCTGAGAATGCCCAAGTCAAACAGTTTGACAATGCCCAAGTCAAAATGTGAAGGAGTCAGATTTCAATCCCTGGCCCTCTAATTCCAGAGCCCACCTACTTAGCCACTACCAATCCCAGCTTCTTGCATCTTGTCTCCAGGTAATTGAATGTTTAAGCAATCAATAAAATAATTTTACCACCTCTCTCACTTTTTTAACAAAATTAGAAACAAACAATTCAGTCATTAATAGTAATAGCATAAGTAGGATGCTTACTGACACCTCCAAAATTCTTTCCCTCAGGAGGTTTGGTTTAGAGAGTTCATTAATCCTCCCATCCCAAGAACTGGGTCAGCCAAGCTGTACTTCATCCTGGAAGAATTAGGTAAGTGGATCCCTGTCAACATTAGTAAGTCAATAGCTGTAGAATCTTAGATTTAAACAGACAAATGTCTGAATTTTCTTTTATCCTCAAAAAATTGTAGACTATACAGCACGATTGCTGAAAATTCTCAGTTGAAACGTAGCAAGTGGGAAAATGAAACGCAGAGACTGATTTGATAACCCTCCCTCCAGATTTATCAAGATTGCTTATAACGGCATGGATTTTAGAGGGTAAGTTACCTCATTCTCAAAGCCTAAAAGCCTCTTTTATCAGAAATCTTGATAATTTAACTTTGGTTGAAGTACAGGTGGGCAGGCACAGGCATATTGGCTAATGCCAGAATTCTGAATACCCTGGTATCTAAAACAAGAATTCATTATTTCTGATCTTGATCCAGCTTTGTGATAAGACATACCTAGAATTTCTTATCATGTGTATTCTTCAACGTTTTAAGTACATATTTGCTTGATACCTACATGATTAATTAACCCTTTGGAAGCTCAGAAATCACAGTAGCTAAAGGCTGGAAATTGAAAGATTCTACAGAATCTTCATTTCTACCCTATTAGAACTAGGAAGATTACTTCCTTATGATCTCTATACCTCTCACCCTATTACTTTAAAATTATAACTTAATACTCTTAAATGGCAAGAAGTTAAGAAATGTTAAAGCATATAGATTCTTAAATCCCTTCAGAAGACAAGCGTATGAATGTAAATGTGGGAAAAGGTAGCAACAAAAATTTAGGAAGTGGTGCTGCTTGTGGTAAGCTAGGGAGTACATTATTGGCCTAAAAAGCCATTCAAGTTTAAAGTTTTAGAAACGCTGTGCCAGCCAAATACTTACAAGACCACTAGTTTGTGATAGCTGATCATATTTCTAGAATCTAACTATGGCCGGGTGTGGTGGCTCAAACTTGTAATCCCAGCACTTTGGGAGGCCGAGGCAGGTGGGTCACTGAGGTCAGGAGTTCGAGACCAGCCTGGCTAACATGGTGAAACCCTATTTCTACTAAAACTACAAAAATTAGCTGGGTATGGTGGCACATACCTGTAGTCCCAGCTACTCAGGAGGCTGAGGGACAAGAATCACTTGAACCCGGGAGACAGAGGTTGCAGTGAGCAAGATCGCACCACTGTACACCAGCCTGGGTGACAGAGCAAGATTCCATCTCAAAGAAAAAAAGAATCCAGCTCCATTAATCATTTATTAATTTAAATTTTCTTCATTATCAGTAACAGTTTAGATATAGATCTTATAGTTGGAAATTACCATTTCCCCTTCCTTGTGTTGTATAACCCTACATATAATTGTTCAAACAGTTGGATCAAGCAGTGGAGCTGCTGAAAGAAAGGGTAGAACCTCATTCCCTCACTGCCTTCTGGAGAAGTTATCTGTAAATTGTACAGACTAAAATGTACTCTGACTGTCCCATAAAACCACAGGTCTTGAACATGATGACTGGATTTAACAAGGACTGCTGGGAAGCCAAGACTACATTATATTCAGTACTTGGAGGAAGCTACACATAAATGCTTCATGTTTCAGTCCAATCATAAAAAAATATTTCTGTAAAAATGTAGACTACTACAGGTTTTGGTAGAAGGCCTTGTACAATAAATGTAAATTAGATCCAGTACTGCAGGCCTTTGAAAAAGTAGAGGTAAGATATGTTTCCACAGATAATAATGTGGTTTCTCTTGATTTTATAACCCTAAGATATTTACCCTATAGTTTTTAGTCCCGGAATCAGTAGTGAAATGTAGGTACCTAGCTAATTTCTTGTGTACTGGAGCTCATGAGAGTTAAAAGTTTAATAATATAGCCTATGGCTATGACTATCACTAGGCTATAATTCAAAATCAGTATGACATCATTACCAATCAAAAAAATTGTTCTTGAAATAAAATTCATCTTTGGCAAGACTTTAAGAAAATCTGGCTGCAGTGTTAGGATACTACTGGCATACATTTTTCTGTAGGTTTATTGGTAATTTGTATTTATTTTTTAAAATGTCTATTCATATCTTTGCAAAAGACTGTTTTTAAACAATTAATTTTAGAGCAGTAATAGAAATACTGCTCATGGTTTTAGAAAAAAATTCAAGCCATACAGAATAAAAAATAAAGTCTCCTTTCCTTCCCCTAACCACTTCTCCACTCTGGAGATCTCTTTCCAGAAATTTCCTATGCAGATACAACCTTATGCATGTGCATAATAAATTTTACACAAATTTATATATATGAACCCTACAATTTGTTCTTTATCATTTATCACTGTGTTTTGAGATATTTTTTTCCAAATGGGCACCCCATAATTTACTTTAACAGCATTTTGTGAATGAAAATTTAGCCTGGTTTTTGTTTGTTTGTTTGTTTTTGTTTTTTCTTTTGCTATTACAATATATAGCACATATGATTTACTTTAGTACCAAGTCTCCATAAAAGTAGAGTAGATGAAATCTCACAGGCATAAGTGTATCAATATTCTATTACCTGTGCATAATCAAAGTATTCTAACAGTTATGCTTTAGCTTTCATAACTCCTGATGGCAGGCATGACCAAGTTATATTATAATGAAGAAAATATGAACATGACCATGAAAATAGTATCGCAGTAAGTGACTGTACTTGTTAAATGTATTCTGCGAACATATTCCTCCATGCAATTGGAATAGGGTTTAGCATACCCTGATTATTTTAAGGTGCAAGAAGAGTACTATATACAAATTTTGTCAGTATGACAAGCATACTTAAATGCTGATGATGAAAACTCTGGCTATTGTTTAGACAAAAGAATTCAGAATCCTCTGTTAGCAGGGACAAAGACAATTGCTTCAGCAATTAAAAGTTACTTGACATTTGACAGCCTTTTAAACAAAAGAACACAAATCTTCATTGGAATCGTGATTTGATATATAATGGACAATGTTATTGTCTCTACATTCAAGTGAAAATCGATTTTTTTTATTATTATTACTATACTTTAAGTTCTAGGGTACATGTGCATAACGTGCAGGTTTGTTACATATGTATACTTGTGCCATGTTGGTGTGCTGCACCCATGAACTCGTCAGCACCCATCAACTCGTCATTTACATCAGGTATAACTCCCAATGCAATCCCTCTCCCCTCCCCCCTTCCCCCCTCCATGATAGGCCCCGGTGTGTGATGTTCCCCTTCCCGAGTCCAAGTGATCTCATTGTTCAGTTCCCACATATGAGTAAGAACATGCGGTGTTTGGTTTTCTGTTCTTGCGAGAGTTTGCGGAGAATGATAGTTTCCAGCTGCATCCATGTCCCTACAAAGGACACAAACTCATCCTTTTTTATGGCTGCATAGTATTCTATGGTGTATATTTGCCACATTTTCTTAATCCAGTCTGGCACTGAAGGACATTTGGGTTGATTCCAAGTCTTTGCTATTGTGAATAGTGCTGCAATAAACATACGTGTGCATGTGTCTTTATAGCAGCATGATTTATAATCCTTTGGGTATATACCCAGTAATGGGATGGTTGGGTCATATGGTACTTCTAGTTCTAGTATCCTTGAGGAATCGCCATACTGTTTTCCATAATGGTTGAACTAGTTTACAATCCCACCAACAGTGTAAAAGCGTTCCTATTTCTCCACATCCTCTCCAGCACCTGTTGTTTCCTGACTTTTTAATGATCGCCATTCTAACTGGTGTGAGATGGTATCTCATTGTGGTTTTGATTTGCATTTCTCTGATGGCCAGTGATGATGATCATTTTTTCATGTGTCTGTTGGCTGCATAAACGTCTTCTTTTGAGAAATGTCTGTTCATATCCTTTGCCCACTTTTTGATGGGGTTGTTTGTTTCTTGTAAATTTGTTTCAGTTCTTTGTAGGTTCTGGATATTAGCCCTTTGTCAGATAAGTATATAGCAAAAATTTTCTCCCATTCTGTAGGTTGCCTGTTCACTCTGATGATAGTTTCTTTTGCTGTGCAGAAGCTCTTTACTTTAATTAGATCCCATTTGTCAATTCTGGCTTTTGTTGCTGTTGCTTTTGGTGTTTTAGACATGAAGTCCTTGCCCATGCCTATGTCCTGAATGGTATTACCGAGGTTTTCTTCTAGGGTTTTTATGGTATTAGGTCTAACATTTAAGTCTCTAATCCATCTTGATTTAATTTTCGTATAAGGAGTAAGGAAAGGATCCAGTTTCAGCTTTCTACTTATGGCTAGCCAATTTTCCCAGCACCATTTATTAAATAGGGAATCCTTTCCCCATGTCTTGTTTTTCTCAGGTTTGTCAAAGATCAGATGGCTGTAGATATGTGGTATTATTTCTGAGGACTCTGTTCCGTTCCATTGGTCTATATCTCTGTTTTGCCACCAGTACCATGCTGTTTTGGTTACTGTAGCCTTGTAGTATAGTTTGAAGTTCAGTAGCGTGATGCCTCCAGCTTTGATCTTTTGACTTAGGATCGTCTTGGCAATGCAGGCTCTTCTTTGGTTCCAGATGAACTTTAAAGCAGTTTTTTCCAATTCTGTGAAGAAAGTCATTGGTAGCTTGATGGAGATGGCATTGAATCTATAAATTACCTTGGGCAGTATGGCCATTTTCATGATATTGTTTCTTCCTATCCATGAGCATGGTATGTTCTTCCATTTGTTTGTTTTCTTTTATTTCACTGAGCAGTGGTTTGTAGTTCTCCTTGAAGAGGTCCTTTACATCCCTTGTAAGTTGCATTCCTAGGTATTTTATTCTCTTTGAAGCAATTGTGAATGGAAGTTCATTCCTCATTTGGCTCTCTGTTTGTCTGCTACTGGTGTATAAGAATGCTTGTGATTTTTGCACATTGATTTTGTATCCTGAGACTTTGCTGAAGTTGTTTATCAGCTTAAGGAGATTTTGGGCTGAGACGATGGGATTTTCTAAATATACAATCATGTCATCTGCAAACAGGGACAATTTGACTTCTTTTCCTAACTGAATACCCTTGATTTCTTTCTCTTGCCTGATTGCCCTAGCCAGAACTTCCAACACTATGTTGAATAGGAGTGGTGAGAGAGGGCATTCCTGTCTTGTGCCAGTTTTCAAAGGGAATGTTTCCAGTTTTTGCCCATTCAATATGATATTGCCTGTGGGTTTGTCATAAATAGCTCTTATTATTTTGAGATACATTCCATCAATACCGAATTTATTGAGTGTTTTTAGCATGAAGGGCTGCTGAATTTTGTCAAAGGCCTTTTCTGCATCTATTGAGATAATCATGTGGTTTTTGTCTTTGGTTCTGTTTATATGCTGGATTACGTTTATTGATTTGCATATGGTGAAACAGCCTTGCCTCCCAGGGATGAAGCCCACTTGAGCATGGTGGGTAAGCTTTTTGATGTGCTGCTGCATCCAGTTTGCCAGTATTTTATTGAGGAATTTTGCATCGATGTTCATCAGGGATATTGGTCTAAAATTCTTTTTTTGTTGTGTCTCTGCCAGGCTTTGGTATCAGGATGATATTGGCCTCATAAAATGAGTTAGGGAGGATTCCCTCTTTTTCTATTGATTGGAATAGTTTCAGAAGGAATGGTATCAGCTCCTCCTTGTACCTCTGCTACAAGTCAGCTGTGAATCTATCTGGTCCTGGACTTTTTTTGGTTGGTAGGCTATTAATTATTGCCTCAATTTCAGAGCCTGCTATTGGTCTACTCAGGGATTCAACTTCTTCCTGGTTTAGTCTTGGGAGAGTGTAAGTGTCCAGGAAATTATCCATTTCTTCTAGATTTTCTAGTTTATCTGCATAGAGGTGTTTATAGTATTCTCTGATGGTAGTTTGTATTTCTGTGGGGTCGGTGGTGATATCCCCTTTATCATTTTTTATTGCATCTATTTGATTCTTCTCTCTTTTCTTCTTTATTAGTCTTGCTAGCAGTCTATCAATTTTGTTGATCTTTTCAGAAAAACAACCCCTGGATTCATTGATTTCTTGGAGGGTTTTTTGTGTCTCTATCTCCTTCAGTTCTGCTCTGATCTTAGTTATTTCTTGCCTTCTGCTAGCTTTTGAATGCGTTTGCTCTTGCTTCTCTAGTTCTTTTAATTGTGATGTTAGAGTGTCAATTTTAGATCTTTCCAGCTCTCTCTAGTGGCCATTTAGTGCTATAAATTTCCCTTTACACACTGCTTTAAATGTGTCCCAGAGATTCTGGTATGTTGTATCTTTGTTCTCATTGGTTTCAAAGAACATCTTTATTTCTGCCTTCATTTCGTTATGTACCCAGTAGTTATTCAGGAGCAGGTTATGCAGTTTCCATGCAGTTCAGTGGTTTTGATTGAGTTTCTTAGTCCTGTTTTCTAGTTTGATTGCACTGTGGTCTGAGAGACAGTGTGTTATAATTTCTGTTCTTTTACATTTGCTGAGGAGTGCTTTACTTCCAACTATGTGGTCAATTTTGGAATAAGTATGATGTCTTGCTGAGAAGAATGTATATTCTGTTGATTTGGGGTGGAGAGTTCTGTAGATGTCTATTAGGTCTGCTTGCTGCAGAGATGAGTTCAATTCCTGGATATCCTTGTTAACCTTCTGTCTCATTGATCTGTCTAATGTTGACAGTGGGGTGTTGAAGTCTCCCATTATTGTTGTATGGGAGTCTAAGTCTCTTTGTAAGTCTCTAAGGACTTGCTTTATGAATCTGGGTGCTCCTGTATTGGGTGCATATATTTTTAGGATAGTTAGCTCTTCCTGTTGAATTGATCCCTTTACCATTATGTAATGGCCTTCTTTGTCTCTTTTGATCTTTGATGGTTTAAAGTGTGTTTTATCAGAGACTGGTATTGCAACCCCTGCTTTTTTTTGTTCTCCATTTGCTTGGTAGATCTTCCTCCATCCCTTTATTTTGAGCCTATGTATGTCTCTGCATGTGAGATGGGTCTCCTGAATACAGCAAACTGATGGGTCTTCATTCTTTATCCAGTTTGCCAGTCTGTATCTTTTAATTGGACCATTTAGTCCATTTACATTTAAGGTTAATAGTGTTATGTGTGAACTTGATCCTACCATTATGGTATCAACTGGTTATTTTGCTCATTAGTTGATGCAGTTTCTTCCTAGCCTCGATGGTCTTTACATTTTGGCATGTTTTTGCAATGGCTGGTACTGGTTGTTCCTTTCCATGTTTAGTGCTTCCTTCAGGGTCTCTTGTAAGGCACGCCTGGTGGTGACAAAATCTCTAAGCATTTGCTTATCTGTAAAGGATTTTATTTCTCCTTCACTTATGAAACTTAGTTTGGCTGGATATGAAATTGTGGGTTGAAAATTCTTTTCATTGAGGATGTTGAATATTGGCCCCCGCTCTCTTCTGGCTTGTAGAGTTTCTGCCGAGAGATCTGCTGTTAGTCTGATGGGCTTCCCTTTGTGGGTAACCCGACCTTTCTCTCTGGCTGCCCTTAACATTTTTTCCTTCATTTCAACTTTGGTGAATCTGACAATTATGTGTCTTGGAGTTGCTCTTCTCGAGGAGTATCTTTGTGGGGTTTCCTGTATTTCCTGAATTTGAATGTTGGCCTGCCCTACTAGGTTGGGGAAGTTCTCCTGGATGATATCCTGAAGAGTGTTTTCCAACTTGGTTCCATTTTCCCCCTCACTTTCAGGCACCCCAATCACATGTAGATTTGGTCTTTTTACATAATCCCATACTTCTTGCAGGCTTTTTTCATTTCTTTTTCTTCTTTTTTCTTTAGATTTCTTTTCTCGCTTCATTTCATTCATTTGATCCTCAATCGCTGATACTCTTTCTTCCAGTTGATCGAGTCAGTTACTGAAGCTTGTGCATTTGTCACGTATTTCTCATGTCATGGTTTTCATCTCTGGCCTTTCATTTATGGCCTTCTCTGCATTAATTACTCTAATTATCAATTCTTCCACCCTTTTTTCAAGCTTTTTAGTTTCTTTGTGCTGGGTACGTAATTCCTCCTTTAGCTCTGAGAAGTTTGATGTACTGAAGCCTTCTTCTCTCATCTCGTCAAAGTCATTGTCCATCCAGCTTTGATCCGTTGCTGGCGATGAGCTGCATTCCTTTGGAGAGGGAGATGTGCTCTAATTTTTTGAATTTCCAGCTTTTCTGCCCTGCTTTTTCCCCATCTTTGTGGTTTTATCTGCCTCTGGTCTTTGATGATGGTGACGTACTGATGGGGTTTTAGTGTGGGTGTCCTTCCTGTGTGTTAGTTTTCCTACTAACAGTCAGGACCCTCAGCTGTAGGTCTGCTGGAGATTGCTTGAGGTCCACTCCAGACCCTGTTTTCCTGGGTATCAGCAGCAGAGGCTGCAGAAGATAGAATATTGCTGAACAGCAAGTGTACCTGTCTGATTCTTTGGAAGCTTCCTCTCAGGGGTGTACTCCACCGTGTGAGGTGTGGGGTGTCGGTCTGCCCCTAGTGGGGGATGTCTCCCAGTTAGGCTACTCAGGGGTCAAGGACCCACTTGAGCAGGCAGTCTGTCCGTTCTCAGATCTCAACCTCCGTGTTGGGAGATCCACTGCTCTCTTCAAAGCTGTCAGAGTCGTTTGCATCTGCAGAGGTTTCTGCTGCTTTTTGTTGTTGTTGTTGTTGTTGTTTAGCTGTGTCCTGTCCCCAGAGGTGGAATCTATAGAGACAGGCAGGCCTCTTTGAGCTGCTGTGGGCTCCACCCAGTTCGAGCTTCTCAGAGGCTTTGTTTACCTACTTAAGCCTCAGCAATGGCAGGCACCCCTCCCCGAGCCTCGCTGCTGCCTTGCCGTTAGATCACAGACTGCTGTGCTAGCAATTAGGGAGGCTCCGTGGGCGTGGGACCCTCCTGGCCAGGTGTGGGATATAATCTCTCGGTGTGCCCGTTTGCTAAGACCCTCGGTAAAGGACGGTATTGGGGTGGGAGTTACCCGATTTTCCAGGTGTTGTGTGTCTCAGTTCCCCTGGCTAGGAAAAGGGATTCCCTTCCCCCTTGCGCTTCCCAGGTGAGGCGATGCCTCGCCCTGCTTCAGCTCTCGCTGGTCGGGCTGCAGCAGCTGACCAGCACCAATTGTCCGGCACTGCCTAGTGAGATGAACCAGTACCTCAGTTGAAAATGCAGAAATCACCTGTCTTCTGTGTCACTCGCACTGGGAGCTGGAGACTGGAGCTGTTCCTATTTGGCCATCTTGCTCTGCCCCCCAAAATTGATTTTTAATTATGTTTTCTGCATCAAAAATCTGCTGACCAAAAATTTCACCAAGATACAATAATATTTCAAATATTTTTATTTCTGTTTAAGCCTGTCAATATTCTAAGCATCAATAAAATAGCTCTTGCTCTTCAGCAGTTTTTATGTGAATAGATTATAATTTACTATTTTCATCAGATAATTAATTTTATATAACTATCCTGCTAGATGCGAGATTTCATGAACTAAAAAGAATTTATTGACATTTTTAATCCAACCCAATTATTTCAAACGAAAATATCAAGGTGAAAATATGCAGAAAGTTCAAAGGAAATTTTCAAGAAACCTATTAGGGTTGAATTGTTACTAGTATAATTACTAATGTAAGTAAAGTCATCAGGAAAAAAACTGAAAAACATTTCAAACTATCTGCAAATCCGGGGCAACTCTTTATTTTTTAAATATTAAAAAATAAATGCAAGTTTTTCCGAGGTATGTTTCTTATTATTTTTTAACACTTCCTGTCACTGTTTGTGTGTGTGTGCACACTTGCACATGTGCATACATATGGTAGTGTTTTCAAATTAAAAGTTATAAAACATTATTTCAGGAACAATATGAACAAATTAAAATGAGGCACTACAACTCAACAGTACTCAAGTGGCTAAAATAAAATAGAAACTACAGAAAAAAGAATAATTTTGCTAATATCTAATCATGATAAAAGTGATTCTAAGTTTGCCTGACTTCATTTATAAGTGTAGTTACATCAACATTTATCTAATATAACACTTTTGGAATGACAATAAATCATCAACCACTTTAAGAGGAAGTCAGTAGATAATGTCTAAATGGCTAGACCAAAAAATAACAGTGTAAGTGTATCATTTTAGAAATATGAAAGTTAATGTAAGATAAAACCCCTCTAAGACTTGAAACTGCTTCCTTCTGAAGTGGAGAACTAGACTGGGTCAGATATCCTTTTAGTTTAACTTAATTTTTTAACTATGTGCGGCTGGGCTCAGTGACTCACGCCTGTAATCCCAGCACTTTGGGAGGCCGAGGCGGGTGGATCACAAGGTCAGGAGATCGAGACCATCCTGGCTAACATGGTGAAACCCCGTCTCTACTAAAAACATTTTAAAAATTAGCCAGGTGTGGTGGCGGGCGCCTGTAGTCCCAGTTACTCGGGGACTGGGCAGGAGAATGGCCTGGACCTGGGAGGTGTAGCTTGCAGTGAGCTGAGATCGTTCCACTGCACTCCAGCCTGGGCAACAGAGTGAGAATCTGTCTCAAAAAAAAAAAAAAAAAAAAAAAAAAAAAAGAAGTTTTTTTTAAACTATGTTCATGTATCACTTGGATAAAGAAAAGTAATTTCAAAATAATAAAACAAAGCATTGTACAATTGATATTATTAAGATAACTCTTTTGACTATACATATACTGCATATATTTCCATTACCAAACTTTAAGATATACTTACATAAGCATATTAATACCACATACAAATATGTAATTTTATGCTACAAAAATACGTAGTTAGGATTTTTATTTCAAAATTAGTCATTTAAAAAGTCAGTCTTACTACTTCGTAATTATACTTCTCTGAGGCTCAGTTTCCTTGTTTTTGTGAGTAATGTCTCCCTAATAGAATTATGGGGAAAAAATAGAGGTATTTATAAAAGAAGCTTTCCTAATTAAAATTTAAAATGCTACACAAGTATAGATGTTTATTCACCTTTATAACTATGGTACCCCAAAATATGAGGATCATACAGAGCCAGAAAATTTAAGGATTTTAAAAAATGAGAACTAAAAGAAAAAAAAGACACAAATTAAGGATTAGAATTCTTGTTTTGTCTGAAAAACAAAGATAATAAAATAATAGTTTAAGGTGCATACACAGATGAAGAATCCTTATGCATAATGTGTTATGAATTTTTTGTGTAATGTTTCCAAATTTTAAGTGTCAACTCTATGCTTCCCCTTTCCTCCAACTTCCCTATATTTAATCCTTCTGCATTAATTCAGAGACACACTACCATGAGAATGGTTTAGGATTCAAAACTTTGAGGAATCAGGTTTTTACCTCCAAAAATCTAATAGGCTTGAAAGGTAAGGTTTTTAGTTGTAACAGCTGGGCTTGTACAGTAAAGAAGAGTGGTTTATGAGCTTCAAAAAACTAATAGCCTGGCAATCTCAGCATATAAAGTTCACACCATAAACCACGTAGTGTGAAATGAGGAATGAGGATGTAGAAACAGTTTTTCCCCCACATACAAAAATATTTTTTAAACTCCACTGAAGTAGAAAGAAAGGAATCCACAAAGAGAGAGAGAAGCAGAGAATCTGGACTCAGATATGAAGCCCCAGGAACGTGGGTGAGAGGAAAATAGAAACCTCTAACAAGTTTGGGGAATTATGAAGCAAAATAACTAGTATCTTAATTCCCAGAATATAGCCAGAGGAGATTGCAAGACTTTTACAGAAGTCACACAAGCAGCCTAGGATAGAGTGGAACACCTAGGGAGAAGCTCAAAGGATCTGAGGACACTGCACCGGCCAGATCTGGTGTGAGAGAGTAACTCATACACCTAGAAATGGGTGGCACAAGAGGCCGGGGGAGAATCAGTGAGCCAGACTGAATCACATGGTTTTTATGAGGAGATACTGTCAGGGAATGTGATGAGGGCCATACAACTAGAGATTATGGCAGACCCTGGAGAGCAGATGTGGGGGAATGGAGAAAACTATCTGAGCAGGAAAAAGAGCAGGTGACTGCAAAGCACCTAAAGACCAATGTCAGCATGACATATGAGAGCACCACCTATCTTACCCATCCTGCCTGGGCTGAACTTTAATTTCCTCCTGGGACAAGGAAAAAAAAGAGGAAAAGAAGAATATTAATTGATAAAGTATTTATTTTTCAAAAAAAGATGAGACAAAATTCACTAATATGTATATCGACCTCTAAGTAACTAGATTACATTCTCCAACAATGACAGGAATGGAGTCACAAGACCTAAGTGCAATTATAAAGAAATAAACTGTCATATTTGCACAGCCAACTTTATAACTTTGAAACGTTTACCCACTACAACAGCATGATGATCTGACTCTTCATCTCCACTGAAACAGAAAATGAAGAGAAAAACGTATGCTGATTTTCCAATTATTTGGTATTTTCAGTTATCTATACTCCTCTTTTTCCCCCAACTTTTATGTTAAATTCAGGGGTAAATGTGCAGGATGTGAAAGTTCATTACATAGGTTAATGTGTCCCATGGTGGTTGGCTACACAGAGTATCCTATCACCTAGGTATTAAGCCCAGCATCCATTAGCTATTTTTCCTGATGCTGTCCCTCCTCACACCCTCACATGCTCCTACAGGCCCCAATGTGTGTTGTTTCCCCCAACAGTCCATGTGTTCTCATCATTTAGCTCTCACATATAAGTGAGAACATCCAGTATATGGTTTTCAGTTTCTGCATTAGTTTGCTGAGGATAATGACTTCCAGCTCTATTTATGTTCCTGTAAAGGACATGATCTCACTCCTTTTTATAGCTGAATAGTATTCCTTAGTGTTTATGTACCATATTTTCTTTATCCAGTCTATCTGATGGACATTTAGGTCAGTTCTGTGTCTTTGTTATTGTGAATAGTGCTGGAATGAACATATGCATGCATATATCTTTATAATGGAATATTTATATTCTTTTGAGTGTACACCCAATAATGGGATTGCTGGGTCAAGTGGTATTTCTGCCTCTGGGTCTTTCAGGAATCATCACACTATCTTCCATAATGGTTGGACTAATTTACACTTCCACCAACAGTGTAAAAGCATTCCTTTTTCTCCACAACACTGCCAGAATCTGATGTTTGTTGACTTTTTAATAATAGCCATTCTGACTGGTGTGAGATGGTATCTCATTGTGATTTTGATTTGCATTTCTCTAATGATCAGTGATGTTGAGCAAGTTTTCATGTTTCTTGGCTACATGTATGTCTTCTTTTGATACATGTCTGTTCATGTCCTTTGCCTACTTTTTAATGGGGTTGTTTGGTTTTTTTTTTTTTCTTGTAAACTTGTTTAAGCTCTTTGTAGATGTTGAATATTAGACCTTTGTCAGATAGATTGCAAAACTTTCCTCCCATTCTGTAGGTTGTCTGTTCACTCTGATGATTGTTTCTTTTGCTGTACAGAAGCTCTTTAGTTTAATTAGATCCCACTTGTCAATTTTTGCTTTTGTTCCAACTGCTTTTGGTATCTTTGTCATTAAATCTTCGCCCATACCTATGTCCTGAATGGTATTGCCTAGATTTTCTTCTAGGGTTTTTATGGTTTTTGGTTTTACAATTAAATCTTTAATCCATCTTGAGTTGATTTTTGTATGTAAGGAAGAGGTCCAGTTTCAATTTTCTGCATATGGCTAGCCAGTTCTCCCAGCACCATTTATTAAATACGGAATCCTTTCCCCATTGCTTGTTTTTGTCAGGTTTGTTGAAGATCAGAAGGTTATCGGTGTGAAGTCTTATTTCTGAGTTCTATATTCTCTTCCATTGGTCTATGTGTCTGTTCTTCTACCAGTACCATGCTATTTTGGTTACTATAGCCTTGTCCTATAGTTTGAAGTAGGGTAGGATGATGCCTCCAGATTTGTCCTTTTTGCTTAGGATTGTCTTGGCTATTTGGGCTCTTTTTTGTTTCCATATGAATTTTCAAATAGTTTTTTTCTAATTCTGTGAAGAATGCCAATGGCAGTTTAATGGGAATAGCACTGAATCTATAAATTACTTTGAGCTGTATGGCCACTTTCATGATATTGGTTCTTCCTATCCATGAGTATAGAGTATTTTTCCATTTGTATCTTCTCTGATTTCTTTGAATAGTGGCTTGCTGTTCTCCTTGAGGAGGTCCTTCACTCCCCTGTTAGCTGTATTCTTAGGCATTTTATTCTTTTTATAGCAATTGTGAATGAGAGCTTATTTGTTATTTGACTCTGCTGCTTGCCTCTTGGTGTATAGAGGAATGTTAGTGATTTTTGCACATGGATTTTGTATCTTGAGACTTGCTGAAGTTGCTTATCAGTTTAAGAAGCTTTTGGCTGAGACTAAGGGGTTTTCTAGATATAGGATCATGTCATCTGCAAATAAAGATAATTTGACTTCCTCTCTTCCTATTTGAATACCGTTTATTTCTTTCTCTTGCCTGATGTCCCTGACCAGAACTTCCAACACTATGTTAAATAGGAGTGGTGAGAGAGGGCATTCTTCTTTGAGCCCGTTTTCAAGGGGAATGTTTCCAGCTATTGCCCATTCAGTGTGTTATTGGCTGTGGGTTTGTTATATATGGCTTTTGCTATTTTGAGGTACATTCCTTTAATACCTCGTTTATTGAGTTTTTCACATGAAAGGATGTTGAATTTTACTGAAGGTCTTTTCTGCATCAATTGAGATAATCATATGGTTTTGTCCTTAGTTCTGTTTATATGATGGATCATACTTACTTATTTGCATATGTTAAACCAACCTTGCATCCCAGGCCAGGATGAAGCCAACTTGGTTGTAGTGGATACACATTTTGATGTGCTGCTGTATTTGGTTTGCCAGTATTTTATTGAGGATTTTTGCATCAATGTCAATCAAGGATATTGGTCTGAAGTTTTCTTGCTTTCTTGTATCTCTTCCAGGTTTTGGTATCAGAATGATGCTGGCCTCACAGAATGAGTTAGGGAGGACTCCCTCCTTTTTAATTTTTTTTGGAAAAGTTTCAGTAGAAATGATACCAGCTCTTCTTAGTACCTCTGATAGAATTCAACTGTGACTCCATCTGGTCTTGGGCTTTTTTTGGTTGGTAGGCTATTTATTACCGCCTCAATTTCAGAATTCATTGTTGATCTATTCAGGGATTCCATTTCTTCCTGGTTCAGTCTTGGGAGGGTGTATGTGTCCAGGTATTTATCCACTTCTTCTCGATTTTCTAGTTTATGTAAATAGAGGTGTTTATGGCATTCTCTGATGGTTGTTTGTATTTCTCTGGGTTCAGTGGTGATATCCCCCTTATCATTTTGATTGTGTATATTTGATTATTCTCTCTTTTCTTCTCTATTAGTCTAGCTAGCAGTCTACCTTTTTTTTCCCCCCCCACAGAAAACCCACTCCTGGATTTGCAGATTCTTTTTAGAAGGATTTTTTATGTCCCTAACTCCTTCAGTTCAGCTCCAATCTTGGTTATTTCTTGTCTTCTGCTAGTTTTGGGGTTTATTCTTAGTTCTCTAGTTCTTTTACTCGAGATGTTAGATTGTTAACTTGAGATCTTTCTAGCTTTTTGATATGCGCATTTAGTGCTGTAAATTTCCCTCTTAACACTGCTTTAGATGCATCCAAGAGTTTCTGGTACATTATCCCTTTGTTATCATGAGTTTCAAAGAACTTCTTGATACCTTCATTAATTTCATTGTTTTTTCAAGAGTCATTCAGGAGCAGGTTATTCAATTTCCATGTAGTTGTGTGGTTTTAAGTTAATTTCTTAGTCTTGAGTTTTAATTTGATTGTGCTGAGGTCTGAAAGACTGTGTGTTATAATTTTACTTCTTTTGCACTTACTGAGGAGTTTTACTCCCAATTATGTGGTCAATTTTAGAGTAAGTGCCATGTGGCCATGAGAAGAATGTATATTCTGTTGAATTTGGGTGGAGAGTTCTGTAGATGTCTATCAAGTCCACTTGATCCAGAGCTGAGTTCAAGTCCTGAATATCCTTGTTAATTTTATGTCTTGATGATCTGTCTAATATTGTCAGCGGGGTGTTAAAGTTTCCCACTATTATTGTGTGGGACTCTAAGTCTCATTGTATGTCTCTAAGAACTTGTTTTATAAATCTGGGTGTTCCTGTATTGGGTGTGTATATATTTAGCATAGATAGCCCTTCTTGTTGAATTGAACCCTTTGCCATTATGTAATGCCCTTCTTTTTCGTTTCTTATCTTTGTTGGTTTAAAGTCTGTTTTGTCAGAAACTAGAATTATAACCCCTGCTTTTTTCTATTTTCCACTTGCTTGGTAAATTTCCTCCATCCCTTTATTTTGAGCTTATGTGTGTCTCTGCATGTGAGAAGGGTCTCTTTAACACAGCATATTGATGGGTCTTGGTTCTTTACCCAGCTTGCCATTCTGTGTCTTTTAATTGGCCCAGTAACATTTAAGGGCATATCATTATGTGTACATTCTATCCTGTCATCATGATGCTAGCTGATTATTTTGCAAACTTGTTTATGTGGTTGCTCCACAGTGTCACTGGTTCTTGTACTTCAGTATGTTTTTGTGGTGGATGGTAACCATATTTTCTTTCCATACTTAGTGCTTCCCTCAGGAGCTTTTGCAAGGCAGGCTCTGTGATAACATGTTCCTCTATTCTAATATAAAAACTTGTGAATTGACCATATTAGAAATGTATTTGCTACTTTATTCCATGAAGAATGTTCATACAGAGTCATAATGCATCCCAGATGGCTTTAGGTAGTATTTTTCTAAGGGCATGGAATACACACTACTAGAAATAGGCAAAACAATTTTAGGTCGTACCTAAGTGTACAATTTTTATCTTAATGTGTATTGAAAAACTATTACTTGAACAACAAAATGTTATTGCACAAACATTTTTGCTTAAGACAAGGGAAAGTAAGTATTGATGTTTAATGATTTAACCCAACCTAAAAAGAGTAGTAAGTAAAACTAAAGTATATGACTATAGCAAAAATAGAGAAGGTTTTACACAGAAGACTGAAGTTTGTAAAGCATTGTACTAAGGTGATGGATTATATAATTTTTTTATTTTTTTAATTTTTTTTTTTATTTTTTGAGATGGAATCTACTTTATTGCCCAAGCTGGAGTGCAGAAGTGTGATTTTGGCTCACTGCAACCTCTGACTCCCAGGTTCAAGCAATTCTCATATCTCAGCCTCCCAAGTAGCTGGAACTACAGGCACACACCACCACATACAGCTAATTTATGTATTTTTAGTAGAGTTGGGGTTTCACCATGTTGGCGAGGCTGGTCTTGAACTCCTGACCTCGAGTGATCACCCACCTCACCTCCAAAAGTGCTGGGATTATAGGCATGAGCCACTGCACCCAGTTGATTATACAATTTTAAAAAGGAATGTGGCTATAACATCTTGTGCTGTTCAGTATTTCCAGTCTTCAGTTTATTCATCTATAAATCAAGGAGACTGAATTAGATAAATCCTTAAGTTCCTTATCCTGGAATTCTATTATTTGAATAATAGTCTTTACAGCATTTTTATAAGTATCAACCTTATTTCAGCATTATCACATTCAACAAGTATTGAATGAGCATCTTCTGCATGCCAAACAATGTTATGAGTCTTTAGGATACATCACTGTACAAAACACATGAAGATGCTTGCCTTTATGGAGCTTACATTTTGACTCACATCCTGTGAGGTACGTTATTATTTCCATTTTACATGGAAGAATTTTAAGGTCAGGTATGTAGGCAATTGCCCTAGATAAGTTAGTAGGACGCAGAGTTAGGATTCAGACCTAGGGCTTCTGATTCACAGATTGTGCTCTTTCTATATTACATACATTGTGAAGGATATGACTCAATAGGGAAACAACTTGGAGAAAAATAGAATCTTCTGCTAACCTAGATGCCTATTAGATAATATTATATGCTCTTATTTGGGGTCTTTGATGATGCTGATCATTTTTTATAATAAATGAAAACCCCAATGGCTGTAAATAAGGAATAGGTCTTATGAAACAGATGGCCTAGCAGATGGCAGATTGCTCCTTTTCTTCTTGGCACCTCCTGTTGAAAGAATGTGATATGCACGATGGTTAGGTATGTTTGACTTCTTGGGTCTTAACTAGCAGATATTTCTGGAACTGATGCTGCTTCCTTATTCTGAGCTCAACAAATTCATAAGTACAATCTGTAGCATTTTCTTTTCTGTCACTCTTCTCATATTATGTCCAGTTATATCAACTTTAATTAAAATATTTTACATTAAAAAATGACCTAAAGTATGTCAGATGTTTTGGGATAACTAATTCAAAGTAATTATTGGAAGCCCCCAATTTCTACCAATAAGATGGATAACAATCATAACTTTTGGGCAGGTCAAAATTACATTAAATACATCTTTCAAGGAACAGAATCGATTAAGTAACAACAATATGCAGACCACTGGGACAGGTGCTACGGGAGGTATGAGGACAGTAAGATGTGACTGTGGTCTTTAAGGATTTTACAGTATAGGAAAGGCTTAAGTGAGCGCACAAAAACTGATAATGCAGGGCAGATTGTGGTAAATTATCATAAAGGTAGTTCAAAGAAAGAGTTTGGATGTTCAGAGAAAGGATAACCCCCTACTTCTGGCTGGATTGGGAGGGGCTGGGGCATGGTAGAATTAGGCTGAAAGTGCTTGTTACTTTGCATGATGATGAGGATTCCTACAACTAGAAATAATGAGGACTTTCCAGATATCATGTGCTTAAGCATAGAGGTCTGTTTGGAACATGCCTCCTGACTTCCCCCTAAATCCTCACATCTCCAGTGACACATGGCAGTTATCAACTTTTAACCAATTTACAGGGAAGTTATCAGCTTTGGTGGGGGTTTTTTCTGCTTGTTTGTTTGCTTGTTTTGAGACAGAGTTTCACTCTGTCAACCAGACTAGAGTGTAGTGGCATGATCATGGCTCACTGAAGCCTCGACCTCCCAGGCTCAAGCGATCCTCCCACCTCAGCCTCCCTACAGGCACATGCCACCATGCCTGGCTAATTTCTTTATTATATTTTGCAGAGATGGGTTTTCACGATGGCCAGGCTGGTCTTGAACTCCTGGGCTTAAGTGATATGCCTGCCTTGACCTCCGAAAGTGCTGGGATCACCGGCATGAGGTACCATGCCTGGCCAGCAGTTATCAACTTTGACTCGAACATACGATATATGAAGGAAATCGATTGTGATGGCCTTGCAAATCAAGGCAAGCTATCTGAGCTTAGATCAGATTGCAATAGGGAATTATTGAATAATTTTGTGTAAGAAGATGGCATAATCCATGCTATATTTTAGCATGAATAGTTTCTTAGGAGTTGGGTTAGTTTCCACGAGACAGAAACAAAAGGCAGTGAGACCAATTAGGAGGCCCTTGACATAGTCAAGAGAAGAGATAATGGGGATCTGAAATAGATCTGGCACTTGTTAGAGGAAGAAGGCAATGAATAGAAGAGATGTTGAGGAGGTCTTAATGATTATTTTCCCAGTAAGAGGTGAGAAGTCGATACCTTTTGTAATAACTGCAGACTGAGAGTTGATCAAGGTTAAAAGAGATGTTAAGTAACAAATCACTAAATTCTTAGGAGCTCTACGGTTGATTGACTTTCTTTTTCCTAATTTCATAAATTGCTAGAAAATGTTCAAATATATATAAATATAAATATATATGAATATATATATACACACCCAGTTTTAGTGCCTCTTACACACTTATTATTTAAGCACAACCTAAAAGGTGAAAACCTAAAGTAAAATTCAATATCAACTTTCTTCAAAATATTTCATGTTATATAGGGTACCTTCTGATTCTTCACTGTGATTGTATATCAGCATGCAATGTCATAAAAAGCAAGTGTCATTAAATACTAATAGATTTTCCTTTAATCAATAATCTATTCAATAGAATTAATACAAATATATTGAAAATAAACTGAATTTCTTATAGTATGTGTCACCCAAGTGCTTTTATGAAAGCAAATCTCTTAGAACTAAATCTCTAAGTAAAAGAAAATATTTAAATAAATAGTGCCCATGGAATGATATATGAATGGAATTCAACATGGGAAAGATTCCTTTTTTTTTTTTTTTTTTTTTTTTTTTTTTTTGAGTTCTGACACAACACCATGGAACAAATCTGGGTCAATTTCCCCTAGAAAAAATAGAAAGGTGAGTTGTCATTGGCTGTGACTTACAGTATATGAAAGGATTAGATCAGGCCCATTTGCTATTAAATCATGTTGCAGTCCATACCCCAAATTTCAGACCCTCACAGAGAAGGGGCCACTTTTGTAACCCTAAATGTCAACCAACAGAAATCTTACATCATATCCTAGGTTCTAACCAAATATAATTATTCACTCTCCTTGGGACATATGTCCTGAATTCCCCATAAATCTTTCTCACATCTCCAGTGACATAAGTAATCTTTCCTACCTCTAAGTCTCCATGGGACTATATCTGAATTACACTTTTAGATTTACCATTTTCTACTTTTTTAATATTATTTTAGATATGAGTCTCCCCTATAAAACTGTAAGTTCCCTGAGAGCAGAGTCAAAGTCTTGTTTTCACAGCCTTAGGGTATCTAGCACCAGGCTCCTTCCACAGAAATTACACATGAAGAGTTAATGAAGAAATGTACAAGCCCTCTCTTTGCAAATCACACTTCATTAATCACTACAAAAAATAGAAAAAAATCACCAGGAGAATCCTAAAAACTTATCAACCTTGTTATGTAAAATTGGATGAAATCTTCTGGGTCTCAGTGTCAATTACCAGTCACCCAGACCTATCTCAGGCTGGATTCGTTCTCCTGAAGTACTCCTGAAGGACTGTGTTTTTTTCCGTTGTTCCTCCCTTCCTCCTCCTCATTTTTTTCCTAATCCCTCATTATAATTTTTAAACCAATAATACAACATAACACAATTTTTCTTTTGTTTGTTTTTACAAATTGAACTTTCCTTCTTGGATGATTTTGGGGGTTTTTTCCTTATTTTTTAGTTTGTCTTTCCTTGCCTTTATCACGATAATATTTCACTTTTACAAAGATCACTAACCTAATGGAAAGCAATCACTCTATTTTGAACTATAAGTGGAAAATAATATTATTAAGTAGCATTATGGAGCTTCTGCTCAAATTACTGTTTCTTGGGAACTGAACATACACTGGGACTCTTGCTCTTCATGGAAACTATTTTGATTCCAGCAAAGTGTTATAGGCCTCCATCCCACCCATTTTAAATTTGTTTGTGTAATACTTTATACTTAGTGTCTTTGGCCCAGTGTAATTGCTCTGACATTGCCAGACTGTGTGGGTGATCAATGGGCTGCTACCATTTAGTTTCCTATAGACTTTGATTCAAAGGACTTTAATTTTCTTTCCAGTTCCACTCTGACTGTATATTTGTCCACATTGGGGATGAATAAAAAAGGGAAGCATCCTAAGCCTTCTTTATACAATGAATTTATTGTGCATATAACATGTTAAAACAATAAACTGAAAATGAGAAATTAAAAAAAAAAATTAACTCTGGCTAAGGCCAAGGGGTCACCCAATCTAGCATCTGTTTTTCCTCAAAGTATATTTCACCACTAAGAAAATATTCAAGATATAGGAAATATCTTTCAAAGCTTGAATCACTTGTCATTTCCATTTTTCAACTCAACTAGTAGCTGAGACACTATACAGTTCCACTGGGCGATTAGCTGATGGTTCAAGTTATCTTTAGTATTCATATACGACCTTGTAATTTCTTTTTTTCTTTTTTAATTACACTTTAAGTTCTAGGGTACATGTGCACAATGTGCACGTTTGTTACATATGTATAAATGTGCCATGTTGGTGTGCTGCACCCATTAACTCGTCCTTTACATTAGGTATATCTCCTAATGCTGTCCCTCCCCACTCCCCCTTCCCCCTCCCCACAATAGGACCTCATGCGTGATGTTCCCCTTCCTGTGTCCAAGTGATCTCATTGTTCAATTCCCACCTATGAGTGAGAACATGCGGTATTTGGTTTTCTGTTCTTGCGATAGTTTGCTGAGAATGATGGTTTCCAGCTGCATCCATGTCCCTACAAAGGACACGAACTCATCCATTTTTATGGCTGCATAGTATTCCATGGTGTATATGTGCCACATTTTCTTAATCCAGTCTGTCACTGATGGAAATTTGGGTGGATTCCAAGTTTTTGCTATTGTGAATAGTGCCGCAATAAACATATGTGTGCATGTGTCTTTATAGCAGCATGACTTATAATCCTTTGGGTATATCCCCAGTAATGGGATGGCTGAGTCAAATGGTATTTCTAGTTCTAGATCCTTTAGGAATCGCCACACTGTCTTCCACAATGGTTGAACTAGTTTACAGTCCCACCAACAGGGTAAAAGTGTTCCTATTTCTCCACAACCTCTCCAGCAAATGTTGTTTCCTGATTTTTTTAATGATTGCCATTCTAACTGGTAAGAGATGGTATGTCATTGTGGTTTTGATTTGCATTTCTCTGATGGCGAGTGATGATGAGCATTTTTCATGTGTCTGTTGGCTGTATGAATTTCTTCTTTTGAGAAGTATCTGTTCATATCCTTTGCCCACTTTTCGATGGGGTTGTTTGTTTTTTTCTTGTAAATTTGATTGAGTTCTTTACAGGTTCTGGATATTAGCCCTTTGTCAGATAAGTAGATTGCAAAAATTTTCTCCCATTCTGTAGGTTGCCTATTCACTCTGATGGTAGTTTCTTTTGCTGTGCAGAAGCTCTTTAATTTAATTAGATCCCATTTGTCAATTTTGGCTTTTGTTGCCATTGCTTTTGGTGTTTTAGACATGACATGCTTGCCCATGCCTATGTCCTGAATGGTATTAGCTAGGTTTTCTTCTAGGGTTTTTATGGTTTTTGGTCTAACATTTAAGTCTCTAATCCATCTTGAATTAATTTTCATATAAGGAGTAAGGAAAGGATCCAGTTTCAGCTTTCTACTTAAGGCTAGTCAATTTTCCCAGCACCATTTATTAAATAGGGAATCCTTTCTCCATTTCTTGCTTTTGTCAGGTTTGTCAAAGATCAGATGGCTGTAGATGTGTGGCATTATTTCTGAGGACTCTGTTCTGTTCCATTGGTCTAGATCTCTGTTTTGGTATCAGTACCATGCTGTTTTGATTACTGTAGCCTTGTAGTATAGTTTGAACTCAGGCAACATGATGCCTCCAGCTTTGTTCTTTTGGCTTTGGATTCTCTTGGCAATGAGGGTGCTTTTTTTGATTCCATACGAACTTTAAAGCAGTTTTTTCCAATTCTGTGAAGAAAGTCATTGGTAGCTTAATGGGGATGGCATTGAATCTATAAATTACCTTGGGCAGTCTGGCCAATTTCACGATATTGATTCTTCCTATCCATGAGCATGGTATGTTCTTCCATTTGTTTGTGTCCTCTTTTATTTCACTGAGCAGTGGTTTGTAGTTCTCCTTGAAGAGGTCCTTTACATCCCTTGTAAGTTGGATTCCTAGGTATTTTATTCTCTTTGAAGCTATTGTGAACGGGAGTTCATTCATGATTTGGTTCTCTGTTTGTCTGATACTGTTGTATAAGAATGCTTGCGATTTTTGCACATTGATTTTGTATCCTGAGACTTTGCTGAAGTTGTTTATCAGCTTAAGGAGATTTTGGGCTGAGACGATGGGGTTTTCTGAATATACAATCATGTCATCTGCAATCAGGGACAATTTGACTTCTTTTCCTAACTGAATACCCTTGATTTCTTTCTCTTGCCTGATTGCCCTAGCCAGAACTTCCAACACTATGTTGAATAGGAGCGGTGAGAGAGGGCATCCCTGTCTTGTGCCAGTTTTCAAAGGGAATTTTTGCAGTTTTTGCCCATTCAGTCTGATATTGGCTGTGGGTTTGTCATAAATAGCTCTTATTATTTTGAGATACATTCCATCAATACCGAATTTATTGAGCGTCTTTAGCATGAAGGGCTGTCAAATGTTGTCAAAGGCCTTTTCTGCATCTATTGAGATAATCATGTGGTTTTTGTCTTTGGTTCTGTTTATATGCTGGATTACGTTTATTGATTCGCATATGTTGAACCAGCCTTGCATCCCAGGGATGAAGCCCACTTGATCATGGTGGATAAGCTTTTTGATGTGATGCTGGATTAGGTTTGCCAGTATTTTGTTGAGGATTTTTGCATCGATGTTCATCAGGGATATTGGTCTAAAATTCTCTTTTTTTGTTGTGTGTCTGTCAGGCTTTGGTATCAGGATGATGTTGGCCTCGTAAAATGAGTTAGGGAGGATTCCCTCTTTTTCTATTGATTGGAATGGTTTCAGAAGGAATGTTACCAATTCCTCCTTGGACCTCCGGTAGAATTCGGCTGTGAATCTGTCAGGTCCTGGACTTTTTTTGGTTGGTAGGCTATTAATTATTGACTCAATTTCAGAGCCTACTATTGGTCTAAACAGGGATTCAACTTCTTCCCAGTTTAGTCTTGGGAGAGTGTAAGTGTCCAGAAATTATCCATTTCTTGTAGATTTTCTAGTTTATTTGTGTAGAGGTGTTTATAGTGTTCTCTGAAGGTAGTTTGTGTTTCTGTGGGGTCGGTGGTGATATCCCCTTTATCATTTTTATTGCATCTATTTGATTCTTCTCTCTTTTCTTCTTTATTAGTCTTGCTAGTGGTCTATCAATTTTGTTGATCTTTTCAAAATACCAGCTTCTGGATTCATTGATTTTCTAGAGGGTTTTTTGTGTCTCTGTCTCCTTCAGTTCTGCTCTGATCTTAGTTATTTCTTGCCTTCTGCTGGCTTTTGAATGTGTTTGCTCTTGTTTCTCTAGTTCTTTTAATTGTGATGCTAGGGTGTTCTTCCATTTGTTTATTTTAGATCTTTTGAGAATTTAGATCTTTTGAGAATTTAGATCTTTTGAGAATTTATATCTTTCCTGCTTTCTCTTGTGGGCGTTTAGTGCTATAAATTTCCCTCTACACACTGCTTTAAATGTGTCCCAGAGATTCTGGTATGTTGTATCTTTGTTCTCATTGGTTTCAAAGAACATCTTTATTTCTGCCTTCATTTCGTTATGTACCCAGTAGTCATTCAGGAGCAGGTTGTTCAGTTTCCATGTAGTTGAGCGGTTTTGATTGAGTTTCTTAGTCCTGAGTTCTAGTTTGATTGCACTGTGGTCTGAGAGACAGTTTGTTATAATTTCTGTTCTTGTACATTTGCTGAGGAGTGCTTTACTTCCAACTATGTGGTCAATTTTGGAATAAAGTATGATGTCTTGCTGAGAAGAATGTATATTCTGTTGATTTGGGGTGGAGAGTTCTGTAGATGTCTATTAGGTCCTCTTGGTGCAGAGTTGAGTTCAGTTCCTGGATATCCTTGTTGACTTTATGTCTCATTGATCTGTCTAAAGTTGACAGTGGGGTGATAAAGTCTCCCATTATTGTTGTATGGGAGTCTAAGTCTCTTTGTAAGTCTCTAAGGACTTGCTTTATGAATCTGGGTGCTCCTGTATTGGGTGCATGTATATTTAGGATAGTTAGCTCTTCCTGCTGAATTGATCCCTTTACCATTATGTAATGGCCTACTTTGTCTCTTTTGATCTTTGATGGTTTAAAGCCTGTTTTATCAGAGTCTTGTATTGCAACCCCTGCTTTTTTTTGTTTTCCATTTGCTTGGTAGATCTTCCTCCATCCCTTTATTTTGAGCCTATGTGTGTCTCTGCATGTGAGATGGGTCTCCTGAATACAGCAAACTGATGGGTCTTCATTCTTTATCCAGTTTGCCAGTGTGTGTCTTTTAATTGGGCCATTTAGTCCATTTACATTTAAGGTTAATATTGTTATGTATGAATCTGATCATGTCATTATGATATTAGCTGGTTATTTTGCTCGCTAGTTGATGCAGTTTCTTCCTAGCATCGATGGACTTTACATTTTGACATGTTTTTGCAATGGCTGGTACCGGTTGTTCCTTTCCATGTTTAGTGCTTCCTTCAGGATCTCTTGTACGGCACGCCTGGTGGTGACAAAGTCTCTAAGCATTTGCTTGTCTGTAAAGGATTTTATTTCTCCTTCACTTATGAAACTTAGTTCGGCTGGATATGAAATTGTGGGTTGAAAATTCTTTTCTTTAAGAATGTTGAATATTGGCCACCACTCTCTTCTGGCTTCTAGAGTTTCTGCTGAGAGATCTGCTGTTAGTCTGATGGGCTTCCCTTTGTGGGTAACCCGACCTTTCTCTCTGGCTGTGCTTAACATTTTTTCCTTCATTTCAACTTTGGTGAATCTGACAATTATGTGTCTTGGAGTTGCTCTTCTCGAGGAGTATCTTTGTGGTGTTCTCTGTATTTCCTGAATTTGAATGTTGGTATGCCTTACTAGGTTGGGGAAGTTCTTCTGGATGATATCCTGTGGAGTGTTTTCCAACTTGGTTCCATTTTCCCCCTCACTTTCAGGCACACCAATCAGATGTAGATTTGGTCTTTTCACATAATCCCATATTTCTTGGAGGCTTTGTTCATTTCTTTTTACTCTTTTTTCTCTACACTTCTCTTCTCACTTCATTTCATTCATTTGTTCTTCAATCGCTGATACTCTTTCTTCCAGATGATTGAGTCAGTTACTAAAGGTTGTGCATTTGTCACGTAATTCTCATGTTAAGGGTTTCAACTCTATCGGTTCTTTTAAGGACTTCTCTACATTGGTTATTCTAGTTAGCCATTCGTCAAATCTTTTTTCAATGTTTTTAGTTTCTTTGCACTGGTTACATAGTTCCTCCTTTAGCTCTGAGAAGTTTGATCGACTGAAGCCTTCTTCTCTCAACTCATCAAAGTCATTCTCCGTCCAGCTTTGATCCGTTGCTGGCGATGAGCTGCGTTCCTTTGGAGGGGGAGATGTGCTCTAATTTTTGAATTTCCAGCTTTTCTGCACTGCTTTTTCCCCATCTTTGTGGTTTTATCTGCCTTTGGCCTTTGATGACGGTGATGTACTGATGGGGTTTTGGTGTGGGTGTCCTTTCTGTTTGTTAGTTTTCCTTCTAACAGTCAGGACCCTCAGCTGTAGGTCTGTTGGAGTTTGCTTGAGGTCCACTCCAGACCCTGTTTTCCTGGGTATCAGCAGCAGAGGCTGCAGAAGATAGAATATTGCTGAACAGCAAGTGTTACTGTCCAATTCTTGCTCTGGAAGCTTTGTCTCAGGGGTGTACCCCGCCATGTGAGGTGTGAGGTGTCAGTCTGCACTTAGTGGGGGATGTCTCCCAGTTAGGCTACTCAGGGGTCAGGGACCCACTTGAGCAGGCAGTCTGTACGTTTTCAGATCTCAACCTCTGTGCTGGGAGATCCACTGCTCTCTTCAAAGCTGTCAGACGGGCGCATTTACCTCTGCTGAGGTTTCTGCTGCTTTTTGTTTAGCTATGACCTGTCCCCAGAGGAGGAGTCTACAGAGGCAGGCCGGCCTCCTTGAGCTGTGGTGGGCTCCACCCAATTCAAGCTTCCCAGCTGCTTTGTTTACCTACTCAAGCCTCAGCAGTGGCGGGTGCCCCTCCCCCAGCCTCACTGCCACCTTGTAGTTAGATCTCAGACTGCTGGGCTAGCAATGAGGGAGGCTCCTTGGGCATGGGACCCTCTGGGCCAGGTGTGGGATATAATCTCCTGGTGTGCCATTTGCTAAGACCCTTGGTAAAGCGTAGTATTAGGGTGGGAGTTACCCGATTTTCCAGGTTTTGTGTGTCTCAATTTCCTTTGGCTAGGAAAAGGAATTCCCTTCCCCCTTGCTCTTCCCAGGTGAGGCGATGCCTCGCCCTGCTTCAGCTCTTGCTGGTCAGGCTGCACCTTTGGACCAGTCCCAACTGTGCAACATGACACACCCCAGTGAGATGAACCTGGTACCTCAGTTGAAAATGCAAAAGTCACCCATCTTCTGTGTCACTCACGCTGGGAGCTGGAGGCTGGAGCTGTTCCTATTTGGCCATCTTGGGTATGACCCCAGTCTGTAATTTCTATTAGATCTTTCTCTACATCACTTAAATGTTTCAATTATGTATTAGTTTCTTCTCAAAACTTTCCCATGAAAGACATCAAGTTAGGCATGGTTCTCATTTAAAGTTGAAGACATTAAGAAACAAAGCTCTAGATAACTGAAAAATCTTTCTACCACAAGTAAGAAACAGCAGTGCTCTTTTTAGAAGTGTCTGTTCATATCCTTTGCCCACTTTTTGATGGGATTGTTTGTTTTTTTCTTGTAAATTTAATTGAGTTCTTTATACGTTCTGGATATTAGCCCTTTGTCAGATGAGCAGATTGCAAAAATTTTCTCCCATTCTGTAGGTTGCCTGTTCACTCTGATGGTAGTTTCTTTTGCTGTGCAGAAGCTCTTTAGTTTAATTAGATCCCATTTGTCAATTTTGGCTTTTGTTGCCATTGCTTTTGGTGTTTTAGACATGAAGTGCTTGCCCATGCCTATGTCCTGAATGGTATTACCTAGGTTTTCTTCTAGGGTTTTTATGGTATTAGGTCTAACAGTTAAGTCTCTAATCCACATTCATACAGCCAACAGACACATGAAAAAAAGCTCATCATCACTCACCATCAGAGAAATGCAAATCAAAACCAAAATGACATACCATCTCACACCAGTTAGAATGGCAATCATTAAAAAATCAGGAAACAACAGGTGCTAGAGAGGATGTGGAGAAATAGGGACACTTTTACACTGTTGGTGGGACTGTAAACTGGTTCAACCATTGTGGAAGACAGTGTAGCGATTCCTCAAGGATCTAGAACTAGAAATACCATTTGACCCAGCCATTCCATTACTGGGGATATACCCAAAGGATTATAAGTCATGCTGCTATAAAGACACATGTACATGTATGTTTATTGTGGCACTATTTACAATAGCAAAGGCTTGGAATCAATCCAAATTTCCATCAGTGACAGACTGGATTAAGAAAATGTGGCACATATACACCATGGAATACTATGCAGCCATAAAAATGGATGAGTTCGTGTCCTTTGTAGGGACATGGATGCAGCTGGAAACCATCATTCTCAGCAAACTATCGCAAGAACAGAAAACCAAATACCGCATGTTCTCACTCATAGGTGGGAATTGAACAATGAGATCACTTGGACACAGGAAGGAGATCATCACACACCGGGTCCCATTGTGGGGAGAAGGGAGTGGGGAGGGACAGCATTAGGAGATATACCTAATGTAAAGGACGAGTTAATGGGTGCAGCACACCAACATGGCACATGTATACAAAAGTAACAAACCTGCACGTTGTGCACATGTACCCTAGAACTTAAAGTATAATAAAAATAAAATCATATTGTCT
Organism: Macaca thibetana thibetana; assembly: GCF_024542745.1. NCBI lineage: Eukaryota > Metazoa > Chordata > Mammalia > Primates > Cercopithecidae > Macaca > Macaca thibetana. Next base: position 84,321,171 of record NC_065579.1, read on the forward strand.
GCAAAGAAGGAAAAAAAAAAGAAAGAAACAGCACTGCTGAAACTTGAGACAGGGCTGTTCTCAGTTGCTGATCTACCTTTTTTTTTTTTTTTTTCCACTTAATACTTTTAAGATGGTTTCACCTTTTTTCATGGCTTAGTTTTTTTTACTATGCCAAACAGTACAGCACTACATAACATGTATAGTTATCAAGAATATTGCCTCTGGAATTAGAACACCTAGATTCAAATCCTGGCCCCACTATTTAATGGCTCTAAGAGTTTAGGCAACTTATTTATTTCTCCACAGTTTATCCTCAGTGAACCATATTCCCTGGGGACTTTCATACTGCAACACAAACAATTTCAACTGGAATGTTAGTCATGTGTATTATTGAATAGGTATTATAGACCACCCCAAAGCTGGAATTTCCCACTTTTTTCAGAGGCTGCAAGCTTCCTGCCATGTAGTTTGGAAGCCTCTCCTTCCAACCACACAAACCTTTATCCATATCCTTCCTTTTCCTCTTATATTTGCTCACCCACACCTAGAAATACGTATTCATTTCTTACACAGAATGGTTTCCCTTGAGGCATCACGTTCCACCTAGCAAAGCAGTTTATCACGTATTTTTTTAAGCAAACCATACTCTTCACAGTAGGAACGCTGATGTCAGTCAGTAAAATATTATTTTTTCTGTTACATTTATATAATGAGTTTCACCAAAAAAAAATTGATTCAATTATATACTTAATTTAATCTGTTTCACAAATATTTATCAAGCTCTTGGTAGAAGTTTTCAGGAAATTCAGACAACTCAATCATGGGTACTTCCCTGGAGAAATCTGGCTCTTTTTAGCCAGTACAAACACATGGTCAAAAGGATAAATGGTGTATAAGAAGTCAAGATAAAATGTTATGAGACTTTAGACTTACATGAACTCCACATAAATGGGAATAGGAAAATGATGTAAAGAATTGCTAATTTCATGTTCAATTTTGAAATGGCTGGTTGTAAATGAAACCAGATAAACTACTCAGCAATGCAGGGAGTGCTAAAGGTCATGTCTCTTTTAAGGACTTTACAAATTGTTTTAACTTGAACTTCATACTCAGAGTAATAGCAGACAGCTTATAAAGAACTAAGGTTTTGCCATATATAAATGTCCTGCAATTCCTAGGGCATGTAAAGCATGTAAATAAGGCAAAATAATGATGGTTGTTTAAGCAAAATGTGCACACTAAGAAAAAAGGGAAATATACATGCAAAGAAGTTGTTAACGTATAAAAAATTATTAAATACAAAAATGTGTAACTTTTTATTTGTTAGGTAATTTGATATTTCATTATTTTGTCAAAAAGATGATCAAAATGAAATGATTCTGCTAAATTAAGAGGATACCAAGATGGGAAAAACAACTCTCTCGGTAATCAGCTTTAAGTAGAGAACAAAGGCCTGTGATTACAGCGCAGAAAAAAAATGGAGTCATGTGAAGCACTACCAAAGCAAATTAAGTCATTAATCCTTTGACTATTGAAATAAACAACATGTCTAGGTGAGTTATCTATCTAAAGTGATATCACCAGTGGTTCTATGCATATGTCTAAAGGAAGACTTTTAGATATTGAATTTATTTTTTCCCCATGTTATAAGCTGTTGGCTTTTAGGATGTCCTTTCAGATGCAGAATGCCTCTGAAGGGTTTTAGAGGTAAATTTTTCATTAAGAATAGGCATCTTTTCTACTATAACAATTTGATCACATGTTTAATTAGGATAAATACTTTCAACACTCAATACCTGTTTTTTAAATGCCCACTCTATAATAGCCCTGTGTTAGGGATTGGTTGGACTTTAGAGAACCAGATGGTCCTGGCCCTCCTAGAGCTCACTGTTTAGCAAAGAGGTGCCTACTTTCTTACTAAGCAGCTTTGTTTCTTTTTTGAATGACTCTAAATACTGTATTAGAATTCTTCTCTTAAACTAAAATCTGCCTCCTTAAAACTTTTATCCACATTATACCTTCTGGAATCATGCAAAGTAAACTGTATCTGTCCTAAACCTGATCTCACAGGCAAAGAAGTTTTTGAAAGATTACTTCATCAAAGTCACTAAAAAACAAAGCTAATAGGACAAAGCTAAGTATAGGATCCTGCAGCCTACCATTAGTAAATTCATTCATAGTTGACATTATTTTTCACATCCTGAAAAAATGTTATGCAAAAACATGTTCATTGTTTAAAAAAAATTGAAATATGTAATAGCAAAAGAAAGGTTAAGGAAGATGGTACATGCACACACAAAAGGGTAACAATGAGGTGATGGATATGTTCATTTGTTTGTGGTAATCATGTCAAAATATTATGTTGTATACCTTAAATATATAGACATGTAAAAGAAAGATGGTACATTTATTTTATGTAGTATTATGCAGTTATGTCAGAGGCATGTGAACAAGAGCAACTCCATCTTGAATAGGAGCTAGGTAAAATGAGTCTGAAATCTACTGGGCTGCATTCCCAGACAGTTAATGCATTCTTAGTTACAGGATGAGACAGGAGGTCAGCACAAGATACAGGTCATGAAGACCTTGCTAATAAAACAGTTTGCAGTAAACAAGCCAGCTGAAACCCACCAAAACCAACAAAGTGACGAGAGTGACCTCTGGTCGTCCTCACTGCTACACTCCCACCAGTGCCATGACAATTTACAAACGCCATGGCAATGTCAGGAAGTTACCCTATAAGGTCTGAAAAGGGGAGGCATGAATACTCCACCCCTTGTTTAGCATATCATCAAAACATAACCCCGAAAATGGTCAACGAGCAGCCCTTCGGGCTGCCTTGTCTATGGAATAACCTTTCTTTTATTCCTCTACTTTCTTAATAAACTTGCTTTTGCTTTGCACTGTGGACTCACCCTAAATTCTTTTTTTGTGCAAGATCCAAGAACCCTCTCTTGGGGTCTGGATCAGGACCCCTTTCCTGTAACAGTTATTTCTATTTTACCAATGTTTACACAAGAGTATGTAAGATATAGGCTTTCACAGAGTAGAATATTAATTGGGGAAAAAAAAAACTCTGTGGAAACAGACTAGTTCCACTATGAAGCCAGTAAAGTATTTTTACAGTCATAAAACTAAAAGGACAAAGAATATGCAAAATAAGACAGCAGACAAGGGATGATAAAAATAAAATTTTGAATTTGAAAAATAATCAATGTAACAGAACAACAACAACAAAAATGCAGGGAGCCAAAATGTTAGCTGATTTAAAACATACAATGCCAGAGAGGCTCAGAACCTAGATGTAATAATAAAGGTAGGGGTACCAGTGAGACTGAAAACAGAAGGACTAGTTGGAATCTATCCATATATATGTATACATACACACATATTTACTTTCATTGTCTTTTATTTAAAAGATGAAAGGATAAACCAAAATATAAAAATGCCTTCAAAATTCTGAAGGAGAAATAGTCCCTACTTAGACTTCTATTCCTGAAAACTACTAATAAAAGTAAAGGTAAAATGAGGACATTTTCAGATATACAAAGTCTCAAAATTTTACTTCAGTGAATTATTTATCAAAAAGCTACAGAAGGATGTGTCGCACTAAAAGATAATAAATCTAGAAATAGGAAAACGTGAAATCCAGAAAAAAAGGGGATCCAATATTGGAAAAAAGTAAAGATAATCCCTAGGATGCCTATTAAGAAAAGTAAATCCCAAGAAGCTAGCTGAGAATCAGGTTCAGAGGGAAATTTATCCATTCTGGAGACTGAGGTCAGATGGCTCCAAAGATGTCACCCAGATATATCACCAAGGAAAAGATGAAACTGAGGGATTGGCTTACATGAATGAATGACAAACACATTACTTAATAAAAAGTACATCAAAAACTAAGCAAATAAAAAACTAGGCAAGTAAAAATGTTTACAAGAAAGGAAATATGATCAGAGTACACTGAAGAGCTGGGCTGGAAATTATATTTATATAATCATCATAATATAGATATTAAATATTTAACAAAAATTATTACATAATATCAAAGAAAACAAAGTGAGTGTGGGTATGTTTTCAAGTGGTTGGGGGAGTGGGTGAACAAGAGCTAAGTCTCATCTTCCATTATAGGAAATCAATAGATCTGAAAAATCATGTAATCATAGTAAAAGAAATCTGTTATTTATAAATACAAAAGTAAATTTCAAAAGAAACAGCTTAAACAATAAGAGTTACTTCTGGGATCCAAAGGGATAGGGCAAGTGACTGCTAATTTTCATTACAAACCTTGCAGAACTATTTGCAAAAATCTTTTTAAAACAAATAATTTTTTAATCTAATCAATATTATATTTAAAAATGAACTCTAAATACATTACATAGAAGACCCAAAACATAAGGGCAAGAAATACACACAAATGTCAGTAAAATTTATATTTAGATTATTTGTTTTGTTATACTTTTCTGGGTGATTCAAATTGTCTTTGATGAACATATGCAACTAATATGATAAAAAATAAAAAGAAACTAAGTTTGGCATAACTTGTTCTTTGAACACTTTATGTTTCCTAATATTTAATACTTTTTTTCTATACATACAAAGCTACCCTTCAATATATCTCTTCCAGAATTCTTCTAGGAATATTTGTTAAATTCATAATTCTATTCCAAAAAAATATATCTCCCTACACTCCACATTTAATACATACACATACCCTTTTAATAATTGAAACAAGTATTATCTATCTCTGTATACTGTTCATCCTTGTTCTGCATCGTCCTTCAAAGATCACAAATTGTGGCCTGTGACCATAACCACAAGCCCTTTTAGTACTCTGGGATTAAGTTTAATTAAGACTAAGCATCTGAATTTAAAACAGCCCAGCACTCTCTTACCTATCTTTTCATAGTAGTCTGGAGTTGACTCTGTTTTCCACATTGAGGACCCACCTTTTAATTAGGAGAGGTAAAAATTTAAATACTCATGTTAAATATTTAAATTCATACAAGATTTGAATTTTCCCTTCAAATTTAATTTAGATTATTAGGCAAAGTCTGTTTGTAAAGAGAGAAAATTTCATTTTTAAAAAGTTTATTTAAGACCTTAAAATATCAAATATAGCTTTATACTGTCTTTCACATTCACCCCCTTATCTCTCCTCCAGCCACTGCCTGAGCTCAGATTCTCATCATGTTCCTCTAGATCACTAAAATGGTCTTTAAACCATGGTCTCCTGGGTGCCAAGATTTCCCTTTCCAGACAATTATCTGGAATTGAAACCCTACTTCAAATAGCTTTGTATTTTCCTGCCTTTAGAGTCTTCCTTATGATGCTGAAATGGCTCTGATGCTCAAAAATTTCTTCCTCACTCCCAAAACTGTTAGTCAAAGTACTGGATCATTGTTCATGGCCCAACTCCAATTCCAATTCTATGAACCATATCCAACTCTTACCACTTTACATTATTCTCACTCTATAGCTATCAATCCTCTGAAACATTTTGTGTACCTCTCTCATTGTTCTTATATCAATCTGTTTCCAATTAAATATATTTTTGCTTTTGACTAGTGCTTTACTAACAGTAGGAGCATAATTCTTGAATTAAATTTTAGCTCAACTGGCACCATGTTGGATCAAGTCATAACTGCCCGATAATAACAAAAGTAAGACTTATTAGAAGACTGCTGAACTTGTAGCTATTGTAACTCTTATCTTTCCATAAAATTTGTTTTATTTTTAAATTTATCTTATAAGCTTTTGGTAATGGTTTAAATGTCAAGAGTACACTTATTGTTTGGTTTACAGAAAATGTTAGTTCACATGGGCACATTTATCTTATTTTTTGGCTTATTTTTGCTTCATATTGAAAACCTATTCTTGCTTATATCAAGATGAAAGAAAATTAATCTGTCCACTAAGGTGAACAATGCCTTCGATAAAGGACAAGTCAATCCCTGTAGAGCTATAAAATTCCATTGTTGCACTCCATTTCCTCATGGAACATTTGAGGGAAATGAATAGAAATTAGCTCAAAAGGGCTCCAACACTTTATCACACCTTTTAGCATTTAATAAAAACTTGTAACTAGGAGAGTAAGCCACACTCTGAATTTCAGGTTATTTTTGCAAAACTCACCAGAACTCTATCACCGAAATATTAGTGAACAAAAAACAAGGTATAGAATCAAGACTGCCAGTAATAATCCCATAGTCATTTTAAAGCTGGGCTTCCTTAAGGTTCCATGGAAAGGCCCTCTTTTCACTTTATGTATTGCTACAAAAATACAATATTTAAATGTGGTAGACTTAATCCACTCAAAATTTTGCACACACACTTATTAACAAGTAAAATTTTAATAAGAAGTTTCCTGGTTGGGTGCAGTGTCTCACACCTGTAATCTTAGCAGTTTCAGAGGCTGAGGTAGGAGGATCACTTGAGACCAGGAGTTTGAGACCAACCTAAGCAAAATAGTGAGACAATTGTCTCTACAAAAAAAAAAATTAAAAAACAGCAGAATATATGGCACACACCTGCAGTCCCAGCTACTCAGGAGGCTGGGGCAGGAGCCCAGTGAGCCATGATCGTGTCACTGCACTCCAGCCTGAGTGAAAGGACAAGACATTGCCTCAAAAAAAAAAAAAAGTGTCCTTTAAGAGCTTAATTAAACTTAAAATGTAGCTAAATTGTATTATTTTATATCTTCAAATAACAAACTATAATATTTATAGCATTTCTTCAAATGATTGGAATAATATATATTCAGAGCATCCTCAATTTTAATAAAATACATTATGTATTAATCAGGGTTCTCCAGAGAAACAGAATTAAGAACCAAGAAGACATACATAGTACATATAGAGTTGGTATACATAACCTCTTGGTGTAGGAGAGATGACAGATAGATGATAGAGATATAGGATAGATAGACAGAAGATAGATAGATAGATAGATAGATAGATAGATAGATAGATAGATAAGAAATTTATTTTTAAAGAACTGGCTCACATAATTATAATTACATGGGATGGAAGTCAAAAATTCAAAGGGCAGTCTGAACAGCTTGAGAAAAACAAGAATTGAAGTTGTAGTCTTGAGTCTGAAATTTGCAGGGCAGGCCAGCAGGCAGCAAACTTAAGCAAGATTCCTTCAGGCAGCAAACTCAAGAAGAATTCCTTCTTCTCTAGGAAATGTCATTTAAGACCTCCAACTGATTGGATGAGGCCCATTCACATTATGGAGCATAACCTGCTTTACTTAAGGTCGACTGATTATAAATGTTAATAACATCTACAAAATACCTTTACATCAACACCTAGACTAATGTTTGACCAAAAAACTGGGCACCATAGCCTAGCCAAGTTCTTAAATAAAAGTAACTATCACATGTTCAGTCAGCAAATATTTACTGAGCACCTACCAGAACCCTGATGCTATGCCAAGGTGCTAAGGGGGTCAGATAAAGGGCATCAAATTGAGTCACAGTAGTTGTGAATACCATTAGAATAAAGGTAATGACTGGACAAAAATTTGAAGAATGAGTAAGAGTTAACTGAGCTAGGCAGGACAAAGAAGTGGGGAAAAGTCAAATGAGAAAGTGATCTGTATGAATAAAAGCCTCAGGTGGATTTGGTTTAGAGCAAAGAATGCAGGTGCCAACAATGTAGGAAATTGTTCTGAATAAATGTTCAGACACCAGAACACAAAGGATTTGATGTGTCAAGCCATAGCATCTGAAATATATCCTGAAGGCTATGGGAACTCATCTAAAACAAGTTACACCATCAAACTGGCATGTTAGAAAAATAACCTTGTCTACAGCACTAAGACTGCAGAATTGGGAAGGTGAGAATGGGGAATGACCATTTTGGAGAGTGACAGAAGATAGGTGAAAAAATTGTGAAGACCTATAACAGTGGGGTAAAAAGAAGCAGATAGAAAAGGAGATTATAGGAAGCAGAATCAGTAGGATATAGTGACTGATGTGGATTGAGGGAGACAGATTCCTTTGTTGTGACTTCAGTTTTGGGGTGTATATAAATAAGAGCAGGCTAGTGCCATATTATAAATCTCAGTTAAAGAGGTAAAGCATGATGAGAAAGAAAGAATAAGATGAAAAGGGGGGAAAAAGTGAAGAATACCTCAGCAGCTATGATGACATGTTTCTACATAAATAACAGATGGTGAAACAATTTCATAGGTTTCTCCCTAATCTTCTGAAGTTCCTTACCCATGGCCAAACCAAGCTTTGTGCAGAACAAAACAGGTTTCCTAATAACAAAAGTAAAATTATAGGGTAATTTTGGTCCTTAAAAAAATGTATTTGCAAAAGAAATTACTCTGCTAAAGTTATCTTTGCCACCTCAGAAAAAATGTACAAAACACTCCAAAATTATAAATAAACTAGGTGATAAATAAGGGAATAGTTAGCTTCCTGCCCAGAACTGGAAAACATTTTCCTCTATAATTAATAAAAACAACACATAATAAAACATATCAGGAACATGCATAATTGTTTCAAACTCAAAAGTTTTATTATCAGATGCAAGAGGACAAATATTACATTTAAATCAATGTCATCAGAACAAACTTAAAATAGAACACAATTTGCAGTCAGACAAGATGGCTGACTAGATGCAGTCAGGGGGAACAGCTCCCTAGGGACCAGGATGACTGACACACTTCCAACAGATCTTCAGAGGGAAGGCACTGAGAGTGGATGGAGGGAAGACACAGAAGCTGGGCTGAAGGAGGAGAAACATGAGAATCCTGAATGGGGTACTGCATGACAGGACTTGTTCCCAGCTCCAAAAGACTCCAGGGGAATGAATGAGTTGAACTGGCAAGGAGCAACCCACTCTCATCCAGGGCCTCTAGAATTCTGGCAGGAGGAGATCCCTCGACTACCATGGACACTTGAGTGGCAGGGGGAACTCCTTAGAGAAGTGGTGAGGCAGCAAGCCAGTCAATGTGGAGCCCAAAGGTTTTAGTGTAGGAGCATCTGTAGTAGAGCATGGCCAGGGACAGTCATCCCTCTACACTCAACTTGCTCCCATAGGAGACTTTGGCCTTGGGGAACTGTTGGACTTGATATCTGCAAGGTGGTCTTGCCCATCAGAGGAGGTCAGTCTGACCACAGTACCCCTTGGTCTGCTGGCTTCTCCTGAGGCCCCAGCCTGGCTGTACCTGCTTGCAGTGTAGCCTTGGGTATCCTGGAGGCCAGCATCATAGCTCCTGTTCTGGTGGTGCCTGACTAGCAGAGAGCTCCACCAGGGTGCCCCTGCAGCCACACAATAGCCTGACCGCTCCCTCCCCTTACTACAGCTTCCCCTCAGGCCCATAGCCACCCTCCATGTGGTTTTGCCTGTATGTGTATGTGCGGGTAGATTTTGCCTTCCCTGACCTGCTAGCATGTGTGTACTGCCCTGCCTCTGCTGCCAACAAGAGTGCACTCTGCCCCCATGGTCCCACCATTGCAGTCAGAGCCGGTGAACACAAAGCCTGCCAGCCCTTCCCACACCAGTGACCTGCCCCTGCCCAACCCTGCCACCAGAATGAAACTAGGCACAGAGAACAGCAGACTCTCCCCTGCCCTGAATGGCCACAGATGACACACACAGACCTGGGCCTGCCAGCACCCTGCCCCCATGCTAACACCACCATCAGCATGACCACCTGCATAGTCACCAACGGGTCCCCTTGTGTCCCCAGCCTCACTGCCTCCTCCACTGCTGTGAATTCCCACATGGAGGAAGGCACCCTGGAATCCAGTAGCACCCTGCCGCAGCCAACAAATGTGCACCCCACTGCACTGCCGCTGATGCTGGCACATGCAAACAAGGATGGATCCCAATGCCATCATCCTATTAAAGGCTTTGACTGGCACCACCCATTCGAGTGTAGTGAATAGCAGCCCAAGAGCACTTTGGATGCCCCAGCACAGTGAGCTCCAAACCTAGGGGAGCTAGAGAACAAAGTTGGGGCCCCATATGAGTCCCCCAAAGTTAGAACATGCAATCCAGGAGTTGGGAGCTGAGTTTTGGCCCCCTAAAATCTTCCAGAAACAAAGGTAGGTGACCAAACCCACCTTATACCACAATTAAACTCTTAAGGTCATCAAATAGGATTAAAAAAAAAAAAAACTCAGGCCAAGCACAGTGGCTCATGCCTGTAATCCCAGCACTTTGGGAGGCCAAGGCAGGCGGATCACGAGGTCAGGAGATTGAGACCATTTTGGCTAACACTGCGAAACCCTTTCTCTATTATAAATACAAAAAATTAGCCGGGTGTGGTGGCAGGTGCCTGTAGTCCCAGTTACTCGGGAGGCTGAGGCAGGAGAATGGCATGAACCTGGGAGGCAGAGCTTGCAGTGAGCCGAGATCACACCACTGCACTCCAACCTGGGTGACAGAGCAAGACTCCTTCTCAAAAAAAAAAAAAAAAAAAAAAAAAACTCATCCAAAGGACAGAAACTTTAAAGATTGAAGGAACACCACCTCACAAAGATGAGACAGAACTAGTGCAAGAACTCTGACAACTCAAAAAGCCAGAGTGCCTTCTTTCCTCCAAATGACTGCACTACCTCTTCAGCAAGGCTTCTCTGAACCAGGTTGAAGTGGCTGAAATGACAAAAATAGTATTCAACATATGAACAGGAAGGAAGATCATTGAGATGCAGGAGTATCCAATGTTGAAACCCAATCCAAGGAAGCTAAGAATCACAATAAAATGATATAGGAGCTGACAGACAAAATAGTCAGTATAGAAAAGAACATAACGGACCTGATAAAGCTGAATAAACACACTGTGAGAGTTTCATAATGCAATCACAAGTATTAGCAGCAGAACAGACCAACCTTCAGGAAAGAAGCTCAGAGCCTGAAGACTGGCTTTCTGAAATAAGACAGTCAGACAAGAATAAAGAAAAAGAAATGAAAAGGGACAGACAAAACCTCTGAGAAATACAGGATTATATAGAGACTAAATCTATGACTCATTGGTGTCCCTGAAAGAGATGAAAAGAATGGAAACAACTTGTAGAATATATTTCAGGATATCATCCATGAGAATTTCCTCAACCAAGCTAGAGAGGCCAACATTCAAATTCAGGAAATGCAGAGGAACCCAGTAAGATACTTCACAAGAAGATCACCCGCAACACACATAATAATAAGATTCTCCAAGGTTGAAATGAAAGAAAGAATGTTAAAGGCAGCTAAAGAGAAAGGCCTGGTCACCTACAATGAAAACTCATCAGATAAACAGCAAATCTCTCAGTAGAAAGTGTACAAGCCAGAAGAAATTGGGGGCCAATATTCAACATTTTTGAAGAAAAAACATTCCAACCCAGAATTTCATATCCAGCCAAATTAAGCCTTATAAGTGAAAGAGAAATAAGATCCTTTCAGACAAGCAAATGCTGAGAAAATTTTCACCACCACACCTGCCTTATAAGAGCTTCTGAAGGAAGTATTAAATATGGAAAGACTGTTACCAGCCACTACAAAAACACACTTAAGTACATAGCCCAGCAATACTATAAAGCAACCACACAAATAAGTCTGCACAATAACCAGCTAATATCATGATGACAGAATCAAATTCATACTTGTCAATATTAACCTTGAATGTAAATAGACTAAATGCCCTAATTAAAAGACACAGTGGCAAGTTAGATAAAGACCCAAGACACAATGATATGCTGTCTTCAAGAGACCATCTCACATGCAATGACACACATAGGCTCAAAATAAAGGGATGGAGGAAAATCTACCGAGCAAATGAAGAACAAAAAAGTGGGGGTTGCAAACCTAATTTCAGACAGAAAAGACTTTAAAACAACGAAGATCAGAAAAGACAAAGAAAGGCATTACAAAATGGCAAAGGGTTCAATTCAACAAGAGAACCCAACTATTCTAAATTTGTATGTACCCAACATAGGAACATCCAGATTCATAAAGCAAGTTCTTAGATACTTACAAAGAGCCTTAGAATTCCACAAAATAATGATGGGAAACTTCAACATCCCACTGACAGTAATAGACAGATTATCAAGGGAGAAAACTAACAAAGATAATCAGGGCCAAAACTCAGCACTGGATCAAAAGGACCTGATAAACATCTAAAGAACTCTATACCCCAAAAGAACAGAATATAAATTCTTCTCATTACCACATGGCACATACTCTGAAATCAACCACATTATTAAACATAAAACACTCTTCAGAAAAATGGAAAAGAACTGAAATCCTAACCACCATTCTCTCAGATCACAGCACAATCAAATTAGAAATCAAGATTTTACTCAAAACCATACAATTACATAAAAATTGAACAATCCGCTCCTGAGTGACTTCTGGGTAAATAATTACATTAAGGCAGAAATAAAGAAGTTCTCTAAAACTAATGTGAACAAAGATACATCATACCAGAATCCGTGGGACACAGTCAAGGCAGTATTAAGAGGGACATTTATAGCACTAAAAACCCACATCATAAAGTTAGAAAGATCTCAGTTTAATAACCTAATATCAAAACTAAAAGAACTAATGACAAAGAGCAAACAAACCTCAAAGCTAGCAGAAGACAAGAAATACCCAAAATCAGAGCTGAACTGAAGGAGCTAGACACACACACACACACACACACACACACACACACACACACACATTCAAAACATCAGTGAATCCAGGAGTTTTTTTTTCTGAAAAGTTAATAAAATAGACCATTAGCTAGACTAATAAAGAAGACAAGAGAGAAGATCCAAATAAACACAATTAGAAATGACACAAGTGATATTACCACTGACCCTACAGAAATACAAATAACTATCAGAGAATATTATGAACACATCTATGCACACAAACTAAAAAATCTAGAAGAAACTGATAAATTCTTGGACACATACACCCTTCCAAGACTGGACCAGTAAGAAATTAAATCCCTGAAATGATCAATAACAAGCTCTGTAATTGAATCAGTAGTAAATAGCCTACCAAAGCCCAGGACCAGACTGATTCACAGCCAAATTCCACCAGATGTACAAATAAGCACTGGTACCATTCCTGCTAAAACTATTCCAAAAAAATTGAAGAGGACAGGCTCCTCCCTAACTTATTCTATATGTCCAGCATCATCCAGATACCAAAACCTGTCAGAGACACAGTGAAAAAATAAAACTTCAGGCCAATAACCTCGATGAACATTGATACAAAAAATCCCCAAGAAAATACTGGAAAACTGAATCCAGCAGCACATCAAAAAGCTTATCCACCAAAATCAAGGAGGCTTTATCCCTGGAAAGCAAGGTTGGTTAAACACACACAAATCAATTAATGTAATTCATGATATAAACATAGTTAAAGACAAAAAAAGACATGATCATCTCTATAGATGCAGAAAAGACTTTTGATAAAATTTAACACCACTTCATGTTAAAAAAATCTCTCAATAAACAAGATATTGAAGGAGCATACCTCAAAATAATAAGAGCCATCTATGACAAACCCACAGCCAACATCATACTGAATGGGGAAAACTTGAAAACATTTCCCTTGAAAACCAGCACAAGACAAGAATGTCCTCCCTAAACACTCTTATTCAATGTAGTATTGGGAAGTCCTGAACAGAGCATTCAAGCAAAAGAAAGAAATAAGGGGCATCCAAACAGGAAGACAGGAAATCAAACAATCCCTGTTCACAGATGACATAATTCTATATCTAGAAAACCCCATAGTTCTGGTCCAAAAGCTCCTTAAGCTGATAAAATAACTTTAGTGAAGTATCAGGATACAAAATCAATGTATAAAAATCACTAGCATTTCTACACACCAACAAACATCAAGCCAAGAGCCAAATCAGAAACATAGTTCCATTCAAAATTGCCACACACACACACACACACACACAAATACCTAGGAATACACCCAACTAGGGAGGTAAAAGAACTCTACAACACTTCTCAAAGAAATCAGACATGATACAAACAATGGAGAAACATCTTTTGCTCATGGATAGCAAGAATCAATATTATAGAGATGATACAAACAATGGAGAAACATCTCTTGCTCATGGATAGCAAGAATCAGTATCATTAAAATGGCCATAATACCCAAAGCTATTTAGAGATTCAATGATCTTTCTATCAAACTATCAATGATATTCTTCACAGAACTAGAAGGAACTACTTAAAAATTCATATGGAACCAAATAAGAACCCAGATAGCTAAGGCAATCCTAAGCAAAAAGAACAAAGTTGGAGGCATCATGCTACCTGACTTTACAGGGCTACAGTAACCAAAACAGCATGATACTGGTACAAAAACAGACACACAGACCAATGGGACAGAATAGAGAGCCTAGAAATAAGGCCACACACCTACAACCATCTGATCTTCAACAAAGCTGACAAAAACAAGCAATGGGGAAAGGACTCTACATTCAATACATGGTGCTGGTATAACTGGCTGGCCACATGCAGAAGATTGACACTAAACCCCTTCCTTACACCATATACAAAAATCAGCTCAAGATGGATTAAAGACTTAAATGTAAAACCCAAAACTGTAAAAACTCTGGAAGACAACCAAGACAATACCATTCTAGACATAGGAATGGCCAAGATTTTGTGACAAAGATGCAAAAGGAATTGCAACAAAAGCAAAAATTGACAAATGGGATCTAATTAAGCTGAAGAGCTCCTGCACAGCAAAAGAAACCATCAACGGAGTAAACAACCTACAGAATGGGAGAAAAATTTTGCAAACTATGCATCTGACAAAATCCAGCCTCTATAAAGAACTTAAACACATCTACAAGAAAAAAAAAAACAAGCAATCCCATTAAAAAGTGGATAAAAAACATAGATACTTTTCAAAAGAAGATATACATGCGGCCAAGAAGCATATGAAAAACAAAAAGCTCAACATCACTGATTATTAAAGAAACGAAAATCAAAACCACAATGAACTACCATATCACAGCCATCAAAAAATAACTAATGTTTGCGAGGTTGCTGAAAAAAAGGAATGCTTACACACTGTTAGTGGGAATGTAAATTAGTTCAACCATTGTGGAAAACAGTGTGACAGTTCCTCAAAGACCTAAAGACAGAACTACCATTCAACCCAGCCATCTCTTGCTGCATATATACCAAAAGGAATATAAATTGTTCTATCATAAAAACACTTGCACATGTGTGTTTACTGCAGCACTATTCCCAATAGCAAAGACATGGAATCAACCCAAATGCCTATCAGTGTTAGACTGGATAAAGCAAATATGGTACATATTCACCATGGAATACTCTGCAGCCATAAAAAAGAATGATATGGCTGCATGATGGAGATGGAGACCATTATCTTTGGCAAATGAACACAGGAATAGAAAAGCAAATACAGGTTCTCACTTAAAGTGGGAGCTAAATCATGAGAACACATGGACACAGAGAGAGAAACAATAGATATGGGGGGCCTACCAGAGAATGGGGAGGGCGGGAGGAAGGAGAGGATCAGGAAAAATAACTAATGAGTACTAGGCTTAATACCTGGGTCATGAAATACTCTGTACAAAAAAAAAAAAAAAAAAACCCATGACACAAGTTTACCTATATAACAAACCTGCACATATACTCCTGAACTTAAAAGTTAAAAAGAAGAAAAAAAGAATTACAAAATGGTGTACACTTGTTGAAAGTGTATATATGGCAATTAATCATTTTTACAACAAATGTATGTCATTGTGCAATCATAACAAAACAAAGGATTATCAAGGGAACAGTAATTCCCCATATTGAAAACCTATAAGCTTTGTGTGAACACCATGTATAAAAATAGTGAAAGTTTTTATTGTAAAAAAAAAAGGGACCGATTCTTGTTTTTTTATTTATTTAATCTATGTTGGATTGTTGACAATGATATTCATGAGGATAACGCATATCTAAGCTATTTCTATGTACTTTTTCCTTTGTTTCTTGAGATATAATTCACATACCATAAAATTACCACTGGAAACTATACCATTCCGTGTTTTTAGTATACCATATTCACAAGATGTACAACCATAACCACTATCTAATTCCAGGACGTTTTTGTTACCTCAAATGGAAACCCCACACATACATAATTTTAAAGAAACAGAACACTAACTATATTTACAAATCTAAACAGAGTATTCACGCAGACTTATTAGTACCAAGAGCAGGAATAAGGAAGTGTTGCAGAAGTAAACAGTTGGAAGCCATTCAAGCGTTACCCAAGGTGAAGGTTGCCCAATGAAAATGAACATCTCGTCTTCCTGGCATGTATAGTCTTACTAGTGAGATGCATAAATCAAGCTATGAAAATTTGATGAAATAAAAGTCAAACTAAAACTCCTTTTTCTTTGATTACATTACTCTTTACTATTCCACATGCTTAAAATTTGGGTTCTGGAGTAGGTATCAATTTTCAGTCTACTCCATATTCATCTTTTCTTCTGACTAGAACTCCACATTCCCCAAACTCCCCTCCTCCTTCTTCAGGGAACTGCTCCTTCGCTTTACTCCAGCTACGTAATTCTCATAGCACCTGCCACATTCTTAAAAATTCAGGCTGTAGTTATAGTAGAAAACAATGGAAGACAGAGCTAATAAATGGAGAGAAACAGAGGCCTAATGAAATCATTTGAGACCTTGGGCCTCAAGGTCTGCACCTACACCTGAAAGCCAGACATACCTTCTGGACTTTTTAGTTACATGAGGTATTAAATTCTTTATTTTGCTTATGCCGGTTTGAGTTTCATTTTCTGGAGCTCGCAATCTAGAGTCCTAAATGATGCAATATATCAGTATATAATGTATAGAGGATCCACTGTCTCTAAGCTATCCATGAACTTGAAGCTCTGTACACAATGAACTGTTTCAGTAAAAAATCAAAACACCAAGATACTAACATACAACTGCAATATATAAAGCAATCGAATCTATATTCATCAGTTCTCACACTGCTATAAAGATACTCTCCAAGACTGGGTAACTAATAAAGGAAAGAGGTTTAATTGATTCACAGTTTCACATGGCTAGGGAGGCCTCAGGAATCTTACAATCATGGCAGAAGGCAAAGGGAAAGCAAGGACCTTCCTTACATGGGGAAAGCAGACAGAAGTGCAAGCAGGGGAAATGCCAGACACATAAAACCATTAAATCTTGTGAGAACTCACTCACTATCACAAGAACAACATGGGGAAACTTGCCCCCATGATCCAATCACCTCCTTCCCTTGATACATGGGGATTATAGATCCCTCCCTTGACATGTGGGGATTACAATTCAAGATGAGATTTGGGTGAGGACACAGAGCCAAACAATAACAAAGTTTAACCTTCAAGTCCATTAAAGTCTACAAATGGCCGAGTGAAAACAGCACACTCCTCTCAAATTATGGTAATTTTTAAACTGTGAAATAGAACTAGAGAAAGCTTTTATCTGTTTCATTTGCCAAGTTAAAGGAAAAGGGAGTAACTTTAATTTTTTTCTTATCTTAATTCACACAGGGACTAATAAAGTTTAGTTTCCACCAAATATGCCTATGAGAAATCCTTGAAGTTGACTGTCAACATGCTATCCTGTAATTCAAGATGGCAGCAAAATCTCAGAATACAATCATGCAGATTAGATAGAAGATCATAAGTGTACCCTCAATATATCTCTCAGGTGATTAGAAAAGTAAAGATTTCTCAGAGTCAAGAATACCATACCTCCATCTCCCATCGGACATTCGTTTTTTTGGTTTTAAGAAAATGACTCCAATGTCTCACTATTGAGTTACTAAAGCATTCATAAATGCAAGTCAGACACAAGTAGGTAATCTCCAAAAGTGAAATGAAATAAACCACATAAAATTTAGCTTAATTATACATTAAAATGAGTTTCTGAATTCACACTTCAAAAACACAATAAATTATGTATGGAACTGAGTTACGCTACTGCTTTGATGTCAAAACCAAAATGTCTCACATTGTCCACATGAAGAAAGTTGTTAGTAAACAAAAAGAAGACAAGCTTGATTATTTTTGACAATGATTATATTTTTAAATTTATCATGTTTATGAAAACTTTTATCCAATGGCAGTTATTCACTTTCCCATTTCCTGCTATACTTTGACTACGTAAATCTATGACTGGTGTTGGCCAGGGCTAGGGTCTCAAATATTTGATTGTTTGAGGTCACACATAATGATTTTAAATCAATATTCTGTAAACCTTGGGAAACAGAAAATTGTTCTATACCCCTACACAATCCTGCAAATAATAAAAATAATAATATAAATAATTAGGTCATTCTAAAATTTTACACCATGTACAACCCACCTTATCAGAGTGCAGACAGAAAGAATTTGGAGACATTTCTAAAAATAATCTGCCTTACAATCTTTGTCAGTCAAAGCATCAGAGAACATGACATTTGAACTCTGTTATAACAGATTATCAAGCAAAAATGATGGGTAAGTGTATTATAAACAAAGGGAACACAATGGTTCTCAATAGGGAGGGTCCTCCCTCCAGGGAGCATTTGGCAATATCTGAAGGTATTTTTTATTGTTAAAATTGGGAGGGTGCTATTGGCATGTAGTGGGTAAAGGACAGAAGTGCTGCAAACATCCTACAATGCACAGGAAAGCTCCCCACAACAAATTATCTGGGCCAAAATGTTAGTAGTGTCAAGGTTGAGAAACCCTGAGCTAGAGAAAAGAAAGGGAGAAATAAATGAATATGTTTAAAGAACAGGGCATACATTATCTATTAGTTACCTATTAGTTATCTACAAATTACCACAATTTCAGCAACTTGAAACACACATTTATTATCTCAGTGAATTTCTATGGCTCAGCAATCTGGGCACAGGTTATCTGGATTTTCTGCTTAGGGACTACAATCTTCATAAGAGGCTGCAATCAAGGTGTTGGCCAGGGCTGGGGTCTCATCCAAGGCTTGACTGGGGAAGGAGCTGCTTCCAAGCTCACATGGTAATTGGAAGAATTCAGATCCTTGCAGGTTCTCAGACTGAGGTCCTCAGTTTTTTGCTGTCTATCAGCCAGAGGTCACCCTCTATTCCTTACCATGTGTGTCTTTCCTTAGGGCAGCTCACACACAATACGGTAGTTTGTTTCAATATGGCAGCTTGTTTCTTTCAAAGCCAGCAAGAGTCTGTTAGCCTCTCTAGAGATAGGCTTTCACAATAACTAGCAAGAATTGGAAATCAATAAATAGTTGTTGAATTAAGATGAAATAAACATTTAAGATTTTCACTGATTGATTAAGCATCTTATTTTTCTGACAAATAGCTGAGTGATCTGAAGTCTTTATAGACAGAATATATATGGTGTAAATTTGAGCTGAAGGCTTTTGATGAAATAGAGTAAAAAACATTGAATCTATAATTAGCAAAAGGGTAAGCAGAAAAGAGATCTAATATCCATTCTATTACCTCTACGAACTAGGTAATTTTCAGACATCATCTGAGTAAATACTTATGACAAGCTTTATTTTATAAATGAGAAACATGAAGCACTAGGAATTTCTGTGACTTGCACCTCTAGAAAAAGCTCAAAATTGTAACTCCAGAACACTGGAATAATAAGCTCAGTGATTGTCTCCCCAGAAAAAAGAAATAAAACTGGTAAAAACTACTTTTAAAATACACACAACAGTCATCTGGCGAGTGTCTTAAGAACATACAGCAAATGGTGAAACATGTATTTAAGAAAATCTAGTAAATGTCAGCAAGAAAAGCAAGTCTGTGGCCTTTGGATCATGACTTGCTCCCTTTCCCCCAGTGCCAATTCTGTATTTTAGAAGCTGTACCCCAAGTTCCTTACTCCAGGCAGTTGCAACCAAAAAGACGGGAGTTCTATTCCTTCCCCACACCTGGTTTGGGGCTACAGTTCCCCCGCATCAGGAGTAGGCTGCCACCCTACAAGCACAAGGTATGGAGTTCGAGACCAGCCTGGCCAATATGGGAAAATCCCATCTCTACTAAAAATACAAAAATCAGTGTGCATGCCTGTAATTCCAGCTGCTGACTCAGGAGGCTGAGGCATGAGAATCACTTGAATCCAGGAGGCAGAGGTTGCAGTGAACCGAGATCACACCACTGCAATCCAGCCTGGGTGATGGAGTGAGACCCTGTCTCTCTCTCTCTCTCTCTCACACACACACACACACACACACACACCCCAGTAGAAAATTAGAATTAAATTATTATTGCTCAGAAATAATATAATCCTTCAAATCTACAGATGATAATGATAAGGAAGGACAAAGAGTGACCTAGTCAAATGGTATGAGTCTCAAAGGACTCACAAAGTTTCCAGTTTCCCAGAAGTACTTTGCAGAAGCAGTTTTGAGCTCTAGCAGCCTTTTCCTTTGGGGCTAGCAAGTAGTTGTCTCCATCCAGAAATACTGGAATCCATTTCCATCATACCTATTCTCAAAATATGCTGATAAATTTAACTTCAATTTTAGTATCCTACCTCTCAAAAATAGGGTAAGGCATGGCACCTTAATTATTACCCAGGTTGGTATGTTTATGTGCTACGCTAAATTTGGTAACTTTCCTCGAGATCCCAGGGCTAAACAGAAGAAACCCTTGACATCTGCAAGGGATAAGTCTTGGTTTCTTGGATAATTCCCAATTCTGGACTATAATAGCAGCAAATAATTTTCCCCACAAATCGCACCGCAGAATGGTTTTACAAGAATTATTATAAGTATAGTGGAAAATAGAAAACAACAAAGCCACAAGAAATAATAAATAATAATATTAGCTAACATTGATTTTCTATATGCTTGATATACTTTACTCGTATTAACTTTTTTAATACTTGCAAAAATGCTGAATTATAGTTTAAGCTCTCCCACCAAATAAATATCTCTCTTCTGCACAGCAATCATATATTGCAGCTTAAATTTATGCCTTAGGAAAATGGCCATTTATTATATGACATTGACCCATCAGAAGGTCTCACAAATGGTTGAGACCAAGAATGAATGCCAAGGCTGATAACACTGATAACCTCCCAGCTGTGGTAGCTACAGGGCGTTCCTTCTGCTTGAGAAAAAAAGCAGAGGGAAAAGTAAAGGGGACTTTCTCTTGCACCTGAGATACCAGCACAGCCACAGCGAGGCAGAGCACCAAGTGGGCTCTTGGCATTCCCAATTCCAGGACTTGACTCCTGGATGGTGTATTAGTCTGTTTTCTTACTGCTATAAAGACATACCTGAGACTGGGTAATTTACAGAGAAAAGAGGTTTAATTGACCCACAGTTCTGCAAGCTGTGTAGAAGGCATGGCCGGAGAGTCCTCAGGAAACTTAAAATCAGGGCAGAAGGCAAAGGGGAAGCAGGCACAATTTTCACACGGTGGTGCAGGAGAAAGAAAGTGCAAAGGGGGAAGTGCCACACATTTTTAAATCATCAGATCTCATGAGAACCCACTATCATGAGAACGGCAAGGGGGAAATCCATTCCATGATCCACTCATCTCCACCAGATCCCTCTCCAACACTGGGGATTACAATTGAATATGAGATTTGGGTGGGACACAGAGCCAAACCATATCAGATGGCATTTCTGGACCTGCCCTGGTCCAGAGTGGAGCCCACTGTCCTGAAGGGTAAGTCTAAGGCCAGGCAACATGCATCAAAAGTTGACTTAATAGCCTTTGGGACTTAAGGGAACATTGGTTGGTAGTCTGGCCATCTCTTTGTCGCCTGGGGTGGTGGTGTCTACAGGGTGAGGTTCCTCTGCCTTTAAAAAGAGGAGGGAAGGGTGGGAGGACTGCATCTTGTGGTTTGAGTGCAAGCTCAGCTGCAATAAAATAGAACACCAGGTAGACTTCTAAGGTTTTTTTTTTACTCTAGTCCCTGACTCTCAGACAGCTACTTTGGACCCACCCAGGGCCTGGGGCACCTTGCCTCCCTGAAGGGAAAGATACAGGCCTGGCTTTCTTTGCCACTTGCTGATTGTAGAGCCCCAGGATTTTGAGGGGACATAGACAGTTGCCAGAAGGTAGCTACAGCAGGCCTTGGGCAAGACCCAGTGCTGTGCTGGCTTCAGGTCTGATCCAGCACAGTCATGGTGGTCACCACACGGGTGCTGTGTCACTCCACTCCTAGCTTTAGGTGGGTCAGAACAAAGACAGACTCTGTTTGTTTGGGGTAAAGGAAAGGAAGGGAAGAAACAAGAATGTCTGCCCGGTAATCCAGAGAATTCTCCCAGATCTTGTCCAAGAACATCAAGACAGTACCTCTACAAGTCTGCAAGTGCCACAGCATTACTGAGGCCCCCTAAAGTAAATACAGCTTAGATTACAACACCCAAGTCCTTTTAGATATCTGAAAAACCTTTCCAAAAAGGACAGCTAAAAATAACTCAAGACAGTGAAGACTACAATAAATACCTAACTCTTCAATCCCAGACACTGAAGAACATCTACTAGCATCAACACCGTCCAGGAAAACATGACTTCACCCAATGAACTAAATAAGCACCAGGGAGCAATCTTAGAGAAACAGAGATATGTGACTTTTCAGGCAGAGAATTCAAAATATCTGGGTTGAGGAAACAAAAAGAAATTAAAGATAACACAGAGAAGGAATTCAGAATGTTATCGGATAAATTTGATAGCAGACAAGCAGACAAAGAGATTGAAATAATTAAAAGAATCAAGCAGAAATTCTAGAGTTGAAAAATGCAATTGCCATACCGAAGAATGCATCACAGTCCTTTAATAACAGAATGGATTAAGCAGGGGAAAGAATTGGTGAGCTTCAACACAGGCTGTTGGAAAATACAGGTCAGATGAGGCAAAAAAAAAAAAAAAGTAAAAAACAATAAAGCACACCTACGGGATCATGAAAATAGCTTCAAAAGCACAAATTTAAAAGTTATCAGCCCTAAAGAGGAGGTAGAGAAAGAGATGGGGTAAAACGTTTATTCAATGGCAGAATAACAGAGAACTTCCCAAACCTAGAGAAAGATATCGGTATCCAAGTACAAGATGGTTATAGAACACCAAGCAGATTTAGCCAAAAGGCGACTACCTCAAGGCATTTAATAATGAAACTCCCAAAGGTCAAGGATAAAGAAAGGGTCCGAAAAGCAGCAAGAGAAAAGAAACAAATAACATAAAATGAAGCTCCAATAGGTCAGTGTGATAGTAGGCTTCTCAGTGGAAACCTTACCATTCAGGAGAGAGTGGCATGACATATTTAAAGTGCTGAAGGAAAAAAACTTTTACCCTACAATAGCATATCCAGCTAAAGTATCTTTGAAACATGAAGGAGAAACGAAGACTTTCACAAACAAAAGCTGAAAGATTACATTAATACCAGACATGTCCTACAAAAAATGCTAAACGTAGTACTTCAGTGGAAAAAAAAAAAAGGATATTAATGAGTGATAAATAATCATCTTGATGGCAGTGGCTTCTGCCATGATGCTGGCTGCAGCAGGGAAGCATGGCTGGGGCTGCACACTCCATGGAGCTGGTGGGAGCCCTGCCCCTTCTGAGCCGGGGCAGGAGCTCCCTGGGTGTCACTGCAGCCACCCAAAGGCAACTGCAGACCCAGGCCTCCCGCTCTATGGAGCAGGCAGGAGCCACAGCCACCCAAACTGCTGCTGTGGATCTGAGCCTCCCTGTGCTCTGGGAGAGGGGCTGGGAACAGGCAGGATCTGACCTCCAAGGTGCAGCTGCAGCTGCAGGACCCTCAACTGCAGACTTGGACCTCTGGTTCATGGATTAGGTGGGAGCCACAGACAAGCAGGAGCCCCACCCCTTCCGAGTTGGCAGAGCGAGAGCTCCCGGGTGCAGCTGTATTCTGCCTCCCAGGCACAGGAACCTGGGCATCTCTGCAGCCTGCACCCTCGGGGGCCCCAGAAAGGAACCCCTCAATCCCTGCAGGCTTTGGGGTATCTTCTCCTGCTGCCTGACCTCTCTCCACTCCTGTAACCTGTTCTAATCTCTGAGCAGGGAATTGGGGCCAAGCCCCAAGGGCCATGAATGGCAGCTGGAGACAGATTGATTCCTGGGCAGAAGAACGCAGGTCCCCAGTAAGGCCCCATCTTTAGGCCAGGGAGGGCCTGAAGGCTGGGGGCTTGAGTGCCAGACCCACAGACCGAAGAGGGGTCTCCTGGTGCCTTTTCCAGGCTGCCCATGGCCACCCATGGACTAACTGGAACACATTTCCTCCTTTCTGAGGTCCATAAAATTCCTGGGCTCAGCCAGAGCAGAGCAGAGGATGACCAGAGGATAAAGAGGGCAGAGAGACAATGGGAAAACCAGCTGCAGAGAGGAACGACACTCTGCTGAGAGCTGCAGATGACAGGACAACCAGTTGCAGAGAGGAGCTACCCTCTCTGCTGAGAGCTGCAGAGGTGACCTGCCAGCAGAGAGGAGCCACCCTCTCCAAGGCCTCATATCTGCTGAGAGCTACAGACATCAGGATGACCAGTAGCAGAGAGTAGCTACCCTCTCCAGGGCCTCCTCACTGCTGAGAACTGAACACTTGACAGTAATCTGCCCACAGAGAGAAGCTACCCACTGCAGGTCTCCTATGAGGTGTTGTAACACTCAATAAAGCTCATCATCTTGTTCACTCTTCACTTGTCTGCATACCTCATTCTTCCCGGACAACGTGGGACAAGAACTTGGGCAAAGGCACTGCAGTCACAGAGGTTTCTGGCCAGAAAATCGACACCCTAAAGATCTAATAACAATCTGAGGGTACAAAACGCACTATAAGAGTAAGTACACAAAAAAACACAGAATATTGTAACACTGGAACTCTTATCCTAAGTAGAAAGACTAAACAACGAACCAATCTAAAATAATAACTACAACATTCCAAGACATAACGAGTACAATAAAATATCAACAGAAACAACAAAAGTTAAAAATTGAGGGGATGAAGCTAAGGCATAGAGTTTTTAATAGTTTTCTTTTTCCTTGCTTGTTTAGGCAAATAGTGTTAAGTTGTTATCTGGTTAAAATATTAGGTTATAAGATAGATTTACAAACCTCATGGTAACCTCAAGCCAAAAACATACAGTGGATACACAAAAAATAAAAAGCAAGAAAACTAAATTATATTACCAGAGAAAATCACCTTCACTAGAGGAAGATGGGAATGAAACAAAGAAGGAAGAGAAGACCACAGAGCAACCAGAAAACAAATAACAAAATGGCAGGAGTAAGTCCTTACTTATCAATAATAACATTGAATGAATGTAAAACTATAATAAGATATCATCTCACCCCAGTTAAAATGGCTTATATCCAAAAGATGGGCAATAAAAAATGCTGGCAGGGATGTAGAGAAAAAGGAACCCTTGTACTCTGTTGAATGTAAATTAGTACAACCCACTATGGAGAACAGTTTTGAGGCTCCTCAGAAAACTAAAATTTAGCTACTGTGTGATTCAGCAATTCCACTGCTGGGTATGTACCCAAAAGAAAGAAAATCGGTATATCAAAGAGATATCTGCACTCCTCTGTTTGTTGCAGCACTGTTTACAATAGCTAAGATTTGGAAGCAACCTAAGTGTCCATCAACAGACGAATAGATAAAGAAAACATGGAACATATACACAATGAAGTACTATTCAACAATAAACAAGAATGAGATCCAGTCATTTGCAACAACATGGATGGAACTGGAGATCATTATGTTAAGAAAAGTAAGGCAGGCAAAGACAAGCATTGCATGTTCTTATTTGTGGAATCTGAAAATCTAAACAATTGAAATCATGGACATAGAAAGTACAAGGATGGTTACCAGAGGCTGGAAAGGGTATTGGAGGGCTGGAGGGAGGTAAGGATGGTTAATGAGTACAAAAAAATAGAAAGAATAAATAAGACATATGATTTGATAGCACAATAGGGTGATTATAATCAATAATAACTTAACTGTACATTTTAAAATAACTTATAAAGTATAATTGGTTTGTTTGTAATTCAAAGGATAAATGCTTGAGGGAATGGATACTCCCATTCTCTATGATATGCTTATTTCACATTGCATGCCTGTATCAAACATCGCATGTATCCCATGAATATATACACCTACTATGTACCCACAGATATTTTTAAAACTTTAAAACTTAAATTTTTAAAAAAAATAAAAGCACATTAGATTGGTAGAACAAAAGATCTGGGTCAGACATTGTACAAACACAGCCTTATAGGTCCAGTCTTCTCTACATGTGTGTTTTGTTTGACTCACACTGTTTTTGCTTTTGTTTTTGCTCATTGTATTTTTCAATTAAAATATTTTACATATAATTCTGAATTCCCAACTTTTACTTAAAAAGCTGATGAGGCGAGTCACAGTGGCTTACACCTGTAATCCTAGCACTTTGGGAGGCCAAGGAGGGTGGATTGCTTGAGCTCAGGACTTTGAGACCAGCCTGGACAACATGACAAAACCACATCTCTACAAAAACACAAAAATTAGCGGGTGTGGTGGCATGCATGCCTTAGTCCCAGCTTCTTCGGGGGCTGAGGTGGGAGGATCACTTGAGCCCGGGAAGCAGAGTTTGCAGTGAGCCAAGATCGCACCACTGCATTCCAGCCTGAGTGAGACCCTGTCTCACAAAATTAAAAATTTTAAAAAATTTAAAAATCAAAGGCAGATGATCTGTCTATACTGAGCCCTCATTTTCACATATAAATAGTTTCAACTGTGTGGCAGTGACCTTTCCCCATGCTATTTACCACATTTCCCATGACCTCCTTTTATGTTATATTTTATGAAGCTACATTGTTTCTTACTTGGCCTTTCTAACAGTTGACTCTGTGACCATTGACCAAACCTCATTTTTTCCTTTCCTTTTTTTTTTTTTTTTTTTTTTTTTTTTTTTGAGATGGAGTCTCACTGTGTCGCCCATTCTGGAGTGCAGTGGCGCAATCTCGGCTCATTGCAAGCTCTGCCTCCTGGGTTCACGCCATTCTCCTGCCTCAGCCTCCCGAGTAGCTGGGACTATAGGCGCCCGCCACTACGCCTGCCTAATTTTTTTGTATTTTTAGTAGAGACGGGGTTTCATAGTGTTAGCCAGGATGGTCTCCATCTCCTGACCTCATGATCCGCCCGCCTCGGCCTCCCAAAGTGCTGGAATTACAGGCGTGAGCCACCGCGCCCGGCCCATTGACCAAACTTCTAACAAATATTGTGCCACCAACAAGCTGACTGACCTCAAACAAGTTAATAAATCTCTTTTGGACTCAATGTCTTCATATGACATTGGAGGAAGGGGTCTTAGGGCAGTTGACATCCTCACCTCTAAATTCTTCAGACTCTGCTATTTATTCTAAAATTTAGAATGCTCATTTGTTAGAAGTAGATTGCCTGCTGTAACTTCTACTATCAGTGAAATCTTCTTGTGACTATCATTAAAATAAATTTAAAAATAGTTTTATTAATGCTTTTAGTCACCAGAAAAGAATTCACTAATTTAGGAGCACTAAAGAGAAATATACTTCAATCTCAAAGCCCTCAAAATGGCTTATCTGATGTCAGACTTGATTTGGAAAATTTTGACTGAACAGCTTCTGTTTATAACTTGGGGGCTGTTGACCTCAATTAGATTACAGCTGATATTGCCTATTTAAAGCCCAAATAAATATTAAAGAGAAGAGAAAGATGGGGGTGTATTCATTTTCTTCAATTAAATCTTCCACACAACTGATTGAGGAAGTAATTTTCTCAGTAGTCACCCAAACTTTCTTTGCCATAATTACTCTGCATTGTCTAATTTGGATTTGTTTTCAATCTACTCTTTCAAAAAAGTCACTGAGTACTTTCTTTACTAGTACTTCCTACTTTATGTCATGTTCTCAAAGGCGTGTTATGTATTCACTGGATCATACCAGAACAATTGTGAATCCATCAAATTATTCTGGGATCATAAAGAATACAAGGTAAGATTTTTCCAATAACAAAATATTTAAAAGGCAAACTGGTAGGTGTATTAATTGTGCTTCTTAAGCTTGTCATTACAGAAGTTCCTTTTTATTTCTCCAAGTGAGAAAAGTGTAAGGTCTTGTCACTCACAGTGTGGTGTGTGAACAGCTACATCAGCTTTCTCTGGGAGATTGTTAGGCAAGCAGAATCTCACACTCTAACCCTGTTGCACTAAAACTCATGGTTTAGAGTGAGAGTAGATCATGGCCAAGAAGAATCCTCCAGTGATAATTCTCTCCCACCCGCCCTGGCAGGAACAGCAAATTGAACAACTATACACACAAGAAAGCACTTTCATAAGAACCAAATTCACAGTACCTGGTTTTAACATCATACCGGATGAGAAAGGGAAAGAGAGTATTGAAATCAGAATGGATTAAAGACAAATATTTGACCTCAAACTACGAAACTACTAAAAGAAAACATTAGGGAAATTCTCCAGGACATTGGACTGGGCAAGGATTTATTGTGTAATACTCCAAAGCACAGGCAACCTAAGCAAAAATGGACAAATGAGAACACGTCAAGTTAAAGAGCTTCTGCACAGCAAAGAAAACAATCAACAAAATGAAGAAACAACCCACAGAATGGGAAAAAATATTTGCAAACTATTTATCTGACAAGGGATTAATAACCAGAATATGTAAGGAGCTTGAACAACTCAATAGGAAAAAAATCTAATAATCCAATTTAAAAATGGGCAAAAGATTTGGACATTTCTCAAAAAAAGACATACAAATGGCAAACATGTATGTGGAAAGGTGCTCAACATCACCGATCATCAGAGAAATACAAATCAAATGAGATATTATTATCTCACCCCAGTTAAAATGGATTATATCCAAAAGACAGACAGTAACAAATGCTGGTGAGAATGTAAAGAAAAAGGAACCCTCATACACTGTTGGTGGGAATGTAAATTAGTACAGCCACAATGGAGAACAATACAGAAGTTTCTCAGATAACTAAAAAGATAACTACCATACGATCCAACAATCCTGCTGCTAGGTATACGCTCAAAAGAAAGTCAGTAAATCAAAGAGATATACTTTTATTTTATAATAAGCACTGCCATGCGTTTATTGCACTGCCATGCTTATTCACAATAGCCAAGATTTGGAAGCAACCTAAATGTCCATCAGCAGATGAATGGAAAAAGAAAATGTGGTACATATACACAACAGAGTACTATTCAATCATTAAAATGTAGGAGATTCTGTCATATGCAACATGCATGGAACTGGAGGACATTATGTTAAGTGAAATAAGCCAGGCACAGAAAGATAGACTTCACATGTTCTCATTCATTTGTGGGAGGTAAAAATTAAAACAATTAAATTCACGGAGATAGAGCATAGAATGATGATTACCAGAGGCTGCTAAGAATAGTGCAGGGCAGGGAGGGACCCTGCCTGGTTAATGGGTACAAAAATATAGTTAGATAGAATTAATAATATCTAGTATTTGATAGCACAACAGGGTGATTACAGTCAAGAAAACTTGTTACAGATTTTTAAACAACTACAGGAGTATATAAATGGGATGTTTGTAACACAAAGAAATGATAAATGCTTGAGGTGATGGATACCTTATTTGCCCTAATGTGATTTTTTTTTAATTTTTCTTTTTTATTTCAATTGGTTTTGGGGGAACAGGTGGTGTTTGGTTACATGGGTAATAATGATTTTGGTGCACCCATCACCTGAGCAGGTGTAGAGTAACTGTACCTGATGTGTAGTATTTTATCCCTCACCCCCTCCTGCCCTTTGCCTCAGTCCCCAAAGTCCATTGTATCATTCTTTGCATCCTCATAGCTTAGCCCCCACTTGCAAGTGAGAACATAGGATATTTGGTTTTCTATTCCTGAGTTACTTCACTTAGAATAATGGTCTCCAATTCCATCCAGGTTGTTGTAAATGCCATTATTTTTATTCCTTTTCATGGCTGAGTAGTATTCCATGGGGGGGTGTGTGTGTGTGTGTGTGTATATATACATATATATGTGTGTGTGTGTGTGTGTGTGTGTATATATATATATCACATTTTCTTTATCCACTCATTGATTGACGGGCATTTGAGCTGGTTCCATATTTTTATAATTAGTAATTGTGCTGTTATAATCATGTGCGTGCACATATCTTTTTTGTGTAATGATCTCTTTTCTTTTGGGTAGATACCCAGGAGTTGGATTGCTGGATCAAATGATAGATCTACTTTTGGTTATTTAAGGAATCTTCACAGTGGAAAGGAAACTACTAGTGGTGGTACCAGTTTACATTCCCACCAGCAGTGTAAAAGTGTTCCCTTTTCACCACATCCACGCCAATATCTATTTTTTTATTATTATTATGGACATTCGCGCAGGAGTGAGGTGATATCACACTGTGGTTTTGATTTGAATTTCCTTGATAATTAGTGATGTTGAGCATTTTTTATATGTTTGCTGGCCATTTGTATGATTTCTTTTGAGAATTGTCTATTCATGTCCTTAGCCCACTTTTTGATGAGATTGTTTTTTCTTGCTGATTTGAGTTCCTTATAGATTCTGGATATTAACTCTTTGTTGGATGCACAGTTTGCAAAGACTTTCTCCCATTCTGTGGTTTGTCTATTTACTCTGCTAACAATTTCTTCAGCTGCGCAGAAGTTTTTTAGTTTAATTATGTCCCATTTATTTATCTTGGTTTTTGTTGCATTTGCCTTTGGGTTCTTGGTCATAAAGTCTTTGCCTAAGCCAATGTCTAGAAGAGTTTTTCCAATGTTATCTTATACAATTTTTATGGTTTCAGGTCTTAGATTTAAGTCTTTGATCCATTTTGAGTTGATTTTTGTATAAGGTGAGAGATGAGGATCCAGTTTCATTCTTCTACATGTGGCTTGCCAATTATCCCAGCACCATTTGTTAAATTTTCCACACTTTCTGTTTTTGTTGCTTTGTTGAAGATCAGTTGGCATAAGTATGTGGCTTTATTTCTGGGTTCTTTATTCTGTTTCATTGGCCTATGTGCCTATTTTTATACCAGTACCATGCTGTTTTGGTGACTCTAGCCTTACAGTGTATTTTGAAGTCAGGTAATGTAATGAATGCTTTCAGATTTGTTCTTTTTGCTTAGTCATGTTTTGGCTATGCAGGCTCTTTTTTGATACCATATAAATTTTAGAATTATTTTTCTAGTTCTGTGAAGAATGATGGTATTTTGATGGGAACTGCATTAATTCATATATTGCTTTTGGCAGTTTGGTCACTTTCACAATATTGATTCTGTCCATCCATGAGCATATTTGTTCCATTTGTTTGTATCATCTGATTTCTTGCATCAGTGTTTTGTAGTTTTCCTTGCAGAGGTCTTTCACGTCCTCGGTTAGGTATATTCCTAAGTATTTTTTTTCTTTTTTTTTAAATTAATTTATTATTTTTATTATACTTTAAGTTCTAGGGTACCTGTGCATAACGTGCAGGTTTGTTACATATGTATACTTGTGCCATGTTGGTGTGCTGCACCCATCAACTCGTCAGCACCCATCAACTCGTCATTTACATCAGGTATAACTCCCAATGCAATCCCTCCCCCCTCCCCCCTCCCCATGATAGGCCCCGGTGTGTGATTTCCCCTTCCCGAGTCCAAGTGATCTCATTGTTCAGTTCCCACCTATGAGTGAGAACATGCGGTGTTTGGTTTTCTGTTCTTGTGATAGTTTGCTAAGAATGATGGTTTCCAGCTGCATCCATGTCCCTACAAAGGACACAAACTCATTCTTTTTTATGGCTGCATAGTATTCCATGGTGTATATGTGCCACATTTTCTTAATCCAGTCTGTCACTGATGGACATTTCGGTTGATTCCAAGTCTTTGCTATTGTGAATACTGCTGCAATAAACATACGTGTGCATGTGTCTTTATAGCAGCATGATTTATAATCCTTTGGGTATATACCCAGTAATGGGATGGCTGGGTCATGTGGTACATCTAGTTCTAGATCCTTGAGGAATCGCCATACTGTTTTCCATAATAGTTGAACTAGTTTACAATCCCACCAACAGTGTAAAAGTGTTCCTATTTCTCCACATCCTCTCCAGCACCTGTTGTTTCCTGACTTTTTAATGATTGCCATTCTAACTGGTGTGAGATGGTATCTCATTGTGGTTTTAATTTGCATTTCTCTGATGGCCAGTGATGATGAGCATTTTTTCATGTGTCTGTTGGCTGTATGAATGTCTTCTTTTGAGAAATGTCTGTCCATATCCTTTGCCCACTTTTTGATGGGGTTGTTTGTTTTTTTCTTGTAAATTTGTTTGAGTTCTTTGTAGGTTCTGGATATTAGCCTTTTGTCAGATGAGTAGATTGCAAAAATTTTCTCCCATTCTGTAGGTTGCCTGTTCACTCTGATGGTAGTTTCTTTTGCTGTGCAGAAGCTCTTTAGTTTAATTAGATCCCATTTGTCAATTTTGGCTTTTGCTGCCGTTGCTTTTGGTGTTTTAGACATGAAGTCTTTCCCCATGCCTATGTCCTTAATGGTGCTACCTAAGGGCAGCCAGAGAGAAAGGTCGGGTTACCCACAAAGGGAAGCCCATCAGACTAACAGCAGATCTCTCGGCAGAAACTCTACAAGCCAGAAGAGAGTGGGGGCCAATATTCAACATTCTTAAAGAAAAGAATTTTCAACCCACAATTTCATATCCAGCCAAACTAAGTTTCATAAGTGAAGGAGAAATAAAATCCTTTACAGATAAGCAAATGCTTAGAGATTTTGTCACCACCAGGCCTGCCTTACAAGAGACCCTGAAGGAAGCACTAAACATGGAAAGGAACAACCGGTACCAGCCATTGCAAAAACATGCCAAAATGTAAAGACCATTGAGGCTAGGAAGAAACTGCATCAACTAACGAGAAAAATAACCAGTTAATATCATAATGGCAGGATCAAGTTCACACATAACAATCTTAACCTTAAATGTAAATGGACTAAATGCTCCAATTAAAAGACACAGACTGGCAAACTGGATAAAGAGTCAAGACCCATCAGTATGCTGTATTCAGGAGACCCATCTCACATGCAGAGACATACATAGGCTCAAAATAAAGGGATGGAGGAAGGTCTACCAAGCAAATGGAACACAAAAAAAGCAGGGTTTGCAATACTAGTCTCTGATAAAACACACTTGAAACCATCAAAGATCAAAAGAGACAAAGAAGGCCATTACATAATGGTAAAGGGATCAATTCAACAGGAAGAGCTAACTATCCTAAATATATATGCACCCAATACAGGAGCACCCAGATTCATAAAGCAAGTCCTTAGAGACTTACAAAGAGACTTAGACTCCCATACAATAATAGTGGGAGACTTCAACACTCCACTGTCAACATTAGACAGATCAACGAGACAGAAAGTTAACAAGGATATCCAGGAATTGAACTCAGCTCTGCAGCAACCAGACCTAATAGACATCTATAGAACTCTCCACCCCAAATCAACAGAATATACATTCTTCTCAGCACCACATTGCACTTATTCCAAAATTGACCACATAATTGGAAGTAAAGCACTCCTCAGCAAATGTACAAGAACAGAAATTATAACAAACTGTCTCTCAGACCACAGTGCAATCAAACTAGAACTCAGGACTAAGAAACTCAATCAAAACCGCTCAACTACATGGAAACTGAACAACCTGCTCCTGAATGACTACTGGGTACATAACGAAATGAAGGCAGAAATAAAGATGTTCTTTGAAACCAATGAGAACAAAGATACAACATACCAGAATCTCTGGGACACATTTAAAGCAGTGTGTAGAGGGAAATTTATAGCACTAAATGCCCACAAGAGAAAGTAGGAAAGATCTAAAATTGACACTCTAACATCACAATTAAAAGAACTAGAGAAGCAAGAGCAAACGCATTCAAAAGCTAGCAGAAGGCAAGAAATAACTAAGATCAGAGCAGAACTGAAGGAGATAGAGACACAAAAAACCCTCCAA
This sequence comes from Macaca thibetana thibetana, assembly GCF_024542745.1. Lineage (NCBI taxonomy): Eukaryota > Metazoa > Chordata > Mammalia > Primates > Cercopithecidae > Macaca > Macaca thibetana. The sequence goes on from NC_065579.1 coordinate 84,355,126, forward strand.
AAAATCAATGAATCCAGGAGTTGGTTTTTTGAAAAGATCAACAAAATTGACAGACCGCTAGCAAGACTAATAAAGAAGAAAAGAGGGAAGAATCAAATAGATGCAATAAAAAATGATAAAGGGGATATCACCACCGACCCCACAGAAATACAAACTACCATCAGAGAACACTATAAACACCTCTACGCAAATAAACTAGAAAATCTAGAAAAAATGGATAATTTCCTGGACACTTACACTCTTCCGAGACTAAACCAGGAAGAAGTTGAATCCCTGAATAGACCAATAGCAGGCTCTGAAATTGAGGCAATAATTAATAGCCTACCAACCAAAAAAAGTCCAGGAACAGATGGATTCACAGCTGAATTCTACCAGAGGTACAAAGAGGAGGTGGTACCATTCCTTCTGAAACTATTCCAATCAATAGAAAAAGAGGGAATCCTCCCTAAATCATTTTATGAGGCCAACATCATCCTGATACCAAAGCCTGGCAGAGACACAACAAAAAAAGAGAATTTTAGACCAATATCCCTGATGAACATCGATGCAAAAATCCTCAGTAAAATACTGGCAAACCGGATCCAGCAGCACATCAAAAAGCTTATCCACCATGATCAAGTGGGCTTTATCTCTGGGATGCAAAGCTGGTTCAACATTCGCAAATCAATAAACGTAATCCAGCATATAAACAGAACCAAAGACAAGAACCACATGATTATCTCAATAGATGCAGAAAAGGCTTTTGACAAAATTCAACAGCCCTTCATGCTAAAAATGCTCAATAAATTCGGTATTGATGGAACATACTTCAAAATAATAAGAGCTATTTATGACAAACCCACAGCCAATATCATACTGAATGGGCAAAAACTGGAAAAATTCCCTTTGAAAACTGGCACAAGACAGGGATGCCCTCTCTATTCCTAAGTATTTTGATTTTTTTGCAGCTATTGTAAAATGGGTTGAATTCTTGATTTGATTCTCAGCTTGGTCACTGTTGGTATATAGCAGGACTACTGATTTGTATACATTAATTTTGTATTCTAAAATTTTACTGATTTATCAGTTTCTGCCCTGATGTGATTATTATGCGTTGTATGCATATCAAAATAACTCATGTACCCCATAAATATACACACCTATTATGTATACACAAAAATTAAAAATAATTTTTTTTAAACTCTACAGTTTAACAAGACCCCCTGGTGATTTACGTGTAGATCATAATTGGAGAAGCTAAGGTTTGAGTATGTCCCCCAAAACTCATGTGCTGGAAGCTTAATCCTCATTACAACATTGTTGGGAGATAAGGCCTAATGATTAGTGGTGGTTAGACCATGAGGGCTTTACCCTCATGAATGGAGTAATGTCATTATCACTGTAGTGGGTGAGTTATCACAGGAATGGTTTCCTTACAAAAGGATAATTTTGGCCCCTTTTTCTCTCATGTGCCCTCTCTTTGTGCTTCTGTCATGGGATGATACAGCAATAAATCCCTTGCCAGACAATCTTGGACTTCCCAGTCTCCAGAACCTTAAGCTAATACATTTCTGTCTATAAATTATTTAGTGTGCAGTAGCATGTTATAGCAACACAAAACAGAGAAGCATTGGTTTGGGGCACAATGGAAGAGTAATGTGTAAGCCTGAGCTCTAATCCTGATTCTGCCACTTACTAGCCACACTAAATTTTACCTTAGTTTCTTCATCTTAAAAGTGAGATTAAGTAATAACCCCCAGGGATGTTCGGTGATTTTATTTCATTGCATCTGAAGGCCAGAGTAATCCCTCAATAAATATTTGTCAAATCTAGCTACAAAAAAAGTTGGAACCATTTAGTAACCCCCTATTAGAGGGAAAAACCCTATTAAAAACCCCTAAAAACCTATTAAAAACCCCTAAAATATCTGTCAAATCTAGCTACAAAAAAGTTGGAACCATTTAGTAACCCCTTTAACTTCTACTTTGAAGTTAAAACTCAAATGTATTTTTACATAGAGTTATTCCCCATGAGTTGAATCTGCTCATTTTTATTAAAATGTATAATTAGTTTCTTTGATGTTTCTTCTTAAATTCTCAAATGGAGACTGAAAAAGAAATGGTTTCTTCTCCTTCCCTCTATCTTCCTTCAATTTATCTTTCCTCTAAACACAAAAGAAGGGGAGAACCCTAAATAGAAAAAAAATCAAATGAGCACAATAGCAATTTTTCAGAACTTCAAAATGCATGTACGTAAATTAAACTCTTTCAAAGCTGCACATGTAGCGCTAAACAGGCCCTTCTGTTAAATGGTTAAATAACAAGACAAGAACACAAAGCAAACTTGTACATAGCATGTATCCAATGTCTGTGTAGAACCCTTGATCTGTTCAAAGGGAAATGGCAGCAAGATAGCCAAAGAGCAGAAGCTTGCCAAACTAAATAAAGAAAATCAAGACAGAGAGCAGGAATAAATGTAACAAAGATACCATAACAATATCTTGGAGTTAGGGTCAGGTGGAATAATTCTTATCTGTTTCTCCTTTTGAAGGGCAGATTAGAACATGATAATTGGAGTTCACATGATACGTGATTAAAGTCTCTGGATAATCACAACTTACAATATCCTGATTATTCCACCTTATTCTTCCTGAAAAAAAGATATATTAGAGATATATGGCTAAAATATGGGATGTGGGTGATCAATAGCCACAAGGAGCACCCGATGTCAGACTCTTTGATTAATCTGGGAGCCCAGGTTTTGAAATAAGGACCAAAGCTACAAACTGTAAAATAGTAAATTGTGTCTGTAATATGAAAGAAACTGCTCTTCCAATTTTGGTTAATGATTGGTTTTTTTCTACATAAATGATTATCTCATCAACCAAATTAGTAGGATTTTTAAAATTCATTGTATAAAATATAGTTTAACTCAAGTGACTCTCTAGTTACAACCTGCTTGTGGATCTTAAGTATAGCTACTTCAATCCTTTTTGCCAACGCCACTAGATTAATAGTTCTACCAAATGGCAAGGCTTCTATCGTTTCTGATGTCTCTTAGATACTCCAAAGTGGATGGGGACTATCTCACATAATTTTTACACAGCTTCCTGTGTCTCTGCTATCCTTATGCTCTGGCACTTTACATTCCTCTTAGCTAATTCTGCTTGGCATAGAACCCACATGGTGTCGATGGCCTTTGACATCATTGGGAGTGTCTATCTTCTCAAATTCTGATGCTTGGGATGACATCCTACCTGCCTCCAAGTTCCTGTCATAAACGCCACCTGATACTTTATTCTGGTCACCAATACATTGGTGTTAACCCAACCTTGACCTCCAGTCCTCACCTCTCTCTGACTGGTAGAGAAACGATGTCCATATTTTCATCCCTTCCATGAGAAGGAAGAAAGAATCTGACAGCAGAAATGTTTGGGCTCATAGTAATAAATTGCTTTTAACTTCCACACGTTAACTATCTCTTTTCCAGGGTCATAAGTGACCACAGAAGTCTGAGCTCTGTAAATTTAAAAGCAGCCTCACATTTGTACCCTACATCAATTCCCTCTTCTCATTGTGACAGACTCTTTCATTTGTTGCGGTAATTCTTTTCTCTTAGGAACCCCTTTGTCTCTTATTTTACTCTGGTTTCCTTTGAAGATTTTAATGAAGCCACTTTCTATCCTTCACAAATGTCAGTAAGAGTCTGACCCTGATGTCAGACAAAGCCAGAGGTGGAGTTAGAAGTTATGAGGTAGACTGACAGTAAAGTATTTGATACCTTGATATGTTCAGTCCTGACTTTGCTAGTCCCAAATTTTAAAACTAATTAATAGCACATTTTGAATTATTAGAGACATAACCTTATAATAAAATGGTCCTAGTCGGCATTTTACATGCAAATATGTTCTCAAATATTGAGAGCACTTGTTTCAAGTCTCAGATCAATCTCAATATTACCTGCTAAAAATGTGAAGGTAGGATATGAGCCCAATAATCAGATTACAAAATTCACACCGACCATTAATTCTATTTGCAAATTAACATATGAAATAAGAATACACTCATAGTCTTTAACTTTCAATAATAAACATGTTTCAAGTAAAAGAATCTTGGTAAATATAAAGGCCAATGACTTCATTTTTTTTATTTTATTTTTTAATGATTTCAACTTTTATTTTAGAAACAGGGGGTACGTGTGCAGGTTTGTTACCTGGTCATATTGCATGACCATATTGCATGATTCTGAGGTTTGGGGTATGATTGATCCCATCACCCAAGTGCTGAGAACAGTACCCAATAGGTAGTTTTTCAACCCATCTCCCTCGTCCTTCAAGTAGGCCAGAGTGTCTCTTGGTCCCATCTTTATGTCCCTGAGTACCCAATGTTTAGCTCTAACTTACGAGTGAGAACATGCAATATTTGATTTTCTGTTCCTGTGTTAATTTGTTTATGATAATGGCCTTCAGCTGCATTCATGTTGCTGCAAAGGATGAGATTTCATTCTTTTTTACAGCTACATACTGTTCCATGGTATGTATGTGGCACATTTTCTTTATCCCATCCACTGTGATGGGTGCCTAAGTTGATTCCATGTCTTTGCTACTATGAATGGTGCTGCAATGAACATATGCATGCATGTACCTCTTTGGTAGAGTAACTTATTTTCTTTTGGGTATATACTCAGGAAGGGGATTGCTGAGTTGAATGGTAGTTCAGTCTTGAGTTCTTTAAGAAATCTCCAAACTGCTTTCCACAGTGGCTGAACTAATTTACATTTCCACTAACAGTGTATAAGTGTTCCCTTTCCTCTGCAGCCTCACCAGCATCTGTTGTTTTTTGACTGTTTAGTAACAGCCATTGTGACTGGTGTGAGATGGTATCTCATTGAGGTTTTGATTTTCATTTCCCTAGTGATTAGTGATGTTAAACATTTTTTCACATGCTCATTGGCATTGTGTGTCTTCTTTTGAGAAATGTGTTCATGTCCTTTGCCCATTTTTAATAGGGTTGTTTTTGATTGTTGATCTGTTTAAATTCCTATAGATTCTAAATATTAGACCTTTATCAGAGGCATAGTTTGCAAATGCTTTCTTCCATTCAGTAGGTTGTCTGTTTACTCTGTCAATAGTTATTTTGCTGTGCAGAAGCTATTTATTTTCATTAGGTTCTACTTGTCAACCTTTGGTTTTCTTGCAATTGCTTTTGGGGGCTTTGCCAAAAATTATTTGCCAAGGCTGATATAGAGAAGGGTACCTCCTAGGTTTTCTTCTAGGATTTTTATAGCTTGAGGTCTTATTTTTAAATCTTTAACCCATCTTGAGTTAATCTTTTTTTTTTTTTTTTTTTTTTTTTTTTTTTTTTTTTTTTTTTTTTTTAGGAGAAGAGACATTTTTATTTGTTGAGGATGCTCACAGGGGCACTACATGTTTGTCCACTAAGAGAAACCTTTTCTTCTGTACATCTCTGTTGAAACTAACTTAGAAACAGGCTTGTCTCTAAATACACTTTACACAAAAGATAAAGCCCATAGAGTTTCATATGTAATAGGAGACATTTCAAATTGTTAGTGTAAGAAGTGTATTTATGGTCCTGTGTGGGAGTCTAATAATGCCTATTACCTATGGTAGATGCGCATGGATATTGACTCATTCTGAATTAGTTAACAAAAGGTAGGCATCCAGTTTCATTTTTCTGCACATGGCTAGCCAGCTATCCCAGCATCACTTATTGAATAGGGATTCCTTTCCCCATTGCTTATTTGTGTTGGCTTTGTCAAAGATCAGATGGTCGCAGGTGTTCAGCTTTATTTCTGGGTTTTTTATTCTGTTCCATTGGTGTAGGTGTCTTTTTTGTGCCAGTACCATGATGTTTTGCTTACTGTAGCCTTATAGCATAATTTGAAGTCAGGTAGCATAATGCCTCCAGCTTTGTTAACTTCCTGGACTAGATGGAGTCACAGACATATTCTATCAGCTACACAAAGAACTGTTATCAATCCTACTGAAACTATTCCAAAAAAATTGAGGAGGAGGGGTTCCTCTCTAATTCATTCTATGAAGCCAGCATCAGCCTGATACCAAAATCTGGCACAGACACAATGAAATAAGAAAACTTCAGGCTAATATTCCTGATGAACATAGATGCAAAATTCCCCAACAAAATACTAGCAAATTAAATCCAGTAGCATATCAAAAAGTTAACACACCCTGATCAAGTAGGCTTTATTCCTGGGATGTACAGCTGGCTCGATATATGCAATCAATAAATGTAATTTACCACATAAACAGAATTAAAAGAAAAAGCCATATGATTACCTCAATAGATGCAGCAAAAGTGTACAATAAAATCCAAAATTCATTGATGATAAAAACCCTCACAGACTAGGCATAAAAGGAACATATCTCAAAATAATAGGAGCCATCTATGAAAAACCCACTGCCAACACCATACTGAACAGGCAAAAGCTGGAACCATTACCCTTGATAACTGGAACAAGAAAAAGATGCCCTCTCCCACCACTCCTGTTCAGTATAGTACTGGAAGTTCTAGCCAGTGCAATCAGGCAAGAGAAAGAAATAAAATGAATTCAGATAGGAAAGTAAGAAGTCAAACTATCTCTTTCACTGATGATATGATTCTATACCTAGAAATCCCTAAAGACTCCACCAAAAGCTCCTATAACTGATAAATGCCTTTAGTAAAGTTTCAGGATACAAAATCAATGTACAAAAATCACTAGCATTTCTATATATCAATAACATTCAAGCTGAGAGTCAAATCGAGAATACAATCCCATTTACAGTAGCCACACACAAAAAAACTGAAATACCTAAGAACACATTTAACCAAGGAGGTGAAAGATATCTACAAGAAGAACTACAAAACACTGCTGAAAGAAATCAGAGACAACACAAATAAACGGAAAAACATTCCATGCTCATGAATTGGAAGAAACAATATCGTTAAAATGGTCATACTGCCCCCCAAAATTTACAGATTCAACACTATTCCTATCAAATTGCCAAAGTCATTTGCCAGAGAAACAGGAAGAAAACAATTCTAAATTCCTTTGGTACTTCATCTTAGAGATAAAGAAATTAAGACTCGTAGAGTTTAAATGATTTCAAAAGTCGCCAGGCTTGAGCTCAAACTGAAACCTCCTTATTCTGTTTGGTTATCTTAGCTTTACATCCATTATCATGTAAAAATAGCCTGTGATGTTAAAGTATTTTGCCACAATGACAAAATACTTTTATTTGCCACATTCATTTAGCCAGTGGATATCATTAGAGTATCTTCTATGCGTCAGATGATATGAAAGAAAAGTGATCTACCAGGAGTGAAAATATCAGTTCAAGCTTCAGGTCTTCCAAACCTGATGTGTGTAGAAATTACACCAATGAATGGTATAACCTAATTAATTGTAGGATGAGGCACATGCTACAACGAAGAGTTACAGCAAAATCATTCATAAGATCTCTTTCAGGTCTCAGCTTCTATAATTCAACTAAACAGCTATACATGTGTTTAAAGAAGAAAAAAACTCATGAATGAAGATTTACAGCTTTACCCGAGAGCAAAGAAAGATGTTCACCTGCCAGATTTAAGTCACTGGATAACATCCGATAATTTTTATTTTGTAAATGAAGAGACTATGATAGATTACTACCTGTCACTTTGTTCAAACAAATCAAGCATCTAGTAACTTTAAAATAAACAGGTAGAGTGCATGCCTTATGTATTCAATAGTATATTTTTAGAATCTAGAAAGATAAAATGATTTTACCAATGCTTCTCTTTTTAAAAAGAGCTGTTTGATAGACCTAAACATTTAGAATTAAGCTCCCAAATTCATTTTACGTAGACTCTCCAAAAGAAATCGTAAATCAAATTTGGCACTCCATTGAATTGGATCAGATCCAACAGATAATCTCCAAGGTCAACCTAGGTTTTAGATTTCATCTAAGTAAGGTTGAAGGGAAGAAATAGGTTTTCACAAATCATTTAATATTTTAAGAAATGGCAGAGGGTTAGATTTTAATAAATAAACCTAAATATGTTTAAAATAAATTCCTATAGATAAATAGTATGGCCGGCCATTTTTTTCTGATAAAATAAAAGACTATGTTTAATCCTGGTTTTCTCTTATAAATTTATTATTGTGGATTGCTATTAACCAAACTTATTCTTGTTACAAATAAGAAAATACCATTTTAGAGAGATGGGTATTTTTCAGGTATTCACACAGTAGGGCCAGAGCTCAGATTCTGTATTCAATTCTATTCTACTTCACTGCTATCTCCTTTTGGTCCCTTGGCTCCCTGCCAGTTTGGGGGATTTTTTTAAAAATATGATTCCAGGTTTTTCTCATTACAATTGGCATTGTGAACAGGATCTGAGAGATCAAATGGTGAGTCAGGAAGGAGTATCTATGGAGGAAATCTTAGAGTTGGCAATGTGCATGTGAGGTGGACATGCCCAACTGCTCAACCTTTGTGGGCCACCATATAAGTATGGGGACACTTGGAAAACACTGGTGGAGACTAAGCACCTATTGCAAGAAGCTAAGATATTAAAATACAATAAGGAGAGTAAATGCACTGTTGTTGCAATAAGGCTAGCTACTAAGAAATCATTAGAGCAGGAAAGGGAGAAAGAGTAGAAACTCCTGCAGAGGGTCAAAGGCATATCAGGCTTTCTAGGACTCCAGAGCTTGTTACATATCATGGCCCCTTCTTGTGCACATTTGAAAACTGATGGGCAAATTACCAAATAAAAAAAAAAAATCAGAGTTCAAATGGTCAAATGGTTAACCCACAACTATAAAGTTAAGCAGAGTCTTCTAACACTTTCTATTTCTCTCTCACTTTTTCTGCCTGCTTTGAATCTGCTATTTTTAAGTTGCTAGTGTTTAAATAAAACTCACTGTTTATGGTAACACTAATTCAAGGTTATTTGGGGATTTTGTTTTTCTTACACAGTTCAGTCAGTTCTAGCTAAAATTTAAACAATGTAATTCATTTGAAACTGAAGGGAAAAAAAGGACAAAAAAGGTTTTTAAAAATCAAACTTCCATAGAAACTGCTTTACCCAAAATTTTGATCCATAGCTTTCCTTGGATTACCTATCAGGACAAATAAAGTTTAGCCATGTGAACAGATCCCAATTTTATAAAAAATAATTGGAATCCAGCTGTCTTTTGTAATGTAATGAGTTTATGTTGCTGTCTCATGGCTAGAATTCCAAGGTGAAAGCCATTGAATATTTGTATGTGTACATACATGTTTATAAGCATTAATGTGTATGTACATGTATTACGTTATGTGTTATATCTAGCATTCTACCACATTAGCTTATAAATAAATGAGTACTCATAAATTAAACAAGTTCAAATGCTTTCCAAGTTTATATAAATTCAATAATCTTTGCACTAAATAAGCTGGCTTTAAAATTACTGGTAAAATAAAAATATGTCTTCAAAAGTGTCAGCATACATTTTTGTCTAAGTCTGCTAATTAGATACATTTTATATTTACCTCTGCTAGATACTTTAGTGTCAGGGTTTGACATGAAGGTTATAAAACTGTAAACCCAGACATAAACAAAATTATCTTTATTTGTGTGATTTTTCTTATAAGCAAGAATAATTTGATATTGTTGGTTTAATGGGAACAGCTGAATTTTTCTGAGTTATCAGCAAAAATGCCCATATTTAACTTGAAGGTTCTTGCTCAGCTGAATACCTGATATTCACAAGCTATGAAAATAGTTAACAGAAAAATAGCTTGCAATAATATTTAGCTTTACATAATGTCTTGGTTCTCACTAGTAACCTACATAAACTACTAAAAGTGAATAGATTGAGTAAATGTAAATGTGATCAATGCTTGTGGGTAAAACTTTCATGTAATTTAAACTCTAAAAGTTATTTTAGGCACTCATTGAATGTCTTGATAATTTCCAATTTAAAAAAGGTTATCATATGGGGGAAGCATTGGTGGACTTTAATGCACTGGATAAAAACAAAGACCATGTCCAAAAAGTAATTAAGGAACAAAAAAGGGATGATGGGCCAAATGGGTGTCTGTACACTTGCCCCAGCCCAAGCAGGCAATATATATGAAACAATACTGTCTGCCAGGGGGACACTCTGAAATCACCCAAACAGTTCAGGAATTGCATAAAGTACAAATAGTCAGTATGGCCCACAACCCGTGTAGCAGCCCTATGTGTCCTGTGAAGAAGCCAGATAGCACCTGGAGAATGACTGTAGACTACCATGAGCTGAACAAAGAGGTGTGCCCTGCACATGCAACTGTACCCAATATTGCTCAACTGTTACAGCAAGTGGTTTGTAAGCTGGGAAATGTCCATGCTGTGACTGACTTGTCTAACACCTTTCCTAGTATTCCTTTAGTGGAAGATTCACAAGACCGGTTTGTCTTCACTTAGTAGGGCCAACGATAGACTTTTTAGGTGCTACCACAAAAGTACCTGAACAGCCCCATCATGTCACAGTATGGTTTCAAAGGACCTGTCTAGACTCTCTTTTCCTGCTTTGATCTCCCTGTTTTACTATATTAATGATGACATGCAAACCTCAGAGCCTTTTACAGATTTGGAGACTGCCCTACAAACTATCTTGGATGGCCCAAAGAACAGGGAATGAGAAGTTAACCCCAGGAAGAAACAGGGGCCCAGTATAGCCATCAAATTCCTGAGAGTCACCTGGCTGGATAAGATGTAAAACATACCCAGAGCTGTCATCAATAAGGTATCACAGTAGCCTGTTCCCCAGACAGTAAGCTAACTCCAGGTTGTCCTAGGTTTACTGGGCTACTGAAGAACACTCATTCTTCATTTGGTACAAACTCTTCCCCTTTCCTTCAATAAAGGAAAATTAAAAATGAGACTGTACACATATAGAGCAAGAGGCATTTGACAAAGCAAAAATATTGATAAAACAAGCCAAAGCATTAGGTACATCCTTTTGGATTAGAAGCCACTAGAGATGCCACAGGGATGAGTTGGGGTTTGTGGCAAAAGCAACCAACAGGAATGTTACCGGTTGGGCTTTTATTTCAATTGTAGAAGGGGTCAGAATCCTACTATACAGTCCTGGAGCAATAACTCTTGGCCCTGTATAGGACATTGCAACAAGTGGAGGCCATCACCAGAAAGCAGGTCACCACAGAAAAAACTGCCCACTCCATAAAAGGGTGCATGAAAGGTCTCCTAGCCAAGCCCATGCCTGGAGTGGCACAATCACACTGTGTAAGTGGCATCCCTGTCTACAACTTAGGGGTGTCTTGTCCACTAGTCCTTTTAAGTCGGGCACTATAGGAGGTATTAAGATCCATCCACTTTGAACAAGTGGAGGTGGCAGACATGGCAGTGGAGCCACCTACCAGGTCAACCACATATATGAGGAGTACCAGCTGATACCTACTAGGCCTGGTACCCTGACGGGTCTAGCAAAGTTACCCAACACCAATGGTCAGCAGTTTGTGGTGCTGACACCATACGGAGAGAATGGGGATTAGGACAAAGGGCTAGGTTACAGGCAGTTGGGATACTCATCACCTATGAGGCCTGGCTGCTAATCATCTATACAGATAGTTGGGCTACACAAAGAGGACTTACCATGTGAATCAATCAATGGGCCACAGACAGTTGGCAGGTTTGTGGCAAGCCCCTTTGGGGAATGTCCATGTGGCAAGACATTCACATCAAGTTATAAGAGAATGATGCCTAACTTAGGTATACCTTGTGGATACACACAGCCCCAGGTTGCCTCTGAGAAGTCAGGAGGCAGATGCTCTTACTCATGTTTGGGCATTTTGCTCAAGCCCATTGGAGGAGGCGGCCATATGGGTACATCACATGAGCAGCCACCAAGGGGCAGCAAGGGGTGGGCCATACAAAAGGCGGCAGGCATCCCAATCCAATCTGGAGATGCTTTGGCAGCTGCTCAGAACTGTGAAAGCTGCTCATAACTGCAACCTGGAAAAGTTCCCTCCATACCAACTCACATACATTGAGCCACACAACTGTACAAGACTGGCAAGTCAGTTATATTGGCCTCCTGTCCCCAAGTAGAGGGAGAAGGTATGCCTTAACTTGTACAGACACAACAATGAGGTTACTACAGGGGCCTTCCCAGTAAGACATGCCACTCAACTCCAGTTCAACTCCAGACTCAACACCAAGAGTCTCACTGCTCTTGGTGTCATGTATGACATGCCAAAAAGGATAGTGATCAAGGTCCCCATTTCACAGGTCATGATATCCAACATGGGGCATCGGAACAAAATATAGACTAAAGATTCCACTGGCCATATAACCCAACAGGGTAGGCCTCATAGAAAAAAAATGGTCTGTTAACTCAATTATGTGCATTGTCTCAGGGCAATTCTTAAGGGTACTAGACTAAGGATCTCCTGAAGCTATACAAATTTTAAATGAGTCACCCACTACCACACATGGCATCATTCCCTGTGAATGGTTGGGTAGGCCTGTAAAACAGGTGTCACAAACTCTCAATATTACCTGAGACTCCAATCCATGCTCCCAAAGCAGATGGGCAGACTGTGCTCCTGAGAACAGCAGTGGATCTGCCAAGTGGCAATGGCTACGTGGACCTGAAGTTGAGCTGGAACGTGCTCCCATGCTGGGTCAGTTTTATGGCACTGGAGGGCACTATGAGGACTGATGGAGGAGAGGTGATCCAAGCTATGCTCCTTTATAGAGGTCTGAGAGCTTTACAATATCAACACATGGCAGCACCAATACCTACAGGAGTAGGCATAGTGCTGATAGTGTGGGCAAGGCTGGAAACTTAGCAGTTGGCTATTGTGCCCACTCTTGGGGAAGGAAACTATGTATTGTACCGTAAGCCAGGCATGAAGTACATGGTGGCCTCCCTAATGGGGCCAATGGGAGATAACATAGCAGTAATAATGTTACAAGCAGTGGATACACCCATGATGGTTCCTACTAAACACCTGTGTTTATGCCAATAGGCTGTTGTTCCTGCTACCCATGGAAGCTGCACTGGAATGTAACTACAGTAGCAGTCAGCAACCAGTCCAATATTGGGTATGTGGATACCTCCCCTTATCAAATGATAATGATATGCCTCGCAACAGTCTGCCTTTCTTCGTACAGAACTGGAGTGTCAGGTGCATCAGCACCAACAGTGCAACCCAGGTTCACTGGGGATTGTCTCCACCTGGAAGCCTAATGGCAAATTTGATGGAGACCCAACAATATGTGCCCTTATACACACTACCTGTTGTTGTACCTATATCCCTGATAAAAAGGATAATGTCACAGATGCGTTGAATAATATGTCAACTTAGTTCCATGATACAGCCCAATTAGGTTTCTTTGACTCATGCTCAAAATGGTTACATACTTTACCTACTTATTGGAGTTATGTTTGCTAATAGACATTATAGTTATAGTTAGCTTCTGCTTTTTCTGCTGTTATGTATACTGTGGATGTGACTTGTACACACAAGCCATGTCTACATGTTACAAATTTGTAGAGTTCTTCCCCTCATACCCCACTCAGGGACTCTTGCACAAGATTTGTGGAAAGAATGTAAGGGCTGATGGATTGCAGTGTGACAGGTCCCTCACCATGTTACTTAAGGGTTTATGTCTGCTGCCTGAACCCTGGAGGCCAAGCTGTGAGCCAAAGCCATGATGCCTAGCCAAGGAGCAGGCGTCCCCAAGAACTCAAACATCTCAGAGAGAGTATATAAGAAGCTAACAAGGAAAACAGTCCCATCACACACACACACACGTGCGCGCACGCGCGCACACACACACACACACACACGGCAAAGAGCCAGAAAATTAACTTAAAAGCAGCTTAGAGATGGGAGGCAGGACAGATCTCTAAAGATGCCCTGCTGCCATCCAGGAGTGCCTCATATGCAAGCCCTAATAAACTTACTTACTCGCCATGCTGGGCTTGTCTGAATCATTTTTTGATCTCTTAGTTCCCTCCCAGCTTGGGGGATGGTTTTTAAAATATGAGTCTTGGTTTTACTCATTACAGTTATTATCACCACAATGGTAAAATGCTTTGATATCTGTACTTATCAACAATTAAAAATTGACTCAAGATGTATATTATTTAGACATTCTTATTCTTTTTAAAAGCATATTTGAAGTTGCTTTTTATTTAATGTCTTAATTCCTCTTTTGCTAAAAAACAGAGTGCAGAAAATAGAATCATGGTCGAAAACACAACTGTCCAAAGGACAAAAGCAGAATAAAAACAGTAATAATTATTCAAGAAATAAAATGAGATATTTCTTGTGTATCAAACTGGCAAAGTTTTTGAAATGATAATGTCTAGTGTTGGCAAGGGCGGGTGTGGTAACATTGGCATGTTCATTTATTACTCATGGAACAAACTTTTTAGAAAGTAATTTGACCTTAACAGTGCTCATGTCATTTGACATAGTAATATCACTTCTGGAAATGTTAAAATTCAAAATAAAAAGTTTCTTCAAGAATTTCAGCATGATTTATAATACTAGGAAACTGGAAATAACCTAACTGTCCAAGAATAGAGTAATAGCTAAACCAAATATGATACACACATGATATGATACCAGTAAAAAAATCATTAATTTGAAGAATATTTCGCCACATAAATAAGTGCTTCTCATGTAACGTGTAGAGAACGAGGCAAAAATAATATCACAATTTTATAAAACAGTGAACATTAAAAAGCAAGAAGGAAAGATAAAAGGTTAACAGTGATATCTCTCTGTGAAGAGTTTACACTTAAGTTTGTAGATATGAGTTGGCAGACACATTACTTTTATCTATTTAGTTATTATCACCACAATGATAAAATATTTTTATATCTGTACTTACAAAGCATTAAAAATTGACTCAAGAAGTATATTATTTAACCATTCTTATTCTTTTTAAAGCATATTTGAAGTTGCTTTTTATTTAATGTCTTAATTCCTCTTTTGATAAAAAAACAGAGTGCAGAAAATAGAGTCATGGTTGAAAACATGCACATAATATACAATATACATAAATATGCACACAATATACAATATACAAATAATATACCAAAGAACAGAGGCTTGATCAACGAATTAATCTTTGTTCAGGGAATATCCCTTAAACTGAATCTGGAAGAATAAGTAGGTTTCTAGATAGAAAACTAGTAGCAACATTCTTGAAGGAAAAAATTACATATGCGAAGCCACTGAGTTGTTTGTATTTCCAGTATCTAGTTCAAAAGCAAAATGCTCAATTAATGTTTGTTGATTAATAATAAATAAGTTATAAAGAAATATGATTTCTTTCTCTCTGAGTATCCTTTGTCTTCTGTATTTCAGTCACTAAAATTTAACTATTACAATACAATGGTATATTTCTGTCTTCATTTGGGCTGCTATAATAAAATGTCTTAGAATGAGTAATTTATAAATAATAGAAATTTATTTCTCATAGTTCTGGAGGCTGGAAAGTCCAAGATTAGGACATCAGCAGATTCAGTGTCTGCTGAAGGCTCACTCTCTGCTTTATTGATGGTACCTCTTGCTGCATTCCCTCATGGTGAAAGGCCAGGGGCACATCCTTCAACCTTTTTTGTAAAGGCACTGCTATGGCTTGAATGTGTCCTCCAAAGTTTATATATTTCAAACTGGAACCCCAGTGCCACAGTGTTAGGAGGAGGGGCTTAATGAGAGATGATTCAGCTATGAGGGCTCTGCTCTCATGAATGAATTAATGCTGTTATCATGGCAGTATGTTAGTTATATGGAAGTGGGCTCATTTTAAAAGAGGGAATTCAGCTACTTTTTCTGTATCTTGCTCATGTGACGCCTTATGATGCAGCAAGAAGTCCCTAAACAAGATGCTAGCCCCTTGATCTTGGACTTCCCAGCTTCAAAAACCATAATACATAAATCTGTACTCTTTATAAATTACCCAGTCTTGGGTATTCTGTTATAATGGCACAAAACAGATTAAGACAAGCACTAATTGCATTCATGAAGGTAGAACCATCATGATTTAATGATTTTTTCAAATGGCCCCACCTTTTAATACTATCACATGACTATTAGGTTCCAACATATGGATTGTGGAGGAACACCAACATTCAGATCATAAAAGTTTAAAAATTCCAAGTTAATTTTATATCAGTTACATTTCAGAATTTTGCTTCTTAAAATCATCTTTAAATTTTTCAATCTCATCAGTAATTGATCTCCAAAATGTTTGTGTAGGATAAGTGAATTCTGGACAACCTCACAGAGAACCAATCAACACCTCCTAAAAGTATTAACTCGAGCCTGAGGCTAGCAAGATGGCCAAATAGGAACAGCTCTGGTCTGCAACTCCCAGTGAGATTGACGCAAAAGGTGGGTGATTTCTGCATTTCCAACTGAGGTACCCAGTTCATCTCACTGGGACTAGTTGGACAGTGAGCGCAGCCCACAGAGGGCAAGCTAAAGAACGGTAGGGCATCACCTCACCCAGGAAGCACAAAGGGTCAGAGGATTTCCCTCCCCCAGCCAAGGGAAGCCATGAGAGACTATACCGGGAGGAATGGTACACTCTGGCCCAGATATTGCACTTTTCCCATGGTCTTTGCAACCCACAGACCAGAAGATTCCCTCTGGTGCCTATGCGACAGGGCTTTAGGTTTCAAGCACAAAACTGGGTGGCCATTTAGGCAGACACTGAGCTAGCTGCAGGAGTTTTTTCATATTCCAGTGGCACCTGGAATGCCAGTGAGACAAAACTATTCACTCCCTTGGAAAGGGGCTGAAGCCAGAGTGCCAAGGGGTCTGACTCAGCAGGTCCCACCCCCACAGAGCCCAGAAAGCTAAGATCCATTGGCTTGAAATTCTCGCTGCTAGCACAGCAGTCTGAGGTCAACCTAGGACACTTGAGTTTGGTGCGGGGAGGGGCATCCACCATTGCTGAGGCTTGAGTAGATGGTTTTACCCTCACAGTGTAAACAAAGCCACCCAGTTCAAACTGGGTAGAGCCCACTGCAGCTCAGCAAGGCCACTGCAGCCAGACTGCCTCTCTAGATTCCTCCCCTCTGGCCAGGGCATCTCTGAAAAAATGGCAGCAGCCCCAGTCACAGACTTATAGATAAAACCCCCATCTCCCTGGGACAGAGCAGCTGGGGGAAGGGGTGGCTGTGGGTGCAGTGCCTGACAGCTCTGAAGAGAGCAGCAGATCTCACAGCACAGCATTCAAACTCTGATAAAGGCCAGACTCCTTCTCAAGTGGGTCCCTGACCCCTGTGTATCCTCACTGGGAAACACCTCCCAGTAGGGTCCAACAGACACCTCATAGAGGAGAGCTGAGGAGAGCTCTGGCTGGCATCTGGTGGGTGCCTCTCTGGGACGAAGCTTCCAGAGATGGAAGAGGCAGCTTTCTTTGCTGTTCTGCAGCCTCAGCTGCTGATACGCAGGCAAACAGGGTCTGGAGTGGACCTCCAGCAAACTCCAGCAGACCTGCAGCAGAGGGGCCTGACTGTTAGAAGGAAAACTAACAAACAGAAAAAAATACCATCAACATCAACAGAAAGGATGTCCACTCAGAGACTCCATCCGAAGGCACCAACATCAAAGACCAAAGGTAGACAAATCCACGAAGATGGGGAGAAACCAGTGCAAAAAGGCTGAAATTCCAAAAACCAGAATGCCTCTTCTCCTCCAAAGGATCACAACTCCTCACCAGCAAGGGAACAAAACTGGATGGAGAATGAGTTTGACGAATTGACAGTAGCAGGCTTCAGAAGGTGGGCAATAACAAACTTCTCTGAGCTAAAGGAGCATGTTCTAATCCAATGCAAGGAAGTTAAGAACCTTGAAAAAAAGGTAAGATGAATTGCTAACTAGAATAACCAGTTTAGAGAAGAACATAAATGACCTGATGGAGCTGAACAACACAGCATGAGAACTTCGTGAAGTATACACAAGTATGATACACAAGTATCAATAGCTGAATCAATCAAGTGGAAGAAAGGATATCAGAGATTGGAGATCAACTCAATGAAATAAAGCGAGAAGACAAGATTAGAGAAAGAAAGAGTGAAAAGAAACCAACAAAGTCTCCAAGAAATATGGGACTATGTGAAAAGACCAAATCTATGTTTGATTGGTGTACCTGAAAGTGATGGGGAGAACAGAACCAAGTTGGAAAACACTCTTCAGGGTGTTATCCAGGAGAACTTCCCCAACCTAGCAAGGTATGCCAACATTCAAATTCAGGATATACAGAAAATACCATAAAGATACTCCTCAAGAAGAGCAACCCCAAGACACATTCACCTGATCACTTGGTCAGATTCACCAAGGGTGAAATGAAGGAAAATGTGTTAAGGGTAGCCAGGGAGAAAGGTTGGGCTACCCGCAAAGGGAAGCTCATCAGACTAATAGTGGATCTCTCAGTGGAAACCCTACAAGCCAGAAAAGAGTGGGGACCAATATTCAACATTCTTAAAGAAAAGAATTTTCAACCCAGAATTTCATATCCAGCCAAACTAAGCTTCATAAGCAAAGGAGAAATAAAATCCTTTACAGACAAGTAAATGCTGAGAGATTTTGTCACCACCAGGCCTGCCTTACAAGAGCTCCTGAAGGAAGCACTAAACATGGAAAGGAACAACCAGTACCAGCCACTGCAAAAACATACCAAACTGCAAAGACCAGCGATGCTATGAAGAATCTGCATCAACTAATGGGCAAAATAACCAGATAGCATCATAATGACAGGATCAAATTCACATATAACCATATTAACCTTAAATGTAAACGAGCTAAATGCCCCAATTAAAAGACACAGACTGGCAAATTGGATAGAGTCAAGACCATTGGTGTGCTGTATTCAGGAGACCCATCTCACCTGCAAAGGCACACGTAGGCTCAAAATAAAGGGATGGAGGAAGAATTACCAAGCAAATGGAAAGAAAAGAAAAGAAAAAAAAGCAGGCATTGCAATCCTAGTCTCTGATAAAACACACCTTAAACCAACAAAGATCAAAAGAGACAAAGAAGACCATTACATAATGGTAAAGGGGTCAATGCAACATGAAGGGCTAACTATCTTAAATATATATGCACTCAATACAAGAGCACCCAGATTTATAAAGCACGTTCCGAGAGACCTACAAAGAGACTTAGACTACCAAACAATTATAATGGCAGACATTAACACCCCACTGTCAACATTAGACAGATCAATGAGACAGAAAGTTAACAAGGATATTCAGGACTTGAACTCAGTTCCAGACCAAGCAGACCTAATAGACCTACAAAACGCGCCACCCCAAATCAACAGAATATACATTATTCTCATTACCACATAGTACTTATTCCAAAATTGACCACATAGTTGGAAGTAAAGAACTCCTCAGCAAATGTAAAAGAATAGATATCTTAATGAACTATCTCTCAGACCACAGTGCAATCAAATTAGAACTCAGGATTAAGAAACTCACTCAAAACCGCACAACTACATGGAAACTGAACAAGCTGCTCCTGAATGACTACTGGGTAAATAATGAAATAAAGGCAGAAATAAAGACGTTCTTTGAAACCAATGAGAACAAAGACACAACATACTAGAAACTCTGGGACACATTTAAAGCAGTGTGTAGAGGGAAATTTATAGCACTCAATGCTCACAAGAGAAAGTTGGGAAGATCTAAAGTCGACACCCTAACATCACAATTAAAAGAACTAGAGGAGCAAGAGCAAACACATTCAAAAGCTAGCAGAAGGCAAGAAATAACTAAAATTAAAGCAGAACTGAAGGAGACAGAGACACAAAAAACCCTTCAAAAAATCAATGAATCCAGGAGCTGACTGTTTGAAAAAGATCAACAAAATTGACAGACTCCTAGCAAGACTAACAAAGAAGAAAAGAGAGAAGAATCAAATAGATGCAATGAAAAATGATAGAGGGGATATCACCACCAATCCCACAGAAATACAAACTCCATGAGATAATACTATAAACACCTCTACGCAAATAAAGAAATTGATAAATTCCTGGACACATACACCCTCCCAAGACTAAACCAGGAAGAAGCTGAATCCCTGAATAGACCAATAACAGGCTCTGAAATAGAGGCAACAATTAACAGTCTACCAACCAAGAAAAGTCCAAGAGCAGATGGATTCACAGCCAAATTCTACCAGAAGTACAAAGAGGAGGTGGTACTATTCCTTCTGAAACTCTTCCAATCAGTAGAAAAAGAGGGAATCCTCTCTAACTCATTTTATGAGGCCAGCGTCATCCTGATACCAAAGCCCGGCAGAGACACAACAAAAAAAACAAAGCTTCAGGCCAATATCCCTAATGAACATCGATGCAAAAATCCTCAATAAAATACTGGCAAACCTAATCCAGCAGCACATCAAAGCTTATCCACCACGATCAAGTTGACTTCATCCCTGGGATGCAAGGCTGGTTCAACATATGCAAATCAATAAACATAAACCATCACATAAACAGAACCAAAGACAAAAACCACATGATTATATCAATAGATGCAGAAAAGGCCTTTGACAAAATTCAACAGCTCCTCATGCTAAAAACTGTCAATAAGCTAGGTACTGATGGGACATATCTCAAAATAATAAGAGCTGTTTATGACAAACCCAGAGCCAATATCATACTGAATGGGCAAAAACTGGAAGCATTCCCTTTGAAAACTGGCACAAGACAGGGATGCCTTCTCTCACCCCTCCTATTCAACATAGCGTTGGCAGTTCTGGCCAGGGCAATCAGGCAAGAGAAAGAAATAAAGGGTATTCAATTAGGAAAAGAGGAACTCAAATTTGTCCCTGTTTGCAGATGACATGATTGTATATTTAGAAAACCCCATCATCTCAGCCCAAAATCTCCTCAACCTGATAAGCAACTACAGTAAAGGCTCAGGATACAAAATCAATGTGCAAAAATCACAAGAATTCCTATGCACGAAAAACAGACAAAGAGAGAGCCAAATCACGAGTGAACTCCCATTTACAATTGCTTCAAAGAGAATAAAATACCTAGGAATACAACTTACAAGGGACGTGAAGGACCTCTTCAAGGAGAACTACAAACCACTGCTCAAGGATATAAGACAGGACACAAACAAACAGAAGAATGTTCCATGTTCATGGATAGGAAGAATCAGTATCATGAAAATGGCCATACTGCCAAAGGTAATTTATAGATTCAATGCCATCCCCATCAAGCTACCAATGACTTTCTTCACCGAATTGGAAAAAACTACTTTAAAGTTCATATGGAACCAACAAAGAGTACGCATTGCCAAGACAATCCTAAGCCAAAGAACAAAGCCGGAGGCATCACGCTACCTGACTTCAAACTATACTATAAGGCTACAGTAACAAAAGCAGTGTGGTACTGGTACCAAAACAGAGATATAGACCAATGCAACAGAACAGAGTCCTCAGAAATAATACTACACATCTACAACCATCTGATCTTTGACAAACCTGACAAAAACAAGAAATGGGAAAAGGATTCCCTATTTAATAAATAGTGCTGGGAAAACTGGCTAGCCATATGTAGAAAGCTGAACCTGGGTCCCTTCCATTCACCTTATACAAAAATTAATTCAAGACGGACTAAAGACTTAAATGTTAGACCTAAAACCATAAAAACGCAGTAGAAAACCTAGGCAATACCATTCAGGACATAGGCATGGGCAAAGACTTCATGACTAAAACACCAAAAGCAATGGCAACAAAAGCCAAAATTGACAAATGGGATCTAATTAAACTAAAGAGCTTCTTCACAGCAAAAGAAACTACCATCAGAGTGAACAGGCAACCTACAGAAAGGGAGAAAATTTTTTCAATCTACCCATCTGTCAAAGGGCTAATATCCAGAATCTACAAAGAACTTAAACAAATTTACAAGAAAAAATCAAAAAAACCCATCAAAAAGGGGGCAAAGGATATAAACAGACACTTCTCAAAAGAAGACATTTATGCAGCCAACAAGCATATTTTTTTCAAGCTCATCATCACTGGTCATTAGAGAAATGCAAATCAAAACCACAATGAGATACCATCTCACGCCAGTTAGAATGGCGATCATTAAAAAGTCAGGAAACAACAGATGCTGGAGAGGATGTGGAGAAATATGAATGCTTTTACACTGTTGGTGGGACTGTAAACTAGTTCAACCATGTGGAAGACAGTGTGGTGATTCCTCAAGGATCTAGAACTAGAAATACCATTTGACCCAGCCATCCCATTACTGGCTATATACCCAAAGGATTATAAATTATTCCACTATGAAGACATGCAAACATGTTTACTGCAGCACTGTTCATAATAGCAAAGACTTGGAACGAACCCAAATGCTTATCAATGATAGACTTCATAAAGAAAATGTGGCACATATACACCATGGAATACTATGCAACCATAACAAAGGATGAGTTCATGTCTTTTGCAGAGACATGGATGAAGCTGGAAACCATCATTGTCAGCAAACTAGCACAAGAACAGAAAACCAAACACCACATGTTCTCACTTGTAAGTGGGAGTTGAACAATGAGAACCCAGGAGTGAGGGGCATCACACACCAGGGCCTGTGAGGGGGTGGGGGGCTGGGCTAGGGATAGCATTAGGAGAAATACCTAATGTAGATGATGGGTTGATGGGTGCAGCAAACCACCATGGCACATGTATACCTATATAATAAACCTGCATGCTCTGTACATGTACCCCAGAACTTAAAGTATAATTTTTTTAAAAAGTGTTAACCCCATTTTCTTGCCCTTTATTTTAAGGAACAGCTGAAACAACTGGCATTTAGGCCAAGATCACTTTTTCTACTCATTAGCTATAAATCAATAGAATGACTGTAATTGATTTTAAACACCTTTCCTTAAAAAAAAAAAAAAAAAAAAAAAAGACAAAAATCTTACCATGAGGGATCTTTGATACAATTTAGGCTTATTTTTAAAATATTTGTTTTTTGTTGTTTACTCTTCTTCTTAAAATACAAAAGTGATATGCTTGGTAATGTCCATTGCAAAATTGATATTTTAAAAATCTATACTATTACTTAACACCTGAGTCATTACTTAACTTTTTAATATCCATAAAGTTGGAAGGCCATCATCCTTTGTCAGCAATTAGGAGATGGAAGGTTTGGATGGAAGCTTTATAGTGTTTTTCTAATCTAATGAAATTTGACAGGAAAACTGTCTACTGAAAGGAAAGCAGAGGAATACAATCTCAACTTGGGCAAGATTTAAACCATAAATGAGAATTTAATTTCAAAGATTTATTTTATTTATTTATTACTAAAATAATGGCAACTGAAATCTTCTTGTAGCTATTTTACTGACTAGATAGTCTTACCATGCCTTCTATATTGAGCCAAGCAAAATGTTGCAGCTAAAGTAAATGATTTGCTAGAGGGTTGGGAAACTAACATCAGACACCCCCACATAAAGCTGAATCCCCAAGGAGCTACCCCCTGAAACCATATAAGCGCAAATAGATACAAAGAGTTATTTGTGCTGGTGTTTGCTATAGTTCTGACACCAAAGAGTAACTCTTAATTGTTCCAACCCCTGTTCAAAAGAGCAGAGGTGGTCCCAATGTTTAATGACCCATCCAAGGGAAAACCAAACGACTTCACTCCACTCTGTAGGAATGAAGCTTTCACAATAGAGATGATGTAGAGAAAACTCAGTGATCACATACATAGGATGCTTACTCACACAGACTCAGAGGACTCTCCACTATTCAAATCTGTACTATCAATAATGCAATCTGTGAATTAGTTGGAGCAAACAACAACAAAAAATACTTTTATTAAATCAGTGTGACTCATTTATATTTTATTGGTTTTGTAGTTTTGTTTGTATCTGATTTGTAGGGGGTTTAGGTGGTTGTCACTAAAAACTTGGACATCTGAAGGGTTTTTACCTAGTTTTATATTTGTATATATCTTCATGGTATTTTCAATTTATAAAGTCTTTTAAAAAAAAAGAAATATATACATTCTGTAGCTTTGATCATCACTGGCTTATCATTTGGCTTCTTGTATAGATCCGCCTGCAGGGCAGATCTGTCACCCTGGTCACAGTGTACCAGTAACTGCTTCGCACAGCAGTTAACAGTGGCTATTACATGTTGTGAAAGTAGCATTCCTGTTTACACATCAATCTCTATGAACTGGTTTACTCTATCAATCTCTCTATTAAATGGTTCTCCTCTGATGGCGAGTGGTGATGAGCATTTTTTCATGTGTCTGTTGGCTCTATGAATGTCTTCTTCTGAGAAGCGTCTGTTCATATCCTTTGCCCACTTTTTGATAGGATTGTTTGTTTTTTTCTTGTAAATTTGTTTGAGTTCTTTGTAGGTTCTGGATATTAGCCCTTTGTCAGATGAGTAGATTGCAAAAATTTTCTCCCATTCTGTAGGTTGCCTGTTCACTCTGAGGGTAACTTCTTTTTGCTGTGCAGAAGCTCTTTAGTTTAATTAGATCCCATTTGTCAATTTTGGCTTTTGTTGCCACTGCTTTTGGTGTTTTAGACATGAAGTCCTTGCCCATGCCTATGTCCTGAATGGTATTACCTAGGTTTTCTTCTAAGGTTTTTATGGTTTTAGGTCTAACATTTAAGTCTCTAATCCGTCTTGAACTAATTTTCATATAAGGAGTAAGGAAAGGATCCTGTTTCAGCTTTCTACTTATGGCTAACCAATTTTCCAGGTGATGAAACTCTTCTATATGATACTATAGTGGTAGCTACATGGCCTTATGCATTTGTTGAAACCCATGAAACTACAACACAGAGTGAGCCCTAATGGAAACTGTAGATTTTAGTGTATAATAACATATAAATATTGGTTCACCAATTTTAGCAAATGTGTCACACTGATGCAGGATGTTAATAAGAGGTAAATGTTTGTGTCATGGGCGGGCAGCGGGGTACTTTCTCTGCAATTATTTTGTAATCCTAAAACTACTCTAAAAATAAAGTCTATCAAAAAAAATTTTTTTAAGAGACAAGGTCTCACTCTGCTGTCTGGCTGAGTGCAGTGGTATAATTACAGCTCACAGCAGCCTCAAACTCCTGGGTACTTGTGATCCTCCTGCCTCAGACTCCTGAGCAGCTGGGACTACAGGCATGTGCCACCATGCCTGGTTAAAATTTTTTTAAATAATGTTCTTATCATAGACAAGTGCCAGTTTTTTCTTGCCAATTTATGTGTACTTTTAATATAACACCTACATTATGCAGTTTTCTTTCATATTTTCTGGAAAATATTGTTCTCTTACTGTTGATATTTTATTTATTTTCTTTTTTAGAGATGAGGCCTTGCTTTGTTGTTCACTCGCCATCAGAGAAATGCAAATCAAAACCACAGTGAGATACCATCTCACACCAGTTAGAATCGCAATCATTAAAAAATCAGGAAACAACAGGTGCTGGAGAGGATGTGGTGAAATAGGAACACTTTTACACTATTGGTGGGACTGTAAACTAGTTCAACCATTGTGGAAAACAGTGTGGTGATTCCTCAAGGATCTAGAACTAGAAATACCATTTGATCCAGCCATCCCATTACTGGGGATATACCCAAAGGATTATAAGTCATGCTGCTATCAAAACACATGCACATGTATGTTTACTGCGGCACTATTCACAATAGCAAAGACTTGGAATCAACCCAAATGTCCATCAGTGACAGATTGGATTAAGAAAATGTGGCACATATACACCATGGAATACTATGCAGCCATAAAAAAGGATGAGTTTGTGTCCTTTGTAGGGACATGGATGCAGCTGGAAACCATCATTCTCAGCAAACTATTGCAAGAACAGAAAACCAAACACCGCATGTTCTCACTCATAGGTGGGAATTGAACAATGAGATCACTTGGACACAGGAAGGGGAACATCACACACCGGGGCCTGTTGTGGGGAGGGGGCAGGGGAGAGGGATAGCATTAGGAGACACACCTAATGTAAATGACAAGTTAATGGGTGCAGCACACCAACATGGCACATGTATACATATGTAGCAAACTTGCATGTTGTGCACATGTACCCTAGAACTTAAATAAAAACAAAAAAGAATAGTTTCATCACCCTAAAAAAAATAAATAAATAAATAAATAAATGGTTCTCCTCCGAGACAGGAGAAGAAACCATCTTTGATGGATTAGGTTGAACTATGTGAAATTGCCAGTCTTGTAGGTCAAAAATGGTCAAATATCAGTATGTTCTTATCACATAACTTAATACATGTTTAGGCTTCTTTTCCTTCAAGGAGAGCCTGACCTAAACCAATATGAATGTGTCAAAATAGATACCTCTTGGCAGGTAACTAATCTTCCCTGATGCTATCCTGACTTTGACCAATGCCCTTCAGTCATATTAGAATTAGTAATGAGTAAAGGTTTATTCTTAAAACAAGAAAAAGAACATGTGGTTAAAAAAGCAACTACTGAACATATCTTAGTCCAAGATAAATACATTTAAAAATGCAGAAGGAATATGAAATTAGACAATAAAAATGAGACATTGCTTGGGAAACTACTTAGCCATTAATCAGAGAGACTCTTGTTGATAGGTCAGAAACTAACCAATCAATATTTGTATAAGGCAGTGAAGGAAAGATTTAGAGCTTGTATAAACAGTTATCAGTCAGAATGGTTTTTCAATGAAGTTATTTTTGTTTTCTATTCAAAACAATATTGAGACATAATCAAATATCACTCACACTGTTTGCATGGCCCTTTCTTGTGAGAGTCCTTTCCTTTTATTGTTTCAAATTTCCCAACAGTGGCATCCCCTGACCCACATCTAATTATAGGAGAGATGGACAAAGAAGGGCTTGTTTACAGTTAATGCTTCACTGGAGCTGAGATGATCTTCCTCACTCTTTCGTACAAAACGTGACTGTTAGTGACAATATACAAATGCTACTTTTCCGGTTTTATTTGGGGCAGTGAAATGTGCATTACACTTTCTTCCAATAGAAATTATTAAGCAGCAAGCATAAGATGCTCATAATGTAGGGCAAGATGTGCAGAATCTGAAGAATGCTTCATGTTCTTGTTACTTCCCATGTTTAATGTTTCTATTTCTTAAGAGAAAAACACCCCAAACCATGTGTGCAGTAGCTCCATGTCCATTTCTTTTCCCAGATGAAAATTTTCCCAGATTTTCCCATTATCCCTTCACAGGTTAATGAAACTTGGCCTGAGAAACAAAATATCCCAAGGCTTCCCTGTCATGACACCAAAGGGCTGAGATTAAGAAAGACTGTACCTATTCACAAAAGAAAAATGTGATGTGCTGGATCTATGAAAAAGAGCTGGGCAAAATTATAATAAATGGCAAAATATTCCTGAGATCCTGTGATACTAAAGTTATTCACTTTTTCTTTCATTTAATAATAACTCATAATAATCTATTATATATAAGGTACTGTATTAATATTACGTTGGTTCAAAAGTAACTGTGGGTTTTGCCATTACTTTTAATTGGCATTTAATGGCATTTGCCATTACTTTTAATTGGCATTTAATGGCATTTGCCATTACTTTTAATTGGTATTTCATATTGGCAATATCTTAATTGACATTAATATTACTTTGGTGCAAAAGTAATTGTGGATTTTGCCATTACTTTTAATGGCGTTGCGGGTCTTGCCATTACTTTTAATTGGCATTTAATGGCATTTGCTAGTACTTTTAATGGCAAAACCCACAATTACTTTTGCACCAACCTAATATAATTAACTAGTATTTGTTGAGCACTTACTGTGTGTGAAGCACTACACTATATATTTTACACACATTATATCAAAGATATTATGAATAATAATTATAGGTATTATTATTATTATTGTCCCCATCTTACAGAAGAAAAATAGGAAGCTGAAGAGGTTAAATAACTTGTCATATGTGGCAGTGCCGGGATTTGAATTTACATCTGACTTTATTTTTTTCTATTATACCACAAGAACCACCTAAAAGCATTTCAAGATTGAAGGAATACAGATATTGAGAGTGCCAAACAAAGCATAAATCAATAATCTGTTAAGGTAAATATAAATCATTTTTCAGTTAGCCATTTAAATTTCATTTGAGGTCAAAAGCATAAATATTAAAGTACTTTTGCTGTTGACAGCGATGTTTCCCAATCTCATCTGTAGCCCCTGCCAACAGCCAACGTCATGATAAATTTTACAGGGGGTAACAGGAAAACTATCATTGTTTTGGTCAGTGTGGAAATTTTCCTGCTGGCTCTTCAGTTGCAGCCTTTGGCAGTGAAGTTACCTCTCAAGTCTAAAAAGCCTGCAGTCTGTAAAATATCCCAAACTTGGATTTTTCCTGTGTTTGACAAACAATAGCTAAGAGTTGCAGCTACTCAGTTCTATTTTAACTTCCATGGTAGTGAACTTAACTGTGATCATTTCATAAAAACATTTGATTATTGATTTACTTATACAATAAACTCTTACTGAGTACTTATTCATGTAATCGACATGACAGGGAATTTTGTTCATTTCTTTAAATATAGTTTCATATAACCAAAGAAAATATAACCAATAGTAGTTTGCATATTTACCTGGGGCAACTATAGCATGTTTAGGACCATTTCTATGGCTCAGTTTGCATATGCTCTAAGGAAGACATGCAAAGAGTATCTGTAACTATTCCCAGGTCCTCTAGATACCTCGGACATTACCAAAATGCCTTTTTCACTATTTTTAACTCTAGTCCCATGTATATGCTTCATATATAGTTTGTGTTAAAAGAATAATAATAAATCTGTTGGATAAATGAGCTTTATATCACTTCAAACTTCTATAGGACATCTTTAATAAAAGAACAGTATTCTGTGGATCAGAGATTCTAATTCTACTACTGACAATATACCAACCCCTGCCCCCCATCTGTCTATTTAAATAAGCCATAGTAACTGACTGCTTCCATGAGGGTCAGTGGAACTGAATGGATGGTAAGAGTGTTAAGGGATAGTACCCGAAGTTCCTTAGTATAGCCCCAGTGACTTTCAGCTCATTTCTGAAAATAGAATGAACAAATAGACCGGGCCTTTCACCAGATAGCCCATGACGAAGAAGTAGGCTTTTAGAGACAGTGCTGGGAAGTGTTGGTGAATGATCCAACCCCTGTAGACCCAGGAACTATGGAGAAGATAAATAAAACTTTGGGACCCTGCTGTCAGAATGGGTTCAGAAGTTCCAGCAGGGATGACAGAGTCCAGGGACTAGATGGCCCCATCTAATGAGCAGACTGAGAGATAAAACTGACTTTGGTCAGCAAAAGAAAGTACAATAATCACAATGTACCTGGGATCCTGGGAGAATAAAGATAGATGGGCTGGATGGAGGCTTCCAAAAGAAGTAAACAGTTAAGGCCCCCCGCTTCATGAGCAGTTGAAGTGTTCTTAGAGGGAGTCTGACAGCAGTGCACTTCATAGACCTGTGCAGGCAAATAAAGTATTAGTCTGGGCTTGGGAGGAAAATGCCAGACTTTAGAGGCATAACTACAAATAGCATACAAGGTCAGGGCAGGACACAGCAAGGATAGACTAATGTTGAGTCTGATAGTCACGAAATTTCCCAAGAAGAGCTCTTAAAATCACCCTGCTGCTCACTCCTTATACCAGTCCTCAGAGTCTGTGAAACTGATGACTGCCTTTTGCTCAGAGAAAATCCATTTATTTGATTCTATTTTTAACACTTTCCTTCAACTCCTAAGCTATCTTTAGCCAATATTTTTCAAATGGTTCTACATATGAATCCTTTGAATAAGACTCAATGAACAAAATGTAAAATGGTGACAAGATCACTTAAGCCTTACCTTAGCGGTCTAGTGCTGGCACAGATCCCAATATCATCTGGCTCCCTCCTCTCATTTTACATGCAAAACACTAAGGAACAGGGAGGTTGAATGACTTCTTTGACATGGCACAACTAGTTAACATTTGGACTAGAATCTATGAGAGGAACTCATGCCTAGTAAGTACTTTCTTTTTCCCTGCACAGTGATTCCCTCATTTTGCTCTCCTTACTTACTATTTCCTATGTTGCTCAAGACTTCATGAAACAATATTCTTACAAGAGTGTGTTTCTCAAATAGCTTGCTTACTAGTTCTCTCTTACTGAAATCAATATCTTACTTGTTGGACTTCTGAATCTTGCTTGTTATTGCTAAAAACAAAACACAACACAAATGTAATATCCAGTGGGTTTATACATTTATGAGCCTATATGACTCAAAAATTGTCAAATATGATTTATGTGTGATAGACACTATTAATGACCAATGACATTCAAAAATCTTTAAGTGACTTTATCAATAAGGGATATGAAATTTGATAGGATACAGAAAAGTCAAGAAATTCAAATTAAAAGAAAGGTAGAGATGTAAAAATACAGTGAAAATGATCCAAGTAGGCATTCCAGCTCAGCCACTAATTAATTCTGGGACCTCTGTCAACTCACTTAACTTCCCTATGGCCTAGATTACACATCTGTCAAAAACAATTTTTTCAACAAGTTGAAATCATTGAATTGAATAGCCTAAAAAATTCCTGAATTTAAATGAAGCCTCCAGAACTCCATATAGACTGTACTCCAATTATTAGCAA
This sequence comes from Macaca thibetana thibetana, assembly GCF_024542745.1. Lineage (NCBI taxonomy): Eukaryota > Metazoa > Chordata > Mammalia > Primates > Cercopithecidae > Macaca > Macaca thibetana. The sequence continues at coordinate 84,385,792 of NC_065579.1, forward strand.
TAATAGGGTCTAAGACATAAGAATGGCTTATGGACAGAAAAGTCTGTGTGATAACAGCTAACTTAGAGAACAATAACCATATGCCACACTGTTGAAGAGCTATATGTAAACTCATACAATAACTGCCACACAAACTAAATGAGGCAAGCACCATTGTTTTCATCCCCACTTTCCAGATTAGTATACTGAGTCACAGACAGGTTAGTAACTTGTTAATGTTACACATATAGTAAATGGCAGAGCTAGGATTTGAAACCAGTCTGACTCCAGAGCTATGACCCTCTGGTGATGGGTAACCTGACAGATTTAGGTAGCTGGTCATGACAGAGATTAAGAGACCCTGCTGGTCTTTTGAGGTAAAGTGGATAACTTCTGATAACAGCATCTTTCCTAAGGCTTGTTTCCCAGTTTATAGTAGTAAGTTGCCAATATTCACCCAGGTGCTCAAGCTAAAAATCAAAGAATCATTATTGATGTTTGCCTTTCTTTCACCCCATAGCCCATTAGCAGGTCTTATTAGGTTTGCCATCAAAATAAATCCAGAATCCAACCATTTCTCACCACTCTACTGCTACCACTTAGTGCATGTCCATTTTCATCATCACCAGGAATATTGCAATTGCCTCCCTATTGGCTTTCCTGCCTTTCTACTTACTCTTCTATAGTCTCATCTCCTTATAGCATACTGAGTAATTGTTTCTAAAACATGGAGTAGATCACATCACCCCTCGCCCTACTCAAAACCTTCAGTGACTTCCCATCAAATTTGGAATAAAATACTACATGATGTAGCCTGACTACCTCTCTCATCTCATCCTTACCCACCCTTCCTAACTTACTCCACTCTCTTTCTGGCTGTTCTTCAAATATGTGAACTCACCCCCACTTCAGGTCCCGTGAACTGGCATTTCTATTTGCCTGGAATGTTCTTCCCAAAGACATTTATACATTTCACACCTTCATATCATTCAGGCCCCTGACTAAGTGTCTCTTCCACAAACAGCAATTCCTGACTACCCTCACTAAAACAACTCAGCCCTTCACTCACAATCCCCACACCTCGGACTTCATTTCTCTTCATAGCATTTGCAGTTACCTGAAATTACATTCAAAATTTATTTGATAATAACCTTAAGGATACAGGCCTAGGGTACCTTTTTAACTGCTTTACCTTCAGTGCTTGTATAGTGGCAGCTATAATAGTAAATGCTCAATAACTATTAACCAAATGAATTAATTCCTCCAATTCCAAGCTCCATCATTTTTTGATACCATGATATTTACAGGACCTGGCCCTGTCAAGATTCTGAATAGACTTCACCACTCATCTATGTTAGGGTAGATTGCCTGGAATTAGTGGCCCATAACAGCACCTTTATTATGGAGGTAAATGCCGCACCTGCAGTAGCACTCCTCTCTCGTTTTCTCTTTTCCTGGTGATGGTGTGAGGAGGCTTTGCTGTTTTCTCTTTCCTTTGAGGTAGACACATTTTTTCATTTCTCATTATTCAGTTTGTTTTTGTCATGGAATATATTTTGCTATCTAAATAAAACTTCCTGAAGTCTTTGAACTTCTGTGGTGATGTTCTGTATTCTTTTCTACCAAAATATAACTGCTATATATCTGTTAGATGAGAGTTAACTCATTAGCATTAAACACTAAGATAATTACTGCATTAAAATCCCCTGCCATGTGGAGATGTAGAAATGAAGGCTGCCCCCTGCTTCTTCTGCTCATCACAACCTCTGAAAACTTTCTAGGATTCCCTGAGAATTTCCGTTAAGTAACAAACACAACCTGTGCAGCAGTCTTTTATATTCTGTAGGTATTGACTATTCATCATTAAAAGTGAGAAGCTGCTGGCTAAGACTGAAGTTTGTTAGCTCAGATGGAAACTTTGGAATAATTACTGATACTGTGTATTGTTAAAACCTGTGCCAAATTAGGTGGCGTGCATACATAATGTATGGAAAGGTAAGGCTGCTGCTTCCACAAACCTGACTTCTTCATAAAGAAAAATCAAATAGATTAAACACAGCTAACACAGAGAAACTGAAAAACAAGCCCTTATTTCCAGTGATCATTCAGGAAAGGGCTTTAGAAGATTCTGTTCACATGCTAAAAGCATCCATTCCTCACTTAGACGTCTACAGAAATAAGGAAAATTTAGTGAGTTAAAGGACAATATAGTGGATGTAACCCATTTTTCTTTTTATTAAATATCCCACTGCAACATCTAGGATTTGACATCCATATGTACAGACAATAATAAAACTAAAATTTTCTACACTGGCTGATATCTCAGTTCAACCACAACAGTTAGCTCTCAATTTTCAAAGCAGTATGAAAAGCAATAGTCTTCTTCTTTGCTAACCAGAACTGTGAATTTAATCCTCTAGAAATAGATTGGAATTTGTGCTCTCTTGCTTACCTTCTACTGTGATTAAATCTACACATTTTAAACTGTATTTGAAGGATAGAGTAAAATTTCTGTGACTCTGTCATTAAAATAAGTAACACAAAAGTAAAATATAATCACAATGAACCAAGGAATGAAAGTGAGACACTTAGTAATTCATGCAAAGGGCAAGATAGTTTCTCTGCTGTTAGCTTCAAAGGTTATAGATAATAAACTAAAAACTATAAGCAAATTTAAAAAATTAAAGGACGAGCAAATAACTCTTGAGACTGATTTAGGTAGGTAATTTATCACTTCTTCATACCTCTCCCAGGAGATGAAATAGAGAAACTGTGGATATTGTATCAATGAGTGACATTCGAAATATTTCACAACTAACATGGCACCAGCACCAATCTAGCAGAGCAGACTCCAGCCTGAATGAGGAATTAGGTCCCCAAGAGCCTCTTCTGCAGCAGGCATCAACCATTTAGTTGCTGATTATGGGGAGCTCTGCTGGGTTCTGGGAAAGGGTCTAGGGCAGCCAAGGCGGAGGGAAGACTAGGGAGGACCCACTCAAAGATTTTGCTGCAGAAACTCTTTACCAACCAGTAATGAAAGATTTTTAGTATTTTTAACACCTGGAAGAGACATACAGTGCATTACCCTTGGTGCTGTCATGAGCTTTGAGGAACTGAGGAAGGAGGAAAGGAAGAGAAAGAAGGAGCAATGAACATGTCATTTCCTCTAGAATAACTTACCTTTCACTTCTCTTCCCTTAGTGAGATCCCACTCATCTTATGGATCTCAACTCACATGTCATATATGAAGTCAAATTCCCCACTACCAACAGAAACCTCTACCCTACTTCTTCTCACTCTCCTCTCTCTGTAAGTACACATGTATGTGTGTGGTCATTTGCTTTCTCTCTCTTTTTCACACTAGACTCTAAGGCCCTGAACACAGGGACCTTCTCTTTTTGCTCAACATTTTCTTCCTGGCAACTAGAAAAATATTTGACGCCAGCACTTTGGGAGGCTGAGGCAGGTGTATCACAAGGACAGGAGTTCAAGACCAGCCTGACCAACATGGTCAAACCCCATCTCTACTAAAAATACAAAAAAGAATTAGCTGGGTGTGGTGGCGTGTGCCTGTAATCGCAGCTACTCAGGAGGCTGAGGCAGGAGAATCGTTTGAACTCGGGAGGCAGAGGTTGCAGCAAGCCAAGATCGTGCCACTGCACTCCAACCTGGGTGACAGAGCAAGACTCCGTGAAAGAAAAGAAAAGAAAAGAAAAGAAAAGAAAAGAAAAGAAAAGAAAAGAAAAGAAAGAAAGAAGGAAAGAAGGAAAGAAGGAAAGAAAAGAAAGAAAGAAAAGAAAGAAAGAAAGAAAGAAAGAAGAAAGAAAGAAAGAAAGAAAGAAAGAAAGAAAGAAAGAAAGAAAGAAAGAAAGAAAGAAAGAAAGAAAGAAAGAAAGGGAGGGAGGGAGGGAGGGAAGGAGGGAAGGAGGGAAGGGAAGGGAAGAAAGAAAGATATTTGATGCACAATAAGTATTCTTAATAAACAAATGAATGGAAAACTTAGTTTGATTTTTTAAATTTACATGCTACATAAGGCAAAATAAAAGATCAATTAAACTGACTTCATTATTATCATTAGTCCACTCACAGTAAGGGAGAAAGTTCTGCAAGTAAAAAAAAGATACCAATAAAAATATCTAGCATTTATTGAGTTTTCCTATAGGTTCGTCACTGTGCTAAGTGTTTCAAATACTGTCTGTCAAAGAGCAGAGGCTGAGCTCTTAATCTCTACCTATTTTTCTTCTCATGTTTAATCCATTTTATGTGGGTAAGCTGGCAGATATTTTGTGCTTCTGTACAGGATTGGATTAGGTATGCATAAGAACCAAAGTAATGCATTATAAGAAAAGAGATAACTTAAGAAAAACTGCGTCAGACTTTTTCAGGTTATCTATTCCATGAGCAGATGGTGTACTTCTGAGGAAATATCAGGATATATTAAAGAAAACGTTTAGGCAACTGATGTTTATGTGGGTGCCGATTTCTGGCTACAGCAGATGCCTGTTGCTTCCTGACATCTGCCATATTCCACTCTAAGTACCAAAAAAACATACAGCTGACAAAATTGCATAGATAGTGGCTTTGCATATCAATAAGTTGTGCTAGCTAGTCCTATAAGGCATTATCTAACCAGGAACTCAAAAGCTGAAGCTGATCTCTCAGATACTGTATAACAATAGAAAGAACACAGACATTGGATTTAAACAAGCCTGAGCTCACTATCTTGGGCCTCCCACTTACATGCTATGTAATTTTGAAAAATATTTTTAACCTCACAGAACTTAAGTTTCTTTATTGGTAAAATAATTTAGTAATGTTTAACCTGCTGGTTGCCGTAAGATTCAAATAAAAATAAAGTGCCTGAAAAATCCTAGGCACTTAATAAGTGCTAGCTAATGTCTAAACTACACCAAAATTTGATGTTGTAGAAATGTGCCTTGATGGTCTGATGAAACAGAATAAAATAAATTTTAAACCTGGAGGTTTTGAGGGTAGGACTGGGCCTATGGGTGGGTGCGGCTTGAAACCGAAGGAGGAACAGAAAGAGTTGGCATCTGTTCTTGGGTCGAGATATCCATAGACCTAACGGCAATCTCACTTTGCAGCACTCCCTTGGAAAGGACTCAGAGGAGATGAACAGTAGAGTGAGAAGTGGGGCTGCCAAGAGAAAAAGCTGAAAAGGGAATTCCAGAGGATGGGCTATGAAGCTAGTTGGATTGCTGCTTCTTTTGTGGCATAAAACTTCAAAATACAAATTGTAGTATTATAATTAAGGCTCACAGGAGAAAGTGGATGCACTGAGACAATGGCCCATCCATTAAGTGGTAAAACCAAAGGAATTCTCTAAGAGGCCTCTAGTCAGAAAGGATGGAAGCTCCTCTTAGAGGTCAACCCTCAGAGACAGTATGGAAGCTCAAGTAGATTTCCTCCCCACACCGAATCCCCAGGCTCATGTGGCCAATAACCAGAGGTCTGGGAGCATCTAGAAGAAAGCAGCAAGTCCCTACTTTTGCTAGATGGACAAAGTCTGAGGTTACACCTCCTGAAGCCTGGAGGAAAGCTCGTTTTCTCCTTGTCTTCTGATCGTCAAGGAAAAAATCTCTAAGGAAATTCAGATCACTGAGTTAACGCCTCTGCTAAAATCTCTGCTTGGTTCAGAACCATATTGTTTGCTGCAACTGATTGACGGTATATGCAGCCAAGTTTTCTCTTTTATGAATTAGCATACCATGTTTTAAAAAAAAAAAATCCTTAACTAATTTTGCCCCACACCAATTGATTATTGTTGGGCTCACTGTCTTCATCCATCCCAATCATTAGACACTTATAAATAAGAGTTTTGTTTAATACTCTGGGGATCATATTTCTAGTATCTGTTAAGAAAATGTGATGGTTAATTTTGTCTGTTAACTTGGTTAGGCCATGGTACTCAGATATTTGGTCAAACACCACTCTAGATGTTGCTGTAAAGGTATTTTTTTAGATAAGATTAACATTTAAATAAGTAAAGCAGATTACCCTCCGTAATGTGAGTGTACCTCATCCAACCATTTAAAGGCCTCAAGAGGAAAAAAAGACTCATATCTCACAAGGAAGAGGGAACTCAGCCTCCCTACTGCCTTTGGACTTGAGTTGAAACATCAACTCGTCCCTGGGTGTCTCCATCTTGCCAATCTGCCCTTCAGACTTTGGACTTGCCAGCCTCCACAATCATGTGAGCCAATTCCTTAAAATAAACCTCTGTCTCCCTACACACACACACACACACACACACACACACACACACACCCTATTAGTTCTGTTTCTCTGGAAAACTCTAATACAGAAAGCTTTTAAAGTTGGGGACTGGTAGTGTTGCAAAAAGGGGGTCTTTTAAAGTGCTATAATCCAGGTCAGGGGTCAGTCAACTTTTTCTGTAAAGGGCCAGATAGTAAATATTTAAGGCTTTGCAGATCATAAGATCTTTGTAGCAACCACAAAGCTCTGCTATTGTAGCACAAAAGCAGCATAGCTAACACACAAACAAATGGGTATGGCTGTGTTACAATAAACTTTTACTTATGGACACTGAAATTTGAATTTCATATGTTTCACATGTCACAAAAAAAGCTTTCTTTTTATTTATTTTTTGACGTTTTAAAATGTGAGAATTATTCTTATCTCACAAGCCATACAGTAACAGCCCAGGGGCCTGTTATTGCTTGCTCATACAGGTCATCCTTGGTCTAAGGTGACAACTCTTAAACTATAATATTTGGCCTCCTGAGAGCTGCAAGGTTCCCTGTGGTAGGATCTGATTCAAAATTGTGAATTATTTCTTTGGTCATTAAGGATTCAATAAATGAGCCAAGTGCTATATACTTATCTTTATGTACTATAAACTACTTATTAGTAATCTAATAATGCTTAATAAAACTAAATGGTTTACTAAGCACTACTTAAATTTGACTATAACAAACTAAAACCAATTTAAAATTAGGATTTTTCTCCACCTCTGAGCCTGTTTAAACAGTACAAAGATTACATATTATATTCCCTACATTACTTCAAAGACATTATATACCATCATAACCATAACATACTATACTTTTATTCCACATCACTTACCATAGTTGTAATTAATTAACTTGTTTAAAGTCTGTTGGTCTCAGTAGACTACGCTTCATAAGGTCAGTAACCATGTCTGTTTTTTCACTAATATGGACCCAGCCCATAGCATGTCTTGTACATTATGCAAATGTATATATGTCTGTGTGCATATATATATATACATATACACGTCTATACTTGTGGGCTAAAAGAATGAATGAATGAATTACTTCTGGTGTTGACTGCTGCAATTCTTACTATTTAATTACATAGAAGTTATTATATAGAAGTTTTCATGGCTGGGCACTGTGGCTCACGCCTGTAATCCCAGCACTTTGGGAGGCCGAGGTGGGTGGATCATTTGAGGTCAGGAGTTCAAGACTGCCCTGGCCATCATGGTGAAACCCCACCTCTACTAAAAATATAAAATTAGCCAGGCGTGATGGCAGGTGCCTGTAGTCCCAGCTACTTGGGAGGCTGAGGCAGGAGAATCACTTGAGCCCGGGAGGTTGTAGTGAGCCAAGATCACACCACTGCACTCAAGCCTGGGGCACAGAGTGAGACTCTGTCTCAAAAACAAACAAACAGGCTGGGCGCGGTGGCTCACGCCTGTAATCCCAGCACTTTGGGAGGTCGAGGCAGGTGGATCGTGAGATCAGGAGATTGAGACCATCCTGGCTAACACGGTGAAACCCCATCTCTATTAAAAATACAAAAAAATTAGCCGGGCGTGGTGGTGGGTGCCTGTAATCCTAGCTCCTCAGGAGGCTGAGGCAGGAGAATCGCGTGAACCTGGGAGGTGGAGCTTGCAGTGAGCTGAGATCACACCACTTTACTCCAGCCTGGGCGAGACTGCGAGATCCCATCTCAAAAAAAATAAAATAAAATAAAAAATAAAAACAAAACAAAAATAATTTAAAAATAAAAAATAACAAAACAATTTTAAAAAGAGGTTTTCACTTAGGTTCAATATTATCAATCTAGTTTATTGGTAATTATTTGATTATCCTATTGCTTATAATGATGAATGTTTGTACCAGCAGTATTTGGGGTCTATAATTCTACACTGGTCTTTAAGAAAAGTATGAAATATGTTTCTGAGTTATTCATATTTCCATTGCTAAAACAGCCAGATAAAATTTACTCCTGGGATGTGGGAGGAGTAGGAGCAGTTAACAGAGATCTTTATTGTTACCTCCAAGTTCTTATTCCACTGGAAAATAGGCAGAAGTTTGACAGCCATTGAATTTGCAAGAAATGGTGATGACAGAGGCATATCTCACTTAGTTGATACCCTTTGATTCAGGGGTCCATGGACATTTGGTTTTTATAAATTGGTTCTTCTTTACCACAAGGCTATACTTTTGCAACATTTCTGCTAAGCCTTACCTCAGCTCACATAAGGTGATGCAACTTGTGTAGCCGTTTCTAAGGCAAAATGTGAGAAGACAGGAGTCCCAAGATAATGCTTCCAAATCATTAGGTCTCTGTGTATTTTGTTTTTACAGACATGCATGTACAAAAGGGAGCTCCAGGGGTAATGGTGCAGAACTTTGTGTCTTAAAATCTGGGCCTACTGTGAGATAGGAGAAAGGCTTCCGTGGAAAACGTCAGGACCACTGATCTGTACTCAACAGCTCCAGATACAGATTTGATCTAATTAACCTCAGTATTTCTAGCACTTAATCAAGAAAGATCCAATTCCAGCAACTCTAATTTTAAACTGTTTCACTAAGGGCAGCATTAAGGTAATTTAGGTAAAAACAAAATTTAAACAAAACAAGGAAAGGGAATGTTAATTACTTCAGGGAAATGTATTAACTCCCTGTTCATTGAATGTTCAATGGTTATTTGTTCTAATTGCTCTTTAGTGACTATTTATTGTGCACATTACACAAGCTGCTTTTTAGAACTGCTGATTTGGAGATAAGAGGAAAACTGCAAAACTACCCACAAGTTCATCAGACATAAAGATTCCTGAAACCCTTTATGTTCTTTAGTCTTTTGGCATCTTCTGCACAAAGTTATCAATGAATCTAATGACCCAGTTCTGCCAAACCCCAATCTGCTACTCTGATATGTACTCAGAATTTAATCTGCAAGTTTTGCATAGGTTGGCCCAATGTGCAGAGTAGAAAGAGGTGGCTAAATTGTTCCTGAGTCTGTAATAACTCTTTGAAAAGAGATAATCTTGTCAAGCTGTGATGTCTAGTTATTGCAAGAAAAAAACTTAAGGAAGCTTGTGTATGTGTGTGTTATAAGTGTGCAAGTGTTTGGAAAAGGAAGTGCTGCTTGAATTAAAACTGTTTTTGTATTTTCCTTATTTTAGAGGAACATTCTAGTATATCCCTTCCATCCCCCACACACCCACCCCACCACACACACACACAAAAAGCCTGCTCAAGTCTTGCCTTCTGTCTTTAGCGTAGCTTCTACAACATAACATCTCTCAGAGAAGCTTTCCGCCTCTCCACTGATCCGGAGCCTGTCTGTTTTTTCAATTCCAGATCAAACCCTCCCCCACCCAACTTCTTCCTGAGTTGCCTTCCAAATGTATCAGTCTGTATCAATTCCCCTTTTCTCTAAAGCATCATTGTCTCTGTCTCTCATATATCTTATTTCTTGGTTGTTTGCTTTTACTGAGCTGTTTCACTTCTCTACTTCTCCATAACCAGAGTATAAATTCCAGGAAGACCAGAAGAGTGCTTCCTTTCCTTTCAAACTAAGGAGAGAAGTGTTATAGGAGCTATTCATAGGGTCTTCTCAGTACACTAACACAAATGGGGGAAGTCAGGAAAACCTCCATGGGAGACACTCCAAAGCAACATTCTCTCATACATAGCTAGGCCTCTCTGTTCAACCCAATGATCTAGCAAAGGCTCTGGCTCTTTTTGTCTTCTTTCTGCCTATACTTACCTCTTTTTTTGAAAACACATTCACCTAATAATCATTTTGCTTTGCATCACTGATGAAACTTCCTTCCTTTCTTTCTTGCAAGAGCAGAAAGAACTGAGCTAAAAACAAGTCTGCTATAGGTTTAATGATCTCTGCTGTATTTTTATTTTTCTCTTATATGTCTGTATTATATGCTGTGGTACTATTACATATGGATTGGTTCCAGGTCACTGGCTGGCAAAACTGAACTCCGATTTTCAAGTGGTATTTTACTTGCAGACTTCACCGTCTGTTGAGCAAGTATGTTATTTGTGTCAGAACAGATAAATAAATAATAATGCAGCAGACCTACAACCTAGGGATTTGTGTGTTCTGCAAGCAAGCTGTAGCATTATACCTACTTTATGAGTAGGTGGCTGAGGATGTAGAAATTTTATGTATCTAAAAAGCACAGAAATGACCTTTTAGGGTTTTTTTTCTAAATTAGAAAAGGGGCTTTCTCACTCGAATAGTACATCAATGTTCACAGCATCATTATTCACAGTAGTGAAAGAGGGATGCAACCCAAGTGTCCATCAATAGATGGATAAACAAAATATTGTGCACACCTACAATGATATATTATTAGCCAGCCTTAAAAAAGAAGGAAATTCCAACACACACAACCGAGATGAACCTTGAAGACATTTTGTGAAGTGAAAATAAGTCAGCAACAAAAGGACAGATACTGTATGATTTCATTTATATGAGGTACCTAATGTTGTCAAATTCACAGAGACAGAAAGTAGACTGGTAGTTGCCAGGGGCTGGGAAAAGGGAGGAATGGGGAGTTAGTGTTTAATGGGTCTAGGGTTTCAGTTGGAGGAGATGAAAAAGTTCTGCAAATGATGGTTGTACAGCCATGTCAATATACTCAAGGCCATAAACTGTATACTTAAAATGGTTAAAATGGTAAATTTTGTTATGCACATTTTACCACAATAAAAAGGGGGGCCTTTCTTGATCAATGTCAGTAATACTTTTTTTTCCTCAAAAATAATGGAAAAATGAATGAGCAAGTAAACATAGGATCCTGCCCATCTCTTCACTTGGCTCATCCTAGCCTCGCTGTTTCACTGATTGGTTATATAAATAATTTCTACTTAAGGCATTTAATAAAAAAAAAATCCATCTAGAGAAAATGGATTTCAACACCATTTTAATACTTTAAACTTTTGTTTAAATTGGCATCACCTTCACATACCACATAGGCTTCTACTTACTCTGTTCCTCAATATTTCCCACACCATTTGTCATCTGAAATTCTATGTGCAGGGACATAAAACTCGTGTTCCAAAATGAAAAACAGGAAATAATATGCACACAATAACTTAGGAATTAGAAGAAATTTTCTCAAATTTACTATACCTGTGTTGTTCACAGTATGATCTTGCAGCATACTGCATCACAATAACTAGAGAACCTAGTAAAAAATCCTCTCCCAGACCTACTGAATTGGCATCTGTAGAACTAGGGACTTGTAACCTGCATTTTACATTAGCTCCTCCAGTTACACTTATGCATACACAAGTTTGAGGGTCAGTAAACTAAAACATAAGTGAATGATACAAGTATAAGGAATATTTCCCCTTAAAAATGCATGAAAAGATGAAAAACCATAAGAGTAATGGGAGTCTGATTGGAGGGCAGAAACATGAGACTGGGTACATCAAAATAAAAATGGTAACACATCCTTGCCCAAGCCCAGTTTTGTACTCACTGATTCTTTAACTAAGATAAATAACATCAGAATGATGTCAGAGACTTACACAACAAAGAAGCAAAAGTTTTTATTGGGAGATACACTAAAAATAACAATCTGTCTTAAGGGTTTTTGGAGAACGTGAAGGACCTGCATACTGTGTCATGCATCACTAGTATGCCATGGTAGGAACAAAAACAGGGCACACAGTCTCTTTGCATTGTCATCTCTGACCAGCCTGCCCAAACTCAAATACAACTTTGTATTATACAGTGTTTTCATTTCATTTGAATTGCCTAAGTAACTTCTATCTAAGGCTACCCAAAGACCCTTACACTTTGCTTTTTTGCAGTTTTCTGTCTCATATCTTTGAGAATTATAGAGTGCCTTGTGGCCATAACATATGAAAGGTGTCAAGCAATTAAAGAATGCATGGAGTGGTTTTTGTCTCTTCAGGAACCACTTTTCCATTAAAAAAAAAAGAAAGAAAGAAGGGAGGGAAGAGAGTTCAAAAGCCAAAGCAACAAAATAGGTAAAAATGTTGTCAGTGCCGCAAAAGCCCCAGTGGTCACATAGCCTTTCTGACAATCTCAATATGTATCCTACAATAAGAATTTCAGAATATTATGACTTCAATATGTTTCAAAGTCAATCTGGTTTGCATGATAAGGCTCATTTCTCTTCAGCTCTTCTAATGTACATACTGTGCTTTCATGCTGTTTTTTTTTTTCCTGCCTGTATATCTACATTTAACTCTTTACCTCCAAATAAAGAATGTCATCTCTGACCATAACTATATAAGAACAGCTCTTTTTTAAATCACTAGTTTCATTTATGTTCTGTCAGCAACTTCAAAATGTACTGCGAATAAATCACTTTGGAGCATTTATCTAAGGAATTGCCATTCTCACTCCCCACCCCATACCTTGGTGTTTCTTATCCATTCATATTCCCAGGTACCCTGAGTTCAGAAAGCAGCAGCTGACTATGTAGCATGTGAGGATACCTATCCATGGGACCAGAGAAAGGGAATGGATACAAGGGACATTAGGAGGGAAGAGCCTACAGGTTTTCATGACTGGAGGAATGGGAGAGGCTAGGGAGAAAGGTAAGAGTTCAACTTAAATCAGAGATTTCAAGCTGGGTGATAAAGAGAATCATGATACCACAAGCAGAGACAGAAAAGAAAAAAAAACTGGTTTTGAGAGCAAGATGATGCATTTCATTTTAGATATAGAATTTCCAAACTGATGACAGGATGTCCAAATAGAAACATCTGGCAGAAAACTGCAGATGCAATAGTGCAGCTAAAAAGAAGGGTTGAGACTGGAGATGGTAATGTGATCATTTTCATTTATGCAATGGTTATGTCATTATAATAGATGAGATATCTGAAGAGGAGGGAAGGGAAACAAAGGAGAGCATGTGGCTAGATCTCTAAGGTATGAAGAAGAAGAGAAGCCAGTGAAAGAAAGGAGAGGAAAGGTAATCAGAGAAACTGGATAGGAACTGTAGTAGCTCAGAGTTACAGAAGTCAAAGGAGGAAGATAATCAAGAAAGTAGAGATTCAGTTGCATGAAGCAGTAGGAAAAAAAGACCAGTGAAAATGAGGATCACAAAAAAATTAGGTGCTTGCTTTGTCAGCACATATACTAAAATTGGAATGATACAGAGAAGATTAGCATGGTCCCTGTGCAAGGAGAACATGCAAATTCATGAAGTGTTCCATATTTATTAGGAGGCTATTGGTATGTTTTAGTAGAGCCAGATTTTAGGGTAATGAGGCAATGGGAAGATAGGTTATGACACCACCAGCAGAAATAGAAAAGAGAAGAATTGGTTTGAGAGCAAAATGAAACATTTCATTTTAGACATGGAATTTTCAAACTGATGACAGGATATCCAAATAGAAACTGACGAATAGAAATATAATGTGAACACATATGTAATTTCAAATTTTCTATTAGCCACGTTGTTATTTTTTAAATCACTCTTCCCTTTAAAATCCTTCCACAGCTCTCCATTTATCCAGAATAAATCTAAACTCTTTAGTATACAAAGTCCTTCTAGGATAGTCTCTTATGCCTCCTCTAGCCCAGCCCCAACCTGCATTATGAAACAGCCATATTGGGTTTCTGCAGTGCCTTACATGTGCCATGCTGTCTCACATCTCTGTATTCTTTCTCCTCTACCTATAGTCCACTGTTCCCCTGACCCCTGCCCTAGTATACCTTTCTACTCCTACTAATCCTTCAAGACTCAGCTTGTGTCACCTTCTCTGTGAAGCCTCCTCTAAATGCTAAACTCATTCTTCATTTTAACACCCTGCATATCTTTCTTACAGCACTCATCACTCAGCACTGTGCTTTCTGGAAGCAACCAAGATATCCTTCAATAAGTGAATGGATAAACACACTGTGGCACATCATACAATATACTATTACTCAGTGATTTTTAAAAAGATAAATGAGCTATCAAGCCACAAAAGACATGGGGGAAACTTAACTGTATATTGCTAAGTGAAAGAAGGCAGTCTATAAAAGCTACATACTATTTGATTCCAACTATATGACATCCTGGAAAAGGTAAAACTATGAGGACAGGAAAAAGATGAGTGGTTTCCAGGCTTAGGGGAGGAATGGAGGGATGGTGAGACATTGGAGATTTGGGGGGTGATGAAACTATTTTGTATGATACCGTAATGGTGAACACATGATATTATACATTTCTCTAAACTCAGAACTTTATAATATAAAGAGTGAATCCTAATGTAAACTACAGACTTTTGTTAATAATAATGTGTCAATATTGGTTCATCAAGTGTAATCTAATTTAAGAGAAGTGAACTATTAACACAAGGCAGTATAAGAAGCCATAACATTTCAGAGGGCTGGATTACTAGAGGACTTGTGTTAATAGTTCATTTCACTGTCCTTAAAAGCAGGAATCATATTTCTTTGTGCTCTTGAATCAACAAAGGTGCCTAGCAGAATTCTACACTATAAGAATCATCTATCTATCTATTCACTGACTTATGACTCTGGAGAAAATAAAAACCCTACCATGTTTGTAAAGTTTGAGCTTTTCCTTTATTTGGAAGATGAAAATATGCTACTTATTACCACCTTTTGACTTGCATAAACTGAATCTCTAATTCCTATTACAGAACTCTTATGTAATGTTAATTATAACACTTATATTCTTAGCTGTTTTATCTATTATATTTCCCTGAAGACTGGCACATATTTTTTAAGCTTGTTGTTGAAATGGATTGAAAGGAAGCATGCTACACATATGACAGGATACACCTAGCAACATTATGGCCTAAATTTTTTTTCTTAGGTTGGGGCAATCCAAATATTTTCTTTGATTAGCAACATTAGTAGATATTGTGGTTCAGAAGAATATGGCAATCATATATTTATTACTAGTTTGAACTGTTGTCCAATATAAAATAGTACTGCAAGTGAAGAACCAGGGAAAGCCAGATGAGAAGGTTTCTTGACTGGTTTAGTAAAGTATTCTCCATTCAAAGCATAAATAATATTTTGCTTCATGTTGACTATTGAATATACTCCATAGCCTCAAGCTAATATTGAATAGACACTGCTATTAATCCATTACATATGTTCAATGTAGTTAATCTTTTAAATAGTATATCACTAAAAAAGCTCATCAGGACTCATCAATTTAGACTAATTGAAGAAAAGCCTAGCATGGTAAACAGAGTGATAAATCATCTTAAATTAATCTTAATACCTAAAATACACAGGGTAATTACATGATACCTAGTTGACTTCTTCAAAACTTGCTTCAGTGAATAAATTTGAAATTAACATACTTGTTGCTGTGTCCTTCTGAACTATAAAAGACCTATGGAAAGTTTGTTCTAATAAATCATGAGATGTAAATTCACTGAGCGTAGATTTCAGTGTGCATCTTAAAATTATTTCCTTTATTCATTTATTCACAAAAAAATCAAGCAGTCCTCTTTCTAAGACCTGGAGAAGTGAAAATATAAATTTATAAGAGCACAGTGATGCTTACCTAGAGATACTACGGATAAGAAAAATGCAGGGTTCCACCGTGGTTGCACTAAAAGGTAGTTTCTGTGAGTGGTAGTCTAGAAAATAATCTAAAATCTTAGAATAAGTCCCCACTCATGTAGATGGCAACAGCCTTCAGTTCCCTGCACCACAGACTTCCTAAAATTCCATGTATTGCAAAAATTCTAAAATCTTATCATGATACTAAATTGGGTATTCACTATCAAGCAATAAATTGTTCAAATGGCTAATATGATTTTGTCTTTTAAAAATACTGCATTTTCCATTTATTTTGAATACCAAAATGAATGGAGTATGTATCACTCTGGCTCCTGGTACAAAGAGACAGCTCACTCAAACTGTATAATTGAGAAGAATTTAATAGAGGCACTATTTGCAGAAATATGGAAGGGCTAAGGGAAACCAGTTAGGGATACTGTTTTATTCCAGAGCTTGCAACTGTGAGAAGGTATAACTCCCCTGGATCTGATGTGTACAGGGAGAAGATGGCTACTAAACTTGGAGAGGAAAGGGCAATTGACAGGATCAATAGCCTTTAAAAGAGGAACCATTCACCCTATTGTGATATAGCAGGGAGAGCCCCTAGAGTATATATGTTCTGACCTCCCTCTCTAGGGAGATTCCCACTGGCTGAACACAATCAGAAGCCAGAGGGCAAATGTGTTCTTTGATACAATCCTTATAGGTAAGTCCCCGGGCACAGAGAAGGTTGGGAAAAAAAAAAGTAGAGAGTGAATCTGGAGAGCAAGTGGGAAATATTCAAGGTAGTAGTACTCTTGCTACAGGTAACAGAAAATAAAATCAAGCTAATCCAAGCAAACAAGGGAATTCATTGACTTATGTACCTTAAAAGTACAGGAGTAGCTCTATCTTCAAGCCCAGCTCAGCTGATCCAGCATCTCAAAGGATGTTGCTGGGATTCAGTATCTTTCCATCTGTCAGCTCTGTTCTCCTCCATGTAGACTTCACTCAAAGCCTCCATGTGGTGGCAAGATATCTGATAGTAATTTCAGCTTGACATTCCAAAAAAATAATAAATAATAATTTAAATTAAACTAATAAAATTTTAAAAGGTCCTTTCAACACTTTAATCAGAGATCCTGGGCTTGACTACTGTTGTCCTAAATCAAGTCACCTGCCCATTCCTAAGCCAATCAATTTAATCGTAAGTATTAAGCAAGATGATTGGCCTGTCTTTAGATTCAGTGCTACAGGCCAACCACAGCCCAATGACAGAGAGTGGAGAAAGGGTGAGCCCTTGGGTACTATTACCAAAACTAGGAAAAATAGATACTAGGCAACCAAAAAACAACAAATAACCACTAAAGCCCCAGTACCGTATTTGGAATCTGATTCTCTTCTTAGCTGTCAAGTGTCATGATGTTCAGGAATATAAGAACCTACCAGTTTAGGCTAAGTAGCATTTAAAAATATGGTGACGACGTCTACCTTCTAATTTCCACATTTTATGCCAATAAAGACATGAAACAAATGTTTATATATATACATTTATAATATATATATATAAAAAACTTGCCATATGCAATAATTTGATTTGTGTTATTAAATATTTCTATTGCCTTTCTTGATTTCATAAGCACTTTCCACAACATAAGCATTCTGTTTAGCCTGCTAATCCCTGAAAAAAGAAAGCCATTTATATTTTTGTTGTTAGTTATATTTTCTTCCCAAACTCCTTCTATTGGCACAGGAGGGTGAATTAATGAGTCAATTTGATGTTAGTTATAAAATAAATGACAATTTGGGCTATATTACTCTGAAAAGGAAGTGTAACTTCTTTCCCAAAACAAAAGGTTATGAAAACTAAAGATCACATAGTCACAGAAATTTAAAGCTGGAAATGTACAAGTTATTTTAGGCATTAAGAACCAATGAAACCCATGGCCAGGCACTGTGGCTCACGCCTGTAATCCCAGTACTTTGGGAGGCCAAGGCAGGCGGATCACGAGGTTAGGAGCTCGAGACCAACCTGGACTGTATGGTGAAACCCCATCTCTACTAAAAATATAAAACGTTAGCCAGGTGTGGTGGCGCAGGCCTGTAGTCCCAGCTACTCAGAAGGCTGAGGCTGGAGAATCACTTGAACTCGGGAGGCAGAGGTTGCAGTGAGCCAAGATCATGCCACTGCACTCAAGCCTGGGCAACAGAGTGAGACTCTGTCAAAAAAAAAAAAAATCGAAGTGACCCTAAATTAGATAGCATTTTATAATAAAATATTGTATAAATGTAAGTTCATGTCCCAAAGAAATTATAGTATGATGAGGTAACAATGGTAGAGCTGCTATATTTTAACCAGGTATACTACTACATGAACTTGCAACTCACAGTGAATTTTTCCAAGTGAGTGGCAAGGAATTACTAGAACTGAGCTTAGATGTGTATTTTCCTTAAATCATCCTGATGTTTAGAGAAGAAAAGCTTTAACCAAGTAGACATAGTATTCTGTTCTCTCAGATCACACTGATAGGGTAGATGGAGATTTTTAATGTAGCTGCATATGTGCTGATAAGACAAAGTGAAGTATGCAAGTATTTAATCATCACGTCTTTAAAATGATAGAGAAGATCATTTCTTTTTAGCTGTCTATGATGCTTTTATTTATTTATTTATTTACTTTTCCTTTCAATAACATACCTACATATTACTTTGTAAATTGCTTACCTACACAAAGTGCATTAGCTTCGCACAAATTTGTTGACTGGTTTCATGTTTCTCTACAGAAATGAGTACATTTCTAAACTTATTCAGGAATGAATCTAAAGCTACATGTTTAGAAGAGCAATTGGGGAGCAGGATATCATTTTATTTTAGCCTGTTTAACAAGAAACAAACTGAGATGTACCAAAATGAAACAAACTGAGACGTACCAAAATAAATAGTGCACTTAGCACTATTTAAGATTGCTTTCTTTTTGCCCTCTTCCTCTTCCCTAGTTGTTGCTGAGCTGGGAGTCTTAATAAATGCCACCATGCCATCCTGATAGAAGAGTTGTGTACTTTGAATTTTAACCAGTCTCATTCTTAGGAGCTGGTGTCCTGGAGATCATGTCTCCCCACTGTGTTGATAATCTACTGAGACATGACAGCATTTTCTTCTGATCTTCTCGCATCTTCCCCAGGGGTTTCCTCATCCTGGCTAAGGAAGCGAATAAGTCTCCCCCAAGTCTGTTTAGTTCCACTTTCTCACCTATAGTCTATGCCCTTTCTTTCTTGTGGACACAGAGAAACATTCACTGCTTTTTTCCATGCCTCTTGGACTCCACAGAGTCCCAGGGTTGTCCAGCAGGTATTCACTGTTCTAAAGCATCACTTATGCATTTACTGATTCATTTTTTTCAAGTTGCCACAGCATGGTAAACCTCGGCAAGCCTACTAGAGCTCCAGGGAGAAAGTGTAAGACACAGAGACTAGACTCATCAGAGGAAGACGGGGAGAAGAAATTTACCTCTACTCTCTTCCTTCATTGTACTTGCACCAGAATTTATTCCAAGGCAGAAACCGACAGGAAAAATATAAATAAATAAATACCTAAGTTATTTTTCCTTTCTTCCATCTCCATTCCTACTCTGCTTTTTTTTTTTTAGTTTGTTTGTTTGTTTGTTTGAGACGGAGTCTTGCTCTGCTGCCAAGCTGGAGTGCAGTGGCGTGATCTCAGCTCACTGCAACCTCCCTCTCCCAGGTTCAAGTGATTCTCCTGCCTCAGCCTCCCAATTAGCTGGAACTACAGGTGTGCGCCACCACGCCCAGCTAATTTTTGTATTTTTAGTAGAGACGGGGTTTCACCATGTTAGCCAGGATGGTCTCGATGTCTTGACTTCATGATCTGCCAGCCTTGGCCTCCCAAAGTGCTGGGATTACAAGCGTGAGCCACCGTGCCCGGCCTCAATTTGCATGCATATTTAGAATAGGTCTTTAAAAGTCCAAGTCCATTAATTTTGCCTGTTTCTAGAACTGTTTTCTATCAATGGATTTTTCAAACCTGGTTATGGGTCACATTTTCATGGGTTTTTTTTTTTTTTTTTTGCATGTCTAGTAACTTTTGATATCTATATATATATATAGGACATGTTGAATTGCATTGTTTATTTTGAAACTTCCTTTTCAACCTTGTTAAGAAGGGTCTAGAATAGATTTTACTAGAAGACTAGTTTTAGCCCTTCTTCTTAGGACTAAAACCAAAAAGCGGTATGGCCTTTTGGCAATCTCTAATGAATTGTCTGAGTGTTCCACAGGGTCTTTCCACCCTAGTTGTTCAGTCCTGTGAAATTCTGATACTTGTTCAGCTTATAGCTTCCCAGTAATTATTCTTTCCCTGGTAATTGTTCTTTGGTTTTGTGGAGTCTCACCCTATATTTGTGCAGATTAGTAATCAAATACTCAAAAGGAACCTATGCAGATTTCTGGAGTTCTTTCCCTGCTTAGCTCTCTCCTCTTTGGTCTCCTGCCCACAAATTTCAGCTGTTTGAGCCTCTCCAAACTCTAATATCTGTCTCATCATCTCATCAAGGCTGCCATGCTCTGTCTGCGTTTCACCTCTCTGCACCTTGCCCAGTAATTGCCTCTAACCAGAAAACCTAGCACTAATAACAGTTATCTAGTGTATTTTTCTTCTCTCAGACAGTGCAGTCCTTCATGGCCTGTTGTCCAATATCTAAAAGCAGTTGTTTCATATAATTTTGTTGTTTCCTTTCTGTGGCAGGGGATTTGTTATGGCAGAAGGGTTAGTCTTGTACCAGTTCCTCAGTCATAGCTGCAATCAGGAGTCAAGGCTTTTGACTTTCTTCATGTATACTATTATTGACAGTCTGTGAAACAATAGTTACCCTTCTATGGTAAGTGCCCCACTGAGAAAAGCATCACCATTTAATCATGTAGACCAGGAAAAAACATCAATAATTCCTAAGTCATGCTGCCATACCTTAACCCCAGTTGCCATAGGTCTGCAAACTAGATTTATTGTCAAATTCTATTACTACTGCAATGACTATAATCCAGGTATGTGACATAGTAAGATAGGGCTAGAAGTCTGATTGACAATACAGGACAAAAGATAATTTACTGGAACAGAGGAAGAAGATGGGTACAGGAGCTAGAAATTACTTCCAGAAGAACAGTAAAGGAACTGAGTACTGTTCTTTTCTAATTAAACTGAAAAAAGTTCCTTGGGGAGCTGGTATTTCATCACTTCATGGTCTCTGGGAAAATAAAACATAGTATGTGGAAGAGAGTAAATGGATGCTAAAGTGAGGAAGAACTAAGACAATTTTCATAACTCCCTCCAAGACCTAAGATGTGACATGGTAAGGCTAGCCTTACAGAAGAAGTGTGTCATATGCCCCAAGTGAACATGGGTCTTGCATGGATCTTAGAGAAACTGAAATGAACATCCATGATAGAGTTTTAGGAAAACTGAAAGTTACATACAACCTAAATGGACAAGCATGCCAAAAATATCACATATGAGTTCTCAGAACAGATAAGGCATCAATGTTTGAAAAAGACAAAGAGGTTTGTAAAAGACAGACTTCCCAGAGATATCTCAGCAGCAATATCCTGTCAATCCACTCAGTATTACCTATACAAAACATATTTTTAAATAATTTTAATAGACTCTATCATAAGAAAATCTGTCTCCTAGTTCAACTCTCTTGCTCCATGAGAACTGGGAAAAGAGTTTATGTAAACCAAGACTGTTCCACAAAACAAATATCCTAGTAAATGATACAGAAATTTCACTGATACAGTTTGCACAACACTAGCTCCAAGGGTCCTACAGAGACTATTTTGTCATGCAATTCAGAAAATGAGTTATCTTTAATTTAGCCTGAAATAAAAGGCAATGACAATGGCTTAAAAATATCTTAATTATACAGAGATAGTCAAGGTGACGGTATTTATTATTGTCAAATTATACTATTTCATTGTGAATTTTTTTCTTCCCTATATCTTTAAATTATAAAAGACTACTAGTTATTTTATTCTGTGGAGCTGATGGAAGCTACAACAAACAGTATACTTTTCCTTTCATATCCAAGTCCATAGGTTTAGAATTAAGGAAAAGATTCCTCAAGATGAAAGTAAAACATCAGCAATAACCACTCACACGATCTTTTTTCAACTGGGATTTTCCTATGATTTGTTCATTACTGAATTCCCAGCACCTACAGCTGTTTGGAACAAAGAGATAGTCAAATAAATGTTAGGCGAATTTCTGAGTTACAATTCTCACATTCGTGCTAGTCACCACGATGCCAATGAAAATGAATACAATAAATTCTGGACTGTTGGCTAATGAAAAGTCTCCGAAAAAATAAAAATAAAAACATAGCCAAACAACTTTCCTAAGATAATGGTGTTTCTTTTGTTTGTTAGAGGTGAAATGTGGCCACAGAAACAGACATGAAATGGTTAACAGCAAAATTCTAGGCTGCTACAATTAGGAATGGCTTTGATCACTCAGAAAAGGAAGTCACCTGGAGTCAATGACCCATGCAAAATCGGTCATCACATGACCCAAAATTTTTTACTCAATGCTCGACACATAAATTATTGTTCAGAAACCACCATGGAGGAGGAGTATCTTTAAGTTCTAGACCTTGAAAGGGGCAAAATAAAAAAGCTTTATAAGCTTAGAAATTTTGTTGATAAAGGCCTTTAAATCAACTTAAATCAATTTTAGACCAAAAGACTATGAAATCTCTACCATTCATATTATAACTCTGATATGAGTAAGAAATGATGATGCAACTCAGATTGATATTGGCTGTAAGTGTGGAACCCAGTAGATTAAATGAGGCAGAATTTCTATACATTCCTAGCGACTTCAGCTGTTCCTCAAATCATGTGATTTCCAGCTGCTTCACCATCGTGGGGCTGTAATGCTTTAAATAGGCTTCATTGTCTTAAAATATGACATTGAAGTAGGACATAATTGCGATGGTTAATTATGTCAACTTGCCTGGGCCATGGTGCCCAGATAGGTAGTCGCACATTATTCAAAATGTTTCTGTGAGGGTGTTTGGGGTGAGGTTAACATTTAAATTGATGAACTCTGAGTAAAGCAGATTGCCCTCTATCATCCGAGTAAGGCCTTATCCAGCTAGCTAAAGATCTGAATAGAACAAAAGACTGACCTCCATCAAGAAAGAGGGCCATCTACCAGCAGATAGCCTTCAGACTTAAACTGCAGCATTAGCTTTTCCTTGGTCTCCAGCTTGCCAGTCTACCCTGTATACTTTCATTTGCCAGCCACCTAAATCACATGAGCCAATTCCTTAAAATAAATTTCCTTCTAAAGATACATATACCCATCTTATTGGTTCCGCTTCCCTGAAAAACCATAATATGAGAAATATGCAGATATTTGTCCCATAAGCTTGGACTACCACAGAGAGACTATCCCTAGTCTCAGATACAATGAAATAAACAATTATTAACACAAGATAAAAGACAAAATCCAAATGTAAACCTGGAGTGGCAGATAAAGGAACAAAACCAGAGGATTACATTTGTTTTTAGCCGGCACATCATTCAACTCATATTTGAGCTTATTTTAAAACAAACAAACAAAAACCTTCCATGAAGTCAAGTTAAAAAAAAAAAAAAAATCCACCTCTCTGCTTCTGAAGTATCTAATCACCATGCTGCCTGAACCTGTCTAGAAAGCACTTTTATTTCAGGTTTGACCTGCAACATGGGCTACTTTTTTGTTATATTACCCTTTGCCAGTTGCTATAATACCCAATGACATGTTTTGTTTACCATAAATACCTCCAAGCCAACAGATGGTCCCATTGCCCAGAACTGAAGTTTATTTCCAGTCCCCCACTTCCATCCAACCTGGTTAACTAAGTCTTTCTCACCCACATATATGACATACTATGACCCATCCATTACTCTGAGTGTGATTTTTACACATAAATATTTGTACATAGTCATTCATTCATTCAAACGCATTTATTTAGTATCTGCTATGTGCCAGGCACTGAGCACAGAGCCATGATGTATGGAGTACAGAGCCATGAACAAGACTGATATGGCCCTGCCTTCATGAATCTTATATTTTAGTGGGGAATACAGACAATCAATAAAGAAATAAATTATGATAAATGTATGCTAGAAATAAATGGAGTGCTGTGAGAAAGAAGAAGTACCCTTAAGTTGAGAACTGAAGATAAAGAGAAATTAAAGTGAGGGAAGAGTGTTTTAAAAAACAAGTACAAAAAATAAAATAAAATAAAATAAAAAGAGAAAAAACAAGTACAAAAGCTATGAGGTGGGGAAAATTTGGTGTATTTAGAAAATACCAGAAAATCTATGTGGTTGAATTCTGATGATTGATGAAAAGGGTTGAAAATGAAAATGAGTTAGGAAACATAGACAGAGACAAGATCATGGAGGGCTTTATAATGAGTTTACTTGGGCAAAGAATGGAGCCCTCCTGAACTTAGAAATAAAATTACTTTCTGAGAAAGTAAAACCATGAAAGATCAAAGTATAATGAATAAGAAACACCATCTGTGGAAATGACTACAGTCAGAAAAGAAAGTGTATGTGTGTAGAATTTGAGAAGTGTACAGTTCTTTTTTCTATGTCTAGGACTGCCATCTAGACATAGAGAATACTTTAGTGACTAAAGTATAGCCATAGAAAACATTGATTAGTATATTATTATAACTTAAGCTGAAACCTAATCAATTATATAGAATCCTGCCAGAAGAACTAACCTGTTAAAAAGTCTGAGATATTCCTTAAAGCAGGAGTCTCCAGCCCCGAGACCACAGACAGGTACCAGTCGATGGCCTGTTAGGAATCAGGCCACACAGCAGGGGGTAAGCAGCAGGCAAGAGAGCGAAGCTTCATATATTTTTACAGCCACTCCCCATCGCTCACATTAGCGCCTGAACTCCACCTCCTGTCAGATGAGCCGCAGCAATAGATTCTTACAGGAGTGAATACCCTACTGTGAACTGCACATGCAAGGGATCTAGGTTGCACACTCCTTATGAGTATCTAATGCTTGATAATCTGTCACTGTCTCCCATCATCCCCAGATGGGACCATCTAGCTGCAGGAAAATAAGCTCAGGGCTCCTATTGATTCCACATTATGGTGAGTTGTATAATTATTTCATCGTATATTACAATGTAATAGTAACAGAAAAAAGAGCACAATAAATGCAACGCACTTGAATCATCCCAAAACCATCCCCACTGCCCCAGTCCATAGAAAAATTGTCTTCAATGAAATCGGTCCCTGGTGCCAAAAAGGTTGGGGATCGAGGATCGCTGACTTAAAGGTAACCTCTCCAGCCATCATTTGCTGTGTGTGAGGGAGAGGGGGTTGGAGACAAAAAGGAAAATATATTACTCGGCTGAGTTCTCAGTATCTTACTGTCTATTTTATATATTGGGCTTCCATTTTAAGAAAGTTAAAACAAAATTGAAAGCAGTTTTCAAATATAGACATAGTAGCAGTCATATTCCCAATATATTTGCTATTAATCAGTTATATATATAGCATATGTATACATTTATATTTTATATATTATATACAAGTGTGTGTGTGTGTGTGTGTGTGTGTAAAAGATTAAAGAGAGAAAGAAAAGGATGCCAGGCAACCACAGTTTTTGATTGTCTTAGAAGAAATACACATGCAGAGGAAACGAATGCATAAGATTACATAGTTTGATGAAATCAGTCATTAAAAACACCCAACAGGCTGCTTTTGTTCTTATTTTGGGCTCACAAACAAGCTTCTGACTGAAGTTGGCTTTCCACAGGAGAATATATTGATACTCAATATGAGTTTCTGATTCACGTAACATTTATAGTTCACCCTTAATACATTGTCAATGTGATTTGTAAGTCAGTGTTTAGTTTGGTTAGTGTGTATCAGTATGTCGAGCCTTACTTGAATTTCTGCACTTGAAAAACTTATGATCAGTATCCAAAACTCAATCTACCTCATGGAACTGCCACACTGAGACTTCCAAACAGTGATTAGCCAGTCTCTGCCTGTGACTTCCGTGGCTGGTCCCTTTTCTAACTACAACTAAAGGAACTGTAAAGAATTTGATTCATTTAAAGAGACCAGCCACAGTAGGAATCCACACTTACCAGTACTGCAATACAATAGGAAAATAACTTCATACTGATTTCATAGAAAAAGAAGCACACTGGCTTAAAGGGAGACATGCAGTTTTAGCACCTGAACTGTTTTCATCATAGAACAGTGAATGTTAAG
Source organism: Macaca thibetana thibetana (assembly GCF_024542745.1). Taxonomy (NCBI): domain Eukaryota; kingdom Metazoa; phylum Chordata; class Mammalia; order Primates; family Cercopithecidae; genus Macaca; species Macaca thibetana. Next base: position 84,411,828 of record NC_065579.1, read on the forward strand.
GGTTAGATCTCAAAGTTCATCTCATCCAACCCCTTAGTTTTAAAGGTGGCAAGAGAGGCATGGAAGATTAGATTATTTACCCAAAATACAGCTGGGACTTCTGGGCTAAGCTCTTTCCACTGTGATAACTCCCTATTTCACAATAGTTGCTCACACTCTTTATTTATTTATTTATTTTTTGAGACAGAGTCTCACTGTGGTTTCCCAGGCTGGAGTGCAACGGTGCCATCTTGGCTCACTGAAATCTCCACCTCCTGGGTTCAAGCGATTCTTCCTGCGTTCAAGCGATTCTCCTGCCTCAGCTTTCTGAGTAGCTGGGATTACACGCATGCGCCATCATGCCCAGCTAATTTTGCATTTTTATTAGTGACGGGGTTTCTTCATGTTGGTCAGTCTGGTCTCAAACTCCTGATCTCAAGTGATCCGCCCACTTCAGCCTCCCAAAGTGCTGGGATGACAGGCATGAGCCAATGTGCCCGGCCCTAAACTCTTAATCTTCTTGTAGCTTTTAAAGCTTCATATTCTTATTCTATGCATTGACAGGTAAATTTTAAAATGAAATTATGTTTCCTAAGAAATAAAAAGACATCCTATAAAACTTTCTCCATTTTATTATGAGCAATAGGTATTTAATCAATTCCTGCCTAGATAACAGCCAAAGTGATACTCTTATAATGAAAGGCATAATACGCCCTCCTCCTTAAAACCCTGAAGCTGCTCCCAACCACTAGCAGTAAAAGCCAAGTTCTTGCAATGGCCTACAATGCCCCACACCTCCATCCTCCATGCTCATTCTGTTCCTGCCACATTGTCTTCCTTGCTCTTTCTCAAATACATCAAATACCTTCCTGTCTCACGACACTTGCATTGGCTGTTCCCTCTGCCTGGAACTCTTTTCCCTCAAACAAGTTGAATGACTGACTCCTCATCTACTTCAAATCTTTGCTCAAATGTCACCTTCTTAATTAGATCTGCTATAACTAATCAAAACTACTACACCCATCCCCCTGTACTTCCAATGCCCCTTACCCTGACTTACTTCTTTCTCTATAGGATCTATCACCTTCTAATACATGCACTATATCATTTACTTACTTATTATGTTTGTTACTCATTATATGTCTCCCTCCAGAATATAAACTCCAGAGAGGAAGCAAGGTTGGTATATTTTTTTCACTATTATATCCCTAACATCTAAAATACAGCCTAAGCCTCAAATATTTATTAAATGAATAAATTAATGCATTTGGCAATTTGACCATTATGTCTACAGATAATCAAAGGCTATATCTAAATGTGGCCCAGATTAAGGTTAAATCATTGCCCTGATATCCTGGATCTTCCAATGAATTCCATTAAGAAGGGCAATATACTAAGCCAGTAATATATCTCTACTCCCTGAAATTCTCCTTTAGTGCTGCCATCAATAAAATAAAAAAGAATTAGTATTTAAAAATTAGAAGATGACCAATTGCTTTCATTTAAAGGAATATCTAAATTGCATTTTAAAAATCAAAGCAATCCAGAATGTATTGACAAAGAATACTATTTATTTAGCATTAAACTTTCAATTCTTTTGATGATAATCCTGACATGTTCTCTGACATAGCATTCTGAGAAATTGCTACAAGAATCTAAGAATCTAAGAGGGGTGTGTGTGTGTGTGTGTATGTGTGTGTGTCTTTAGGAGCAGTCATGACCAAGAACCTGATGATAAGCATCTTAACCTATTCCTTATCAGTATTACATACATCTTTCGACTTTTTTTCTAACAATCATGATAGATTTAATCTGAAATACCTTCATTCTATTTCCTCATCCTTTTTGTAAACAAAGACAAACATGAAAGAAATGCTAGCTGAGACTAGCACTGCAGATGGTCACTACAGCTGGTCTAAAGTTGCACATCTCCAGGAATGCCCCATACATTGAACATGGATTATAATGTAACTGTATCACTACTCTGGCCCCTTGTCCGGGATTTGTGCAATATTCACCTCTGGGTCTGTTTAGAACCATGTTGAATTGAAATTGAAATCAGTAATCTTTCTTCTTAGAAAAAAATAACTCAAGATTACTAAGTTAATCAATTCTAATGAGATATGAACTGATTTAAATTAAAATAATATCCTCAAAACATTTATCAGTCACTAAAAGGTGGAGACAGTGTTAGAGATACAATTATCTCAAAATGACTGTATATAATAGGGTCACAGTTCCCCATCCCTAAATCCTTGTTTAGTTAGCAGGTTTTCTGGTGGAGGATATAAAACTGGATACCATGATGATCTTATAGCACCCTCAAGTGGATTAGACTGACAATGTTTTTCTTCTTGAAGAAAGGTGTTGGCCTGTGATATGAAAAAGAAATAAAAGCTGGGAGAATCTTTTCAAGCATAAACTACTGGAATGAATGAAGATGTACCAACATTTATCAGAAGGGCTTGCAGTTTGAATTATTCCTCTAACAATGGGGATAGATATTTGGCTGAGTTAGCCATATCTTCCATTTAGTATTCCTCATTCTTTCTTGAGTCACTTAAGGACAGCTTTGAATAGTGTTGAACATAGATAGCTACCTTATATGGTAGCAAATCTGTAATCTAAACCTTTTACACCATGTGCTTAGAAATGAAATCAAGTGGCCCCATCATGGAAATGAAAGAGTTCATGGTGATCTTTAGATAATAACATAACGATGGATATTTGTATTAGAGTTCACCAGAGAAACAGACAACAGGAGATACACACACACACACACACAATGAAGACTTAGCTCATACAATTATAGAGGATTATGGAGGCTGAGAAGTCTTGTGATCAGTCATCTGCAAGCTGGAGACCCAGGAAGACTGCTGGCATAATTTAGTCTGAGTCCAAAGGTCAACGAGAACCAATGATATAAATCCTACTCTGAGGGCAAAAGAAGATGAAATGAGATGTCCCAGCTCAAACAGTGAGGCCAAAAAGGGGCAAGTTTTCCCTACTTTTGCCTTTTGTTCTACTCAGGCCCTGAATTTTTTTTTTTTTTTTTTTTTTTTTTTTTTTTTTTTTTTTTTTTTTTGAGACACTCTCACTCTGTCGCCCAGGCTGGGAAAGGTTCAGTGCAGCCTCAACTTCCCAGGCTCAGATGATCCTCCCACCTCAGCCTCCTGGGTAGCTGGAACTACAGGCATGTGACACCGCACCTGGCTAATTTTTGTATTTTTGGTGGAGGCAGGGTTTTGCCATGTTGCCAAGGCTGGTCTCAAACTCCTGGGTTCAAGCAATCTGCCCTCCTGGCCCTCCCGAAGTGCTGGGATTACAGGATGAGCCACTGATCCTAGCCCCTCAATGGATATGCTGATGACCAACTACACTGCAGAGGACAATCTACATTACTGAGTCCACCAATTCAAATGCTAATGTCATCTAAAAACACTGTCACAGACACACCCAAAAACAGTCTTTAACCAACTATCTGGACATCCCCTGATTCCGTGAAGATGACACATAAAATTAACTACAGGTTGAGCATCCCTACTCCAAAAATCCAAAATGCTCCACAGTTGGAAACTTTTTGAGCACTCACATGATGCCACAAGCGGAAAATTCCACACCTGACCTTATGTGGTAGATCCCAGTCAAAATGTAGGAACACGACACCATGTTTACTCAGCGTCCCAAGGGGAAAATAAAATTACCTTCAAGTTATGGGTATAAGGTGCATATAAAACATAAACGAATTTTTTGTCTAGACTTGAGTCCCCAAGGTATCTCATTATATATATGCAATTATTCTAAAATCTCAAATTCAAAACACTCTGGTCCCAACCAGTTCAGATAAGGGATACCTGACCTATGTCATAATTTTTTTTAATAAAATAAGTTCCATACAATATTTTAAAGCTACATCCTTAAAGAGCATGGTTTCACTGACCTTCTAAATGGCATGGTATGGTAGAAAGAGTACTAGAAACACAGCTAGACAACATGTATTCTAAAGTTAGTTTTTGAAAAATGAAAGCATTTATTAACCTCTCCATATTTGTTTCTTCATTTTTAAAATGGCAGAGTAGAAAAAGCAAAGGCTACTAGTTGGTCGTTTCTTAGTGTATTAGTCAACAAACTTGGTTCCAAACTACAAATTTCCTCATCTTGCTTAAGCAACAAAAAGGGACTATTTTCAGGAAAATAAAGAGAGTAATTGGAGAAGAACAAAGTTGGAGAACTGGCACCACTTGACTTCAAGACTTACTATAAAGCTATAGTACTTAAGACAGTATGGTATTGGCAAAAGAATAGATAAATAGATCAATGGAACGGAATAAAGAGCCCAGAAATAGACCTACATAATACATAAGTACCGTCAACTGATCTTTAACAAAAGTAAAAAGGCACTACAATGGAGAAAAGAGATACTCTTTTCAGCCAGTAGTGCTGGAACAACTGGACATCCATATGCAAAAAATGAATCTATAAACAGGTCTTACATCCTTCACAAAATTAAATCAAAATGGATTATAGATCTAAATGTAAAATGCAAAACTGTAAAACTCTTAGAAGATAACATAGAAGAAAATCTAGATGACTTTGGATTTGGTGATGACTTTTTAGATACAATACCAAAGTCATGATCCATAAAAGAAAAAAAAAACTGATAAGCTGGATTTCACTAAAATTAAAACTTTCTACTCTGCAAAAGATACCACTGGGAGAATATAAAGACAATTCACAGGCCAAGAGAAAATATTTTCAAATATATATATATATACACACACACATACAAAAAATCTCTTAAAACTCAACAATAAGAAAACATACAACCCAATTAAAAAATGGGCCAAAGACCTTAACAGACACCACACCAAAGAAGATATACAGATGGCAAATAAGCATATAAAAAGATGTTCCACATCATATATCATCAGGGGAATGCAAATGGAAATAACAATGAGATACCACTACACATCTATTAGAATGGCCAAATTTCAGCATCCTGACATCAAACACCAGTGATGATGTGGAGCAACAGGAACTCTTATTAATTGCTGATGGGAATATAAAACGGTACAGCCACTTTGGAAGACAGTTTGGTGCTTTATCACAAAATTGAACATACTCTTACTACACAACCCAGAAACTGTACTCCTTGCTATTTATGCAAAAGAGTTGAAAACTTATGTTCACCAACAACATGCACATGTATGTTTATAGCAGCTTTGTTCATAATTGCCAAAACTTGGAAGAAACCAGTATGTCCTTCAATAGGACAATGGATAAATTGTTTTATAAATCCAGCAAATTGAATACTATTCAGCACTAAAGATAAATGAGCTATCAAGCCATGAAAAGACATGGAGGAAACTGAAATGCATATTACCAAGAAACCAGTCTGAAAAGGCTATATACTATATGATCTCAAACATATAACATTCTGGAAAAGGCAAAAATACGGACACAGTAAAAAAAAATCAGTGGTTGTCAGGGGTTCCAAGAAGAAAAAGAAAAACAGAGCACAGGGGATTTTTAGGGTGGCGAAACCACTTTATAATACATCATAATGGTATATATGTCATTACACATTTGCCCAAATCCACAGAATGTATGACATCAAGAATGAAACCTAAGATAAACTATGGACTTTGGATGATAAAGAGGTGTCAGTGTAGGTTCATCAGTTTAACAAATGTACCACTCAGGTGGGGGATGTTGATAATGAGGGAGGCTATGCATGTGTGGGGGCAGGGGATACATGGGAAACTTTTTACTTTCTCCCCACTTTTGCTTTTAACCCAAAATTGCTCTAAAAAATAAAGTCCATTTTTTTCTAAAAAGAAGACAGCCTTTAAAAGATACTGAAAAATTAAAGTTAGAAGTATCGTAATAGACTTCTAGGACCTTATTTGGTACCCACCATCCCTGACAGACACACACTCCAACCTTAACCACAGCTAAAGGTGAGGCCTTGTTGAAACTGTTGGCATCAGGATCAAGAACCAGAAACAATCTATCTACAAATATTTCTCATAAAGTCATGGATTATTTGTATATCCTTAACAATTGGTTATAAAAGTTTCTGAGATGTAAAAAAAAAAAAAAAAAAAAAAAAAAAGACTTTATCTTTTGCAGATGATGTCACTAGCTGCACAAGTTATTTGTGGAAACTTGGAAGATCCAAGAAAAGCTAAAATGAGATATGCTGCTTCTCCCACTTCTTTATGTGGCTACCTTGCTTCCCCTAAGTTTCTGTGTTCTTTGCTAAAGAAATCAGGAATTTACTCTGTGTGTGGGGGTGTATGTGTGTGTGTTGTACGCACAGAGAGGCACCAGGGGTTTCTTCCCACCAATCTATAGCCTACCTGAAATGACACACTTACATAACCAAATGTCTATAATTAAAATATCCCTACCTACCTCCATTTCACACTTGCTGTCTCCAGAATGCATCTTGCTTCTTCACACCTCTACTTCTTTAATTATATTGCCCTCTGTGCCTGGACTGCACATAGTTGCCTCCCCCTCTCTCCTCTTACCCCCAGCAACTCCCACTACCTCATTTCACAGAAAAGAGGGATCTATGCAGACACCCTAGTAGGCGTCCACAATAGCACTTACCACTGTGCCATTATGTGTTTCTTCTTATGTCTAATCCTGTGTTGGACTGTGAACCACTCAAGAACCAGAATTGTTTTCTTCACCTTTATATCTCTGGGTCTAGAGTGTTTATTAAAGAATGTACCTATGTGTTTATTTAGAAATGGAATTTAACACTTACAATAAAAATAGGCAAAGGAACCAGACATCAAAGATCTGACTGCTTTAAATGTCCTGTCTTCTTCCCCCAACCCCATCCCACACTTTCCCCTGTCCCTCTCCTCAACATATTCATTTAGTTATTCATATTGCTTAATCTGGAAACATTTCTCGAAAAAGATATTTTTTAAGGTAAAGCAAGAAGTAAAAAAGAAAAACAGTATTTTCTTCCTCACCCACTTGAGAAGGCCCATATGTGGGACTGGTTTTTTTAAAATGAGAAGCAAAGCCAGTCCCATTTCCTTTCCTCACCCCCTCCAGTCCTATGTCAAAGATCCAGTGCTCTGTCCCCTTCTAAGTCAAAGGGGTGTCTGTCTCAAAAGAAAATTCAAATACACCTGTAACTGTAAAAGGCTTTATCCTCTGCGATGGGAGTGATATTCCGGAAGTAAAGAATAAGACTGCCTTTGGCACCCAACTAATGGGGCTACTTTCACATAAGGAACTAACCAAAGACAGAAAATCCCACCCTGAGTTTTGAGTACATTTGCTTAAAGTTCGTTTCTTCTGTCACTACTATACGAAAAATATCACTCCAGATAAATGCTGCGTACCCCCTAAAAGGAGCTGTTTTCTATGTTCATGGCCATTTTAGGTGTTAAAGATATGAGGTGGGGGAGGGTTATCCTAGTGTTGGAATTAGGAAGAAGTATAGACAGATCCCATAGTGATAAAACCATGTGCTACTAAAGAATGGCCTCAGAAGGTGACATTCCCAGGCTAAGTAACACTGTTTGGGATCTGGTTCTCAGACACTGGTTTCTTAGTCCCTCCAAAAAATGAGGTCCTCGATCACAGATTGACTCTAACACAAATCACGTATTTACCAAGCTGTCTATAATCATTTTTAGTGGTCAGCTTTCCTTTTCAGTGACAGCACTCTTTCCTAAAAACAACCATTCTCTAGAGTTACGGCTTAAAACCAGTCTGTACCATTTATTAAAGTTGATATGCCTATAGAAGCTTGAAATTTATTTATTTATTTATTTATTTTGAGATGGAGTCTCCCTCCGGCACCCAGGCTGGACTGCAGTGGTACGATCTCTGTTCATTACAACCTCTGACCGCCGGGTTCAAGCGATTCTCGTGCCTCCGCCTCCCGAGTAGCTGGGACTACAAGCATGAGCCAGCACACCCGGCTAATTGTTGTATTTTTAGTAGAGATGGGGTTTCGCCAGGGTGGCCAGGTTGGTCTCTGAACTCCTGACCTCAAGTGATCTGCCCTCGGCCTCCCAAAGTGCTGGGATTACAGGTGTGAGCCACCGCGCCCAGCCCAAATTTATCTTTTACAGTTGCAATCTTGTTTGTTGCATTTTCTCAAATTTCAATAAACTGTTTACCTATTTGCCTAGGTTTTCCACAAAACAGTGTGTCACTATCGATTATGTTCTGGACTAGATTTCCTATACAAAAGTGGTAACACAGTGAAGGGCAAGTTGATTTCCTCAAAGACACATGGTGGGAAGCGAGGAGACTAACTGCCACCGTTTGTTTCTGCTCAAGAGGACTATACTGCACTATTTGCACTGCACATATTTAAATGGTACAAATTTTTTACTGGAATAAAATGAAGCTACATGATCTCAAAATTAGGGTTGAGGCCTTCTATATGATAAAGTACTCAATCCAGCAACTCTGCCTGAGAAGATCAATTAATACTTCATTTGGAACCCTAACTCTAGCCTCTTACTATCTGTGTGACATTAAGCAATTTACTGAGACTCTCTGAGCATGTTTCCTCGTCTTCTAAAATGAAAAAGTACAATAGCTATCGTAGTGGTTGGGTTCTCAAGTCAATAAGTAAGGGGATGGAGGACCTAAGTTGAAATTCCCTTTGAAAATCACTTCAATTGTCCATAAGTACAGTATATTGACTTTTGCGTACACATCACTATACAGTAGGTCCTACAGACACTAAATTTTGAGCAACCATTGAGATAAACTAAATAAGAAATGAATGTATGCATTACAGTTACTGTAACACTTGAATGGCATATGTACATGTCGAGACATTAAAGCCATCCTGGTTTTAGAACTCACAATCACTAACAGTACATGGGGTATGGATGGAGAATACCACTCCAGGTGCTTAACAAATGTCCGTGTCCTTCCTTCCTTCTGCACGTTAAAAGACCTGGAAACGTTCCCGGAGCAGCCGGCTGAATGCGGTTACGTCAGAAACATAGGTATTGATTTACGCAGAGTACCTCGAGGGAAGAAGCTTGTGCGACTCGTTTGGGGTTCTTACCCTGGCATTGGCACTTAGAAGCACCTTGATGAATACGAAAAGGAATTATTGTTTACCCTAGGTTAGCGCTCGAGCTATTTCGACGCAATAGCGACTCCACGTACATTTGAAAAATCAAACTTCTCACATACATCACTTCCTGGAAGCCCTATTCAGACTTTAGCCCAAGCAATGCTGAGCCCAATCCTTCGGCCTTCCGTAGTCTCGCTCGGTTTCGCGAGACCGAGGCTGAGCTCCGCGCCGCCGCCGTGGGGGGGCCCAAGAACACTTCCGGGTGTAACTGGTTGTGCTCTCTGTGTACTTCCGGCAGCCTCTAGACGGTTTCCTCTGCTTCCCGTACCACCCGGCTCAAGTAGCGGACACGGAACCGGGAACCATCAGCCCGTCAGCCTCCGGGCCCTGCAGTCTCTAGCCATGGACCGGGACCTTCTGCGGCAGTCGCTAAATTGCCATGGGTCTTCTTTGCTCTCTCTACTCCGGAGCGAACAGCAGGATAATCCACACTTCCGGAGCCTCCTGGGGTCGGCCGCCGAGCCAACCCGGGGCCCGCCGCCCCAGCAACCGTTGCAGGGCAGGTAATGCAACGTTGGTGCCACTGCGTCACGGGAGAGGGGACGCAGCTCTGGAAGCCACTACCGCAGCCCCGAGTCTGCGTCTAGAGGAAGTGGAGGCGCGGCCATGAGCACAGGAGGATCGCGCGCTGGTGCCTTGGGCTGGGTGGAGGGAGGGCGCTCTTGAGGTGTGCATTGCGGTTTGCGGGGTGAACTTTTTCTATGGCACTGCTTGCTAGAGGCGCAGATTCCTTAGCTAAAATCCCTTGAGCTTTCGTATCTGGGTTGGAGGCGTCATTTTTTAAGTTTCCCCGTTCTCCACCTCCAGGTTGGTTAATGAGGGAATGCCTAGTTAAAACTTTTTCTCTGAGATTGTATGATCTGGAACTTGGGATGGAGAGGAATGGCCGATGAAAGCCGTAAGCAGAAGGTTAGAGTTTGTAAAAAGGCTTTGCAGATAAACCAATTTTCGTATTTTTTTTTTCTTTTTAAGAAAAGAGAAGAGAGTTGACAACATCGAGATACAGAAATTCATCTCCAAAAAAGCAGATCTGCTTTTTGCACTTTCCTGGAAATCAGATGCACCTGCAACTTCTGAAATTAATGAAGATAGTGAAGGTGAGTTTAGCCTTAAAACCTTTAAGATTGACGTTCTGTTTAACAGTACTTCAGGTGAAACGGAACTCAAAACTATCGTTAGTGATTTCGTTAATTTTTTTTTTTTTTTAGATCATTATGCAGTCATGCCACCTTTAGAGCAATTCATGGAGATACCTAGTATGGATCGAAGAGAGCTGTTTTTCCGAGATATTGAGCGTGGTGATATAGTGATTGGAAGAATTAGTTCTGTTCGGGAATTCGGTTTTTTCATGGTGTTGATCTGTTTAGGAAGTGGTATCATGAGAGATATAGCCCACTTAGAAATCACAGTAAGTTATTTTTGTTATTTGGATTGCTTCTGTTTTTGTTAATTCACCTCAATGCAAGAATTATATCTTTGCATGCAGTTGTGCTCAAGTATACCTGCCAAGATACTTTTGGAAATTAAATGTTAATTGGAGAAAAATCGTTAACAAAAATTAGTGAAAGTTACTTACCCAGTTTGTCCCTCCAATTCTGGTTTTGGGGATTTTTTAGATTTAAACTCTGGTTGGCAGGCACAGTGTCCTTTTTTAGGTGCTCAAAGAGGTATCAGTGGACATAGTGAGGTTGATTGGTATTCAGACTTATTTCTTGTAGTTGAACATATGTATTCTTAATTAATATTTGGCATTGTATATTTTCATGTGGATAATTTAGAAATTTTTGTCATTTATATATTTACAATAATACTTTGCCCAAGATGGATAGTCCTGAATTTGAACTAATGTGTCATGATAAAAGATTGGGTATTTGCTATCTATCCAGGCGGATAAAAAGGAAGAAACGCAGAAGGTATTACAGACTGGATAACAGACAAAAACTTTGGAGAATTCACATTTCATTTTCACTGGAATCCTTATACCTTTTAGACAAATTTTAGTTTGCTTTTGATGCGTGTAGTATACTGTTATAAGCCATCATATTTGGTTCCTAAACTAATGGAAAGTTTCATGAGATTTTAGTTTTTTAACCGAACCAGCAAACATATTTTACTGTGTTTGGACACAAAAATTACTTTTAACTAAATCGTTATTTAAATTTTTACTTTAGGTTGTTCATCTACTAGCTGTTTCATACCAAATAGCAAAGATAAAAGAAGACACTGTTCTTACCAAAGCTTGAAATGTCTAGTGTTTTAAAATACTTCTCATTACAGGCTCTTTGTCCCTTAAGAGATGTGCCGTCTCACAGTAACCATGGGGATCCTTTATCATATTACCAAACTGGTGACATCATCCGAGGTGATTAGTTTCATCATACTAATAAAAAAGTAATGATTGTTGAATTTTTGTTTTTATTAATTTTAAAAAATACAGTCTAAGTGGGTAGTGTTTGGGAAAGTTTATATTTTTTATGTTAGTTTACGTTTTCTTACTAATCAGCTTAGTTCTCTTTTTTTTTCTTAAGCTGGAATCAAGGATATTGACAGATACCATGAAAAGCTGGCAGTATCTCTGTATAGCTCTTCTCTTCCACCACACCTATCTGGTATTAAATTAGGTGTAATTAGCTCTGAAGAGCTTCCTTTGTACTACAGGTAATTTATATTATTTCAACAACAGTTCGTTACGAAAGTCTCTTGCATTGAGGAATACCAAATTTTGTGAAACTTTTGACAACAAAGGGGAATTTTAATTTCTCTTATTGCAAAATGTGTTCATGTTATTTTTATAACAGTTAAACTGCTTCAGACTTGGGAAAAGGTAACCATATCATAATATTGCCACACCATCTTATGCAAAAAATGGTATTAGTATTTAAACCTCAAATGATACTGTTTCTTTATTCTTTACTATTTGTCTGAAATGGAGTGTCAGATTAGTCATTTTACAATTTTTGTGTTTGTATTTTCTTTTTTTAAGGAGAAGTGTTGAACTAAATAGCAATTCTTTGGAGTCCTATGAAAATATCATGCAGAGTTCCTTAGGATTTGTTAATCCAGGAGTAGTTGAATTCCTTCTAGAAAAACTAGGAATAGATGAATCTAATCCACCATCTTTAATGAGAGGCCTACAAAGGTATAGTAAATCAGTATTATTCTCTTAGGTGGTGAGGGGAGTGGTGGTAAGCTCAGAAGCTGCTTATCTGAAGGACATATTTGACCGTCCTAAGCCACCTAGTAGCAGGCATATGCCAAAGGTTGAATGAACCAGGTGATCCCATCTTCTGGACTGGACTGTCTTATCAGTGATTAAGATGTATACCATGTAAACAAGCAGAGAAGGATGCAGAAACTTTTTATAAGAATTTTGTGTGTATGCTAAAGAAAAATACTGTTTTTTTTTGTTTTGTGAGACAGAGTCTCGCTCTGTCACCCAAGCTGGAGTGCAGTGGTGCAATCTTGGCTCACTGCAAGCTCTGCCTCCCGGGTTCACGCCAATCTCCTGCCTCAGCCTCCTGAGTAGCTGTGACTACAGGTGCCCGCCACCATGCCTGGCTAATTTTTTTTTTTAATTTTTAGTAGAGACAGGGTTTCACGGTGTTAGCCAGGATGGTCTCAATCTCCTGACCTCATGATCTGCCCGCCTCGGCCTCCCAGAGTGCTGGGATTACAGGCATGAGCCACTGCACCCAGCCAAGAAAAATACTGTTTAACAATAATAATCATTTCGAAAGTTCAAAGATTTTGGTATGTAAATAGAATGCAAATTTCTTGCTTGGGATTCATACTTTCAGTGTTGAGTGCCTGTCAAGCAGAATTAAGTATAGTTACTTAAAAAATATTTGTGGTTTAACGTTTTAATTTTTATTTTCTTTAATAGCAAAAATTTCTCTGAAGATGATTTTGCTTCTGCACTGAGAAAAAAACAATCTGCGTCTTGGGCTTTAAAATGGTATGAAGACTGTCTTTCAACAGTTGCATTATATCTAGTCTAAAAGCTTGGGGCAAGGCAAGCATGCTTATGTCATCAATAAGACAAATTTGAGATGAATTAAAGTGATGCCTTTTTGACATGAGCTTTTCTTTTATAGATGTAAGTAGTCTTACATTTTACACTTAACAGGTTTTACACTTAACAGATAAGTTTTATTCAGCATTTCTGTTTTCTCAAAAGGAATTAGTATATTGATATCTGGGTTTCACCAATATTTATTGTGAAAATGTCCAAAGGCAGAAGAATGCTCCTTAGGTATATTGTGAGTATTCTGAAAAATAAATATTTGCCAAGTTTGATGACATTTGCTTTTAAAACTTAGTCACGCTAACATTTTATTTAGATAGTGTTTGAAGTGTTTGTGATGCTTTACAAATGTCTGTCTTAGTGTGAAGATTGGAGTTGATTATTTTAAAGTTGGACGCCATGTGGATGCTATGAATGAATACAATAAAGCTTTGGAAATAGACAAACAAAACGTGGAAGCTTTGGTAGCTCGTGGAGCACTGTAAGTGAATCATACGTGGATTTTAAGGAATGTTTACCAGGTAAATGCAAACAAGATTTATGAAGAGCTTGTGAGATACAGCCCTCTAATTTTGTTTCATGTCTCTAGATATGCGACAAAAGGAAGTTTGAACAAAGCAATAGAAGATTTTGAGCTTGCATTAGAAAACTGTCCAACTCACAGAAATGCAAGAAAATACCTCTGCCAGACACTTGTAGAGAGAGGAGGACAGTAAGTGTCAGATTTTGTTTAATAGTAGAGGTCTTATGTTCAACCAACTACTAAAAAATTTTGAACTTAACATAAGGCAATAGTTTCTTAAGCACTTAATTTAGAACACTCTTGGTTTCAATAAATAAATAGAAAAGTACAAGAGATTAGGCAAATACTCCTTCCCTGGATAATATACTCAGATTTTTTGGTTTAATGGCTGTACTATTTGTATAGTCATTCCTGTTTGTGATCACAAATTCCAAGTTAGTTAAATTTTGCAATATTCGTTGATAATTCATAGGAACTTCTATTTAATGATTGGAGCAACTTTTTACATTCTTACTAGGTAGATAACTAGTACCTATTTGTATGTGGTTGTCTTATAGCCTTGTATTGGTGTCTTTTAGCTGAGTGAATAGCAATACCTTGCAGTTACTTAAGCCAGAGATATTGCTCATCTTTGACTTGTCCTTTGTTTCCCATATCCAGTCTACTGACACAAAAGTGATCCCCTTGTATTTGTTTTACAGTAATTTCTTTTTCCTTCTAAGAACCAAAAGCACTTTGCAACGTCCTTTGACTGCTCTGTGTCTAAACTTTCTCATTCTGGTGTTTCACAACCTACACTTGTGAGCTTCATTTAATGATTATGCTATTTACAGGCTCGTTGTGATATATGTGTATGTTGGTATTTCCAAAGATTTCCAAAATTTTCTATAGATAATTTTTCATAAACTGCTAGGGAAAAGGAGCCTGCTGCTATAATTACGTGCTACAGTTCAAGATTATACTAAATTTGTGGACACCTATTTATCATGGGTTTTCATGTATTACTGCCAAAATGTGCCAATATTGGATATTAGTTACTAGTAATGGATTTCTGTTTATGTGGTCTTTGAAATAAATTACAGTAAAAAGCATATTATTTTGGTATTTTATTTTGGAAAATAATTTACTAAATGTGGCTTTTCCCTAGTAAGCTCTCTCTTATAAGCCTCTGACCTGTATGCATATTTGGATAGTTTTGTTGTTTTTACAAAAAAGCTAAATCTTTCTTTTAAATTTAGATTAGAAGAAGAAGACAAGTTTTTAAATGCTGAAAGTTACTATAAGAAAGCTTTGGCTTTGGATGAGACTTTTAAAGATGCAGAGGATGCTTTGCAGAAACTTCATAAATATATGCAGGTGATTCCTTATTTCCTCTTAGAAAAATTTAGTGATATTTGAAATAATGCCCAAACTTAATTTTCTTCTAAGGGAAACTTCTAGATTACTTAAGTAAGGCATTATGAAAAGTTTCTTTTTAGGTACGGTTCTTCCTAATTGGGTTTGACATTGCTTCGTAGTGCCTCTGTATTTGTCCGTAATTGAAAGTAAAAATAGCTATGAGAAAACTATTACCTAAATTTCGTATGATGTTTTGAGAAATGTCTTTGTAGTGAGCTTACCTGGTGGTTTTTAAATTACCATTGTTGCTACTATAATTGAGTTAATTATAAAAACCTTTATGAGACATATTTTAAATTGTCTTTTCCTGTAATACTGATGATGATGTTTTCTCATGCATTTTCTTCTGAATTGGACCATTGCTGCTGTGTCTGTGACATCTGGTGCTGCTCATCCCCATCCACAAACTGGAAAATGATTTCCTATGTAATCATGCATCCAACTGGGCTGTGCTATTTTTTTAAATGGTTTGTATTTGAACATGGTGATTCCTCCTTCAATTCACCTTAATGGAATGTCTTTATTTGAATTTGTAAATATGTGTTTACACATTTATTTGTAAAATGTGTCCTGTTTAAATTTTTCAATTTTTAAAAATAATTTTTATGTACTTTTTTTTTTTTTAACCTTTCTTGCACTCTGGGTCATGGGTACCACTGCAATGGCTTCCCCTTTTTTTATGGGATACCAACTGCAATATGGTCCTCAATGCTGTCCTGGCCATTTCAATGACTAATGCCAAACATCTGTATGACTAATTTTTTTATGTTAAAAAAATACTGTTTAATGCTGGCTCTATGGTGATTTGGTTTTACTAAATTGGGTTTCTGGCTGGGGGTGGTCTTTTGAATACTGGGTTTTATATATGCTGCTATTTTTAACGTGTGGTTTTTTTCGATATCTGGGTTCTAAAAGAAATCTTTGGAATTAAGAGAAAAACAAGCTGAAAAGGAAGAAAAGCAGAAAACAAAGAAAATAGAAACAAGTGCAGAAAAGTTGCGTAAGCTCTTAAAAGAAGAGAAGAGGTAAACTATAATATTCAGTATTTTTAAACTTAAGGCAACTACTGAATTGAACCCAAAGTGCCATACTGGAGGTAAAGTAAATAAAAATATAGAAGTATTTTAAGTGATAATCAATGACTGTTAAGAATCTTTAGCAAATATGTGTTCCATGTATTTTCCTATTAAAGAGATGAAGTGGAATTTGAGGCTAGAATTCTACCAAAAAAATGTATCTTAGAATTAAAATATAGAATAAGTTACTTTAATTATATTTTAGGAAGAAATATTTTAGAACTAGAGCAGTGGTTCTGAACTAGGGGGGGGATTTATTCCCCCGGGGACATTTGACAAGATCTGGAGACGTTTTTGATTGCCATAACTGAGGGTGCTACTGCATCTAGTGTATAATGGTCAGGGATGCTATTAAACTTTCTGTAATGCACAAGTCAGCTCCCACCCCCACCCCCAACAAAGAATTATTTGGCTGAATATACCAGTAATCAGGTGAAGAAACCATGAACTAGAGGTAGCCAAATAAAAAACTTGAGTTCTCCTTTATGTGTTCAGTAGTCTTAAGTTTTTAAGGTAGTGTTGAAAAAGTCTGTCTTTCAGAAATGATGGATTTGCTTACAATGATACCTGTCTGCAAGCATTTTTCCCCCAAAAGTGCTTAATAGTAAAATCAGATCTTGTAATAGCTGAGATTATTGTATCATTTATCTGAACCACAGCTTTTATAAAATCTTGAAAGGAAACAAATCGGGCCCACATCTTTATGAATCATTTAGAAACATTTTTGTACATATATGACAGGTTAACTGTTTTTTTTAGGCTAAAGAAGAAAAGAAGAAAATCAACTTCTTCCTCTTCAAGTGTTTCTTCTGCTGATGAATCAGTGTCTTCATCATCATCCTCTTCCTCTTCTGGTCACAAAAGGCATAAGAAACATAAGAGGAACCGTTCAGAGTCGTCTCGCAGTTCCAGAAGGCATTCATCTAGGGCATCCTCAAGTCAGATAGATCAGAATAGGAAAGATGAGTGCTACCCAGTTCCAGCTAATACTTCAGCGTCTTTTCTTAACCATAAACAAGAAGTGGAGAAACTACTGGGGAAGCAGGATAGGTTACAGTATGAAAAGACACAGATAAAAGAGAAAGATAGATGCCCTCTCTCTTCATCTTCACTTGAAATACCGGATGATTTTGGAGGTAGGTCTGAAGATCCAAGAGATTTTTATAATAGCTATAGAACCCAAGCAGGTAGTAGCAAAACAGAAAAGCCATATAAATCAGAAAGACATTTTTCCAGTAGAAGAAATTCCTCAGATTCCTTCTGTAGGAATTCAGAGGACAAGATTTATGGTTATAGGAGATTTGAAAAGGATATAGAGGGAAGAAAAGAGCACTATAGAAGGTGGGAACCAGGTTCTGTGAGGCATTCTACCTCGCCAGCAAGCTCAGACTACTCGTGGAAGTCAGTTGAGAAATACAAAAAATATACTCACTCTGGATCACGTGATTTCAGTAGACATGAGCAAAGATACCGATTAAATACAAATCAAGGAGAATATGAAAGAGAGGACAATTATGGGGAGGATATCAAAACAGAGGTTCCAGAAGAAGATGCACTAAGTAGCAAAGAACACTCAGAAAGGAGTGTTAAAAAAAATTTACCTCAGAATTTACTGAATATATTTAATCAGATAGCTGAATTTGAAAAAGAAAAAGGAAATAAGTCAAAAAATTAATACACCAAGGATATCAGCACCATTACACAAAATGCCATTAAGTTTTTGGGTGTTTTAGTCATAACAGTTCAGTGCAGAAATCTCTGCTCCTAAAATTATTTGTAGAGATTACAGGAAACAAATGCTTTTAAGCTTTTCTCAAATTTTGTTTCAGTTGTAGGTCCCTTGTCACAGCCTGGTTTTTAGAGTTTTTATGTATATGTTTATGTACAGTATATTACTCTGACAATTTGAATTTCTTCACTTAAAGATAATTCTCTGAAAGTACTGTTTCTTCATTCGATTACGGTATATGAGAATTCCTGGGTCCATCTTATCCTGCTGTTTGAGAGAAAAATTTGTGCATTGAACACTTGGATCATTTTTATAAAAATTGATTTTTCTGTTAAATTAAAAATCGTCAGCTTTTGAAAGATTATATGTTCGAATGTTTCTTGAACACTTTTATATTTATCAGTTTAAATATTACATTTTTTGCCCAATTTTTTTTTAATTTTTAAATGGTAGATTATGTCTTAATTTTCCTCTAAAGCCTGATTTGATTAAAAGTGGTTTGTGAACAGTCATTGGCTTCCCCCCAGCATAAGTGCCTTAGGAATAAGATCATAAAAGTTGAATAGAAGCCCATTTTGCTTATTTCTCCGTTATTATTTTTTACCTCATTGCTAGCATAGCCATAAAACGCTTTTTAACTTTAAATATTTGCAAGGCCCTTACGGCCTGTATTCCACGCAAGGGTAAATCAGAAAAGAAAAAGAATCCTTTTAGCAAAAACATAGCAGTAGCAGACAAGCACATTGTAAATCTGGCTTTTTTGTAGTGAAAGAAAATTGGGAAACTGTCCTCGTATTGCAGATGTTCAGTCCAGAGGGCATTAGGCATGTTTTTAAATCTGACCTGCATTTCTCCTTACCGCCTCCTGTGCCTTGATGCTTCTCTGATGACCCCTTTCTCAGAGTCTGAATAAATAAATAGACAAACTAGAGCCTGGTTTTACTCAGAATAAATTCCAGCAGCTACAGCTGACGAACAAAGAGACTTGGATTATAAAGATCCTCCTGAAATTGTGAAAATAGGGTAGTATATTCTTTGGGAGATAGAGATAGGAATCATAAGTACTGGGTTTATGATGTCATTGGAGTCTTTGCAGTTTAAGATTCTCAAGGCTGTAAATTATAATGAGCTTTAGATACTGTCACAGTGACACTAGATAAGTGGATGGGTAGCTGGGTATCTGCAGAGGTCTAAGTGAGGGAGAATAATAGAGGAAGAAGAGACTTATTCCTTGTTCTGTCTTGCAGTTCTTGCCAACAGTAAAATGTCTAGGCCTTAAGTACTGAGTGTGTATTATTTGTGTCTACCAAACTCCAGTGATGAGAGCCTAGTGAGAAATCTGAAATTTGTTTTGCAAATGGAACAGTGAAAAGAAACCCTGCTCAAGAGCAATAGATAATGGTGGTAGAAATCGGCTAGTCACTCAAAGCATTAGTCTTTGCACCAAGAAGAAGATTCTTTAAGAAATTCGTCTTAAATGAGTCCTTAATTCTATGTATTAATAGCTCCAGTATCATCTTTACATAGTGTCCTACATTGTGGTGTTTATAATGAGTGAAAACTACCTCTTGGCATAGCCTTTGACATTTTGGAATCCCTAGTACAGCCTAAAATTTTAAACACAACATTTAAAAACATTTTTTTTCCTTAATTCATATAAATTTAAGGGATACAAGTACATTTTTGTTACATGGATATATCGTATAGTGGTGAAGTCTAGGTTTCTAGTGTAACCATCACCCAAATGATGTACATTGTAAACCCATTTCGTAATTTCTCATCCCTCACCCCCTGCCAACCTACCAACATTGATATAGGCACATTCATGATTCAGACCTCAAAAGTGCAAGCAAGAGGGGCTGAGTACAGTGACTCATGCCTGTAATCCCAGCACTTGAGGCTGAGGGAGGAGGACTGCTGGAGGCTAGAAGTTTGAGACTGGCCTGGGCAACGCAGCATGACTCCATCTCTACAAAAAATTTACAAATAAGTTGGGTGTGGTGGTGCATGCCTATAGTCCCAGCTATGCGGGAGGATCACTTGAGCCCAGGAGTTCAAGGCTGCAGTGAGCTCTGATTGTGCCACTGCACTCCAGCTTGGGTGACAGCCAGACTGGTTTCTTAAACACAACAAAAACAAAATGGGACTTAAGTAACCTACGAAGTTCTTGCACAGCAAAAGAACACAAGTGAACAGACAACCTGCAGAATGGGACAAAATATGCAAACTATGCATCAGGCAGGGGACTCATCCAGAATTTACAAGGAATTCAACAACCAAAAAACCCTATCCAAAAGTGAGCAGAAAACATGAATAGATATTTTTCAAAAGAAGACATAAAAATGGCCAAGAAGCATATAAAATAATGCTCAGCATCACTAATTAGAGAAATGCAAGTTAAAACCAAATGAGATATCGCGCATCAGTCTGAATGGCTATTACACCCCATTCAGTGTAAGAGAATAGTACCTTATCCTGTACGCTACCTGAATTTATTAGGTAGGTGCAAAAGTAATTGCAGTTTTTGCCATGTTAAGCAGAGTAGACAAACCAATTTCTAAGGAAGCTCATCACAGCAAAAATTACTGGGGATTTACATTGTCAAGAATCCCTAGCGACATCTTCAGTAATTTTTCTCAAGATCCTATCTTGGTCTCCATAAGCAAATGAAGCGTGACTTTTGGATATGAGGATAAGTGTCCAGATTTGGAGATAGGTTGATCCCCTGTTGCACCATTTATCATTAGTACACTGAAGTTAGAACTGTTATTTAAGGATTAAATGTAGATTTGTATGCTGGCCTAAGAACCAAACCATTCCACAAATACTGTGCTAAGCTCCAGGTGGCAACTCGGTAAGTAGAGGTTGTTAGTGCAATTTCTGTGTGTCAAGCCCTGTGCATTTTTTTTAATATCCAATTCAATAAACTTGTAGGTAACTTTCTGTGTCTATAGTACAAATGAGGAAAACAGGGAAGTAACTATCCAAGGTTACAGAGGCAGTAAGATACAACCTCTGCCTTCATAGAACAGTGTTTAATATTATTTCAAGTTTTAAGTAATTCCCAAACTAGCATAGGGCTGAGAATAAGAACTTTGATGAGCAAAGTGACTTTAATCAGTTTTTAGGTCTTATAAATCTCATGCATTAGAGCAGTAGTTTAGCCAGAAATTTTATTACCTAGTGTTTTTTTCTGCCCACCTTATTCTTTGGACTTTGCTATGCCTTTTCCTATTTCTAAAACAAAACAAAAAATAATCAGGAGAACTATTCACTACCACTACTGCTTTTCAGAAAGAAATACAACAGTTCTAAAATAATGACAGTTGTAATGAGTATTTTTTCCCCAGGTTTGAAGGAGACATTTACATTCATGAATTCTAATACATTTATTTAAAATCCAGTTTTCTAATATTCCACACCATTCCAAGAGTACAAAGTGTTGGGCACATGTTATAATAAAGTATTAACTGGAAAAACTACTATATTTGGCAGTCTACCTCAAACTAAATGAAAACTCTATTGCAAATCATGTCCTATCTAGCTTTCATTAAATTGTTTATTAAGAAAATTTCAAAATTATATTCTTTATACTTGGTTGGCAAATCTTTAATGCGTATGATTTCTTTCAAGGTCAGAAGTGATTTTTATAAATTTAAGCTGCATTTTAAAATTGATATACAGTGTTTCTCTTATCAGTTGGTTTTTTTGGGGGGGGTGTGGGGGGTTGATGCTATTTTTTGGTTAAAAATTACAGCAAAAGAAGAAACTGCCTTTAACAATTTTCCTCCCCCAAAAGTCTGAGAAATAGTTACTTTGAATAAAGAAAACCTAATTTTGGTGTCTTGTAGGGTAATTGAGATTTTCACATTGTAATAAGCTCATAATAGTACAGTAAATTTTTAGACATTTCTTCTTGAAAGATTGTTACATTAGAAATGAGTGTAGTTTCGTGAAATAATGAAGCAAACTATTTTCTAACACTACGAACATCAAAATTAAAGTGAAATACAGCATTTTTTCTATGCTTGTATAATATGTAGCCTTGTCAAGAATCTGCTATTAATGTTTTTCTTCAGTATGGAGAAAATGAGAACGTTCCTTTTTTTTTTTAAACAAGTTTTACATTTACCACTAAGTTTTTACACTTTCCACTAGATAAAATGTGTTGGGTCGTTTTGTATTTTAAAGTATACTTTTGTTTTTGTGTTTACAACTTTTTCAGAAGAGATTAAAATGTTTATTTGCTGCTCTTTTTGCTCTTACCATTACTAGAGCTACTTCTAGCACTAGTTGGCCTAGAAGGGCTGCCTATTAGTGAAGAGGAGGCCGGGAAGTTAAGCTCCAGTACTTTAATTGAAGACTGAGAAGTAGATGTACTTGTACTCCTAGATGACCTAGAAGAAAAACCAGAATTATAAATTTAATGCAAAGTTTGTATTTCAGTATAGACTCTATCATTATTGGCAAAATAATGATTCCATAAGTAAAGAGATCAAAAAAGTGCATATTAGTAGTGTTAATACATTTTTAAATGACCATCAATAGATAAAAAGTTTAAAGAGGAAAAGAAAGATGAACATACATGAGTTTCAAACCAGTAGAAAAGTAGTTCAGTAAGTATGTTCCTACATGGTAAAAATGCTTTGAACTATAATCAGTTTTTTAGAGTTGGAATCATTAAGCATTGAAAGTTTCCAAGACAGAGGAAAGAGGGCCAAGAGGATTTGGTGCTGGCAAAAATTATAAAATGATACCTTTTGTAATTTAAGCTGAAGAGAAGAGTGAGAGGCATATTGATGAATAAAATGGTGGGGTCATTTGAAAAACAACTAGCTATATAATTCTGAAATAAGTTTTAAATATGTATTTTATGAAAGTACAGGGATGTTCAATTATATAGAAACAGTTTTTTTACTTAAATGAAACACTGTTTTTTAGGGGCCTCTTCATGAAATTTTTACCTGGACTAAGGAATAGTAATTTAATAAGTAGCTGCTGAATGCAGGAGATTGTGAATTCTAAAATCAGGATCATTATTAATAAACTTTTGTCAGCAAAGCACAAGAATGTTGCTTTAAGCATCTGGTGATAGAACTGTGGATAACAACTGCAGAAGAAAAAAAAAGTTTCCTTTTTAGCAAAATAAAGCTTCATAAAGTCAAATCCTGATTATGTAAAATACCACAATGTGGTTTTAATCACAAAAATCGTGTTTTATATGTTTTTACATCTAAGCTGCCCTTATATGTTTTTTAAAAATTTCCCCCAACTTGGGGTTCACCCCCAAATGCTAGATGTAGCCCTCAAATTTATTTGTTTTATCCTACTGAAATAACTGATAGTCACAGAGCACTTGGGCTATACTAGAAATAGTGACACCAGCAAAAGTCAGAAGGAAATTCTTGTTCTGTTGGCTGTTTCTGCATCTAATCTATCTGATGCTGACTAGTGAGATGTCTGAGGGTGAAAAGAGCACTGGCCTTGAGTCCATGGGCCTGTCCAACAGCTGCGGTAATGTAGAAGTGGCTGGGATCACTTAGTGTACAGCTGTGAGAGTTAAGCAGATATTTTTTAACCTTCCACTTACCTTGCTGATAGTAGTGAAGTATGTGAAGGAGATCTAGAACTCTGATGACTGCCTTTAATACTAGCCGTAGGTAGTTCTAACTCACTCTGGAGGAATATTCAATAGCAATCATTAGTACTACTTACTGTTTTTTAGAAGAGAAATATTTTTAATTAGCTTTCACTTCATGATGAATGTCATAAAAGTTTTTATTTTCATGAAGTGTTTAAGAAATATATTTAATAGAAGGTGCTGTATTACCTGTTGAAAGTATGTTTGAAGGATAATACGGATCTCAGCATTTTCTTCTATGATATCAACTAACATTTCATCAATAACCTTGTGAAACTGTTTGACCTCACGAAGTCTGATGTCTTGTTCTTCCAGTGTTTCATCTTTTGTGTCTTTCAAAAGACGGATTTCCTTTGTGAGTTTTGCACACTGTTGGTAAATAATAGTCAATTATTCTATAAACCTGTTTTCCAGAATTTAATATTTTTAATAGATGAAGGAGGATTTGGGACTTCAAAAATGTAAATATGAAAGGTCAGTTTTTAAAAGATGTCAATACCTGCTTGGTCACTCTTTCTAATTTTGGCTTCTGCTCCTCCGTTTCTTTACTTAGTTGAAATGAATAAGCCTGCTTCTCTGATAACTTTTCTTTGACATTATTTGCTAAATGTTCTATAACATTTAATGTATTTTCCATGCTCTGTAGAAAAAGTATTAACATGTATTTTTTAGAATCAGAAATTGACTTTTATATAACGTCATTTATCAAGTATTTGTTTAATTTTAATTCATTTATTCTTGTACATAATATACATTATTTCTGTTGGTGAGTAATAAGTACAGTGATGTATCTCTTAATGACATCTCGGTCAATGATGGACTGCATGTATGATGGTGGTCCCATAAGATTATAATGGAGCTGAAAAATTCCTGTTACCTAGCGACGTTGTAATGTTGTGGCACAATACATTACTCATGAGTTTGTGGTGATGCCTGGTGTAAACAAACCTGCATTGCCAGTCATATAAAAGTCTAGCACATACAATTATGTTCAGTGCATAATACTTGATAGTGATAATAAAACATATTACTGATTTATGTATTTACTATACAATATACTTTCATTATTTTACAGTGTACTCCTATTTATTTAAAAAATTAACTATAAAACAGCCTCAGGCAGGTCCTTCAGGAGGTATTCCAGAAGAGGGCGTTGTTATCATAGATGACAGCTCCATTCATGTTACTGACCCTGAAGACCTTCAAGTGGGACAAGATATGGAGGTGGAAGACAGTAGTATTGATGATCCTGACCACGGGTAGGCTTAGGTTTATGTGTGTGTATGTGTCTTAGTTTTTAACAAAACAAGTTAAAAAGTAAAAAAAAAATAGAAAAATGCTTAGAGAATAAGGATATAAAGAAAGTTTTTGTGCAGTTGAACAATGTATGCTTAAGCTAAGTGTTACCACAAAAGAGTCAAAAAATTTTACAAAATTAAAAATGTTTAAAGTTAAAAAGCTCTAGTAAGCTAAGGTCAGTTTATTATTGGAGAACTAAAATTATTTTATGAATTTACTGTAGCCTAAGTGTATATGGTTTATCATGTCTACAGTAGTGTACAGCAATTAGGTCTTCACATTCTCTCACCACTCACTCACTGACTCACCCAGAGCAGCTCCCAGTCCTGCAAGCTCCATTTATGGTAAGTGCCCTGTACAGGTGTACTGTTTTTTTAATCCATTATACCATATTTTTTTTTTTTTTTTTTTTTATCTTTTTTTTTTTTTTTTTTTTTTTTTTTTTTTTTTTTTTTTTTTTTTTTTTGAGACGGAGTCTTGTTGCCCAGGCTGGAGTGCAGTGGCGCGATCTCGGCTCACTGCAAGCTCCGCCTCCCGGGTTCCCGCCATTCTCCTGCCTCAGCCTCCTGAGTAGCTGGGTACAGGCGCCCGCCAGTGCCCGGCTAATTTTTTTTTTGTATTTTTAGTAGAGACGGGGTTTCACTGTGGTGTACTGTGATCCGCCCGCCTTTTTTAATCCATTATACCATATTTTTATTGTACCTTTTCTCTGTTTAGATTTGTTTAGATACACAAGTACCATTGTGTTACAGTTGCCTGTAGTACTCAGTACAGTAACACACTTTACAAGCTTACAGCCTAGCAACAATAGGCTATACCATCTATGTTTGTGTAAGTACACTCTTAACGAAGTTCACACAGTGACAAAATCACCCAAGGATGCATTCATCAGAACGCATTCCCATTGCAGTGCATGACTGTATAATGGTTTTGTGGATTAAATTTTGTATGTAATTTAACTGGAAAGTATTTTTATAGTATTTTGGAAAAAATAAAACAATCACAACTGAAATCATGGAATTTGCAAAGATTCACAGTATCTCTTCTTCAGCTTTATTAGTAAAGTCAATGTTTAGCGCCTGCTTACAAGGCACATTCTTTTATCTTTCAGTGGTTTGCTTTAGTAACTACTTTCTACTATATTATTATTTTTTCTTTCAAACTTTTTTGTTTTAAGGAGCAATCTTAATGTGATCCTTAAGAAATTAAAATTCATTAAAGGGTTAATGGGTAGATCATAATAACCATTATCTACCAACTAATAACAAGTAATTGTCAGGGCTTAGCACTGGGATTTTAACTAACTTACCTCAGACTTTGAGCACTTGTTTTTGTCTCCTTTAAATAGAGACTGTTATCTCTTACTATCTGCTTCCCTAAAAGAGATTCTAAATAACTGTCTTCTTGGTGGAAGAGCAAGAGAATAGAAGTAGCAGTAATGATAGTTGACTTTTATTGAAGGCATATTACTAAAATGTCTGTAGAATTTACCTGGATGTCTTCTTGAAGTTCCCTGATTTGTCTTTGTTTGTATCTGTATTTTTCATCAACAGCTCTTTTTTGTTCTTCTAGTTGAATTTTTAGCTCATACTCATCACCTGAAATGTAGAACATTTTTAGTTTAAAATTTCAACATGCTATGTAGAAATCAAATTTTAAAGTGTTATGTAAATTGCACCAATATTTTTGTTAAGAAAGGTTAAATCTTTTATATCCAATTGTAGAAAAACACTATGGGCATGTAGTAGCCATTTCTTGTTTTGTCAACATAGAGGAGCAATATGCTGCCATTTTTTTCAGTTTTTGAATTAATTACCCTAGAGAGGTGATATGCCATACAGAACCTGAACTAATAATGGAAGTAACACCCTAGAAAACCACATAGCAAAAAAACGGCATGGGGGGAGCAAAGAAAAGGGATTCGTTTTTCTGACCCAATCAAACGTAGTATACTTTTGTTCTTCATGTCTCACAGTATTCCTTTTAACTATGCACTTGTCACTGTATATATGTATAAAAAATTTTAACTCCTACATACTAGATGGAGTCACTTTTTTAAAAGATTGCTTGTAATTGTTGTTACAGCTGTTCAGCACTTGCAGGGTATTTTCTAGAGCGTAGATTTCTTTTTCTGCTTTGTTGATCTTAGCATCCAAACAGTCACCTTCCCTTTGAAGTTCTTCTTTTTCTTGAGCAGCCTATGAAGTACAGAATAGAACTGGTTGAATAAAAGCATTTACTAGGGGAAGAAATGCCTAATGGCTGTCTTTGGGGCAGAAAATAGTTAACTTGTGACAATAACAGTTTATCTTGTGGCCTACATACAGCACCAAGCATTTATTTCTTGCACTTGATTTACAGTGGAAGCCCAAATTATCAGGCCTTCAAAATATGGCACATAGGATACAGAATTCAAAACCATCATGTAAATGTAGTAACTAACCAAGACTTACATAAAATTTTCCAGCAAAAATTGCCAAAGAGTTAATCAAATATAAATATTACTGGGAAGAGAGGGAGAGAGGTTTGATACTAGATATTAAACCAGAGGAATGTTTCTGGCCTGAAGGAGGTTCAGGAACACTTTATTTCAAAATTTAGGAGTAAAAGATATTTTGCCACAATTTTAAAAATAATTTTTAAAAAAAAGATCATTGTAATAAATGTGGCTGAAAAAGATGAAGTCTATGAATTGCTAAAGACCGAAATTATTTCCTCTAAGAGTGGACATACTCGGTGACTTTCTACCAGGTTAGGGTAATGCTGTCACTGGGCTAGGTTCTGTAGAGCTGTACCTAAACAGTTCCAAAGAACGTCCTAAAGGCTGACATAGATAGTATGCATATATATACATATATGTGTGTATATATATGCAAGAAAAATTTTAGTCAAAATCACTAATAATTTTATTTTAATTTATTCAGTTCTGAGATGTATGTATTTAAACTCGAATGTAGTCAATTAAAAATATAAAGTTTTCTCCGATTATTTTTATTTGTAAAAAATTATGGAGTACAAGTATATTTTGTTACATGGATATATTGTGTAGTGTTGACTAGTGTACTACCCATCATTGGAATACTGTACATCATATACATTAAGTAATTTCTCATTATCCATGTCCCTCTGATACCCCCACCATGCTTCTGAGTCTTCCATGTCTATCACTCCACACTCTACCTCCATGTGTGCGCGTTATTTAGCTCCCACATATAAGTGAGAACATATGGTATTTGTTTTTCTGTGTCTGAGTTGTTTCTCTTAAGATAATGGCCTCCAGTTACATTGTGTTGCCGCAAAAGACAGGATTTCATTCGTTTTTCTGTTTGGATAGTATTTCATTGTGCATATATACCACCTTTTCTTGATCCAATCATCCATCAATGGACACTTCCGTTGAATCCACATCTTTGCTATTGTAAACAGTGCTGCAATAAACATAGAGTGGAGGTATCTTTTTGATTTAATGATTTCTGTTCTTTTGTGTAGATACCAGGTAGTGGGACTGCTGGATCAAAGGGTAGTTCTATTTTTAGTTACCTGAGAAATCTTCATTCTGTTTTCCGTAGAGGTTGTGTTAATTTACATTCCCACCAACCGTATATAACCATTTCTTTTTCTCCATATCCACACCAACATCTGTTATTTTCTGTCTTTTAATGGCCATTCTGATTGTTGGCTTTAATTTACATTTCTGTAATGATTAGTGATGATGAGAAACAACTCAGACACAGAAAGACAAATACCAGAATTCTATTATGTTGCCAGTGATTCCTTTCTCTCCCTCTTTTGTTTGTTTGTTTTATAAGACCTTTGAGTCCTATACTTTTGTGTGTTTTCATGATGGTGAATACTGACATTTTGTTTCCATTTTAAAACTCCTTTGAGCATTTCTTAGAGGACTGGTCTAGTGGTGAAGAATTCCCTTAGTGTTTGCTTGGTAGGGTATTTCTTCTTCCTTTACGAAGCTTATTCTTGCTGGATATAAAATTGGGGGCTGACAGATGTGTTTTTGTTTTGTTTTGTTTTGTTTTTGTTTTTGTTTTCCTTTTAGTGCTTTGAAAATTCTGTCCCATTCTTTTCTGTCCTGTAAGATTTCTGCTGAGAAGTCTGCTGTTACTCTGATGGGGTTTCCTTTATAGGTGACTAGATGCTTTTCTCTTGCGAATTTTAACTTCCCTCTTGCAGTTTCACTTTGACTTTAGACATTCTGATTACAATACACCACGATGAGGTATTATTTTGAAATGTATTTTCCTGGGGATTGCTGGGCCTCTTGTATCTGGATGTCTAACTCTCTCACTAGACTTGAGATGTTTTCATCAATTATTTCCTTAAATGGGCTTTCTAAGCTTTTTTCTCTCTCTTACCCCTTAGGCATAACTGATAATTTGTAAGTTCAGTCACTTTACTAGTTTGAAATATCTTGAAGGCCTTGTTCATTCTTTTTTATTCTTTTTTTTTTTAATTTGTCTGACTGGATTATTTTAAAAGACCTGTCTTCAAGGTCTGATATTCTTTCTGTTTCTTGTCTTATCTATTATTGACTCTTTCTTTTGCTTGTGTAGTCTATTATTGAAGTGTCCAGTGTGTACTGTAGTTCTTTCAGTTTTTCAGTTCTACTTTGTTTTTTTGTTTTGTTTTTTTTTTTTAGATATCTCCCTGGTAAATTTTTTGCTCATACCCTGAATTGATTTCTGATTTCTTTGTGTTGGTTTTCAGATTTCTTTTGCATCTAATTGAGTTTCTATTAATATTTTGAATTTTTCATCTGGCATTTCAAGGATTTCTTTTTGAGTGGGATCTATTGCTGAACAGTTGTCATATGGTGGTTCACATTTCCTTGCTTTTTCATGGTTCCTGTGTCCTTCCATTGATAGATAGATGCATATCTCATGTAACAGTTGCTTCTGCTCATTTTTTTGAAATTGCTTTCCTAGGGGAGGATTTTCTCCTGAAGATGTACATATGTAGTTGATGCTTTGATATGGGGTGCCTGTGGTAGTGTGGTCTTTGTATGATTTCTTAGGCAGTACACAACGTCAGTGGTATCTGTGATTTCCTCAGTGACTTAAGGTATGGTTATTAGTTGACCTTTGTTGAAGTTTTGCTGCAGTCTAGGATGCCAGGTAAGCCTGTCTTTGGGCCCCATTGATGGCAGTGGTGGGCTGAGTGTATCTATTCTTAGGCCCGAGAGTAGCTTGTGCTGTCACTGGTGTTAGTGGGTCCTGGAAGGCTGATTCTTGGGCCTCTGGGTAGCTTGCTCAGATGTTGGTAGTGGGAATGATGGGCCAGACATGTAGGCGGGTTTTCAGGCCCCTGGGCAGCTGGTGTGATGCAGTTAATGGCAGTAGTGGTGGTAAAGCAACTCACTGGAACCCAGAAGGTCCACACTGGTGTTGCTGGTAGCTGCAATGGGTTGGACATGCTGGTCCTCTGGCCTGTTGGTAGTGCACGTGAGTGGGTGTCAGCTGTGGTGGTATTGGTAGGTTAAGTTGCCCCAACAGACTATAGCAGGACTGATCATGTGCCAGCAGTGATGCACTGGGCTGGTAACTATCTGGGCCCCTGGATGGCATACTTGAGGACTTGGGGGATGGGTTTGGGCCAGCAGACTAGTCCTCAGGCCCCTTTGTAGTACCTTTAGGTGCTGGCTGTGACAGTCAGAGATGGGGTGGTTCCCGAGACACTGGCAGAATACTCAGGTATGGGCTGTGGTGGCTGTGCTGTAGGCCTGCCACCAGGGAGGGTGCAACCTTTCTCAAAGGTGCAACAGCATGAGTAAGAAGCTGTAGGAAGTCCCACAGCAGCCATCGTGGAGTGGCAGGAATTGTCACCAGAGTACATGGGCGTGCCTGGTCTCTTTTCTCCCTCCTTGGATCGGAGACAGCTGCAGCAAGTCAGCCTGCACTTGGCCCAAATGTGGGGCACAGTGTAGCATTAAACGCTCCAAATGGTGCTGGCTGTGGCCTTGCAACCAGAGAGTGCAGGGTCCCTCTTAGGTGAGGTGTGCAGGTGGGTAAGAAGTTGTGAGGAGTGCAGTCTTCTCACATCTCCGTCTCACAACAGCCAGTAGCAAGGTCGTGGGAATTGTCTTAGGGGTGCACTGGAGTGCCTGGTCACCCCTCTCCCACCTTGGACAGGTGGTAGCTGCAGTAGTGTTTTAAGGCACAGCCCAGCATTAAATTCTCAAAATGGCACCAGCTATGGGCCCAGGGCCAGAGAGGTTGTGGTTCCTCAGGTGATTTACCTGGGTAGGAAGCTGTGGGGAGTGCCGTCTGCTTATATGTCAGTTTCACAGCAGCCTGCAGCAGGGCAGGGGGAATTGTAAAGGTAAGTTTTATTAGTAATATTTCCATTCTTAACATTTTCACTGGCATTTGTTTTATTGTGCTTCAGATCATTAGTTACACATACTTTGTGATAAGTATTACATAATTTTAAAAAGTTTAGCAAAAAAAATTATAGAAATTATATCTAATTTTTGTGAGTCTCAAATTGGTAACCCCATTTCATTTGAAATATAATAGTATAGTGGGAGACCGAGCTGGAATGAGCCAAACAGATTTTAGTTGTGGACTACTGGGTCAGTTTCTTCATTTTTCAAATGAAGGAGTTGAATTTGTTCATTTTATGCCAATTCCTGATATAATTCCATGTATAGCTTGAAGTTCTAAAATTCTGATTCCATTCACTTCTAAATCAGAGATGATATGTCTTTCAAAAGTTTCTGTCCAACATTTTCAAGTAACTTTAATTGGACAGTTTAATTAAATTGTGGTCAGAACTAGACTGTTTCCTTGCAAAGACTAAGAGAAACTTGGAAATGAGGTTTGAAAAATACTAGTCCTTCATTGGTTACTAATTATATTTTTCAGTTTGGCCCTTAAGGGTCAGATATAAGAAGATACTAGAGTTGATGAAAAAGCCATGTATGCCCCATAGGACAAAGACCAAAGACAGGAGCTTACTACAAGACCAAAGACAGGAGCTATGGGTTGAGCTGTGTCCCTTATAAGAAGTTATGTTGATGTCCCAACCTGTGGTACCCCAGAAGGTGACCTTATTTGGAAATAGGGTCTTTGCAGATATAGTCAAGTTAAAATGAGGTCATTAGGTTGGTCCTAATTTGATATAACTGGTGTCCTTATTAAAATGGGAAATTTGGACAGAGGGAAAACTATGTGAAGAGACACAGGAAGGAACACCATGTAAACATGAAGGCAGATTTCAGGGTGATGCATTTACAAACTAAGGAACACCAAAGATTGTCAGCAGACCACCAGAAGCTAGGAGAGAGGCATAGAACGGGTTATTCTTCATAGCATTCAGAAGAAACCAACCTTATCAACGCCTTCATCTTTTTTTGTTTTTGAGACAGAGTCTTGCTCTGTTGCCCAGGCTGGAGTGCAGTGGCGCGATCTCGGCTCACTGCAAGCTCTGCCTCCCAGGTTCACGCCATTCTCCTGCCTCAGCCTCTCAAGTAGCTGGGACTACAGGTGCCTGCCACCACGCCTGGCTAATTTTTTGTATTTTTAGCAGAGACCGGGTTTCACCGTGTTAGCCAGGATGGTCTCAATCTCCTGACCTCGTGATCCACCCGCCTTGGCCTCCCAAAGTGCTGAGATTACAGGCGTGAGCCACTGTGCCCTGCCCGAGACATATATTTCTGTTGTTTAAACCATCTAGTTTATTGTATTTTGTAACAGCAGCCCTCAGAAACTAATAAAAAGGCTTGACAAGCTTTGTCTGTAAAGGGCCAGATAGTAATTAGACTTTATGGGCCATTCTACTTCATTCTGTCATTGTAGCATGTAAGCAGCCATAACAATGTATAAATGAATAAGTGTATTTTGTCTCCCAGTACTTATTTACAAGACAAGTGGTGGGCAGCATTTGGCTGTAGTGCATAGTTTTGCTGAGGCCTAATCCACAACATTCAGAAAAGACAACAGTGGTTAGCATTGTAATCAAATTTCTATTACAGTCATAAACAATATGTGTTTGTAAACAATATATGTATCCATCAGGAGAGATCCCTTTGTAGGTAACATAAGAAGGATAGGGAAGGGAAAAAATTTTGAATTGACTATATTTAAATCCTAAATCTACTACATCAAGAAACAGAATCCACTACATTGAAAAACAGATTTACATTGAAAAAACAAAAATTAACTTCTAATTGGCAAGGTTTTTCCCAGCAGTGAAAATGCCAAGATACTATTTTCAAATAGTTAAAAATTCTCATACAAATATGAAATGAACATTTATTAAAGGTTTTATTTAACTTGTTAATGAAGAGCCAGTAAGATGTTTAGACTATTTCAAAGAAGAATATGAAGAACAGATTTTATATTATAGACATGTAGAATCAGAAATGCTGAAGTGAATTTGCTGGTAGATGCAAAACATATTAATATATTTTAGTGTAATAAACTTTAATGCTTGGGTTATCTTTTCTACAGAGCAGAGTTGTATTTCTGCTGGCCAAAATTCATTTACATTGTTAGCAGCAAGAATCACTTGTGTTACTATCAGTTGTCTACAAGTTATCTATACTTACAGA
Source organism: Macaca thibetana thibetana (assembly GCF_024542745.1). Taxonomy (NCBI): domain Eukaryota; kingdom Metazoa; phylum Chordata; class Mammalia; order Primates; family Cercopithecidae; genus Macaca; species Macaca thibetana. The sequence continues at coordinate 84,445,199 of NC_065579.1, forward strand.
GTTGTAAAATAAGTTAGTCAGTAGAGAGTCGAAGGTGTGCACTCCTGTAGAATCAGATAATACCTGGAGGGCCCACTAGAAAATGCCAGCACTTTGGTTTCACCCTGCACTGGCATCATTGCACCCATGGTTTGCTTTTCTCTATTTTTCAGGCCATAATTTTTCCTGATACGAGCTAGACTGAGTTTAGTTATTAAGTTTCATTTTTACACATCTGAGACCTGTGAAGTGTTATCAGTAAAAAGTGTAAATATGCTATACAACAAAAAAAAAAAGGGAATAACTGTGTGCCAAGCTGTGGATCCCAGATAAGATGGAAGATAAGAAATACGGCATCAGGACATTGAGGAAGTCACTGATAGCCTCAGTTCATTTAACATAACCATTATTCTGATATTTATCCAGCACTTTCACTGTAAACAGAAGGAATATTCTTCATATAAAATGTGGCTGCTTTCCTTTGAGTTAGGTTAATCAGCATCATCACAGTAATAACAATAATAACTAACATTGAGGACTCATTCTGTGCCAGACACCATCCCAAGGGCTTTACATGTATTTTCTCATTTCTCCCAACAAGAGTAACAGTATTACCTGTTTCATTTTCCAAGTGAGGAAACTTAGGCCTCACACGGTTAAGTAGCTTACTCCTGGACACCTGTCTAAGCAGTGGTAGGATATGGACAAAGGCACACTTAACACCAGTACTTTTAGGTAACCCATCACACCACTTGGTAGAGAAACTTAATTGGAATTGCAACATCTCCCTATTTCCCAACACCTAAAAAGAGCCTACCCTTTATCCTTCAGGAACTTTTAAAACCTGAGAGGAGAAAAGTCGTGTTTGGGCAGAAGCCTGAGGTATTACAGACTGACAAGTAATAAGAACGTTTTGAGAGCTGGGACTGATTTCTCATAGGAAAGGCAGAATTTTAAACAAAGTGACAGGCATACTATACTTGCTGTATTTGTTAGGGGCAGATTTGAAGAAGAGCTACAGGAGAAAATTTGGCTAATTAAGTTGGTAGAAGTCAAATGGAGATAGCATCCACAAGAGCCATTCTCTGAAGGTATGAACTGGAAGATCATCTCACCCCTATTTGTGTAGGGTACAGGGAAATGAGTCAAAGTTACAAGTTCCATCCCTTGTTTGTAGCATTTTGAGAAATATCCTAGACCTTCCTATAAAGGAAATTACTCCTGTTCAGGGTATTTTCTACATGGGAAAAATGACTATAGCAGTGCTTAGAAAGGGAATAGCATTCAATTCCACATCACTTAATGAATTTCCCTTTATGGGTTAGAGATAACCATGGGATGACAGACTACTGTCAAACATCGGAAAAAAAAAAACAGATTCACCTGGTCTGTCTCCCTATAATATGAGGGCAGGGAAGTGCCCTCTTCTTCTCTGAACAGCTGCCTTACCAGGACTATAATGGTAAACTGGAGTTTAAAATTCAGAAGTGGTGTAGCTCCAAGAAATGCTAAGGTCCAGCCAGGGTGTGGCATAAGAGTGGGTGGCTATAGTGAAGTCAAGGAAAGCTTTAAGCCTCAAGTGTTGAACAGGTTGTCACATGCATACCAAAGACCCTTAGAGTGGTAATAGGTCTTAAAAAGATTACGAATCTTGACTAGGGGAAATGACATGCCACAAATAATAGAAAAAAGAAAAAAGTGTCAAAGAATGGTCAAGTAGAATGACCTGAACTCAAAAGAGGAAGAGTTCTGGAGCAAGTTCGCAGTAAGTTTTGGGAATCAGAGGGCAGTGCTTGACCTCACAGACTGGAGGTATATAGAATGAATAGCGCTTTCAGTATCTCCATTTAGGAATGAATGTTTTGGCCTTTGTTAAGTGTAACAGTGGCCCTAACTAAGTGAAATAGTTGCTAGATTTCATGGAGGGAAAGTTGCAATTTTGTTTTTTTGTTTTTTATTTTGTTTAATTTAGAGGATTACAATGAATGAGTTAACAAAGAAAACATACCATTATAACTGTGAATCAATTAAAATTACCTTTATTACATAATAGGCCTGTGTTTTCTCCTCTTCTCCTTCAGGAGGCAGCATAACGACAGTCAGAATTTCATATCTATTCTTCAGCTTCTCAATTTTACTTAGCCGCTCATGAAACTCAGTGCTAATAAGAAAAAAAAAAAAAACACTGAGAAATGAATAACATACTTTTAAATTTTTAAAGGACTATCAGGTGTTCTTATTGAAGACATTTGGATTTGTGTTACTACAAAACAGGTTAAATTTGTTCTCGCATTTTAATAATTCGGTGTGAAGGATCTGATATTTACCCTACTTGAAAGCTGACAAGTTAGCCTGCCACAGTTTCACTGTGTCTTTTGCTGGCAAAAGACACGATTCCTGTTTCAGAGACAAAGGACTTTATTTCTCATGACATAGCCATTGGTTCCCCTGGCTCCCTACATCCCATGGAGGCAAGAAGGGGCTCAAGTGGATGCTGCACATGGTAGATTTGCATCACAGCTGAGGAATCTCAAGCCTAGGTAACCCAAATATTTTATAGTGGGGAATAAGCAAACATGCCTAATTTTTGCTCCAGAAGGAGATATTACCTCTAGTTTCTGAGGCTGTTGGCTACTCAAATGTCTTTAAAAAGATAGTGCAAACAGGGCGGTTGAGAATTGTCTTCCAGCATTCAGATTCAGATTCTTAAATCTATTGGTTAATTTCTCCTTTTATTTTAGTAAATTTATATTTTTGAGCTATTTTTAAGAACTTAGTAATCTTAACATATGCATGGCAATATGGAGAGTGACACAATTGCCTGCCACAAACTCATGAAAGTAAGCTATCATGATGAAAAAAATCCTCAACCTACCCGTTTTTCTACTGCTAGAGAAAACTCATGGTAAAATATGTTTAAATAGTGTCAGAAGTTACAGTTTTTCTTATTTTAAATTATCACTCATTTCCTCAGAAAATATTTACTCATCCTGTATGTGATCATAAAACCTTGCTGGACTTCAAGATTGTGGACCAATCACAGTATATTGCTCTTCCTTTCTAAAATAAAAAAAAGATTTAAAAAAAAAAAAAACAGCAACATAGCAGTTCTGAGAACCAGAAAGGTACAATATTTTTTCATGAATTCATGGAAAACAGATGGGGTAAGATTAGTGGAAAAAAAAAAAATAGATACAAACATGGAAGACCACTGCAGAAGCAGAAGCCATTTTCCACCAAAGAAGTCTGAAAAAAATCAAACTCAGAAATAAGAAAAAGAACAAGAGTGATCTGTGAGGCTATAATCAACACCTCTGGGCCATTCCCCTCAACCCCTCAAAGCATACAGAAATGCCAGGAATGCTTTCTGCTCCCGTGATAACCAGAAAGTTACCACAGTTCCTAGCATACATGTTGAAGCTAGAGAAAGAGGTAAAAACATGAAGTAAGTCTAGGCTTCCCCAACAGTGGAAGTAAATGAAAAAGAAAGGCAGTTCTACTTAGGAATGAGAGGAAGTGTTCATCACTCAAACACTTCCTAACTTTTTGTAACCATGAAATCCTAACCCTGTTTAATAGCTATCATGCTCTTTACAGGACAAACTAGCTCAGAGCCTACAATCAGCCCTCCCATTTAGAGGAGGAATCTGTTGGAGAAAACCAGAAATCCGCTTAATTGCAGAGGAAACCCTTACCAGTAAGCTGCCAATATCCACCAATTAATAAGAATTTATTAATAAATATTAACAAAACAAAGGACCATCAAACATTTATGGAAAGCAAACAGCATAAATGAACAAAATGAACAAAGAAGAGACCCGAGATTAACACATAATGCATAGAAGACAATGTTCAGTGTTCTAATTAGTACCCTCTAAAAGAGAAGAGGCTATTGATTCCAAAAACACCCATAAAACAAGATGGGCTGCTATGAAAATAAAGGACTAATGAAAGAACAACAGTGCTTGCAAATAAGTTTTCGTTTTCAATGTAAGAGCAGTGAAGAATATAAAGATTTAATGAGCAATCTGGAGAGAGAGGCAAGGGGGGAGATGAGGCAGAGGAGAGGGAAATAGGGAGAGAGAAAGAATATCTGAGAAAGTAAAATACAAGTAGAAAAAATAAACCTGGAGGACAGACCTAAAAGGGCCAACATCTACTAAAAGTGAGCAACAAATGGAGAAAACAGAAACTATGATGGTAAGAAAAAAATTAAATAGAAAAATATTCTGACCTGAAGAAAAACTTGAATGAAATAACTAAAAGAAACCACACAGAAAGGAGTTCAGCCTCTCTTCCCTGGGAACCCCCATCCCGACTCTTCACCAGACAGGGACCCCAGCCCGTGACCACAGCTCCACCCATGGCTGAGCATACCCACTGGTAGTGGACTGGAGTTTGCTGGAAACTCCCTAAGGCATATGATAGCCCCTCTGCCACAACCACAGCAGCAGTTCTATCCCTGCTGCCCTTGATTTGGGGAAAAAACAACCTGAGGACTATGCCTGAGCTTACAGCACACTAAAGGCACCATGCAGAAAAGACACCACTGTCTTATCCCGACTCCCTTAACTCCGTGCTCGCTCCCCAGCAAGCCACAAGCTCACACCAGCACTACAGCCTCCTACCCCACCAGCTGAACACTACCAGTAACAGCAGCTAAATGCTTCTCAGAGGTAGAACCGCCAGGGGCAACCAAAAGCCTCTGCCACTGGCTCTGCAGTGGTACTACCCCAGCTATCCTCAGATTAACCAAGGAGCAAAGACCCTAAGTACCTCATCTGTATTTGCAACAAGCTGTAAGCCACCCAAGCAGAGGAAGCCAGTCCATCTCCCATGGATCACATAAACCGCTACTGCTCATCACCAGGCAGGGTGTCCCCAGCTTGGGCCCATAGCACAGACCACCTCATCCTGGCTTTATTGCACTCAGTGATTGCTGACCTGCACCTCTCTGGGATGAAGCCCTCAGGAGACAACCAAAAGACCCTCAGCCACAACCATTACTAAGGTACCTTCCTCTGCTGCCTCCAAGTTGGGAAAGAAACATAAACCCTGAGATCACCCCAGAGCTGTGGTGGGCAGCCCAGTAGTACCAAGCCATGATCTACAGCCAGCACTCAGGTGAGAGAGGAGCCCACACTTACAGAGCATTGAGAAAGAGCATGATGCAACTGTGAGGAAATATAGAGGAGCCACACAGCCAAGCAAGAGCCTACCTACTGACCACTACACCTAAGCACCACCTATTGGATCACACCCCAAAGCTTCAGTACCAAAAATAACTTCCTAACATATCCTCCTGTGAAACCAAAGATAAGAAGTCAGCTACAAATAAAGACCCCACACAAAGCCTTGGCCCTGTGAAAACATCCAGAAAAGAAGTCTGTTGACTGTACTCTGTCTACACCACAGTTAAAGGAATAACCATTGTATTAGTCCATTTTCAAACTGCTATAAATATACTACCTGAGACTGGATAATTTACAACAAAAGAGATTTAATTGACTCACAGTTCCACATGTCTGGGGAGGTCTCAGGAAACATAATCATGAATCATGATGGAAGGCAAGAGGGAAGCAGCAGCATCTTTACCAGGCAGCAGGAGAAAGCAAGAGAGGGAAACTTCCAAACATTTTTAAACCATCAGATCTCGTGAGAACTCGCTGTCATGAGAACAGCACTGGGGAAACCACCACCAATATCCAATTACTTCCCACCACGTCCCTCCCTCGACATAGGATTACAGTTGGAGATGAGACTTGGGTGGGGACACAGAGTCAAACCATATTCTGCCCCTGGTGCCTCCCAAATCTCATGTCCTCACATTTCAAAACCAATCATACTTTCCCAACAATCCCCCAAAGTCTTACTCCAGCATTAACTCAAAAGTCCAAGTCCAAAGTCTCATCTGAGACAAAGCAAGTCCCTTCCATCTATGAGCCTGTAAAATAAACAAGTGAGTTGCTTCCAAGATACAATGGGGGTACAGGCATTGAGTAAATGTTCCTGTTCCAAATTGGAGAAGTTGGCCAAAACAGAGGGGCCACAAGCCCCATGCAAGTCCAAAACCTGGCAGGGCACTCATTAAAGCTCCAGAATAATCTCCTTTGACTCCATGTCTCATATCCAGGGCACACTGATACATGGGGTGGGCTCCCAAGGCCTTGGGTAGCTCTGCTTCTGTGGCTTTTCAGGGTACAGCCCCTGTGGCTGCTTTCATGGGCTGACATTGAGTGCCTGTGGCTTTTCAAGGTGCATGGGGCAAGCTGTCAGTGGTTCAACATACACAAATCAATAAATTTGATTCATCACATAAACAGAACTAAAGACCAAAATGACATGATTATCTTAATAGATGTAGAAAAGGCTTTTGATAAAATTCAATACCTCTTCATGTTAAAAAGTCTCAATAAATTAGGTACTGAAGGAACATAGCTCAAAATAATAAGAGCCATCTATGACAAACCTACACGATAGTAAAGGGAGAAAAGCTGGAAGCATTCCTCTTGAAAACCAGCATAAGGATGCCCTCTCTCACCACTCTTACTCAACATAGTATCAGAAGTCCTGGACAGAGCAGTCAGGAAAGAGAATGAAAGAGCATCTAAATCCTTGTTTGCAGATGACATGATTCTATATCTAGAAAACCCCATAGTCTCAGCCCAAAAGCTGCTTCAGCTGATAGAAAACTTCAGCAAAGTTTCAGGATACAAAATCAACATATAAAAATTACCAGCATTCCTATACACCAACAACAGCCAAGCCAATAGCCAAATCAGGAACGCCATCCCATTACACAACACAAAAGGAATAAAATACCTATGAATGCAGCTAACTAGGGAGGTGAAAGATCTCTACAATGAGAATTACAAAACACTGCTCAAGGAAATCAGCAGAAAGCTGATTTCTCATGGATAGGAAGAATCAATATTAAAATGGCCATACTGCCCAAAGCAACTTACAGATTCAATGCTATTTCTGTCAAACTACCAGTGACATTTTTGTAGAACTAGGAAAAAAACATTTTAAAATTCATATGGAACCAAAAAAGAGTCTGAGTAGCCAAGGCAGTCCTAAACAAAAATAAAGCTTGAGGCATCACGTTACCCAACTTCAAAGTACACTACAGGGCTACAGTAACCAAAACAACATGGTACTGGTACAAAAACAGACATACAGACCAATGCAGCAGGAGAGCCCAGAAATCAGGCTGCATCCCTACCACCATCTCATCTTCAACAAAACTGAGAAAAACTATCAATGGGGAATGGATTTGCTATTCAATACGTGGTGCTGGGATAACTGGCTAGCCATATGCAGAAGATTGAAACTGGACCCCTTTCTTACACCACATACAAAAATCAAGATGGATAAAATATTTAAACGTAATACCCAAAACTATAAAAACCCTGGAAGACAACCTAGGCAATATTATTCTGGACAGAGAAAAAGGCAGAGATTTCATGATGAAGATGCCAAAAGCAATCACAAAAAAAAAAAAAAAAAGTGACAAATAGATATAATTAAAACTGAAAAGCTTCTGCACAGCAAAATAAACTATCAACAGAGAAAACAGACAACCTACAAAATGGGAGAAAATTTTTGCAAGCTCTGCATCTGATAAAGGTCTAATATCCAACATCTATAAGGAACTTAAACAAATTTACAAGAAAAAAATACAGCCATATTAAAAAGTGAGCAAAAGACATGAACACTTTTCAAAAGGCGACCTACATGTGCCAAAAAGCATATGAAGAAAAGCTCAATAGACATTAGAAAAATGCAAATCAAAACCACAGATACCATCTCACACAAGTCACAATGGCTACCATTAAAAAGTCAAAAAAAAAAAATAACAGATGCTGGTGAGGTTGCAGAGAAAAAGGAATGCTTATACAATATTGTTGGGAATGTAAATTAGTTCAGCCACTGTGGAAAGCTATGTGTGGTGATTCCTTAAAAAACTAAAAGCAGAAGTATCATTCAACGCAGGAATCCCATTACTGGGTATATACCCAAAGGAATATAAGTCATTCTACCATAAAGACACATGTGCACAAATGTTCATTGTAGCACTATTCACAGTAGCAAAGGCATGGAATCAAGTAAATACCCATCAGTGACAGATTAGATTTTAAAAACGTGGCACATATACACCATGAAATAGAATGCAACATAAAAAAGAATAAGATACTGTGTTTCACGGGAACATGGATAGAGCTGGAGGCCATTATCCTTAGCAAACTAATGCAGGAACAGAAAACCAAACACGGCACATTCTCACTTATAAGTGGGAGTTAAATGATAACTCATGGACACAAAGAGGAAAACAATGGGCATTGGGACCTGTTGGTGGGTGGAGAGTGAAAGGAGGGATAGAAACAAAAAAAAAATAACTATTGGGTACTAGGATTAGTACCTGGGTAATGAAATAATCTGTATAACCAACCCCCATGACAAGTTTACCTATATAACAAACCTGCACGTGTACCCCTGAACCTAAGATTTTTTTTTTTTTAAATCACTGAAAGAGTTCACCCAGGAAGGGTAAAGCAAGAGAAACTTTAAAATGACAAAACACCCAGAAACATACAAGAAAATTATGAAACACCAAGGATAGAGTGTCCCAAAGCTTCCAGAAAGAAAACAAAGCCCAGTTTCCCTACAAAATAAATGTCATTAATCTATAATCAGACTTCTCATAAACAACACTGTAGTCAATGCTTTACAATGTTCTGACATTCAAGTTTAAGGGAGAATAAATATATATTAAACATACAAGGACTGCAAAGTTTCAGAAAACATCAGTTTGAAAAAACATTCAAAATCATACTCCAGAAAATGAAATCCAAGAAAATAGAATGATGACAAGGGATACATGAAAAAAAATTAAGAAACAAAACACATAGGTAATTTTAAATTATTGCTGACATTTGTATCTACAGCTTAGTGCACATTAAGGAGTTTTTTAAAAAGTAAAGACATAATATTAAAAACAATGGCAAGAGACTATCATCAGTATTTCAACAATATGTGAAAGATGGGAAGAGGAAAAGAAGAGGTAAAAGATGCTAAAAGTAGTATTTTTAGGAAGGGGAAAATAATAGAAACTAATCAATTTTCAATATTCATACAAAAATGATTAAAGTTTCTTTTAAATCTAAGAATAACCAACAAAATAATTAAAATTAGAATGTTTACTTTCCAAATAAAAGGCAAAACAAAATTCAGTAAAAATAATGAAAAGCTGGAAAGACAGAAATAATGAATACATGGCAATTTCTTAATGTTTCCTGAAAAGTTATATACCTACCACATGATCCAGCAATTTTACTCCTAAGTATTTATCCAAGAGAAAAGAAAGCATATATTCATACCAAGAACATGTATGTTCATAGCACCTTTGTTTATAATAGCTAAGAATTTTAAAGAACTCAAATGTCCATCAGCAGGTAAATGTATAAACAAACTGGAGGAAACACGTGCAATGGAATACTGCTATTTAACCAGAGAAAGCCAGGGTCAGCAAAGCATCTTGCCTGCCACCTGTTTTTGGATAGCCCACAAGCAAAGAATGACTTTTAAATTTTTAAGTGATTAGAAAAATAAAAGAATTATATTTCATGAAAATTTAAAATTACAATATTCATAAAGTTTTATTGGAAAATAGCCATGCTCATTTTTTGACATATTGTCATGGCTGCTTTCAGTCCACAATGACAGAGTTGAGTAAGTTGAGTTATTAAAACAATGACTGGAAGCAGCCTAAATGCCAATCAACCAACAAGTGGATAAAGAAAATACACTATGGAATACTACTCAGCCACAAAAAGAAACAAAATCATGTCATTTGCAGCAACTTGGATGGAGTTGGACTCCATTATTCTAAGTGAAGTAACTCAGGAATGGAAAACCAAATATTGTTATGTTCTCGCTTATAAACGGGAGCTAAGCTATGAGGATGGAAGAGCATAAAAATGATAAAATGGACTTTGGGGACCTGTAGGGGGTGGAATGTGAGAGGGACCTGAGGGATAAAGGACTTTGAGTACAGTGTACACTGCTTGGGTTCATATACACCAAAATCTCAGATTACTGCTACAGAACTTATCTGTGTAGCTAAAATCCACCTGTTTTCCAAAAATTATTGAAATAAAATTTTAGGAAAAAATTAAAAAATAAAGACCATATGGCCTGCAAGGAACTGTAAGTTACTCACCTAGCTCTTAGAGAAAAAGTGTGTCAACCCCTGATAAAAAGGAATGTATATTGATATACACAACATGGGTGAATTTCAAAATAATTATGCTGAATGAAAAAAGCCAGACAAAAGGCAGACCTACTATTGGATTCCATTTACATAAAACTCTTGAAAATGCAATCCGAACTATATGGATGAAAAGCAGATCGTTGTCTGGAGAGAGAAACACTGGGGAAGGACTGAAGGGAGGAATTACAATGGGGTACAAGGAAACTTGTAGGGGTGACGGATACCTTATCTTGATGGTGGTGATAGTTTCTCTGGTATATTACATATGTTAAAACCTATCGAATGTACACTTTAAATATGTGCAACTTATATATCTCAAGTATACCTCAATAAAGTTTAAAAAGTAAAGTCTATGACAATTGAAAGACAGGAAAGGCGAAAAAGAAAAAAATGGCAGTATTATTTTTTTGTGGGATGCAGCTAATATAATACTCAGAGGGTTTTTTTTCAGACTTCAAAGCTGAAAATTAATAAGCTAAGCATCTGAAGAATTTAGGAAAAGAACATTAAAAACCCATATAAAAGAAAGAAAAAGTAGTAAAGGCAAGATCAGAAACTAATGAAATAATGGACAGTAGAAGATACCAATAAGATTCTTTCCAAATAATGTTAAAACTGATTAACTTGTGAGAATTATCCTACCCCAAAAGAATGCACAAATAACCAATGTCAGGAATATAAAAGAAGTCATCTCTAAAAATACTACAACTATTAAATAATAAAATTATAAACAACTGTTTATAATTTATACATTATAAATAACTGGCAATAAATTTGAAAATTTGAATATAGAAAATTTTTCCTAGAGAAAAAATATAATTTGCCAAAACAGAATCAATAATAAATACAAAATCTGCATTGTCCTATAACCAGTATATAAGCCAATAGTTGAAAATGTTCCCCCATAGAAAACTTCGGGCTCCCAGTGTCTTTTTTTTCCAGTGAGGTCTTTGAAAGACAAAAAAAGATATAATTCCACTCTCTTAGAAACATATTCCATGTACAGAAAAATAAGAAAATACACAAAAGTCATTTTATGAAGGCAGACATAACCTTAATAGCCTGATAACCTGACAAGGACAGTAGAGCAAGGAGAATTATGGGTCATGAACATAGATGCAAAAATTGTATTAAAATATTCCCTAACAAAATCTAGATGTATGCAAAGACAATATGAAACAGACAAGTTGGGTTTATTCTAGAATGTAAGGTTGGTTTGACTGAAAAATTGATCAATATGATTAAACACATTAACAGATTGAAGAAGCTACATCTTGTCAATAAGTGCTAAGAAAGCATATAATAAAAGTCAACATCCATTCTTGATTAAACAAAATAACCTCTTAGTAAAGGATAAAAATAGATAGGAGCTCACTTAATATGGTAAAAGGTATCTAAAAAATAGAAATAAACAACAGTAAACCTTATACTTAATGCAAAAACAACGAAAGCTTTCCCTTTGAGATCAGGTAACAAGACAAGTATACCTCTAATCAACACTGCTCTTCAGTATTGAACTAGGGAAAAAAGAAAAGTTATAAAGATTGGGAAGCAAGAAATAAAACATTATTATTTGAAAATAATATAAATGAAATACAGTTTATAGAAAATTAGAATCTACTGATTGTTAGAACAAGATTGATTGTTAAGCAAGGTTGCTGAATACTTAATATGCAGAAATTAACTGCATTTCTACTTTCCAGCAACAATCCAAAAATGAAATTGACAGTAACATTAAAGAAAAAACATGTAGCCAGAAATAATCTTATAAAAGATGTACAAAATCTCTATGGTAAAATCACTTCAATAGATGCAGCTACTGAATATCTATTTTTAAAAAGACATGTTATTGGACTTTATCAAAAACCATACATAAAAAGTAATTCCAAGTAGATTAGTGATCTTAATGTAAAAGGGACAGCCTAAAGAATGAAGAATTAACCAAAAGAAGAGCCTAGATTTATGGCTATAACATGCCCTATGTCTTTCTTATATGAAAAGCCATTTCAAATGAATATGAAAAAGATGCACAGCCAGTTCTCCTGACATCACCCTCACTTTTTTTTTAATTCCTCAGCAGTTTTAAAACTAAAAATTACCTTATGTTTTCCCGTTCTTGATCAATATATCTTATTTGTGATGCAAGCATTGTTTTATGAACCTTAATTTCTTCAGTTCGCTCTTCCATTGCTGTGTATAATTGCTGTTTTCTTTTTTCTAGGGAAAGAACTTCTTCTGCCTTACTGTGAAGCATTTCTCGAGTACGCTTAACTTCAAGTTTTAAAAGACTGTCCTCTATCATCAAATCCTATCAACATAACAAAATGGTCAAATATTGAAATTATTTTTTATTGCAAAACCAAAATATTTTTCCTTTTATGGCTATATAAGTAAAACTTGAAAATATATATTTTTCTAATTTAACCATTGACTAAAATATTAACTAGGGCTAAAATTAAATTGATCAGAGTCATAGCCTTTTTTTTTTTAAGAAAAGGGTTTATAGTTATTCCAAATCTTTTTTATAATTCAATTTTAAAGTCAAGCTTTGCTATTATAAAAAACAAAGGGAAGAAGTTATTCCTGAAATTAAACTTACACTATCCAAAAAACATAAAGCCCTATGAATGGCCATTTTTATACTCTGAATCTCACAAAATAATGTGGAAATATATTTTTATTTTAAGACATAAGAGTACACAGATCAATCAATTTTCAGAATAGAAACCCCAGAAGAAAAACACTCCAGAATATAAGATTTTATTGTTTTATAAACATAGCTTTTCATTTGGAGAGATTAGATACTTACATCTCACGTGCACCAAAAATATATTCTAGATGAATGAAAAATCTTAAGAGATGAAATCAATGTAACTACTAGAAATAGTAAACATTTGTCTGATTTGTAGTGTAACCAAGAAGTTTCTAAGCATAAAAATTAAAAAGAAAATAAAACTAAAAGATTTTGATGTTTAAAAAAACTTTTATGTCACAAACACTGAATAAAAACGTAAAGGTAAATGGTGAAAATATTTACAATATTTATGACAGATAATATTTTTACATATGACAAATTTTTATAATTTACATATGTAAACCTCCCAGTGGAAAAATGGGCCAAGAATACAAACTAGAGCTCCAAAGAAAAAAAATATGGAACATGACATAACAGAGAAAAGTGTTTTAAACATTTTTATTTAAACATAAATGTTTGAAAATTTATCATTAAAATATTTTTAAACCACCAATTTTAAAAATGCAGACTAAAACAAAGAGATACCATGTTTGACTATCAAATTGGCAACAATTTTCTAAATTAGGACATCCAGCCTCAGTGGTAGTGAATAAAATAGAATGCTTACACACTACTGATAGGAGTATTAATGGTAGGTACCCTCTAGTAGAGAATTGGGCTTAAAAATAGTTTTGAGACACTAAAAATATTCATTTCTTTCTGAACCATAATTATATAGCTAGGAATTTATCCAAAGGAACTAACTGAATAGAACTATACAATGAACAACTAATTGAACAACTGCATTATACATGTAATACTATTACAATAGCCAAGCATTGGAAAGAAACAAAAATCTAAAAAATAGGGGATGGTTAAATATACTATGGTAACTTCATGCAATGGACTTATAGAAAGCCTTCAAATATGTTTTTGAATAATGTTTTAGGATACATATGATATATAGAAGTTTTTTAAATACAACATAAAAAGCCAAATTTCTTAAAAGACTGGAGGGAAATAACAGACTTTAACACTGTTTATATTGGGTATAATGATTATAGTGACATTTTCTTTTTCATAATTTGCTATATTTTTTCATTTGTCTATGATTAACATGGAAACATGGTTTTCAATACTATATATGCATACAATTTTACTGCACCTGCTTAAAAGCTTTGGCTTTATCAAGTTCTTTCTCTGATCTGTCAATGAAAAGGTTTAGTTCATTTATTTTGGTCATAAGACACTGTTTTTCTTCACTGTTTTTACTATATGACTTCTTGATAAAATAAAGATCATTCTGCAAAAAGAAAAAAGATATATAAATGTATGTTTAAAATATTAACAAAAGTATTAAATACATACTGTATCATATGTATCTTACATAAATTATATACTCAGATATTTATAATAATCCTATGTTTTATTATCTCTCTTCCTGCTATGTCTCTAATATAATATACATGGATAGTCACATAGGAACATTTTCGTTTTTATCAATTGATGTTTTGGATTTAGTATGAGTTCAGTAATTCTAGGAAATATATACTTCCAGTTCAACCTAATGAATCACAGTCATCCCTCAGTATTCTCTGGGGATTGGTTGCAGGACAACAGCACAACCACCACCAAAAGGTATGGATGTTCAAGTCCCTTATATAAAATAGCAGTGTTTGCATGTTATCTACACGCATCCTCCTGTATAATTTAAATTATCTTTATGTTACTTATGTAATAAAATGTAAATGTTATATAAATAGTTGTTATACTGTATCATTTAGGGAATAATGACAAGAAAAAGGTCTGTACATTTTCAGTACAGACGCAAATCACCCATTTTTTTTTTAGTATTTTCAGTCTGCAGTTGGATGAATCTGCAGATGTGGAGCTTGTGGATACAGAGGGCTGACTGTGTTAGGGGACTGCCATTTATGAGGAGATGGGAGCATACACTGGCTCATTACATGGTTCACCACTCCCATACTGGAGTTCATTGTTTGATTCTATGCAAGTCCCAGATAGTAAGGACATCAACAGTCTGAGAAAGCATAGGGTGCTGTTTAAGAGTACCAGCTCTTAGAATCAGATGGCCTTAATCACATACTAGCTATCTGACCCTAGTATGATGTACTCTTCCTCAGTTTCCTCATCTCTAAAATGGAGATGAGGACAGTTCCTACCTTCCTGCATTATTGTGAAGATTAAAGATGTTACTGTCAAAGCGTGTGTATAACAGTGCTTGACACATAGAACTTCCCTGTAAATGTCAGCTATTATTAAATTACATACAAAACTGCATATTGCTAAAGAGAAAAATGTTTGGTTAGATCCAATTCCATCATATGCATAAATAGATCATACATACGCAGATACCAGTTTTCTAGTTTTATACCTATTTATATCTCTCTTTCCACCCAGAACCCAGAATAAGGTTTATGCTCTTATTCCCTTGTTTCCTGAATCTGAACTTTCCAGTTCCAAGATCTCTTTCTCTCTCTTCCTCCCTCCATCAGTTCCTCCTCTCCTGTCTTTTTAATTGCCTGTATTTCTCTGAAGTATTGGGACCTAAGATTTCAGCAAGATAGTAAGAAGGAAATTTGTTGCATAAAAATGTGATTTTATGAAATTAAATTTGAGAAAAAGAGTTAAAACAATGTGATTTTCAACTTGAAGAAACTAGTTTCTGTATGTAAAATTAGATGGAGTGGCATGTGAGAGGGCATACAGGATGACTTTACAATCTGTTGCTACTATTGAAAAGAGCAGCTCTTCATAATGACCAAAGGCTAACTAGCTTTAATATAATTTATTAATTCACTTACATTTCTATTAATTTACGTATCTCTCTGTTAAAACCAGAGTTGGAATAGGCATAAGCACTTGACAGTGGTATGATAGAGGGAGCAGTCAGAGTAGTTCAAAGGGGGAAGAACTATAACCATCCCCACACAGCAAAACAGACACACTCCAGGCCCGGGGCAAGGAACAAAGTCATACCTCTAACATTGTTTAGCATTAATATTCTCATATTCTAAATAATCAAAACAATACCACATACTGAATACCTACTAAAGTATTGTGCTAAGATACAAATTGCTTCTAGTTCTCCCAAATGTCCTAAAATAATAATTTTCCCCCATTTAATAGACGAGTAAACTAGAGCTCAGAAAAGTTAAAATAGTAGTAGTGGTATAGCCTTGAAATTTAAAACTAGTTCTATCTGATCCAAAAACCAGTGTTTTTCCCCACTAAGCAAAGATAACCGTTTTAAAATATTTCCTCAGACTACAAACTACTCCAAACCAAAATTTTGTCTTCTTAAAATAAGAGAAAAAAATAAGTAATACCTCTCCACCTTTTGCAGCCCTCAAGGATAGGGCAATTCTTTTTATAACCACCAGAGGATACATCAATAGTCTTTCCAGTGGTAAATAACATTTAGACCCTGCTAAGTTCTCACCCCATTCAGGTCCATGCTCAGTTTCTCACTTTTACTCTCTAGTCAAACTTTAACACAGTTTTTATATTACAATAAACATAATAAAATTCCTAAAGATGAAGACATTCTTACTTTATTAACAGAATCCAATCATTTCAAATATTATAACTAAGTAAAGATTTGAATAATAACTGCTGACTCATTAAAGAGCAGTTTCTTTTTAGATGGTGTTTTAAAGACAAAGGGCAATCAAGTTATTTCTTATGGCAGTTATAAAATAGAAAACTAGAACTTATCAATGTTCTAAACAGTGTACTCTTAAATAAGAGTATTTAGAAGTCAAATGCAGGAGGGGTCAAATCATCGTTCTCTGTGTACTAGCTGTATAACCTGGACAAATTACTTACTCTATAAAACAGATAATAGTATCTTCCTCACATTTGTAAGAATTATATGAAATAAAATACTAGAGGCATGTCATACAATATTTAGCATATACTAAATGCATCATCAATGGTAACATTACACACTAGTAGTACAAAAATAAGAACATTGTTCATACATTTGTTATATATGTGTGTAGACTGGCAATCACCCTATTCAAAGTAGTCTTAGGAACAAGTCTTAAAACAGAATGACTAGGATATTTGAAACATAAAATGTATTTTGGCTAAGTTACATGAAGCTTCTTGATCTGTGTTTCCAAAAGGCCACATGTAGATTTTTTCTCTTCCAAAGACTTCTTAAGTTCAACAATTTTTGCTTCAAGGGCTTGTTTTTCTTCTGAATTAATTTCTCCCTTTAACCGTGACATTCTCCGTTCCACTTGTTGAATGTGAAAATCCTGTTACAGTTAAAAAAAAAAAAAGTTATTACAAAGAAGCAAACAAAAGCATTTCTATAAGTGTAAAAACAAAGTGAATACTTTCTTATGAGTTTGGACTGGGCATTATCATGTAATAAAGTCACTTTAGTTTTTCAGTAATTCAGGATAAAATCCTTTTCACTCTAAGAGGAACAAAAATAAACTGTATCTCAACAATCAAGGTCCATGATAGACACAGAAATAATCTTCTGAAAATATGACAAAGTTGGGGGACGTTTATCATACTACCATGATGGAGTCTCAGTAAATTCACTGGATTTACATGAATTGGGATTCCTGAGGGCACATTATCTAAGGGATACAAAACAGGTAGTCACTAATTGTTAGCCATGAAAAGTTCAAATAACATCTAATTAATTATTCTTAATATTATATTTTAACATCTGTAATTTTTAAAAACTAAGAATATGTATTAGATGAGAAAATTAAGATGTAGGGATGGAGAATAGTAAGACATTAACACAAATATATAAATAGAACAAAATAAGGAAAAACTGAAAAAAAAATGCTTTCACTCTATTAGCATGGGAGTGAGGGTGGTGGTGCATAACTAAGAATCAACATACACTTTTTCTCAGTTTCAGATATCTCAGGCCTTCTTTTGTTTTACTCTGGATGCAAATGTCTCAGGTTCCTTTAAAACAACGTTCTCACTCTAACTAGAGTTCTCTCTCCTCTTGCCTGTTTATTTCAGACTGAGAGGAAAAAAATAACTTTTAAGGCTCCCTCACCCTACTACTGAACTAACATGATGTCTCACCTTCAGCATCTGTCTGTCCTCCACAAGAGTACTTAGAATTCTTTGTTTTATTAGAACATGGTGTATCTTGACCATCACAACTGTAATAAATCAATATGGAAGATATTCATAAAATAATACCTACCTGACTGTACATAATTTCTTGCTGCTTCAAGGTTTCAAAATCCAGTTTTTGTAACTGATGGTTGAGATGTTTCAGAGAGGAACGAGTTCCTTCAATTTCTGATAAAACCGCTTTTTCTTTCATTGTCTCAGTCTGTAACTCCTGAGCTTTCTTAAACAGCACATTTTTTATGAGGTTCAGTTGAATATCTACATCCTGATAATAAGGAAGTGATTAATGAAATTAAATATACTGAAATGTTGTATTTCATATGAACATAATAACTTAGAAACTCAAATAAATTTGAACCCTCCACCATTTTAGCCCCTTAGAAGATAAAGCTCTTCCCACAATTTTAACAAGTCCCTAACATTTCTTATGGTCTACTCTATTCTAGTAGACTAGGGTAGTTTTTATACCTGTGTCATACACCTTGACCTGTCATCTTAATTTCATCCCATGCTCCCCTAGCCTAGCAGTTGGCCATTCCACTGATTTCCTCAAAAAATAAAGTCCACTGGAAACATACAGCCTGTACATTCACAGAGTTTACTAAAGTCTTGAGGGTGCTATGGAGAAGAAATCACGTCATTCAATCTCCCACCTTTCAGGCACTATCCAGTGGTAAGCAGGTAAATGTTTAATCATCATCTCTCCAGGAGATGAGAGGCTAGGGGGAGAATCTGATTTCCATGGTATAAATACTCCCACTATGGCCAATTTCATGCTACTAACATGATTCCACTAAAGGCAGAGTTGGGAAGAAATTCACAGAAGCAGACCATTTTGTGCTATTTCCAACATACAGATAAAACAGACATAAGTAACCTTAAGAGCACAGAGTAATAAAATATTTGGAAGTAATGAGTGCTGAGTATGTATTACTTTTTTTGTAAATGCCATTTATTTAACTGTGATTTTATATATTTTCATTTTTAATCATAGGTGTATTTAGGAAAATTTCTAAAAATTTAACTATTGGCTCTTGTAAGCTGGTAGGAGCTGGCCCCAGCACACTACAGGAGCTACCTGTCACTCACTCTTTGCCTCCAGTTGGCCTCTCTACCATGTGCAGCTCTAGGAAATAGAAATGAGTCCCCCATCCCACTGCTCCTCTCTCAGGAAGCAAACCTATCTTGTCCTGGAAGCCTCACGACCAATGTGTTCTAGGCTTTAAATTGATCTACCATGCCATGATCAATTGAAAATTATCATTCTTAAATGCTGAAATAATTTGCCTCTGTGATCTTATACCCAAATAAGCATATTTTCCTTTAGCAACCAATAAACCGGAATATGACAGAAAACAAGTCTGTGACTGGTACATTTAAATATTCGCATAAACAAGAAATATAATCTGATATTCAATGCATTATTTTACATATAATAGACAATTTTCAATGGATTTAAGATCTTCTCAAAGATTGCCTGGCAAAATTTTAAAGTCAATGCTTAGTAGTGAATAACACAGTATATCTCCAAAAAAGATAGGGTTGGGATTTTTTCAAACAAACAAAAACCAACAGCAATGAAGAAAACCCCAAAACTATGAACACAGCCCTGCTGAAAAAACAATCAGTACACCCTGCTACTAATATTAATTTTTCTAATTTAGCTAGTTCTTCAAAAATGTGTGAAGTTTTTAATTCTCTGTGATGAAAAGGTCTATTTCATATAAATTTCACAATGTTTACAAGTTTCTGATAACTACTAATACATATCATCTGTTACAGGGAATCATGCTCTTAGGAAAAAAACACCAAAACTTTTCAAAAATAATGTGTAATTTGAATACCATTCATGTCAAGACTGCAGCATGATTTTATTACTTAGAAATTTTACAGCACACTGAGGAAGTTGGATCCCATCCAAATATAAGCGGAGCCAGATGAGATATAAGCCTCATATTGGGAGATTTTGCCACCATCTTCAACTACCTCTTTTTCAACCCCCCGAAATGCGTAAAAGCAAGAAGTAGTATCAGGTCACACTTAAAGTTCACACCTATAGTTCACTTTGAAGTTTTCAAAGAGGAAATGGTGCACCAGCCTTTTCCAGTTCCTCGAAAATTGGCTTTAATGCCATCAACATGCCAAAAAGACTGAGGTAGAAGAGGGTGCCAGTAGAGTTAGCAAAGTGATAACATTTCAAAGGCCATTTACCAAGAAAATTTGCCAGATTTTAAGGTGTTAAAGAGATAGTAGATGACAAAGAAGTACAAATCAGAAATGTAGATGATGATGGGAATTTCATTACAAAAAAAACAGTGATAATCATGTAGAAATCAGTTGTAAAACAAAGCCACTTTTCAAGCTATTTATATGCAATAGACTAATAGACATATGGATGATGGCAGGGACACAGATACAGTAGGCTTTGGGAAGGAATGGAATCCAGGGCACAGTGGGGGAGCTACTTTTTTAAAAAGACACCAAGCCAGGCATGGTGGCTCATGTCTGTAATCCCAGCACTTTGGGAGGTAGAGGAGGGTAGATCACTTGAGGTCAGGAGCTTGAGACCAGCCTGGCCAACATGGTGAAACCCCATCTCTACTAAAAATACAAAAATTAGCCAGGTGTGGTGGCGCGTGCCTGTAATGCCAGCTACTCAGGAGGCTGAGGCAGCAGAATCGCTTGAACCTGTGAGGCGGAGGTTGTAGTGAGCTAAGATCATGTCACTGCACTCCAGTCTGGGGGACAGAGTGAGACTCAGTCTCAAAAAAATAATAATAAAATAAAATAAAAACTAAATAAATACAAAGACATCAAAATTAGTAGTTTAAGAAGAGAGGAGGCTGGCCGGGTGCAGTGGCTCACACCTGTAATCCCAGCACTTTGGGAGGCCGAGGCAGGCAGATCAAGACCAGCCTGGCCAACATGGTGAAACCCCATCTCTACTAAAAATACAAAAATTAACCGGGCATGGTTGCAGGCACCTGTAATCCCAACTACTCAGGAGGCTGAGGCAGGAGAATCTCTTGAACTTGGGAGGTGTAGGTTGCAGTGAGCTGAGATTTTGCCATTGCACTTTAGCCTGGGCGACAAGAGCGAGACTTCATCTCAAAAAAAAAAAAAGAAGAAGAAGAAAAGAAGAGAGGAGACTGAGAATAACTTCAGAAACAATGCATCAAAAGTCCAAAACCAGATTATAAATGTGATCATACCAAAAAGCTTCTTACAGGACCTCCTCATCCTCCGATCCTGAGTCTAATTAATTTACTGTTGCTAAATTTTCTATGATTTTTAAAAAATTAAAACTAAACTTTACCTTCACATCTTTTTCCTCCTCCTTTAGCATATCTTCCAAATTAGTAGCTTTCTCTTCTACAGACATGGTTTTCTCAGTTATCTCCTTTAATTTTGTTTGTATTTTCTCATTATGATTTTTAGTTTTTTGTAACCTGAAGAAGGTTTATCACAAGATAGAAAACGTGCCTAAAAAGCATTTAATACAAACAAATAATAGTTTATCCTAATATTTATTTGTATAACTTGAAGGGGTTTTTTGCTGTAAACCTTTTTATTACCACTACATATTTAATAGACCATAAAAATATGGCTACTGAGTCTTTGTGATGAAAATACGAGTAAAATTTTTTTAGGTTTAATAATGTAGTAGCTAGCCAGGTACGGTGGCTCACGCCTCTAATCCCAGCACTTTGGGAGGCCAAGGTGGGCGGATCATGAGGTCAGGAGATCGAGACCATCCTGGCTAACATGGTGAAACCCTGTCTCTACAAAAACTACAAAAAATTAAAAATTAATTGGGTGTGTTGGCAGTCACCTGTAGTCCCAGCTACTCGGGAGGTTGAGGCAGGAGAATGGCATGAACCTGGGAGGCGGAGCTTGCAGTGAGCTGAGATCGCACCACTGTACTCCAGCCTGGGCAACAGGGTGAGATTCCATCTCAAAAAAAAAAAAAAAAAAGTAGTAGCTAAAATCTTGCAGTTATTTAACCAACAAGTAGTCTTAAATATTTAATAATTTTCTAGATATAGTAGAATTAATCATAAGCATATTTAAATAGCTTTTTGCTTACCTTGCTGTTTCTTCATGAATGTCCTTCTTTATCTTGGAAATATTTTTCCTCAGAGCTTCTAAATCACTGGAAGTTCTATTCACAGTGGCTTTTAAAGAATCCAGCTATTTATTAGTTAACAGACAGAAATTATATATTTACTCTGTATCTTATAACTTAATTTCATTTCTGAGTTTTATTCTGCCTACTTTAAGTTTTAACCTACATCACACCCACAAAAATAGTAGCCATTTTCTTATATTTAATATATAAACAGATTTCCATACTGATCTGATACCAAATTGTAACCGGCTTTGTTGTATAATCCTAGAAAATTATAGAGAACATATATGTGTTGAAAGTAAATGCAGAAATGTCTAATATCACTAGACCTGCTCAGAAAGAGCACATCCCCAAAGTCAAGATAAGCTAATATATATGTGCTCATAAGAATTATAAGTTTAATTGGATTTGAAAAATCTCAAAAGATTCTAATACATCAGACTCCTAATAACTACATTTTACTGTTAATCAACAGTAAACTGCATTTTACTATTAATCGAAATTATGAAAACAGAAAATCCAAGATACAAATTTTCTTTTTCATTAAGGACCTTTGCAAAAACCCTAAACTCTCCACCAAATACTCTCAGAACAGACACATTCAGCAAGGTTTCTGGATACAAGATCAATATACAAAACCAGTTGTATTCTATACACTTACAACAAGCAATCCAAAAAAAGAAATCAAGAAAACAATCCCATTTACAATGGCATCAAAAAGAATAAAATATTTAGGAATAAATTTAACAAAGGAAGAAAAACATCTGTACACTAAAAACTATAAAACATTGATGAAAGAAATTGTAGAGGACATAAAGATATCCTGTGTTCATGGGTTGGAAGAATTAATACTGTTAAAATGTTCATACTATTCAAAGCGATCTACAGATTTGTGAAAGTTGTCAAAATCAAAATGGAATCACTTGTGTCAAACCCTGACAAAATTGAGCTAAGGAAGGCCATGAAGACAGAGTTCTCACACATATTTGCCCAATAACAAGAGCTATCCCAAGAGACACTGCCAGAACCACAGGCTTGCATAAAGACCACTGCAACGTTGCACAAAAACCCTTCTACCAAGACACCTGCCCAGTAACTGACTGATCAACCTTGGACTGACACTACCCTTATTGATTCCTATAGCCAAGGGTTATTATTTTTAAAAAACTTAGGTAAACTTACTCATTTTACCTTTAAAAACTTTTGCCTTCCTTTATCTCCCTAGATATGCCTATAATCTATCATAGCCTGTATATACTGGATTTTCAAATGCCCTGCTTATTCCTAATTAAGCTCAATATTTTTAGAGGGCCTCTCTCTGTTATTTAGGTTGACAGATTCAATACAATATCAAAATTCCAATGTCATTCTTCACTGAAATAGAAAAAGAATTCTAAAATTCATATGGAACCATAAAAGATCCCAAATAGCTCAAGTAATCTTAAGCAGAAAGAACAAAGCTGGAGGCAACATACTTTTTTATTTAAAATTGTATTACAAAGCCAAACTAATCAAAACAAAATGATGCAGTCATCCATTGGCATCTACAGGAGATTGGTTCCAGGATCCCTCACAGATACCAAAATCTACCAGATGTGGAGGTCACTTATATAAAACGACATGTATTTGCATATAACCTATGCACATCCTCCTGTATACTTTAAATAATTTCTTGATTATTTATAACACCTAATACAATGTAAATGCTATGTAAACACTTTTCATATTTTTAAAATTTATATCTTTTAAAGTATTGTTATATTATTATTTTTATTGGGTTTCTTTTCTGAATATTTTTCATCAATTGTTGGTTGAATCTGCACATGCAGAATCCATGGATAAGGAAGGCTGACTGTACTGGCAAAAAAAACCAGACACATAGAAAAATGGAACAGAATAGAGAACCCGAAAATAAACTCATGCATATATGATCAACTAATTTCCAGCAAAGGTGTCAAGAATACACAATGGAGAAAGGATAGTCCCTTCAATCAATGGCGTTAAGAAAACAGGATAGCCACACGCAAAAAAAAAAAAAAAGAGAAAGAAATTGGGCTGTTCTCTGGTACCACATACAAAAATTAATTCCAAATGGATTAAAGACTTAACTATAAGACCTGACACTGTAAAACTTCTCAAAGAAAACATAGGAGAAAAACTGCTTGACATTGGTATCTGTAATGATTTTTTGAATTTGACACCAAAATTACAGGCAACAAAAGCAAAAATAAACATGCAGGACTACATCAAACTAAAAAGTTTCTTTAAGGAAAAGGAACCACCAGTAAAATGAAAAGGCAGCCTAGAATGGAAGAAAATATTTGCAAACCATTTACCTGTGATGTGAATGGCACCCCGTGGTGCTTAATTAGGGGCTTAATCAGAGTATCCCAAAAGTTCCACAAACAAAGAGACATTAAAAAAAAAACCCAAAACACTAGAAGCTGTTTCTTCAACATAGGAAAAGCTTTATGCTTATTTTATATTTTATAGTAATTTGTCATGAACATACAAGCCAGTCTTTTTTAGTTGACATACCTCACCCTTCAGCTGAATTCTACTAGTTTCATGGTCTTGATATGCCGTTCTACTTTTTAAAAGTTTACGATCAGCCACAGAAATTCTTTTCTCATATTCTGTGTTATTCCCAATCTCATTTTCCAAAAACTTGATCTTTTCTTTAACCAAATTTTCTTTTTCTCTTGTTTCCTGCTTTATCCTTGCTAATTCCTAGGATTACAACAAATGTATTTACTTAAATATATGTTTAAACTGACAAAACTAAAAGGAATTTAGTTTTTATTTTTCTATTATTACATTTAGTACTTATTTTACCAAAACTTCTTAGAAAACATTTTAAATACTTTTATATTAACAAAAACAAAATATTAGTATGCTACATATTAATGTCTATAAATTCATATTGTTAAATGTCTCTATTTCTTTCATATATCTGGTATTTTGCTAAAGAGATGAGAAAACAGTTATACATGAAAGGTAAAACCTACAAATGTAACAGTGTTGAATATTTTTCAACTGGAAAGCGGGGTTTCAGTGAAGTTTCCCAAATATTTTACAGACTTTTTTTTCATGTTTTGAAAATAGCATTTTAGTTACTGGTTTCAATAGGAATGTCTTCATTCAGGCCTTTCACTGGTCATAGAGACAATAATAAATAGAATACACAAAGCACTGTAACTGAAATGTGGACAAAGTACCATGGGAACAAAGACATGATGAATTATTTCCAAGAGGAGTCATTAGATGACATTACACTTTCCTGGCTTTCCAGGATAGGGAAGAAAAGGAAAAGAAAAAGAAAAAGTAGAAGAAGAAAAAAGACGTGCCCAAGAGGCATCATTTGAATCAGGCTTACAAACATGAATGGGGTTGCATAAATACTCTAATGTAGTTAAAGTGTAGGGTGGGAAGGCAAGGGTGCAAAGGGAATATATTAAGAAGGGTTGGGGTCCAGATGAAAGGTATAAAGCTGGAAAAGTAGGGGTTAGGGCCAAACTGTGAAAAAATTCAAATATCATGTTAAAGATTACCTTTTAAGTAATGTAAAACAAAAAGATTTCAAAACTGGGAAATAAAAAGATTAGATGTTGTGTTTACAAGTGATGCTGATGGCAATAAGTTGGATGAATTAGAAAAAAATTACCCTAATATATATTACTTGCATGTATTCCAAAATGAGGTCCTTCCAAACAACTAATCACAGGAGACTGGGGGAGGAGGTATGTGTTCTGAAATCAGTAGATTTTAGAAATGCTACATGTATACATATTAGCATATTAAATGGCTACACATCTGAGATATAACATATTTTAAAAAGGAAAATTTAAAGTTGTTTAATTTTCAAGTTGTTTAATCCAATTTTTAAGTTGTTTGATTATAGAATTAGCTTTCCATAATAGTAGCATTCTAAATATTTACTGTCATTCACTCAAAAGACACGTCAAAACTTCCTGTTTAAATATTTCAAAATATGAATCCAGAGTTTCTTGCCTTATGATTTTTTCTACCACTTAATCAGATGCTTTAATTCTACTTTAATATCATACTTAATAGTGTTATTCATCATAAATTTTTCATATAGGTAATACTAAGTAATATTTTAAAACTTCTACACTGTAATAAAAGCATAGTAGAAAAATATTTTTCCATTTCTCCACATGGTTTCTTTTAAGAATATAATTTCAGGATTTTATGACCAGACCCCTGACAAGAAAATGCTGAGAAGGCAGGAATGAATTGTTTTGCAGGAAGAGGAACAAAAGAGTTCAGTTAGGAGACAAAATATGCCACCCTCAAATATGCTACTGTCAGAGGCATTTGAACCAGAGCAACTCCATCTTCCTTGAAGAGGAATAGCGTAAAATAAGGCTGTGACCTACAGGGCTGCATTCCTAGACAGGCAATCTAAGTCACAGGATGAGACAGGAGGTTGGCTCAAGATACAGGTCATAAAGAACTTGCTGATAAAAAAGATTGCAGTAAAGAAACCAGCTAAAACCCCCCCTGACCAAGATGGCAAACAGAGTGACCTCTGGTCAACTTCACTGCTTATTATATGCTAATTATGATACATTAGCCTACTAAAAGAAACTCCCACCAGCACCATGGCAGTTTTCAAATGCCCTAGCAATGTCAGGGAGTTACCCTCTGTGGTCTAAAAGGGGGAGGCATGAATAATCTACCCCTTATTTAGCATATAATCAAGAAATAACCATAAAAATGGGCAACCACCAGTCGTCAGGGCTGCTTTGCCTATGGAACAGTCATTCCTTTATTCCTTTGCTTTCTTAATAAACCTGCTTTCACTTTTACTCTGTGGATTTGCCTCAAATTTTTTCTTGCATGAGATCCAAGAACACTCTTTCAGGGTCTGGATCAGGACCCCTTTCTGGTAACAGTATGAAAATAATAAAACCATAGAAATCAGAAATCCTATATATCAGGGGTTTTTTAAAAATGTGTTCTATTTTGTTTTATTCTCAGAGAGCAGTTGTCAAACACTTAGAAGCATCCCGCTGCCAATGGAACCACCTCTTAGCACCCTCCTTAGTCCCTGACAGCACAGTGAGGAGATGTCAACATGTAAGAAAGGAACCTCTGTGAATGTAACTAGGGAGCTATTAGTTGTGTATTCTGCCAAATCAGCTGACTGAGTTACTTTAGCCATGGGGTTGTATGAGAAAACTGATTGTGGATCCATAATTGGCACATGACTTACAGAGAGGAAGCAGTCATGACTTGAGAAAAGAATTTTTATCTGAGAATTTTACATTATCAAGCCCAGAAAGGCATTAAAATCAGACAGAAATAACATCCCACTCAACCCCTTTTATGAGCTGTGTATTCATCTCTTGGTACAGCTTGCGATTGCCACAAGTAGCTGTAAATTAACCTAATAATGCCTCAGCAGATGCTATAACCCACACCCCACAGCTTAACAATGTATAGCCAATCAATAGCTGATGTTATTTCAATGTAAATTCTTGATAAACAAATCAGGAACTTCCTCTTTTTTCCCCCTTTAAAAATCTACTTGTAACTACTGCTAATTGGAGTGTATATCAGGGCAACTTGAATCTATACTCCCAGGCTGCAATCCTCAAGCTTGGCCCAAAGAAACTCTGCTCCATTAATTTTGCTTCAGCTTCTTCCTTGTAAATTGACAGCTTAATGTTTGAAAGCAATGAGAAGTTAAGAAATATTAATAACAGACCGAGTGTGGTGGCTCACGCCTGAAATCCCAGCACTTTGGTAGGCGAGCAGATGGCCTGAGGTCAGGAGTTCAGGACCAGCCTGGCCAACATGATGAAACCCTGTCTCTACTGGGAAAAAAAAAAAAAAATTAGCTGGGCATGGGGGTGGGAGCCTGTAATCCCAGCTACTTGGGAGGATGAGGCAGGAGAATTGCTTGAATCCGGGAGGCAGAGATTGCAGTGAGCTGAGATCACAGCATTGCACTCCAGCCTGGGCCACAAAAGTGAAACTCCGTCTCAAAAAAAAAAAAAAAAGTAGTATCAGCATTAAGAATTAAGAGAACCTGGGCCCGGCGCAGTGGCTCACGTCTGTAATCCCAGCACTTTGGGAGGCCAAGGCAGGCAGATCACGAGGTCAGGAGATCGATATCATCTTGGCTAACACAGTGAAACCCCGTCTCTACTAAAAATACAAAAAAATTAGCCGGGCGTGGTGGCGGGCGCCTGTAGTCCCAGCTACTCGGGAGGCTGAGGCAGGAGAATGGTGTAAACCCGGGAGGCCGAGCTTGCAATGAGCAGAGATCGCGCCTCTGCACTCCAGCCTGGGCGACAGAGCAAGACTCCGTCTCAAAAAAAAAAAAAAAGAATTAAGAGAACCTCATAGTTAAGATTGGTTGTCCTTTGTCCCTCCTAGGGAGGTATAACCCATTTTGTTGACAAAATGTTGGTTACTTACAGAAATTGAAAATATAACAACCAAAAGTAAACCACACCCAGATACCAAAATTTAAACTCCCAGTAGCCTGAGCTGCTTGCCAAATGCCTTTCCGTGGAGTAGATGGAATTTAACCCATCTTCTCACCTGACTCCGAATTCCTTCTCTTTCTCAAATCTTCCCACTTTTACTCCCCATTATTTCACTCCTTGATGATTTTCCAAAAACATTATCCTAAATTACTTCTGAAAATAACAAGAGATAACACTTGGTCTGTGTTATCAGTGCACTATTACCCCCTTCCAAGCCTCTATGTCATTACTGGTGTCTCAGCTTCAAATTGTAGTCTAGGTTTCTTTTCTGACTCTCTCTCCTTGTCCCTTGGTTATTCATGGAGGTTCATTTTCCTATTGTAACTTACTGCCAAATAGCATACACATTAAATCCAAGGGACCTTGGACAGTCATGTGTAAGTCAGGGCGTTGGTTTTATTGCAACAACAGTATCTACTGACTCTCTCTTGTTCCACAATTCTGAGATGACAGGATCCAGTGTTTGGAGTTATAATACTACATGCAAATAATCTTCACCACATTTCCAAATGCATATAGAGTCAGCTTTCAAAAATATTTACCAAAACTACTCAATATTGCTACAAAATTGACTTTCAAATAACAGTGTGATTTACATTTGGAATAATGAGTTAAATACAAAAGAGACAAATACAGCTGAACATTACAAGGACCAAACAACTACTTTACCAAAGCACTGTTATCTATGTCTCCATCCCTCTTCCGCATCTGTTCTATTGTGTTCTCCCACTGTTTAATGAGTTCTTGTCTTTCATTATGAATCTTACAAAAATCTTGTGCCGCTTTATCCAATTCTAACTGTCAAATAGAGAGCAAACAACATTTCTGTAAATTTAAGTGGTTTTGCAAACATCACCTTGAAAATTAAGAAATAAAAATCTTCCTTAAACTAACCTGTGCACTTATAGTCTCTGTAAGTTCATTGTCAAGTATCTTTCTCTTTTGATTACATTCCAAAGTTAGTCTTTCTAATTGCAGAGTCAGTGCCTATAATGTAATTATATACAAAGATACTTATAATTCTCATTCTACTAATTTAAATGTTATTAGTGTATCTAACATTAAATAGTATTACACTATACATATACATTTATTTGATATCTAAAACAACTGTGAAATAATATCTTTCTTATCTTTTTTTTTAATTTATTTATTATTATTATACTTCAAGTTCTAGGGTACATGTGCATAACATGCAGGTTTGTTACATATGTATACTTGTGCCATGTTGGTGTGCTGCACCCATCAACTCGTCAGCACCCATCAACTCGTCATTTACATCAGGTGTAACTCCCAATGCAATCCCTCCCCCCACTCCCCATGATAGGCCCCAGTGTGTGATGTTCCCCTTCCCGAGTCCAAGTGATCTCATTGTTCAGTTCCCACCTATGAGTGAGAACATGCGGTATTTGGTTTTCTGTTCTTGTGATAGTTTGCTAAGAATGATGGTTTCCAGCTGCATCCATGTCCCTACAAAGGACACAAACTCATCCTTTTTTATGGCTGCATAGTATTCCATGGTGTATATGTGCCACATTTTCTTAATCCAATCTGTCACTGATGGACATTTGGGTTGATTCCAAGTCTTTGCTATTGTGAACAGTGCTGCAATAAACATACGTGTGCATGTGTCTTTATAGCAGCATAATTTATAATCCTTTGGGTATATACCCAGTAATGGGATGGCTGGGTCATATGGTACATCTAGTTCTAGATCCTTGAGGAATCGCCATACTGTTTTCCTTAATGGTTGAACTAGTTTACAATCCCACCAACAGTGTAAAAGTGTTCCTATTTCTCCACATCCTCTCCAGCACCTGTTGTTTCCTGACTTTTTAATGATCGCCATTCTAACTGGTGTGAGATGGTATCTCATTGTGGTTTTGATTTGCATTTCTCTGATGGCCAGTGATGATGAGCATTTTTTCATGTGTCTGTTGGCTGTATGAATGTCTTCTTTTGAGAAATGTCTTTTCATATCCTTTGCCCACTTTTTGATGGGGTTGTTTGTTTTTTTCTTGTAAATTTGTTTGAGTTCTTTGTAGGTTCTGGATATTAGCCCTTTGTCAGATGAGTAGATTGCAAAAATTTTCTCCCATTCTGTAGGTTGCCTGTTCACTCTGATGGTAGTTTCTTTTGCTGTGCAGAAGCTCTTTAGTTTAATCAGATCCCATTTGTCAATTTTGGCTTTTGCTGCCGTTGCTTTTGGTGTTTTAGACATGAAGTCTTTTCCCATGCCTATGTCGTGAATGGTACTACCTAGGTTTTCCTCTAGGATTTTTATGGTATTAGGTCTAACATTTAAGTCTCTAATCCATCTTGAATTAATTTTCGTATAAGGAGTAAGGAAAGGATCCAGTTTCAGCTTTCTACTTATGGCTAGCCAATTTTCCCAGCACCATTTATTAAATAGGGAATCCTTTCCCCATTTCTTGTTTCTCTCAGGTTTGTCAAAGATCAGATGGGTGTAGATGTGTGGTATTATTTCTGCGGACTCTGTTCTGTTCCATTGGTCTATATCTCTGTTTTGGTAGCAGTACCATGCTGTTTTGGTTACTGTAGCCTTGTAGTATAGTTTGAAGTCAGGTAGCGTGATGCCTCCAGCTTTGTTCTTTTGACTTAGGATTGTCTTGGAGATGCGGGCTCTTTTTTGGTTCCATATGAACTTTAAAGCAGTTTTTTCCAATTCTGTGAAGAAACTCATTGGTAGCTTGATGGGGATGGCATTGAATCTATAAATTACCTTGGGCAGTATGGCCATTTTCACGATATTGATTCTTCCTATCCATGAGCATGGTATGTTCTTCCATTTGTTTGTGTCCTCTTCTATTTCACTGAGCAGTGGTTTGTAGTTCTCCTTGAAGAGGTCCTTTACATCCCTTGTAAGTTGGATTCCTAGGTATTTTATTCTCTTGGAAGCAATTGTGAATGGAAGTTCATTCCTGATTTGGCTCTCTGTTTGTCTGTTACTGGTGTATAAGAATGCTTGTGATTTTTGCACATTAATTTTGTATCCTGAGACTTTGCTGAAGTTGCTTATCAGCTTAAGGAGATTTTGGGCTGAGACAATGGGGTTTTCTAAATATACAATCATGTCATCTGCAAACAGGGACAATTTGACTCTTCTTTTCCTAACTGAATACCCTTGATTTCTTTCTCTTGCCTGATTGCCCTAGCCAGAACTTCCAACACTATGTTGAATAGGAGTGGTGAGAGAGGGCATCCCTGTCTTGTGCCAGTTTTCAAAGGGAATTTTTCCAGTTTTTGCCCATTCAGTATGATATTGGCTGTGGGTTTGTCAAAAATAGCTCTTATTATTTTGAGGTACGTTCCATCAATACCGAATTTATTGAGCGTTTTTAGCATGAAGGGCTGTTGAATTTTGTCAAAAGCCTTTTCTGCATCTATTGAGATAATCATGTGGTTCTTGTCTTTGGTTCTGTTTATATGCTGGATTATGTTTATTGATTTGCGAATGTTGAACCAGCCTTGCATCCCAGGGATGAAGCCCACTTGATCATGGTGGATAAGCTTTTTGATGTGTTGCTGAATCCGGTTTGCCAGTATTTTATTGAGGATTTTTGCATCGATGTTCATCAGGGATATTGGTCTAAAATTCTCTTTTTTTGTTATGTCTCTGCCAGGCTTTGGTATCAGGATGATGTTGGCCTCATAAAATGAGTTAGGGAGGATTCCCTCTTTTTCTATTGATTGGAATAGTTTCAGAAGGAATGGTACCAACTCCTCCTTGTACCTCTGGTAGAATTCAGCTGTGATTCCATCTGGTCCTGGCCTTTTTTTGGTTGGTAGGCTATTAATTATTGCCTCAATTTCAGAGCCTGCTATTGGTCTATTCAGGGATTCAACTTCTTCCTGGTTTAGTCTTGGAAGAGTGTAAGTGTCCAGGAAATTATCCATTTCTTCTAGATTTTCCAGTTTATTTGCATAGAGGTGTTTATAGTATTCTCTGATGGTAGTTTGTATTTCTGTGGGGTTGGTGGTGATATCCCCTTTATCATTTTTAATTGCGTCGATTTGATTCTTCTCTCTTCTTTATTAGTCTTGCTAGTGGTCTGTCAATTTTGTTGATCTTTTCAAAAAACCAACTCCTGGATTCATTGATGTTTTGGAGGGTTTTTTGTGTCTCTATCTCCTTCAGTTCTGCTCTGATCTTAGTTATTTCTTGCCTTCTGCTAGCTTTTGAATGTGTTTGCTCTTGCTTCTCTAGTTCTTTTAATTGTGATGTTAGAGTGTCAATTTTAGATCTTTCCTGCTTTCTCTTGTGGGCATTTAGTGCTATAAATTTCCCTCTACACACTGCTTTAAATGTGTCCCAGAGATTCTGGTATGTTGTATCTTTGTTCTCATTGGTTTCAAAGAACATCTTTATTTCTGCCTTCATTTCGTTATGTACCCAGTAGTCATTCAGGAGCAGGTTGTTCAGTTTCCATGTAGTTGAGCGGTTTTGATTGAGTTTCTTAGTCCTGAGTTCTAGTTTGATTGCACTGTGGTCTGAGAGACAGTTTGTTATAATTTCTGTTCTTGTACATTTGCTGAGGAGTGCTTTACTTCCAATTACGTGGTCAATTTTGGAGTAAGTACGATGTGGTGCTGAGAAGAATGTATATTCTGTTGATTTGGGGTGGAGAGTTCTATAGATGTCTATTAGGTCTGCTTGCTGCAGAGCTGAGTTCAATTCCTGGATATCCTTGTTAACTTTCTGTCTCATTGATCTGTCTAATGTTGACAGTGGAGTGTTGAAGTCTCCCATTATTATTGTATGGGAGTCTAAGTCTCTTTGTAAGTCTCTAAGGACTTGCTTGATGAATCTGGGTGCTCCTGTATTGGGTGCATATATATTTAGGATAGTTAGTTCTTCCTGTTGAATTGATCCCTTTACCATTATGTAATGGCCTTCTTTGTCTCTTTTGATCTTTGATGGTTTAAAGTCTGTTTCATCAGAGACTAGGATTGCAACCCCTGCTTTTTTTTGTTCTCCATTTGCTTGGTAAATCTTCCTCCATCCCTTTATTTTGAGCCTATGTATGTCTCTGCGTGTGAGATGGGTCTCCTGAATACAGCAGACTGATGGGTCTTGACTCTTTATCCAGTTTGCCAGTCTGTGTCTTTTAATTGGAGCATTTAGTCCATTTACATTTAACGTTAAGATTGTTATGTGTGAACTTGATCCTGCCCTTATATTAACTGGTTATTTTGCTCGTTAGTTGATGCAGTTTCTTCCTAGCCTCGATGGTCTTTACATTTTGGCATGTTTTTGCAATGGCTGGTACCGGTTGTTCCTTTCCATGTTTAGTGCTTCCTTCAGGGTCTCTTGTAAGGCAGGCCTAGTGGTGACAAAATCTCTAAGCATTTGCTTATCTGTAAAGGATTTTATTTCTCCTTCACTTATGAAACTTAGTTTGGCTGGATATGAAATTCTGGGTTTAAAATTCTTTTCTTTAAGAATGTTGAATATTGGCCCCCACTCTCTTCTGGCTTGTAGAGTTTGTGCTGAGAGATCTGCTGTTAGTCTGATGGGCTTCCCTTTGTGGGTAACCCGACCTTTCTCTCTGGCTGCCCTTAACATTTTTTCCTTCATTTCAACTTTGGTGAATCTGGCAATTATGTGTCTTGGAGTTGCTCTTCTCGAGGAGTATCTTTGTGGTGTTCTCTGTATTTCCTGGATTTGAATGTTGGCCTGCCCTACTAGGTTGGGGAAGTTCTCCTGGATGATATCCTGAAGAGTGTTTTCCAACTTGGTTTCATCTTCCCCCTCACTTTCAGGCACCCCAATCAGACGTAGATTTGGTCTTTTTACATAATCCCATACATCTTGCAGGCTTTGTTCATTTCTTTTTCTTCTTTTTTCTTTTGGTTTCTCTTCTCGCTTCATTTCATTCATATGATCCTCAATCGCTGATACTCTCTCTTTCTTCCAGTTGATCGAGTTGGTTACTGAAGCTTGTGCATTTGTCACGTATTTCTCGTGTCATGGTTTTCATCTCTTTCATTTCGTTTATGACCTTCTCTGCATTAATTACTCTAGCCATCAATTCTTCCACTTTTTTTTCAAGATTTTTAGTTTCTTTGCGCTGGGTACGTAATTCCTCCTTTAGCTCTGAGAAGTTTGATGGACTAAAGCCTTCTTCTCTCATCTCGTCAAAGTCATTCTCCGTCCAGCTTTGATCCGTTGCTGGCGATGAGCTGCGCTCCTTTGCCGGGGGAGATGCGCTCTTATTTTTTGAATTTCCAGCTTTTCTGCCCTGCTTTTTCCCCATCTTTGTGGTTTTATCTGCCTCTGGTCTTTGATGATGGTGATGTACTGATGGGGTTTTGGTGTAGGTGTCCTTCCTGTTTGATAGTTTTCCTTCTAACAGTCAGGACCCTCAGCTGTAGGTCTGCTGGAGATTGCTTGAGGTCCACTCCAGACCCTGTTTGCCTGGGTATCAGCAGCAGAGGCTGCAGAAGATAGAATATTTCTGAACAGCGAGTGTACCTGTCTGATTCTTGCTTTGGAAGCTTCCTCTCAGGGGTGTATTCCACCCTGTGAGGTGTGGGGTGTCAGACTGCCCCTAGTGGGGGATATCTCCCAGTTAGGCTACTCAGGGGTCAGGGACCCACTTGAGCAGGGAGTCTGTCCCTTCTCAGATCTCAACCTCCGTGTTGGGAGATCCACTGCTCTCTTTAAAGCTGTCAGACAGAGTCGTTTGCGTCTGCAGAGGTTTCTGCTGTTTTTGTTATTTTTACTGTGCCCTGTCCCCAGAGGTGGAGTCTACAGAGACAGGCAGGTTTCCTTGAGCTGCTGTGAGCTCCACCCAGTTCGAGCTTCCCAGCGGCTTTGTTTACCTACTTAAGCCTCAGCAATGGTGGGCGCCCCTCCCCCAGCCTCGTTGCTGCCTTGCGGTGATATCGCAGACTGCTGTGCTAGCAATAAGGGAGGCTCCGTGGGCGTGGGACCCTCCCGGCCAGGTGTGGGATATGATCTCCTGGTGTGCCTGTTTGCTTAAAGCGCAGTATTGGGGTGGGAGTTACCCGATTTTCCAGGTGTTGTGTGTCTCAGTTCCCCTGGCTAGGAAAAGGGATTCCCTTCCCCCTTGCGCTTCCCAGGTGAGGCGATGCCTCGCCCTGCTTCAGCTCTCGCTGGTCGGGCTGCAGCAGCTGACCAGCACCGATCGTCCAGCACTCCCCAGTGAGATGAACCCAGTACCTCAGTTGAAAATGCAGAAATCACCGGTCTTCTGTGTTGCTCGCGCTGGGAGTTGGAGACTGGAGCTGTTCCTATTCGGCCATCTTGCTCCCCAATACCTATCTTTCTTATCTTTTAATCCCAAAAAGCTAATGTAATGTGTTTGCACATAGCTGCATAAAAACTCAATTGTTTCTAAAATGACTTTTAATATTTTTAAAGTAAATTAGAAAAAACTTAAGTTATAAGTTGCTATTTGAAAGTTTTAAAATAATGCATTTGGTATTAAATCTACTAGAAAATAGCATGTTTTATAATACTAGCTTTATTAGTATCACCAGATATAAGTAGATTTTAAGTGATTTTTATAACATAATCAATAGCACTACAGTCTCAAATCAGCAAAAACTACATGTAATATTCAAACTACATTTTAGGCAAAATAGCTAAAATACATTAAAATACTTCTAGTAGAAAACTTTCTCTTCTGAAATGCTTTTGAGCATCCTTATAAATCAGGATATTCTTAACCTGCGGTCCGTGGATCCTCAAATAATCAAAGGGAATCAGAGAATCTATAAAACAGTCAGTAATATTTTATGGGCATTTGAATATAGTCATTTTTTTCTACAGAGAAGACATTTGGCTTTATTAGCTTCTCCAAGAAGCCTCTGACTTAGAAGTTTCAGAATTGCTCCCTTAAAAATCGTTAAGTATAACTTTAGGTAAATAGGTTGACATACTATAGATTTAGAGAAAACTTAACAGTTACAATTTGTAATTTCTCACCCTGATTTTATTATCATCTTGTTGTGCATACTTCTGAAGAGTGAGAGCATCACTATCTTTATGAGCTGATTCTTCTAACCAGGCCTCCAATGCTTGCTGGTCCCAGTTCATTTGACATTTCAAACCATCCAATTTTTGAGTGGCTTTAAATATGCCATTCTAATTTCCAAAGAGAGAGAGAAAAGGGGACATTAAAAAGCATTATTTATTATACAGACTAAAATAAAACATACCTTTATATACTATGAAGCAAAATTTAAAAAGAAGAAATCCTGTCCATGCCTTCCAGATGTTTATAATATGCCATATTTCAATTATATAACTATTACACTTGTATCTTAACTCTTTGATTGTAAAATAGAGGAGAGATGACCATACAAAGTCAAGAACAGTAGTTGAGCCAAAGGTTGCTTTAAAAGGCTTTAGGCTTTAAGGTAGCTCCCTCACAGCAACTGCATTAATCATTCCACCAAAGCCACCCCAAATATATATGCAATCATAGTTAAAATAATATGTTTGGTATGCTAACTCAAATCCAAGACAAATATCCTTCAGCCCCATTTCCAATCATATTGTTTGCCCCTACGAAGTCTCTTATAGAGAATGTTGGAAACACTTCCAATTGAAGTAAATATAGTAAAAGAGATAAAAACATTTATGTACTAAATTTAGTCACTTAAAAAATCTAGACTCATAAAAAACGGAGAAGACTATATAAACAAATACAAATTAATAAGTATGTAATTATATACAAAGATTACATTATAAAATATGTACGTGTATTTCCATATGTATATGCACATGTAAAGAGAAGATTCAGAATTTGGAAAGAGCTCCCAAATCAAGTAACTATAAACAAAAGAAAAGACAGAAATAGGTTAAAGTAGTTTAGTGTTAGAGTCACAAAACTGATAAATCAATATGAAAGGTCAACATTTTAAATGAAATTCAAAACTAAAAGTGATTTTTTTAAATGTGGCTATTAAAAATATTACACTTACATATAAACCATGCCTGGTATTTTATAACAGGCAGCAAGCATGGTACTTATAGTAAGTCTCAATAAGTAGCTGGTAAATGAATAATGGGAAAAATGTAATATTCCATTATTGTTTCATTCAAATCACAGCTCTATGTGCCTTTCATTGTCCAAAAAATATGTAAGGAAACACTAGAAAACTAATATATGCCTTTCCCATACAGAAAAAAAAAAAATTCAATGCTCATTTGGTGATGGAAGAATGAGCAGTAGCACAGAATTTTAAGTAAATTTCAACATATACTTCTTTATCGCTTTTCTTTTCCAGTATTGAAGCCATCTCATTTTCCAGTCGTTGAATTTCATCTTTCACTCGTCCCAATTCTCTTTGAGCAATGGCCTTAAAATGTTCTTCACTTTCAGTCTCACGCTCCCTTGCTTTGCAAAGAGACTACAGAATAACACACAAGATAAAAAGGCTTTTAAAATTTTAGAAATTTTGAATAAAAATATTTATAATAATCCATTAGATTAAAACAAAGTTCCCATAAATTGCTTACATTAAGTACTATTAATTCCACTAGTCTAAAACCTACATTACATTAGACTGTGATTACAATATAGTTGGTGTTGCTCACTAGTTGTAAGAAAGTCAATGAACTGTGCTAGGAGAAAATACTGTCAATAGTTTTCACATCTACTTTGATCTAGGAAAACTAAAGAAAACCAAAGGTTTGGTTAGACTTAAAACTTATTATCTACAAATAAGAAATATCCATTAAAAAACAATTGAGAAATGAGATGTTTTATATGAATTGATCAAATATTCTAATTAAGATATTATTTTTAAATAATTATTTAAACACCAATGGTTGTAAATATTCCGTAGAATATATTAGCATATAATCACACCTTTGTGTTCAGTTGTATGTAATAAAAGAGTATGTGTTAACTAATTTTACAGTGCTTCAAAGTTATCATTTAGTATTAATTTTACAGTACTAAAGCTACCATTGTTGGAGGCTTATTCTTCTTTTATCTCTATTACTCTATTTATTTGAAGTTCGATGATAGTAAGATACAACTACAGAGTCTCTGCCTCTCAAATCCCCAGCTCAGTAGTTCAATAACTTAAGGAAAAGTGTTGTTCCAAATAGTTAATCAATTACTCAACCACATTGAGATTCAAGAATTCTGAGTTTGTTTTTGAGTTTATTAGATTTGTAACTTTCTAATAAGACTTGTAAGCCATGTAATACTTACTTCTCTATATTGATTATAAATTGCTTTTTAAAATATGGCACTGTTCATTTTTTGAAACTGCATACTATTTCTCAGACAGTAGATGCACTTTTAAAAAAAACTAGTTTGAGATAGAAGTTAGGAAACTTTCCAATGCGGTTTGCTGAGCTGCCTGGTTTGCTGGGCATCATTAGGGAGTGAGTTTCTATACTTGAACAGATTATTTATAAAACAAGCTTACTTAATCACCAGAAGTTTTAATTTTTATTATATTTATGTTAACATTTCTAAGATGCCTAATGTCTTCCCCAGTTATCTTAAATAAAGTCTCTTGAGTATAATTTAACTTTTTAATCTCAGGATTATTACTATGAGTTTCAATTCCTGAACAATGCTAAAATGCCGTATGTGTAGACTACTGGCCTCCACTCAAAATGGCCCCAGTGAGTTGTGCTGATAAATTTAAAAGGAGACAGAAATTTTATTATGTGATATATTAGCTGTTTCTGCTTATAGTCATCATTTCTCACCACCATCATTATACCTTTCTCAAATAACCTGCTGTCTAATACAGATTGTTTGAATAATGATTTCTCCTTTCATATGGATTAATTTTTTGTTTAAAATCGGAGCAGTAGCAGCACTTTGGGAGGCTGAGGCGGGCAGATCACCTGAGGTCAGGAGTTCGAGACCAGCCTGGCCAACATGGTGAAACCCCGTCTCTACTAAAAATACAAAAATTAGCTGGGTATGGTGGCAGGTGCCTGTAATCCCAGCTACTCAGGATGCTGAGGCATGAGAATCACTTGAACTCGGGAGGCAGAGGTTTCAGTGAGCTGAGATCATGCCACTGTATTCCAGCCTGGACAACAGAGCAAGACTCCATCTCAAAAAAAAAAAAAAAAAAATGGGCCAGTAGTTAGTTCCTCTAAGCCTTTTTCTATCTACTTTCATGTTCAAGGTTATGTTCACAGTAGTTTAACTATGCTAAGCCTTCCTATTAGAGCTGTAAAAATTACAGATGTAAATGTACTATGAGATATTCCATGACTATACATGATATAATCAACATAAATTTCAGTTACTGTACCTGTGTAATTGAGAGCTCTTGCTTAACATTTTTGAAGTGAGAAGTCATAGAATTAATACGCTCTTCATACTCACGTAACTCATCTTGCAAGCTTGCTCTTTCATCCTTCAGTTTTGACAACTGTAAATAATAAATACTATGATTATCCAAAGTTCTATTAAGTTTTACCATATGAAGGACTTAAAATCGAAGAAAATTAAATTTTCATTTACTTGTCTCAGTCAATTTGGACTGCTATAACAAAAATATCATAGACTAGGTAGCTTAAATAAAATTTAATTTGATTCATGAGAAATTCCTCACAGTTCTGAAGACTAGGAAGTCCAAGATCAAGGTGCCAACTAATTTGGTTCCTGGTAATGGCCTTCTTTCTGATTTGCAGACAGATGCCTTCTTGCTGTATCTTCACATGGCGAGAAAGAGATCATCTCCCTCTTGTCTTTTCTTAAAAGGGCACCAGCACCATTCATGAGGGCGCTACCTCTATGACCTATTTACTTCTCAAAGGCTTCACCTCCAAATACCATCACATTGAGGACTGAGACCACCATATGAATTTTGGGAGGACACAAACATTAAAAACATAGCATTTTGTTTCTTTAAACGTCCACATGAACTTCTAAAATCTACTAATTCTTTAAATATTATAAAATAGTGTTGTGATTTGGAGATTACTGTGGGAAAATTAGCACCATATTACACGGAATAGAAACCTCTCAGATTTGCAGTAGTAGTAGATCTACTCAAAAACGCATTTTTCATACAGCAATACTATATTTTTATAGGGCAAAAATGAGATTCTATTCCATTATTAAACCACAAGTATCTTTTTTTTTTTTTTTTTTTTTTTTGAGATAGAGTCTTGCTCTTGTCACCCAGGCTGGAGTGCAGTGGTGCGATCTCAGCTCACTGCAACCTCTGCCTCCCGGGTTCAAGCGAGATTCTCCTGTCTCGGCCTCCTGAGTAGCTGGGATTACAGGCGCCCACCACTACACCTGGCTAATTTTTTTTTTTTTTTTTTTTTTTTTTGGTATTTTTAGTAGAGAAGGTGTTTCACCATGTTGGCTAGGCTGGTCTTGAACTCCTGACCTCAGGTGATCTGCCCGCCTCAGCCTCCCAATGTGCTGGGATTACAGGCATGAGCCACCACACCCGGCCTAAACCACAAGGTATCTTAAGTAAACAAGAGCATACTAACAAGATGTAACAAAAACACAGAGCAGGAACCATAAATTTGAATAGTCGCTAGGCACCAAGCATGATTTCTTCTCCAAGAACTCCTTTTCAAACCCCATTGAACTGGGCTAAGCTTAAGAGAACAGAACAACTGACTCTCATGTACCTAGAAACTGTTCTTATTTTGTTTACCTTTGAATTATAACTCTGACTAGAAACAAAACTGCGTAAATGTTAAACAAACAAAATAAATCCTTGGGAAATTGTAAGACAGATTCTCAGGATTATTAGAATATACTATCCCTCAAAGCAGAATATAAGCTCAACAAAATTAAAATATGTTTTCTTAAGATCTGGAGCTACAGTCCCCAAAGTCAGGGATATCTCCTGAGGGTACACAACACAATCCACTGCAGTGTGAAAGGAAATACTAGAATTTCTATTTAAGAAAAAAATACTAATTGACTCATTTGTATGTCCTATACTAATATTACATACATATTTTTTTGCTTGTGTCATCAAACTTTTACTTTTAATTCCCTCTCGTTTCTTGTTCTTTTTTAAAAAAATTATTAAACTGAGTTCTTAGCTTCTTTACTTTTTGTCTTAATGATTGAATTAAAAAGGCATTTAAGGCTATATGTTTTCTTTAAAATTTTTGCTGTTTCCCATGGATCTGGGCATGAAGCAGTCTCTTTTTATTGTTTTCTAAAAGGTGATTTTTCCGTTTCAATTTCTTTTTCATATAAGGGCCACTGAAGAATATTTCTCAGAAACATGCCTAAGTATTTAATATGGAGGATCATTTTAAATTATTTAATACATAATTTTAAAAAATAATTTTAAAATTATTATAAATTATATTGGCTTATTATCAAATAATGTGACCTACAAAATGTTTGTTTGTATAGCATTTTAGGGATTATAATTTTTTAATTTTGGTAAAATATACAACAACATAAAATTTTCCATTTTAACCACTGCTATGTGTACAGTTCAGTGGCATTAAGTACATTCACACTGTTATACAACCATCACCAGCAATCCATCTACAGAACTTTTTCATCTTCCCTGAACCTCTATAAACACTAACTCCCCATTCCCCACTCCTCTCAGCCCCTGACAATCACCATTCCACTTTCCATCTCTATGAATTTGACTACTCTAGGTACCTCACATAAGTGCAATCATGCAATATTTGGCCTTTTGTTTCTGGCTTATTCACTTAGCATAATGCTTTCAAGTTTCATCATTGACTTAATGCATTAAGATTTTTATTTTGGTATAGTATATGATCCACTCTTGTAAATGTTTTATGGGTATGTTTTAAAGTATATATTCTCTATTCAAGAGATAGCTGTCTCTATGTTTTTATTTTTATTGTATTATATCCCTTATATCCTTATTTTTGTCTAGTAGAGTTGTCTAATTCTGAGGTGCTCAATGAAATAGCTCACTGTAACTGTACTTTTGTCAAATTCTACTTGCATTTATAATAGGTCTTGCTTTCATGTAATTAGCTGCTGTGTTTGGTGCATAGAGCTTTATGACTTTTATTTGCTTCATCAGTTATGCCATTTATAATTGCATAATGTCCCCAGAGCAAACTTCTGACTTTTGAATGAAAGCATAATTAACTCTCCACAAGTGGAAAAGCCCTTCCCCATAGAGTTCCCAAACAACATTTTACAGCTTCTTTCTTAAATATAAAGGGACATGTACCAATCACCAGATATTTATTGAAAACTTACATCATGTGCATGATGCCAAAATAAACAAACAAGATCCCAGAAGAAACAAATAATTCAGAACAAAAAAGACAAGAACTGAACACATACACACACACACACACAATCAGATTGGAGAAGATATTTTCCCCCTAAAACAAGACCATAGTGCTACAAAAAAAGCAACAAAGAACTTGAAAATATAGTTCATCTATATAGTTTCCCAAATAAAACATGCAATGGAAAGATAAAACCCTAAATACTTTCAGAGTTTTTTTAAAAAAAGGTAAACTACAAAGAAACAGAAATCAGACTAATAGCAGATTACTAACTGAAACACAGCTGGAAGATAATTGATACATTCCAAATTCTGAAGTAAAATTATTTTCAACTTAGAGTCTTCCACCCAGCCAAACTACCTTCAAATGTGAATGTAAATAAAGATATTTTCAGAGATTCAAATATTCAGAGTGTTTACATCTCATACAGCCTTCTTATGGAGACACAAGAAACTATTCTACCAAAATAAGGGGATAATACAGACATACTTCATTTTATTGCACTTTACTTGATTGTGCTTCTCCAATAGCACATTTTTCACAAAGTGAAGGTTTGTGGCAACCCTGTGTCTAGCAAGTCCATCAGCATCATTTTTCCAACACCATGTGCTTATTTTGCATCTCTACGTCACATGCTGGTACTTCTTGCAATATTTAAAACTTTTTCATTATTATTATATCTATTATGGTGACCAGTGATCAGTGATCTTCAATGTTACTATTGTAATTGTTTTGGGGTGCCACAAACCATGCCTCTATAAGGCAATGAACTTAATCAAAAAATATTGTGTGTGTTCTGACTGAGCCACTGACCAGGCATTCCCTCATCTCTCTCCTTCTTTTGGGGCCTATTCCTTGAAACACAATATTGAAATTAGGCCAATTAATAACCTTACAATGGCCTCTATGTATAAAAATCAAAAGCTAGAAATGATGAAGTCTCAAAGTTGACATAGGCCAAAA
The DNA here is from genome assembly GCF_024542745.1 of Macaca thibetana thibetana. Taxonomy (NCBI): domain Eukaryota; kingdom Metazoa; phylum Chordata; class Mammalia; order Primates; family Cercopithecidae; genus Macaca; species Macaca thibetana. Next base: position 84,489,188 of record NC_065579.1, read on the forward strand.
ACTCAGCTTCCTGCACCAAACAATTAACCAAGTTGTGAATGCAAAGGAAATGTTCTTGAAGGAAACTATAAGTGCTACTCCCTTGAACACACAAATGTTAAGAAAGCAAAATAGCCTTATTGCTGATATGGAGAAAGTGAGGTAGGAGGTGGGTCTAGACTCCAAAGGCAGGACTCAGACACCAGACCAAATTGAGGACTAGCTAAAACAGGGACAGGTGGAGGCAGGTTTCTATAAGACATGCTCAGCAGTGTGCCTTGTGAGTTCACCTTTGCCATGGCAACATCCAGAAGTTATTACCCCTTTGAACCAGGCACAATGGCTCACGTCTGTAATCCCAGCATGTTGGGAGGCCAAGGCGGGCAGATCACTTGAGACCAGGAGTTCCAGACCAGCCTTGCCAACATGGCAAAACCCATCTCTACCAAAAATAAAAAAAAAATTAGCTGGGCATGGTGGCACACAATGGTAGTCCCAGCTACTTGGGAAGGTAAAGTAGGGGGATCACTTGAGCCTGGGAGGCAGAGGTTGCAGTGAGCTGAGATCACGCCACTGCACTCCAACCTGCCAACAAAATGAGACCCTGTCTCAAAAAACAAAACAAATGAAAAAACCAAGGTGTCTTGGTTTTTATCTGAAGACTTTGGGTCTTCAGATAAGCTGGCCTCTCTTCCTAGAACATTTTCCTTCCCTAATGGCTAGTTCTATATTATTATTCAGGGCCTCATATTCTTCAGTTTGTATATAAAATTAGAGAGGCTGTCCCTGCCCATTTAATTCAATACAGTTTTTCCCAGTTATTTTCTCTCATGGCAACCTTTTCACATTTAGTAATTACCTTCAAACAACTTACCACAATTAGTAACTATGTTTCTATTTGCTTGTTTATTTTCTATCTTTGCCACTAGATTATAAGATGAATGACAACAGGAACCATATGCATTCTTAAAAATTTTGTGCTTAAGCTTAATGGCAAGAAGCATATGCATTTTGTTCACCCTACATTCAGAATCTAGAGTAATGCCTAGAACATAATAGCACTCAATAAAAATCCACAGAGAGAACAGATATAGGAATTACAAGAGTTTTAGATTTGTATGTAGTTATATCTGTCAGTCTTTTCTTTGGTGATTTTTATGTTTTGTGCTACACTGAAGAAGGCCTTTCCCAGAAGATTATTTTAAAAGTCTCCAATAAATTCACGTAGTACTTTTATACATACTCTACAGCAAAATTTGTAACACATATGAAATGTATGTTCATGTGTGAGAGGAAGCAGATTCATAACTCTTTTTTCAAAACAAATAGCAATAGACCATTTATTAAATAGTATATCCCTCTCCTTTGGTTGGAAATGCATCTTTTTTATACTAAATTCTCATACATGCAAAGATGTGCTTCTAGATGCCGGGTGTTTCATTGATTTATCTTTACAAAAGTGCCACACTGTTTTGAGTAGCACAGCTTTTTAGTATGGTAGGGCAAAACACACTATCACCACCATCACAACTATTTTGTCTAGTATCAAACACTTTCACTTCCAAATGAACTTTGGAATTGACTTGTCAAGTTTTGTTTTAAAAGGGCCCTAGGCATTTTCATTGAAATTTTCTTAAATATACAGAATAATTTAAGAACTGAAACTTTTATCATATTGTCTTCCTACCCAGAAATATGTAAATGTCTGTTTGTTCAGATCTTCTTTTACGTAATTAATTCTCAATATACTTGCACATGACCAGATTCAAAGCATTTCTGTAACCCCAGAATTAGAAGAAATCTCCAAGACTGCCCTGACTACAAAATGTACATCAGCAACATGCAGTGCTTTTACACTTCCTGAGGTACTTACTACCTCCTGAGGAAATGCATTTTATCACAATAGATAATGAAATAGATAATGACTTGGATAATCAAATAAGTCTCATAGGGAAAATGCTAGAGGGGTCCTCTAATTGTCCTGTTTCACAATTTGCTTATCTACACAAAATGCTTTTTTAGTGATGATTATCTTGACCAGTATCTATAAAAATTTTTAAACATGTACACTTCACAAGGCTGTATCAGATTGACTGTTCTGTTGAGCACTGTTAATGAAAGAGATGGATATAAAGTCTTTATAAAGGGGCACTGACTTCACAGCCAAATATTTCAGAAATCACTGTTACTTTTTTCAGTGTTTTTATCATTGTTCCTGGCACATAGTAATCTCTTGATTAATACTCACTGAATTAATGAATGGATCATTCTTATGGATTTATTTCTCCTCATAACAGGGGGACATAACTACGTTAAAAAAATGTTATAATGCAGAGAAACAGTAAAGACCTCTCTAACTACAGACTTTCAATATCCTTTTCTGGGAAATACACATTCACAATTTGTTTTTGCCCATGACAACCACTGCCTCGTAAAAAATATATATATATGTAATTTATTTAATATTTTTAAGGACATGTACAAGTATTATCATGTAATTAAGTTGGGTACAGTGGTGTGTGTGGAAGGGGTGTGTATGTGTGTGTCTAATTAATTCCTGAAAATGAGTGACATTAAACAAAAGCTAACAACTTTCTATGACTATTTCCTAGAACTCAAGACAAAGAAGAAAAGGAAGGTCTTTATATCAAAGTATTCTCACCTATAAGTAAAATGGTCCTAAAAATCAAAAGAATTGGTTAAACCAATACTTTAAGAAGCTTTGATATTCAGAGGTCCACACTTTTACTAGTGGAAAAATAGACTTTACTGATTGTATTCATTTACTCTGATCCCACAGATGGTACTTCATGTCTGTATTTGTAAAGTATCACAGTGCCTTTTTTTTTTTTTTTTTTTTTTTTTTTTTTTTTGCTTTACTTTTTTCTCTTTATTTAATTTCTAAAAATAAATCAAAAGTGCTACTCCCTTGAACATATAAATGATAAGAAAGCAAAAAAGCCTTATTGCTGATATGGAGAAAGTGAGATACGAGGTGGGTCTAGACTCAAAGGCAGGGCTTCGACACCAGACCAAATTGAGGACTAGCTAAAGCAGGGATGAAGGGGAAGCAGCTTTCCATAAGACGTGCTCACCAGTGTCCCATGTCAGTTTACCACTGCCATGGCAATACCCAGAAGTGATCATCCCTTTGGGCTGGACGCGGTGGCTCACATCTGTAATCCCAACATACTGGGAGGCCAAGGCTGGCGGATCACTTCAGGCCTGGAGTTCAAGACCAGCCTGACCCACATGGCAAAACCCTATGTCTACTAAAAATACAAAAACTAGCTAGGTGTGGTGGCATGCACTTGTAATCCCAGCTACTTGCAGGGCTGAGGCACAAGAATGCTTGAGCCTGGGAGGCGGAGGTTGCAGTGAGCCAAGATGGTGTCACTGCACTCTAGGCTGGCTGACTGAGCAAGACTCTGTCTCAAAAAAAAAAAAAAAAAATGTTTCCATGGCAACAACCCAATGACTCAGAAATTACCACCCTTGTTTTAGAAATTGCTGCATAATCTGACCCTAAGTATATGTATAATTAAAAGTGGGTATAAATATGACTACAGAACTGCCTCTGAGCTGCTACTCTGGGCACCTGTTTTCAAGCATCCCTGCTCCACAAGGAGCAGTACCTCTGCTGCTGCATCCTGACACTTCAAGAAAAGTTGCTGTCTAACACCACTGACTCACCCTTGAAATCTTTCCTGAATGGAGCCAAGAACCCTCCAGGGCTAAGCCTCAATTTTGGAGTTCACCTTCCCTGCATCAAAAGATTTAGTGGTCCAGATAGAAGATTAAATCAGCCACAATCGGCTTACAGATGCAGTGGTGTGATCTCAGTTCACTGCAACCTCCACCTCCTGGGTTCAAGCAATTGTCCTTCCTCAGCCTCCTGAGTAGTGGGGATTACAGGCATGCACCACTATTTCTGTAAGCCAAAGCCTAATCCAGAGCAAGGCCCTTAACTTTCTTCAATTCTATGAAGGCTGAGAAAGGTGAGGAAGCGGCAGAAGAAAAGTTTAAAACTAGCAGAGCTGGGTTCGTGATGTTTAAGGAAAGAAACCATCTCCGCAACACAAAAGTACAAAGTGAGATAGCAAGTTCTGATGCAGAGGCTGCAGTAAGTTATCTAGAAGATCTAACAAAGATCATTGATAAAGGTGGCTACACCAAACAACAGATTTTAAACATAGATGAAACAGCCATATATTAAAAGAAGATGCCATCTATGACTTTTATAGCTCAGTAGGAGAAGTCATTGCCTGGCTTCATAGCTTCAAAGGACAGGTTGACTCTTTATTAGGGGCTAATGCAGCCAGTGACTTTAAGTTGAAGCCAATGCTCATTTACTATTCTGAAAATCCTGAGGCCCTTCAGAATTATGCTAAATCTACTCTGCCCGTGCTCTATAAATAGAACAAAAAAGCCTGGATGACACATCTGTTTACAACTTGGTTTACTGAACATTTTAAGCCCACTCTTGATTCCAGCGGCTCAGAAAAAAAGGAATTCCTCTCAAAATATTACTGCTCATTGGTTGAGTGTGGTGGCTCATACCTGTAATCCCAGCACTTTGGGAGGCCAAGGCAGGTGATCACTTGAGGTCAGGAGTTCAAGAGCAGCCTGGCCAACATGGTGAAACTCCATCTCTACTAAAAATACAAAAATTAGCCAGTCATGGTGGCGCATGCCTGCAATTCCTGCTACTCAGAAGGCTGAGGAAGGGGAATCGCTTGAACCCAGGAGGTAGAGGTTGCAGTGAGCCAAGATCACACCACTGTATCTCATCCTGGATAATAACAGAGTAAGGCTCCCTCTCAAACAAACAAACAAAAAAATTAATGCTAATTGACAATGCACCTGGTCACCCGAGAGCTATGATGGAGACGTACAAAGAGATCAATGTTTTCATGCGTGTTAACACAATATCCATTCTGCAGCCCATGGATCAAGAAGAAATTTTGACTTTCAAGACTTATTTCAGAAATACATTTTGTTGGGCTATAGCTGCCATAGATAGTGATTCCTATGATGGATCTGAGCAAGGTAAACTGGAAACCTTCTGAAAAGGATTTATCATTCTAGGTGCCATTAAGAACATTCATGATTCATGAGAGACGATCAAAATATCGGTATTAATGGGAGTTTAGAAGAATATTTCAGCCCTCCTGGATGACTTTGAGAGGTTCAAGTCTTCAATGGAGAAAGTAACTGCAGATAAGGTAGAAATAGCTAGAGAACTAGAATTAAAAGGGGAGCCTGAAAATGTGACTGAATTGCTGCAATCTTAATAACAAACTTGAACAGATGAGGAGTTGTTTCTTATGGATGAGCAAAGAAAGTGGTTCCTTGAGATAGAATCTACTCCTAGTGAAGATGCTGTGAACACTGTTGAAATTACAAGGATTTAGAATATTACATAAACTTATTTGATAAAGCAGCAGCAGGGTATGAGAGAATTGACTCCACCTTTGAAAGTTTTACTGTGCATACAATGTTATCAAATATTATTGCACGCTACAGAAAAATCTTTCATGAAAGGAAGAATCCATTGATGCAGCAAACTTCATTGTTCTCTTATTTTAAAAAATTGGCACAGCCACTTGAACCTTCAACAACCACCTTGATCAGTCAGCAAACATCAACATCAAAGCAAGACTCTCCACCAGCAAAATGGTTACAACTCCTTGAAGGCTCAGATACCTGTTAGTATATTTTTTAACAATAAAGTATTTTTAATTAAGGTATTTTTTATTGAACACCTAATAGACTGAAGTAAAAGTAAACATAACTTTTACATGCACTGTGTGACTTGCTTTATTGCAACGTTCACTTTATTGCAGTGGTCTGGAACTGAACTCACAGTATCTTGAAGGTATGCCTATACAAGAAAAATGAAGGTATGTGATCTAGGAAATACAGCCTCAACTCAGCAGAATAATAAAGAGAATTTCTAAGGTAACAGTTGTAAAACAGGTCTGTGGGGAAATCTGTACATATTGTAAAATAGGGTACTCCAGAAGGAAGTGGGTGGGAAGTAGGGGGCAGAAGGAATAGAAGAGTACCTTGAAGATCTGATACTTTGATTTAAGATGTATAAACTCAAAGCAGGCAATGCAAGTAGACTGGCAATCTAGGATGCAAGAAATTAAAATCACAGTACTACAGGCCCTTCTTGCAACAATCATTTGAGGATAAAATCCAGCCAGCCAAAAGACAAATCAAAAGAAAAGTTCAAGAAAGATAAACTGAATAAAAGTGACTGCAGTAAGGACCATTAGAGCAAATCAAGTATAAAACTAACACTAAACACTTGTGATAAATTAAGGGCATTGAATCAAATGCAAATAAAACTTGATAATATTAAAAATGATAAAAACCATTATTTTTAATAGGGGAAGAGGACATGGGAAAATGTGTAAGAGTGCTAACTTATTCTTTAAAATCAGAGACATTCAGTCATCTATAATTGAAATATAGAGTTCTTAAAAACTATTTTTTCTTAAGTAGTTTTTCTTAACTTAGGGGAATTTTTTAGCAATCAGCACCTCTTGTGATCAAGTAATATTTACCTGAAATTCAACAACTGCTTTTTCTTCTCTCAAATACTAAAATTAATATTGTGTTAAAAACAGCATATATATAACAGAATTCCATTATAATACTCCTCATTTTTCTCTTCTTTCTGTATATCTGTATACCAAGATGTCTGAAATGTGTGTTTAATGCCACGATAGTCATTTCTACAGTACAGCGGACACTTTGGGGAGGGAATACCTTATGTTTTTATCTCATACCCTTCTATTCTGTTTGAATATCTTAAATTTACAGGAGTTGCTTTTTAAATGTCAGAGTTTATTTATATAATGCAATTGTGGTCCTCTTTTTTCTTCTCTATATGGCTCTGTAATTTTTAAAAATAGCTAATATAGGTAATATGTACATAAAAAATTCTGTGAGACACAATAAGCAATAATACTAAAACCTAAAATTTGGATGGAGCTTTAACCCATATTATGTTCCTAGAGCCCGCGAAGTAATTAGTTTGTTTATCTCCATCTCCACTTTACAGAAAAAGAAGCAGGATTAGGGTTGGTAAGTAGGATCTGAACCCAGGGCTGGATACTTAGTATTAATTCCTCAGTACTCAGTGCTAGATTTCTTCTATTTCTTAATATTGCCCTTCTTTGGGGAAAAATTGCAGTCTTCTAAATTACACATGAGTAAATAGGTCAGAACGTTTTAAAAAGTATTTCCATTCTTTTCAAAAGGTAGAGTCACGGGATTTTCATTTTCCTTTTTTAGAGCTGAGAAAACTTTCTGTTCCGTTTTGTAAAGTTGTGTAAGCATCATCTGTTATTCTTGGACCTTCTTCTACACAAATCACCACCACAGTTTTTCAAAATTTGCTGACCCGGCTGCAACTTTTTATTTTTTTATTTTTATTTTTTCGTAGAGATGAGGTGGGAGGGGTTTGTGGGGGGTCTCGCTTTGTTGTTCAAGCTGGTTTACTTCTGGCTTTTAGGGACCCTCCGCCTCAGCCTCCCAACGTGCTGGGATTACAGGCGTGAGCCACTGTGCCCGGCCTGCAATTTTTTTTTTTTAAACAACTGCTATGAATTGTAGTGAGTATAAGTTCGTCCTTACAACGTAAAATTTCTTATGTCAATCTGTGACAACTCAATCTTCTCTTTGAAAAATTGTAAACTGCACATTTCACATTCTTACTGGGCTGTTCCTGTTGAAAACATCTCAAGTCACTTTCAGCTTTAAACATTATAGACGGAAACTCACAAAGAAACATGAACCTTCTAGTGTTTAATTTATAAACGTGCGCAAATAACCGTTGCTATGCAAACCTCAGAAGTTCTTTTCCAAGCAGCTCTTTAATTTTTGAGCAAGCAAAAAGCGGGCGTCAGAACCAGCCTTTCCTCTCCCGCCAGGAGGAATGAAATAAGAGGAACGGGCATGAGGGAGTAATAATTCGAGCTTTATAACCCTAAATGTCAATTATGGTTTTAATAACATTTTTAAATGCTTAACAATTACTGAAATAGACAGGGTAAGGGCGGAGGGCGATGGTGGGAGGAGTTTTAGAGGAAGCACAGGATTAGGAAAGGAGAGAAATAAAAGGGCTGGGGTAGTACTGCCAACCAGAAAACGCCCCCCAGCAGGCCCTCTCTGCTTCCTCCCGCCTTCTTCAACTGATCTCACCTGATCTTCCAGTAGCTTGTTCTCCTCGTTCGCCACCGGGATGGCGAACCCATCCTCCCAGTGCAGCTCAGCCAGGAATTCGCTACTCATGACTGCAAACGGATAGAGAAGGTACAGAACAAAGATCCGCCTTCTTGTACATCGGGTGAACAGCACCCGCGTCAAGCCCAGGCACCTGCACAGCGCCGCGGTAATTGCGGCGGGAGCCCTACCAACCTTCCCGCGTCCTTAGTTACCAAACAGGAAGCGCTCCAGACCAAAGGCGAAACTTCCGGTTGAGAAATCCCTGCCTCCAGGCCGAATAACCTTTTTTTTCACCTTGAGCACTGAGGGAAGAGCAGCAACTTACCCCTCCCGAGGTTCCCGAGCTTGCCAGGCGGCAGCATAACTTTCCACGAAAAGGCGGCTCTCGGATCGCTCCCGGAGCGTGTGAAACCTGTGGCCCCCGGAGCGGGCTGGAGGACCACCCGGCAGGTGACTGGAAGTAAACCACAGGATCCTCCGATTGCCTGGGGGAAGACGGAAGCCAACAGAGATAATAAACTACGTTTCATTTCAAGTTGTGTTTGCTGTGTTGTGTAGATTTCATCAGCTACTACAGTAGGTGAAAGTAGACCGGGGTGAACTGGTGTTTGGAAACAGAACTCTCTCTCTCTGGCATCACTGGGATGTTGTGATCGTCGCCTCTTTCAGTCGGCCAGCCTTCCTCACCGCGCTTACTCACCCCGTCGCGGTTGACCGCAGACGCGGTCCGCTGGGAGGCCGCACACTTGTAGCGCGGTATGGTGACCCCTCTGGCACCACTCCCATACTTGCATTTTCGTTTGCTAACATTTAAAGTGTGGAATTTCGCATGAATTTCTGTATTTCCTCCGCTTAGAAAGAGGGTAGGTGACACAATCCCCATTATCAAAAGGTAATGTTCCGCTAGAGAGCCGCCCCCTTTAGACCGACAAGCACTTTACCAATTCACTAATTTGAATTACCTGCTTGGCATGGGTAGGCATTTGAGTTATAGTCTGTCTTGTATAGTATCTCAGAACTGGAAAGGACAAAACAATCAACTAATCTAATCCTTTCATTTTCTGGGTAAATTAAACTGAGGCTTCTTTAGGCAAAGAAGGGATGTTGTGCATGAATTAATTTTACGTATCCAATAGCCACCTGTAACCTTTTTTTTGCTCTTTCGAATTTTATTTTACCTAGACATTATTAAACTTTTATTATAAATATTTTAAATGTATATGGGAATAGAAAGCAAAGTATAAATAACTGCTATATACGCATCACCTTCATTTAGCATTCATATTTTGCCATATTAGCATCATCTGTATCTTTTGCTCAAGTAAAAGATAATCATAGACATCATGACATTACATCCCTAAATACTTGAGGATGTATTGGTAGAAGAATGGTTAATGTTATCTAACAAGCACAATATCATTATCACATCTTTAAAAAACGATTCTTCAATATCATCTAATAACCATTTCAGATTCATATTTTAACTGTCTTAAAAATGTATTTTTACAGTCGATTTGTTACTATAGTTCTGAAATCCTCCTGTAGGAGCTTTGTCTCTTTGTGCCTACATTGTTTTCTATAAACTTAATCTCGTGGACTTTGTGCCTGTAAAGACTAGAATTAGCAAAGCATTTTATTCCCCCTTTCTACAATGATTAAAGGCTGGGGAGAAAGGCTCAACTTGTAGAAGAAATTTTGACCTGTATGGAATAGTGGAATTTTAGATATAATGATATTTAATCCTTTATAAATGATCATTGCTTATTTTATAATAGTGTAGTCATTCCAACTAATGAAAATGTTAGTATTCAGCTTATGTTAAGATGGTACATAGTTATTTATACTTGAGATTTGTTGTGGCAATGCGGCTTCCTAAAATTATTGGTGTTGGGTCAAAGGTGGGGAGGAAAATGGCAGAACAAAAGACTTCCAGCAATCAGCCCTCACAGAAACATCATTTGAACAACTCTGCACCTATGAAAATACCTTCACAAGAGCTAAGGAAACCAGTCACATTTAATTACATTTTAATAAAGCAAAAAATAAAAATAAAATAAAATAATTGGTATTATTACCACCCATGTATCTTAAAATTACCTAGTTTACCATCCCAGTTTTTAATATGAATACTGAGCTGCCTTGACCTGTGCCAATGAGTTGAAGCACCCCTCTCAGTGTCAGCTGTAGCTGCCAAATGCATGACTGTGGAGTCTTTTTCATCTTTCCATTAATTTTACTTCTAGGAATATGTCCTGCAGAAACAGTTACATAGGTAAGTTCCATGCGTTTACACCATATGGGCATAAGAAGTCTAGCAACTGAAGCTCTGAGAGTCCCATGTCTCATTTCTCAAAGATTCCATTTCCTGAATTTGAGGATAACAATTATGTGATATTTACTTCTAGATGAAATGCCCATGCTTTCTCCAAATTCTACAATTCTGCCTTAAAATGGTATCCCTGCTTCTCTACCTCATCATCACGACATCTCATATCACCTAGTTCTCACTCGAATTCTACAAGTTCTAGACCATAACTCTATTTGTATTCATCCAGATCTAGCTTTGGAAATAAAACCCATAGTTTTATAAGCTTTGTTGCTGAAATGCTCAATTTATTTCCAACATGCTAAAGGTGTTTTACTATCTTATTCCCTTAAATTTACCAGATCAAGTTGCTAAGGCTAAAACATAAAGTTTATTTGTTCTGCAAAAATAATGTTATCTTTGTTTAAAAAGATAGAAAAAAATACTTCTATTTATGAAGTAAAAGAAAAAGATATATTTCACCTCCATGCCAATCCTCCTTGTAAGAGAGTACCACTGTTTAGTGTTTACCTAACCAGCATTTTTAAATGAAGCTTTAAATATTTACATATGTCAATTTTGTCCTACATAAATATAATCATATAGTAAACATTCTTCTGCAAATCCATTCTTTTCACTTAACAATAGTGGCCATGTTTCCATGTCAGTACATTTGAATCTACCTTAGTCTTTTTATAGAAATTTAAAATTCAGCATTATCCATTATAACTTTTAAAGAATGCTGCAATGCACATCTTGGTAATACTGCATTTCATCAATTCTGGTTATACTTATTTTCACATTTTAATATCTCTGAAATTGAGATGCATCTTTTTAATCAATGAAGTTAGATTTGGTGAAATAAGATATAATCTTGCATACCTATGTAAATGTCTCTGCAGGAAAAATTCTTAGAAGTAAAATTAATGGAAAACAGATACAAGCAATATTATTTTGATGGGTAACACTAAATTATTCTTCAAAAAGGCTTTACATATTCTCCAAAAATAGGAGAGTATCTTTGCATACCTGGATATTACAAAATATTAAATATTTTACAATATAAATAACAAAATGCGGTATCTCGTAGTTAATGGACATTTCCCTAATAAGTGAGACCAAGCATCAAATTTCTTCTAAGAATTTCTTTATCATATTCTTTGCCCAGTTTTTCCCTATTCAGTGATCTTATTGAATTATAGCAGTGCTTTCTGTGTTACGGATAGTATTCTCTCTCTCTCTCTCTCTCTCTCTCTCTCTCTTTCTCTCTCTCTCTTTCTGTGTGGTGTGGTGTGTGTGTGTGTGTGTAAATAGTTTTCTCCCAGTCTGTTTTTGGAGGCTTCTGTTTGACTTTGTTTTTAGTGTATTTTGCCATGCATGGCTCAGAAACTACCCTTGTTGCCATCAGCATGCTTCCTATACAGCGAACTCTTTCATCATCAACTTACCCAATCTAGCAGCAGCATTAAACTCAGCTGTTCCTTCCCTGTTAAAACATTTTCCTCTTTTGGCTTTTATAACTTTTTTTTCCTCTCAGTTTCCCATTAACTTTATTAATCTCCTTTGCTGCTTTATCTTGGCTCATTTGGCCACTCAACATTGGTATTCCTCAAGACTCAAAGCTGATCCCTCTACTCTTCTTACACTTGCTTCCTAGGTGATGATATCCATTTTCATGTCTTTAAATGCCATGATAGGTGTATTAGTTTGTTAGGAGTGCCATAATAAAATATCATACACTAGGTGGCTTAACAGAAATTTATTTTCTCACAGTTCTGGGGGCTAGCAATTCAAGAGCAAGGGATGGTTTCTGGTGAGGCCTCTCTCCTTGGCTTGCAGATGGCCGTGTCCTCACATGGTCTTTTCTCTGTGCACATGCATTGCTGGTGTCTCTTTCTCTTCTTATAAGGATACCACCAGTCCTGTTGGATGAGGGTTCCGCAGTCATGACCTCTTTAAACCTTAGTTCCCTCGGTAAAGGCCCTGTTTCCAAATACAGTCAAATTGGGAGTGGCTTCAACATATGAATTTGGGCAGGGGAGGGACCCAACTCAGTCCAAAACTGCTGATATTTTCTTGATTTTACTCTTAACATTTCTCTAGCCCAGATCTCTCTTCTGTTCTCCAAACGTACATCCAGCTGCTTACTAGACAATTCCGTCAAGATGTCTTATAGATATCTTAAACCTGATTCACAGGTCTAAGATAGAATTCTTGATTTTAACTGCACATATTTCAAACCTGTTTCTCTGTCTTCTCTACACAGCCAACACACCACCATCTACTGAACTGTATAAAATCAAATCCTGACTGTGATTACTGATTCCTTCCTTTTCCTCACCTCCCATCTTCAAACCATCACTATTACATCTCACTTTCAGCCCCCAAAGCTGTACTGATCCTACTGCTCTCCATCTCCACTACCACTACTCTAATTTAGGCTTTCATCACCTGTCATTACGTTACCAAAATTGTCTCCCCATCAATCTGCCCACTTCTGCTCTTGTTCTCCTAAAATCCATCCTCCCCTCAGCAATTAAGGTAATCTTTTCTTTCTGACATCAAATTCCAAAATGTTTTTAACATAAAAAAGGCTGAAATAATTTTACCATGAGCACCAATGACCTCTAGATCTAGTTGGTACCTAGATCCTGCCATTAATATTTGCCTCTTCTTGTGTTATCATACGTTTATCTCTCTATTCATCCATCAATCCATATTATTTCTTCATGCATTTCAAAATAAATTGTAAGAATTAATATACCTCCTTCTTAAATACTTTACCATGCATATGTTTACTTTTGTTTACATTTTTCTTCTACAGTGAAATTTACACACAAAGAAATACAAAAATCTCGCATTTTGACAAATGCATGACTTGGTTAACCTAAACTTCTCTCAAGATATAGAATATTACCACTACCATAAAACATTCCCTCATGCCTCTTTCTAGTCAGTCCCTGCTCTCACCTCCCCAAATCCCCAGAGACAACTATTTTTCCAGGTTTTTATTTTTCTATTGTAAGTTTTCTTTCTTTTAAAATTCCAAATAAACAGAAAGGTACCATATTGTACCAGTTAATAATTTATTGCCTTTCAGCTCCAAATTCACCCATTTTGCCTGTTCTGTTAAAACTGTATGGGCTCTTTACAGAGTTCTCTTTTGGCTGTTGGCATAAAAATAAGCTTTATCAACAGAGGGTACAGGAGATACTTTGCAGAAGGAAAATAGTTTGGGTTTTTTTGTTTTTTTTTTTTTTTTTTTCCTTTGTTTTTCTTTCTGGTTTCCATGAGCTCACCTGGCAGGCTCCCGTAGCACACACAGCTTCTCCAGCCCCTGGCTCCTGTGTTGCACACAGCTTCTCCAGTGTCCAGCCCCTGCATCACAGGCATTTTCTCCAGCATTAGGCTCCTGCAGTGCTTGTGACTTCTCCAGTTCCCAGCTCCTGCAAAGTGTAGCAGGTAGCAGCATCCAGAAGCTTTCCTTAGCACCCCACCCCACTCTGAACTCTTCACTTGGGCAGTTCCGTAGCAGAGTGCCTCTGGTGAGACATCTTCCAATTAACAGATTTCCTAGCATCATAAAGAATAGATTTTCAGTCAGTTCCACTGCACCAAAACAACTCGGCCATTCTCTGAACGCTGCGGTGGGAGAGGGAAGGTCTCCTCCTTGGGTACTGTATTTCAGCTTTAGGGATACTGGCTGCTCCTTATAGCTGCTATTTTTATATTCCTTAGAGTTCTTTACATCTTAATAGTCAATCATTGTGACTCTTATTCTCTGTTATAATGAACAATTTTTATATTAAACTTTCTCTATTAAGTTACTGTGTGGTTTCTTTCTCCTCACTGGACCCAGACTCATACAAGGACAGTTTGTACTTTTGGAAATAACACACTTCTTTTCACTCTGCATAATGTTTTTGATATTTATCCATAATTGTGGTACATAGCAATAGTTTGTGTTTCTTTTTATTGCTGTATTGTTTCCAGGTTTGGACAACTATGAATAAAGCTATTATAAACATCCTTGTACCAGTCTTTTTAACACGCTTTTTATTTTAGAATAGTTTTGGATTTACATAAAATTTACAAAGATAGTAAACAGAGTTTCCAGATACCCCTCACCAAGTTTTAGTTTCCACAATGCTATTATTTCACATTATCATGGTACATTTGTCAAAATGAAGAAGCCAGCTGTGCTACATTACTAGCTACACTTGAATTTTTGTTTTGTTTTATTTTAGATGGAGTCTCACTCTGTCGCCCAGGCTGGAGTGAAGTGGCATGATCTCGGCTCACTGCAACTTCTGCCTCCTAGGTTCAAGTGATTCTCCTGCCTCAGCTTCCAGAATAGCTGGGATTACAGGCGCCCGCCACCACACCTGGCTAATTTTTGTATTTTTAGTAGAGATGAAGCTCGTCTCAAACTCCTGACCTTGTGATCTGCCCGCCTCAGCGTCCCAAAGTGCTGGGATTACAGATGTGAGCCACTGCGCCCAACCCAGACTTTCTAGTTCTTCCATTAATGTTCATTTTCTGTTCCCGAATCCAATCCAGCATATCACACTGCATTTTATTGTTTTATCTCGTTAATCTCCCTCGTGTCTGTAATAAGTTCTCAATTTTTTTCTTTTTCATTACCTTGACAGTATTCAGGAGCACTGACTCATCCAATATTGTGTAAAATATCCCTCAGTTTGATTTTGTCTGATGGTTGTCACATGGTTAGGCTGGAGTTAGGGGTTTTTGGAAAGAAAACCACAGAGGTGAAGTGTCCTCATCACATGAGATCAGAGGTATATGATGTCTCCATGACATCACTTGTGATTTTACCTTCAGTCATTCTGTTATGATAATGTTTGCCAGGTTTCTTCACTGTGAAGTTACTATTTTTTCCCATCCATACCCAATTACTTGGAAGCAATTTACTAAGTTCAGCCTGGTCTCAAAAGAGGGAGATTAAGCTCTATCTCC
The DNA here is from genome assembly GCF_024542745.1 of Macaca thibetana thibetana. Classification (NCBI taxonomy): domain Eukaryota; kingdom Metazoa; phylum Chordata; class Mammalia; order Primates; family Cercopithecidae; genus Macaca; species Macaca thibetana. The sequence goes on from NC_065579.1 coordinate 84,504,690, forward strand.
TAAAAGAATAGAATCTACATATATTATTTAAAATTTTTCTGTAAATAACACTATTTCTTCTTTATTTATTTGCTCAATCTTTTTATGTTACTATGGACAAATGTATATTTTATATTTGGGGTTATAATCCAAACAATGTTATTCGTTTTGTGGCTCAATTTGTTCCAGCCTTGGCCATTGGTCCCTGTGTGTCTTTGACATGCCTTCATCCTTTTGTTTTTGTTTCATTTGGTTTGTTTTTGAGCACCTCCTTACTTTCTGGTACACGCATGACTTTTCAGGTTCATCTTGTATTTCTCCTAACCCAACTCAAGAATCAGCCATTTCTCCAAGGAGCCCTGGTTCCTTTTATGGGAGAATGGTGTGTAGAAACCAATATCTAGAATCTGGGTATGTTTGTTTTTGTGGTGGTGTCATTGCTTTCAGGTCCCCTCAGAGTCAGAGCTAAATAATATACGTATGTACATTATTAACCCATGAATTCATACATATCTATCATTGTTTTTGCCTCTGTATGCATAAGCTAAACACTAGCACATATTGCTATCTCTGACTCTCACCCAGTACCATAAAACTTGTACTAGCCTTCCCTTTTTACCTATTTATAACTTCCCTGCTGGTCCTGAGAAATCTTGCTCCTACAATCCATTATTCATGTACTTATTTTTTTCAGCCCCAGTATACATTTAAAGTAGTTTCAGAATTATTAACCTGTACTTCCAGCACAAGTGTTTTCGTGGACGTATGCTTTTATTTCTCTTGAATAAATTCCAAGAAGTGCAATTGCTGATGAAAGATAGGTGTTTGGGCCAGCATGGGGCACACACCTATAATCCTAGCTACTCAGGAGGCTGATGCAGGAGCATTGCTTCAGCTCAGGAGTTTGAGACCAGCTGGGCAACGTACCAAGACCCTGTTTCTTAAATAAAATTGTTATTAAAAAGATAAATGCATGATTAGTTTTATAAAAACACACCAGACCTTTTTCCAAAGTAATTGTGCCATTTTAAGGGTTGTCTTTTGTTAAATCAAATTTTTCCCAGGTTAAAACTCTTCAATGGACTCCTAGTTTAGTTAGAATTAAATCCAAACTCCTTAACTGGTCTGCAAAGTCCTATGTGATCTGACCTCTGCCTATTTTTCTCATCCCATCTCTTGCCAACTCTTCCTTCACTAACTACGTTTCAGCCACACCGACTTTCCAAAATTGTTTCTCCAGAGCCTCAAAAAACTGACCGGGCATGGTGATCCATGCCTGTAATCCCAACACTTTGGAAGGCTGGGGTGGGCAGATCACTTGAAGCCAGAAGTTTAAGACCACCCTGGGCAACATGGCAAAACTCTGTCTCTACTAAAAATAAAACAAATAGCCAGGCATGGTGGCATATGCCTATAGTTCCAGCTACTCGGGAGGTTGAAGTGGGAGGATTGCTTGAGCCCGGGAGGCAGAGGTAGCAGTGAGATCACACCACTGTACTCCAGCCTGGGCAACAGAGTGAGACCCTGTTTCAAAACAAACAAACAAACAAACAAACAAAAGGAGTGTCTTCAGATATGCTCGTCTCTCTTCCCACAACATTTTCCTTCCCTAATGGCTAGTTCCTTATTATTCACCAGGGCCCCATATTCTTCAGTTTATATATAAATTTAAACTGCCCATTTAATTTGATACAGTTTTTTCTAGTTATGTTCTCTCCTGGCAACCTTTCCACATTTAGTAATTACCTTCAAACAACTTACCACAATTAATAATTACATTTCTATTTGCTTATTTTCTATATTTTCCCCTAGACTACAAGATGCATGACAATAGGAACCATATGCATTTAAAAAAAATTGCTTAAGCTTAGTGGCAAGAAGCATGTGCATTTTGTTCACCCTATATTCAGAATCTAGAGTAATGCCTGGAACATAACAGTGCTCAATAAAAATCCGTAGAAAGAATAGGCATGACAAGAGAATGACAAGAGTTTTAGATTTGTATGTAGTTACATCTGTCAGTCTTTTCTTTGGTGATTTTTATTTTTTGTGCTACACTGAGGAAGGCCTTTCCCAGATTATTTTAAAAGTCTCCAATAATTTCTTCTCATATTTATGTAATTACATATTCTACAGCAAAATTTGTAATGCACATGAAATGTATGTTTGTGTGTGAGAGGAAGCAGATTCATAACTCTTTTTTCAAAACAAATAGCAATAGACGAATTATTAAATAGTTTATCTCTCTCCTTTGATTTGAAATGCATCCTTTTTATATTAAATTCTCATACATGGAAAGATATGCTTCTGGATGTCTAGTGTTTCATTGATTTATTTATCTTTACAAAAGTGCCACACTATTTTGAGTAGCATAGCTTTTTAGTATGGTAGTGCAAAACATATTATCACCACCGTCACAATTACTCTGTCTAGTATCACACACTTACACCTCCAAACAAACTTTGGAATTGACTTGTCAAGTTTTTTTTAAGAGTCCTAGGCATTTTCACTGAAATTTTCTTGAATATGCAGAATAATTGAAGAACTGAAATTTTATCATATTGTCTTCCTACGCAGAAATATGTAAATGTCTCTGTTTGTTCAGATCTTCTTTTATGTAATTAATTCTTAATATAGTTGCACATGACCAGATTCACAGCATTTCTATAACCCCAGAATTAGAAGAAACCTCCAAGATTGCCCCTACTACAAAATGTACATCAGCAACATGCAGTGCTTTTACACTTCCACTGATTAGGTACTCACTACCTCCTGAGGAAATGCATTTTATAACAATGGATAATGAAATAGATAATGACTTGGGTAATGAAATAAGGCACACAGGGAAAATGTCAGAGGGGTCCTGTAATTGTCCTATTTCATAATTTCCTTATCTATACAAAGTGCTTTTTTAGTGATGATTATCTTGACCAGTAAGTATAAAAATCTTTAAACATGTCCACTTCACAAGGCTGTATCAGATTGTTGGCTGTTCTGTTGGGCACTGTTAATGAAAGAGATGGATGTAAGTCTTTACAAAGGGACATTAAACTCACAGCCAAATATTATGCAATATTTCTGAAATCATTGTTACTTTTTTCAGTGTTTTAATCATTGTTCCTGGCACATAGTAATCTCTTCATTAATACTCACTGAATTAATAATGAATTAATGAATGGATCATTCTTATGGATTTATTTATCCTAATAACAGAGAGACATAACTACATTAAACAAAATTTCTAATGCAGAGGTACAGTAAAGACCTCTCTAATTACAGATTTTCAATATCTTTTTCTGGGAAATACACATTCACAATTTGTTTTTGCCCATGATAACCATTGCCTTGTAAAAAAATTATGTAATTTACTTAATATTTTTAAGGATGTGTATGTCTATTATGTAATTAACCTGGATACAGGGGTGTGTGTGCGTGTGTATGTGTGTGTGTGTGTAATTAATTTCTGTAGATGAGTAACTTGAAATAAAAGCTAACAATTCTCTGTGACTATTTCCTACAACCCAAGACAAAGAAGAAAAGAAGGCTCTTTATATCAAAGTATTTTCACATACAAGTAAAATAGTCCTAAAAATCAAAGGAATTGGCTAAACGAATACTCTAAGAAGCTTTGATATTCAGAGGTCCACATTTTTACTAGTGGAAAAAAACACACTTTACGGATTTTATTCGTTTACTCTAATCCAGTAGATGGTGCTACATGTCTGTATATGTAAAGTACCACAGTGCTTTTTTCTCTCTCTCTCTTTTCTTTCTTTCTTTCTTTCTTTTTTCTTTTAAGCCAGAACTCTCATCAAGGTCTACTATTATAATGAAGATCATTATTCTTGACATCTGAGTCAAATCTTTGGGTGCAGCTTTAAAGATGTACTTAAGAAGAAAACCCCCTAGAAATAATTTTGGACCAGATACCAACCTAACAATTTATTAAGATTTTTCCCCTCAGTGCATTTTTACTTTAAAATGACAAATCGTTGACCCCACACAGAACTCTGTGCCGATCCATGAAAAATCCAAAAAAAATCATAGTCCCTCTTATTCTTCTAAAAACTGCTAGTTGCTATTGTTTTAAAGCAATCATAATAATGATAATAATTAGCAATAGAAGTTTAAATTCAGGATCATAATGGATAAATCAGCTTGTTACTCAAGTTATAAACTTAGATATATAAAAATTTATAAACATGAAGTTTTTTGTTGAATCAGTGATTAATCTAGTCACATAAGTTAATGTTTCTTTATGGATCATAAAAAACAGAAAGCTTTAGAAAAGCAGTGATGATATTTAAGTGTCAGCACAAATAATCCATATCACTCTGCAACCTACAAACAATTAATTTATGTTTCTTATTTACTCTAAATACAACTAAACTTGACATATAATCTGAATCAGAAGTTATCCCTTTTTTGCCTCTTTTGAGTTTGCAAATTTATAATATGTTATCCCACACACTCAAAATGCTTTGAAAAGTGTCATTGCATTGTAAATCAAGGATAAGGGAGACATCAACTATTAAAATAAAAATTAGAATATTTTCATTGCTGTATTAGTTTACCATATTACATTTTGATTTAGTTCATTATGATGCAATTTCATGAAATTCTTTCAAATTTTTTGAAAATTCTTTTGCTCTTTTCATTGACTCAAAAGAAAAATGAGAGCTATGGTCACTAATCAGTGTTATAGATAATACAGGTATTCATAATCTGCTGACACAAGGCTTAATAAAATGGCTTTAGTTGATGAACTATACCCGTTTAAGGGTTAAATTCTGGTACGAATATAGGAAAATCAGAAGTAACCTTTCAGATGACTTATCATTTATTCTTTCCTTCATTCATATCTCCTTCAACTCTTTTACCTATCTTTGAACAAACTCAAGGAAACAGGATATAATCGGTTACTCCTAGGTACGTTACACAAAATAGAAAAGCACATGATCTTCATCAAGAGAATGACAACTTAATGAAAAAGACCAAAAATATATATAATTAAAATGATCAATTATAATATAGGCAAAGTGGATAACATAAATCAACTTAAATATCTCTTGGTAGATGAGGTCAGAGTAGGGTGCTGCTAACACCTCCTTTGTGTAACTAGCCTAACTAGAGGTGGTAACATTGATCCAATGACTAGATGGGTTGTAAAGGGATAGAACTTCCCAAGTGAAGTAGCTTTTAAATTCTTACTTTTTTGAGATATGATAATTGTTATAAGTAAAGTTCTTCATTTATAAAAGAAACGTTGCATTCATTCAGACAGTGATCTAAGCCCTTAAGTTACAACACTGAAAAAAATGATTATCCTTTCCCTTGAGTTTACCATCAAGTGGAGAACTGACCACAGAAGCGGCCTCCTATCTGAACTCCTGACCTCCATAACTGAACTCTCTAATATCATCTCCATACCTCTGTCAAAGTGATTTTTCCAAACCTCAAATCTGAGTACATCACCCCTTCCCCATGAAAACTCCTCCATGGCTCTCTGTGACCCCGCTAGCATGGCATATAAGGCCTTCCTGAACTGAACTGGGCCCTGTTTCTTCCCCAGCCTTATCTTTCACTCACCTTCACCTTAACACTACAATTTTTAGCCTGACTAAATTTTTTTTTTCCTCAAGTTCTCTCTCACTTCAGTCTTTCACACATCTGTTCCCTCTGCTTGGGTACTCTTCTCTCATTTGCCCAGCGAATGCCAACCTTCTCTAACCTATATGTGCCCCCTAATACATTATTTTTGATATCATGGTACAGTCCTGCCTCCTTGAGTTTGTTATACTTTTTATTTCTCCTGGTCTTCTATTACTCTAAAAGCAACATAAGTCAGACAGCATCCACCTTATTTAGCACCGGCTCCCTAGCACTAGGTACCCAATAGACATCCATGCGTTCATTGTATTAACAGTCATTGAGCACCTAATACGTGACATGCTCTCAGTAGAGGGTGATGGGGACATGTATCTGTGAACAAAAAAGACTAGAATGTTGCCTTCCAGAACTTTTGTTAAATTAACAAGAGCAGACCAAGTGCACACAGTATATAGCAAGGCTGTCAGGACTCATCAAGGCAAGCATTTCATTTTTTTTTTTTTTTTTTTTTTTTGAGACGTAGTCTCGCTCTGTCGCCCAGGCTGGAGTGCGGAGTGCAGTGGCCGGATCTCAGCTCATTGCAAGCTCCGCCTCCCGGGTTCACGCCATTCTCCTGCCTCAGCCTCCCGAGTAGCTGGGACTACAGGCGCCCGCCACCGCGCCCGGCTAATTTTTTGTATTTTTTTGGTAGAGACGGGGTTTCACCGTGTTAGCCAGGATGGTCTTGATCTCCTGACCTCGTGATCCGCCCGTCTCGGCCTCCCAAAGTGCTGGGATTACAGTCTTGAGCCACCGCGCCTGGCCAACGCAAGCATTTCTATGTCTCCAGGTGGGAGGGCAGCAGAGGCAGAGGAGCCACCCAGGAAGAAAAGCCTCTTACCTGAAGCTTTTAAGATGGGAATACAAAGGTTCCCATAAAAAGTTGGGTGAAAGTGCATTCCAGGTGGTGGGAATAACAATAAAAAGACAATAATGTAGAAACTCCTGAGCTTCGCTGGGGGAGTCCAAGGAACTACTTGTAATTAGTGGAGAAATACAAGTAGTTTAACACTGCTGGTCACAGGGTGACTTTTGTGGGGTAATATTTGCCTGGGAGAATAACATGACGTAAGACAGGAAAAGCTGAAAGATACCAGATCACAAAAATATTTTCTTGTAGACAATGGGCATAAATTGAATAATTTTAAATGGGAAAGATGAGAGGAAAGGAGAATGTGAAATAGGAGAAAAGAGGCAGAAAGCAAGACTTTGTGACTATTTTAAAGTGGGGCCAACCAAGAGGATGCTCTTCTCATTGTGTGGGAAATATCAGGGACCAGGGGATTTGGGGTGAAAAAACCCCCAAATCTGCCAGCAATATTGTGCCACAAGTAGCAAAGTTTTCAAAATCTCTTTACGATCACCTTATAAAGTGTAAACATGGTTTTGCCTAACTTTTCAAATGCTTATATATCTCCAATGTTCCTAACAACCACACTCTTTAAGGCATCAGAGTATCTGTTAACACCTACGAGTAACTGTATGTTTGTAAACATCAGCTAATTCTCCGGGGTCCACGGGAAGACCAGGCCTCAGCACAGGAAATAAAGAAAAAAGGGGCAGGAATTCTATGCCCCGTATGCTGCACTAGTTGTTAGTAAAAGAAATATTGGCAATGGCTTTCTTTGACTTTCAGTGTTGCTCTTCGAAATTACACTATCTTTCATTTCCTTCCTTGCTCTTTCTTGAACTTTTTTCATGTTCTTTACAATGAGCATGAACTACTCCTATAATTAAAAGAAAAATACTTTCTAACAACAATAATACGCAAAAAAAAAAAAAAAAAAAAAAAAAAAAAAAATCCTTGGAGCAACAAGAAGTAGTGAAAACAGCAAACAAAAAACATACCCACCATGTAACCACTATATAGAAAAATGCAGGGTAAAGATACGAGGAAATGTGTGTTTGTCATGATACTGTACACATCACATCACCCATGTGAGCACAGCACAAAAACAAGGCTGGTATGAGGCTTCAGCTTGAACTTCCATGCTGCTATATGGAAAAAGCAGCCCTCCACTGGGCTAAGACACTTGGCTTTCTCATAGCTAAGGCTTTAATTTAAGAGACACTGCAGAGAGGTGGCTTGCTTTTATTCTATGAGCTATAGCTCTCCACATAATATATGGGTAAGTTTACTCAAAGCACTTTTTATCAGCTGTCAATCTGTTTCTTAGCTTGTATTTGGCTACATTTCAGGTAGCAAAGGAGAAAACAGGGATTATTCCATGGCTCTTGCCCTGGGGGAATTAATTGTTGCTTGTTACTTTAGTGAATTGTATGTGGAAGTAATTGCTGTTCTTCTGCCATATTCTATGGTTTTATTCACATAAATCCTATGTAAAGCTCAAGTTGAGTACAATCTAGTCAGTATATTCAAAAGCAGATGAACTGCCTGTATTCATGTACCTAGATAGTTGGAAGCAGTTATTTGAAAAACTGTCTTACAAATGCCATCACATGTTGACACACCTGTGAAGTTACATTGACTCCATCCTGGAATCCGGTCAGTGTGTCTACCATGTCCTACCATAAGCTAAGAATTTTACACTATCAAATTTTTTTCTTCTCTCCACACTCAACACCAATTTCTTATTATTCCCATATCATTATCTTACTCCAAACTCCTTTATGAGTGAGTTTCTTTAAGCTTCAATGAGGATTTCTGAAGATACAAACTATTCTACCCTTTCTTATTTTCTTTTAACCCTGACTCTCACTAAGGTTCATTGAAGGGTAGCTAGTAATGGTAGGGGAGAGACAGAGAAAGAGGAAAAGAAAGAAAGAGAAAGAGAGAGAGATGCACACATTAACCAACAGTTTTCTTTAATGAACAAGAAAATTGGCCATTTTCCTATTAGCATATGAGGAACCTAAGAATGTCTCTTGTTGTCAAGGCAACAGCTATTCCTTGGGTAGCTGCAATAGAAAAGAAACCAGAGCAATCTTTATAGGATCAAGTTTTTTTTATCGTCAAATCATAGAAAGGAACCTTGGGCATCTACCTAGCCTATTCTCCTGCCTTTAGTTAAGACCCACAAAAATAATGTGAAACAAACACAAAAACAGTCCTATTTTATATGCTTGTGAAGATCTTGCATAGCTTTCCTTGTTAATCATTTGCAGTGTTTCTCAGGGCATATTGCAAATAAAATTTTTTCAATCATTCTAACTTAAATCTTTCACGCTGCAGTTTGAAATTTGCTTCCTACAGTTCCACTCTCAGTAGAAATAAACCATTGTACACTTTCCTTTCTAAGAATCTTGGCCAAACTTGAGAAAAATAACAAAATTATCTGTCTTAAACTCCCCAAAGTGAATAATGCTAGATCCTTTATCTTTCAAGCCATCAGAATTGTAGGTCTCCTCTGATGAGTCTTATACTCTACAAGACCATCTCTAATCAGGGAATCCAGTCCTGCCTCTTAACTTTCATAAAAAGCTGGCCAGTGGCACCCAAAAAGAACAGAACACCACCTAGTTTCAATCTGTCTACTCAAGTATCATTGGTAAATTTTATCTGTAGAGTTATGTTCATTGTCAGATGGTTTTAGTTGTTGTTTTGCACAGAATAGCTAATACAACTTTTGCTCACTGGTTTGAGCACAATCACTAGTTCCACATCTGATACTTGGAAAACTGATTTTATTCAAAGGACTCTGATACATAGACTATTATTTTTCCTTGTAAAATCATATTTTCTTGATTCTTTCTTTCAAGATGAAATTCCCCCCTTTCTGAACGCACAGTGACAAGTTTAGTAACCATCCTTTCGGTTCCCCTGTACATGTCTCTGACAAATACATGCTGAGCGCTAGGCACAGGAAGGCATCCTGACATTTTTTAAAAGATATCCATATTGGCCAGTCAAGCAGAAAATATTTATCATCCAGAACCAAATATTTCTTTTTTCCCACTTGATTTCTTGCATCATTTTGACCTATTACCTTAATGCTTCAGCCATAGATGCCATATTTTCTGGTCCTAATTTTCCTCATCTTTGAAATGAAGAGACAGCAAACATAGACTAACAGCATTTATTGATCCCTTACTCTATACTAGGCATTTTTAAAAACATAGACTACCAGCATGTATTGATCCCTTACTACTAGGCACCATTTTTTTGTTTGGTTGTTTTTTGTTTTTTGTTTTCTTTTTTTGAGGCGGAGTTTCACTCTTTTGTCCAGGCTGGAGTGCAGTGGTGTAATCTCTGCTCACTACAACCTCCGTCCCCCAGGTTCAAGAGATTCTCCTGCCTCAGCCTCCCAAGTAGCTGGGATTACAGGTGCCCACCACCATACCTGGCTAATTTTTGTACTTTTAGTAGAGACGGGGTTTCAGCATGTTGGCCAGGGTGGTCTCAAACTCTTGACCTCAGGAGATCCATCTGCCTTGGCCTCCCAAAGTGCTGGGATTACAGGCATGAGCCGCCTAGCCTGGCCTACCCTAGGCACTTTTTAAAGCACTTTATATTGTCTCAGTTTGGTTTCCTATGAGGTAGATATTTATTGTCATCACCATTTTACAAAAAAAGAAAACTGAAGCTTAGCGTGTTCAAATAGCTTTCCCAAGATAACACAGATACTGGGTGGTTGGGCCAGATTTTGAAATAAGGTGATCTGATCTCTCATACTCTTAACCACTATTCCATGGGGACAGGAAAATGAGTACTCCACTTACATGCTGCTGTAAGGAATAAAGATTGGAGGAATCTTTCTGGAAGGTAATTTGGTAATATGTTATTAAAGTCTTTTAAAAGATGCATATCCTTTGCTCCAGTACTTTTTTTATTTTACAAACATCTACGTTGTATTTGCAGTGTGCCAGTCACTGCTCTAAGTGTTTTTCATATACTAAAAAACAAAATAATGACCACACAATCAGGTAGGTACTAATATCTTCATTTTGTAGAAAACCAAATGGAAGCACTTAGAAGCTAAGTGATTTTCCCAAAATCTCACAGTTAAGGTGTGAAGCTGAGTTACAGCTACAGAATCTAAGTGTCCTTAATCACTGCACTATCCAGTAGTTTTAATTTTAGAAATAAATTCTTGAGAAGTAATTATGTATATACACAAGAAGTTATCATTATAGCTCTGTTTCTACAATAAAAAAGTGGAAAGAAATGGTTGTAAATTCATATGGCACTCTGTAACAAATAAATACTTTGTTGTAGAGGAAGCAAGTACTATATTAATAACATCATGCATATATTGATAATAAAAGACAATAAATGAAATAATATTATGACATATCTAGTTTTTATTTTAAAAGTAGGCATATATAGGCACAGAAATAAACTAGAAGAATATACAAACAAACTAGAAGAACAACAAAAAGTAAACAGTGGTCTTTGGGTGATGAGGTGATAGGTGTTTTTTTATTGAATATATATTTTTTTCAAATAATGAAAGTATATTTCTAAATAGCAAATCTTAATTTTAAAGTAATTTAAGGAGGTTGTAATGGAGCATGTCTGGGGTCTTTTAGACAGTGGAGTGGTGCTTACATTGTATATTTATAGGAACAGCCATGCTTTAACAAACATTAACTGGAAATCTAATCTCCCTGGTCAATCCTTTGTTGATATCATGCTGGCAAAAAAGAAGGATTACTTGGCTTGTTTTAATGCTGATTTTATGTAATCTGAGTAACTCCTAATGACAATTTGGAAACTCTTGCCCCAGATCTATCAAGATGACAAGCCATTTAACTCCTTTTGCTATGTCTCTGCATTCTGTTGGTGTTAGTGACTGTAAGATCGAGTGATGGTTAAGTGCCAAGTTCCAGGCATCAGTCCTCTTTGGTTGCATTCCTAAATCCAACACTTAGTTTAGCCATATGACCTTGAAGTCTATAGGCTTTATTTTCCTCATCAGTATATAGGGTTTTTGAGATAATTAACTGAGAAAACATATGTAAAACACCACTATGTAGGGCAAATAGTAGTTACTCAGTAGATGGTAGCTATTTTTATTAATAGCCTTTGTTATTGTTCAATGCTCATTTTTAAAAGTGCATGTGAAGCATAGTTGCTCACATCTGTAATCCCAGCACTTTGGGAGGCCGAAGTGGGAGGATAGTTGGAGGCCAGGTGTTCAAAACCAGCGTGAGCAACATGGCTCGACCCTGTCTCTACAAAAATCAATAAATAAATAAAAATAAGAAATTGAGCTTGTCATAGTGGCACACAACTGTAGTTCTAGCTTCTTGGGAGGCTGAGGTGGGAGGATCCCTTGAGCCCAGGAGTTTGAGGCCACAGTGAAATATGATTGTGCCATTGCACTCCAGCCTGGGTGACAGAGAGAGACTTTGTCTCTTAAAAAAAATGTGCATGTGAGATTCTCTAGTAAAAGCTACTATGCACTTTTTAGTTGGTGTTCTCAACTGAAGAATTTAAATTTTTCTTTGGCAGAGAGATGAGGAAAAGCAGGGTATCATCTATGAGTGGATCTATTTAAATTTGTTAAACTCTGCATGTTTTAAATGATCCCTGTGGTTTTCTAAGGCCAGTTTTCATGATCAATGTGATTAGCATATCTATTTCAGTTAAAAAATAATGATTTTTATGAAACTATTTCAAATTCATAGTCAATATATACTGATTGTTTTAACTATGCTATAGACTATTTGCTTTTACATGTAGATAAACTCTTAAATCAAGATGTGGACCCTCACACACCCTAATTATCATCAGAAACCAATGCTATATTGTTTGATGCCTGCCACTTTCCATGGGAAAGGATTATCAGGTTAAATTATGCATCTTATGTGCAAGAAGAATATCAATGAAATACCTTTATCCCATAGCACTCTATGGCTATTTCCAAAAAAGACTTCCATGTTTATATGCCAACATAAGGAAGGATGAATGCACACAGACACACACACACACACACACACACACACACACACCTTTTTTTCAATAAATGAAATTAAGAGAGTGGTATTCACCTCCTAACACTGTTTCCTCTGAGCTCAAAAGAAACAGCTTTAGAAAAACTTTAGCTGTCTTTTGCCGATAGAGTTGTCCACCAAAACCTGAACCGGCTTTTCAACTGGGTCTGGTTGTGTGAGGCAAAGCAGGGCTTGTGTTATTAGACATCTCTCTACCTCTCCCCATGCTCCACATTAGCTGAGCCTCACTGCCCTTCACCATAATCCTCCCAGGCCTGCTCTCCACGTTGGTTGAGCCTCACTGCTCCAACAAGTAATGCACTTCCCACACAATGGAGGCATGGCAGGAGCAGTGTGAAGGAAACCAGATAATGCAGTCACAAGCTTGACAGACTTGCTCCCTTTTGAGTGGTACATTATGAACTGGCCAAGTGAAACATGAAGGTATTATCCTGTCTTATCTGCTGGTTGAATGGGGTGCAGCCTCCTTCATGGTAAGGTTTTTGGCTTGTTGCCAGAGGATTCTCACTTTAGCTGCTTCACATATTTACCCAGAGTGCCGCCTCTTCACCTCTGTTAACTATTTTGGCTGTGACTTGCTCCAAAATGAGAAATGAGGACATGTTGGGTCCAGGTGATGACTCTGTCAAACAGGTTTTATGAATCACAGGTCAATTCTGGAGATGATTTAGAAACATCTGCCACTGGAGAGTGAGTTTAGGGAACCAGGTTACATTAAAGAGAACTTGGGTTTCCTACACTTATCTGCCTCCACAGAACTGGCTTTAGTCTTTTCCCAGAGAAATATATCATTTTGGGTCATAATTTCCTACCTGAGAAAGGAGATTGTAAACACACACACACACACACACACACACACACACACACTCTCTTCAGAGTCTACATGAAATGGATTCAGGGTTGGATTTTTCAGCAAGATTCCAAAGTGAATATTATGCCGAATCTGTAGCTTGAGAATGACTACCCATAGAATTCCTAGTCCCAACTAGAGACAAACTCAAGGGCTAAATTTCTAAGTTTATGAGCCATTCTGATAAAGCAAAAACACCCTTAAAGCCTAAAGTTCCTTTTATAGTTGGCAATAATTAACAATAAAATATATAGCACTGCTTTTGATAAGACACCCATAATGGTTGCCTAGTTTTTATTAAACGTTTTAAGTAAACAGCTGAGTCTGCCAGAACCAAAAGCATAGCCCTTTTTACAGAATAATTAATTATACAAAAGACCAGCACACAGACCATCATCCAGTTGTTCCTTGCGTGATCCTAAAGAAAATTACTTGACGTAGCTAAGGTTTAGTTTCATTATGGGTAAAATGTTATCTCTTTCTCATAAAAATTTGCTAAGGATTAAAGGTAGGTAAATAGCCAAGCCCAACACCAACTGGTGTAACTTACGTACCCAGTTCAGGTCAGCTTCCTTCTCTTCCCTTTACCTTTGACTTATTTGCCAACAAGTAGATTGTGTATCACTGTATCAAGAGATCTTAATCACAGCAGACAGCAATCAGCATAATAAAAAAGGTCTATAAGAGCACAGTCCAATTTACTTATTGGTTCATAATGCTGAAATAGCCGCTGGATTTGAAGGCTCAGGAAAGTAATTAATGCACACAATCCTAGGATTTCAAAGGTGTTTATAGGTACTATTTCATTCAACTCTATAAAGGTCTGAAGTTGAAGGCAGCACAGATTCTCATCTTCATTTTACAGGCACTTGAATTTTTTGAGATTGTGTGCTTCCAAGAAAACAACCAATCTGTTACCAAGATGTAATTAAGACCCATAATTTCTAATTCCCAGGCTTTGACTCCAACCTCTGAAAATGCTTCAATTCAATGAAACTAATGGCACTTTGGTCTCTGGAATTAGATCCTGTTATCAATGACTTCCACATGGAAAGATCATTCCAAAATGTGTAATTAACCAAGAAAATGCAAATAAACCAATTTGTACCTGCTATTTAGAGGTAAGACACAGAAATGGCTTGAGTTTATAATTTGAAAACCTAACCTTTTTCCACTTTGAATGTAGCTCATGTTCTCCAGTTCACGTATTTTTTTGCAAAATTTACATTTTCAGTGAAATATTTTAATCATTTGTGATTCTGTTATCAGTGCAGAGTTTAGAACGGAGAGAGAAATACATGTCATTTGGCACAATGTGAAGACACAAAGGTCTTTCAATGACCTTTCACAATTCAATTCAATAAATATTTTTCAAAATTCGACTCTTTACCAGGCTTTATGCCAAGTAGGGTAGGAGTCAAGCTTTCAGCCTAGCACAGTCAGAAATATGGTAACATTTGGCCAGCATTACTGAATGAATGAACCTAGTGGAATGATTAAATACGTATGTATACCTTCTAAAAAGCAACCGGTAATCAGTATAATAAAAGAGGTCTATAAGAACACAGTCCAGAAAGGCATCCTAGTGAAATAAATATTTAAGCAGGACCTGGAAGACAATTTCTTTCAAGTGACAGAGGTTCAATTCAAAATAGTTTATGAGAAAAAACAAAACAGAGATTATGGTTTGGCACTGTCAGAACATGGCCTGGAACACATAGCCTCTCCTAGTCTCTTTGACTCCTTAGTCTATCTCTCTGATTCTCCTGAGTCATGAAGCATGGTGGCCTCATTTTCTCCTACTGTATGTGAGCTTTCTCCTTGTGTTGAAGAACATGATTGCTGGCAGCTTTAGGCTAACGTAATTCCGAATTAATGATTCAGAAGGAAAGAGTAACTCTTGCCTAACTTCAATCTAGGAAGGACTCCATTTGGCACATTTGGTTACTTCTTTATCCTTGGACCAACATTGTGGTTGCAAAACTGATGACTTGCCTGGTCTGGGTCATGTCACCAGAATTGAGTCGCTGCTGTGATGACAAGGCTTCCAAAAACACATTGTTGCAGTGAGAATAAAACCGGTTCTTAAAGGAAGAGGGGTTCCGGATAAACAAAAAGAATGAATTCCAGTGCAGCCTAGAAGACAGACTGGCCACTGTTAAACTGACATGGAGAAAAAGATCACTCTAAGCAGGGAAGAGAGTCTGAGTAAACAATAAGAGGGAAAAAGTGTGCATTAAAGGAATAGATGGTATTGGTTAAACACAGCAGGAAAGGATAGAGGGTTGGTTGGGGTCAGCTAGATGTGCATATTTGACCTCTGTAAAGAAATTTGCCCCGTGTTCTCTGAGCAGTATTAGGGTTTTAAGGTTTTGAGAGTCACATGATATAGTTTATATTTTATAAAGGTAACTCTGATGATATTGTGGAGTATACACTGGACAGAAATGATGAAGACCAGGAGTTGAGTAGGAAAGGTATGTCAGGCATGGGGTTTCTTTGTCTTGTTTTGTTTTGTTTTGTTTTTTGTCTGAAAGCGTTAATTTCCTGAAAGAACTTCTCCTCTGCTTTGTCACAGCGTCCCACATAACCACAAGGCAGGGCTAATGTTGTGCTGTATTTCCTGGGACACAGTAATTAGTTCACGGGTAAGCACATAACTCAAGCAGGACCAATCTGTGTCCCTTCTAAGGTTTAATACCTGAATCCTTTCAGACAGCATTCTCCAAGAATGTAGACTTAAGTTTCCAGCACCCATCTTGCCATTACATTGAGGCCAACACATGAGAAAAATCGAGGTGAAAGGAAAAAAAGAGGCAGAACTCTATTGACATTGCTTCAGCCCTGTCTTGAAATTATCAATTACATGTGTCAATATTATCCTCCTTTTGTTCAAGCTCATTTGAACTGCATCTCTTTCATTCAGTGACTAAAAAAAGTCCTGACTTAAAAGGCACTTGCCACTTATTGAACACTTATTGTATACAAGGCATGGTGTTGGGTACTTTATGCACATTATCATACCAAATATTTTTAATAACCTTGAAATGTAGATATTATGATTTCCCATTTTACAGAGGGAAAATCCATGAGTCAAATAAGAAACTCCCCAAAATTTAGTTAGTTGTTAAAAGTTGGAAATGACGTTCTAAATATTTGTTCAACTCCAAAGTTTATGCTCTTTCCACTTTACTGTCTCTATGCTACATTGCTTCAGTATCATTAGAAATCAATATTCCAGGTGAGAAGTAATAAAAGCCTGAACTAAGGCATGGCAGTGAAGACAAGAAGAAAAGACAAAATCAAGAGGTATTTAAGAGAGAGTCTAGTGATTCTAGATTCCTGGTGAGTTTATCAATGAATTTTAAATGTTGAGGAACAGTTCAAAATCTAAGAAGATTCTGAAATCAGGTTAACTTAAGTAAGTATAGGAAGAAAATCTGGCTGGAAGGAACAAATCATGTTTCATTTGAAGTGCTTGTTGAATATCCAAGTGGAACCGTCCAGTTGGGGGTTATTGTTTATTTGTTTGTTTTTCAGAGAAAAGGTCTCATTCTGTCGCCCAGGTGAGAGTGTAGTGGCTTGATCATAGCTCACTGCAGCCTCATATTTTTGGGCTTAAGTGATACTCCTGTCTCAGCCCACCAAATAACTGGGATTACAGGCACACGGCATCATGCCTGGCTAATTCTTGGGGGTTTTCTTTGCATAGATGGGGTCTCACTGTGTTGCCCAGGCTGGTCTCAAACTCCTGGCCTCTAGTGATTCTCCCTCTTCAGTATCCCGAAGAACTGGGATTACAGAAATAAGTCAACATACCTGAGAAGTGGGTTGTTAAGAACACAGTTCATTTTGCAGGGTTGCTTTGGGGGATTAAAAAAAAGAAAAATTAAAAAATAAAAAAAAATACAGTTCTGCTGATCTGTAGGAGGGTCACAATAAAGACATAGGCTTGAAAGTAATATATCTACACCAGTGTTTATAGTCTCCAGAATGGATGAGATTGTTCACAGACAGCCCATGAAGTGAGAAGTAAAAGATGGTGGAAAATGGACTCTCTATAGTCTAAAATATCAGCATTTAAAGAATAAGCCTTTGTTCATGATAATCCCTCAACCTGGAGTGGTCTTTTTCCTTTGCCTATCTTATGAATATATATTCATCTGAGATGATAACACGCAATCATAATATCTCCATGAGGTTTTTTGGATCTTCAGTTTTTCATCCTCTAGTAGAATTTCAACCTTTGTCCCAGGTCCCTGGGGCTTTGTACAGTAATATTCTTTTTATACTTCTTGTAATGTTCTTATCCTATAGCACTGAGACAAGAAAACAGACTTCAGATTTTGTACAGATCTGAGTTGGATTTCTACTCCACAATTCACTGGTCATGTGGCCTTGGGAAAATTACCCAAGTCATGGTTTTCTCCTATGTAAAAAAGAAAAAAGAAAAAAGAAAAAAAGGCAAGGATGTGGGGTTCTGCTTGGGGAAAGTGAGGTTGAGAAAAATACCTCCTTCACAAGGTTGTTTTGAGAATAAAGAAGATAATTGTGAATCTTTTAATAATATACTGAGTAGCACATAGAAAACACTAGACTAATAGTAGATATTATTGGTTGATGAGCCTGCTTCTACCTACCAGACTTCTTGAATGCAGGTTCTGTGCCATTCATCTTTGTATCTCAGTTCTCTAACAAAGTATCTGGCACCTGACGGTCACTCAGGAAATGTGTGCTGAATTAATACCTGAGTAGATACGAAGTCAGAATGCTTGATTATGTATTGTCTTATTTGTTCTCCACTGACTGTGTCACAAATTGATGAGCTCCTCACTAGGTCTCTTTCACCATCCCCACTCTATTGGGCTGTGATAGGTGCTATATGCTCAGTTGGTGTGAAGAGACATCAGGCAATTGTTTATTATGACAGGTACACCTATGGCTCTATTTGAAATGACTAAAAAAACAAACAGTCACATTTTCTCTTTTTTCAATAACTGGTATGTATCCCTGATTTCAGGGCATTTTTGAAACGTTTCTGTTTTCTGAGAACACTCATAGTTTTCTGGGAACACAGGGAACACTCGAAATATTCATATAAAACATCAGGTCAATTTGGCATCATCTATTAAGAGACTTACAGATGTGAATAATTTGATTTAGCAATTCCACTTCTAGGAATTTATTCTAAGGAAACAAACGCTAATGCTACATAAAAACATGTTCATTGCTACAGTATTTATTATAGCAAAAAAAGAAAAAATAACCTAAATATTCTTCAATCGGGAAATGGTTTACAGATTATAGTACAGGGGATGATTATCCAGTCAGTACAATCATGTTTCTAAAGATTATATTATGACATAGGGAAATGTATAAATATAATATTAAATAGAAAATCAGAGCACAATCACACATTTGACTTGTAGCCAATTTTGTGAAATGTCTACATTAAAAGATTGGAAGGAAATACAAATATTTCATGCTATCCAAACTCATATCAGTTTCCGAATTCAGATAACAAGAATTTGGACAGTTAGAAATACCTGTATATTAAAACATTTTAAAAGTACCTGTCTGTGAATGGAGGAATGGGAGATTACTTTCATTTTCTTCTCTCTACTTTTGCAAATTATACACATTTGCTAAATTAAAATACGCTAAATGCACTGCTAAATTAAAAGTTACTTTTCCTTCTTTGCTGTCAAGTGATTAGAGAAAAACATGAACAAAAGATAACTAAGTAGTTAATTAACCTACCAATGACCCAACCACATGTACCATTTAGGGTCTTCTCTCTTCTTGGGCCACACAAGTCATCCAACTCTTCCATGTTCCCTTCTTGAAAATCTTTGAATCTGTCTGCTTCTTTTCATTGCCACCACTGCTATGCTAGCTCAGTTCACCACCACCTTTTTCCTGGACTTGTCTGCATGCTTTCAGCCTCCCTGCCCACTGCCCCTTTGATAACTCTGCAGGAAGCAGAGTTATCATCCTAAAGTGTAAATCACACAAAGCAAACACCTTCACAGGCTTCCCATTCCCCTGTTCAGTGGTTAACTCCTTAACAAGGTTCATGAAAGCCTCACCTTCTGGGGTCTGCTTACTTCTTCAGCCGTATATCTTCTACTTTTCACACATGGATACTCTTGCACCAGAACCCCTAGAACATGCCATGTCTTCCCTCGCCTCTTGCTGAGTTTCTATGTCAACAATGCATCTACAGTGCTTTTTCTTTCTCCCCTTCCCTCTGTGCCTAACAATAGCTGGCATCTGGTTGTCCTATGGGCCTTAGCGTGGATATATTTTTCTCCAGGAAGCTTTCCTTGACTGCCTGGTCTGTGTAATACTTCCTGCTCCTATGGCATCCTGTTATAGGCACTCATGCATATTATGATATCATAAAGTATGCTATGATAATATATGGTGTGGAATATATGGTAATAGCATTTTATCATAACTATTTTTTCTTGATATGTTTATCTGTTTACATTTTGTTTGCTATTTTTTGTTTTTTGTTTGTTTTTTTTTTTTTGGTCTCTTAATGCGCAGTGCAGTGCCTGATTTCTAGCAGAGGCTTGATCATATCATGGAATGATTGCGTGGACAAATGAAAGAGGCATCTCAAATACAAACACAAATGGCTAGTCCCTGGGTTAGCACAAGTAGAGAACAGCCACTGTTCCACCACTAGCACAGACACAGCCCCTATTTCACTATCAATATGGAGGAAAAGCACACTGGTTTATACAAAGCATACTATATAACCTATAAATCAGAGGCTTATTTAAGAAATGAAATAAAAAAGGCTGGGCGCGGTGGCTCATGCCTGTAATCCCAGCAGTCTGAGAGCCCGAGGAGGGTGGATCACCTGAGGCCGGGAGCTTGAGACCAGCCTGACCAACATGGAGAAACCCCATCTCTACTAAAAATACAAAATTAGCCAGGTGTGGTAGTGCATGCCTGTAAACCCAGCTACTCAGAAGGCTGAAGCAGGAGAATCGCTTGAACTCAGGAGGCAGAGGTTGCGGTGAGCAGAGATCATGCCATTGCATTCCAGACAGGGCAACAAGAGCAAAACTCCATCTCAAAAAAAAAGAAAGAAATGAAATAAATAAATAAATGTTTAGTTAATAAAATAGTTTCTAGCAAACTTTAAAAATACCACTCAGTTTTAACTGCAACTAAGTGCCCTTATTTTATCTATACCAGAATTTGAAGTCATCCATGTTTTTTTTTCCTTTGATTTCCTTAATTTTGTTCATTGTCTTTTCATTGTAGGAGGCATGGCACTTCACCGCTATCCTCAAAAGGACATTCTACAAAACAAGTGGCCTTTGGTATGTATTATGGAAAAAGGAGGTATAGGCAAAGTAAATTGGGATTGTGTGGCTTATTATTTTCTGGCTGAGAAAAATTTGTTAAATTTTTTTGAAGCCTGAATTATCAAACCTGTTTGATCTTGAAGCACAGGTAAAATGTTACAGAAAATACTGATATATGGGTACAGGACTGGATTCAAGGTCAGGAGACCAGGCTCCACTCTTGACTACGCTATCCTTCACAAGTCACATTAGTTCCTGAGCCTCAGTTTCCTGATTTGTAGAATGAGAAAGTTAATCTAGTGTCAAAGATTTCTTTAGACCTAAAATTCTATTTAATCATGTCAAATCATATGTTGATCTACTCTGCATGAGAGATACTTAAGAAAAATATATGTCAAAGATTATTTAATACAATCATGGAGAAATGAATTTTATTACACTTACATTCTGCATTTTAATTTTATAACATCATCATCTACATCTCCAGATAGATATTGAGACACCTGAAACCTATTTGATCCTCATTCATGAAAATAAAAAATAGTTAATTTAGCCCTCCATGCAATGGTCCTCTTAACTGCATAGTGCCATTTTTTTCTTTTCCCTCCTGATAAGTAACTGAAATAAAACTAATGGATATACAAGTACAAAGATATCATAAGGTTGGGACCTCTGAGTCTGACAAACAAAAAGCCGATTCTGCGTCTGCAGCATGCTGTAGACACATCTGGCTTACTTTAGCTCACAATGGGGTAATATGAATTGTGCTAAAAAGCACTATTTGTGCAAATGCAAATAATATTCCATCTGCTCAGGATTTTTTTTTCCTTATATAGCTTTTGTTCCAGTGTGGTAAAAGCCTGTTTCTTTACCCTGAAGTGCTCCTGCTGATGAAGAGTGAAGTACATGACAATGAACTAAAATCCATTATCAAACAAATACAGTGAGCTTTTCAGCAAGTCATCACCGGGAATGTTGCCTTTTTCTCTGGCATTAAGTTGAAAGCGATTTGTGCTCATGCAAATAAGACAAAGTGGTAGGTTAAAAAAAATTGTGTGTGTGTATATATATATCTCTATATATATCTATATATGTGGAATATATATATCATATATATAGATATATATACACATACATTGTAGTTTGTTTTGTAAATCTAACATTTTTATCTCTCCTTTTTGGTGGGGGAGGGCAGCAGCGAAATAGTTTGGCAGCCTTCTTTAGATTTCCTTACGGTTTGAGTCATGTTAAATTCTTCAACAGAAGAATTTAGCTCTGCCTTATATTGTCTTGAATAACTTACTTGGGATTTGGGAGAACTGCTTTCCCATTTCCTGAGAGAACCTAGGGCAAGTTAGAAGAAAACTTAACTCCTGTGCTGCTGAAAGAAAACTATAAGTTTCAAGAGATCCAATTTCAGGATTTGCTGGTGGTGACAGTCAAAAGGTAAATCATCCAAGTTCAATCTAAAGGTATACATTTCTGCGTGCTCATATATTCCATTCTGCGTCCTGGACCTTAATCTGAGGGCTTTGTGATAGTTATACACTTTCTAATATTAAGAGGCCATTTCTCTAGTTTTAGGAGGAGATAGAAATGCGGGACAATTATATGACAATTACACAAGATGTTGATAAGCCAACTCCAGAGAACACCAGTGTTTGGGAAAATGTATTCCATCTTCTTTTCAGTCCACTTGGTCTTCAGCTTTGTCCTTTGATTTACTTCCTTGCCCCCTTTCTCCTGAGATCTATGATTTCTATTTTGACAAAACAGAGAAAAAAAGCAAAAGAACTTGATCCTTTCTTCCTAAGATCAGGGAAGAAGTGGGGCAGAAGAAGATTATAAGCTTGTATGAGCATGAAAACACACTTTTATTTTACACAAAAATTGAAAGCTCATTTTAAAGCATTTTTGGCTGTTTTATTTATGCCTGATGATTTTATTCAATACTAGTTGGATTTTAAATAATCTAACTAATGTTTTCCTCTTCATGAAATTTGAAGATTATTCTTTTATGAAACAGTCATTTTGGAGTTTTGCTTTTTTAAAATGTTTGCAGTTTATAGATTTCAGAGATTATGCATTTTTATTTTCAGTTCAGCTTTATAATGCCATTTTCAATGAACATTTATTTGTAGGTTTGAAATATAATGGAGCACATACACTTTTATTCTTTTTAAATATTTTTGTCAGGTTTCTACATACAGCATTGATGAAGCACATATAGTGATGTCAAGAGACAATGAAGTCATAGATGTAAAACCACTTCAATTATTAGCGTGAAAGATGTTATAGGCATTTAAAGCATTAATTCTATTAATACATATAACTTATAATTCTGGAATAAATAATTGACTGAAAATGAACAGTATTTTCTTTCTAGAGCACATAGTAAACATCAACAGCTAATTTTATTATAGCTTATTTTCTATGATATTTATTAAACTACCTTTCACAGTTCAAGTAAAACCTGAAATTAAGCACTTGAGTACACAATTATGTCACACCAACAGTTTTGCTGTTAAGCTATCTGCAGATATTAACATCATTCCCCAAGCGCTCTATTTAACAGCTAAAACTGTGATCTAAGTGAATTAATAATTTAGACTATAGTAGTTATCTTTACATAGTGTCTATAATTATATTTACAATCTTGCAGTGTATTTTAGAGCTACTCAGAATTGTGAAGCGGTAATATTTGCCCTAATAAGACCATTTTTATCAAAGGTGATTTCCTTTTATGTTAAGACAAGATAACTTTTCACTCTTGCTGACTTCAAAGGGAAACACATTATTTCAAATATATTTCAAACTTTTAACATAAAAGCCTTACACATGAAACCATTAATATGTGGTTGGTGAGGAAAATGTCTTATTCCACTCACAATAATGTCTGACTTTAATTAGACCCTGAAAAGTAAAGGATTTAAATTCAAATCCTGGCCAACATTAATTATAGAGTTCTTAATATTGTAGCATGCCCTTTACTAAGTTTCGAGAATATGTTCCATGCTAAATAAAAAAGGAAATTCACTTCTGGGGACAAGGGACTGCTTATTTTTAAACGTTATATGTATTGATATGTGATATACCATTGTAATGGCATCTCCCAAAATCTAAAGTGGCAAGGTAGAATTCCTTGTCTGTTCCAGTGTTCTTTTTCCACGTAGATAGGGAGCCAAAGGCCTGCCCTGAATCTTGAACATTTTTTCATCTTATTCAGTAGGACGATGATTCGCTTCGCCACTCTTTTTATAGTCCCTCCTCAATCTTAGTTAAATGAAGAGTTCGTTTACATACAGCTGTGACTGCTACTGCCACTGCCAAAAAGGAGCATCCCTGGGTCCATTTCATAGACAGTAGAAATGGGACCTAAGAGTGGCTGAGGATGAAAATTTATAGGTGTAAGCCAGGTCCTCCCAAGGCCTATTATGAGACACTTTGCCATCCCTACTTACTTAATACATGAAGATTTACTCTTTTATCAATCAGTCAATCACCTCAATAGTTTTTTATTAAGCATTCATTTTCATATCAGGAGTTCTGTGAACTGTATTCCAAGGCAGCATGCTGAAGGGCAAAAAGCCCTGGGCTAGATTTAGCATTCCCATTCAGTCCTGCCAATCATAAACCATCTATGTGACCTGATCAGTCTCTTAACCAGTCTTAAGGTGGCTTAGTTTTCTTACCTGTAAAATAGTTATAATAACTGCCCCATTTGCCTCTTGGCATTGTTCTGAGAATTAAATAAGTTATGGAGAAAATGCTCTGGAAATTCTGAAATACTAAGCAAACAAAAAGTAGTAGTGGTATTGCAAAGAAAAAATCTTCGTAATTTCTAAATTGCAAAAAAGAAAAGAAATCTATTGTAAAAGATGCTTTAAATATCGAGTGAACACTATCAACTCTAATTTTAGCAAATATTCAAGTAATTTGAAAGTTACTTTGGGACAAACAATAAATACATTTGATTTTAGTTATTTACTATTTCATTCATTCACCTCTTAGTTTATTTAAGCCAAAAATTTAGGCAGTCGCTTTGAGTTTCTAGAAGTAAAACAAACAATTCTTAGTCAATCAGTATTCTGAAAATTTGGTTTTAGACTGAAGGAATTATAAAAATTTGATAATGTACCATTTGTGTTTCAGTGTGGGACTCCTTCCTGGTATTTCTTAGGATGTTTTCATGTTTTTCAAAATACCATATTCTAAGAAAAAAAATTGAGAAACTGGGAAGACAGGAAATGTGTTATAATTATCCTGCATGAGTTAAGACTTCACAATCAACATAGACATGTGATAGATTTGCAGGGATCCACTGACAAGAAGTCAAAAGCAAGAGCAGGAAGCACTGCATGCCTGAATAACAGTTTGCCCATTCTGAAGCTTGAGTCTCTAACCTCCTTACCAATCTCAAAGCCAAAAAGAAAAGTTAAGTTCTTGAAATGTATATCATAATACCCAGACAGTAAAATTTACACACTTTTCTCGTAGGAGAGACTTTATATCAGTAATCAAAATCCATCTACTTCCTAATGGACATTTCTAATTTGTTCCAAGGTCAAAAATGATTAGAAGCAGCAGATTAGGAAGGGAGAGAAGCGATGTAGAAGGATATTTCCTACAAACAGACTTCAGTATTTTAATAAGAAATGACAACATAGAAGAAAAAGAAAATGGAGAAATACCACAAAAAATAAAGCAAGAACTCAAAAAAGGCAGGTATGTAGAGACATTTAAGGATAAGGTAGACGGTCTTATATACCTCAGAGGAGCCGTTTATAGTTACCTACTGAAGACTCTTGAAAATGTCTGCATTGTTAGTAAACAAAAGATTGACACTCATACTGGAAAAATTTTCACTCAAAATTATTGAAATACATATTAAAGGGTTGTCACAGCTTAGTCCTTAGGAAGCAAAAGTTTACCTTTAAAAATATAACTCACTTGCCAAGAATTCAAAGTACCCAAATATAATGGTATTTTTACCTTAATTTTCAAACCAGCTGAACTCTACAAATAAATATTATTGGCTCTCTGCTGATGTGGAAAGTATTTGAGATAATACTGTATGTAGTTTTGTTACACCGTGATAGATTTCTAGTTCTATCCCGTAACTAGCAGAAGTGATCATTGGTTTAACATTGCTTTTCCTCAATTTCTGTGCTAGCACTGACTACTCTTGTTTCATGCTTGTGACTATTATTGCAAGGTTTGTAATCAACACTGTGGCTGAAATAACAAGACCCACTGCATTCATAACAGTTTATCAGCTGGAATAGTTTATTGCTTAGAATTTGTTTTTCAATTGTTTTGACATATTATCTCATGATGGAAGTTTCTGAAAAAAAATAGATGCGTATATAGGCTTTGTTAATTTTTTTGTGGCAACTCACAATTTATATCTAATTAATGGATTCCACTGTGGGTGCTCACAAGCCGAGAGCATAAGACAATTCATTGACAGGTGAGAAGAAATTATGAATTTATATTTATTTTTATTTTTGTCTTAGAAATAAATTATATTAATATTTAATAAATGGTTGACACTGGCATCCAAAATTGTTCAGCCTTTCATAAAACATTTATCAGTTTGCCTGAAGGATGTGTATAATTATAGCAAGGCAAAGGGTTGACAGGAAAGCTTTTCTCTACAAGCTTTTAGCATATAGTGGTCTACTGCAGTCTATGTCTGTGGATAAATGTACATATAGATATTACTTTAAAGAATAGAATCTTTACAATATCTAGAGTTAGATTGGAAGTGACTACAAAAATCCTGGCATATTGGGAGGCGGAGGTTGCAGTGAGCCGAGATTGCGCCATTGCACTCCAGCCTGGGCAACAGAGCAAGACTCCATCTCAAAAAAAAAAAAAAAAAATTCTAGTATGTTACAGATGCTTGCTAGTAGTCTCTCCAAAAAGTACTTAGAAGAGTGTTTGAGCTTAAAGATGAGTTGTGGCTTTTTAAAAAACAACTGTTCTAAATTTGTTGACTTTTACTGAGATGATAAATATTTCGCATTGGGTATTACCCAGCAGACATTTTTATAAAATAAATAAATTTAATGATGATAATGGTGATGTTAGTGGGAGAAAAGGAGTTTTCTGTAATAAGTAAATAAACAAAATAAAATTATGTTTTAAATAACTACTTCATTTTTATCCCTTATTTCTTTTGTGATTTTGTATATTTTATAGCATATATAATATACATTACATATATTATATACTATATTTTATATGTATATATTTGTAGAGCAATGTTTCTAATAAATAAATGTATTGAAGCTGCATGCTCAAACACTCGTGACTGAGATGTGAGATCAACTAACTCATGCATAATGGCAGCAACATTTTTGTCCCTAAAGAAATCTTATTAATAACAATTGCCATGTTCCTGGTGATAGTCTATAGCACTCTAGAATCATGCTTTTATTTGTTTATCACACTAGACTTGGAAGACTTAATATGTATCAGTCACGATGCTTTCAATTGCAAGTAACAGTAATCAGCCAGAGGTAATGTGGGCTTCAGACAAAGGGATATCAGAGTACTAGGCTCCACTTCATGTTATTTTCTTAGCTTCTCTCTTCTCTTTGAGTCAGTTTTGGTCTTTGGTCCCTGGGCTGACTTGCCTCATTATCTCATAATGGTTGCCAACAGTAGCCAGGGCAACAGGATTCCTTGTTCTTGTTTGAGGGCAGGGTGTGTGTGTGTGCATACGTGTGTCAGAGAGAGAGAAAGACAGAGAAAAACTACTCCTGCCAACCTTATTAGACACAAGAAGCTTCTTTCCCAGGCCTAAGCAAGACTCTTCTCAAGTTTTATTGGCCCAAATTGGTTTAGACAGGACCTTATCGAAACCAACTTCTGTTAAGTGTGATAAGTAAGACTATCATAATCTGTCACTAAAGAGTTAAGATGGAACCACTAATGAGAATTCAATGATAATATTCACTAGATAATATTCTCCCCATCTCTCAGATTCTTTCCATTTTATTACTTCAAATGGAATAACTTACCTAAGATTACCTAGCAAATGAGTCCTTGACTTGAATGAAATACTTGTCATCATCATGTTTATTATTCACTATTATTATTACCAAAATACTAATAAAAATAACTGAGATTTGTATTATATAAAAGAGCACAATAATATAGGGGGATAATACCTACAGACAAATAGATCAAAAGAGTCAAAATCTAAGTCGGAAAGCATCATAAATCAATGAGACATCTAATACAAGGGGTTGGAAAAGTGCCCAACTATGTGTAAAAACAAAACTAACAGCCTACCTCTTCCTAAATTCCAAAATAAATTTCAGATGGTTTGTGTAAACGTAAACACTGAAACTATAAAATTTAGAATTAATTTTTTTTTTTGACGGAGTCTCATTCTGTCGACAGGCTGGAGTGCAGTGGCACGATCTCAGCTCTTGGCTTACTGCAATCTCTGCCTCCCGGGTTCAAGCGATTCCCCTGCCTCAGCCTCCCGAGTAGCTGGGACTACAGGCACGCACCACCACGCCCAGCTAATTTTTTGTATTTTTAGTAGAGACGAGGTTTCACCATCTTGGCCAAGATGGTCTTGATCTCTAGACCTCGTGATCCTCCTGCCTCAGTCTCCCAAAGTGCTGGGATTACAGGCGTGAGTCACCGCACCTGGCCAGAACTAATTTTAAGCAATAATTTTCTGCTGCCTAGGAGCGAAATATTTGGAGGTAACATTTATAAAAGTGCTAAAATTTACAATATTAAAAATAAAAAAGGACTTGTTTTCACTATAAAAACAAAAATTTTCTGAGTGGGTGTGTGTTGATGGAGGACAGAAGTCAGGCCAATCACACCATAATTGTTAAGTAATGGCACAGTCAAAAGTGGGCAAACTTTTCTATAAAGGACCAGATAATAAATATTTTACGCTTTGCAGGCCATATACTCTCTGTTGTGACTATTCAGTTCTGCCCTTGTTATTTAAAAGCAGCCATAGATAATAAGTAAATAAGCAAGTATGACTTTGTTCCAATAAAACTTCATTAACAAATAAATAAATAAAATTAAAAGATAAAAATGCCAAAAGTTTAAAACATCAAAAGGCCAACAATAAGTGTAAAATAATAAAGGGTTTGTATTTTAATGTGTAAATAGTCCTCATAAATTAATAACAAAAAGATAAACACACCAATAGATAAAGGAAAAAAGGATAAGATGATTTACCATAAAAGACATTTTAATTCCAATAAATGTAGGAGAAAAAAGTTCAAACTCACTAGCAATAAAAAAAGGTCCTAGTAAAAACAAATGTATCTTTCATTTTTAAAAACAAATTTAGTCAAAACAAATAAAATAGCTTATTTCATTTATAATGTTCAGTGCTAATGAGGCTTACATGATGCTGGTACTCATACACTTTTGGTAGAAATTAAAATGTTCAATGATTAAATTTACAAAAGTTTTGAGAAATAATGTGCTCAAGTTACAAAAGAAGGATTTGAGAAGAATATTCTCACAGTTTGCTTGTGAGAGTATACAGTGCTACAACTCTTCTAGAGTTTGTCATTGAATCATAAATACCTTTAAAAATATTTGTATTTGTTGACCACTATCTAATCTAAGAAGATAAGAAGAAATACAGATAAAAACTTTCATTAATTAATCTATATAGTAGCCTTAAATTAAAAACAACCTAAGCATCTAAAAATAGTAAATGGTTTGATAAATTATTGTAAGGTCACTCAATTGGCTATTTTGCAGCCATTAAAAATTATGCTTCAATAATAAAAATATTATGTAAAATAGCAGTATAATAATTTAAATACAATAAAATATAAATAGTATTTTAAAATAGTTAAGTCATGGTGAAGCACTATTATAGTGAAATATATATTAAATCGTAGAAAATACAATATGACATCAACTTTGAATATCTGAATAGAAAAAAAAGCTGAGAAAACAGCACATTTAAATGCCTTTGAAATACAAAAAGAAATATTTAAATGTTTTAATATATGTTGTTCTATATTTCTTAAATATTCTACATTGAACATGTCAAGATTTTTTTTTTGTTTAGAAGGTATTAAAATGTATCACATGTTCAAAGTCCCAGTTCTCTTTTGAGAAACAAGCCCATCTCTACATTACTCATGGAGGTACGTATTGAAGAATTACATATGGAGATCATGCCAATATACTAAAAAACACATAAGATCTAAAGTACAACAACAAAAAATGGTTTTACATCCCTCTAGTTGACTAAACAGTTATATGTGGAAATCATACCAACAATTTTAGAAAAAATATGTGCACACACAAAAAAGTAGTCTTACATACCTTCAGTTGATTAAGTGCACCTAATGTTTATTACGTACCTATATATTAATAAGTCAATTATTTTTATGCATGTTTTACTCAATCTTCCCAACAAACTATGAGTATTGTCATCTCATCTTTCTAAATGAATAAATTGATGCTCAAGTGAAGTTACATATCTAGCCATCATAGAGTAGCTAGGTAATGCCATTGCCAAATTTCGAATCTAGGTCTGTTAGATTCAAGAGTTTATAACTTTTTACAAATACATGCATGCTGCCTCTGAGGCAATTCACAAAGACACAATTCATCAATAAAATGAGGAATTAATTAAAAGTAAACCATCTGAGGCTGGGCGCGATTGCGCACGCCTGTAATCCCAGCCCTTTGGGAGTTTGAGGCTGGCGGATCACAAGGTCAGCAAATCGAGACCACCCGGGCTAACACGGTGAAACCCCGTCTTTACTAAAAATGCAAAAAGTTAGCCGGGCGTGGTGGCGGGTGCCTGTAGTCCCAGCAACTCGGGAGGCTGAGGCAGGAGAATGGCGTGAACCCGGGAGGCGGAGCTTTCAGTGAGCCGAGATCGCGCCACTGCGCTCCAGCCTGAGCAACAGAGTGAGACTCCGTCTCAACAACAACAACAACAAAAAAACAAAAAACAAAAAAAAACCAAGTAAACCGTCTGGAAAAAAAAAAATCAAACTAAAGTTTTTCAGTAATAGCATGTGATTATTTGCAAAACTTTATTTTGTCTTTTTGCCTGAAGTATCCTGATAATTTGATTTATTTTCTAGTTTTAGTTTAGATTTGTTTCTTCCTATTCCAGAACTCTTAGAACGTATAGGAAGTTGTGAATACACAATGTCAATCACACTGATACCTTAAATTAGCTCAAGGAATGGCTGTCTATCTCTACATGCAAGAGCTAGACTATATGCAGACTTCTGGGGAATAATGACACTTTGATTATTCGTCTTCCATGGGATTTCTTAACGGCTCAAATCACCATTGCCAAGGTCAAAACAATACATTTAGGAAGTTTCAGTTAGTTAAGTATCTTATAAACAGAGGATTAACATATCATGGTCCAAACAGCTGACTGAGCTCAAACTCTGTAGTCTGCCTTTTGGGAACATTTTACAAAGCTCAATTGCTGGTGAATTTCAACTTGCAAATTTCAGAAGAGATTTAAAAGCATCCTAAGACTATATGATTACACACTGAAAATTTTAGAATTTATAATGATGGACACATAAACAGTATTTTTCATTCGGTGTTGTTAAGGAACAAACATTTTGTCATTAAACTTTACCAGAAGGAGAGATGACAGTATTTGAAAACGGCTATGGATAGATCTGAAAATGATATTTTACTCTATCTTATAGAAGCATCATTTTCAGAATCATTTATATGCCTTTTGAGTTGTGTTGCTAGGTTTTATTTGCTTGATATTATTTTTGAGTGTCAGTTTTAAAACACTGTAAGCACATTTGTTACCTTTGTTTGAAAGATTTCTCCCCAAAAATAAAGGGAAATTGCTAGTTTGGATTCAGAGCAGAGATGAGAAAAAGAGGTATGTGTCTCCCTTCCCCATCCCACTATGCTTTCCCAAGACCCATCTACTCTTACCCACACATATACCACAAATACTCATTTGTAATTTTATTCATATCAATAACTTATACTATCAAGTTGCTCTTTTTAAAACTCCATTTAGTTATGGACAAAGCTTATATCAGAACACTTTGAAGAAGAACCTTAACAGAAAATAAGCTTAGTTTATTTTTTGGAATTAGTTTAAAATGCTCTTTGAGTACTGTAGGTATCCTCCCTGGCACAGGATGCAATTGTCTTAAAAAGTGACCTCTTTATATTGAAATTTTATGAAATGCTTTGGAAGCTGTCATTATCTTTTTCAGTCAGAATTATAATTAGGATTTATTTTCAACATAGCATTTTGATAACTTTTTTAACACCATGGCACTGAAAGTGGAGAGCTTCCTCAATGATATTTATTCAGCCTTCGAAGACATAGTCACCTGATACATCCTAAGAAACCTTTGATCATAGTTGAACAAAGTGAAATAATTAACAGGAATTAATTTTAAGTGATTGGGAATTCCACTTAATTGAGAATCTTAAGTGATTTCCAAAACCCTCTGGAAATAAAAACTTTTCACCTGTCCTTAAATCAAGAGATAAAGTATTCATTGACCAATAAAGACTCTCGTCACCATCAGCTAGAAAACACCCTTTGAAATCCCATTAACTCTTTCATGCAGACAACCTTCATTTTCTATTTTATCAGAAAGTTAAATTTGCCATTCTATACTCCAATAAAAGTTAAGTTGTTGTGATCTGATAATTGTAAGAGGTACTATATGTATCTTAATTTATAAGTTTTAAATGCTAAAGCTCAAGGCTGTTCAGATATAACAGGAGTCTGGAAATGAGGTACAAAATGCTGGAATTCAAATTAACCAATAAATATATTTTAATATATATCAGCAGGACTCTAGAGGATTCCATTAATGTTGAAAAATAGAAAGGATTTAGGTTAATTTGGTAAGAAGGCAGGTCAGAACGTTTACAACAGTGGTATAGAATTGTATAGAGATGCAAAATTTTTCAAGAGAGCAGAATTTTTTCAAAAACGCTGACTCTAGCTGTCACAGCCCTGCCTTGGCTAAATCCAGTGGAGAGATAGGAGGACTTTCTAATTTGCTTTCCCTCTATTTTAATAATAGCTGTGCATAAGTAATTTATGAAAGGCCAACCAGGCAGTGGGCAACAGAAAATTAAACTCATTTTATCTGAAAGCAGGTGGATTTCTATATATCATTAGCATGCATAGAATTCTCACAATGTTATTTCTCATACTGATGGAATGTAACCAAATAATATATGAGTTTTTTGCTTATGCACGAGTGAAATTTTTAGATAAAAGTGCCAGCCCCAATGGCAATTTTCTGCAAAACGAAAACTAATTCTGCGAAGCTTCTTATTACTGGAAAGACTCATTTGGCTTGCATTAGAGACTGACATAAGTGACTTTAGGATTTTACTAACAGATTAGATGAGATGTGCCACATACAGTAATATCATTAGAGAATGTAACAGCACTGGAACGCTTTGGGGCACTTATTAAGGGTACCAGCACAAGTAAATTGTTTTCCTTTTTGACACAAGCTTTTGAATTTCTTCCCTCTGATTAGAATGCTTTATTTTTATGGTTGCTTTTTATGATATTTAAAACAACTTTTATTTTATACTCCTGAAATTGCACACAAATTATGTTTTGCATGATTCAGCTCAGTGTTACTAAATGCATTATCTATGCCTTATTTCGTGATTATCACCTAGGCAGAGGGTAGATATGTATTAAGAAAACAGCTTACACAATACTAAAGTCAGAATTCTTCTAACAGAATATTATCCTAACTTACAGCAAAGACTAATCTTCATGGCTCTGAAGAATTTTTGCTATTAGTACCTTTCACTCAGTGTTTGTGTGAGTTCTACTATCAACTTCTAACAAAATCTTAGAATTGGATCATTAGAAATGGTTATTATAATATGAATACTTCTATTGTTCTGTTTAACTACCATTCTAAAATTCATTCACATATATTAAATACTATAGTTCTTTTTATTCTGATTAATCTTCCCTCATCAAAAATTATGGATAAAGCAAAATATTTTTTGCTAAGGTAGGCAAAAATGTGGAGTGGGGATGGAAATGCTTATCACCTTATGAAAGAAGCTAAGGGAAAGGCTGGAAGTATTGGGGGGATGATTTTATGCTCAATATTTTTCCTTTTCTGAGTTACCTTTTCCTGATATAAGTTTTTACCTTTTCTTGGGCATAGAGAAGGTTGGGTTTTTCCCCCCTCCTTTTATACTTCATCATCAGAAAAGAAAATTAATGAGAAAATGAACACATACAGTTACCTAGAGCCACAGGAATGCATTTGGCAAAGTGCTATTCAGTGTCCCAATCTATAGAGTGGTGAGGTTTACAGCCTGTGAGGCCAAACAGATGGGCAACTGAATCCCAGCTCTGCCACTTGACTAACCGCCTAATTTTAAGCAAACGACTTACCATCTTTTAGTTTTTATTTCCTTACCTATAAAACAGGATTATGATAACTCTGACCTCGAAGGCTCTCTGTGAAGATCACATGCAACTGAATCATTCTGCTCTTCATATTCTATCACCATAATAGAAGGGGAGGCACCTGAAAACAAAGGGTGGCCTCATGAGTTGGAAATTATGTCAGACTCATTGTGGTAAATGTTTCAGATTTCTATAGTAAGAACTCAAGAACCCAAAATTGTGTTAGTTAAGAAATAGAATGTGAAAATAATCCATGAGACAATCCTCCTTGAAATATCATGATCTAAAGACTCTTCAATCTAGCAGTGACTGAAGTCAGTCATTTCTATGTTCAAAAGTCATCTCTTCTGAGGACTTGGTTGGTCACAGACACCTGTGTACTCCTAATTCTATTTTTATTAGCATATTTATCACAGTGCTTTGGTATTATTTACTCAAATATCCTCATGTCTTGCACTCTTTAAGGCAGGCACTTTGTCTTTTCAACTCTAATTCTAGCAGCCAGAACAATGCCTGGTACATAGACGTCACTAAAATACATGTCTATGAGCTTTCCATGAATTTATGTTTGAGATCTGAAAAAAAAATTAGTACAAAATAGAAAAAAAAACTTTTAAAATAAATGAATGTATTTAATTAAATTTCTATAAACTGCTCCATTCATATCTTATTACCTCTGAAATTTAATATTCATAAAAATTCATTACATTAAAAAATGTAAGGTGTATTTTCACATCACAAAAATTTCTGAGGATGCAAAATAATTACCAAGAAATTATAATCAATCTTAAGTGAGTTACACATAACCAAATAATTTTGGATATAAAAGGATAAAAATTCTTTCAAATTATTTTTACAGTAAAAAATCTATATATAATTAATATGGAATATTGGTGCATTTTGATGTGATATGATGTGGGGTAGGGCCTATAAAAGTGGGAGTGCCCAGTCCCTCAGAAGTCTTAAACAGCCTGATAACAGTAGGCCAGAATTTAAACAGGCTGGCTCAAGCATAGTGAGACTAATCAAGAAAAGCTTCTTAGTGGAGGTTTCCCTGATCTTCACTATAAAGGTGGAGAGAGAGAGATGGTTTGGAGAAGCGGAGTTAGGCTTCACCAGAACTAATCTTATAAGTAAGCAAAGTAAGAGACTGAGAGTATTTTCCAAGATGCTAGACAAGACCCCTTGACTCATTGCACCTTCATTCCCTCACCTGAGAAACTTTTCCACTATGCTTTTTGAGATCTAAAATTCTACCCAAAAGAATAATTTTATCTAAAACTTATGTCAGCTAGTATATGTAGATGTGGCTGAGAGATATAACCCTTGAAACAATATATTTGATTTAGACAATAGTGTGAGTTTAACATTTTCTTTCTTCTGGTTAGATTTGATTTAAAAAAGAAAAAAGAAAGAAAGAAATACATTTAGTACAGGCAGGCACTAAATGACCAAGTAGAGGTACACTTGGAGAGGAGTGGTAAGCCAAAATATCAGAGACAAAAAATGCCAGTGGTCTACTGTAGACTGCACTTGAGACAGCTCGCATTCCTGGTCAAAACCCAAGATTATCACAAATTGTACTGAACCAGCTTTTGGAGAAATGTGAGTTGTGGGAACCACTGAGGGCTTGTGAGTTATGGAGCAACCTGGTCAAAAAATGAGGATGGAGAATAACCTGAGGTTGAAAAAGAAACAGAGAAATATGTGTAACAAATGGCAGCAGCCACCACATTCTTACTGAGCCACTGCAAGAGGGAAAAAAAATGGATTCATTCTATACAGATGCTAAAGACAGGATAGTTCACCTTAGCATTTCTATTGCTAGTCGTTTTATATATTTTACTTACAGAGTTTAATCATACGTCCCAACTAATAGATGAACTAAAATTGTCTCTAGCAGAAACAGCAGTGTTTTAATAGTCACTCTGAAATATCATGCATGTATAACCTCTAAGGTTAGCAATACCTATTATCTTTATCCAACATCTGGGAAAACATCCTTTTAAGTCACCATATTTTTAAAAGAAATTTAATTCAAGTTAGCAAATAGAATATACACAATAATGCCAGGAGACTGGCAGATCAAAAGTGATAGGAGTATTTGTAATGCTTATCCATCTCAGAAATAGAGGTGGCATGGAAAGACTCAGTCCTATCATTAGGGTTGAGTAAACCAGAATTTCACAGCAAGTCTTTGAGCCCATAACCATTTATAACTAAATTTATTCTTACTTTAAAAATGGAAATCTATGCAGTAGTTGAGAGAAGAGTATTTCTTTTCACTTCATTGTTTTATATTATTTTTATCTGTCCTTTGCTTTCCATGGGTAAAACAGTTAGTACCCAAGATAGTATCAGCCGGTGCCTCCATTATTCCTACAACATTAAGTTTCCTAATTTCTTTTCCCTGTTCTCATCATAAAATATTGAATCTTATACCCTGTAATATTCACAAAATTTCAGCTCAATCAACTGAGCAAAGAATTATTATGCAAGAGTTTGTCTCTATCCTCTAATTTAGGGAGGAGTCGAAGTATTGAATTTCAAAAGACCTTTAGGAATATTATGAAAATGGGTTACCATTTATTCTAGGAGGGCTCATTAAGGGTCTTATTTAAAATAAACAATATCATCCTTTCAAAATCAGGGAATGAAAAAAGTGTATATTTTTCTCAAAGTATGAATGCCACAAGGGTTTCTCACATTGATTCATCGCTTATAGATAAAAACAACTTACGCTGATTTTTCTTGTATATAGAGTAAGTGTAAAATGTTCCACCAAAATAGGTAATGACATTTTTGTGTCCATAAATGTGCATGTAAGTCCAATTATGTATTTGTTGTCATTTAAACATCACCACCATTATTGAAACAGAAGTGCCGGTACTAATTCTTGCTGTCACTTTTTCCAAAAATGAAAATAAGGCTTTTAAGCAAAATGCTAAGGTTTTCAATGTGAATTATTCATTCTTTGCATGGCCTTAGCAGAACACTCTCAGCAAAATAGCTAAACAAAAGCCTACCAGGGTTCTGGTTTCTAATCTGGTTAAGAAATACATTATAGGATTTTTCTTTTAACTTCACAGTTAATGGAAAAGTTTTCCTTTCCTGAAACTCAGCAAAGAGTTCAAGAAGCCTTCTCTAACTACCACAGCCTCCATCTAATTGAAGTACCATGAACAGACCTTGAAAACAGTGGCATTAGTCACACAGCTAAACAAACTACCTTTGATGGTACCAGCCAACCAATCAGAACCATTCCCCAGATGATCTTTGTGGGAATAGCAATCCATTAATAATAACTGAAGTAATGATCTTTCATGCCACCTTTCTTTCATGTAGGACCACTCCACTGGTAATCTCTTAGGGGAACTATTAGCTACTTCAGTGTCCTTCAGAGAGGGCACTCTGCCGGTTCCAACATTTATTTCCACTGTAACTATTTTTTCTCTCCTACAGAAGTGCCTTTTAGAAATTAAAATAATTCTCACTGTGACTCTAGCAGGTAGGCAGGGGTAAAGAAAAGAAGAAATGAGTGGCAGAATAAATGGATTAAGAAGGAAAACACCTTCTTCCCCACACCTAGCTCTGAATTTCAAAGTTATCAAAGATAAGTAATGCACTTAATTATTTTATCCCATAGTGGTTCATCATCACTATTCTTTGTCATTAAGGAGACTAAATCTATGTGTATCTAAATGGTTCATACTAAATACAAATAAAGTTTTACAGGATTTTTTTACCCCGATCTTAATAGCTATGAATATATGCTACAAGAGTGAGGGTAGGAGAGAATAAAAATCTGAGGTAGTCCAAGCCGTACCCCCAGCTTCCTACAATACTGAGCTTCAAGTTGGGGTCTATGTATCATTTGATTTCTCATGTTTAGTGCCTCGCCCTGCATAGGTACTCAATAAATGTTTCATGAATAAAATTTCTCCCATGAAGGGACAAATCAGGCAGAAATCAGCCACACTGCTGAATCTTCTACATTCCACACATTAGCTGCCTTTGCCATTTTCAACATCAGCCTGAACATGGCTAATACTTTATTTTGATTCTATGCTTCACGCTCTCAACCTTCATTCTCTTATAGGGTCTCCTTATATTTTCCAGAGTATAGTTAGATCAACTACCACAAACTCTTAGCAATGGAGGAGATAATTTGGTAAACATTTTCAATTAGCTAAACTGTACAGAATACCTAATATAGTGAAATCTTTACCCAACTAGTATGGTTTGGCTCTGTGTGCCCACACAAATCTCATCTTGAATTGTAATTCCCATGCGTTGAACGTGGGGCCTGATGGGAGGTGATTGAATCATGGGGGTGGACTTCCCCCTCACTGTTCTCATGATAGTGAGTGAGTTCTCACGAGACCTGGTTGTTTAAAAGTGTGTAGCACTTCCCTCTTCTCCCTCTCTCTAGATCCTGTCACCATGTGAACATATACTTCCTTCCTCTTCACCTTCCACCACAATTATAAGTTTCCTGAAGCCTCCCATCCATGCTTCCTGTATAGCCTACGGAACTGTAAGTCAACTAAAACTCTTTTTTTCATAAATTACCCAGTCTTAGGTAGTTCTTTATAGCAGTGTTAGAACAGATTAATAAATCCACCCTTAACCCCAAATCTGTTGACTTAAAATACACTGGTTGATAAAAAAAAAAAAACAACTTCCTCCAGCTTATAAAATATTTTAGCAGTTCCTAACTTTTCACATCACTAGCACCTCTAACATGGTGAATAAATAACTAAAAGATATTAAGAAAATATCAGTGATTCATATTTTTATTCATTAAATGTATCCATATGCAAACCCTGGATTCGGTAGTTGGTTTGTGCAACAGGATGAAAATCTGAGATAGTAACAAGATTTCCCCTTTCAAGAATCTGATTTTACCTTATGATTCTTCTCACTTGGTCAGAACTACACATTATTTCAGGAAAGGAGGAAAATACCTAAAAGAATGCAGAATACAAAGACAGTCAGTTCTTGTTTTCTGATTGCCATAGCAGGTTCTTAGGACTCATTTTTTAGAACATATTTATAATGAAAATTCTCAAACAAATACAAAAGCAGAGAAACTAATATAATTAGTTCCTATATATGTAGCACCCCATTTAACCATTAACTCAAAGCCAATCCTCATTTATCTATACCTACCTAACACTCCCCTTCTGTCTTGAAGTTTTGAAAGCAAATCCCAGACATCATATCATTTCACCCACAAATATTTAGCATATTTCTCCAAAAGACAAAGGATTTTTGGACTCCCTCTTTCTACATCAATCTTTTTGTTGTACACAATGTATTAATTGGAAGAGGTTCATCTTTTAAATATGACCACAATATTCTTATCACACTTAAACATTAAATAATTCCTTAATATCATCAAATATGTAGGGAGTCACATTTCTCCCATGGCTTCATAATGAAACACAAAGCTTTTTATCTGTAAAATCTGAGGTTAAAGAATTTCAAAAATCTAATCTTAAGGATTCAGGACATAGAATTTATCCATTAAAAAGTAATTAGGCCAGTGCAGTGGCTCATGCCTATAATCCTAGCATTTGAGAGGCCAAGGCAGGAGGATCACTTGAACCCAGGAACCAGGAGTTTGAGACGAACCAAGGCAATAAGCAAGACCCTTTCTAAAAAAAGAAGAAGAAGAAGAAGAAGAAAAAAAACTACTGCAAATGAGTAAGTAAGTTGGAAAAAAGAGGAGAGGAGAGGAGAGGAGACATACCATCTCATTCCAGAGTCTAAAGACAGATTGTCATTCCAGAGGCTAAAGAGAGATTGTCCAGACTAGAGAAAGTAAAAGGGTGGGGGAAGAAAGCAATCGTGCTAGATGTTTAAAATGGATTGGAGAATGAGTTCTCCCCTCAACTCTTGATGCCAAGTTTCCAAAATCCTTGGTGAGTATATTGGTCTGCTTAGGTTGCCCTAATAAAATAGTAGACTGCTTAAGCAACACAAATTTATTTTCTCATAATTCTTGAGGCTGGGAAGTCTAAGATCAAGGTGCAGGTTGATTCAGGTTTTGGTGAGTTCTCTCTTCCTGCTTTGCAGATGGCTGCTTTTTCACTATGTCCTCATACAGAGAAGAGAGAGTGAATGAACTCTCTGGTGCCTCTTCTTCTAAGAACATAACACTATCTGGCCGGACATGGTGGTTGAGGCCTGTAATCCCAGCACTTTGGGAGGCTGAGGCAGGCAGATCACCTGAGGTCAGGAATTCGAGACCAGTCTGGCCAACAGGGTGAAACCCTGTCTCTACTAAAAATAAAAAATAAAATAAAAAAATAAATTAGCCAGGCATGGTGGCAGGAGCCTGTAATCCCAGCTACTCAGGAGACTGAGGCAGGAGAGTTGCTTGAACCCAGGAGGCAGAGGTTGTAGTGAGTTGAGATTGTGCCATTGCACTCCAGCCTGGGCAACAAGAGCAAAACTCCATCTCAAAAATAATAATAAAATAAAATAAAAAGAACAACACTATCAGATTAAGACCCCATCCTTATGATTTCATTTAACCTTAATTAGTTCCTTATTCCAAATACAGCCACACTAGTGTTTAGGGGTTCAGATTATGAATGTAGGGGTATGGGAGGGACACATACATTCAGTCCAAAATCATGGTGAGGGCCAAGTAAATCCAGGATTTAGACGCAACCTTGAATTAACTAGGAGTTTAATTTCTGCCTCTTGGTGGCATGAGAACTAGAGATAGATATTAATGTAGACCATAGAAAAAGTGTTTTGACACACCTGATTAGTAGACTGTAAAATTTATTTTATTTTTATTTATTTATTTATTTTTGAGATGGAATCTTGCTCTGTCACCCAGGCTGGAGTGCGGTGGCGTGATCTCGGCTCACTGCAAGCTCTCCCTCCCGCGTAGACACCATTCTCCTGCCTTAGCCTCCTGAGTAGCTGGGACTACAGGCACCTGCCACCACGCCCAGCTAATTTTTTGTGCTTTTAGTAGAGACGGGGTTTCATGGTGTTAGCCAGGATGGTCTCAATCTCCTGACCTCATGATCTGCCTGCCTTGGCTCCCAAAGTGCTGGGATTACAGGTGTGAGCCACTGCGCCCAGTCTCTTTTTTTAAAAAACAGAATCTCACTGTGTCACCCAGGCTTGAGTCCAGTGGTGTGATCTTGGATCGCTGCAACCTCTGCCTCCCAGATTCAAGCGATTCTTGTGCCTCAGCCTCCCAAGTAGGTGAGATTACAGGTGCATGCCACCACACCCGGCTAATTTTTATATTTTTAGTAGAGACGAGGTTTCACTATGTTGGCCAGGCTGGTCTTGAACTCCTGACCTCAAGTGATCTGCCCACCTTGGCCTCCCAAAGTACTGGGATTATAGGTGTGAGCCACTGTGCCCACGCCTGTCTGTCGATTTATTCTTAATCCACTTGATGATTTGGTGACCTGCCCTGCATGGCTGGCCAGACTCTTGGAAGACATAATATCCAATCACATCTCTCTTCTGGAAAAGCTGTGTTCATACCTGGTCCACCCAAATATAAGAACTATTATCCCTGAAAATTGTTCCTTTGGGCCCCACCAAAAAGAAAATTTCCAAATTGTCATTCCTGGAATTGCTAGGTTTCCTGGTTTTAAGTTCCATATAGTGCCACAATAATAGAAAAACAATAATAATAATATAGCCATCTTGATAGGTCTAAGACACTGTTCTAGGCACTTTAGATGGGCTACCTCATTTCATTTTCATAAAAGTCCTTTATGTAGTTGCTGTTATCCCCAATTTACAGATTAGAAAAACAAAGTCACACATCTAGTAAGTGGAAGAACAAAGAGATTGACTCTTCCACGTGTGTAACTCATTGGAGACACACATTTAAACATTATTCTCTGCATCCTTTACTTGATAATTGAAAAAAAAAAAAAGGCTTTTCAGGAATATAGTCTCCAGAAGTACCATTTCCTTGAACTTTTAACTCTTTATATTTTTTATTTTGTATCATTAAACTTCGAAGTACAGAGAATAAAATGTGCTTAAAAATAAATTCTTTAAAATGCTAACATATTAATGTTTTTAACTATAATAAGCTTTGTATTTATTATCAAACTGCTTTTGCAAGCTACAAGTATAGAATTTGACCTGGTATTCATGACTAGGGTTTCTGTAATTCCAAGTCAGAATTATTTTTTTTAAAGAAATTATGAGACAATGGCTGATAATGTTGAAAAAAAAATCCATATTTACAGGAGATTTTTCAAGTGACTTACTATGATGTCTATTCATTGGAAGAAAGCTTTTGAAAAGACAAGTATATAAAGAAGTTATCCTACAGTGAACAGAACAAAGCCCATTAATGACAATGATGTGAACACTCAAGGAATTATTAAAAGGACCTTTCACTTTGAGGGAAAATTAATTTACCCAGAATTTAGTGCAATTGTTGAAATAAGAAAATCAGTTAGAAGGCAGCAGACCTTGTGGCCAAAGTTTTGCCTAAAGCCAGAGCAGTTGGAAGGAATAAGTGCTCTGCTTTTCTCTTTTATATTTTGTCACTGGAGGCATACACATTAGTAGCTCTTAACGTTATTTCTCTAACAGCATAGCTTTTTTTTTTTCCCTGTCAGAACTTAATATAACTAATAGGCCTGGAGACTCATCTCTGTTTTATGTACACACACTTTAAAACTCCTATTTCCTGAGTTTTGGGGAAAATAGCTTTATTTCATCTAATTCTACTTTTTTCTTTTTAAATATATTCGAATATATAGAGCCTTGCACGTAAGAAGTAGTTGTTTACCAGGGACGCTTGTTCTGAAGCAGAGATGGCTTCTCTATCTGGTTGCCTTCAAATTTAGTAGCCACTTTGTCTTTGAAAGTCCATTGAGTAGCCATTTTTGTCTAGGAAAGTTGATTCATACTTCTAACTGATGTAGATTCTTCTCTCCCTAAACTAACCAATGAACCAGGAATAAAAGCAGAATCCAGAGAGGCTGGACAGGTCCCTTGGCCTCATATTTCATTTAATTCCCATTTTCTCTGTTTGTCGATCTATAGGTAAATTGAAACCTTCATCTCCACTGTTTCAGGAAAGAGAGACAGAAAAAAAAGTAGGAAAAAACCCAAGTAACTAGTTCTTGGTTCAAACTTCAAAGTGATCTGACCATATCCATTCAAACAACAATTTAAGAAATGTTCTGGGATAATTCCCACATAAGATGCAACTCCAGTGAATGAGTTGAATGGT
The DNA here is from genome assembly GCF_024542745.1 of Macaca thibetana thibetana. Lineage (NCBI taxonomy): Eukaryota > Metazoa > Chordata > Mammalia > Primates > Cercopithecidae > Macaca > Macaca thibetana. The sequence goes on from NC_065579.1 coordinate 84,548,087, forward strand.
GTGTCTACATTGTCTTTAGACCATAAACAGAGAAAAGATGACACTTTGGACTACAGAGAAAGTTTCACACTGAGTGTCCGTGAGATTCATACTTCTCCTTGAAGGATGACTGGTTTCAAATGAAAATAGATGGGCATTCCGATTCAAGAACCAGCCTAAGCAAGGGGCACAGGCAATGAACTCAAGACTCAGCAGTGACTATGTGAGGTCTAGAAGACTCACCTGAGAGGGAATCCATCAGGGTGACCACAAGCACATTAGATTCCCCTATGGATACTATATTAAGTGCTGACTTCTTCATTAATGTCACTGTGTCATGGATGGAAAATGCTTCTCAATTACAGGCAGAATTTAATGTCATTGTTTTGAGAATTTACCCTTAGAGCTTCGCCTCATAAAATGACAACATGCTGCCATCAAATAATATATGTGCTCCCTGCTTCTAGCTAAGGTTCTGTCCTCTAGGACTCTATTCTCCTGCATGCTTCTAAATCATTGCATTGCAGTCAAGCCTTATTTCCTCAAGGATTGGTTCAACCATGTATTAGTCCATTTTCACACTGCTGATAAAGACATACCAGAGACTGGGTAATTTGTACAGGAAAAAGTGTTTAATGGACTTATAGTTCCACGTGGCTGGGGAGGCCTCATAATCATGGTGGAAGGCAAGGAGGAGCAAGTCACGTCTTACATGGATAGCAGCAGGCAAAGAGAGAGCTTGTTCAGGGAAACTCCCATTTTTAAAACATCAGATTTCATGAGACTTATTCACCACCATGAGAACAGCATGGGAAAAACCTGCCCTCATGATTCAATTACCTCCCACCAGGTCCCTCCCACAACATGTGGGAATTCAAGTTGAGATTTGGGTGGTAACACAGCCAAACCATATCAAACCATAACTTTGTATGTGAAATTTTCCTGACATCTCCAATCCTAGAAGCACTGTCCCTCATTCACTATTAAGTGGTATGCATAACTTAATTAACATTACCATATGGTTGTATGCATCTTTTCACCTGTATTTCCTTCTGACTGCACTGTTGATCTTCCAGGACATAAACAACATCTTATGCATGTCTTTCAGTTCTTAGCTCCAAGCCCAATGCTTGACATACATTAAACACCCAATTTAAATTTCTTTTTCAGGGTAAAGGGGTGGGAAGAATGAACTTTCCTTGTAAGTACCTAGATAACCTCAATTAGGCAGGTCAGAAGCTGTGAAGGTAAATGTAAGAATAGAGAAAGGAAGCATAGAACTTGTTTTCCCAGACAAGCACTACTATATTAAATTATAACTAAAGCATTTTGACTTTCAAGTCTTCCTTACTCCATTTTAGGGCTTCAGCCTCCAGGATCCCTGGCACCCTTCTGACATCCTTGGCGGATGTGAGTTTCTCACCTGGACTTTCCTCCCTAGGCTGAATCCAATGTCCCACAAAGTTTTCTATTCCTTCCCCACAAACCCACATTCTATTCTCTGCATTAGCTTACTGCTGTCTGCTAGCATATCTAAAACTTTCACATGTAGAGATAGGTAATTGTGTTCCCAGTGTGTTCTGTAGATTGAAACCTCCTGAGATGCTACATGAAAATATATTTCTCAATTAAATTTGGAAAATGTGGGTGGTACACTGGATCACGCCTATAGTCCCAGCACTTTGGAAAGCCAAGGCAGTGAATCACTTGAGGCCATGAGTTTGAGACCACCCTGGACAACATGGCAAAATCCTGTCTCTACTAAAAATACAAAAATTAGCTGGGCACGGTGGCACATGCCTATAACCCCAGCTACTTGGGAGGCTGAGGCAGGAGAATCGCTTGAGCCCAGAGCTGGAGGCTGCAGTGAGCTGAGATCACACCACTGCACTCCAGCCTGGGTGACAGAGCAAGACTGTCTCAAAAAAAACAAACAAAATAATTGGAAAGGGTTTATACAAAACCTCCCTCTTATAGACTCAAATGTGCATTAACATATTAAAGGCTCAGAGAAGTCTTACACTAAGGGAACTTTGTTGATTTTGTTTAATATTTGACCATGAACCCGTTTTGTAAACTATCACCTCTTAAGGTGGTACAGGACCCCTGTTCCACAGAACACACCACAGAAAGCACTAGGTAAGGATTAGCAATTCAAAGTGGCTTATTTGAGTAGCAATAGGTGTTTTCTGAAGACAATAGTTTAACCAAACGGCCTGCTGCTTTAGTAGAAATTTCAGGTGCCTACTTGCCACGGAACTTTTGGATAAATAGTCTCTAGAGCACTTCAGATCTTAACATGATGGAGGAATTTTTTTACATGTTTATCAAGTGTTAAGCAATGTGCTATATGTGTTCACATATGTTCTTTCAGTTAATCTGAAAAACAATCCTAGTTATATTTTCACTCATTTTAAAAATAAAGAAAGTGAGCTCAGAGGTTACATAGCTTGTCCAAGAACACACAGTTAGTAAGTGGTGAAGACGGCTCAAATCCAGCCCTTGTAGCATTGAGTCTCGTATCAAGGTCTTCATGCTACCTGAATTTCTAGGTCAGTATCTCTCAAAGCCTCGTCCTAGGATGCTTGTCAGAAATTTAGATTCCTAGGATCTATCCTAGGTGTACTAAATCAGAGTTTTAGAGATTGGATTAGGAACAGATGTGTTTAACAAGCTCCTCAATGGATTATTACATACTCAAAGAACCACAGTTCTTGGTGTACGTTATTTTCTACCACGTTGTACTAGCATCATCCAACTAATTAATAAGTTAATATATTATAATGTTGTACCTCACTCATATTACCCTACTGTCAAGTCCAACACAATAAAGTCTCCATCCTACATTGTCCTCAAATGTTACCAGATAAGTCCCTTGAGTAAGGCAACTCAGTATATCCTGAAAATGAATCAGACAACAAATGAATCTTCTGATGCATTGTTTTTGTTGGTGTTACAGGTGACACCCACCACTTCTAGAGGTTATCTCAGTAAAATAACTTATGTCTCAGATGGCCAAAAATTGAGGGCAAAAAATATCCAATGAAAGGCAGGGTTTGAAATTAATCAAAAAAGCTCAGAAGGCTTTTGACTTTCCTCATTTAAGAGTGATAAAAAGATTTTGCTTCTTCCTTTCAGCTGATGCCTTTTATATGCTACTATCTTCCTCTTCACTAATTCCCTAAACAAACCAGTTGTCCTTTCTGTAAAATAGCCTCTCATAAAGAGCAAAAAAGCCAAGTAACTGTCTTTCTTTTCTTCTCTGGATTGTGTGAAATATTTTCTGCTGTACAGTGAGGTGCCCTAGCCAAGAAATAGTGAAAAACAGCCAGAATGTATATAAAAGTGTGTGTGTGGTGGGGAATTAGAGAGTGAAGAAGAGGGAGAGAGAAAATGGAAAGGCCCTTTTCCCTTTTGTTTTTTGTTCCTTAGTTAGAAACCATCTCTGTTTTTATCTCTTGTGTTTCCAATTAATTATTATTGTTATAGACTTCACATAATGTAACTGATATATCAGGGCTCTGTACTTGCATTTAGGAGAAAATTAGTAAGGTTCAAAGTGAAGAAATAAGTAACCAAGGTAAAGAATGGATATTAGAATAGTTGACATGTAGACAGAGACTGGTAACTGTCTACTCTGACATTCATTCTCACCTTCCTCCTTATTAATAAAACTCCAGTGCTCAGCTGGACACATTACTGCCCACAATACAGAATACAATCCCAGCCTTTCTTGCAGCTAGGTGACAACATATACTTAAGTAATGGCTTTCGAAATGCAGCTGGAAGAGATCTGCAGCAGCTTCTGGGAATCTCTTTTGCCTTCCATCTTACACATCTTCTCTTTATTCCCGCTGGTTGGAATGCAAACATGACTGGTGCTAGAACTGCCATTTTCAGAAATGAGGTAAGCTTAAAATGGCAAAGAAGCAAGAACAAAGGAGTTGGGATCCCCAATGACCATGGAGCCACCAGATCAACCCTGGACTCATTATCTCCAGAATAATTTTACTTGAAAAGGAAATAAACTTTTAATCTTGTTTATGTCTTTATAACTTTGGGTGTGCCATCATATGCAGCTGACCCTATGCTGACACAGGCTCTGTTCACTCAAGGACTGCAGACAGCATGACTCTAGTCCTGACTTTGTTTTGATGTAAATCAAATAAAAGTGATTCTATCAATAATGATGTTTTTGTGTAAAAATATTAAATCCTAGTTATCTTAAGATGTTCAACTCACAGCTACAAAGCTGTGTGATTCCATGATTCTTCAGTGAAATGACATGAGGGCCACAGGTGGTACAGGAGATTGCAACAAACTGCGCACATTTATACGTGACTTAGGCAACTTTTTCTCACATAGGGCATGTCAAGCCTCTGAGCCCAAGCTAAGCCATCATATCCCCTGTGACCTGCACGTATACATCCAGATGGCCTGAAGCACCTGAAGATCCACAAAAGAAGTGAAAACAGCCTTAACTGGTGACATTCCACCATTGTAATTTGTTTCTGCCCCACCCTAACTGATCAATGTACTTTGTAATCTCCCCCACCCTTAAGAAGATTATTTATAATTCTCCCCACCCTTGAGAATGTACTTTGTGAGACCCACCCCCTGCCTGCAAAACATTGCTCCTAACTCCACCGCCTATCCCAAAACCTATAACAACTAATGATAATCCACCACCCCTTGCTGACTCTCTTTTTGGACTCAGCCCGCCTGCACCGAGGTGAAATAAACAGCCATGTTGCTCACACAAAGCCTGTTTGGTGGTCTCTTCACACGAACGCGTGAGACAGGGCAAAATCTAAATTGCTCAATTTTAAGTTAAAACTAGATGACTGCTATTTCTAAAGTTTCTATATACTGACTTTTTCTTTTCCATTTTATTTATTTTTTAAATTCAAGTTTTATTTTAGATTCAGGGAGTACATGTGCAGGTTTGTTATGTGGGTATATTGCTTGATGCTAAGGTCTGGGGTACAAATGATCCCATATGCAGGTAGTTATCATAGTACCCAACAGTTAGTTTTTCAACCCTTTCCCCACTCCCTCATGCTATAGTAATCCTCAATGCCTATTTCCTTATAGCAATGGTCATACCTGATCAACACCGAAAACTTGGAATACACAAATGTTTCTCCTTTCCCTTGTTTCTTCTCACTCTTTGTTTCTCCCAGGGGTACACAGCAAAGACAAGGAGAATGTCAAAATCTAGAAGTTCTAGGAAACCCAAGGGGAAAAAGGATTGAGGTTTTCAAATGTGCTTGTCAATTGCCATAGACTGGGCCGTGGTTTGAAGAGGAGCAGTTGGCATGTCTGTGTTTTCAGAGCAAGTCTCACAGTAGCACCTTCCTCTGTTGTTGTTTTTCCTTAAGTTTTCCAGCTCTTTCTTCTTATGTAAATATATAAGTCCTAGACCCCATTTCACGCCTTATTATTCCCAAATGGTAAATGCATTAGGCCCTTTGATTCATCTGTGGAGAATGCATTTTGAAGCAAAGCTTAATACCCTAAAATGGTTAGTTCATGGGGTTTTAATTTTAGGAATATCAGAAAAGTATTAATTCATAGTCTTCAGTTGGCACAAAAACTCAACGGATCTCCTCATGGAAAATACCCTCTCCCGTCCTTTGCTCAAAAGTGTGCAGGAGACTTAATGGAAATCAAAATCCCTTGTAAAACATGTGTGTTGCCCTGTTGGCTCCCTGGACCACAGTCTTGAAGAAAACTGTCTCCATAAGGGAAGCAAGTCCTTGAGGTCTTTTGGTGGCCAGCCAAAAGAAACCTCATACCATGTCTGGGTCTTTCAAAATGCTTTTATTAGAGACACAGTTTTAGTCCCATGGCCAAGGGAAGGTCTGAAGACCCCAAGTTTCTGCATTTTATTTTCTGCCCTGATTAGAACATCCTGATTAGTCAGATTATTTTATAAAAATAGGATTGTCAGATCCACATCGCAGAAATATTAACTTAAAATAGATAATGATTCATTAAAACTGCATAGTGCTAATGATAATTTGTAACTATTATTAACCAATGTGCAATTTTCCCCTCTATCTGCATAAGCATAACTTTTAAGCAAATGATCTTAACAGAAAGGATAGTTTCATAGTAAAGGGATAGTTGGAAAATAATTACTGAAAAACAAAGCAAACCAAAAAACAGAAGGAATGTTACTGCTTCTCTAAATGTTCTCAATGTAAAATTAAATTTCACCAATAAAAATTCTAATAAACAAATTTGGGAGAAAAAACAGCAAACATTTTTAGTAAGTTAGATGTCTTTCAATTACTTTAAAAAATGTTTTCTATATGATCTTATCACTCAGTATAATACCCCACCTGGCTATCAACTACAGAAACAGGATTCCTTAAATGCTTCCTGGCAAAAATCAGGGCTTAGCCTGTTTTAGAACTCATCCTAAGGTTGGTCTAGGTAAGAGCAATTTTAAAGTCATAGTTCATTATCTTAAGTACTTAATGCTCTGACCTTGGACTCACTTTCTAGCAACTGCCCTTCTATCTTGTTTCTATGACCAGGCCTCTACTTAGAACCCCTGAGCTGGTCCTGACTCCATGTGTTGTACTGTACTCTTGACTCCACACCCTGCTTGGTTCGCCCCAATTATCTGAGGCCCTGGAGGCTTGTTCCTGAATGTCAGTCAGCCTAGAGATCAGGGCCAGTCACCTGCTTCCTCTTTTGCCTCATGCTTCCACCTGAATCTCCATGTAATTCCTAGTCTGGGAACCTCTGTTTGTCTTTGAGAACCTACCTCCTGCTGTATCACCTAATGTTGCTGTCTGATCAGACTATTACCTGTTTATGTCTCCATGCTCTCTGAACATTGTGGCCCATCTAGGTAGACTTCTTCTGAGTGCCTGAATCATTCCAAAGGCATATACGCTTTCCAGGTCCTCTCTGCCCTGCTTGGTCAAACTCTAAGCTATCCACCAACCTCCAGTCTGAGCACTGATTTCTGAAGTTTTATATCTTAATATTTATTTATTTTCTAGGGATGGGGTCTTGCTATGTTTCCCAAAGTACAGTGGCTATTCACAGGTGCAATCCCACTACTGATCAGTATGAAAGTTTTTACCTACTCTCCTGACCTGAGCCATTTCATCCCTCCTTAGGCAACCTGATGGTCTCGCCTCCAGGAAGGTCACCATACTGATGCCTAACTTAGTGCATAGCACAGGATCAGCATAGCACACTGCAGCTCAGAACTCCTGGGCTCAAGAAATCCTCCCTCTTCAGACTCCCGAGTAGCTGGGACTACAGGCATGCACGATAATGCCTGGCATATTTTAATATTTTTTTGCATATCTCTAGCAGTATCTAAAAGCTCTATCTGTTCTTTTTTAATAAATTGCCACAAATTATCTGGCCTTGGGGCTGAGTTATTAGGAGAGTCCTAAATATGGGAAAAGCAACAAGGGTGAATGAGGACAGAAAAGCTATGAGAGAGGTGCTGAGGAAAAGGCGCTGTACCAGGGTGACAGAGGAACAAGCGGGAGGCCAGAGGATTCTGTTAACTGAAAGGAAAAGCTGAGATTCCAGAATGGGACAGGCTTCTTGGGGTGAGAAGGGAGGTTAAGAGGAGAGAGATATTTTGAATCAGAATGGAGTAGGAATCTGTCTCTTTCATTGCCTTAGGGTCCTGGTAATGACAGATATTTCTACATTAGAGGCAAGGCACTTGATAGGAAGCTATATAGAACTAGTGGAGGTTTTATTGTTGTATTTGTTCCCTCAATGCCAATTTCCACTGCAAATTAGGTGGGTTTTTTTTTAATTTCACAGGTGAAAGTATATAGTCTCCAAAATGTAGATAAAAACTGGCAACGTTTGATGAAAAAGTTATGTGACCTTCAATTTATTCAGCTTCTAAGAAAAAGAACCAGAAGTCAGAATAATGGTGATTAGATCCAAACTCTAGTCCAATTCCTGTCTGATCTCATAGAAGCCATTTCACCTCTCTGAGCCTGAACTTCTCCATCTGTAAAAAAAGTTAGTGCTAAAATACGTCTTACTGTGCTGCAGAGTTCTTGTAAAGCTACAAAATAAAAGCCACCATTCACCCACTTCTTACCCTGGGCCAGACTTCAAACTCCCTGATATAGGAATGTTAGCTCATCAATCCTCGCAACAGTCCTGTAAGATAAAAATCCATTTTCCAGATGGATAAACCGAGGCTTCCAAAGGTTCAGCAATTTGCAGTTAGACCTTTAATCTACACTTACCTGATTCCGAAGCCCTTTCTTTTTTTTTTTCTTTCTTCCTCCTTTTAATTACATTTATTTTAATGCTGAATTTACTCCTGTGCCATAGGTTTTTGTTTCTTCAGTTTCTTCTGGGATACCTTTTTCTTCTGGGCAACCTCCTCTTCTGGTTTAGGAACAATCTCTTCCTTTGCAGTAAGGATCATCTCAATGTGGCAGGGAGAGCTCAGGTATGGGTTAATCCAACCATGAGCTCTGTAGGTCCGTTGGCACATCTTAGGTGCTTTGTTCACTTGGATATGCTCGATGACCAGAGAATCTACATCTAAATCCTTCAGTTCAGCATTACTCTCTGCATTTTTAAGCATGTGTAGCAAAAATTCAGTACTCTTTTTGGGCCACCGACTTCGTGTCCAGCCCCACTGCTTGGCCTGGGCACACCTGCCAACTCCACCATTGTAACGTTGGAATGGTACGCACTGTTTCTGTAAAGTGACATCTTTCAGATACTTCGTGGCTTTTCGAATATGCATACCCTTGATGGCCTGGGCAGTTTTCTGAGTGTTCTTAAAGTGAACACGAAGATTGGAACCTCTTGATTTGCATGATTTCGTGGGGTTGTCCGGGTCAAGTGAATAGCGAACCATTTTCACAGATTACCTCAGGCCACTTAGGGAAAGAGGAAGAGCCCGAAGCCCTTTCTTTTAACTAGGTGCTAAACTGTGGGAAAGGATTAGCAACTATAACTCATATGTAAGCACATGAAAGGAAATATTAATAAGAACCCCGTCTTCCCTGCAGCATGCCTTGCTTATGTGAATCAGGCAGTGAGCTTCTTGTCACTGTTATTTTCACTGCAAAAGAAAAAACAAGACTACTGTTTTAAAAAAAAAAATAAACAATACAAAAGTATAAAGAGTAAAAACTTCATTGAATGCATAGAAGCAGAGAGTAGAATGGTGGTTTCTAGGGGCAGGGAAGGAGGAGAGAAGGGAGAGGGGTACATGCTGGTCAAAGGATACCAATTTTCAGTTAGGATGATAAGCTTTGAGGATCTATTATATAATATGGTGACTATAGTTAATAATAATGTAGACTTGAAAATTTCTCAGAGAATAGACTTTAAATGTTCTCATTACAAAAAAATAAGTATGTGAGGTGATGAACATGTTACTTAGTTTTATTTCACAGTGTATACTACATATAGCAAAGCGTGTTGTTGTACATTGTAAATATATAAGATTTTAGTTTGTCAATTATACCTTAATTTAGGAGAAACAGAAAAGTAAAAACTCTCTCTCACACACACACACATATACACGCACACACAGCAACCTGCCAATCTCAATTTTGCTCTTCCACATTCTACACATATACATACATAGAGAGGCTTTCACAAATAGAATTACACTACATGTATTATTCTGAGATTTGCCTGTTTTTCACTAATCAGTGACCCTCTTTCCATTTATAGATCTATCTCATTCTTATTAATGACTGCATAGTATGATGTGTCATATTTATCATCCTAATATTGAGGAACTCTTAGGTTTCCAATTCTGTTATCATAAGAAATGTTATAATGAGCACCATTATACGTATACAGTCATGCACTGCACAACATTTCAGTGAACAGACTACATATGCAATTATGAGTATAGTACTGTATGTTTACCATGCCTTTTCCATGTTTAAATACACAAATACTTACCATTGTGTTAGAAATGTCTACAATCCTCAGTACAGTAATACGCTGTACCAGTTTGTAGCCTAGGAGAAATAGTCATATATACCACATATGGCCTAGATATGTGGCAGGCTATATATCTGGGTTTGTGTACATGTATTCTGTGATGTTTGCATGATGCCAAATCACCTAGCAATGCATTTCTCAGAATGTATCTGCATCCTTAAGTGATGCGTGACTCTATCTTTGGGTTCACATGCAAAACATTTCTATGGAATTGTTTTTAGAAATGAATTACTGGGCCAGGTAGTTTGTACATTTTTAACTTTGATGGGTACTGCATGTTCTCACTTATGAATGGAAGTTAAATGAGAACTTATGAGCACAAAGAAGGAAAACACAGACACCGGAGTCTACCTGAGCGGGGAGAATTATTAAGTAACATGTAAAACAAACCCCCATGACAAGTGTTTACCTATGTAACAAACCTTCACATGTACCCCCAAACCTAAAACAAAGATTAAAAAGTTAAATAAATAAATAAATAAATAATAAATAAATAAGTACTAGTATTAGAAACTTTTTTTGATGGGTATCATATCAATCTACATTTCACCACCATGTACGCGTAACCTTTTCTCCACATCTTCATGGATACTAGACATGAGCAGGCTTTTAAATTTCTGCTAGTTTGATGGACAGAAAATGGTACCTTGCTCTTATTTGCATTTCCCTGAGTGCTAGTGAGATTATGCATTTATGTTTACTGCCGAGTTTGATTTCATCTTCCAAGAATGAATTGCCTCTCCATATCCTTTGCTCAATTTTCTATTGAAATTTTTTTTCTTTTTATTGTTGGATTTGTGGGATAACTTACATATTGTGGCTACTACTCCTTTGAATATTGTATGAATTGCAGATATGTTCTTCCAGCCTCTGTTTTGTATTTTAACTTTTTAGAAATGGATCTTCATAGAAAAGATTTTTATTTATATGTAAACTTGTCAATTCTTTCATTTATGACTTGGCAGTTTTATGTTTTGCTTAGAAATGTCTTCCCTAGTTATAGATCACACAAAAAAAAAATTCTCTTGTATTTTATTCATGATTTTTCTGGTGTTAAGCTGTTAGCACGGTTTTTTGTTTGTTTATTTGTTACATTAAATCATTAATCCTTCTCTACTATTTTGTAAACAGTAAAGATGTAATTGCATTTTTTTCCCCAAATGGGAAATCAATAGTACTACACTGATTTAAAAATGTGTTTTTATCATAACATCAGAAATATCATATCATTCTGATGTGTACACTGAACTTGTTGTAGACTTTGTATGCTGCTCCACTGATTGTTTTGTTTGTTCCTGCATGAATACCCCTTTGCATTTTAGCGTATCTTCACTAGCACATCTTCATAATATTCTTCGCTCCTGGTAAGGCAAATCTCCAAACATGTTCTCTTCCTAAAATTTCTTAGCTATTTTAAGTAATAATGCCAAGGTGCCCATATATATCCTACATGCCCATTTAGTTTTGGAGCTTTGCCAAATTCATTTTTTAAATTGTGCTGCTTCTGATGAGAACATCACTAATGCATATCATGCCAAAAATGAAAAAAGAAAAAAAAAAAAAAGCACACCACTCTTTTTGAAGCTACCTATAGTAGCAAATTCAAGCATTACACCATTATGGTAAAGTCATTTATATCCCTGATTGAGTAATCCAGAGAACTCCAGTCCTCTACATCTTTCCCCCTTTTCCCAATCATATGATAAGAGATAGATGTTTCCCAAATCTTGTTCCTTTGGAGAGGAAGAAAACTGATTAAAAATCCTGATTTTTCATACATGATAATATAACACACTGGCCATATAATTTGGAGCATTATTTAAAAATAATGATATATAATAGACATATTTAAGTAATTAGAGCCAGAGTAGTCCAGTGATTTAAATTATGGGCTTTAGAATCAGACAATTGAATTCAAATCCTAAATAGTGGTAAGTTATTTAACTTCTCTAGAGACTCGATTTCCTCATCTACCTAAGGTTTACATTTCTTACTTTATCATTTGTATGGATTAAAAATATTATGTACAAATCATTTACATATTGCATCACTTAGGAGGTACCTAATAAATTGTGATTATTATTGCTAATAGGTTTTTCTGTTGTATATCTTGCATGCATATAGCAGTTTTTTCAAAGTGCTTTCATAGATCTTTTCTCTTCATGTTCCTTTTACAGGTGAAATATGGGCAGAGGGACACTAAAAGGGAGGGCTGCTGGCAATCATTCATTGCTATTGAAGGAAGCGAGGGTGAGCTTGAGAAAACACTGTACACTGAGGAATCTCAAGGACTCAGCTTCCCTCTGCACCCCTAGTCAAGATCTGAGAGGCAGAGCTTCTTTGAGAGCATTTGAGTGCTAGAAATTTATGAGGTTTTTATAAGATTACCCACTTAAAATAGATCATATTTAATCCCATTTAGGATCTGGTTTAGATGAGCTTTTCTATATAACCATTGTGAATGAAAAGTACTATCAAAATTCTATCTTCCCCCTTACATTTGCACAAAATCAGCGGGAAATAAAGATGCATTTACATTTTGCATCATTTATTTGATCTTCATTTTAGTCCAATAAGTTATATATTAAAAAATCTTCAGTGTGTCTAACTCGCTTACCTGCTAAATTAGCCAATTGCTTGCGATAGGCAACCTTTTTGTAGGTGCCACTTAGGAGTAAGCTTAAACGGCCAACTGATGCTTTCAGTTCAAGCAGTGAACAATTGTATTTTTTTCTACATTGTAAAAAAAATTCATTTCCTATCTATTTGCTCAGAATGACTTGCCTAGATATTTTGTTTGTACCTCTAAAGCATTCATCAATGTGCTCTGGTATATATGCAAGTTAGCATAGAATAACAAAGGCAATAAAAAAAATAAACCTTGATTTGCTCATAATTAGGTTATTCTGGGACCAAGTCAGAGAATATGTCTTTTGGGGAGTGAGGTGCAAAAAACATGCTATGTGCCTTAATTATTGTGTATTTAAAAGTAGAGTATTACTTTCTGGGACTTAATGTCCAGTATAGATCCTTGTCTTTTGAGTCATAAGATTATATGAAAACTGACATCAGATGGAAAAGGCAGACCAAATAATACATATTTTAGAAGTTTGCAATATAGTATTGGAATTGCATTTGAATCTATAGATCATCTGCGATCATTTGTTTTGTGGATGACAATGTAATAAAAATACAATTTAAGGCCAATTCTTAAGTGGACAAAGCAATAACCATATTTCAATAAAAAATGGACACTTTTTAAAAAATTAATAAAAAGGTCACTTGGTACATGCATGAACATCATGAACATATATTTTTATATTTTGCATTTGCAAATAATGAAAGCTCACATGGGTTGTAATAATTGTTACTGGCTTATAATATTGGGCAAAGCACAAATACAAAATGTACTTGAAGCTCAGCTTTAAGTAGATTATGAACATTTAATATAGAATGTTATCATAATATTCAGAGCACCAAATTGCAGACTTCTGTCACCCACTTTCAAGCATGCTTCTGAAGATCATAGTTAATTCTGCTGATTTATGGTAATGCTGCAGCATTATCGTCCACAGCATCAGAAACCACTAACAAGCTTAGCATAAGCTTGGGCTGAAATGGTTTGAGGTTTAAATTTCTGTAACGATTATAAAGTAGAAGGAGTAAAATCCCACTTCAGCATAAAAAAAAAAAAGTACTGCATTTCCACTCGGTATCACAACCATCCCCCACCTCCCAGTAGCCTTCCCCCACTGCATGAAGAAAAGTAACTTTTAATGGACTGGCATTTTAAATTTTCTACATAGTCTTTTCTAAATGGTAGTATTTCTGATTCAAATATATAATGCTCACAGTTTTTCCTCGGTGAGAACTGCTCTAAAAGAGGTTTCCCCACTCCATCCTTCTAAAATGATTGCTCTTTTTAAAACAAATTCCCTTCTAGAAGCCCCTTTTTTGAACATTAATTTACATTACACTCACTTTTCTAGAAAATGGTTAGAAATCAGAACATTTTAATGGCCATTATCCTCATCTGGCCAAATGATTGTGTCGTACTTAATGTGTGGCCCTTAAGCAGATGAGGCCCACTTATTGTCTTCTTCCCCGCTGTTGAAGTCAAAAAAGGCTCCTGGCTTGAATCAGCATGGTTAAAAAAAAAAAAAAAAAGGAGGCGGGGGACTGTCTACCAAGACTGCTCCCCAAAAGATGAGTGCCTCCTTGTCAGTGAACACAATGAACAAACGCTGATGGAGGCAAAAGATTTGTGGCGTCTTCAAGATGAAAAAATGCAGTAACATCAACACCATCCCTGCTGAGAGACAAAAGAGCAGCTACTCTGGTCACAAACTGATTTCCAAGCGAGTGAGCTAAAGGAACAATTCTGTGTCACACACTTGTGGCTGTTATCTCCTGCTTGGAATAGGACAGAAATAGATTCAACAAGAATTGGCTTCGTGTTTTCTACAAGAAAATCAATTCATGCCGCCCTTCAGATCTTTAGCAAGTGTCTTTTTATGAAAAAGCAAACTCTTCCCTTTGGTTTTGGGGGAAATAGCCACAATTGAAAAATAAAGGAGTGGGGAAACATATGTTCCACAAAGGTGCTAACAGTCTGGGGTGGAGTGGATTTTAGCACCGGTCCATCCATGAATCCTTCCTGAAAGAATCAGAGATGGTCCAGCAGCATGCATCTCCCCAAACTCTAATTTAAAAATCAACCTCCAAATAAGCTGCCACTTAGTATACGTAGATAACACATAGGTAAGGAAAAAAGAATAATAATGTATATTGATTTATTGTTTATCTCTGCATTAAGGAATATTTCATAATACCCTTTCTTATTTGAGAGAAAAGATGACCAAATTTTAATATCTCTTTAGGGAAAATCTAGTTCAGAAAAAAACTGAGATTTCTAAAATTTTTCTCTCAGTCTATAAGGGCGAATGTTTTGTATTTGGCTGGAGGAGGTGTCTCTTCAGAGTCTAAGCAGAAAGCATTGAACTCTGGCGATGAGGACTAGCAGTTGATGGTATGAAGGAGAGTGAAAGAGTAGAAGGTTCAAGCACAGTCAGGTTGCTGAGGAACTAAGGAAGGAAGGAGCTGGAAGGGTTGTAGGGGTTTGCTACACAGATGGCAAGGGTACCTAAGGGAACGGAGCCTTCGTGAATCCAAATGGGCTTACCAAGACAGAGCAGTGAGGTCAGTCGGGAATTTTCAGTATAAAGTGGGTGATAGGTCAAAACAAACAAACCAAAAAAACAAACCCACGAAGGAAAGTAACTCGTAATTTCAGTCCTTTTAGAACCCAGCGCTAAGCGAGGAAACCACAGGTCTCCGAAAGATTTGGGATGGTTCATCTTCTGAAGTTCAAACACTGACTCCTCACTACGGCTTTCTTTTCAGGATGTCATTCTCCCGCCTCCACACTCACTACCAAACAAACATAGAAATCTACTACTGTTCTCCCCATGCACTCCATTTTCTTCCAATCTGAGAGCCATTTGTGTGTATAATTGAAAATTAGCAGTGCAGCTGTTTGAAGAGAGTAATTTATCACAGCGCATTGTTCCTGCCTGACACTTTAGACCTGGCTCTAACAAGCCAGTGGTTACTGGGGGTTGAGCTACAGAAAGTGATTCGGCTGTAATGCTGCGTTTCCCCTGCTTTGTTGCTAATTGTAGCCTCTTTTTCTCCATTGAATTGGGAGTTGAGTAAAAGAGCTTGTTTGCTCTGTGCGGTGAGGCTGCCAGGGCCGCTTGGGCTATTATCACAAGATACTCTTGATCTTTTGAAAAGCAGGAAATAGAATTTTTCTCCAACAGGGAAAGTAATTTGCGATGCGTCCATTAGTTCTTCATTAAAGCAAGATTAAATTGCACGGCAAATCACATCTGTGTTTGGATGATTAAAGGGTGGCATTTTAGAGGCCAAAACTAATTACTAGTCAAAATGAATGGGAGTGAAAAAACAGTCATGTTTTTACATTAGATAGTGTGGCTTGTAATTAGATTCAAGCTAATTCCACTATTTCTTCTCTTTTAATGAGATGAGCCTGTCCTCATCTTTTTCTAGGCCATGCTAACAGCCCCAAATGTATAATTTTGATAATCCTAAGAGTTTACTTTATTGAAATTTCTTTGCTACCTGCCACAAGTGACTGTTCTCTCCAGTGGTACTTCATTATACAGAAACACAAGCTACTCAGAAATGTAGTTTACAATGTAAGTCATTCCTAGAGGAAAAAGAGTAATCTTAAATGAATATGTATAAATGTATATATTTAAGAATGTGTATTTTTAAATGTTATTGAAATTAACCATCTCCAGAAATTTGTGCTAAACAAATCCTTCTCAGTTGGGCAACTACAAGTATTTTTAGTAATGTGGAATAAAGAGTAAGGTATTTGCATGCAACAGAGTGTTGAAGTGTTCTAAATTCAGTGTGCATTGGGTGTTGGGTTTTTTTTTTCCTTGCTTTGTGATATAATTTTTCCTCTTATCTTCTGGATGTTTTTACCTTTTCCTATGACTAAGGCATGTTATGATGGATTCCCTTCTAGGTTCAACTTTTCTTTTTATTAAAAACACACATTAGGCCCAGCACGGTGGCTCACACCTGTAATCCCAGCACTTTGGGAGGCCGCGGTGGGGATGGGGGTGTGGATCACAAGGTCAGGAGTTCAAAACAAGCCTGGCCAAGAGGGTGAAACCCCATCTCTACTAAAAATACAGAATTTAGTCGGGCATGGTGGCAGGAGCCTGTAATCCCAGCTACTCGGGAGGCTGAGGCAGGAGAATTGCTTGAACCAGGGCGGCAAATGTTACAGTGAGCCAAGATCGGACCACTGCCACTCCAACCTTGGTGACAGAGTGAGCTCCATCTCAAAACAAATAAAAAACACCACCACCAACAAAACACATTAGAAATTAAAAGCATTGCACTAAGAAAAAGAAACATAAAATCTGAGACTCTTTAAGGAATCCTTCTGATATTCCTCAAAAGTAGATTAAATTTGCTCTCAGAAGTTTTCAGTTTTTGATGGTGGGAAATGGTAATTTCTGAAGAAAACCACAGATCATATTTAGATGAGTCAAGAAGCTATTGAAGGAAAAAGAGGAGTAAATAGGTATTTACTCTGAACTAGGTGCTCTTGGACATACTGCCTTATCAGAAACACCTTAAAAGGACCAGAATCCTTTTGGCTTTCAGGACTCGGTATTTGAATACACCAGGTTTACTAATGCTGGTAAAGTAGACAACACAGTTTTGCCTTTCAAGAAATTAACTGGACTTTGACATCAGAATTCCCAAATCCTGAGATCATGCCGCTGCACTCCAGCCTGGGTGACAGAGCAAGACTACGTCTCAAAACAAAACAAAACAAAACAAAACAAAATTCCCAAATCTCTCATAATGAAGGCATTATTTTAACAATACTCTTTGTGGAAAATTTTCCATTGCATCTTCAAAGATTGCACTTTCTTCCTCAGTGTATTTCCAGAGCCTCACATCCTTTACGGCAATAAGATAAATAAGTAATTGAACACAAAAGATAAATAAATGAATGATTAGGGAAATCAATTTTTACAAATCACATTTTCCTTAGTACTTTTTCAGTGAAATTTATGAAACATGGGCTCTTCTTCCTATAGTAATATTATAGCATGCATATTAATATAGGAAGAAAATCATAGTATACAGCATTTTAAAACAAGTGGTTTACATGTGATGCCAAAACCGAAATAAGAACAGGAACATGATTCCTGAGATCTAGAAACTGTACCAAATACATGGGTTTTAGATTAACCATTTATTTGTCCCTTTACTCACTTTTTCATTCATTCCATTTTTAGATGAATTTTATTAGTTTAATTCCATTCTTTAACTTTTCATGCTACAGTTTACATACAACCAACACTTTATACATGATTTTTCCTAAGACAATAATAATTCCTATCCCTGTTCCTGTTTGGCATCTTTTTTCCTATTTCAGTTCCCCGTTCCTAATCTGCATCTTGTCAAAAGTGCCACAATGACACAGACAGACATTCAAAGCCTTTTCTGGTACAAAGCAGGAGATGTGCACAGCAACAAATAGAGGCAGTCACAATGGGATGTTTCTATACTGGTTGTTCATGTGTGTGGTTCTTTGACTGCACTGCAGGTAACTAGAGATCATTTCATTTGATAACAGTACAAGAAAATGGTTAAACCAAAGTTTGTGTTCCCTGGTTCTACATGAACCACTGTTGCTCTTACTAGCCATCTCAGGACAGGGTTCTGAGTTTGAATGGTTTCTCAGCCAAGTGTTATTAGAAAGGCATTTGTAGTCACCAGCCTTCACTAGACCTATGGAGTGCTCCTTTTCCGGGCACTTCGAGGTGGTGCATAAGTAACACGAGACATGTTTCTTACTTTTAAAGAATATGAACTAAGGATCTTTGTTAGTGATTTTAAAAAGAACCTACCGGCCAGTGCGGCAGTTCATGCCTATAATCCCAGCACTTTGGGAGGCCAAGGCAGGTGGATCACGAGGTCAAGAGATTGAGACCATCCGGGCCAACATGGCGAAACCTCGTCTCTACTAAAAATACAAAAATTAGCTGGGCGTGGTAGTGCATGCCTGTAGTCCCAGCTACTCAGGAGGCAGAGGAAGGAAAATCACTTGCACTCAGGAGGCAGAGGTTGCAGTGAGCCGAGATCACACCACTGCACTCCAGCCTGGGCAACAGAGCGAGACTGTGTCTCAAAAAGAACCTACCACTTACTACACATAATATTGAAGTCTCTTTATTATGATTAAGATCTTTGAAAGCTATGAAGTGACAATAACAGTTGTCATTCTAGAAACATTCTACAAAAATTTATTGAGGGTCTACTGGGTGCCAGGAACTGTTCTAGGTGCTGGGGATATAGCAGTGCATAAAACAAAGTTCTTCCCTCATTGAGCCTATAAAACATAGAAACAAGTAGCAATAATAACTTTAACATTGTTTTAATTAAGGATTAAGAGGCCTGTAAAACACAATATACGGGAGGAACATTATGTGGCTTATTAAGCATGCCACACACATTGTCATTTCTTTATGAAGTCCAATTTAGATGCAAAAATCATTACAAAGGTGTGGCTTTGTTTTCATCACTGCTGCTCACTTCAACTCACCTGGGAGACAGGGACAATGACTGAATGAACTGTGAAGAAGGTGGAAGACCAATTGTCCTTGTGTTGGGTAGCAACAGGTTGAAGGGAAGACCAAATCACCTTACTCCTTGCTGCCATTAACTCTCTCCTCAGGGATTGAAGGCTGATTGGGAAAGACAGATCTCGGTAAAGGGTCAAATGGGAACTAGGCAAAAGTCAGAACTTAACTATGTATTTTTAATAAGGCCCAGCAAGTTTCCCTGAGGTCCAACAATTTGGCAGAGTTCCAGAATCCTTTCTGTGTTTCTGTGTTTGTTCCAAGCTGTGAGACTAAAGCACTCCCTGCCTGTCCTCTGCAGCTCATCTTCGACGATACAGGATGGCTGCCAGGAAAATTCATCCTAAAGCTTTCTGTGCTGTGTTCTTTCCAACTACCTGCTTCCAAAGGAGAACTATCTGTTAGTTCTCAAGCACAAGTACCACTTAAGATCCTGAAGCCCATTTGGATGTGATTATTTTCCAGTTATTAGCTTAATCAGAAGAACTGTGAGCACAAATAACTGCTCTGTGTATCCTCAGAGAACAAAAGGACATAAGCATTAAATTGTGGCATAAGTAACTTGTTTTTAGAAATATTTTTAAAATGTAATTATTACAATGCCTGGCTACAGTGGACTGTGGGGAGGGGTTGAACTCAGTAAACACTGTAACAAGGACTGCATCTCTCAACTTGAACCCCGGATTGTTTGATTAGACACAAAGTCAACAGGCTAGGATGAAAAACTTTCTGAACCAATACTCAAATTATTTCTTTTATTTTTTAATTTCCCTTTTATTTACTAGTCTCTCAAGGAGTGGAGGAAGTAAGGAAAGGAAATGACAAAGATAATATCCAGGCAAGTACGAGAGTCTTCCTGTACTAACTATAGTCTAGGCAAAACTTTGTCACCAGTGAAACTATTGGCAAGTCTCAAGGAAAAGACATTAATGTGACTTTCCAAGGCCAACCTGCTAGGGTACATACTGGGCAGGGAGAGGGAAGGAGGTTTAAATGTGTGGAATTACTGTTAAAGGAATGGAAGCCAAAAGTGCTTCAGCCACCCTAGCATCAGTTACACTATCTTATACTTTGGACCAAAAGAATATTAGCTGTATACATACAACCAGATAGAGTTAAGAATGTGTGTGTGTATATATAATATACAGTTATATCTAGAAATATGTGTGTGTTTGTGTGTGTATGCATGTGTAAAATGCTGTATCTAGGATTAAAGATATAGATATAAATCTAGATAGATCTAGCTGTGCACATTGACCTAGTGGTGAGGAGGGGAGCAAATATGGAAGACGTTCTAAGGTTTTTATTTTAACATTTTGGCTTGTATTAATAGCCTACAATGTCTATGCTTTACTTTTTCTTCTTTAAGAGCAGAAGGAAGGTGGTTTGTCTCTCAGACCACACTAAAGAATTGGAGAGCATCCTGTGTACCAAGCTTTTGGTGGTAGTGGACTTGGGAAAAGCCCACCACTAGCTCAGTTTCTTATGCTCTGGGAAAAGCTCTCAGGAAGTAATCTCTTCCTCCTATATACCCCGCCTCTTTCCCCGCTTCTGTAGGCCTAACCCAGAGTTAGAGTCTGGGGACAGACCTGGCTGGAGCCTGGAACAGGGTCCCCACTGCTTCCACTGTGCAGAACAAAAAGGGCACTGCAGGGACACTCAGTGATGCCAGAGGAATTGACCAAACCCACCAAAAGCTGCCCTGACCTTCTCTTAACAAACAGTCTGGAGTGAGCAATATCCCTGTCTTCAAAATAACTTTTAAAATGCATAACAGAAAGAAGGCAAGTGTGCACAGAATAAAAACCAGCTAAAGGAGAAATGACATAGCGCTGGCTCAAACATTGTGTGAACCAGTTGCAGAAAGAGAATTCCAATATATTTCTTATGTATTTCACACACATTAAAAGGAGGGCTGGAAGGACATTACACAGATTATAAATTCCACTTGTCATTGGTCTATATAAATGAGAAATAAATAGTTGTGTCAGCATTTTTGTCCATGAATACAAAAAAGGGTTTCAATCCTTTGATCTCTAATTCTCACAACTCTCTGTTGAGCAGCTGAGAGAGGTGTTAAGAGAAGTAAAAGCGGCCGGGCGCGGTGGCTCAAGCCTGTAATCCCAGCACTTTGGGAGGCCGAGACGGGCAGATCACGAGGCCAGGAGATCGAGAGACGATCCCGGCTAACACGGTGAAACCCCGTCTCTACTAAAAAATACAAAAAAACTAGCCGGGCGAGGTGGCGGGCGCCTGTAGTCCCAGCTACTCGGGAGGCTGAGGCATGAGAACGGCGTAAACCCGGGAGGCGGAGCTTGCAGTGAGCTGAGATCCGGCCACTGCACTCCAGCCTGGGCGACAGAGCAAGACTCCGTCTCAAAAAAAAAAAAAAAAAAAAAAAAGAGAAGTAAAAGCAACTTTTTCAAGTCACATACAGTTCAACTAGTTTAAAACAAAAGTCTATCAAACACAAATCCCATACACATTCTCCTCAACACACAATTTCTCCAAAAGAAAGCTACTGCTTTATGTAAACAAAGTGAAAATTATGATGATGATGCAATTAAATGTAATTTTGGCTATTATTTATAGCTAAACAGAGTAACTTCCAGAGTAGCTCAAGTTTTGTCCTCTGTGGCAGAGACACAGGGCAGAACTGAAGCAAGACTCTACATAGAGACTGGGGAAAAGTAATGTTCAGCAACCTTACAAAGTGTAAGGTAGAAAATAAAGCAAATTATTTTGTTAAAAAAATAACAAAATTATCTATATTCCCACATTCAGAAATAACTACTCTTTACATTTTGATTTATTTCCTTCTAGCTTTTTAAAATGTGAATGTTTTCTTTGTTCGCAATTAGGCTCTTACTATACTAACTGATTTTTGTGTTTGCTTTAAAAGTTTTAAAGATAACACAGGCAAAAACAGTGAAAAACTAAATGCTTTCAACAAATGACGGTACTCATTTATAAATAATAAAACAGATCTGTATGAAGTGACTTGTAAAGTCGTCTAGGACATGTAGTGAAGTGGAAAAAGCAAAATACTGAACAACATGGAGTGTAAGATCTCATTAAAACGAAAAGAAAGTCTATGTGGCTATGTGCATGCATGTATAAGTGTACATGTATTACCCTCTCCCCATATATGTTTGTGTGGACATAGAAAGAAAGACTAGAACATCGGTTGTCTCTGTTATAGTAAGTATATGTGCCATGAACTGAATGTATATGCCCACCATAAAATTCATTTGTTGAGACTCTAACTCCAGTGTGGTCATATTTGGAGTAAGAAAATAATTAAGTTTACATGACGTCATAAGTGTGGGGTCCTGATTTGATAGGATTAGTGTCCTCATAAGAAGAGAAACCAGAGAACTCGCCCTCTTCCTCTCTCCTTGTGCATATACCAAGGAAGTATTCTGTGAAAACACACGGAAAGGGCAGCCATTGACAAGGCAGGAAGAAAGCCCTCATCAGAAATTGAGCCCTGCCAGAACCTTGATCTTGGACTGTCTATCTTCTAGATCTGTGAGAAAATAAATTTCTGTTGTTTAAGCCACCCAGTCTACAGAATTTTGTTAAACAGCTCAAACAGACTAAGACAATATACTTCCTTTGAAATACAAAAATAAAGAACAACTATTTTTTAAAAACAATCCAGACATTTTGGGGAAAAAGAAATGAAAAATCTTACCCTAAATTTCGCTCTTCTAGGATCAGTCACCGTTAACAGGTACAGAACCTTCTAGTCTTTCCTCTGTGTATACAAACATATTTTTTCTTTTATCACCATGAGACCATACTCTTCATACCATTTTAACATTTGCTGTAAGAAAAAAAAAATTATCACAGCTTTCCATTCTTTTAATATTCTTGTCTAACATTATTTTTATATGTTCTATATACAGAGAAGCATATAGAACGGTGCTTTGGCTTGAATGTGTCCCCAAAACAGTGTGTGTTGGAAATTTAATCCCCAAGTGCAACATCATTGAGAGGCGAGGCCTAATGGAAACTATTTAGGTCATGAGAGCTCCACACTCATGAATGGATTAATGCCAATTATAAAATAGCTTGAGGCTGAGGGTTCAATCTCTTGCTCTTTCTCATCCTCTTTTCACCCTTCCACCATGGGCTGATGCAGCAAGAAGGCCCTTGCCAAAAGCAGACCCTTCAATCATGGACCTCCCAGAACCATGAGCCACTAAATTTCTGTTCATTGTGGATTACCCAGTCTCAGGTATTCTGTTATAGCAACACAAAGTGGACTAAGACAGATGGATATACTATAGCTTGTTTTAAATAGAAAGAAGAGACTATTATTTTGCTGGTCACAACAGTTCTATTTCCCACCCTCCTGCAACTTTTCTAGACCTTACCCTGATTTCCCTCCCTCTAAGTGACCAGTGATGAGCTATAGGACAATGTCATAAGCAGCCACCAAAAGAAAATCATTCACTGTATGAATCTTCTTTTTTTTTATTTTCATTTATTTTTTTTTTTTGAGATGGAGACTCGCTCTGTCGCCCAGGCTGGAGTGCAGTGGCCGGATCTCAGCTCACTGCAAGCTCCGCCTCCCGGGTTCACGCCATTCTCCCGCCTCAGCCTCCCGAGTAGCTGGGACTACAGGCGCCCGCCACCTCGCCCAGCTAGTTTTTTGTATATTTTAGTAGAGACGGGGGTTTCACCGTGTTAGCCAGGATGGTCTTGATCTCCTGACCTCGTGATCCGCCCGTCTCGGCCTCCCAAAGTGGAATCTTCTTGATAACATGCTAGTGGTTGCAGATCTCTTTCATAGAATATCCTTCTATACATTTGTCAAATAAAAACAAATCTGGACTTAGTAAGAAGAGACTTTATTCAAAAAGATTATTGTAAGGGGAGATTACTGTAAGGAAACTATTGCAATAGGGGGAGGAGGACTATTGTAACAGGAAGAATGCTCTGACCATGAGATCTGCAAGCATCTCAAAAGTTAGGCCAAAAAAAAAAAAAAGATTTTTTTCTTTTTCAGAGAGGAATAAACAAAGCTAGGAAGAGCCAGGTATGGGAAAGTAGAATAAAAGATGGTGCAATCAGATAGTATATGAGAGAATGTCTGACCTCGAGATCAGCTTATTCTAAAGGGGCATTGTATGCTAGCCCAGGCTGAGGGTGGGCCAAAGTTCAGGGTCCTGGAGAAAGGAAAGAAGCTTAACCAAAGTTTGAATACCAAGAATTTTGTTCCAATTGATCAATGGGACAAGCAGTTTAGCTTATCATTTATGAGGCTAAAAAAAGAAATTTTGAGGATCTATGTCAGGCCTTGTTATAAGTAAACAAAGGAGGCATCTGTAAGTCTTTTTATATTATTATTATTTCTTTAAACAGAGTCTCGCTCTGTCACCCAGGCTGGAGTGCCGTGGCACAATCTTGGCTTACTGCAACCTCCACCTCCCTGGTTCAAGCAATTGTTGTGCCTCAGCCTCCCCACCACACCCAGATCACTTTTGTATTTTTAGTAGAGACGGGGTTTCACCATGTTGGCCAGGCTGGTCTCGAACTCCTGACCTCAAACGATCCACCCACCTCAGCCTCCCAAAGTGCTGGGATTATAGGCGTGAGCCACCATGCCTGGCCTCTGTAAGTCTTATTAAGTCATTTTCCAGAACACAAAGAGTGGGGGGATTTCTTACCCTTTACTGTTTTTCTGGCTCAGGTGAAAGTAAACATTGTGAAATTTTGCAAATAAGGTTAAAGTTAGTTACTGGGTACCCTCAGTATTGTGTTGGGCATATTCCATAAATATGTTATAACAATCCCATAAACTACATGCCATAGTCAGTCCTCATTTTCATAAATAGAAACTAGCTCAAGGAGGTAACATTCTCAATGTCACAAGACTAATGAGTGAACACAGAATTTACTGAAACTCAATTATCTGTAATTCACTCAGTTCTCAACACTGTACTGCTTTCATGAAAGCTACATGGAAAATATTTGTAACTGGAAAGTTGGTAGGTTCCTTGGTTATCTTTAAAGGGTAAATGTAAACCATCAAATTATCTTGGAGTTTATATAGTCTAAGTGGAAGGTGACTTGGAGAAATGAAACTTATGTGATAGAAAAAAATACAGATTTTCACATCAAACTACCTGGCTGTGAGTCCTAGCTGCATCATTTCCTGAGGAAGAAATTTTGGGTGAGTTACTTAATTTAGTTGAGTCTCAGCTTCTCCACCTTTGTGGGGAAGAAGTTATAACAATATCTGCCTCACAGAAGTGTTTCAAGATTTCTCTAATTTGTTCAAGTATATTTCCTGCTTTGCAAATTACAAAACACCAGTACAAAATTAGTGAGTTACCCTGTATTTTCCTTCCTGATTATTGACCAACCAGACTTCAGGGGGTGCTATTAACAAGATTAAAGCTCATTGAAGTTAGCTAGAATGTTCTATAGAGTTGTTGACATGTTAAGTTGAAGCTGTTATTTACTTCTACAGATGAATATGTAGAACATTTCTAACAGGAGAATGATCCAGAGCTAATAATTTAAACCTGATAGGGTCACCTGAAATTGCGGTGCTTCATATGCAGAAGATGTGTGAAACAATTGGATAAAAAGAAACAGGGAAGCTTACAGAACACTTGACCAATAACACTGTGTATAAAAGCTAGGAGTGCTTTACTGAGATAGTGAAAAGATATGCCTCTAGTCATAATATAGCAATGCACTCAACCCTCATTACACAGTGCTGCCTACAAATGTTGTTAGAGTTTATTCTAACTCTGTTTCCATTATAATAAAGCCCCACTTTTGAGGATTTGTAATTCTGCCAAAATAATTTGCTACAGGAGTGTTTCAAAAGACCTTTTTTATAACACTTTGAATAAACCCCAACATTAGAAATTCTAAACAATAAAGACACTGCCACTTCTAAAGCAGTTGTTGATGGATGAGTGTTAAATTTTTGGTCACGTGGGCTTTATTTCTATTATATGAAGTTCTTCTAGATCACATCTTACTTTAGTTAATAGGCACTAATAGGAAATGGAGGGCTTCAAAACAGGTTTCTTTGGTACACTTTTTATTAAGAGAATGAACAAAAAAGGCATTTGAATATAAAGAAAAAAAGCATGTTTGCTAGGAAGTCAATCTAGCCCTGAAAATTTAGATTTACAAAATATGAAAATTTTACTTTGCCTAAACCATATAATAAAAGCCATGTGCCTAGGGAAGTTCATTAAATTTTTTAAAGTACTAAGGGAATGATGGGAAATACTGTAATAGATCGCTTAATCCAGGATTTTCAAACTTTGTTACCAGGAACATCAGATGTTAACAGTTGGCCCACGCCCAAACAAAAAAAAACTAAAGAAAATAAACAGGCCAGGTGCAGTGGCTCACGCCTATAATCCCAGCACTTTGGAAGGCCAAGGTAGAAGGATCACCTGAGGTCAGGAGTTCGAGACCAGCCTGGCCAACATGGCAAACCGTGTCTCTACTGAAAATAACAAAAATTGGCCAGCCATGATGACATGCACCTGTAAGCCTAGCTACTCAGGAGGCTGAGGCAGGAGAATCACCTGAACCCAGGAGGCAGAGATGGCAATGAGCCGAGATCGTGCCACTGCACTCTAGCCTGGGTGACAGAGTGGGACCCTGACTCAAAAAGATAAATAAACGAATAAGCAATAAACAATGAAATGAATTCTCTTAGTTACATAAATTTGGCTGCAAAAAAATAAGCCCTCTTTGGAAAGCCAGAGAGCAATAGCATATTGAAAAGTTAGAGAGCATCAGCATATTAAAAATCCTGAGAAATACATTTAACCTTGTTTAATATGTTTATGTCAGTATTTCCCACATTCATTTTTACTATATGGCTTTTTTTTTTTTTTTTACAATCAACCACTGTTAATCACCAAACATCAAGAATCAGTAATTTAATCTACAGAGTAGAGATTCTCTTTGACTGCTGAGAGATCATTCACTGTATCAGAATCCCCTGTTAACAATACAAATTCCAGGATCCCAACCCCAGACTCACTCACTCAGCCTAAGGAGTAAGAGCCCATTCTGCATAGTGACACTCTCCCCATCCCTGGGATTATTATGCACATGAAGCATGGCAGCCACTGACCTGTTATCCAATAGGATATCCCAAAGGTGTAAAATTGGTGGGTGCTGTTTTCTGGGATAGAATGGACACATTTTTTAAAGATAAAAATATATTTTACTAGGAGCCATTCTGTAGAGGACATATAGTCAAGTAAGTGTAATGCAAAAGGTGTTCTGCAAAGTGACTTGACAGAAACATAGAAAGGCCTCTGGTTGAAAAATCTCTTGTCATCAGTCATGACAGTCAAAGTTTCAATATCAGAAATTCCGTTGTTCTTGGAAGTGAAAATTGAAATAACTTTTCTTAAAAGCTATTGTAAATTACATGGCAAGGGACTCAAAAATATAAAATGGCTTTAACTTAGTGATCCTACTTCTGGGAAAAAAAACACTTAAATTCAGAAAAAAACTTTTTGTACAAAGAAGTTAATTGTAAACTTATAATAGGGAACCTAAACCTCTGACAGTGTGTAATAAATTAGTGTATATTCATATAATGTAGTATTAGGTATTTATACTAAAATTTATAATAGCACAAAAAACACATTGTAATGCTAATTTTAAAAGCAAAGATAGTAGTCATGAATAGGAATTAGGGAGAGGAGAAAAGGAGGCAAATCATCTTTTAGTTTTAACTTTTAAACTGTTAGGATTTTTTGTTACAAACAACATGCATCATTTTGACAATTTTTTAAAAAGTGAGATTAAAAACAGTCTTAAGAATATAAAAAAAATACACCAAAACTTAATAGTGCTGATATGTAAGGAATAAGATTTGGGGTAATTTTAATATTTGTTTTCAATCTTATGTTTTCCAAATTCTTTCTTATAAATGTGTACTCCTCATATAAACATAATCTGAGCATTATTCTTTTAAAATTCTACCAGTTTGAGATAGATTACATTACAAATGGGACTAGAAATTGGCAAAGCACTTTCTGAAGACATCTGACATGAAAATAAATTCCTTTCATAAATATAAAACATAACATAAATCATAAACATAAACATAAATCATATACATAAAATAAATTTCATTTTTAAAAATTTACTGGGAAGTGTTCAGCAGAGAAGTAACCTTATCTAGGCCAGACATGGTAGCTCAAGCCTATAATCCTAGCACTTTGGGAAACTGAGGTGGGCAGATCACTTGAGGCCAGGAGTTCAAGACCAGCCTAGCCAATATGGCAAAACCCCATCTCTACTAAAAACACACACACACACACGCAAAAATTAGCCGAGCTTGGTGGCACAGGCATGTAATCCCACCTACTCAGGAGGCTGAGGCAGGAGAATTGCTTCAACCCGGGACACAAAGGTTGCAGTGAGCCCAGATGGTGCCACTGCACTCCAGCCTGGGCAACAGTTTGAGCCTCTGTCTCACAAAAAAAAAAAGTAATTTAAAAAAGAGTAAAAAAAGAAGTAGCCTTATTTAGTGCACTGTGCAGTAATTGGCCCTCTAAAAGAATGAACACTGTTTGGAATCTCTTCCAGAAAACTATAAATGGAAAATTGGATGCAATTCCTAAAGCTTGAGAGCCTAAAGGAGGGACCATGAGAACCGGGTCTTGTACCTGTGAGGAGAGAACGCACAGGGCAGTAGATGCTGTTATCTCTGAGAGTATGCATTAGGGCTGATTCCAGAAAAGCTGCATACTAGGGCTTGACGCGGTGGCTCATGCTTGCAATCCCAGCACTTTGGGAGGCCAAGGCGGGTGGATCACTTGAGCTCAGGAAGTTCGAGACCAGCCTTGCCAACATGGTGAAACCCCGTCTCTTCCAAAAATACAAAAAATTAGCTGGGCATGGTGGTGGGTGCCTGTAAACCCAGCTACTCGGGAGGCTGAGGCAGGAGAATTGCTTGAACCCGGGAGGCGAAGGTTACAGTAAGTCAAGATTGTGTCACTGCACTCCAGCCTGGGTGACAGAGTGAGGGGAATAAAGAAAAGAAAGAAGGAGGAAGGAAGGAGGGAGGGAGGGAGAGAGGGAGGGAAGGAAGGAGGGAGGGAAGGAAGGAAGGAAGGAAGGAAGGAAGGAAGGAAGGAAGGAAGGAAGGAAGGAAGGAAGGAAGGAGGAAGGAAGGAGAAGGGGAAGGAAAGAAAGAAAGAAGGAAAGGAAAGGAAAGGAAGAGAAAGAAAGGAAGAGAAAGAAAGGAAAAGAAGAAAGAGAGCGAGGGAAGGAAAGAAGGAAGGAAAGAAGGAAGGAAGGAAGGAAGGAAGGAAGGAAGGAAGAAATTAGAGTCAACAGGCTTTTTTTTTTTTTTTGTAACTGCTGCTGAAACCAACTGACAGGAATAGGAAGCAAAGGCAGAACAGGAAGCAAACCAAGAAAAGTCAAGTCCCATCTTCCTCCTCCAGTTTTCCTATTTCCCACTAGCACTGCCTACTGGCAGAGCCTAACAGGAAAGCATTTGATCCAGCAGAAATGTAACTGCAGAGTCTTCAGCCCTAGTATCACAAAGCGAAGAAGGGAAGGTTTGGAGCTGAATGACAACAGCTTAATAGTAAGCATGCACAATATGTTATATAAAACAGGCAACTTGAAAATGATTCAAAAACCCAACTATGTCAACCTTTTGTCTTAGGAGTCCAATAATGGAGAAATCTTTCCCTAGCTTTCTACAGTCTTTCCTGTATTTAACACACAATGAAACAATCAGATACTTTCCAAAAAAATTTGATGTCTTAACCACTTGTCAAAAAGTAAAAAGAGGTAAAATTAATTTCAATAATATATATCATTTAACCCGATATATATAAAATATTGCAATTTTGATATATGATCAATATAAAAAATGAGATATTTTACATTTTTTCCTTGTACTAAATTTTTGAATTCAGTATATTTTACACTTATGCCACATCTAATTTGTTCTAGCCATATTTCCAGTTCTCCATGTCACATGTAGCTTGTGACTAACTTACTAGACAACATAGTACTAAAGGATGAGTTTCATCCAACCAAGAGATGACTGAAAAAATATCAGCAAAAACTGAGTGTCTGTGTGTGTGTGTGTGTGTGTGTGTGTGTATGTATAATTATGGCATATTACAAACAAAAAATGAGGACAAAGGAGGAATAATGTACAAATACTATATATTGTGAAAATATTTAATTATTACAAAAATGGGAGAAAAAGAGAGGGAAAGAGACAAAATTTCTATGCAGAAGGGTCTTTTGATCTCAGCTTTAACATTTTATGTCAGATAATTCTTTGTTTTGAGAGTTGTCCTGTTTATTATAAGACATTTAGGAGCATCTCCAACCTCTACCCATTAGATGCCAGTAATATCCCCTCAGTGTGACTACCAAAAATGTCTCCATTGCCAAATGCTTCCTGTGGGGCAAAATCACCCCAGTTGAGAATCTCTGTTGTATAGGTAATAGGTAGAAGAGTTAAAGGAGACTATTAAAACCTAATAAATCAGACATTAAAAAATTACATGCAGAAATAGAGGTGAATAGGTACTGTAACAGATAGTACAAAGTACAAAGTACAAAGGTAATCACCAAAACAAAAATAAATATCTTCATAGATACTGAAAGTAAATATAAAGGAGCAAAGAACACACATCTCATAGAGAAACAAAGCAAACATTGTACGACACAAATAATTATGTATATATTATATCAAAATTGAAAGCAAACATACCAGTCACGTCAATAAATGTAAATAGGCTGAACTCCCCTACTAAAAGGAAAATATTTTCAATTTGGCTCACAAAGCAATTGCTGTATATAAAAATCACATTAAGACAAAATGATTCAGAACTAATAAAAGGATGGATAAATGTACCAGGCAAATGGAAACAATAAGAAATCTATAGTAGCAACTATGATATCAGAACTCAAGCCAAGAAAGCAGTATACATAACAAAGAAGAGAATGTTTACATGCTAAAAGCCAAAATTCACAAGAATATATGTTATAAATTTCTTATAATTTGTATTCTTATAACCAAATAATATAGCAATCACTTTTATAAAGCAAAAGCTATAGAGATGCAATGAGACAGAGATTAAAACACTAATAATAGAAGACTAACAACTATTATCAACATAAGGCACATCAAGTACTGTCCTATCAGTATGGATATAGAAGACCTAAACAACACAGTCAGTAAGTTTTGTCTGATGGCTATATATCAAAATTTGTGCACTGATTAGAGAGAATAGCATTTTCTCAAATGCTTATTAAACACTACAAAATTAATTCAATATTAAGCCACAAAGAAAACATCAGTAGCTTCTATAAAGTAGACATATTAAAGCAATAATCCATGATCACAAAAACAAATTAGAAATTACTAATCAGGTAAAAAAAAAAAAAAAAAGGAAGATCCTTTCACCTGGAACTTTAAAAAGAAACACCTATTTAGCAACTCTTGGGTAAAAGAGAAAATATAATCCAAAATTACAGAATGTTTAAAAAAATAATAAAAACGAAAACACTTCATAGCATAATTTGTTTGAACACATTTACAGTAGCAACCAGAGGAATTCATAGCACTAAACACTTAAGAATAGAAGAATGAAAATAAGTAAGTTATATTTCCAACTCACAAATGAGGTAGAAAAAGCAACAAAATAAACCAAAAGAATTTATAAACAGGAAAATCAGGAAGGTATGCAAAAATTCCTAGGTGGAGAATAGAAAAACAGTAGAACTAATTAATATATCCAAATCCTGCCTCTTGAGAAAAAATGAACAAAACAAATTGCTAGTTCTCATGGTAGAGAAAAATCATATATAAATATACAGTATAAGAAATTACAATGAGGGGCCAGGCACAGTGGCTCATGCCTGTAATCCCAGCACTTTGGGAGGCCAAGGCAGGCGGATCACTTGAGGTCAGGAGTTTGAGACCAACCTGGCCAACATGGTGAAACCCTGTCTACTAAAAATCAAAAATCAGTAGAGCATGGTGATGGGTGTCTGTAATCCCAGCTACTCAGGAGACTGAGACAGGAAAATTGCTTGAACCTGGGAGGTGGAGGTTGCAGTGAGATGGGATCATGCCACTGCACTCCAGTCTAGGTGACACAGTGAGACTCCATCTGGAAAAAAAAAAAAATTACAAGGAGGAAATAACTATTTAAATAAATAAAAAAAAAAAACTCATTAAGATGTTAATTTGCAGACCTGTATGCAAATAAATTTAAAAACCTAGAAAGGAATGATAATTGCTAGAGCAATATACATAACCAAAACTGATCCCAGCAGAGAGAGTAAAGGCTTGAATAAAACGATTTCTTTAAACAAAATAATGTTATCAAGGAACTATCCCGCCAAAAGCACTGGGCTAAGACAGTTTCACAGGGATTTTTTACCAAACCTTTAGAGAACAGAGACTACTAGTGCTCCATATATTGTTCCAGAGTAGGGGTCCCCAACCTCCAAGCCGTGGACCAGTATTGACCCATGGCCTGTTAGGAACTGGGCCACACAGCAGGAGGTGAATGACAGGCGAGTGAGCATTACTGCCTGAACTTCGCCTTCTGTCAGATCATCAGCAGCATTCACTTCTCATAGGAGTGCAAACCCTATGTGAACTCCACATGTGAGGGATATAGGTTGTTCTCCTCATGATAATCTAATGCCTGATGATCTGAGGTGGAACAGGTTCATCTGGAAACCATCTCCTTCAACTCCCAATGCCTAGTGTGGAAAAATTGTCTTCCACGAAATCAGTCCCTGGTGCCAAAACTGTTGGGGACTACTGTTCCAGAGCATTGAAAATGAGCTAACCTACTTACTTCTTTTAAAGAAAGAAGTAGAATATTGATAATTATATATAAAAGTACTAACAAATGAAAACTAAAGACCAGTGAATATCCATGCGAAAGTGCTAAGTAAAATGTTGGCCAGCAGTGTCCAAACCTAAGGAAGAAAATAACACACCATGATCAAGTATGATTTACCTCAGAAATACAAGGTGTATTCCACATTATTAAGTTCACCAATATAACAAGCTATCTTAATAGATCTGAGGGAAAAATGTGTTTATTGTTATAAATACTGAAGAACAACTTTGACAAATTCAACACTCATTTCTGACAAGAAAGTTACTCCAGAGAATAAAAATTGGTGGATATTTTCTTAACTACCTAAAATACATACACCTTAGCCTTAAAAATGTCTTAATGAGGAAGCACTTGAGGCATTTTCACTAAGATTCAGGAACAGGCAAGAAGGCCAAATATCTCCATTACTATTCAACTTTGTAGTAGAGGTATTAGTCAATGCACATAAACAAGATGAATCAACTGAAGGCATTAGAATTGTTAAAGACAAGTAAAACTACCTCTATTAAGTAGATGATATGCCAGTACACATAAAAACCCCCAGAAATTTAAAGGTAAAACTGGCCCAACAATGAAAGAATGAATAAGTCAGGACATAAAATTAACATTGAATAATCAACAGTCTTCATCTACACAAATAATAACCAGTTGGAGAAAATAATAGTAGACAAAATTCCAATAATGACACCAATGGAGAAAATTACATATTTAGAAATAAACTTAAGAAATGTGCAAGATTTGTGAGGAAAGTTTAAAATCAATCCTGAAAGTCACAAAAATAGATGAACAAAAAGGCATTTCCTCTTGTTGGATACTACAATGCAGCAGCATAAAGCTGTCAGTTCTCTCAAAGTGAATTTATTAATTTGATGAAATTCCATTAAATATAGTAATAGCTTATTTATGAAGCTAGATAAGTTGACAAAAAGGTTGATAGGGGTACTTTCAGTTTCAAATCTGACTTGTAAAGAGCTTGGAGATTGTCACACTGTGTTTACAAGAAAAAGCTGTACAAACTGAAAAATCAATTATTTTTCTTTAACCCATTAGAAAACTGAGGTTGTAAGGCAAACTGCTACCCCCAAATCTGGAGAAGCAAGTTCATCTAGAGAGACACAGCTGAGATCTACTTACCTGGAACAGAAGTCTCTGGGTCCATAAACTAGCAGGAACTTTCAAATGGTAGTTTTGATTAACTGCAGGAGAGTAACTATGAACTCCAATTAGAATGAGAAACTCCTGGGGACAGTAGTCTGGGGGTCTTGAATTCTGTGAGCTTTCCTTTTAGGAACTTTATCAGGTTCTCAAAGACAAGACTGAGAAAGACACCCTCATGACTCTGACACGGGGAGGGAAGAGTAATCATTGTGAAATACAGAAATATGCCCAGAGCTTTCTTTGTAACAAAGGTTTACTTGAAGGAAAAAAACATTGCCAGAGTCATGATGAAATCTTTCTTGGTCTAATCTGTGATAACCTGTGAGGTTCCTATCAATACAGCATTCCTCCCACTCCAGTAGCCTCTGGCTTTTCTGTCTCATCTAAAGGGGTTTAAAATAATGTTAAAAGGTGTCACGAATTACAGGCAATGAACTGGGAATGTCATAGCTAAAGAAGGGAGCAGGGATGAAAGGAGAGAAAAACAGGTGAAGGTCATAGCCCCAAAAGAGAGGACCACTAAAACACTGAGATTTAATTGGAATATTATAGAATGCTCCCATCCCTCCACACCTTACCACCATGCCACCACACAAACAAGATTACAGTACAATTACAATTGGATTATAGCTAACGGAGCAGCAAGATACAGACTCTGAAAAGTACTTAGGAAGTCCCAAAATCAAGAAGGGAGAAAAAACAAAAACAAGGGACATATTTGAAGCCTCTGATAACTATAGCTATAGGAAACATAAACATAGACCCACTCCTAGGCAGGTTAACATAAATTTTCACATTAAAGGCCCATTTACCTCAGTTCGTATTATCTGATACAACATGTCCAGCTTTTAAGACGTGACAAGGCAAAGAAAGGCAAAAGGCAAGAAAATAATCAGTCTGAAGAGACAAAGCAAGCATAAGAACCAGACTCAGATATGACACAGATGTTGGAATTATCAGACAGGGAATTTAAAATAATTATGATTAATATGTTATGCACTCTTGGGAGACAACATTCAAGAAAAGATGGGTTATTTAAGCAAAGGAATGGAAACTCTCAGACTCAAAGGGAAAGGTTAAAAGTAAAAAGCACTGTAACAGAAGTGAAGAGCATCTTGGATGGGCACATCAGGAGACTGGACACAACCAAGGAAAGTATCAGTGAGCTTGCAGATAGGTCAATAGAAACTTCCCAAATTTAAATGCAAAGAGAAAAGAGGAAAGAAAAAGCATAAAAACAGAATATGCAAGAACTGTGGGACAGTTCAAAAAGGTGTAAAATACATGTAGTATAGGAATAAAAGAAAATTATCAAACAAAATCATAATGATAGGGGTATGTCAACTGGACACAGGAGCCAACTGAAAGAGTCCTCAGGGGCCAAAGTTGAAACAATTTCAGCAGCAAAATAAAGAAATATCAGATTATAGCCCAAAATATAGAATAAATTTCCATGAGTCTATCCTGATATTTAAAAAATTGAATAAATATATGGGGAAGAATAGATAAATCTTTAGAGCAGAATTTCAAATAATTTATGTAGATACTCGATCTTCATGGAAGAGGAGCATAACTCCCCAATATTTAACTGTCGTCTATATATAGTGACTTCCTTATCAGGCGTAGTATGGAAACGGTAACCTCACAGTGGAGAAACATGACAAAAACTACCTCTGCCAAGTGTTCAATGTTCGCATCAACAGTGATGTCATGTTGACAATATATGGTAAGTATGTCACTTTCCATCTTTGGTTTTCCTCCCTCAAACCCAAACCCAATATAATCACGAGGAAAGCATCAAACAAATCCCAATTGTGAGATCTTCTATAAAATACCTGACCAAATATTCTTAAAAACTGTCAAGGTCACCAAAAAAACAAGGAAACTCTGAAAAACTACCACGGCCAAGTGGAGCCTAAGAAGATATGACAAATAAATATAATGTGATATCCAGGATGGAATCCTAGGACAGAAAACGAACATTAGGTCAAAACCAAAGAAATATGAATAAAGTATGAACTTCAGTTAATTACCAATAACAATAATACCTTATTATTATTGGTGCAATTATCATGACAAATATACTATCCTATTTTAAGATGTTAATAATAAAGGGAAACTGTGTGGAGTATATCGGGAATTTTCTGCACTATTTTTGAAATTTTTTATAAGTCTAAAACTACTCTAAAATAAAAAGTTTATCTAAAATAAAAAGTTCATATGGCCAGGCGCGGTGGCTCACGCCTGTAATCCCAGCACTTTAGGAGGCCGAGGCGGGTGGATCACCTGAGGTCGGGAGTTCAAGACCAGCCTGACCAACATGGAGAAACCCCATCTCTACTAAAAATACAAAAATTAGCCAGGCATGGTGGCGCATGCCTGTAATCCCAGCTACTCGAGAGGCTGAGGCAGTAGAATCGCTTGAACCCAGGAAGTGGAGGTTGCGGTGAGCTGAGATTGTGCCATTGCACTCCAGCCTGGGCAAAAAGAGCGAAACTCCATCTCAAAAAAAAAAAAAAAAAAAAAAAAAAAGGTTCATATGAAAAAACAAATATGCAAAAATTGTCAGGAAAACACTAAAAACAAATCTACAAGGGATACTAATCCTGTTTAGACTTAATCCTACATTAAAACATACTATAGACTACATATAGTTAAAGCAATGTGGTACTGATGCATAGTCTAACAGAAATTAAATAGAAAGCCCAGGAGAAGACACAAATATATGTAGAAATTAAATATATGATAAAGATGTCATCTCAAATCACTGGAACAAAGATTTAATAAATAGTGCTGGGTCAACTGATGAATCCTGTGGAAAAAATAAAATTAGATGCAGACTTCACATCAAATACAAGAATAAAATTCACAAATTATGAAATATAAATATTTTAAAATATAATTAGACAGAAGAAATGGAATTCACTAGAAGAAAGCATGCGTGAATTCCTCTTTAAATCTTATTGTTAAGAGAGGTTCCTATGACTCAAAATCCAGTGGCAATTTTTTACATTGAGAAATTTGAGTACAGATTTAAAAATAAACATTTTTTGCCAGGCATAGTGGCTCACGCCTGTAATTCCAGCACTTTGGGAGGCCAAGGTGTGTTGGGGACAGGCCCTCAAATCTGGCTATACACAGGCCCCAAAACTGGACATAAGCAGAATCTCTGCAGCACTGTGACATGCTCGTGATGGCTATGACGCCTATGCTGAAGGTTGTTGGTTTACCAGAATGAGGGCAAGGAATACCTGGCCCATCCAGGGCAGAAAACTGGCTTAAGGCATTCCTGAACCACAAACAATAGCAGGAGTGATCTGTGCCTTAAGGACATGTTCCTGCTGCAGATAACTAGCCAGACCCATCCCTTTGTTTCCCGTTTTAGTTAATCAATAATCTACAGAAACAATGCTTATCACTGGCTTACTGTCAATAAATATGTGGGTAAAACTCTGTTCAAGGCTCTCAGCTCTGAAGGCTGTCAGCCCCCTGATTCCCACTCCACACTCTATATTTCTGTGTGTGTGTGTCTTTAATTCCTCTTGCACTGCTGGGTTAGGGTCTCCACCACCGAGCTGGTCTCGGCAAAGGCAGCCAGATCACTTAAGGTCAGGAGTTCGAGACCAGCCTGGACCAACATGGTGAAACCCCGTCTCTACTAAAAATACAAAAATTAGCTGGGCATGGTAGTGGGTGCCTGTAATCCCAGCTACTCAGGAGGCTGAGGCAGGAGAATTGCTTGAGCCTGGGAGGTGGAGGTTGCAGTGAGCTGAGATTGTGTCACTGCGCTCCAGCCTGGGTGACAGAGCAGGGCTCCATCTCTAAATAAACAAAGAAACAAATAAATAAATAAATATTTAAAAATAAACCTTTTTATTGCAAGAAATACCATTAGTAACATCAAAGACAAACAATAAACTAGGGGAAGAAAGGGCACCTTCAGTCCACACTGGAGACTTTCTCTTCCCAGCAAAAAAAAAAAAAAAAAATTAAATTAAATTTTAAAAAGACAACTGACAAACTAGGAAAAAATACTTGCAACATTACTGTAATAGAGATATTCCTAAGAAACAAACAAAAAAAACTTTAAACATTTTAGAAAAATATTTAGAATAAAAGAACTCTCATGACTCAACAATAAAAACACAACCTAATTTTAAAAGCCATTTGAATAATACTTCATTAAAGAAGGGATATAGCCCAGGCACAGTAGCTCACACCTGTAATCCCAGCACTTTAGGAGGCCAACAAGGGCAGATCATTTGAGCCCAGAAGTTCAAGACCAATCTGGGCAACATGGCAAAACCCTCTCTCTACAAAAAAAAAATTACAAAAATTATCCAGGCTTGGTGTTAAATTTGCAAATTAAAAACGAAAATAAAGAAGATACACAGAGGGCAAATAAGTACATGACAAGATGTTAGACATCATTAATCATTGAGAAAATGTAAATTAAAACCACAAAGACATACTATACATTTGCTAGAATTGCTACAATTCAAAAGAATGACAGTATCAAGTCAAGACAGGGATGTAGAGCAACTGGATATCTCAAACATTATGAATGAGAATGCAAAATAATATAGTTCATGTGAAAAATAGTTTAACAGTACCTATAAAGTTAAATATATTATATGAACCAGCAATCTCATTTGTAACCATCCAAAATAAATAACAATATGTGACCACACAAAGACCTATGTGGAAATGTTTATGACAGCTTTATTCATAATAGCCAAAAACTAAAAACAGCAACATATAAACATACTGGTAAATGAAGAAACAAATCGTAGTACATCCCTGCAATGCAACACTACTCACCAGTAAAAACGAACAACCCACGAATACATGTAACATGTATGAATTTTAAAGCACTGTGTTAACTGAAAGAAGCCAGACACAAAAGGCTACATACTTTATTGCCAATTATATGACATTCTGGAAAGACAACAGCATATAGAGAGAAATGAGATTCATGGAAGCTGGGGGTAAAAAGAGGGGATTGTGCAAAGAGGCATGAGGAAATTTTTAACAATAAAAATCTGTTAAAATTTTTAAAAAGACAAAGGCTAGAATAACCTTTGTAATGTTGGAATAAATTTGAAAAATAAAACAGAGGTGGGGAGAGAAAAAGACAAATTAAGAGTTTCTTAGACACAGATCAGGGCAGGAGGGCAGATGGAAAAGAAGAGATACCTGATGACTAGAGGCTGAAAGAAGGTTCTTCGGAGAAGAGATGGTTCATGAAGCTTTTTCTGGAGAAATTCTGAGTTTTTGTGGGTAAAACTTTATTTTGTATCCCCAAAAATCTTCAGGAATAAAAGCAAATGTCTCATTGGCATTGGCTCTTTTGGATTTCTTGTGGATGCATTAAGGTTAGCTCCTGACTAAAACAGAGTTAGTTTATGCACATTAACATGGTTAGTCAATATCCTGCTTTTGTTTCAATGTCTCAGATCAAAAAGATCTTCAAGTCTAAGGTTGCTGAATTGGCCTGGCATTTTCAGCACGCATAATTCTGAAGAGAATGACCATTTTGAAAAGCTATAGTCTTTTATCCCCTTTTATATCAGGTTTATTTTATCAGAGAAATAAAAGTAGAGAGGTTTTACTCATTTCAGGGAACGCCTTAATAGTATTCTAATGTCTATTGTGATGATAAAAATGAAAAATTAGAGATAGGAGGAATTGCTAAGAGTGTTAACTACAGTGAAGACGGTTGAGACAAAGTGTACATGCAACAGATTTTGTTTTCAATTTTAGTTATTTTTCTTTTTTCCCCCTCACATTCACTTCATTTCTGGAAAGCAAGTCCTCTCCAAATCTGCTTGACACCAAGTCTTGAACACAGAATTACTTTCTTCTGTTTTATTAAAATACTGTTAGCACCTTTAATGCTAAAGTTTTTTTCTTGCTTCATTTGTAAACATAAATAAATACATAAAGTTATGTGTAATTGTATTAGTCCGTTTTCATGCTGCCGATAAAGACACACCTGAGACTGGGCAATTTACAAAAGAAAGAGGTTTAATTGGACTTACAGTTCTACATGGCTGGGGGAGCCTCACAATCATGGCAGAAGGCGAGGAGAAGCAAGTCACATCTTTTTTTTTTTTTTTTTTTTTTTTTTTTTTTGAGACGGAGTCTCGCTCTGTCGCCCAGGCTGGAGTGCAGTGGCGCAATCTCGGCTCACTGCAAGCTCCGCCTCCCGGGTTCACGCCGTTCTCCGGCCTCAGTCTCCCGAGTAGCTGGGACTACAGGCGCCCGCCACTGCGCCCGGCTAATTTTTTTCTATTTTTAGTAGAGACGGGGTTTCACCATGGTCTCGATCTCCTGACCTTGTGATCCGCCCGCCTCGGCCTTCCAAAGTGCTGGGATTACAGGCGTGAGCCACTGCGCCCGGCCGCAAGTCACATCTTACATGGATGGCTGCAGGCAAAGAGAGAGCTTGTGCAGGAAAACTCCCGCTTATAATAACCATCAGATCTTGTGAGACCTACTATCATGAGAACAGCATGGGAAAAACCTGCCCTCATGATTCAATTACCTCCCACCAGGTCCCTGCCACAACACATGGGAATTCAAGATGAGATTTGGGTGGGGACACAGCCAAATCATATCAGTAACTTTAGTAAATTTACAATTAATGTTTAGGCAAACTATACTTTTAATATTTCAAAATAAACATTTTTATTAACTCTAGTTTTGTACAAAATGATTACAAAGATATATACTAGATTATATAATTATATATAATACATAATAAATATATACTAGATAACATATATCTAGTATGTTATAAAACACACAGGTATATATTCCTTTGAAACATGTGTTATATAACTTAAATTATATCTACGCTTTCCTTTTTTATTTTGATGGAGGGTAAATCTTTCTTTTGATATTTATTGTCCAAAGGATATTATATTGCTTTACATTCTCAACCCTCTGAACCTCACCCCACTCTACCTTTTTCTCTCCAAATAGCCACATTGTCTTTGGATACATCAAAGAAATCTGGATATACCATAAAGCTGATAGATGAGGAACATAAATAAGAGGCTCCAGAAACATGGCACCATAAGATTAACACAGGGACCACCAGTGACCCTCAAAAATAAGACTTCTTTTTTAAATTAAGATTTCCATAACAATTATTATGTTATAAATAATTATATCAAAAACCATTTGAATTATTTTACTTATTTCTTTATTAATCCAATTTAATTTCATAACTCAATTACTTTAGAATGCTGATACTAGGAATTTGCAGTTGAAGAGATAGCACATTTCACCAAAAACAATCCGAGGCTTATGGTTTTTTACAAGCAAAGTTTTTGCATGAAATTTTATTAGTTCATTTTGTTGAATGTACCTTCTTGAATTTCAGGGGCCATTGGTCATGTGATAGAAAAATCTTTGACCATTGTGTTGTAGTCTTCATGAACAAATAATTTTATGTTTTTGTTAAGTATACTTATTGCTAAATGACATGATTTTATTTTTCTTTCCAGCTTTTATTTTAGGTTCTAGGATACATGTGCAGGTTTGTTATATGAGTAAGTTGCATGTCTCTGGTCTAGTGTACAAATTACTTTGTCACCCAGGTAGTGAGCACAATACCAAATAGGTAGCTTTTCAATTCTCTTCCACCTCCCATCCTCCACCCTCAGGTAGGCTCTGGTGTCTACTGTTCCTTTCTTTGTGTCCATGTGCACTCAATGTTTAGGTCCCACTAATAAGTGAGAACATGGAGTATTTGGTTTTCTGTTCTTGCGTTAATTTTTTTTAACTGGATTGTAGAGTGGAAAACACGTTTATTAACATTCAAACTCCCCTCATACAAGGCCATATAAAAATTGTATAAGTATTTTGATTATACATTAGTCTACATTTTCTACATAATTACAATGATGTATAATACAATTTAGCTTTTCATAATACATTGTTTCAAGACATCATTAGTTGTGTTAAACATAAGTCACTTACTTTCAAATCCAATACTTGAATAATTTCCTCTGTGCATAGTTTAGCAGGGCTAATTAGCATAAGATGCCATTTATTAAGAGCTACATGATCTGAGCGTTAACAGTTGCTGAAGTTTGGTATTTTTATGCAGCATTTTCTTTTTGCTTTGATAACAATACCACAAAACTCTTAAGGATACTGAAATTTAGTAAGTAAAGTTCAGAGACATTACTTTAGTTATTGAATCAAATCTCCACATAACACTATAGTAATTAAAACGTTTAAAAAAAAAAAAAAAAGTGTTGAAATCTGCACTGGTATAGACTGCTCCTGTCAGGATAAGACTCTTTGGAACAGAAAGGGAAAAGACTGCTTTGAGCTTCAATGTGCCGATAGGAGGAAAGACACTGAATTACCTTGTTGCCTCTCACTAATGATGGAAGGTCGGGTAAATGCCAGAACATATTCCAACTCAAAAACTCTAGGTAACTTTATGGAGGTAGAAGCTGCGTTATTTCATGCTAGGTAGCTGTAGCACTGACCTCACGTACAAAATGCAAAACACTTAAATACTGTGATCTAGGTCTTAATTGAAAGCTATACTGAAGACTTTTTGTTGTTGTTGTTGTTTTGGCTATACTTTCATTCCAAAAGAAGAGCTGAAATGATGCTTGAGTTACAGCACCAGTCTATTATTATCAGTGAAGAAGTACACTCTTGCAGATAAACACCAGATCAAAAGTCCTTTTTCAGCAATTTTATTAAATTGTAGAATACTAAAAAATAAGTTATTTCTATGGAAATCTTTGAAGGGAGTAAAAAAATCAAACTAAAGTATATACCTAAACATTTTAAAGGGAAATAAACCAATCATCTTCTGAAAGTCAAACAGTATTTGCTATGTTGTAATCCCATTCACTATTAGGCTGCAACTGGACCACAACATTATGTTCATTAGTTTCGTTTTCTTCATCACTATTGTTGGTATCTTCATTGTCATCTTCCTCATAGTCTAAAGATTTGGTCATGTTCTGATGCGAGCGGGATTCTGACAAAGCCCCAAATGACTGGGCACTGACAGAAGCTAAAAGTCTAACTAAAGGAGTATGTTCTGTCACTTCATTTTATTCTTGACTACCATCTGTGTCAGAGTCTGAATTGCCTTGAGAAGGAACTTTTTGCTTGCACACTGGACAGGTTTTTTTGGTTTTTAGTTAGTCAAGGGTCTACACACTTGCAGTGATAAGCATGGGAACAGGGAAGGATTCTGAGCTTGTCTCCCTCTTCCTGCTCATCTGAACAAATGGCACATACATCGTACTCATCTCCTTTTTTGAATTTATGTATAGGGAGTTTCTTAAGTTGATCTTTATGAAGTCTGTTTCTTCTAGCTCTATGTCTATCCTGGAAAAAATTTGTGATCCAATAGAAATGAAAGCATATTTCCATAAAACAAATGTCCATGTCAGCTTTATTTGTAATAGCCAAAAACATGAAAATGACTATAAAGATGAGACAGATGCCTACTATGGTAAGGAAGGCAATTAGGTAGCATTCCAAGGGAAGACTAAATTCTGGAATTAAGATAAGGTGGCCCCCTTTTTCATATGTGAATTCATCTTTCAGAGAATTAGCTGATGATTCACCAATAAAGACAGATGGAATGTCAGTTGTCTTTAGTACCTCAATGTCGTTGGATTCCATGCTAATGAGGTCAACAGAATCAACATCATGAACTATGGCTGCTTTGTATTCTGCTCTCTGTGCATTTAAAATCTTTGTATCAAAATTATAATCAAGTCTTCTGATTAACACAATGAAAGTGCCAGATGAATTATCTTTTACTGGTGGAGGCACTATGGGTTTACACGCATTCTCTGGTTTTGAGTTAATCAAAAAACCCTTTAAACTTTCAGCTGGAAGTCTATAACCAAATCTTGCAGGAAGGTCATCAAATGTCAGATGTATTTTCAAAGTTATATGCTAAAATGTCTGCTTCTACAGGCAGTAGGTTTAAGAATGCAAAGAGCTGGACAGTCAAGATGGTGTAGACTTGTGTGACTGACAACATAAGCATCCCTGTGGAGAGCAGCATCTTGTTGTAAAATCACCTGGAAGTCCAGCCCTCGCAACACAAACAGTCTTGCCGGCCACGTTGCAGGAGAAGTCCCTACCTTGACTTCATGACTGAATATCTGCACTGACCCCACAGCCCAGAGTAGGAGCAGGGATGACAACACTTCTTGTGTTAATTTGTTAGGAATAATGGCCTCTAGCTGCATCTTGCAAATGACATGATTTTGTTCTTTTTTATGGCTGTGTAGCATTCCATGGTGCTTATGTACCACATTTTCTTTATCCAGTCCCCCACTGATGGGCATCTAGGTGGATTCCATGCCTGTGCTTTTGTGCATAGTGCTGCAATAAGCACATGCCTGTGTCTTTTTGGTAGAACAGTTTATATTCCTTTGGGTATATACCCAAATATTGGATTGTTGGGTCAAATGGTAATTCTGCTTTGAGCTCTTTGAAAATTCACCAAACTGTTTTCCAAAGTAGCTAGGAATTAATTTACATTCTCACTAGTAGTGTATAAACTTTCCCATTTCACTGCAAACTCACCAACATCTGTAATTTTTTGACTTTTTAGTAATAGCCATTCTGACTGGTGTAAGATGGTATCTCACTGTGGTTCTGATTTTCATTTCTCTGATGATTAGTGATGTTGAGCATTTTTTCATATGGTTGGCCACATGTATGTCTTTTGAGAAGTGTCTGTCCATGTCCTTTGCCCT
Source organism: Macaca thibetana thibetana (assembly GCF_024542745.1). Taxonomy (NCBI): domain Eukaryota; kingdom Metazoa; phylum Chordata; class Mammalia; order Primates; family Cercopithecidae; genus Macaca; species Macaca thibetana. Next base: position 84,593,075 of record NC_065579.1, read on the forward strand.
TTTTTTTTTTTTTTTTTTTTTTTTTTTTTTTTTTTTTTTTTTTGAGATGGAGTCTCGTTCTGCCAGGGTGGAGTGCAGTGGTGCAATCTCGGCTCATTGCAAGCTCCGCCTCCCAGGTTCATGCCATTCTCCTTCCTCAGCCTCCCAAGTAGCTGGGACTACAGGCGCATGCCACCATGCCAGGCTAATTTTTTGTATTTTTAGTAGAGATGGGGTTTCACCATGTTAGTCAGGATGGTCTCGACCTCCTGACCTTGTGATCTGCCTGCCTTGGCCTCCCAAAGTGCTGGGATTACAGGCGTGAGCTGCAGTGCCTGGCCCCATTTTTTAACACGACTGTTTTTTGGCTTGTTGATTTGTTTAAGTTCCTTATGGATTCTGAATATTATACCTTTGTCAGAGGAATAGTTTGCAAATATTTTCTCCCATTCTGTAGGTTATCTGTTTATTTTATTAATAGTTTCTTTTGCTGTACAAAAACTCTTTAGTTTAATTAGGTCCCACGTGTCAATTTTTGGTTTTGTTGCAATTGCTTTTGGAGTCTTTATCATGAAATCTTTGCAAGGATCTATGTCCAGAATGGTATTTCCTAGGTTTTCTTCCAGAATTTTCACAGCTTTATGTTTTACATTTAAGTCTTTAATCCATCTTGAGTTAATTTTTATATATAACATAAGGAAGGTGTCCCATTTTTATCTTCTGCATATGGCTAGCCTGTTATCCCAGCATTTATTGACCAGGAACTCCTTTCTTCATTGCTTATTGTTGTCACTTCTGTCGAAGATCAGATCATTGTAGGTACATAGCTTTATTTCCGGGTCCTCACACTTGTTTCTTTGGTCTATGCCTCTGTTTTTGTACCATTACCATGCTGTTCTGATTACTGTAGCTTTATAGTATACTTTGATATCAGGGAGTGTGATGCCTTTGGTTTTAGTTTTGTTTTTTGGTTTTTCGTGTTTTTTTTTTTTTTTTTTCCTTGGAATTGCTTTGGCTATTCAGGCTCTTTTTTGGTTCTATGTGTATTTTGGAATAGTTTTTTCTAATTCTGTAAAAAACGTCATTGGTAGTCTAACAGGAATAGCATTGAACTGTACATTGCTTTGGACAATGTATTAGTCTATTTTCATTCTACTGATAAAGACATATCTGAGACTGAGTAATTTATAAAGAAAAAGAGGTTTAATGGACTCAGAGTTCTACATGGCTAGAGAGGCCTCACAATTATGGGAGAAGGCCAAAGGCAAGTCTTACATGGCAGCAGCAAGAGAAAATGAGAGCCAAGCAAAGGGGGAAACCAGTTATAAAACTGTTAGGTCTTTTGAGACTTATTCACTACCACAAGAACAGTATGGAAAAAACTGCCCCCACGATTCAATTATCTATCACTGAGTCCCTCCCACAACACATGGGAATTATGGGAGCTACAATTCAAGATGAGATTTGGGTGGGTACACAACTAAACCATATCATTCCACTGCTGGCCCCTCCTAAATCTCATGCCCTCACATTTCAAAGCCCATCATGCCTTCCCAACAGTCCCCCAAAGCCTTAACTCATTTCAGTATTAACTCAAAAGTCCACAGTCCAAAGTCTCATCTGAAACAAGGCAAGTCCCTTCCACCTGTGAGCCTATAAAACCAAAAGCAAGTTCAGTTACTTCCTAGATAAAATGGGGGTACAGGCATTGAATAAATACACTCATTCCAAATGGGAGAAATTGGCCAAAACAAAGGGGTTAAAGGCCTCATGCAGTCTGAAATTCAGTGGGGCAATAAAATCTTAAAGTCCAGAATGATCTCCTTTGACTCCATGTCTCACATCTGGGTCATGCAGATATAAGAGGTGGGTTCCCATGGTCTTGGGCAGCTCTGCCCCTGTGGCTTTGCAGGGTACAGTTACTTTTATGGGCTGATGTCGAGTGTCAGTGGCTTTTCCAGGTGCATGATGCAACCTGTCAGTGGATCTACCATTCTGGAGTCTGGAGGATGGTGGCCCTCTTCTCACAGCTCTGCTAGCCAGTACCCTAGTGGGGACTCTGTGTGGGGGCTTCAAGCTCACATTTCCTTTCTGCATTGCCCTAGCAGAGGTTCTCCATGAGGGCCCCGCCCCTGCAGCAAACTTCTGCCTGGACATCCAAGCATTTCTATACATCCTCTGAAATCTAGGCAGAGATTCCCAAATCTCAATTCTCGACCTCTGTGCACCCACAGGCTCAACACCACATGGAAGCTGCCAAGACTTGGGGCTTGCGTCCTCTGAAGCCACAGACCGAGCTGTACCTCGGCCCCTTTTAGGCATGGCTAGAGTGGCTGGGATGCAGGGCATGAAGTCCCTAGGCTGCACATACCGGGGGGGCCCTCGGCTTGGCCAAGGAAACCATTTTATCCTCCTAGGCCTCCAGGCCTATGATGATAGGGCAGACCATGAATGCCCTATGACATGCCCTGGAGACATTTTCCCCATTGTCTTGGTGATTGACATTTGGCTCCTCGTTACCTATGCAAATTTCTATAGCTGGCTTGAATTTCTCCTCAGAAAATGGGTTTTTCTTTCCCTCCACATCATCAGGCTACAAATTTTCCAAACTTGTATGATCTGTTTCCCTTTTAAAACTGAATGCTTTTCACAGCACTCAAATCACCTCTTGAATGTTTTACTGCTTAGAAATTTCTTCCACCAGATACCCTAAATCATCTCCCTTAAGTTCAAAGTTTCACAAATCTCTACGGCAGGTGCAAAAGGTCACTGCTAAAACATAGCAAGAGTCACCTTTACTCCAGTTCCCAACAAGTTCCTCTTCACCATCTGAGACTATCTCAGCCTGGCTTTCATTGTCCATGTCATTATCAGCATTTTGGTCAAAGCCATTCAACAAGTCTCTAGGGAGTTCCAAACTTTCCCACATTTTCTTGTCTTCTTCTGAGCCCCTTACACTGTTCCAACCTCTCCCTGTTACCCAGTTCCAAAGTCACTCTCACATTTTCAGGTATCTTTACAGCAGCACTCCACTCCTGGTACCAATTTACTGTATTAGTTCATTTTCATGCCGCTGATAAAGACATACCTGAGACTGGGTAATTTACAAAGAAAAAGAGGTTCAATGGACTCACAGTTCCATGTGGCTGGGGAGGCCTTATAATCCCAGTGGAAAGCAAAAGGCATATCTCACACACAACAGGCAAGAGTGAATGAGAGCCATGTGAAAGGGGAAATCCCTTATAAAACCATCAGATCTCATGAGACTTATTCACTACCATGAGAACAGTCTGAGAAAAACTGCCCCCATGATTTAATTATCTCTCACCGGGTTCCTCCCACAACAATTGGGAATTAAGCAAGCTACAATTCAAGATGAGATTTGGGCGGGGACACAGCCAAACTATATCAGGAAGTATAACCATTTTAACAATATTGAATCTTCCTGTCCATGATATGGAATTTTTTTTATTTGTTTGTGTTGTCTCTGATTTCTTTCAGCAGTGTTTAGTAATTCTCATTGTAGAGATACTTCACTTCTCTGGCTAGCTATATTTCTAAGTATTTTATTCTTTTTGTGGCCATTGTTAATAGGATTGTGTTCTTTACTTGGCACTCAGTTGGGAGGTTATTCATGTATAGAAATGCTACAGATTTTTGTATCATGACTTTGTGTCTTGAAACTTTGCTGAAGTTGTTTGTCAGACCTTAGGAGCCTTAGGGCAGAGGCTATGGTGTTTTCTAGGTATAGAATCATATCACCTGTAAACAAAAATAGTTTGGCTTTCTCTCTTCCTGTTTGGATGCCTTTTATTTCTTTTTCTTGCCTGATTGCTCTGGCTAGGAATCTGGTACTATGCTGAATAGGAATAGTGAAAGTGGGCATCTCTGCCTTGTTCCAGTTCTCAAAGAGAATGTTTCTAGATTTTGCCCATTCAGTATGATGTCAGTTGTGGGTTGGTCATAGATGGCTCATTTTGAGGTATACCTAGTTATTGAGGATTTTTAACATGAAAGAATATTGAATTTTATCAAAAGCCATTTCTGCATTTACTAAGATGATCTTTTTTTTGTTTTTAGTTCTGTTTATGTGATTAATCACATTTATTGATTTGGGTATGTTAAACCAACCTTGCATTCCAGGAATAAAGCCTGCTTGATCATGGTGGACTAGCTTTTTGATGTGCTGCTGGACTTGGTTTACTAGTATTTTGTTGAGAATGTCTGCATCTATGTTTATCAGGAATACTGGCCTAAAGTTTTCTTTTTTTGCTGTGTCTCTACCAGGCTTTGGTATCAGCATGATGCTGGCCTAATAGAATGCGTTAGGGAGGGAACCCTCCTCCTCAATTATTTGGAATAGTTTCAGCTGAATTGGTACCAGCTCTTCTTTCTATGTCTGGTAGAATTCAGCTGTGAATCCTTCTAGTCTAGGACCTTTTCTGGTTGGTAGGATTTTTATTACTGATTCAATTTCATAATGCCTTATTGATCTGTCCAGGGTTTCAATTTCTTCTTGGTTAAATCTTAGGAGGCTGTACATTTCTAGGAATTTATTCATTTCTTCTAGGTTTTCTAGTTTATGTGCATAGAGGTGTTCCTAATAGTTTCCAAGGGTTTTTTTGCTTCTATAAGGTCAGTGGTAATGTCCCCTTTGTCATTTCTGATTGCATTTATTTGGATCTTACCTGTTTTTCATTATTCTAGCTAGTAGTCTATCAATCTTATGCTTTCAAGAACCAACTGTTGGTTTCATTGGTCTTTGTATGGATTTTTATGTCTCCATTTCATTCAGTTCAGCTCTGATTTTGGTTATTTCTTTTCTCCTACTAGCTTTGGGATCGGTTTGCTCTTGTTTTTCTAGTTCCTCTAGGTGATGCTAGGTTGTTAATTTGGGATCTTCCTTTTTTGATGTGGGTGATTAGGTGATTAGTGCTGTAAACTTTCCTCTTAACTCTGTTTACAACAGATGAGTTTAGGTCCTAATATATCTGTTTTAGATCTCAAATATCTTTGATAATTTTCTGCCTCACTTATCTAATACTGTCACTGAGGTGATTAAGTCTCCTACTATTATTGTGTGGTTATCTAAATCTCTTCATAGGTCTCTAAGAACTTGATTTATGAATCTGGATGCTCCAGCGTTGGATGCATATATACTTAAGATAGTTAAGTCTTCTTGTTGAGTTGAAACTTTTATCATTATGCTATGCCCTTCTTTGTCCTTTTTTATTATTATTGGTTTAAAGTCTATTTGTCTGAAATAAAAATAGCAACTCCTGATCTTTTCTGTTTTCATTTGCTTGATAGATCTTCCTCCATCTCTTTACTTTGAGCCTATGGGTGTCATTGCATGTGAGATGAGTCTCTTGAAGACAGCATACAGTTGGTCCGTGCTGCTTCATCCAACTTGCCACTCTGTGCCTTTTAAGTGGGACATTTGTCCTGTTTACAATTAAGGTTAATATTGACATGATGTGGATTTGATCCTATTATGTTGGTTTTGGTTTCTATGTAGACTTGATTATAGTTGCTTTATAGTGCCAATGGTCTATGTACTTAAGTTTCTTTTTGTGCTGGCAGTAATGGTCTTTTTGTTTCCATGTTTAGCATTCCTTTAAGAACCTCTTATAAGGCAAGTTTAGGGGTGATGAATTCCCTTAGCATTTGCTTGTCTGAAAATTATTTTATTTCTCCTTAGTTTGGCTGGATATGAAATTCTTGGTTGGAATTGATTATCCTTAAGGATGCTAAATATACATCCCCAATCTTTTATGGCTTGTAGAGTTTCTGCTAAAAGTCTGCTGTTAGTCTGATGGGATTCTCTTTGAAGGTGATCTGCCCCCTCTCTCTAGCTGCCTTTAATATTTTTCCTTTTACTTTGACCTTGTAGAATCTGATGACCATTTCCTTGGGGATGGTCATCTTGGATAGTATCTTGATGGGTTCTCTGAATTTCCTGAATTTGAATGTCAACATATCTAGCAAGGCTGGGGAAATTTTCATGGTTAATATTCTTAAGTATGTTTTCCAAATTGCTTGCTCTCTCTCCTTCTCTTTCAGGGATGCCAATAAGTCATATGTTTGGTCTCTTTACAAAATCTCATATTTCTCAGAGATTGTGGTCATTTCTTAAAATTATTTTTTCTGTGTTTTTAAATGACTGAGTTGATTCAAAGAACTGGTATTCAGGCTATGGGATTCTTTCCTCAGCTTAGTCTATTCTGCTGTTAGTATTAGGTTGGTGCAAAAGTAATTGTGGTTTTTGCCATATAAAAGTAATGACAAAAACTGCAATTACTTTTGCACCAACTAATACTTCTAATTGTATTAAGAAATTATTGTAGTGAGTTTTTCAGCTCTATCAAATCAATTTGATTATTTCCTAAAATGGCTATTTTGTCTTTCAGCTCTTGAATCCTTTTACTGTATTTCTTAGATTCCTTAGATTGGGTTTCAATTTTCTCCTGAATTTCGACGATCTTCATTGCCATCCAGATTTTGAATTCTATGTCTGTCATTTCAGCCATTTAATTCTGGTTAAGAGCCATTGCTGGGAAGCTAGTGCAGTCATTTGGAGGTAAGAAGACACTGGCTTTTTGAGTTTCCAGAGATCTTGTGCTGGTTCCTTCTCATCTGTGTGAGCTGATGTTTCCTTAATCTTTGAAGTTGACATTCTTCCAGTGGGGCTTTTTGCTCTTATATCCTTTGATGCCTTTGAGGGTTTGACTGTGGTATCAGTTGGGTTTACTTCACTGACTTTATTTCTTAATAATTTCAGTGGGCCAAGGCTCAGCTCAGCATTCGTAGGCTGTGTGCTCCAACCCTAGGGGCTGAGACCAGGCCCACAGCTTTTTTTCCTGGCTCCTTGAGGTTGAGTACCTTCTGTGCTAAAAGATCTGAGATGTTGCTGCTGGCAACACCACTCTGATGTGGGGGGTGCCTGCAAAAGCACTTCATTATCGGGGGATGGCAATAAGGTCAAAGCACATGCAGACAACAGCTGAGCAGCAGCAGGGTGGTGGACTGTGCACATGCATGTGCTAGTTGTAGGACAGCAGCAGTGCAGTTCACACACACATGTGCATACACCAGCAAAGTGTTGGGGGAAGGCTGCAAGCAGATGTGCACTGGCTGGGTCCATCTGCAAAAGCTCTCTCATGGTTAGGCAGTGTCTACCAGCAAACAAGCTATGGTGGTGGCCACTGAGAAGCACCCCAGTTAGGCATCTGAGGCTGTGCTGTAAGTGAGTGCAGCCTTGCATGAACCCTGGGAGAGACCAGCAGACAAGGGACACCCAAATCAGACTGGCTCTGTCCCATGTGGCAAGATAGACCTGTTCTGTCCAGGTCCAACAATCAACAAAGGCCAAAGCTACCTGAAGGAGCATGGCAAGCCTTGGGGGATGGGTGTCCCTGTCCATGCTCTACTGCAGCTATTCCTGAGCCAAACTATGTGAGCTCCATGCAGGCTGGACTCCTGTTCCTGCCAACTCTCCAAGCAGCTCTCCCTGCCAGCTCAAATGTCCACGGGGCCATAAAGTCTCCTGCAGCTAGGATTCCAGAGGTCTTTGGTAAGAATGGGCCAACTCCATACCTATTTAACTCACATTTTCCCCAGGAGCTACTTGGGATCAGAAACGAGATCTAGTGCTCAGCAACCCAATGCAGGGTTCCCAGCTTCTTCATCCTTCAGTCTACCATCCGCATCATCCTCTGTCCACATTCAATGCCTTCCTTTCAATAACCTGCTTGGAGTGTGCCAGTTTTCTTGCTGGTCTGGTCCCCCAGTGGGGGAAGCTCTTCCTGGCTGTGTCTAGTTGGCTCCTCTTTTTGATTACTCTGAATTTAAAACATAGTTTTGATTAGAAAATTGAATCCTTCATTTAGAGTAGTTACAACATTTTCAGTTTGTAGACCTCCATTTAGGGATAGTTGTAAGTATTTCAATTTATAGATACAAAAATAAAAAGTATAGAGTGGCTAATAGACAACTAGGATTTATGCTTACAGCTTTGCACTCTATCTCCCGTAAATTTTGGAGTTTTTGCTTTCATAAACATTTACTAGTGCCCTCTGGTGACAATATATATAAGAATAAATATGTGTAACACAGGCTCCTCTTCTCATAATGCTGCTTTTCTTTAGAAAATGGAAATTGAGATTATTTAGATAAAAATGAAACTGACTTCACTCTTCCTGGCCTCCTTCCACGGAATGAAACATGTGAATTTATATATTTGCCTCTTTTCCATTGGTTTCTATTTCTCATAATTCTAAACATTGAATAATCAGCTTGGAAATTATGCAGCAATACCAAGAATATTCCCTTGTACATCTTATATCTTCAGCTTTTGGGGTTTTTTTCAGCCTACTTTCATCTTTTTATTTCCTTCATGAGGAAAGGAAAGGACAGGAAGACATAAATGTGCTTATTTATATCCCTACTTCCTTTCATACTGCAGAACACCCACTGACCTCAGGCTACCCTCATATGAATACATAGCGTCTATTTGCAATGCACCTCTCCCCCACTCCCTGTAGTCCAGTCTGAGTCTGGTCTAGCAACAACAACAACAAATGCCTCAGAGCTACCACAAATGAACAGTGGCTACAATTCTGATGGAAACATTATAAAAGATTTTTATTTATTTGTCTTTCTCTAATAAAGATTCTTCTTTTAATATTTAAAAAATTCCATTGAATGATTGGAAAGACAATGAAGGTTATAAAATTACCATTTGCGCCATTATAATTTTGATGAAGATGTTAATAGTAACTTTATCCACCTCTTCCAAACAAAGACAGAGAAAAAGATAGGTGGCCTGGAATCTTGAGGAGGGGGAAGTATGAACTATTATGGCCTCTCATGAGATAAGCCTCTTCTAAAATGTTATTAGTATCCTTTAATCCTTTGGCAACAGCCTGTGGCATTCCTTAAATAACTGGCCCACCAGTAAAACAGTCATATACCTTCTGTATGACAAGTGGGCCTGCCAGTCTGTTTGCTTCTGTCTCATTCATCTGTTAAACCATATGGTTTGATTTTCCTTAGTGTGGTTAGGACAGAGTAGGGAGATAGAAGAATACTGGGAACACAAAATCCTTCTGTGTTGTTTTTTATTGTTTCAGCTTTATATTTGTTTTAAAACCTGCTTTACATAGTTCTGGTTTTTGTTGGTGGTGGTTTATTGTTTCAACTTTATATTTGGTTAAAAACTGCCATGGACTTTCTTACATTTAAAGGATCAGTGTAAAGTCTCCCAGTGCCCAATGGATTTCCACAAAACATTAGTCCTATGAAATGCTCCATGAAATAAAGATTCTGTAGCCATATAAACTTGGGAAACAGTACAACTATATCTCCCTTCTGGAGATTCACAAGGCAAGGTAGAAAGTTAAAGTTTCAGAGTAGTCATATAAGAAAGAACACAGCTTAATTTTGTTAACTCAGTGTTACCCAAGTTTACCTGACCACATTGTTTTTTTATGTAACACTTTGGCATCAAGCTAGTGTTCAAAGACTATACTTTTGGAAATGCTGACTTTAAAGTCTCATAAGCCAGCAGGTTTTATTATGTACTATTTCAGTATAATCAGTTATTTTCCTATTTAACTTTTATTCTATGTACATGTTTGTTTGTTTACAAGTTCATAGAAATAAATCTAGACCAGTAGTTTCCAACCACAGATCATCTTGCCCCCCAGGGACACTTGATGATGTCTGAAGATATGTTTGTTTGTCACAACTTGGCAGTTGCTAATAATATCTAGTTGGTGTGGGGTCAGGGATGATGCTAAACATCTCACAATGGATAGGACAGCTCCCCATAACAAAGAATTATCTGGCTTATATGTCAATAGTACCATGATTGTGAAATTATCATCTACACAGTGGTTAACTCTGAGAAGTGGGATTGCAAGTAGGGGTCAAAAGAGAAAGGTTCATTTTTGATTTTATACAAGAATACTTTATTTACTTTTATAGTTAAAAATATAATTAATTAATGTATATATATTATAGAAAAGTTTAAAAATACACCAAATATAAATTTAAAATTACCCTGACATAAACATTGTTGAATGCTGTTAGAAGTACTAAAACATGAATGTACATTCTAACTCCACATCCCACCCAGATTTCTATAAATAGAAAAATACTATTAATAAATCCACAAAAGCCTAGAATTGTGTCAGTCTCAAAAGCGTATAAAAATCTCTGAAATATAGGAGGCAAGGGAGCTTACTGAAGGAGGAAATCAGAGCTCCAAATTAATAGATGTGCAGAAGTAGCTTGAAAGGTACTTCAAGTCAAAGGTAGCATACATGGGGAGCTGGAGGAGGTCTGTAGAAAAGAGCAAGGTGATTTTGGGGAATCCACAGAAAGCGCAGACAGTTTATCTAATGCTGAGCAGCCCATTTACCTAATGCTGAGCAGCAGAGGACTTAGGTCCCAAACCAAAGCAATAAGTATGAAGCCTCTTTAGTCCTGCGAGACAGGTTAGTGCCCAGTATAGATGGAAACTCTCTGAAGTTATGATGAGCCACCATTCCTAGAATATCTCACTCACTCTAGAGCCCATACCACCTCTCCCCAACAATCGTTAGAGGTAAGTTAAAGTTTGAAAAAGAAATACACACATTCATACATAGAACAAGAGAGAATCTAAAATAAGATTCTAAAAATATGTGTACATTAAGAATTTGAGGGCCAGGCACGTTGGCTCACACCTGTAATCCCAGCACTTTGGGAGGCTGAGGCAGGCAGATCATGAGGTCAGGAGTTTGAGCCCAGGCTTGCCAACATGGTGAACCCCCTCTCTATAAAGATACAAAAAATTAGCCGGGTGTGGTGGTGTGCACCACCAGCTACTCAGGAGGTTGAGGCAGGAGAATCACTTGAACTCAGGAGGCGGAGGTTGCAGTGAGCTGAGATTGCGCCATTGCACTCCAGCCTGGGCGACAGGGCAAGACTCTGTCTCAATAAAATAAAATAAAATAAGAATTTGAGAAAATAATTTTAGTCTTCACAATGACAGATGCTACAGCAAATTCCCATTAGAGGAGTATGTCTTCACCTGAGGCAATTGGTGGAGCCTTCAATTTGTTGAAATACAGCAGTTGACCTAGACTAAGGTGTAATTTTAAATTTAATGTAATATAGTTATGATGGGTGCTGTGAAGATGTTTTAGGAATATCTCAACCAATTTTCCTTACTTACATATTTTTCTGTGTATAAGAGTGATATGTAATAAAACCTATCTTGAAATAAGTCAAAAATTATTTCCATAAACATAAAATTAAAAATCAAGGTGAAAAAGTATTGTGTCATAGTTTCATTGATAGTATTTTTGTTCTTTCACAGTGACACATAAAATAATGACATCTTATATAACATAAAATAGATATAAAAGCCATAACTTAAATATTAGCAAACTATATCCATTAATATATGAAAAACATATTATATCTAAGTTGGCTTTAATTCCAAAAATGCAAGATTGTTTTAACTTAAGAAATCAATTAATATAATTCACCCTATTAGCAGATTAAAAGAGAAAAAGCATTTGATCTTCTACCTAAGTGAAGAAAAAAGGCTCTTCGGAAAATCTAACATTCAGGCATGATAATACTCATGCTGACTAAGAATAGAACAGAATCTCTTTAACCTAGTGTGATGGTTAATACTGAGTGTCAACTTGATTGGATTGAAGGATGCAAACTATTGTTTCTGGGAGTGTCTATGAGGGTGTTTCCAAAGGAGATTAACATTTGAATCAGTGGACTGGGAGAGGCGGACCCACCCTCAATCTGGGTGGGCACAGTTGCCAGTACTGCTAGGATAAAAGCAGGCAGAGGAACGTGGAAGGACTAGACTGGCTAAGTCTTCTGGCATCCATCTTTCTCCCAATCTGGATGCTTTCTGCCCTCAAACATCAGACTCCAAGTTCTTCAGTTTTTGGACCTATATCAGTGGTTTGCCAGGAGCCCTCAGGCCTATGGTAACAGACCAAACACTGCACTGTCAGCTTCCCTACTTTTGAGTTTTTTGGACTCAGACTGCTCCTCAGCTTGCAGACAGCCTATTGTGGGACTTCACCTTGTGATCATGTGAGTCGATACTCCTTAATAAACTCCCTATCTTTTTTATTTGTTTGTTTGTTTTTTGTTTTTTTTTTAGCCAGAGTCTCGCTCTGTCACCCAGGCTGGAGTGCAGTGCCTTGATCTCCGCTCACTGCAAGGTCCGCCTCCTGGGTTCACACCATTCTCCTGCCTCAGCCTCCCGAGAAGCTGGGACTACAGGTGCCCACCACCACGCCTGGCTAATTTTTTGTATTTTTAGTAGAGACAGGGTTTCACCATGTTAGCCAGGATAGTCTCGATCTCCTGACCTTGTGATCCACCCGCCTCAGCCTCTCAAAGTGCTGGGATTACACGTGAGCCACCGCACCCAGCTAAACTCCCTTTCATATATGAATTTATCCTATTAGTCCTGTCCCTCTAGAGAACCCTAACTAATACACCTAGGAATGGATGTTTACAAATAAATAAACAAAAAGCTGCTGCAAAATTATGCATAATAAAACTCTTGAAAGCTTTCTCTTTGAAATCAAGAACAAAAGAAATATGACTACTGATGTAGTTTGGATGTTTGACATCTCATCAGATCTCATGTTGAAATTTGGCCTCGAATGTTAGAGGTGGGGCCTGGTGGAGGGTATTTGGATTCCGGGAGCAGATTCCTCATTAATGGCTTGATGTCATTCTCGAAGGGGTAAGTTGTCACTATTCATTACCACCATAACTGATTGTTAAAAAGAGCCAAGCACCTCCCTTCCCTCTCTCTTTATTCCTCTTTGACCATGAGATCCCCACTCCCCTTTGCCTTCCATGAGTGGAAGCTTCCTGAGACCCTCACCACAAACAAATGCTGATACCATGCTTCTTGTACAGTCTGAAAAACCATAAGCCAAATAAATCTCTTTTATTTATAAATTATCCAGCATCAGATATTCCTGTATAGCAACACAAATGGACTAAGTTACCCACTGTCACCACTACAATTCCACATTGTATGAGGATTTTAGCTAGCATAATAAAGCACAAAAAAGCGTTAATGTTCTGGAAGGAAGAAACTAAACTTGATACCTAGACGTGATATAATTGTGATGTAAAAATTCTAAAACTATCTACAGATAATTTTAAAATAAGTAGGAGAGTTTGGTAGAATTACTGGAAATAAAATCAGTTTACAGAAATAAATGGCTATATTTCTATATACCTTGAACAAATAGTTATTGGCCGGGAGCAGTGGCTCATGCCTGTAATCCCAGCACTTTGGGAGGCTGAGGCGGGTGGACCACGAGGTCAGGAGATCGAGACCATCTTGGCTAACATGGTGAAACCCCGTCTCTACTAAAAAAGACAAAAAAATTAGCCAGGTGTGGTGGTGGGCACCTGTAGTCCCAGCTACTCGGGAGGCTGAGGCAGGAGAATGGCGTGAACCCAGGAGACAGAGATGCAGTGAGCCAAGATCGCGCCACTGAACTCTAGTCTGGGCAACAGAGCGAGATTCCGTCTCAAAAAAAAAAAAAATTATTTATAATAGCATTAAGCATACAGAATACCTAAAAACAAATCTTACAAAGAATTTTTGAGACATTGATGGAGAAAACTATACAATTTTATTAATGGATATAATAATTTATTATACATAACTTATTTTATTAATGGTTATAAGTCCTAAATAAATGAAAAGATAATATCATCTCATTAAGCAGAACACTCAATATTTAAATACGTAGATGTTCTCCAATTAATTTAATTTAGACTCAATTAAAAGCCAATACTCTCAACTTGTTTTTGTGAATCTTGACAAGTTAATTTTAAGATTAATGTAAAAATATATAGAATCTCTGCGGGATGCAGCAGCTCACACCTGCAATCCCAGCACTTTCAGAGGCCAAGGTGGGCAGATCACCTGAGGTCAGGAGTTCAAGACCAGCCTGGCCAACATGGCAAAACCCTGTCTCCACTAAAAATACAAAACTTAGCCAGGCATGGTGGTACACACCTGTAATCCCAGCTACTTGGGAGGCTGAGGCAGGAGAATCACTTGAACCTAGGAGGCAGAGTTGCAGTGAGCCAAGATCATGCCACTGCACTTCAGCCTGGGCAACAGAGTAAGTCTCTGTCTAAAAAAAAATATATATATATATATATACACACACACACACACATGTATATATATATGATCTCAATTTATTTTTTGTGAATCTTGACAAGCTAATTCTAAAATTAATGAAAAAATATATAGGATCAAGAATAGCCAAACACTTTATAAAAGAGGAAAGATTTGCTTTACCCAATAGCAGGACTTATTTATTATAAAATGACTGTAGTTAAAGCAATGTTAAGTATTGGTGTAGGAAAGGATAAGTAGATTGATTAACAGAACAGAGCCCAAACACACTCTACAGATATTTGAAAACACACTCTACAGATATTTGGTGGTGAGCCCACTGAGTACCATGGAAAAAAGTAAAATTGCATCTCTATCTTGTACCAAACACAAACACCAGCTGCAGGAGTAATAAAGACTCAATCATAAATGACAAACTAAAAAGCTCTAAGAAGTGAGGAGAATGCCTTCATGATTTTTGGAATGGGGAAAGTTTTCATAACCAAGACACAAAGAGAACTAAGTATTTTTTGAGTATTAATAAGTAAGACTACATTAAAATTAAAAACTTAAGTTCATCATCTGCCACTATAAAAGTGAAAATACAAGCTACAGAGTAGGATAAGATATTTGCAACACATGTAACTAACTAAAAAGTACTTCTATTCAGAAAATATAAGGAACTCCTAAAAATTAGTAAGAAAAAAATGAAATACAAATTTTTAAAATGGGAAAAAGTCTAGAACTTCACAAAGTGGAAACTCCAAATGATCAATAAACATATGACAAAATATTAATGGTCAGTAGTCATCAAGGAAATGCAAATTAAAACCAGTATGAAGTAGCTTTGAGTACCCATCAAATTGACGAAAATAAAAATTCTGACAATATCAAAGGTTGGCAAAGATGTGAAACAAAGGAAATTCTACACATCGCTGATGGTCTGTGAATTGTGTACAAAAGTTTGAAAGTTAGTTTAGCATTTTAGTAAAGTTAAAGGGTATGCAAACTCTATGCCCCAGCAGTTTTTCTTCTACATACATCTTTTAAAGAAATTCTTGTATATGTGCACCAGCATAGTGGTACAGAATATTCTTAGCAACATTGACTGTAAGAGTAAAAAACTGTAAAACAACCCAAATCTTATCAAATATTGATGACTAAATAAGTTGTGGCATAGTGATACAACTATACTACAACACAATGAAAATGAATACAACTGAACCCCACACTACCATGTGAATAGATCACAAAACCTAATATTGACATAAAACAAGTCCAAAAGAATACAAGTCCAAAATATGATTCTATTTATGTGAAATCAAAAGTTCAAAAATAGGCAAAACCAGACTATAGTGCTTAGGATGATGTTATGAGTTGAATTTTGCTCCCCTAACATATGTGTTGCAGCATCTGTGAATGCAACCTTATTTGGAAATGGGGCATTTGCAGATGTAATCAAGTTAAGACGAGGTCATCAGGGTGGACTGTAATCCCATACAACTTATGTCTTTATTAGAAAAGGAAAAGACAAACACATAAGAAAGATGAACAGATTATGATGAAAGCAGGGATTGGAGTTATGCTGCCAGAAGTCAAGAAGTGCCACAAGTCAAGAAAAGCATCCTTAGATGCTTCAGATATATCAGGGTTCGGCCAATACCTAAATTTCAGACCCAAAATTATGAGAAAATAAAATTATTTTGTTTCTGGTATTTGTTAAGACAATCCTGGGAAACTAATGTACATAATAAAACTATAAGTACATTTTTGAAAGCAAAGAATTTATTATCTCAAAAAGCAGAATAGCATTTACCTCTAGAGCCTCCATAGGCCTGGAATTGGTGCTGACACGTATCTTTCCTATCTGGCTCTTGTTAAGATGCTCTCTTTCTGTTTGAAGTTTGTAATTTAACTATGATGTGTCTGGCTGTGGATATCTCTTTATTTGTCTTAGTTGATATTCTTAGACTTCCTAAATCTGAGATAAGTGTCTTTCATGCATTTTGAAATACTCTTAGCCATTCTCTCTCCTAGTATTACTTTTCCTTCCTCCTCCCTATTCTCTCCTTCAGGAATTCTGACTGGATACATGATAGATCACATGCTACCTTCCAGATATTTTCTATTTTCTACATCACTGTCTTTCTGTGCTGTATTGCATGTAATTTCTTCATATTTTGCCATTTTGCAACCATCACGGTAATCACTGGTTTGGGCAATTATTAATGAATGTGGATCCTTCATGAATGACTAGAAAAAAGGAAAGTTTGAGGGGAAACTGAATAATTGTATGAACTCAAAAAGTTTCTCTCAAGTCTATGTATTAGTCGCAAAGGGGAAAGCAGTAACTATATTGTGGAGAAACTAGAAAACACTCGATTGCATGATCAAAATTAACATCAATGAGGAACAAATTACGTTTTGTGCCACCAGATGTGATTTTTTTGAGACAGAGTCTCACTCCCATCCCCCAGGCAGAAGTGCAGTGGAGTAACCACGGCTCATTGCAGCCTTGACCTTCCAGGCTCAAGCAATCATCCCACTTTATTTTTTAACTTTTTCATAGAGATGAGGTCTCACTTGCCCAGGCTTGTCTCGAACTCTTGGGCTGAAGCAATTCTCCTGCCAAATTCAGCCTCCCAAACCGCTCGGATTACAAGCATAAGCCACCATGCCTGGCCCAGATGTGATATTTTGAGAAGGATGCAATGCCCCTTATTCAGTAGTCTGGTCTGTGATGTATAATCTGAACTAAATTTAGAAGAAACCATGAAACGTTCTCGCCCAGTGTTTCGTGACAAATGTAAGCCTTACAGAAAATGACTTGAGTGACTGTTTTCTCAATTTTTCATCCTAGATGCGTAGGAGAGAGGTTAATTCATTCTATACAATGTATGCTCCAGGGCTTAGTTCTCCTGAGGAAACTCAGTTAAAAAGGGATGACTCACACAAATTCAAATTGAGGCATTCTACTATAAATAACTAGCCCATATTCTTCAAAAATATTAATGTCAACAAAGACGAAGAAAGGCTGGTGAACTATTTCAAATTCAAGGAGATGTGACAACCAAATGCAATATGCAATCCTGGACCGAATGCTTTCCTGGGAAAAAAAAATGTTATAAAAAACAACATTGAGACAATTGACAAAACTGTAATATAGACAGTAGATTAAAGTATTATGTCAATGTTAAATTCCCATAATTTGATAGCTATCCTGCTGTCATATAAATAGATATTGTCATTCACAGTAAATACACAGACAGTTTAAGATGGTAAAGAGGTATGATATATATGCAGCCTACTCTCAAGTAGTTCAGAAAATAACTACATATACACATCCATACAACATCAGCTGTATTTCTTAAAACAAGTACAATATTGGTGTTCAACCTTCCCAGTTATCTTAGAAATGCAAATTAAAACAACATATGACTTTATACCCAAAATAATGGCAAATATTAGAAATTCAGATAAGATCGAATGTTGTTAAAGATGTGGGAAAATGGCGATCCATATACACTAATGATGAAAGTATATTGGCAGAGAAATTCTGGAGCGCAAACTGCCAGGACTTACCAACTCACCCTTTGGTCCATTAAAAAAAAAATCAAATATATTGATAATTCCAATAAATCTAAAAGGACTAAATTCTCCAATTGAAAGAAAAACTCAGAAAACAACTCCAATGTTTATCAATAATTATGTGGAAAATAAATCATGATAAATTAATATTTGTAATATTATACAGCAATGAAAATGAATTAATTACAGCTACACACATTGATGTGGAAGAATCTCAAAAACATATGAGGAAAAAGGCAAGTCAGGGCCAGGTGCAGTGGCTCATGCCTGTAATCCCAGCACTTTCGGAAGCCCAGGCGGGTGGATCACTTGAAGTCAGGAGTTCGATACCAGCCTGGCCAACATGGTGAAACCATGTCTCTACTAAAAATACAAAAATTAGTTGGGTGTGGTGACACATACCTTTAATCCCAGCTACTCGAGAGGCTAAGGCAGCAGAATCACTTGAACCCAGCAGGCAGTGAGCCGAGATTGCACCACTGCATTCCAGCCTGGGTGACAGAGCAGAGCAAGACTCTGTCTCAAAAAAAAAAAAAAAAAAAGTCAGAAGAGTGCAAAAAGTACCCTCCATTTATATGAAGTGCAAAAACAGGCAAAACTTAACCGTATAATGTTTATTATTCATACATGTGCAATAAACCTTCAAAAAAAGTTAGGTAATGATGAAGACAAAACCCAGGGTAGTTGTACCTCAGGGAAAAAAGAGAGGGCTCAATTGAGGAGGGATACCCAAAAGGCTTCACAGACGTTGGTAATTTTCTATTTCTGCAGGAAAGTCATAATTACATATGTATTTATTTAATAGCTAATACCATTTAAACTGTACATTCATACTCCCTACTCTCTTGGTAAGTGTAACTCATAATAAACAGCTAAAATAAAAGCAATACTTTCAGAAGTATATGTGACAAATGTTAAGATATGAAAAGGAAGGGTGATGGGTACTCAGGTGTCTTATATTTTTCTCTGTGCTATTGTATATATTTGAAATATTCAGTAATAAAAAGAGAAAGGAGATGCAAGGAGGCATTTAATATGATTCTCTTAAAGTCTACAGATCAGGTTGATGGAAAATAAAGATATTTAAAAATTTGGGTTATATCACTAGTAGTTTGCACTAATAGTTTCATATAAAACGTTTGACGGCCAAAAATGAAAATACATGATCATATATAGGCCAGTTAGAAAATCTCAAAACATTTGAAAAGTAGACAGACAGCATACAGACTAAATTTATATATGTATATATATATAGTCTATTTGAAAATTATAAAATCCTGTCTACTGGAGAGACTGTCCTTTTCCCATTGTATGTTCTTGGCACCTCTGTCAAAGATGAATTGGCTGTAAATACATGGATTTATATCTGGTTCACTAGTCTACATGTCTGTTTTAATGCCAGTACCATGCTGATTTGGTTACTATAGTAGTAGGTTTTGAAGTCAGGTAGTGTAATGCCTCCAGTTTTGTTCTTTTTGCTCAGGATTGCTTTGGCAATCCAGGGTCTCTTGCAGTTTCATATAAATTTTTGAATTTATTTTCTATTTCTATGAAGAATTTCATTGGTATTTTGATAGTGATTGCATTGAATCTATAAATTGATTTGAGTAGTAATGTCATTTTAACAATATTAATTCTTCCAATCCATGAGCATGGAATATCTTTTTTTTTATGTCCTCTTCAATTTCTTCCATCATTGTTTTATAGTTTTTGATATAGTTTAGCTCTATATCCCCACCTAAATCTCACTGAATTTTTATTCCTAGTGTTGGAGGAGGGGCCTGGTGGGAGGTGATTTAATCATAGGGGTAGACTTCCCCTTTGCTGTTCTTGTGATAGTGAGTGAGTTCTCACGAGATCTGGTTATTTAAAAGTGTTTAGCACTTTCCCCTCCACTCTCTCTTCCTCCTTCTCCAGCCATGTAGGACATGACTCCTTCCTCTTCACCTTCCACCATGATTGTAAATTTCCTGAAGCCATGCTTCCTGTATAGCCTGTGGAACTGTGAATCAATTAAACCTGTTTTCTTTATAAATTACATGGTCTCAGGTAGTTCTTTTTTGTTGTTGTTGTTTGGTTTTTTTGAGACGGAGTCTTGCTCTGTCACCCAGCCTGGAGTGCAGTGGTACGATCTCGGCTCACTGAAACCTCTGCCTCCCAGGTTTAAGCAATTCTTTTGCCTCAGCCTCCCAAGTAGCTGATATTACAGGCGTGTGCCACCATGCTAAGCTAAATTTTTTTGTATTTTTAGTAGAGACAGGGTTTCACCAGGCTGGTTTCGAACTCCTGACCTCCTCATCCACCGGCCTCAGCCTCCCAAAGTGCTGGGATTACAGGCATAAGCCACCATGCCCGGCTTAGGTAGTTCATTATAGTAATGTGAGAATGGACTAATACAGTTTTCCTTGTATAGATCTTTCATTTTGGTTAAATTGATTCCTAGTTTTTTAATATTCTTTGTAGCTATTGTAAATGAGATTGCTTTCTCTTTCAGATTATTTGCTGTTGGCATATATAAATGCTACTGATTTTTGTAAGGTGATTTTGTATCCTACAACTTTACTGAATTCATTTATAAATTTTAACCATTTTTTTGGTGGAGTCTTTAGGTTTTTCTAAGTATAAGATCATGTTATCTGTGAACAAGGCTAATTTGACTCCACTTTTTCAATTGGAATGTCATTTTTTTTCTTCCTTTTAATTACTCTAGCCGGGGCTTCCAGTATTGTGTCAAATAAAAGTGATGAAAGTGGGCATCCTTGTCTTGTTCCAGATCTTAGAGGAAAGGCCTTCATTTTTTCCCTATTTAGTATGATGTTAGCTATGAGTCTGTCAAATATGGTCTTTCTTATTTTGAGGTGTGTTCCTTCTATACATGGTTTGTTGAGGGTTTGTATCATAACAGGATGTTGAATTTTATTAAATGCTTTTCTCTCATCTATTGAAATAATCATATGGTTTTTTGTTCTTGTTTCTGTTAATGTGATGTATCGTATTTATTGATTTGCATATGTTTTAAGCCATCCTCACATCCCTGGGATGAATCCCACTTTATCATGGTGAATGATCTTTTTAATGTATTGTTAAATTCACTTTGTTAGTGTTTTGCTGATTATTTTTTCATCTGTGTGCATCAGTGATGTTGTCCTGGCCTATAGTTTTCTTTTGTTGTGTGCTGGGTTTTGAAATCTAAATAGTGCTGGCCTCATAGAAGGAGTTTGGAAGTGTTCTTTTCAATTTTTTGGAAGATTTTGAGAAGGATTGTTATTAGTTCTTTAAATATTTGATAAAATTCAGCAGTGTAGCCATCAGATCATTGTCTTTTCACTAGTGGATGACTTCTTGTTACGGTTTTAATCTCACTATTCATTATTGGTTTGTTGAAGTTTTCTATTTATTTATGGTTCAATGGTGATAGTTTGTATGTGTCGAAAAATTTATTCATTTCTTCTAGGTTTTCCAATTTTTTGTGTGTATAGTTGTTCATAATTGCTATGGTTTGGCTTCCCCACCCAATACAATCTTGAACTGTAACACCCACAATTCCCATGTGTCATGGGAGGAACCTGGTGGGAAGCAATTGAATTATGGTGGTGGGTATTTCCTGTGCTGTTCTTGTGAGAGTGAATAAGCCTCATGAGATCTGATGGTTTTGAAAAACGGGAGTTTCCTGCACAAGCTCTCTTGTCTTGTCTGCCACCATATGAGATGGGCCTTTTACCTGCTGCCATGATTGTGAGGCCTCCCAAACCACGTGGAGTGGTAAGTCCAATAAACCTCTTTCTTTCGTAAATTGCCCAGTCTCGAGTATGTTTTTTTTGGTTTGTTTGTATTTTTTGTAGAGAAGGGGTTTCACCATGTTAGCCAGGTTGGTCTCGAACTCCTGACCTCAAGTGATCCACCCACCTCAACCTCCCAAAGTGCTGGGATTACAGGTGTGAGCCACCGCACCCAGCCTTGGGTATACCTTTATCAGCAGAATGGAAACAAACTAATACAATAATAGTCTCTCATCATTCTTTGTTGTTGTTGTTGCTGTTTTCTATTTTGTTGTTGTTGTTGTTGAGACAAGGGACAGTGTCTAGCTCTGTTGCCCAGGCTGGAGTGCAGTGGCACAATCTTGGCTCATTGCAACCTCCATCTCCCAGGTTCAGGTGATTGTTGTGGCTCAGCCTCCCAAGCAGTTGGGACTACAGGCATGTGCCACCATGCCCAGCTAATTTTTGTACTTTTAGTAGAGACGGTTTCGCCATGTTGGGAAGGCTGGTCTTGAACTCCTGACCTCAAGTGATCCACCTGCCTCGGCTTCCTAAAGTACTGGCATTATAGGCATGAGTGACCGCGCCCACCCCATACTTTGTATTTCTATGGTCTCAGTTGTTTTCTGTTTTATTTATTTGAGTCTTTTCTCTTTTTTTCCCTAGTTTAGCTAAAAGTTTGTTAATTTTGTGTATCTTCATTTTTTTAAAAAAAAAAAAGGCCCAACTTTTCATTTTGTTGATCATCTGTACTTTTTTTGTTTTAGTCTCAATTTTATTTATTTCTGCTCTCATCTTTATTATTTCATTCCTTCTACTAATTATGGGTTTGGCTGGTTCTTGCTGTTCTAGCTCCTTGTGGTACATTGTTAAGTTATTTATTATAAATGTAAGCATTTATTGTTATAAATTTCCCTCATAGAACTGCTTTTGTCATACTCCATAGGTTTTGGTATGTTGTATTTCCAGTTTCTTTTGTTTCAATACATTTTTTAATTTCCTTCTTAATTTCTTCATTGTCCCATTGGTTGCCCAGGAGCATTTTGCCTAATTTGTGTAGTTTCCAACATTCCTCTTGTTATTGATTTCTAGTTTAATTCAATTATTGTTCAGAAAAAAATACTTAATATGAGTTCTACTTTTTTGAATTCCTTGAGAAATGTTTTGTAGCCTAATATATGATCTATTCTGCAGAATGTTCCATGAACTGATGAGAAAAATGTGTATTCTACAGCAGTTGGGTTAAATGTTCTGTATATGTCAATTAGGCCTATTAGGTCTAGTGTGTAGTTTCACTCCAATGTTTCTTTGCTGATTTTTCTGTCTGGATGATCTGTCCATTGCTGAAAGTGGGATGTTGAAATCTACAATTACCGTTTTGCAATCTCTCTCTTTATATCTATTAATGTTCACTTTATATACTTGGAGCTCCAGTGTTAGATGGATAAATATTTGTAATTGTTATATCCTTTGCTGAGTTTACCCCTTTATCATCTTACAGTGACCTTGTTTCTTTTAACAGTCTTTGATTTTTAGTCTATCTACTTCTGCTCCTTTTTGGTTTCCAGTTGCATAGAATATCTTTTTCTACCCTTTTGCTTTCAGACTATTTATGCCTTTATAGGTGAGGTGGGTTTTTTGTAGGCAGCATATACTTGAAACTTGTTTATTTTTCAACCATAGTATGCCTTTTAATTAGAAAACTGAATTCATTTACATTTAATGTCATTCTTGATAAGTAAGTACCTACTACTGCTGTTTTGTTGTTTGGTTTTTGGTTGTTTTTTAACTCGTCTCTTCCATTTTAACTGTCTTCTTTTGTGGTTAAGTGATTTTTCTCTAGTAGTATGTTTTAATTTGTTGCTTTTTATTTTTAGTGAATCTATTATAGGTTTTTATATTGTGGTTACCATGAGGCTTACATAAAATATCTTATGTATATAACAAGTTATTTTAAAGAGATGACAACTTATCTTAGATCAAAAGAAAGGAATAGAAACAAATTTTTAAAAAAGAAAAATTTCTATACTCTATCCCCCTACATTTTGGTTTTAGTTGCCTGAGTTTATATTATTTTTATATTACCTATCTCAACAGATTGCTATAGCTATCATTGTTTTTCATAGATTTGAAGATGGGACTTTCATCACAGGACTCTGCGCAGACCCTCCCCTGTACTAGCCTGGAGCTTGGTAGCTCTGCTGTATGAACAATCACTGCAGTTTGGCTCTCAGGAAGCCACATCTCTAGGGGAAGGGGAGGAGCAATACATCAAGGAAGCACCCGTGGAACAAAAGAATCTGAATAGCAGCCCTTGAGTCCCAGATCTTCCCTCTGACATAGTCCGCCCAAATGAGAAGGAACTAGAAAAACAATTCTGGTAATATGACAAAACAAGATTCTTTACTACTCCCAAAAGATCACACTAGCTCATGAGCAATGGATCCAAACCAAGAAGAAATCCCTGAATTGCCAGAAAAAGAATTCAGAAGGTCGATTATTAATTAAGCTAATCAAGGAGGCACTAGAGAAAGGTGAAATTCAACTTAATGAAATTTAAAAAAAAAAGAAAGAAAATGATACAAGATATAAAGGGAAAGCCCTTCAGTGAAATTAGATGGCATCAATAAAAAACAATCACAGTTTCTGGAAATGAAGGATACACTTGAGAAATGCAAAATACACTATTAATTCTCCGTAATGGAACCAAACAAACAAAAGAAATAACTTCAGAGCTCAAAGACCAGGTTTTCAAATTAACCCAATTGAACAAACACAAAGAAAAAATAATTTTAAAAAATGAACAAAGCCTCCAAGAGTCTGGGATTATGTTAAATGACCAAACCTAAGAATAATTAGTGTTCCTGAGGAAGAAGAGAAATCTAAAAGTTTGGAAAATTTATTTGAGAGAATAATCGAGGAAAACATCCCTGGCCTTGCTAGAGATCTAGACATTCAAATACAAGAAGCTCAAAGAACACCTGGGAAATTTCACAAAATGATCATCATCTAGGTATATAGTCATCAGGTTATCTAAAGTCAAGATGAAGGAAAGAAAGAATCTTAAGAGCTGTGAGACAAAATCACCAAGTAACCCATAGAGGAAAGCCTATCACATTAACAGCAGATTTCTCAGCAGAAACCCTATAAGCTAGAAAGGATTGAGGCCCTATTGTTAGCATCCTTAAACAAAATAATTATCAGTCAAGAATTTTGTATCCAGGGAAACTAAGCTTCATAAATGAGGGAAAGATACAGTCTTTTTCAGACAAACAAATGCTGAAAGAATTCACCACTACCAAGTCAGCATTATAAGAACTGCTAAAAGGAGCTCTAAATCTTGAAACAAGTCCTCAAAATATACCAAAATAGAACCTCCTGAAAGCATAAATCTCACAGGACCTATAAAACAAAACCACAACTTTAAAAAAAAGGTATTCAAGCAACAAATATCATGATGAATAGAATAGTACCTCACATCTCAATCCTAACATTGAATGTAAATGGCCTAAGTGTCCCACTTAAAAGATGCAAAATGGCAGAATGGATAAGAATTCACCAACCAAATATATGCTGTCTTCAAGAGACTCACCTAACATATAAGGACTCACATAAACTTAAGGTAAACCGAAAAGATATTCCATGCAAATGGACACCAAAAATGAGCAGGAGTAGCTATTCTTACATCAGATAAAACTAACTTTAAAGCAAAAGCAGTTAAAAAAGACAAAGAGGGACATTATATACTGATAAAAGGACTAGTCCAACACGAAAATATCACAGTTCTGTATACATATATGCACCTAACACTAGAGCTCCCAAAATTTATAAAACAATTACTACTAGACCTAAGAAATGAGATAGGGACACAGAAAAGTGGGGGACTTCAATACTCCACTGACAGCACTAGACAGGTCATTAAGACAGTCAACAAAGAAATAATGGATTTAAACTATACCCTAGAACAAATGGACTTAACAAGTAATTACAGAACATTCTACCCAACAACTGCAGAATATACATTCTATTAATCAGCACATGGGACATTCTTCAAGACAGGCCATATGATAGGCCACAAAACAAGTCTCAACAAATTTAAGAAAATTAAAATTATATGAAGTATTATCTCAGACCACAGTGGAATAAAATTGGAAATTAACCACAGAAGGAATCCTCAAAACCATGCAAACACATGGAATTTAAATAATCTGCTCCTGAAAAATCACTGGGTCAAAAATGAAATCAAGATGGAAATATAAAAAATTCTTTCAACGGAACAATAATAGTGACATGACCTATCAAAACCCCTGGGATACAACAAAGGCAGTGCTAAGAGGAAAGTTCATAGCCATACATCAAAAAGTCTGAAAGAGCACAAACAGACAATCTAAGGATACATCTCAAGCAACTAGAGAAACGAAAACAAACCAAACCCAAATCCAGCAGTAGAAAAGAAATAACCAAGATCAGAGCAGCACTAAATAAAATTGAAACTAAAAAAAAAAAAAAAAAAAAAAAAAAAAAAAAAATAAAAAAGATACAAAAGATAAATGAAATGAAAAGCTGCTTCTTCGAATAGATAAGTAAAATTGATAGACCATTAGCAAGATTAAGAAGGAAGAGGGAAGATCCAAATGAGCTCAATTAGAAACAAAATGGGAGATATTACAACCAATACCACAAAAATACAAAAGATCATTCAAGGCTACTATGAACAAGCATAAACTAGAAAACCTAGAAGACACATATAAGTTCCTGAAATATACAGTCCTCCTAGATTAAACTAGGAAGAAATAGAAACTCTGAACAGACCAATAATAAGCAGTGAGATTGAAATGGTAATTTAAAAATTACCAACAAAAACAAGTTTGGGACCAGATGGATTTGCAGCTGAATTCTACTGGATATTCAAAGAAGAATTAGTACCAGTCTTATTGGCACTATTCCACCAGATAGAGATAGAGATTCTATGAAGTCAGTCTCACCCTAACGCCGCCTCACCTAAAACTACAGACCAACATCCCTGATGAATATAGATGCAGAAATACTTAACAAAATACTAACTGAATCAAACAGCATATCAAAAAGATAATCTACCATGATCAAGTGGGTTTCATACCAGGGATGCAGGGATGGTTTAACACACACAAGTCAATAAATATGATACACTACATAAATAGAATTAAAAACAAACATTACATGATCATCTGAACTGACACAGAAAAAGCATTTGACAAAATCTAGCATCTCTTTAGGATTAAAACCCTTAGCAAAGTCAGCACAGAAGGACATACCTTAATGTAATAAAAGCCATCTATGACAAGCCCAGAGCCAACCTAATACTGAATGATTCTGCACCTGAATCAATACAGAATATTGATTCTACTCATCCATACATGCTCATGGATGAGTAAAACCAATATTGTGAAAATGACCATACTGCCAAAAGCAATCTATAAATTCCAAGCAATTTCCATTAAAATGCCACCATCATTCTTCACAGAACTAGAAAAAAATCCTAAAATTCATTGGGAACCAAAAAAGTTGAAAGCATTCCCCCTACGAACTGGAGTAAGACAAGGATGCCCACTCTCACCACTTCTATTCAACATAGTACCGGAACTCCTAGCCAGAGCAAACAGACAAGAGAAAGAAATAAAGGGCATCCAAATTGATAAAGAGGAAGTCAAACTGTTGCTGTTTGCTGATGATATGACTATATACCTAGAAAATCCTAAAGACTTCTCCAAAAAGCTCCTTTTTGATAAATGAATTCAGCAAAGTTTCAGGATACAAAATCAATACACACAAATCAGAAGCTCTGCTATACACCGATGGTGACTAAGCTGAGAATCAAGAACTCAATCCCTTTTACAATAGCTGAAAAAAAAAAAAAAAAAAAAAAAAAGGTAAAATACTTAGGAATATATTAAATACCTAACCAAGGAGGTGAAAGACCTCTAC
This sequence comes from Macaca thibetana thibetana, assembly GCF_024542745.1. Lineage (NCBI taxonomy): Eukaryota > Metazoa > Chordata > Mammalia > Primates > Cercopithecidae > Macaca > Macaca thibetana. Next base: position 84,620,546 of record NC_065579.1, read on the forward strand.
AAGGAAAACTACAAAACACTGCTGAAAGAAATCATAGATGACACAAACAAACGAAAGCACATCCCATGCTCATGATGGGTAGAATCAATATTGTGAAAATGACCACACTGCCAAAAGCAATCTACAAATTCAATGCAATGCCCATCAAAATACCGCCATCATTTTTCACAGAACTAGAAAAAACATACTAAAATTCATTTAGAACCAAAAAAGAGCCCGCATAGCAAAAGCAAGAAGCAGCAAAAAGAACAAATCTGGAGGCATCACATTACCTGACTTTATACTATAAGGCCATGGTCACCAAAACAGCATGATACTGGTATAAAAATAGGCACATAGACCAACGGAATAGAATAGAGAATCCAGAAATAAAGCCAAATACTTACAGCCAACTGATATTCAACAAAGCAAACAAAAACATACAATAGGGAAAGGAGACCCTATTCAACCAACGGTTCTGGGATAATTGGCAAGCCACATGTAATAGAATGAAACCGGATCCTCATCTCTCACCTTATACAAAAATCAACTCAAGATGGATCAAAGACTTAAATTTAAGACCTGAAACCATTAAAAATTTTAGAAGATAACTTTGGAAAAACCCTTCTAGACACTGGCTTAGGCAAAGACTTCATGATCAAGAACCCGAAAGCAAATGCAATAAAAACAAAATTAAATAGATGGGACTTAATTAAAAAGCTTTTGTACAGCAAAAGAAATGATCAGCAGAGTACACAGACAACCCACAGAGTGGGAGAAAATCTTCACAATCTATACATCTGACAAAGGACTAATATCCAGAATCTACAAGGAACTCAAACAAGTCAGCAGTAAAAAACAAAACAAAACAAAACAAAACAAAAATCCCATCAAAAAGTGGGCTAAGGACATGAATAGACAATTCTCAAAAGAAAATATACAAATCGGCAACAAACATATGAAAAAATGTTCAATATCACTAATGATCAGGGAAAAGCAAATCAAAACCACAGTGCAATACCACCTTACTCCTGCAAGAATGGCCATGTTCAAAAAATTAAAATATAATAGATGTTGGTGTGGATGTGGTAAAAAGGGAACACTTCTACACTGCTGCTGGGAATATAAACTAGTACAACCACTATGGAAAACAGTGTGGAGATTCTTCAAAGAAATAAAAGTAGAACTATCATGTGACTCAGCAATCCCACTTTTGGATATTTACCCAGAGGAAAAGAAGTCATTACACAAAAAAGATACTTGCACAGGCATGTTTATAGCATCACAACTCGCAATTGCAAAAATATGGAACCAGCCCAATTGCCCATCAGTCAATGATTGGTTAAAGAAATTGTGGTATATATGTACCATGGAATACTGCCTAGCTATAAAAGGAACAAAATAGTGGCATTCACAGTAACCTGGAAGTAATTGGAGACCATTATTCTAAGTGAAGTGACTCAGGAATGGAAAACCAAACATCGTATGTTCTCACTCATAAGTGGGAGCTAAGCTATGAGGATGCAGAGGCATAAGAATGATACAATGGACTTTGAGGCCTTGGGGGAAAAGGTAGGAGTGGGGTAAGTGATAAAAGATTACACATTGGGTACAGTGTACACTGCTCGGGTGATGGGTGCACAAAAATCTCAGAAATCGCCACTAAAGAACTTATTCGTGTAATCAAACACCACCTGTTCCCCAAAAATCTATTGAAATAAAAAATAAATTTTTAAAAATGCTTAACATCTCTAACCACCAGGGACATGCAAATCAAAATCACAATGAGATATCACCTTGTACCTGTTAGAGTGGACGTTATCAAAAAGATGATAGATAAGTGTTGCTGCAGATGTGGATGAAAGGGAGCCTTTGTACATTTTGTGGGAATGTTAATTCATGGAGCCATTTTGGAAACAGTATGGAGGTTCCTCCAAAAACTAAAAATAGAATTACTATATGATTCAGCATTACTACTACTGGGTATATATCTAAAGGAAGTGAAATTAATATGTAAATGAAATACCTGTACCCCAAGTTTATTGCCACACTATTCACAATAGCCAAGATATGGAACCAATCTGAGTGTCCAGCAACAGATGAATAATTTTTTTTGTTTTGAGACAGAGTCTTGCCCTGTTGCCCAGGCTGGAGTGCAATGGCATGATCTCAGCTCACTGCAACTTCTGCCTCCCGGGTTGAAGTGATTCTCCTGCCTCAGCCTCCCGAGTAGCTGGGATTACAGGTGCGCACCACCACACCTGGTTATTTTTGTGTATCTTTAGTAGAGAATGGGTTTCACCACATTGGCCAGGCTAGTCTCGAACTCCTGACCTTGTGATCCACCCACCTCAGCCTCCCAAAGTTCTGGGATTACAGGTGTGAGCCACAGCGCCTGGCCGAATGAATTTAAAGTTATATATATATATATATGTATGTGTGTATATATATGTATACATATATACACACACACACAATGAAATACTAAGCCATAAAAAGCAGAAAAGTTCGCACCAACATGAGTCAATCTAGAGGACGTTGTGTTAAGTGAACAAGCTAGGCACAGAAAGACAAATATCATGTAGTCTCACTCATATTTGGTATCTAAAAAAATCACAGAGTAGAATGATAGTTACCGGAAGTTGAGTGGGGTGAAAAGGGTGGAGAGAGAAAGGGGAAACGTTGGTGTGAGCGTATAAAGTTCCAGTTAGACAAGAGGAATAAGTTCTGGTGATGTTTTGCACAGTAGGGTGACTTCAGTTAGTAATAACGTATTGTATATTTCAAAAATTTCTAAAAAAGTGGATTTTAAATGTTCTCACCACAAAAAAGTAGTAAGTATGTGAGGTGATGGATACGCTAATTGGTCTAATTTGCTTTCTCCACAATGTATACATGCATGAATACATCACATTGTACCCCAAAACATATACAATTGTTATTTATCAATTAAAAATTAAGAAAAATCATTTAAGCTCTTCCCTATTTCTGATTAAATCTAGAATCTGCACTACTTGGTGGAAGCCTGCTTCCTTTGCTTCACTTTCACTCTAGATGGCAGCAGCAGAACAAAATAGAAGAGAAAAATCTGTTCTCACTGAGATGTATTCCTCGTCTACTATGTAAAAAAAAATCTCAGAATGTTATTAGAAACAAAATATACCACTAAAAATTTTTCTTTCATTATAGAAATACTTTAACAGTATTTCAATTATTAAAAATCAATGTACAGATGTCTTCATAATTGTTCATTTTGTCAGGACACTGATAATAAGATATTTACAGAAATTTTTTATAACAATATTTCCTTAAACAGTCACTGCTTATATTAACAGATTTACACTTGAAGGCTAAGATGTCATGTTTGAATATCAAATATACTTTTTAAATTGATGGAAACATCTTATAAGGGCTAAATAATTGAAGGGATAACAGAAATTATCTGGGTGAATATATTACAGAAATAAAACTTTAACATTTCTCTAACAACCATGCTTTTAAAGTTATTTCAAATACAAATATACACATGAAACTGGATTTAAATATATTAAAATTATAGCTTATAAGCATTTAAAAAGAAATAATTTTATTGTAAAACAACATTTTCCACCATCACACTTTAAACTGTGAGGATTTATGATCCAAGAGAATTTGTAGATGAGATTGCAGAAACACTGGAAACATTTTAAAAACAAAGAGACCTGGAAAGGAACCAAGAGATTAAAAGAAGGATGCAAGTTATAATTTTCAAAAAGGGACTTCCTTTTGAAAATATAGTTTATTTTTCTTGACATCATAGCCTCACAAAACTCCAGTCTAAACAGAATTCACGAGAGCTTAGAAAATAGAATTGTCCAGGTTTTGTGCCTTATGGCTCTAGAAGGTGCAATTCATGCCTCTATACTCATAGATTTATGTATTTATTAAGACAATTTTCCTGCAGAGGGCATCAAAATATCTTGGAGAAGGGTTATCTTTTTCCAAATTACACAAAGGTGCTATTTGGACTAATGGTGGCAGTGTTATCAGGAGTCAGAATGGCTTCACTAAATTAAAGCCCTGCCAAACTAAAACTTCCCGCTTTGTGCTAGAATTATTGGCCTGATAAATAAGAATTTATTAACCAGAGCCTTCAGATTATCATTGCCCAATCAATTATTTAACCAGATAGATGGAGAGGCAGCATAGAATAGTGTCAAGGAAGCAGGCTCTGGAGTGGAGATCTTAGTTGGATTTCTAGCTCTGTCATTTACTCATAGGCCCTGCTTATGTTTATGTGAATTGGAAAGCAGCTTGGCATCATGTGATTGGAACATTAATTTTTAAATTTTCTTTATCTAAGCATTGCATTCAAGAAATTTAACCTGAGGGAAAAATCAGGAAGGTGGAAAAAGCTTTATGCACAAAGAAGTTCATCACTGTATGATTTATAATAATGAACAACCTGAAAATGAGGTACAACAGGGAAATGGTTAAGTGAATTACAAAATACAGTAAGATTCAGTAATCAAATGAACATTTATCAAAGGTTTACGACATGCCATGTATTCTGCTAGGCACTGGAGATTCAGCTCGGAACAAGATAGATACGGAATCTGACCTTCCTATGATAATTTAACGTCAACTTAAAGAAACCAAGAGGCAAGCCCTTATAAGAGCATACTATCCACTATACGGTTTATATATGGATATATGTATATGTGTGTATATGCAGAAAAAATACTAGAAGAAAATAAATCAAAATGTTAACAATTTTTAGGTCTTTTGTCATAATAATTTTTATACACTTTTCAATATTTTCTACAATGAGAATGTTACTGTTTTATTTATACAAAATGGCATTTTACCAAAGGTAGGCTACAAAAGAAAAAAAAATTTAATAATGTACTTAAAAGTCAAGGTCACTTGAGAGTACAGAAAATCCCTTCAGATATAAAGACAAATTACATTGTCTTTTTTTTGTATTTTGATTTCCATCACAGTGTCCCTTTGCAAAGCTCATTTCCTCTCTAGCATTTGGAAGGCCTGTCTGTTCTTACGCAGGGAAGGAATGTGAATGCTAGCAGCACATTCCACTCTGGTGACACAAGGGGGTGCACAGGCCCTGCTTCCAAATGTTTCCCTTTGTCTATTTGGAAAGAAGAGGGGAAAAAAAAACCTGACATTTGATTTGGTGACTAATTAAAATGTTTTAATAGGCTTATGTATACAGTTCACAGCGCATTTCTAACCTGAGAGATCTTTGAGAGCACGATCCTGTGTGCAAACCACTCCGACTTCCTCACATTTATTTCACAAGAAAAAATATTGCAGGAGAATGAGTGGCCTTTTAAAGCACAATTAGTAAAACTGGAGATAATACATAATATAATAATACATACAATAATACAAATAATATGGTCTAATTTTTTTATTTAAATGTATTATATGAATAAATAGAAAAATCTGGAAAGAGGTATGCCAAAGTATTAAGTCATTATCCTTGAAAGCTGGATGATAGGATTTTTTTATTACCTTCCTCCTATGTAGGTACATTTTATAATTTTTGTGCACAATGAATAAAAATTTGATTTTAAAATAAGAAAAATAAATGAGTACTCCCAAATAAGTACCAGTTCTTGTGATCCTTATTAATTAAATAAATGTAAATTGCTACAAATCACCCAGAGATATGGTAACAATATAGCCCTATCTGCCAAAGACAATTTCACTTTGTAACTGTTGTTCTGATATAACTGTGAATAATGCCCCTTTCATTCCAAAACTCTGAATAAGTCACCCTACATGTATATTTTTAGATTTTTACCCCTAGCAAGTTGTGCCACTTTTGTCCTTATATCAGCAGGTTGCTTCCAATCCAAAGGATCTCAATCCTTCTCTCTACTAATATGCTAAGATGCAAGGCTAGTCCAGAAATCCTGAGATTCTCATGGTTACACCAGGGTCAGCATGGGCCAGGGTATACCCCAAGACCCATCCAAATCAGTCAAGACAGAATATTTTTGAGGCCCATCTTAACCCCTTGGCTGAAGTGCCTTTAAGGCACCCTACCAGCAGGACATCTTCTGACATGTATTTTGAGACAGAACCCTGGCACTACTATGAGAGAGAATATTTTTCAAAGTACTACTATACATGTAAAATCAATGATCCTACTGCCTTGGCTAAAATTCCTTGAATTAGAAGTAACAAACATGCTCAAATAACAAGTGAAAATGAAAAATTTGCAATTAATCTAAGGGTATCTCCCAACATTTAGTACATGGAGTCTGGCCAGGCTCTGGGTCTTAATTTCTAAGAGACAGAATCTAGTTGATTCAGTACAATGAATGGATTGGTTCCTCCTGGATTAGGTGTCCACCCTAACTCTGTCAGTTATGGCCAGGGAGCGAGGGAATAACAGTAATGAAATGGTCTACCCATGTGAATTAGGAAACGAGAATGTAGTCTGGGTAGATAGCCTCATCAAAATCTGCTTGTTAGCTTTCCCTCCTTCACAGAGAACTGGACAAGCTTCTCCTCTTCAATGACATACTCTGACTACATAGGCAGAAAAGAAGGAGCTTTTACCTGCACATCAGAAGTATTGTGATCATACCTCCAATGATACCCTCAACCATAGTTTTCAGCACAGCTGCCTTGTAGTTTCTTCATTCTATTGCCAACTTCCAAGGGAACTGGGACCATAGTCCTTCTCCACTTTCTCCATACTTTACATCCTATGATAAGGAGTCATGAGGAAGTTTCAGGTCACCCATCTGAAGAGCAAAATCTTTATTCTTTTGCTTTTTCATCCGTTCACTCATGTAACAAACATTTATTGCATTTCTATCAATTGTCAGGACCTGTACTTAGTGCTGTGGGCAGAGATAAGACATGGTCCTTATTCACAGGCATTCACAATGTACTGAGAGAGTCAAAGAGATAAAAGAATAATTATGTTACAATGTGATATGACATACAACAGAAGTATATATAGAGTGTGCTAAGTGCAGAGTAAAAGGATCTAAATCATCCCTTTGAGAAATTAAGAAAGGCATCAAAAAGGTGATTATATTCTATTTGGATGTTGAAAAAAAAAGACTTTTCTTCATGGAGATGAAGAGGAAGTTTCCCAGCTAAAATACAATAATAAATAGCTACCATATCCTTAATATTTACTGCATATAGAGACACTCTGACATATGGTGTACATGGATTATCTCATTTAAACTTTACAGCCCAACTGGTCTGCTTGTCATACCATTGCCCATATATATCTCAGGACCCGCCAACCATTTAGAACAGAACTACAAGCACACAGGGACTTTAATAAATGACAACGAATCAACTGAAAATATTCCATGTTAATATGTATGAAAACAAGAGCTTTTATCTACTGCTGATGGAAGTATAACTTCCTCGAGGACAATTTGTCAATGTGCATCAAATTACTCCTAGAAATTTGTCTTAAGGAGATAACTGAGAATTTAGGCAAGGTTATAACTACAAGTATGTTCATCGCAGTATTTTTCTTTTCTAATTTTTTTCTTTTTTTCCGTATCTCCTCAAATTCCTTTTACCACATCACAGTATTTTTATAACAATCTAAATTGAAATTGTCCAACAATATCACAAAAAGATGGTGTAGAAGCATATTTATTTAGTATAAAGATGTCCATAACAAGTTTTTAATATTCAATATATAAACAGAATATATAAAATGGTCTCTATTTTACTTTATAACTGAATATATACAAATATGTGTATATAAATTTAAAATGTATACATATTTTTAAATGTGTAACTGTCTTTATAGACATGTATTTTATTGTACATATGTTTAGTTTATATATGTGTATATATATATATTTATATGAAGCACTGGAAAGAGATACACTAATTCAGTAATTTTTCTGGCCAAAAATTTGGAGATTGGATAACCTTTCCTTTGGTTTATCTCTATTTTCAAATTTTTCTACAATAAGATCATATTACTGAATCAAATAAACAAAAATGAGATCTTACAGTGCTATTGACAAGAATTTATAATTTAGTCATTTGTTTACATTTGCCAAGCCAAGAAACAAGATCTTAAGGTATGAGCTACACTCAACATAAAATAACTTGGTATTTATATAGGAGTGGCATCTCTGAAAATTGTTTTTGCATCTTTGAACACTATTTTCATAGAGATTACTCACATATCCAAATTATATCCTATTCCAATAAAGGTGAAGAATCCAAAAAGGAAGAAGTTTCCAATCTGCCACTGATCAGTAATTTGAGCTTTGGTGAGTCACTTAACCTCTCTGGGCTTCAGGGTGATTATCTATAAAAAAAGGAACAAAAACCTATCTTAGCAGTTCTTATAAGGATTGAGCAAATATACTTGTGCATGCTTTATAAACTTCATACTAGTGGTCAGTGCAATTTTAACTAAGATCAGATATTAGGTCTTAAGTTCTCCTTTTGGGGATCTTCTAATTTTTAAGAATGTCCAATAGCTTTATAGATGACAAAGTCATTCTTTACTATTCTGTCACACTCAATCCAGGGAGACACTGCCAACCCAAGAAAGTTGCATTGGTTCTATTAAGGGGTTTGGCCACTGCTCTTACAGCTTTTGCAATCTACCATAAAGAAAGAATTTCATGTTGCTACTTGAAACCTTTTGTGAAATTGATTCGAGCTTCTTAGTGCATTTAATTGTCCCTATAACAGTCCTAAGCCCAACATAATAGCCAATGAAAATGCTCATGCTAATTTGGTTTTTCTGTAGCTATTTGCCCAAAGATCCAAAACCAAAGTCACTGTTTTCCCTAGTATAGTCAAAAAGTCTGTTATTTCAGTCATTGGAATTCTTTTCTCAGTCTAGCTCCTCATGCCCTCCCTAATCTGGAGAAACCACTTTTAAACATGCTGACCAAGAGATCTGATTTCACCTCATTTCACCTGTTGAGTTCTAGCTCTTTTTTTTTTTTTTTTTTTTAATGGCTTAAGACACCTGTTTCCTTTACATTATTGAAAAACCGCAATGTAATATGACATTAGAATCTTTAGTTATTGAAAACCTCTTCTTTATAAAAATTTTTTTTCTACTTTTCACAAGCATAGTCCTTCCCTTAGGTCAGCTTTTGATAAATACTCATAAAATCACATTGGCAATACTGGTAAGCATATTCACTTGGAGAAAGCAAGAAGATTCTAATTTTGGAATCTTAAAATCTTCTGGCATCTCTAAACTTCAAAGATGACTTGGGTAGTGAGCCTATAACTATGTATTCTAATCTTCTTTGGGTTTATGACACCATTATGAACACACTAGGACACATCTGAGGGGTATTTCCCTTCCCCAACCTGCCTGTCATCCACCAGTTCAGCCAACTGTTTTGGTGTACTCTTATTCTCTACCCTTCATGCTTCCCAGGGTGGATAATGGATTAGCAACTGCAAAAGGAAGCTGAACTGAAAGTATTCTTTGTCTATTAAACTATACTTCAACAGTCACAGCATTCAGTACCTTTTATTGTAATTGCTCAATTAATTACAATTTACTATATTTGCTTCCCCTTTGGATCCTAAGTTCTGCTATTTCCCCATTATCTAACATAGAGCCTGCTACAAATTAGGTACTGAATAGTAACTTATTAAACGAGTGAATCATCTCTCTCAATCCTGGTTTCCATTTTTATTAACAGAATTGGAGCCAGGCAAGTTGGCAAATGCTTATAATCCCAGCACCTGGGAGGCTGAGGTGGGAGGATCCCTTGAGCCCAGGAGTTTGAGGCTACAGTGAGCTATGGTCGCACCACTGCATTCCAACCTGGATGACAGAGCAAGACCCTAACTCTTTATAAAAATATTAATCAGTCAAGGGGGCTTGTCAAGGGGGTGGCTATGTGAATAAATTGAAAAAAATACAGTCTATCAGTTAGTCAAAATTTGGTCTCTGGAATGTGAATCAGTCCCCAGTATGTATGTGTTTTTACAATGATAAGTGAAGATACTCAAGTAAAATAAGTTATGTTGGATCAATGGAAAGGCATTTTTCAAACTTTTCATTATTTTAAAATAAAGAGCCTCGGCCAGGCCCAGTGGCTGACACCTGTAATCCTAGCACTTTGGGAGGCCAAGGTGGGTGGATCACCTGAGGTCAGGAGTTCGAGACCAGCCTCAACATGGAGAAACCCCGTCTCTACTAAAAATACAAAATTAGCTGGGCATAGTGGTGCATGCCTGTAATCCCAGCTACTCGGTAGGCTGAGGCAAGAGAATTGCTTGAACCTGGGAGGTGGAAGTTGCGGTGAGCCTAGATTGCACCATTGCACTCCAGTCTGGGCAACAAGAGCCAAACTCCACCTCAAAAAAAAAAAAAAAAAAAAAAAAAAAAGCCTCAAGCAAAGGCTCCTTCCTCCTCATAAGAGCTAATGCATACTAAATACCTTCAGGTGATGAAACTGTCCTAAGCACTTAATGTAAATGTATTATCACTTTAGTCTTTATAAAACTGTGTAGAATTACTAAGCTCATTTTATAACTTAGAAAATAAAGCAACCCAGAGTTAAACTGTCAACGTTTCCAAAATATGTGAGTAATACAATCAAATCCATTTCTATTTGAATCAAGGGCCCAAGTTCTTATCTACTAAACTGTACCATTTACCAGCTAAAATTTAGAATTTCTGAGTTTGTTTAGCTTAATTATATTATATTCAGAAAACATACTTTGTATGATTTTCATTTTTTTAATTTGCTGAGTTTTGTTTTATGATACTTAATATTGTCTACCTTGGTTAATGCTCTTGGTCAACCTGAAGAAAATGTGTATTCTGCTATTGTTGGGTAGAGTCTGTGAATGTCAATTAAATTCAGTTGGTTAATGGTGTTTTTTAGTCCATCTTTGCTAATTTTCTCTCTACTTGCCTTGTCAATTACTGAGTTGACAGAACAAGAAAAATTGAGCTGAAGTTTCGAACTATAATTTTTATTTGTCCAGTTTTATCAGTATTTGCTAGAGCTCTGTTATAAGTCACATATATATTTAGGATTGTTATCTACTTAATAAATCTTTCCTAAATCTACTTAGTAAATTAATCATTTTATAATTATGTAGTATCCTTCTTTATCCCTAGTAATTTTCCTCTCTCTGAAGTCTACTTTGTCTTATACTAATGCAGCTACTCAGTTTTCTGTTGCACAGTGTCTGCATTGTATATAATTTTCCATTCTTTCATTTTTAACCTATCATATTGTTATATTTAGAGTGGGTTTCTCATAGGCAGCATATCATTGTTTTCCTCATTCTGACAATCTCTGTTTTTTAACTGGTATGTTTAGGTAATTTATACTTACTATCATCACAGATACATATTTGGATTTAGGGCTACCATTTTGGTATTTAAGAGTAAATTGATTCTGAATAAGTGCTCCTTTAAGATTGAATGAGTTTTAATAAAAAGGAACTAGGGCCATATCTTTAGCTGTATAATAGCCTTTTTTATTCTTTAGAACAGTATGCAGTTGTGTTACAAATAATCAAAATTTCCAAACAAACTTTCTATAATAACAGTTACTTTTATAATTGAAAATGAGAAATATTATTTTAATGATAAAATAGCCATATAACATAGAGTAATATTGTTATCTCAGAAGATCATCAGTAATATTAACTGAGATAATGTATGTGAAAAATTACTACACTATAGAGGAAAAAAGCAGACTAGTGTTTGCCAGGGGCTGCAAGTGGGGGAAGGAGTTGATTTAAGGGCCCAGGGAAATTTTTCTGGAGTGATAGGACTGTTCCATGATTTAGTTGTGATGCGTTTATATACATTTGTTAAAACTTACAGAGTGAATATTACTGTTCATAAATAATACCTTAATAAAAAATATTTTAAATGCCTCACACACAGAAGGTAGTAAATAAGAGAAATTCAAAAGTTAGTTTTCACTTTAGATGATGTATTATATTCTCAAAAATGGAATGAATGTGAGAACCAGTGCATACAGTTGAGTGTGTGTCTAAATGCATGCTATTTGAAAGCTGACTTGCTGTCTCACAAGTGTTTGGATGCTTACAAGCCTTACTTCTGTCATTGTCCACTAATAAGATATAGAAATAGGGTTTTTAAAGGGTTGTATTTAGGTAGACCTCCTGCCAGTTCTGTCCAAACTGTCCAAACTTACCAGCACTGTCTCTGGTCTCTAATTAGGGGGTGGAAAAAGAAAGTTTCAAGTGAAATGACACAGCATGAATGTAGTTAACAGAAATGTTAAAATTGAGAGCTGAAAAAATAAAGTAAAATAAGCTAAAGAGTGATGCTAACACTCTGGGTCACAGTCACACTTGCCAGTGGCATTTGAATAAATGAAGCATGAGATTTCCCCACAGTTCTTGCAGACTTTGAATGTCATGATTCCATAGGTAGGTGACCGTGTTAGGATCAGAACATGAGGTGTGTGGCAGCCACTGAAGCAGACAATAGTGAAATGGGGTTACACCCTTTAGGAGCATTTTGCAAGCTAAAATCTTTGGAATGATGGAGGGTTATTCACTGCTGATAATGGCAAAAAGTTAATATTTCTTGAGTTTCTGAAATGTCAACAATTTGGCTAAGTGTTTTATATTTATTTCTCAGAATAGTCTATTGCTGTATTATTACCTCCATTTTACAGATGGGAAAGTTGAGGCAAAGAGATTGAGTTACTAGCCCAAAGTCACAAAGCTAGTAAGTGTGGTAGAGCTGAAATTTGAATCCAGCTTCTTGCATTCTAAATTTCCTTCTTCTAGCCACTATCCTACAATAATCATTTGTTCAGTGGAAATGCTTTTGATCATATCTTCTGGTAGTTGTATAAATTTTATTGAAAAAAATACTATTTCATTTTATAAATTGCACATTGTAAAAAGACCTTGTGAAGGAGGACAGATGAATTGAAAATTCAAGGTATTTTAGATTTTTAAATAAGTACCCAAGAGCTTATATCTGTAGTCTAAGGCTTAAATACAGCTTAAAGAGAGAGAGCGACAGCGAGCGAGCGAGCGAGTTAGAGACAGAGAGAGAGAGAGAGAAAATAGCAAAACATTATGGAGGAGACTGGCAGCAAGGACTGTGCTTCCGGAATTAATGCAGGGCACTCTGACCTTGCTGTGAAACTGACCAGACAGGGTAGAAACCGAGGGCTGGAAGGGCTCTGCCTTGTAAAAATGAGATGGAACAAGCCAGGGCCATGAAAGATAGCTGAGCAAATATTGAGGTCAAGAACCCTATATGAGTCTTATTCTAAGTTCAATCCAACTCCTGGAAATCGAATTATCTATTTCTTAAGATTTACAATGATCCTACACTTCTTGGGGCCAATTCATGGAGTGATAAGGGGTTGTAAGCATCCAGGACACACAGCCTTTGTTATTCTATGGTTCAACTCTGATGAAAGTAAAGTTCTGAAGAATCCGGGCTACTTTTCTTTGTTCAAGAAAAATTAGGGTTTTGAAATAAAACTTAGGGTTTTTTGTTTTTTTTTTTGAAATACAAATTAGGGTTTCTGAAATGAAACTCTACCTTTTCTGTTTAAAGGGATTATGTTAAACAAATATACCAGGAATCATTCAATAAAATTGTTTTTGCTTTTCTGGAAGGTAGATCTAGAGTCTACAATTATTTTATTCCCTTTTTGACAATACACAGGACTTATTATTTGTACCATACTCTTCAGCTCTTGAATATATGCAGCTTAAACATGTCACTTGTACTATTCTTTAATTGCCCCATCTTCGTTGGTCTGGCTTTCTTAAGCTTTTTATGAGAGGGAAGATTCATATACTTCTACAATAAAATGTATGAATAGTCATGTTAATTGAAATAGACTATAAATAATCAGTTCAAGTCCAATTTTTCAACAAATTATTTACAAAAATAGTTTTGTTATTTTTGGATGTAGAAATTACAGATACAGTATACCAGTTTGTGGACCTGCAATACTATGCTAGAAAGGAGTTTTATTTGTTTATACTGTGTATGTTATATTTTTAAATAAACAAATTAATCATCTTAAACCTACAAAAATATACACATGCATATACTTGTACAAACTACTATTCGTATTAATTTTCTTATCTAAAGCTTTCAAAAGAGCATATGCATTGACAATATTGAATCAGAAATTTGAGAATGGTGATGCTATTAGCAAGATAATCTATTACATCTATATATTACTTTATGTTTTGGCAAGTGCTATTATATGTACTATCATTTCAATCTTCATACCAATTCTGTGAAGCAAACAAAGCAATAATTATTATCTTTTTTTAAAAATCACCTTAATTTTTATCTAGTTCTGAAAGTAAGATAAGTTTCTTCAAATATATTGTGAAAAACAACAGGAGAGAAAGTTGAGAGTTTTTCCCTATGGTTTTAATGAAGAAGAAATTTGAGGTCAGAGAGATTCCATGGCTGACTCTGGGTCAATCAGCTAGAAAGTGGCAGAGCTAGAATTGGAGACTAGTCTGACCCCAAGACTTGTGGATTATTCTCTCAACAAATCCAGTGAGCATCAACTTGGTGTCAGGCTCTCTGGTAAGCACATCTGTTATGCCACAATTCCTTCAGCCAAGAAACAGAAGAAAAGACACAGAATTTTACAACTTAAACCAACCATAGGAATCTAGGTCTGAAGAAAGTACTAAGACCATACTGTTAGGAGAATGGCTTCTTTTCATTCTAAGGGGAAATTTAATTTGCTAAATAAAGTAGAATCTTTCTTCCCAAAACTTTGTTTCAACTATTTGATGGGTCTCTTGAACCCAACAATCACTCTGGTACTGGTTGGGGGCCTGTTGACTAGTGTAGAACAAAGCTACCTTATACCAGCCACTCCCATAAATGACCACACTTGCTTTGTAAGATATGAACCTTAACCATGTGCAGCTCCGAGAGTCTACTGATGGTTGGACTGAAGTGGTGAACATAGGCCAGTTTGGTGAATTATTAAACTATTTCCCAAAACTTAGTCTTTCCTCTGATACTGTGGTGAAATGGTTATCATTAAACTGTTCCTGACAGGTTTTAGAAAATGAACTTATCGTGAATTAGAATTGACCTAAAGACATTTAATCCAATTGTCAACTTTATAATGAAGGGCTTCAAATTTACATATTTGATGTTATCTCCAACTGAAGTCATACATACAGTCTGTATTTGTTTCCTGGCACTGCTGTCACAAAGTACCACAAACTGCGTGGCTTAAGCCATACAAATTTATCGTTTTACAGTTTGGGAGGTTGGAAGTCTAAAATTGAAGTGTCAGCAACGTTGCTTCACATTTTGAGATATTGAGGCTTAGGACTTCAACATCTCTCTCTGGGTACATGAAGGCTAATGTTGTATATATCTTGAAGGGTGTTTTGGATGAGATTAACATCTAAATCAGTAAATTTTGTGTAAATCATATTGCCCTCCATTATGAGGGTTGGCGTCATCAAATTAGTTGAAGGTCTGAACAGAACAGTAAGACTAGCCTTCCCTAGCAAAAGGGAATTCATCAGCAAACTGTCTTCATACTTGATCTGCATCATCAGCTCTCCTGGGTCTCCAGTCTGCTGGCCCCACACTGCACATTTGTACTTGCCAGCCTCCATAACTGCATGAGCCAATTCCTAATAATAAATTTCTCTCAGGCCTGGTGCAGTGGCACACACCTGTAATCCCAGCACTTCGGGAGGCCGAGGTGGGTGGATCACCTGAAGGCAGGAATTTGAGACCAGCCTAACATGGTGAAACCCAGTCTCTACTAAATACAAAAAATTAGCCAGGCATGTAATCCCAGCTACTTGGGAGACTACTTGGGAGACTGAGGCAGGAAAATCACTTAAACCAGGAGGCAGAGGTTGCAGTGAGCTGAGATTGCACCATTGCCTGGGCAACAAGAGTGAAACTCCATCTCTAAATAAGTAAATAAATAAATTTTCCTCTGTCTCTCTCCCAACCCCCATTGGTTCCATTTCCCTGGAGAACCCTAATACAGGGGTGGGAGAGATCCAGGAGACACAAAATTCAACATCCCCTGCTGTGTATTATGAATTAAAATCTTTTCGTAAATCCTGTAATCATCTTGTGAATGCTACCATTATATTGCATTATACTTTCTAGTGTTTCAAATATCACATAGATGTATTTTAAATATACCATAAATTTTGCAGACCTGCTTTGGAATTTATTTCTATTTTAATATGTCAGAAGCCTCAAAAACTGGAAATAGCTTAGGTCTTTCTCAATTTCTCAGAGACTCTACTTAGCTGTTACTTCTCTACTTACCTCTGCCATTTGCCTCCAAATACCAGGAAATTCTTGCTAATTTTGGCCTAATGGCCTTTGCATACATTCTTCTTATTTTTCTTTTTTTCAATAGAGATGGGGTCTTGGTATGTTGGCCAGGACTAAGTAGTCTCGAACTCCTGGCCTCAAGCAATCCTCCCACCTTGGCCTCCCAAAGTGCTGGGATTATAGGTGTGAGCCACCACACCCAGCCTGTACATAGTCTTCTTCTACTTTCTTTCCCTGGTTATTTTCATCATCTGCTCTAAGAGAGCTTCTCAAATAAACTCCAACCTTACTTAATCACTATCTAATTAATTACATATTTAATTTGTGCTAATATGAGAAAAAAAATATTTTCTTTCATTTTCATACTATAATTCCAGCCTTCTTTATAACTATGTATGCTTTTGTGATAAAGTTGTCTCCAATGCCTTATAGGTATGACTAAGCAATTTGGCTTCTAAAGTATAGTGGGAAGCCACTGAAGTATCAGGAGAAGGTGAGTTATACAAGTCCATTTTTCTTGGAAAGATTCCGCTGGCTGATTTGTAGAGAATTAATTAGAGAAGGCAAAATTTATGCAGGAAGACAAGATAGGAAGCTCAAAAATTAATCCAGATGAAGAGATTGCAGTTTTATCTGATACAGCTGCAATGAACACTGAGAAAGAAAAACATACTTGGTAATTGGTTAGATATGAAGAATAGGGAAGGAAGAAACTGTCAGTAATGACTAACAGATACAAAAAGATGGTCAACATCACCCATAATAAGATAAATGCAAATGAGATCTACAACGAGATACATTTCTCACCTTTATTTTTGAAAAAAAGAAAAAATCCAAAATCTTGACAGCATTCTCTGTTGATGAGACTTGGGGAAACAAACACTCTCATTTAATGCTGGTGGAAATACCAAATGGTATAGCCTCTTTCAAAGACAACTGAGCAACAGAAACATTTATCCTTTGACTCAATAACCCCACTTCTAAAAATCTGTTCCAAAATTATACCAGCAAATATCCAAATTGACACAGGTACAATGCTATTCACCACAGAAAAATTTGTAATAGCAACCAATGAATATACTAGAACTTGCTTGTATCCACTTGCAAAAATTGATTGTTACATTTCCAGTAATTTTGCAAGCTAGTTTTTAAACACAGTCACTGTTGAAATTATGTTATATAGACTTACAATTAAACAAATTATATTAAAAACAAAGGTAAGTCAGGCATAGTGGCTCATGCCTGTAATCTCAGCATTTGGGGAGGCCTAGATGGGAGGGTCACTTGGGTCCAGGAGTTCAAGACCAGCCCAGGTAATATAATGAGACTTTGTCTCTACAAAAAAACAAACAAAATTGGCCAGGTATGGTGGCACACACCTGTGGTCCCAGCTACTTGGGGGGTTGAGGTGGGAGAATTGTTTGGGCTGGGAAGTCAAGGCTGCAGCAAGCCATGATAATATCACTACCATCTAGCCTAGGGAAGAGAGCATGACCCTGTCTCAAAATTTAGAAAACAAAAAACAAAAACAAGCAAAACTATGTTCTTCAGATTATTTACATGTACTGTATCCAAACGCTGGGAATACTATATAATGATACGCTACTGTACATCACTTCTCATTCAGTGACATTATATTAGTAGCTTAAAATCAGCCATGGTAGGAGTATTGACACTACAGACATTTGCAAACTCCAAATCAGGACTTTTTCCCCTATAGAGATCTAGTTAAATATTTACCAGCAGACAACTGGAAATAATGCAAATATCTACCAAAAGGTTCTGGTTGACTAAACCATGATATACCCACTCAATTGAGAAATATGTAACTATAAAAGGAAACTACAAGCCAAGAACGATTACATTAACCTCTGAGACAGCATCTGCCCCATAAGCAGAGTCTCACCCTCACCGTTCTGCCATGAGTCCACACCCACTGCCAGCTCACCAGAGATAATGATATCGCTGCGCTCGTCATGGACAATGGCTCTGGCATGTGCAAGGCCAGCTTAGCAGAGCTGGCTATTTTTATATACTTTATATAAAAGTGATCTCTAGGAAAGTGAAAAAAGTAAGCTGAAGAAAAGTGAGTGTAACATGTTACCATTTATTGGTAGAAAGGAGAGATACAAAGGAAGAACATGAAAGGAGGGAGGATACAAAGACATATGTTTTCACATTTTTTTAGTGTAAGGCTAAAGCAAAAAGGTTTTTAAATGGCTACTTACAGGGAGAGGAAAGAAACTATAAGGAATATAGGAATAAATGATGGACTTTTTGCAATAGATCTTGTTTGGTACATTTCTTTAAGTCATGTAACTATTTTACGTAATTAAAATTTAAAGTTAAATTTTTTAAATTCCTAAAAATCTAAGCAAAATGAAACCAATCTAAGCAATGAGCTGATGGCATAATTATACATAGAAGAAGTATTTCAAATAAATTGAAAACACAATAATTTCATTCGTCTATTTGGATATACCCTGAAGCTCAAAATAAATAAATAAAATGTATTTTAAAAAAGATCTTGAATAATTTTCAACAATCATATTGTTAGTGACAACATTGGTTATGATTTTCTGAAACTATTATAATACAAACTAGGATGAAGAAAAATAGATAAAGGATAAAGAAAGTAAGTAACTATATTACACATTTAGGAACCAATTTTTTTTTTACAATAGTAGAGAGAATATGAATTTAAAATCAAAGAAGTAAAACTATTGTAATCTTAAATTTAAAATTAAAATATCATGATTTCTATAGACCAACAACATCCAAGTTGAGAGCCAAATCAAGGAAGCAATCCCATTCACAATACCACAAAAAGAGTAAAATACCTAGGAATACAGCTAACCAGGAAGGTGACAGATCTCAACAATGGGAATTATAAAACACTGCTGAAAGAAATTGGAGATGATACAAACAAATGGAAACACACTCCAAGCTCATGGGTAGGAAGAATCAATATTGTTAAAATGGCCATATTGCCCAAAGCAATGTACAGATTCAATGCTATTCCTATCAAATTACCAACGAAATATTTCACAGAATTAGAAAAAACTATTCTAAAATTCATATGGAATCAAAAAAGAGCCTAAATAGCCAAGGCAATCCAAAGCAAAAAGATTAAAGCTGGAGGCATCATACTACTTGACTTCAAACTATATGACAAGGCTACAGTAACCAAAACAGCATGACACAGGTAGAAAAAGAGATATACAGACCAATAGCAGAGATTATAGAACTCAGAAATAAAGTCGTACACTGCAACCAACTGATCTGTGACAAAGTTGACAACGGTGCTGGAACAACTGGCTAGCCATATGCAGAAGAATGAAACTTGCTTTTTTTTTTTTTTCTGAGACGGAGTCTCACTCCATCGCCCAGGCTAGGCTAGAGTGCGGTGGCAATCTGTTCACTGCAAGCTCCTCCTCCCGGGTTCACACCACTCTCCCACCTCAGCCTCCCGAGTAGCTGGGACTACACAGGCGCCCGCCACCACACCCAGCTAATTTTTTATGTTTTTGTATTTTTAGTAGAGATGGGGTTTCACTGTGTTAGCCAGGATGGTCTTGATCTCCTGACCTCGTGATCTGCCCACCTCAGCCTCCCAAAGTGCTGGGATTACAGGCATGAGCCACCATGCCCTGCCTAAGCCACCTGGCCTTCCTTTCACCATATACAAAAATCAACTGAAGATGGATTAAAGACTTAAATGTAAAACCTAAAGCTATAAAAACCCTAGAAGAAATGTAGGAAATACCATTCTGGACATAGACCCTAGCAAAGATTTCATGATGAAGACTCCAAAAGCAATTGCAACAAAAACAAAAATTGACAAATGAGACCTAAAGAGCTTCTGCACAGCAAATAAAACTATCAACAAAGTAAACAGACAACTGATAGGAGAGAATATTTGCAAACTATGCCTCTGACAAAGGTCTAATATTCAGAATCTATAAGCAACTTAGACAAATCTACAAGCCAAGAACGATTACATTAACCTCTGAGACAGCATCTGCCCCATAAGCAGAGTCTTGCCCTCGCCACTCTGCCATGGGTCCACACCCACTGCCAGCTCACCAGAGATAATGATATCGCTGTGCTCATCATGGACAATGGCTCTGGCATATGCAAGGCCAGCTTAGCAGGCAGCGATGCCCCTCCATCGTGAGGCACCCATGGTGCAAGGGTGTGATGATGGGCATGGGTCAGAAGAAGTCCTGTGTGGGCAATGAGGCCCAGAGCAAGAGAAGCATCCTGACCCTGAAATACCCCACTGAGCATGGCACGGTTTCCAATGGAGAAGATTTGGCACCATACCTTCTTCAATGAACTGCATGTGGCTCCTCAGGAGCACCCTGTGCTGCTGACTGGCCCCCCCCCCGAACCCCAAGACCAACCATGAGATGACCCAGATCATGTTTGACACCTTCTATACCCCAGCCATGTATGTGGCCATTCAGGCCGTGCTTTCCCTGTAAGCCTCTGGCTGTACCACTGGCATCATGATGGACTCTGGCAGGGTCACCCACACTGTGCTCATCTGCAAGGGGCACGCCCTCCCCAGTGCCATCCTGCATCTGGACCCAACTGACTACCTCATGAAGAGCCCCAGGGAGTATGTCTACAGCTGTACCACCACCGTGGAGCAAGAGAGCATGAGATATCAAGGAGAAGCTGTGCTACCTCACCCTGGACTTCCAGCAAGAGATGGTCACTGTGGCCTCCAGCTCCTCCCTGGAGAAGAGCTGCAAGCTGCCTGAAGGCCAGGTCAGCACCATCAGCAACGAGCAGGTCCTCTGCCTCAAAGCTCTCTTCCAGCTTTCTTTCCTGGGCATGAAACCCTGTGGCATCCATGAAACTACCTTCAACTCCACCATGAAGTGTGACGTGGACATCTGCAAAGACCTGTACGCCAACGCAGTACTGTCCAGTAGCACCACTGTGTACCCTGGCATCCCCCACAGGATGCAGAAGATCACCACCCTGGCTTCCAGCACAATGCAGATAAAGATCATAGGTCCTCCTGAGTGCAAATACTCTGTATGGGTCCCGTGGCTCCATCCTGGCCTGGCTGCCAGCCTTCCAGCAGATGTGGATCAGCAAGCAGGAGTACCATAAGTCCCACCCCTGCATCGTCCACTGCAGATGCCTCTAGGCAGACTGTCACTTAGTTTCCTTTGTTTCGTTACACTCTTTCTTGACAAAAACCAAACCTGTGCAGAAAACAAGATGACACTGGCACGCATTAGTTTGTTTTTGTTTTTTGTTTGTTTTTGTTTTTGTCTTTGGTTTGACTCAGGATTTAAAAACTAGACCATGACAGTGTCAGCAATCGGCTGGAGCCAGCATCCCTCAAAGTTCTACAATGTGGCCGAAGACTTTGATTGTATATTGTTCTTTTTTTTAATAGTCATTCCAAATATTGTGAGATTCATTGTTACAGGAAGTCCCTTGCCCTCCAAAAAGCCTCCATATTTCTCTCTAGGGAGAATGGTCCAATCCTCTTCCAAGTCCAGGAAGGAGACAGCATTGCTTTCATGTATATTATGTAATGCACAATTCTTAAATCTTTGCCTTAGTACTTTTTAATTTTGTTTTATTTTGAATGATTGGCATTGTGACCCCTGTTTTCTGTCTCCCAACTTGAGATGTATGAAGGCTTTTGGTCTCCCTGGGAGTGGGTGGAGGGTGGAGGCAGCCTGGGCTTCCCTGTACACTAACTTGATACCAGTGCAATAAAAGTACACACCTTAAAAAAAAACACTACTCTTAAAAAATGGGTAAAGGATATAACTGGAAATTTCTCAAAAGAAGACTTATACAATGTCAATAATAAACATATGAAAAAAAATGTTCAACATCAATAATCACTAGAGAAACAAAAAAAAAAACACAATAAGATACCATCTCACACCAGTCAGAATGGCTATTATTAAGAAGTCAAAAACAACAGATGCTGGCAAAGTTGTGGAGAAAAGGGAACACATATACTGCTGATGGGAATGTGAACAAGTTCAACCACCATGGAAAGCAGTTTGGAGATTTCTCAAAGAACATAAAACAGAATTACCATTTGTCCCAGCAATCCCATTACTGGATATACACCCAAAGGAATGTAAATCATTCTATCAAAAGGCATGCACATGTATGTTTATCAAAGCAATATTCACAATAGCAAAGACACAAAATCAACCTAGATGCCCATCAGCAGTGAACTGGTGAGGAAATGTGATATATATATCATGGAATACTACACAGCTATAAAAAAAGAATGAAGTCATGTCCTTTACAGCAATGTGGATGGAGCATGACGCCATTATCCTAATTGAAGCAATGCAGAACAGAAAATCCAAATATCACATGTTCTCACTTATAAGTGGGAGCTAACCATTGAGTACATATGGACACAAAAAATTAAACAATAGACACCAGGGCCTCCTTAAAGGCAGAGGGTGGGAGGACGGTGAGAACTGAAAAACTACCTATTGAGTACTATACTTCTTACCTGGATGATGAAATAATCTGTACACAAACTCTGATGACATGCAATTTATCCATATAACAAACCTGCATATGTACCCCCTTAACCTAAAATGAAAATTGATAGGAAACAAATTTAAATAATAATAATTAAACTAAATTAAAATATTATGAAATCAGATTTTCTCTTAAAAAAATATATGTATTCCAGCTGGTCGCAGTGGCTCAGCCTATAATCCCAGCAGTTTGGAAGACTGAGGCAGGTGGATCACGAGGTCAGGAGATCAAGACCATCCTGGCTAACACGGTGAAACCCCATCTCTACTAAAAATACAAAAAATTAGCAGGGTATGGTGGCAGGCACCTGTAGTCCCAGCTACTCAGGAGGCTGAGGCAGGACAATGGCGTGAACCCAGGAGGCAGAGCTTGCAGTGAGCCAAGATCAGGCCACTGCACTCCAGCCTGGGTGACAGGGTGAGGTTCCGTCTCGAAACAAACAAACAAACAAACAAACAAACAAAAAAGTATGTATTCCTTAGCTACGTTCACTGAACAAGTGTAGAAACAATGACCAATGAAGCAACAATGAGCACTCCTAAAACCCAGACCATGGTCTCTAAATACCATTTCCCAATACTAAATACCTTAGAGAAATGGATGATATCTCTACTACAGCAGAAGATGTCTATGATAATCTTGATATATCTTATAATATTGAAAACATTAAGCTATTAAGTACAATTGAAATTTGTCAAAAGGACTCAGGAGCCAAACTGAAGAAGCCTCTACTCTTTAAAGATGGCATAAGTTGAGCATCAATAAAAATAACTAATGCAGTGGACTAAAACACTTAAAAACATTTTTAAAAGTTCATTGATCAGCCAGGCACAGTGGCTCATGCTTGTAATACCAGCACTTTGGGAGGCCAAGGAGGGGAGATCACTTGAACCAGGAGTTCCAGACCAGCCTGGCCAACATGGTGAAACCCTGTCTCTACCTTAAAAATACAAAAAATTAACCGGGTGTGGTGGTGTGCGCCTGTAGTGCCAGCTACTTGGGAGGTTGAGGTGGGAGAATTGCTTGAACCCGGGAGGTAGAGGTTGCAGTGAGCCAAGATCACACCACTGCACTTCAATCTGGGCAACAGAGCAAGACTCTGTCTCAAAAAAAAAAAAAATTCACTGATCACTCATGGAAGATGATACAGAATGAACTAATCACACTGAAAGCTGATGAATAAAGGAGAAGAATATTTTGTCTTTCCTATATGAATGGTACTGCTGGATAACCAAAAGTTGTAAGGGGAAGTTTATCTTTATAGAAGAATTTCAACCAATAAATGAAACACTGATTTAAAAATAGAATATTAACATTTTGTAACCACTAATGATATAATGGATCTATTCTAAACAATAACCATCAACAGTTGTTCACAACACAAAAAGGAGAGACGATCTGACTTTCTGTGCTTCCTGATGAAAGTACCCAACACTTTCCATAAACTATTCCTATAAAAAAGCAAACCTGAACAAAACCAAGTTAAGCCTTCAGCTCAAACTACCAATTTACAGGAAATTAGAGGGTCAAAAAAAAAAACTACAGGGCAAACATTTCTTCAACAAATATATTTGGGATGAGGTGAATAAGAATGAGAATGATTTAAAAAATGTAAGACATATATCAACATTTGCCGTTTATGGACTTTGTGTGGATTCTGATTTAAATTGACAGTGAAATAAAAGGAAAAATTTGTGACAAGTTATAATATTTTCATAAATATTTTAAGAGGATTGTTTCAGAGACACATGCACAACTAAATACGCATAAAATAGTATGGTATTTAGAATTCACTTCCAAATAATCTAGTTTGGGACGTGGTGGAGTGGGTGGAAACATAAATGAAAAAAGATTCGCCATGCTAATTGTTGAAGCTAGGGATTCTCTCTATTTTTATATATATTATAAATTTTCATATTAAAAACTTTTTAAAAAAAGTTTAAATACCTGTCCTATTTCTGTTTGAACCGAGGGGATAGAGATGTTATTTACTAACTTTGTAATATTTTGAGAAGGACCAATTTGCGGGTGGGGAAGACATCTAGAAAAAGGAAGATTAATAATTTAACTTTCAGTTCTGAACATAATTTGATGTATCTGAGAGACATCCAAGTGAAGATACTAGTAGTCAGATATATACAGTCTGAACCTCAGCAGAGAGACCTCAACTGGAGATATAAATTTAGGATTTGTCAACATGTGGATGGGAATTGATGCATTACATAGAGAACGAATATGCTACAGAATAAAAACAATTAAAAATACCAGTTGGGCGCAGTGGCTCACACCTGTAATCCCAGGCCTTTGGGAGGCCTGGGTGGGTGGATCATCTGAGGTCAGAAGTTCAAGACCAGCCTGGCCAACATGGTGAAACCCCATCTCCACTAAAAATACAAAAATTAAACGGGCATGGTGGCAGGCGCCTGTAATCCCAGCTACTCCAGGGGCTGAGGCAGGAGAATTGCTTGAAACCAGGAGGTGGAGATTGTAGTTAGCCAAGGTCACGCCACTGTACTCCAGACTGGGGGACAGAGTGAGACTCCATCTCAAAAACCAAATAAACAACCCAAATGCAGTGTTCTAAGGTCTTTTTTTTTTTTTTTTTTTTTTTTTTTTTTAATGGAGTCTCATCCTGTCGCCCAGGATGGAGTGCAGTGGTGCAATCTCAGCTCACTGCAACATTCGCCTCCCAGGTTCAAGTGATTCTCTCTGGTCTCAGCCTTCTGAGTAGCTGAGATTACAGGCATGCACCACCACGCCCAGCTAATTTTTGTATATTTTTAGTAGAGACAGGTTTCACCATGTTGACCAGGCTGGTCTTGAACTCCTGATCTCAAGTGATCCACATGTCTAGGCCTTCCAAAGTGCTGGGATTACAGGCGTTAGCTACTGCACCCAGCCTAAATTCTTTAAATGTATTTACTTAATCCTCACAATAACCCCATGAAATAGGAACTATTATTATTCTCTTTTATATTTTAGGAAGCTGAGGCAAACAGAGTTTAAGCCTTGCCTGTAGTGAGTTCAAGCCCTGTAACCAGGATTTGGATCCATGAAGTCTAGCTGTGTAAAAACAGAACAGCCCAGGACTGTTACCTAAATAGCTCTAATATCTAGAGGTAGAGATCGCTAATGGTAGTAAAGGAGAAGAGAGAAAAGGGCTCGGAAGCAGCAGCAGCCAAAGAGGTAAGAGAGAAACAGTTTAAACAAGTGTCAGCATAAGTCAAAAGAAGAGCACATTCAAGAAAGAGGGAGTAACCAATGGTATCGAATGGTGTGAGGTCAAGGAAAATGCATACTAAAATTAATTCTATTACTGGTAGAAGACTCAGCTCATGACTCCTAGTTGTTTTTTGTTGTTGTTGTTGTTGTTGTTGTTATTTTCCTTCGGGATACTTTACTAGAATAACTTAAGGTGTGATTCTAACTTGATAAATAGAAAAGAAATGCTTTTGTAATAGCTTCTACTATAAACATATCTTGCCTTAAAATACATGAAATACACAAATCCAGACACTCAAAATATAATTTAGAGAGAATTTTCCTGTGGCTAACTATAGAATTCCTTACTGAAATGATTCATCCTAGCATTCTCTTATATGGGGATTTCTCTTAATACATTTAAAATACAATTTAATTTTCAAATCTGTAGGACATAAAATTTTAAAGACACATTTGCTGTACACCTGTATGATTTTTACTGATTGTAGTATTTGCTAAGATTAGGAAGAATTTAAATTTTCAGGAAGAATGACGCTTAAGAACTATTAAAGGAAAATGATTAGCTTTTCCTACCATTCAAAGATTATCTTCTTTAAATTTTCAAATCTTAGTTTCAGTTTCAGTGAATAAATTGTTAGCAGTTATATTTTTGGGTTCTCACGCGGAATCTTTACATTCTCAAGAAATTTATTTGTGATAAGGATAATAGTAAAGAACTTCATTTTCATCTGTATATATGCAGTTCTTAAGAAATCTTCAAGCACCAAGTGCATCACACATGGTGAAAAATAGAGATATTCCTCTCAAAGAATATATTTGTAATTATCAATGTAATATTAGCTTATGTTTTAACTTTCATAAAAAATATATATATACCATATAAAGTGTTTTTTTGGCTTGAATTTTTACAACCTTTACAACAATATTAGAAAATGGGAGACACTTACTTTCCTATCTATGTTTGTTTGATTTAAAATGTTGGCTTAAAGATCAAGATGCAATTATTAGCACCTATCTTTAATCTGAAATAATAGAGGAAAATGGTGGGATGCGCGACACGAACTGCATGATCTGAGGAAACCTATGAAAAAGCAATGTACTACTTTTCTTCCCTAGTAACTAGAGTAAAATGGAAATAATAGCTATGTTGGAGTTGCCAACTATCGGACTAGATCAGGGTCATCGCCTGGCACAGTGACTGTTATATACTAGGTTCAGAAGATCACTGTAGAACAGACAAATGAACATATAAATGAATAACAAATGACGCTTGTGTTTGCACCAGTAATGAGAAGAAGGAGGAAGTGTGTTAAATAATAATAGCCAATTTGTACTGCATGGCTATCACGTGTTCAGCACAGCAGATAATTATAAAAGCCAAGATTTACTAATGCTTACCATGTGTTCTACTACCTACCAAACCATCACTAATTGAAGCCCCAATAGGTAGCATTATTATCATTATCCCTCATCATTTCATCTTACAAATGAGTACTCTGAAGCAAAAGAGGTCAAGCAACTTCCCCAAATCACAAAGCTGGTAAATGATAGTTTTGGGCTTTGAACAGCTTATGTTCAAAGCCTGCTCTTTTAACTACCAGGCCACAGTATACATTCCATATGGTTAAAAACTATATGTTGTATTTGCTGAAATCCTTACAGTTCCACCGCAAATCCTACCAACAGCCTTATTTGCCACTTTAGAAAGATATTTGTCTTCCAGAATCACTGACTTTCAGAGCTAGGTAGCAGCCTAGAGATCAGTATAAAGTAGTGGCCAAGTACATGGGCTTTGGCCTCAGGCAAGATGCACATCTGGCCTTACCCCTGTACCAAAAATTTATTTTTGTTTTTGTCATTGTTGTTTTAAGCCCACTACGTTATGTTGTAATTGGTGACGCACCATTAGATAACTAATACAATTACCCATAAATCGGCTGGCTTTCAGGAGAACACGTCTTGAAGCACAGTTGAACTTGAATCTTTTCTGGGTCCTCCTGCTGGGTCATGCTGGGGAGCCGCTCCCACTGCCTCAAGGCCTCTATGCCCTCCAGATCGGGCTGGTGGCAGTGGCTGCGAAGGACCATGACCCGCTGGCCCCAGGTGATGGCGCAGCTGCGGCAGCCCAGCTAAGCCTAATCCTGGTATATCCAGTACACCTTATTCCTGGCTGCCTTCTCCTTCCTGTAGAGGAAGGACTTGGGCACCAGGAACCTGCCCCCCAGGGAAGTCCTCAGAATTCCAGAAGGGTTCTGGGCAGTCCCACTGTGACAGGATGGAGAAGTGCTCCCGCTGCCGCAGGGCCTCCAGGCCACCCAGGTCCAGTGGGTGGCAGTGCCTGTGCATGACCATGACCCGCTGGCCCTGGGTGATGGCGCGGCTGCGGCAGCCCATGCGGGCCTGGTCCCAGCAGGTCCAATACATCTGCCTGTAGAAGAAGGACTCCTACACCAGGAAGCTGCCCCCCAGCGGGGACCGCAGGAACTCAGGGCTTCCGGGGTCTGCATCCATGTCCTGGTCCTCATCCATGGATCCTTCCAGGGCTTGGGGATGGGTTGGCAGCTCCTGGTCTTCGACCTTCGCTCGCTTTCCAGGCTGGGGCCTGGTGACAGTCAGGGGTCCGGGGCCTCTGCGGTAGAGAAGACTGTTCACGCCTAGGAGGAGCGTGTCCACTTGGCTCCCAGGGCCGTCCTGCATAGCCTGCAGAGTCTCCATGGCCTTCTGCTGCTGCCGGGCCTCCAGGCCCTCCACGTCAGGTGGGTAGCAGTAGCCACGCATCACGGTCACCCGCTGTTCCTGAGTGATGGCCCGGCTCAGGCAGCTGTGCAGCGCATGGTCCAGGCAGGTCCAATACACCTTCTCCCCCAGGGCCTTCTCCTGCTTGTAGGGCAACGACTTGTGCACCAGGAAGCTGCCCCCGTAGCACCTCCTCAGGAACTCAAGGGGCCGGGCCTGTCCCAGCCCCAGGATCGAGCACTTCTTGGGCGTCAGGCTCAGCAGCGACAAGACTTGGGGTCCGTCGCCCTCCTCTGGGCCGGCTTGCTCAGCACCAGCCCAGGGGTGGGCTCTGGCTCCGGCTCCTTGGGGCAGTGCCACAGGCCCACCCCCTCCAGCAGCTCCTGCACTCAGCTTCCAGGGCCCTCAGGATCCCAGGGATCTCCCAAGCCCTCTGGCAGGGCCAGGCTGGGCGGCTTCTCCCACTGGCACCAGGCCTTCAGGCCTTGCTCATCATGGGGCGCGTGGCAGTGGCCCCGCAACACTGTGGCCCGCAGACCTTAGGTGATGGCCCGGCCCCGGCAGCCCAGCTCAGGGTGCTGGTGGCACTTCCAGTACACCTTGTCCCCCACAGCCTTCTCCTGCTTGTACAGGAACGACTCCAGCACCAGGAGGCGACCCCCGAATGGTGTCCTCAGGAACTCCAGGGAATGCGGGTGCTGTGTCCAGCTTGCTGCTCTTCTGTTTAGGCATCTGGGGGGCTGGCTGGACCGCCCCTCCCTGCTCCTCAGCTGGCAGGATCTGCAAGGTGCTGGCGAAGGTGGCCGGGCCAGTCATCTCCAGCGACAGGACGCAGTGCACTTCCTGGGGCTTGAAGCCCACCCCATCCTCATCTTGGTTGGATGCTGTGAGCAGGACCAGTTTGGAGAACTTCCCGGGCTTCCTGAGCTGCCAGGACGATTTCAGTGCCTGGCTCGGGGGATGGCTCCTGGCCGGCCTTCCCACTGTCACCCTCCTGTTCGCTGGCCTTGGTCAGAGGCATCCCGGGACCCAGGGCCTGTCCCTCAGGCCACGCTCAACCCCCAGCAAGGAACCTGGAGTCCAGCGGTTCCGTTCATGTGCCCGAGCTGTTGCTGTTGCTGCCTCGCTGGTCGTGGTGGGGCTGCGGCGATGTCTGGAGAATCCTTAGATCACCGCGCGTTCCCTGGGTTCCAGCCTTCACAAGTGAGTGAGAGACGCCACCATCATCCCCCACACCTGGTCACGGCGCTGGCTTGCTGGGCAGGAGACCTGGGGGACAGTCCTGTAACTTATCTGGGCTGGTTTCACCACGGCAGCAGGGCCCTCACTCTCCGGCGACAGCGCTTCGGCGGGTCCCTCAGCCTCTGCTGCAGCAGCAGCAGGCGTGGACTTCGAGGCTCAGGCCACCGCTGCCACCCCGACCCCGGCACCTGCTCTCCGTCCCGAACTGCCCCTTGGGAGCTAGCCCTGTCCAAAAATTTCTTAAAGGTCTGTTTATTATTATTTCACTTTGGAAAATGAGGCAAGTATAGTCAGAAGCAAGCAACTATGTACTGCTTACCAGGTATTGACTACATTAGTTCAAGTTCCCACCTACTGCTATTAAATTTTGTCTCAGCAAGACAAGGCAATCTAGTCATTAAGAAGCCGGTCCCTGCTTTTAATGAGTGGGCCTCAGTGTTAATAGTTTCTTACTTTTGATGTTTTAACTTCATGGGAAATGGAGCAGTAAGAAGCTGGCCCATTTTTCTGACAACAGAAGGGGAAATTCAAGACTGTAACAATATTGAACTCTAGTCAGCTTCTTTTTTTTTTTTTTTTTTTTTTTTTTTTTGACAGAGTTGTGCTCTTGCGCCCAGTCTAGACTCTCAGGCTGGAGTCTAGTGGCACAATCATGGCTCACTGCAACCTCCACCTCCCAGGTTCAAGCAGTGCTCCTGCCTCAGCCTCCTGAGTAGCTGGGATTACAGGCACCCGCCACCACACCCAGCTAATTTTTGTATTTTTAGTAGAGATAGGTTTTTGCCATGTTGGCCAGGCTTAGTTCAGAGATTTTCAAAATGCAATTCAAATACTCCCGAGATCTCCAAGACCATTTCAAGAAGTCTACAAGGCCAAAGCTGTTTTTATGATAAAACTAAGATGTGATTTTTCTTCTTCATTATGCTGTAATTGCCAGTGTTGCTAAGGCAATGGTAGGTAAACCTGTAGGTTCCTTAGAAAGAATCAAGGCTGTGATACCAAAGTACACTGGCAGTTAGCACAATCTTCACCACCACATGCTCACAATAAAAATAAAACGTCAGTTTCACTTAATAATGTCCTTTATAAAGCAATAAAAATGATTAACTTTATTAAATCTAAACCCTTGAGTATACACCTTATTAATATTCCATATTACAAAATGGGAAATGCATATGAAGCATTTCTACCACATATTGAAATATGATAGTTGTCTCTAGGAAAAGAAATTCATGCAACTGAGTTACAAATGGAACCAGCATACATTTTCATACAACATCATTTTTACTTGAAAAAGAAGACTGACAGACAAATGAATTTTCAGATTATTTGGCAGATTTTAATTTTAATGGACAAAGTAAGCCTGTCACTTCAAGAACAACAACAGATGGTATTTATTGCCTATGATCAAAATGTGAGCTAGAAAATTAAAATTTTAGAAACCTTGAATCTACTGCTATGAACTTGGTAGTTTTTCAATACTTACAAGCTTTCCTGATGAGATTAGTGGTGATATTAACAAAATAATTTTTGATATTGTAAAATGAAATGGGTCAAGATTCAGAAAATCTGAATAAGTCCGTGAACCAATATTTTTATCATTGAATAATGTTACAAAGTCATGCATGAGTAAAATACCCATTCTAAGTTCAAAACAAATAAGAGGATTTTAAACACAACCACATACATAAAATTTATTTATATAATTTAAGGTTCTACAGTGCAGTTAACCTTTAAGAAACTAGCTCTTGGGTGGGCATGGTGGCTCTCACCTATAATCCCAGCACTTTGGGAGGCTGAGGCGGGCAGATCACGAGGTCAGGAGTTCGAGACCAGCCTGGCCGACATGATGAAACCCTGTCTCTACAAAAAATACAAAAATCAGCTGGGCATGGTGGCAGGTGCCTGTAATCCCAGCCACTCAGTAGGCTGAGGCAGGAGAATAGCTTGAACCCAGGAGGCAGAGGTGGCAGTGAGCCAAGATCGCTCCATTGCATTCCAGCCTGGACGACAGAGCGAGACAGGACAGGACAGGACAAGACAGGACAGGACAGGAAAGAAAAGGAACCTCTTGCACAGGTTTGATATAATGTTAAAAATGAGAAAACAGTAACAGACAGAACAAGTGAATAGCCCAATATCAGAAACGAATTGCTGAGGATCTGAGATGAGAAACTTGGCTCTTAAATCCCTACCTCCCAGGAAAAGTTTCTACTAATATCACAACTGTATTAGTATTTAGCCTTTTTAAGATTCTGAAGAACATAGCCCTTACTTGATCCCCAATCATCAGAACTTAAAATTTAGAAAGATAGTTTCCAACTTTTTAATGCTAAAACATTTTTAGGATGTCTACATGGAGTGTTCATATTGTAAGCATCCATTGACAAAATACTGTAAGAAATTATATTTAGTCTTTGGCAACATATGATGTACATTTTGATTCAGGTTATCCTTTCTTTTTTTGCTTGAGATGGAGTCTCACTCTGTCACCTAGGCTGCAGTACAGTGGCGCGATCTTGGCTCACTGAAACCTCCACCTCCCAAGTTCAAGCCATTCTCCTGCATCAGCCTCCCCAAGTAGCTGGGATTACAGGTGCCTGCCACCACGCCTGGCTCATTTTTATATTTTTAGTAGAGATAGGATTTCACCACGTTGGCCAGGCTGGTCAAGAACTCCTGACCTAAAAGATCTGCCTGCCTCGGCCTCCCAAAGTGCTGGGATTAGAGTGAGCCACCATGCCCAGCCCAAGCTATCCTTTTTAAGCATCCAAATCCCACAAATTGGAATTCAAAGGTCTCAATCTAAGTCTTTGAAAATGCTAATAACAGGGGTAACCCTCAGATTCAGACTAACACAGAAGGCAAAATTTGTCCCATCAGCTATGGAGAAATCTGAATTTATTTGTATTTTTATTGTAAATGTACGCGAAGAAGGGCCAATTTTCTCAATAAATCTGGTGCCTTTTCAACATTCTAGTAGAGTGGGAGAAATACAACTGTCTAGTCTCCTTTGTGAAGGTATTACTACTCTGGTTTTAACCAGTGATCATTCCTACCCAAAGATAAAATAGCACCATATTATTCCATTGCCAAACCCAACCTGGAATTGAAGCAGGGAGGAGATGCAAAGTAAAAATGGCTGCATGCAAATATAAGGTATTCTGTTTCTAGCCTTATTCTGCCTAAGACTTAGAATCAGAGAATTTCAGAATCAGCAGAAGTCTTACACATAATCCAGCCAATCATCCCTTTTTAAAGATAAGGAAACTGTGACCCAGAAAAATTAAGTGGCTTCCTCAAGTTTTTACAGTAAATTAATGCCAGAGATAAGACGACAACATGGGCTCTTGTCTATACCACAACTTGATCATCTAATTGCTTTTTTTTCTTGATCATCAGTTTTCTATCTCTAAACCTACACTGAAGTTTTCCTAACCACAACAAAAAGGAAACAGCATGCTAAAGAATTGGTTAAATCAAATCAAGGAATTCTATTTACTTTCAAAAAATAAAAGAAACTCTTGTTAAATGCTAAGAAGTTTATAATAGTATAGTCAGTTGACACAGTTTCTCAGGTTTCAATTACGGAAAAACATTTTGCCCAAGTCTGTAAATGCTATCCTAATTTATCAGATTACTTACTTAGAAAGCGTGCTTTTGATCTGCTCTTCCAAAGAAGAACAAATGTACAGACTTCAATACTTAATAAAGTTGAAAGCTTCTCCCTGGGGTAACTGAAATTTTTATCAAAGGGGCGATAGACCTGGTTGCAGCTGTAACAAAGAAGTACCATATAAAGCCAAGTGGAAAGCAGTTATACATCATTGGTGGTAACGGGCCATTGAACATGGTCATATTAATTGGAATCTATTGCACAGGACATTCCACTACCTGCTGGGCAAATGACCCTGAAAGTTTTGAGTCTCTCTGGTGTATAAAAAAGTTCAGACGTAAAAATAATCATACAGATGGTGGATTCTCTATCCTTGAATGGACATAGCTACCCTGAGATCTGGGTGGCTGGAAATTTCTTTTTTAAATAATGCCCTTTGAGTGAGTCCCCATATATGCATCTTCTTTTACAACCATTTGAAAACTTGTCTTCTAATAATTTCACACAGAGCTTTCAGTGTAGCAACATTCAAAAGAACGAAACTAATGAAACACAGCAACTTTTACATTTTCACTTTTGTGCTTTGGGAAAATTCTGATTAAAAGGTATGAGACAGTTCAAATTGGAATTGCATCATTTCCTCCAAAATGAGTAACTTCTAATCAAATAGAAAAATTAGAGAAATTGATAGCCAGGGCAATATGGAACACATTTCAGATATATCAGGATGCAAGCCTTATGCACCTACAATTTAAATTCTTTTATCCTTAGATGCTATATTGTTCCAGATTTTAGGTTATATGTAAAGAGTAATCACTATATTTGCCTTTTAGGCAGATGCTGTTCCAGACCTTCATCACAGCTACTTTATCTTATTCATTAAACTAAATATTAAAATAAACCCCCAGAAGATATTATAATGTCAATAAATAATAATCTTAAAATGCTAGAAACATTGTCAGGATATGCCAACTGATAAGATTAATCCATTTTTGACATAGCTACACAATAATACTGGAAGACTTGAACATCCCACTGATAGTATTAGATTATCAAGGCAGAAAACTAACAGAAAAATTCTGGACTTAAATTTGGCCCTTGGCCAATTGGTTCTAATAGACATCTACAGAATACTCCACCTAATAACCACAGGATATGTATCTTCTTATCTGCACATGGTACATACTCTAAAATCTACCACATTCTCAGCCATTAGGCAAGTCTCAACAAATTCAAAAAAAGTGAAATCATACCAAGCATATTGTCAGACCTTAGTGGAATGGAAATAGAAATCAAACCAAGAGGAACTCTCAAAACCACACAATGACATGGAAACTAAATAACTTGCTCCTGAATGGCTTCTTGGTAAACAGTAAAATTAATGCAGAAATCAAAACATTATTTGAAACAAATGATAATGGAGACACAGCATGACAAAATCTCTGGGATGCAACAACGCAGTGTTAAGAGGGAAATTTATTGTACTAAATACTTACATCAAGAGGTTAGAAAGATCTCAGATTAACACTCTACCACTTACAGGGACTAGAAAAACAAGAACATACTAATTCCAAAGTAAGCAGAAGAAAAGAAATAATTAAAATCAGAGTAGAGCTAAATACAATTGAGACCCAAAATACATAGAAAGAATCAACAAAACAAAAAGTGGGTTCTTTGGTAGGATAAACAAGACCAATAGACTGCAAACTAGATTAACAAAGAAAAAAGTGAGAAAATTCAAATAAACACAATCAGAAATGACAAAGGTGGCATTATAACCGATTCAACAGAAATACAAAAGATCCTCAGAGACTACTATAAACACATCTATGCATACAAATTAGAAAATCTAGAAGAAATGGATAAATTCCTGGAAACACATAACTTCCCAAGATTGACAGGAAGAAATTGAAACCCTGAGCAGTCCAATAACAAGTTCCAAAATTGAATCTGTAATTTGAAAAAAAAAAAAATCCACAAACCAAAAAAAGCTGTGGACCAGATGGATTCACAGCTGAATTCTAGCAGACGTAAAAAGAGCTAGTACCAATCCTACTGAAACTATTTCAAAAAACTGAGGAGAAGGAACTCTTCCCTAACTCATTTTACGAAACCAGTATCATCCTAATACCAAAATCTGGCAAGGACACAAGAAAAAATAAAACCAAAGGCCAATTAAACCTGATGAACATAGTTGCAAAAATCCACAATAAAATACTAGCAAACCAAATCCGGCAGTGCATTGAAAAGTTAATTCACCATGATCAAGTGGGCTTTATTCTTGGGATGTAAGGTTGGTTCACAATACACAAATCAACAAACATGATTCACTACATAAACAGAATTAAAACAAACTCATATGATCATCTCAATAGATGAGAAATATTTCAATGAAATCCAATCCTTTCATGAGTGAAAAAAAAAACAAACCTCAAGAAACTACACATGAAGAGACAATACTTCAAAATAATAAAGGCATCTGTGACAAATCTATAGCCAACATCATACTGAATGGGCAAAAGCTGGAAGCACCCCCCTTGAAAACTGTAATTAAACAGGGATTCCCACTCTCACTGCTCCTATTCAACATAGTACTGGAAGTCCTAGTCAGAGCAATCAAGCAAGAGAAAGAAAAAAATAAAAAGACATTAAACCAGGAAAAGAAATCAAATTATCTCTCTTCACTGACAATATAATTCTATACCTAGAAAATCCTAAAGACTCCACCAAAAGAATCCTAGACCTGATAAACAACTTCAGTAAAGTTTCAGGATATTAAAATCAACATTCAAAACCCAGTAGCACTTCTATATACCACTAACATGCAACCAACTCAAGAAGGTAATCCCACTTATTATAGCCACAAAAAAACACCTAGGAATACATCTAACCATGGAGATGAAAGATCTCTACATGGAGAACTACAAAATACTGATGAAATAAATCATAGATGACACAAACAAATAGAAAAATATTCCATACTCATGGATTAGAAGAATCAACATTGTTAAAATGTCCATAGTGTCACAAGCAATCTACAAATTCAACACTATTCCTATCAAATGATCAACATCAGTTTTCACGGAATTCTGAAAAACTATTCTAAAATTCATATGAAACCAAAAAAAAAAAAAAAAAAATAGAGGCCAAACAACCACAGCAATCCTAAGCAAAAAGAACAAAGCCGGAGGCATCACATTACCTGACTTCATACACAGTTTGAAGATGATAGTAACCAAAAACAACAAAATATTAGTACAAAAATAGACACATAGACCAATGGAACAGAATAGAAACCTCAGAAATAAAACCACATGCCTGCAACCAATTGATCTTTGACAAAGTTGACACTAACAAGCAATGGGGAAAAGACTCCCTATTCAATAAATGGTACTGGAAAATCTTGTTAACAGTACGCAGAAGAATAAAACCGGACTCCTTTCTTTCGCCATATACAAAAAGACAAAAGATTTAAATGTAAGATTCAAACCTTAAAAATCTTAGCAGAAAACCTAAAAATATCTTTCTGGGCATCGGCCTTGGCAAATAATTTATGACTAAGTCCTCAAAAGCAATTGCAACAAAAACAAAAATTGGCAAAAAGGGCCTAATTAAACTAAAGAGCTTCTGCACAGCAAAATAAACTATCAACAGAGTAAACAGACAACCTAAAGAATGGGAGAAAACATTGGCAAACTCTGCATCCAATAAAGGACTAATATCCAGACTATAAAAAACTTAACAAGCAAAAAACAAACAACCACATTAAAAAGTGGACAAAGAACATGGATAGGCACTTCTCAAAAGAAGACATACAAGCAGCCAACAAACATGAAAAAATTCCCAGCATCACTAATAATCAAAGAAAGACAAATCAAAACCACAATGAGATACCATCTCACACCAGTTAGAATGGCTATTATTAAAAAGTCAAAAAATAACGGACGTTGGCAAGGCTGTGGAGAAAAGGGAATGCTTATACACTACTGGTAGGAATGTAAAGTATTAGGTTGGTGCAAAAGTAATTGTGGTTTTTACTATTAAAAGTGGCAAAACAGTTGAGCTACTGTGAAAAGCAGTTTGGAGATTTCTTAAAGAATTAAAAATAGAACTACCATTCCACCCAGTAATCCCATTACTGGGTATATATGCCCCCAAAATAAATTGTTCTACCAAAAAGACACATGCACTTGTATGTTCACTGCAGCACTATTCACAATAGCAAAGGCATGTAATCAGCCTAGGTGCCCATCAACAGTGGGTGAGATAAAGAAAATGTGGTACATATACACCATGGAATATTATGCAGCCATAGTAAACAAGGACATCATGTCCTTTGCAGGAACATGGATGCAGCTGGAAGCCATTATCCTAAGCAAATTAACACAGGAACAAAAACCAAATACCCTATGTTCTCACTTATAAGTGGGAGCTAATCATTGAGTGCACATGGACACAGAAAGGAACAATAAACACTGGGGACTCTGAAAGAAAGGAAGGAGGGAGGAAGACAAGGGATATAAAACTTCCTATTGGGTACTATGTTGGCTATGTAGGTGACAGGATGAATGGAAGCCCAAAACCTCAGCATCACACAATATACCCTTGTAACAAACCTACACATATAACTGCAGAATCTAAAATAAAAATGGAAATTTAAAAAAAGAATAATCACTTTCTAAGATTTCCAAATTTGCTTAGTTTTATAAATTGTCTAAAACTTATGTATAAATCAATGAAAGTATAAGCCCTGGTTACGTGAGATCCAAATAATGAATGTCCTTTAAAAGTATTACGCTACAAGTGGGCGTGGTGGCTCAAGCCTGTAATCCTAGCACTTTGGGAGGCCAAGGTGGATGGATCACCTAAGGTAAGGAGTTCGAGGCCAGCCTGGCCAACATGGTAAATCCTCACCTCTACTAAAAATACAAAAATTAGCCAGGTGTGTTGGCGGGTGCCTGTAATCCCAGCTACTCAAGAGGCTGAGGCAGGATAATCACTTGAACTCGGGAGGCAGAGGTTGCAGTGAGCCAAGATGGGCACAGTGGCTCATGTCCATAAAGGTCAAGGCAGGAGAATCACACGAGCCCAGGAGTTCAAGATTAGCCTGAGCAACATAACAAGACCTTGTCGCTACAAAAAATTTTAAAACTAGCTACGAGTGTTGGTGTGTACCTGTAGTCCTAGCTACTTGAGAATCTGAGACAGGAGGATAACTTGAGCCTAAGAGATTGAGGCTGCAGTGAACTGTGAGCTGTGATTGGCTGTGTGATCGAGTGAGATTCTGTCTTTAAAAAAAATTTTTAGTGTGTGTGTGTGTGTGTGTATTTATCATACTTCAAGCCAACTTTCATTTACTTTAAACTGGAAGCCCCAAATTCTTAAATATATCAATCTAGTGTCTCAAGACATATATCACATACTAAAAAGATGCTGAGTTTATATTACATCCAAGTTCTACTTTCCACCAGGATTCCACACAAAATGTTCAATGGATTTTTTAACTTAACAAGTAAAAGTTATATATATTTATGGTATATGACACAATGTTTTTATATACATATACAACTGTGGAATGGATAAATTCAAACTACTAAACACATGCACCATTTCACATTTTTTTGTGGTGAGAACACAAAATCTTTTAGCACTTTTCAATATACAATATATTATTACTAACTCTAGTCACTGGACTGTACAATAGATCTCTTTAAATTATTCCTCCTAACTGAAATTTTGTGTCCTTTCACTAACATCTTCCCAATCCCCCAACCTCCAGCCTCTTGTAACCACCATTGCACTCTCTCTGAGTTCAACCTTTTACACTCTACATATAAGTGAGACCACGTAATATTTGTCTTTCTGCGCCTGGCTTATTTCACTTAGCTTAATGTCCTCTAGGTTTATCCATGTTGCTATAAATGACAGGATTTCTCTCTTTTTTAAAGCTGAATAGTATTTCATTGTGTATATATAATACATTTTCTGTATTTATTCATCTGTCAATGAAAACTAAGGTTGGTTCCATATCTTGCTATGGTGCATAATGTTACAGCAAACATGAGAGTGCAGATATCTGACTGACAAGGATTTCAATTCCTTTGGATATATAACCAGTAGTGGTATGGTTAGATCATATAGTAATTCTATTTTTACTTTTGTGAGGAACTTCCATATTGTTTTCCAAAATAGCTCTACAAATTTACATTCCCACCAACAGTATATAATGGTTCCCTTTTCTCCATATTCTTGCCAGTATTTATCTTTTGTCTTTTTGAATAGCCATTCTGACAGGTGTGGAGTAATATCTCATTGTGCTTTTGATTTGTGTTTCCCTGATTATTAGAGATGTTGGGATCTTTTTCATAGACATGTTGGCCATTTGTATATCTTCTTTTGAGAAATTTCTATTTAGGTTCCCTTTGCCCATGTTTTAATTGGGTTGTTTTCTTACTTCTGAGTTGTTTCAGTTCCTTACATGTTTTGGCTATTAAACCCTTCTGAGATTGTTTACAAATACATTCTTCCATTCTCTACGTTATTTCTTCACTCTGATTGTTTCCTTTACTTTGCAGAAGCTTTTTAGTTTGATGTAATCTCACTTGTCTATTTTCGGTTTTGTTGCCTGTGCTTTGGCATCATATTTTAAAAATCTTTGCCCAAACCAGTGTCATGGAGCATTTTCCCTATGGTTTGTTGTTGTTGTTGTTGTTGTTGTTGTTGTTAGTAGCTTTACCATTTCTGGTCTCACATTGAAGTCTTCAATCCATTTTGAGTTGATTTTTGTATATAGTTTGGGATAAGAATCTAGTTTCATTCTTCTGCATGTGGATATCCAGTTTTGCCAATACTATTTGTTGAAGAGATTGTTACTTCCCCATTGTGTATTCTTGGCACCCTTGTCAAAAATCAATTGACCATAAATACAGGGATTTATTTCTGGACTGTCTTTCTGTTCCATTGGTCTATGTGTCTGTTTTATACTGCGTTGGGTACTGTAGTTTTATGGTACATTTTCAAGCCAGGTAGTTTGATTCCCCCTACTTCATTCTACTTACCAAGATTGCTTTGGCTATTTGGAATCTCTTGTGGGTTCCATATAATTTTAAGATTGTTTTTTCTATTTCTGTGAAGAAAGACATTGGAATTTTGATAGAGATGATATTGGATCTGTAGATTATATGAACATTTTAATAATAATTTGTAAATGCATGAACAGGGAATATCTTTCCATTTGTTATATCTTCAATTTCTTTCATCCATGTTTTACAGTTTTCAATATACAAATGTTTCACTTCCTTGCTTACATTTATTCCTCAGTATTATATCTTTTGTAGCTATTGTAAATGGCATTGTTACCTTAATTTGTTTTTTAGTTTTGTGTTGATTTTGTAGCCTGCAACTTTATTAAATTCATTTATTAGTTCTAACATTTTTCGTGGAGTCTTTAGGGTTCTCTCTATATAAGATCATGTTGCCTGAAAACTGAGACAGTTTAACATCTTCCTTTCCAATCTAGAAGCCTTTTATTTCTTTCTCTTGCCTAATTGCTCTGGCTAAGACTTCTGGTACTATGTTGAATAAAAGTAGAAAGTGGGATGTCCTTGTCTTTATCTTTATAATCAAAGACAGAGAGGATTCTGAAAGCAGCAAGAGAAGATAAGCAAATCACATGTAACAGAACTTTATTAAGGCTGGCAGCATATTTCTCAGAAGGAACCTTACAGAACAAGATAAAGAGGGATGATATATTCAAAGCACTGAAGGGTATCTTCAAAAAGTGTAAACCAAGAACACTACACCCAGCAAAACTGTCCTTCAGAAATAAAGAAGTAACAAAGGCTTAGTGATGGGTATGTCACATATGGTCTTTATGTTGAGATGCATTTCTTCTGTACCTAGTTTTTTTGAGAGTTTTTATAACAAAGGAATGTTAAATTTTTTCAAATGCCTTTTCTGCATCATTGAGATCATCATGTGGTTTTGTCCTTCATTCTGTTAATAGGGTGTATCACATATATAGATTGGCATATGTTGAACTATCCTTGCATCCCATGGGATAAATCACACTCAATTACAGTGAATGATCATTTTAATGTGCTGCTGAATTCAGTTTACTAGTATTTGGTTGAGGATTTTTGCATCTATGTTCTTCAGGGATACTGGCCTATAATTTTATTTTCTTAGGTATCCTTGTCTGGCATTGGTACCAGTATAATCCTTGCAAAATGAGTTTGGATGTATTCCCTCCTCTTCAATTTTCTAGAAAAGTTTGAGAAATATTTATATTAGTTATCTTTAAATGTTTACTAGAACTCAGCTGTGAAACCATCATGTCCTGGGCTTTTCTTTGAAGGGGGACTTTTTATTACTGATTCAGTCTCTTATCAGTTATCAGTCTGTTCACATTTTCTATATCTTCAGATTTAATCTTGGTAGGTGGTGTCTAGGAATGTATCTATTTCTTCTAGGTTATCCAATGTGTTGACATATAATTATATAGTAGTTTCTTGTGATCCTTTGTATTTTCATGTTGTCAGTGGTCACGTCCTCTCTCTAATTTCTGATTTGAGTCTTATCTCCTTTTTCCTAGCCTGGTTAAAGGCTTTTCAAATTTGTCTTTTTACAAAACTGTTAGTTTCATTGACCTTTTCTATTATTTTTTTAGTCTCCGTTACATTTATTGCTGCTTTAATCTTTATTATTTCCTTACTCTTACTAACTTTGGGCTCATTCCATCTTCTTTTTCTGGTTCCTTGAGGTATAACATTATGTTGCTTATCTGTAATCTTTCTTCTTTTTTGATGTAGTCATTTATTTATTTATTTGATGTAGGCAAACTTCCCTCTTAGAACTGCTTTTGCTACATCTCTTAAGTTTTTACATGTTGTGTTTTACTTTTGTTTGTCTTAAGATTTCTTTCAGTTTTTCTTTTAACTTCATCTTTGTCCCATTAGTTGTTTTGGAACATGCTGTTTTATCTCCACATGTGTGAATTTTCCAAAATTCTTTCTAATACAGATTTCTAGTTTTATACCATTGTGCCTAGAAAACATACTTGATATGATTTCAATCTTCTTAATTTTATTAAGACTTGTTTTATGTCTTAACACGTGATTTATCCTGGACAATGTTCCATGTGTGCTTAAGAATGTGTATTCTGTTGCTATTGGGTGAAATGTTCTTCACATGTCTGTTACATTCATTTGGTCTAAAGTGTAGTTTGAGTCTAATGTTTCCCTATTAATTTTCAGTCTGGACAATCTTTTCATTGTTGAAAGTGGAGTATTTAAGTCCTCTATCATTATTGTGTCACAGTTTATTATTCTCTTCAGATCTATTAATATTTGCTTTATATATTTAGGTGCTCTGAAGTTGGGTGCATGTATATTTACAGTTGTATCTTCTTGATGAGTTGACTCCTTTATCATTATATGACCCTTCTATCATTTTATAGTTTTGACTTACACTCTATTTCATCTGATATAACTATCACTATCTCTGCTTTCCTTTGTTTTCCATTTGCAAAGAATATTTTCATCCACTCAGTTTCAATTTATCTGTGTTCTTAAAGGTGACCTGAACCTTTTATAGGCAGGATACAGTTGGGTCTTGTTTTTTATCCATTCAGCCACTGTCTTTTGATTGGATAATAAAATCCATTTATATTCAAGATAATTATTGATAAGTAAGGACTTACTACTGCAATTTTGTTAACTATTTTGTGGTGGTTCTTTAGATCATTTCTTTCATTCTCTCTTGCTGCCTTCCTTTGGGATTAATTTTCTTTATCGGTATGCTTTGATTTCTTTAAGAGGGAGTTTCACTTTTGTTGCCCAGGCTGGAGTGAAATGGCACGATTTTGGCTCACTGCAACCTCCGCCTCCCAAATTCAAGTGATTCTCCTGCCTCCGCCTCCCATGTAGCTGGGATTACAGGTATGCACCACCATGCCCAGCTAATTTTTTAATTTTTTAATTTTTTTTAGTAGGTATAGGATTTCATCATGTTGGCCAGGCTAGTCTCAAACTCCTGACCTCAGGTGATCCACCCACCTTGGCCTCCCAAAGTGCTGCTGGGATTACAGGCGTGAGCCACCATGCCTGGCCGCCTGGCCAATTCTTTTTTTTTTCTTTTTTTTGAGACAGAGTCTCACTCTGTTGCCCAGGCTGGAGTGCAGTGATGCAATCTTGGCTCACTGCAACCTCCACCTCCTGGGTTCAAGTGATTCTCCTGTCTCAGCCTCCAAGTAGCTGGGACTACAGGTGTGTGCCACCACATCCAGCTAATTTCTGTACTTTTAAGTAGAGACAGGGTTTTTTTATTGAACAGGCTGGTCTCGAACTCCTGACCTTGTGATCTACCCTTCTAGGTCTTCCAAAGTGCTGGGATTACAAGTGTGACCCACCGTGCCCAGCCTGATTCCTTACTTTTTATCTTTTGTATATGTACTATCGACATTATTGTGGTTACCATGAGGCTTACACAAAACATTTTAAAGTTATAATGGGATATTCAAAACTGATAACTTAACTTTGATCACATAAAATAACTCTAGACTTTACTCCATCTCTCACACATTGTATGTTTTTGATGTCCCAATTTATAATTTTTTGTATTGTATATCCTGCAACAATCTATTGTAGCTATTATTTTTCATAGTTTTGTCTTTTAACCTTCATGCTAAATATATCGATTTACACACCACCATTTCAGTAGTAAACATTCTGTGTACTTAGTTTTTGCAATAAGTTTTATAGCTTCATATG
Organism: Macaca thibetana thibetana; assembly: GCF_024542745.1. Taxonomy (NCBI): domain Eukaryota; kingdom Metazoa; phylum Chordata; class Mammalia; order Primates; family Cercopithecidae; genus Macaca; species Macaca thibetana. The sequence goes on from NC_065579.1 coordinate 84,664,959, forward strand.
TGTTACTAATTAGCATCTTTTTCTTTCAGTTTAAAGAGGTCCCTATAGCATTTATTTTAAAGTAGGTCTGATGGTGACAAACTTCCTCAGCTTTTGTTTGGGAAAGTCTTTGTCATTCCTTCATTTTTGAAGGACAGTTTTGCTAGCTACAGTGTTCTTGGTTTGCAATTTTTGAATATATCCTTCAGTGCTTTGACTATATCATTTCACCTTATCCAGACCTATAAGGTTTCTTCTGAGAAATATGCTGCTAGTGTTGGTGAAATTCTGTTATATGTGACTTGCTTATCTTCTATCTTTGATTTTTGACAGTTTGAGTATAATGTGCCTTGGTGTCATCTTGTTTGGATTGAATATGATTGGAAATCTGTGATCTTCTGGTACATGGATATTATCTCTCCCCAGATTTGGAAAGTTTTCTGCTATTTTTAGATAAGCCTTCTACCCTCTGTCTTTCTCTTTGACTTATTTAATATCTTTAACTAAATATTTGCTCTTTTGATGCTGTCCTATACATCCTGTAAGCTTTCTTTTCATTCTTTTTGCCCTCTGATAATTTTCTTAAATAACATGTCTCTGAGTTCACAGATTTCTTCAGCTTATTCGATTTTCCTGTTGATGCTCTCTATTGCATTTTAAACTTCATTTATTGTATATTTCAGCTCTAGAATTTCTGGATTTTTTTTTTAAAGTAATTCTAATCTCTTTTAAATTTCTTCTTTTGGTCATTTTGTATTTTCCTGGTATCATTCCATTGTTCTTCTATATTTTCTTGAAGTTAACTGAGCTTCCTTAAGACATTTATTTTAAATTCTTGGCCATGCACAGTGGCTCACACCCGTAATCCCAGCACTTTGGGAAGGCCGAAGCGGGTGGATCACCTGAGGTCAGGAGTTTGAGACCAGCCTGGCCAACATTATGAAACACTATCTCTACTAAAAATACAAAAAACAATTAACCGGGCATGGTGGCGGGTACCTGTAATCCCAGCTACTTGGGTGGCTGAGGCAGGAGAATCACTTGAACTCAGGAGGTGGAGGTTGCAATGAGACAAAATCGTGCCATTGTACTCCAGCCTGGGCAACAAGAGCGAAACTCCATCTGCAAACAGAAAAAAAAAACAAAAAAAACAAAAAAACAACTTTGTCAGGCAGTTTATATATCTGTGTCTTTGGGGTCAGCTACTGTGAAGATTGCTGTGTTCTTTTGGTGGTTTTATGTCTCCTTGGTTTGTCATGTTTCTTGTTGTCTTACATTGATGTCCATGTATTTGGTTGAGCAGTCACCTATTGCAGACATTACAGGCTAGTTACACTTTGGAAATATTTTTGAAGGGTATGAGGGCACTTGCTCACTGGGGTGTACCAATGAATGTGCCAGCTGTGCAGTCTCTGTGCAGCTCTATCAGCCAGGGAGAGTGTTGATGAAGATTCCAGGTGTCCTCAGTGGTCAAGGCTGTGGGTTTCCACAGTGGTAGTGAGGGTTTTTGAAGTCTTCAGTGGCAATGGCTACTAAGATCCTCCCACTTTTTTTTCCCACCAGGGAAACTGTGTCTGAAGAGATCCCTCTTGGCACTGGGTCTGGTTCATGGGCTTGCTTGGAGTGATAGTGGCGCCAGCATCAGATGAGTGGTGCCCATGGAGTGGCCACAGAGCTGAACCCAGAAGCATGAGCATGCATGGAGGAACTACAGATCTAGGATCAGCAGTGATAATGGCACTGGTGCCTGAAGCACAGACACCTCTTCTGTAATGCTGGTAACAGAATGTGAGGCATGAAGATTTGTGAAGCAGTCAGGGAAGTTGGGAATGGGTAGATAGGTGTGCACAGAGTTAAAGCAGCTTTGGGGTTAGGGTTCTAGTACCTGAAACATGGGCATGCCCAGTGAGGGTTTGGCTTCAGGGCCCAGAATGTGAACTAGCTTACTCTGGTGATGGCTTCAGTGTCTGAGATATGGACAGGCCCAATGAAACCATACAGCCTGGGTCCAGAGTGTGGGCACTCAGAGCAGCCACTGCTCCACAGTTGGGGCACACACAGGATTGGAAGAAGTAAGGTTTTTTTTTTTTTTTAAAGTACCTCAACAGTAGTAACTTCTTGGGTAAGGGAGAGGTGTAGAGCCACATTGCCCTCTTTGGGAATCCCTCGAATAGCTGTTGGTTACTGAAATAGCAAAAGATCCTGATGTTTTCTGTGGAACAGGCCCCCAGGGACCATAGTGGCTCCCACTGCGTGGCTAATAGCCTCCACCCTGTTCTTTGATCCTAGCCATCTTCTGGCATCTCAGTATGCCAGAATCACCACTGATCTTTCCTATGTGGATATTCTCTGGGGGTTTTTTGGTCCCACCATTTTGCTGCAGATTATTTAATGGCCTCTCAAGCCCTCCCTGGGCTCTTTTGGTTAGGGAATACCTGTCCATATTTGTTTTTGTTAGAAGGAGTTGGTGGATTAAAGCTGGTATCTTCTACTCTCCTATCTTGGTGATGTCACTCTTAATTGGATTTTTGTCTTTTTTTTTTTTTTACTGCATTTTTAATTAACATGTTTATCTAAGACATAGTACTCATGAGAAGTCCAAACACAGAATTCAACACATTCACAAACATCTTCTCTGAACTAATTACAGCAAATAACCATGCTTTTTTTCTTTCAAATCATAACTAGCATCTCCTCTATATTTAATTTTCTATTAGTAAGTAAAATTTCAATGATTTCTACCTTTCACAAAATAATTACTTCAGAATTATTTGGAGCCTCCAAAAGGTAGATATTATTATTGCTGAGGGGAGCAGGAAAAATATATATAACCAAATCTTGTTAGATGTGGAGGAACTTCTATGGATAACCTCCCTATTTCCCAAGGGTCAAATATCAACGAATATAATATTTAGCCAGAAGCAACCTGACCTTCTGAGTTACACTTCCCTGAGTAGAATGGAGCTAATGAAAGACAAATAACAAGTGAGGAAACATGATATTCTGCGGTGGACCTTGCTTCCCTCTAAGTAAGGAAGGCATACACTCTTGAATGGAGCAAGAGCCAGAACCAAGATTTAATGGAAATTACAAGATAGGCATGGTAGACCCTGCCAAATTATCTCCTTGTAATGAATAACTCTTGTTGTCACTAGTTTTGTTAATGATTATAGCAATAGGCCAGGTGCAGTGGCTCACACCTGTAATACCAGCACTTTGGGAGGCCGAGGCGGGCAGATCACTTCAGGTTAGTAGTTTGAGGCCAGCCTGACCAACATGGTGAAACCTCGTCTCTTCTAAAAATACAAAAATTAGCCAGGCGTTGGGGCGCATACCTGTAATTCCAGCTATTTGGGAGGCTGAGGCACATGAATCACTCAAACCCAGGAGGCGGAGCTTGCAGTAAGTTGAGGTTGCACCACTGTGCTCCAGCCTAGGTGGGGTGATACTCTGTCAAAAAAAAAAAAAAAAAAAAATTGTATTGCAATAATCTAGTACAGGTATCCTCGAAAAAAGGTTAGCAAGACATTAAATAAATAATTTTCCTACTTTGTCATTACGTTGTCCACAATCCTCTCTCCCATACCTCTTTACTAAAATTAATATAGTTATAATATTCTGTGAGAGGTATGAACAAGTACTATTCTGTGAGTGGTTTCATCATGAAACACAACAGGCAGAAAGCAGCAATATTCTTTTCCAAGATTATCTAATTTTATAAATTTGTTTCTCTTCATATTACACAAACAAGTTTTCACTGGGTAATCGAAGTAGATATTCTCATTCCAAGTCAGAGTACAAAGGTTTTCAAACAATTATATTTTATATTTTTTCTTAGTGACTGATAAATCATGATTATTTTATCTGGCTATAAAACCTAATAGGGAAACTTGAGGAACACTTAACTAAAAATCTATCATTGGCAATATAACATAGTTGGTTTAGAATCAGACAAATCTAATTTAAATTTAGACTACAATTCATATGAATTCTGTGACTTAAATCAGGTAATATAAATTCCCTAATTCTCAGTTTTTTCCTTTTTAAAATGAGAATAATACTTTCCATATAAGGTTGTTATGAGGATTATGTGATAATATGTTTAAAATCCTTAGCCTGGTATCAGACACATAGTAATTACAGGGATAAATAGTAGCTATCAGGGCCACCACCAGTTCTTTTCAATTAGAAAAAGCCCTGTGGGTAATTCAACTTGGAAAGCAGAACATGAGCTGGATTTTAGCCTCCCCTAGCCACCTTAGTTAGGTGCTTCTGTTCAGTGGACAAACTGCACAACTACTTTCAGAAGCATTGGTAGCTACTATCAACAATGGCACCTAAGATTCCCAACATTTAAATAATGCCTTGTGAATAAACGTTTTCCCTCTCTCTAGGAAGCCCCTGATCTTTTGATATTCAATTAAAGTAAGATAATGAGATAGACACTTTCCCATACAACTGACAGGAGTAAAAGTTGGTATGAAATCACAGGAGAAAAAGAAAGTAATGATATTCACTAAGAGCCTTACACAAGCTTATGCTGTTTGATCTAGTAGTTCCATTTTAAGACTCTATTCTAAAAATAATCAGAGGTACAAAAAATATTTTTGTATAGTGTTATATATAATAGTATTAGAAATTATTTGAATATGATTATAGTGAAGTGAAATACTCTGCAGCCATTTAAATCACTTCTCAAAAAGTTTCAATCATACAGTAGTTTATTAAAATATTGAGTAAAAAAAAGCAGAATGCAGATTGCATATTTATATGATTCCATTAAAAAAATAGATGCAGATGGTTTCTGACTTACCATGGTTCAACTTTACAATGCTTGACTTTACAATGGTGTGAAAGCAATATGCATGCAGTAGAAACCACACTTCAAGTACCAATACAACATATTGTTTTTCACTTTCAATGCAGTATTCAATAACTTAGATGAGATATTCAATAGCTTATTATAAAATAAGCTTTTTGTTTATTTTCTCCAACTGTAGGCTAGTGTAAGTGTTCTGAGCACATTTCAGGTAGGCCAGGATAAGCTGTGATGTTCAATAGGTTAGATGTATTAGTGCATTTTTGTCTGACAATATCTTCAACTTACAATGGGTTTACTGGGACATATCCCCATCAAAAGTCCAGGAGCATCTGTATATAGAAACAATTCTGAGATAAACAACAGAATATTTACAGCATTTCTCTCTGAGTGGTGTAATTACAGGTGATTTTTAAATTATTCTTGACACAGTGTCTTTAGACTGAGCATTTTTACTATTATAAACAGAAGAATGATTTTTTTAAATTTTCTTTAAAAATCAATGCATAGGATAGAAAACATTCATTCATTAACACTGGCTTATTAACAAGTCAGTTAATACATGACACAAAGAAATAATGAGCAGGAATAAGGTGATGGGAGGAAGATGTCAGAAATTCTTGGAGTTGAAGTTATTTTGAGTAGTCTGATTTACAAAGGTAGGAAGCTGAGGCTTTACACTTGATTGGGCAAATAGGCAGTTAAATAAATGGTATGAGGGACGTCTATTTCTGGCCAATGTGAAGTACCAGGGACCAGATATACTGCCCCACCAGAAATAACCAAAAATCAGATAAGATATATCAAATAACGGTGTTTTAAAATATGATTTTTTATTTCCTTCCAGCTTTATTAAGGTATAATTGACAAATTATATAGATCTACAATGTACAACATAACATGTTGATATATGGTATACATTGTGAATTAAATCAAGTTAATTAACATATTCATCACCTCACTTAGCATTTTTGTGGTGATAACACTTAAAACCTACTCTTTTAGCAATTTTCAATTATATAATAATTATTAATTATAGTTACGATGTTGTACAATAAATTCCCAGAACTTATTCATCCTAACTGAAACTTTGTACCCTGTGATCAACATCTCATTTCTGCTGCCCCACTCCCTGACTCCCAGACCAGGCAATCACCATCCTACTTTCTGCTTCCATGAGTTCAATTTTTTTTTTTTTTTTTTTTTTTTTTTGAGATGGAGTCTCACTCTGTTGCCCAGGTTGAAGTGCAGAGGCACGATCTCCGCTCACTGCAACCTCCGCCTCCCAGGTTCACACCATTCTCCCGCCTCAGCCTCCCGAGTAGCTGGGACTACAGGCACCCGCCACTATGCCCAGCTAATTTTTTTTTTTTTTTTTTTTTTTTTTTTTTTTTTTTTTTTTGAGACGGAGTCTCGCTCTGTAGCCCAGGCTGGAGTGCAGTGGCCGGATCTCAGCTCACTGCAAGCTCCGCCTCCCGGGTTCACGCCATTCTCCAGCCTCAGCCTCCCGAGTAGCTGGGACTACAGGCGCCCGCCACCTCGCCCGGCTAGTTTTTTTTTTTGTATTTCTTAGTAGAGACGGGGTTTCACCGTGTTAGCCAGGATGGTCTCGATCTCCTGACCTCGTGATCCACCCGTCTCGGCCTCCCAAAGTGCTGGGATTACAGGCTTGAGCCACCGCGCCCGGCCTGCCCAGCTAATTTTTTGTATTGTTAGTGGACATGGGGTTTCACCGTGTTAGCCAGGATGGTCTCGATCTCCTGACATCGAGATCTGCCTGCCTCGGCCTCCCAAAGTGCTGGGATTACAGGTGTGAGCCACCATGCCCAGTCAAGTTCAATTTTTTTATTCTCCACATATGAGAGAGATTATATTTGCCTTTCTGTGCCTGGTTTATTTCACTTTGCATAATGTCCCCTAGGTTTACCTATGTTGCTGTGAATGACAAGATTTCCTCCTTTTTAAGGCTGAGTAGTATTTCATTGTGCACACGTACCACATTTTCTTTATCCATTCATGTGCTGATAGACACTAAGCTTGATTATGCATCTTGTCTGCAACAAACATGGGAGTGCAGATATCTGATGACATATAGATTTCAATTTTTTTTTTTTCAGACAGAGTCTCACTTCGCTCTGTCACCCAGGCTGTAGTGCAATGGCACAATCTTGGCTCACTGCTACCTCCGCCTCCTGGGCTCAAGAGATTCTCCTGCCTCAGCCTCCTGAGTAGCTGTGATTACAGGTGCCTGCCACCACACCTGGCTAATTTTTGTATTTTTAGTAGAGATGGGATTTCACCATGGTCAGGGTACTCTCAAACTTTTGAGCTCAAGTGATCCACCTGCCTCAGCCTCCCTATATGCTGGGATTACAGGTGTAAGCCACCGCGCCCAGCCTCAATTCCTTTGGATAGATAGTCAGTAGAAGTACTGTTAGATCACATAATTTTATTTTTAGTTTTTTGAGGAACCCCCATGCTGTTTTCTAAAACGGCTCTACAAATTTACATTCCCACCAACAGTGTACAAGTGTTTCCTTTTCTCCGTATCCTCACCAACACTTGTTATCTTTTATCTTTTTGATAATAGTTATTCTAATAGGTATGAATATCTCTGTAGTTTTGATTTGTATTTCCCTGATGATTAGAGATATTGGGCATTTTTTCACACACCTGTTGGCCATTTGGATGTCTTTTTTTTTTTTTAGAAATTTCTATTCAGACCCTTTGCCCATGTTTTAATCAGGTTATTTGGTTTCTTCCTATTGAATTTTTTGAGTTTCTTATGTTTTATAAGATATTAGCCCCTTATCAGATATGTGGATTACAATTTTTCCCCCTATTTCATAGGTGGTCCCTTCGTCCTGTTGATTGCTTCCTGTACTGTGTAGACACTTTTTAGTTTTATACAACAGCTTAAAATACACTGGACATTAGACAAAAAAGGACACTCATATCTGAGAGAAAAGAAATAAATTAGGTGAGCTTTACAATTAAATATGAAACAGATAAAGTGGCCAAGTGTGGTGGCTCACGCCTGTAATTCCAGCATTTTAGGAGGCCGAGGCGGGCAGATCACATGAGGCCAGGAGTTCGAGACCAGCCAAGCAGGTAGAATTCACAAAGCAGAATGCTAGAGAGAGAAATCTGCACTGAGTGAGAACTCCAGACGTCTGCAGAGGATGCTTTTAGCATATTCAACCAAGTACTAATCAATGTATACATGTAAGGAAAATACAAGACACCAGGGAAAAGAAACATTCAATGGTTCAGAGGTACAATCCTCCAACAAGACTGAAAATCATTCCTGTTCTCATCACTCAGATTGGAAAAATCTCATAATTTGTGTAATACAAGGTACATTACACAAAAGCATTTTGCCTCAGAAGGAGGGCAAAATAAGTCTGAGAGTAAATGCTACTCTGGTACTACCTAACAAAATGTGATCCAGAAAGATCAAATCATTTCCATGTAACTTAACCATATCCCAGGAAAAATTCAATAATATTCATAGGTATAGAAAAGTAATTTATTTTACCCAACAAGGTAAAATTATAATCTCTTACATATAGTCAAAAATTACCAGGCATGCAGATAAGCAGAGGAATAATGACCCTTAATGAGAATAAAAATGAATCAATACAAAATCCAGAAATGACACAGATTATAAAATTAATAGAGGACATTAAAACACATATTTTAAGCATATAACTATATTCCATATGTTCAATAAGTTACAGAAATGATTGAACATGAGTGAAAACTATAATGTCTGAGGTGAAAAATATATGGAATGAAATTAACTACAGGAAGACATTGCAGAAGAAAAGATTAGCGAATGAAAAATGTAGAAATAGAAACTATACAAAATGAAAAATCTAGAGGGGGAAAGAGGATGAAAAAAATTAACAGAACATTTTTAAGCTGCAGAAGAGCTTCAGGTAGTCTAATATAAGTATAATTGAGGTCTCCAAAGGAGTGGAGAGATGAGAAGGCAAAAAAGAACATTAGAAGAAATAACATCTAAGAATTTTCCAAATTTTATAAATGCTGTAATCTCATATATTTAAAAATATGAATGAACCATAAGCCAAAAAACATGAAGAAAAATATAGCAAATCATATCATTAACAAATTGCTTAAAATTATTGATAAAGAGAAAAGTCTTAAAAGCAGCAGAGAAAAACACACTATGTACTTCGGAACTAAGATAAAAAAGAGCACAGATTTTTCATTGTAAACAATCCAAGCTGGAAGACAGTGGAATAACATATTTAAAATACTAAAAGAAATAAACTATGAACCTAGAACTCTATACTTAGAAAAAATGTCTGTTAAAAATGCAGGCAAACAAAAGCTCTTTCACACCTAAAAGAATTCATCACCAGCAAGCAGAACTTCACTATAAAAAATGTTAAAGGGCCAGGTGAGGTGGCTCACGCCCGTAATCCCAGCACTTTGGGAGGTCGAGGCAGGTGGATCACCTGAGGTTGGGAGGTCGAGACCAGCCTGACCAACATGGAGGAAACCCCGCGTCTACTAAAAATACAAAATTAGCCGGGCTTGGTGGCACAAGCCTGTAATCCCAGCTACTCAGGAGTCTGAGGCAGGAGAATCACTTGAACCTGGAAGGCAGAGATTTCAGTGACCCGAGATCGCACCATTGCACTACAGCCTGGGCAACAAGAGTGAAACTCCATCTAAAAAAAAAAAAAGTTAAAGGAAGTTCTTCAATCAGAAGAAAAATGATACCAGATACCAGACAGAAATCTGCATCTACACAAAAGAATGAAGAGCACCAGAAATGGCAACTACGTGAATAATTACAGAGATACTATCTCTTATTGTTTAAATCTCTTAAAAAGATAAGTGACTGCTTAAAGTAAAAATAACGATATATTCTGGGGTCTATAACATATGAAAGAGTAAAATGTGTGACAATAATAGCACAAAGCCTGGGAGGAAACAAATGCAAATATAATGTTATAAGGTGTTATACTATATGAAAAGTGATTTAATATCACTTTAAGATATACTGTGCTAAGTTAAAGATGTATACTGTAAACCATAAAGTAACCACTAAAAAACCATAGAAGAATCATAGCTGATAAGCTAACAACAGAGATAAAACAGAATAAAATATTCAGTTAATCTAAAATGAGGCAGAAAAAGAAAAAAAAAGTGAAAAACAGTAGTGCGAACAAAACAAATTACAAGATGATAGATTTAAACCCAAACATTTCAATACTCATAGTATCATATAAATGTATATGATCTAAACACCTCAATTAACAGACAGAGGTTTTTCAAGATGGCTCACTAGAGACAATGGATGCCCGTTCTCAGATAAAAATGAACCAAGGTTACGGGTGAATAATCATGGCCCCAGTAAAATACTGAGAGAAGAGTGCAAGGGCCTATTAGAGAAATCACAAGAAAAAGTTGAGATGCAGAAAATAAATGAGGTTGGGCGCAGTGGATCATGTCTGTAATCCCAATCCTTTGGAAGGCAAAGGCAGGAGGAGTGCTTGAGCTCAGGAGTTTGAGACCAGCCTGGACAACATACAGGGACCTCATCTCTTCTAAAAGAGAAAAAGTTACCTGGCTGTGGTGGTGCATGCCAGCTACTTAGGAAGACGAAGTGGGAGGACTGCTTGAGCCCAGGAGGTCAAGGTTGCAGTGAGCAGTGATTGCTCCATGGCACTCCAGCCTGGGTGACAAGCAAGACCCTGTCTCTAAAACAAAAAAGAAAAGAAAAAAATGAATGAAAAGAAAAATGAAGCAAAGTTATGGCAGATGTTGAATCCGGAGGAACTTGGAGTCCTATGGAAAAGGTAGGTGAGGGTGTTGTTTGCTCCCCTCACTCCTGCAGCAAACTACTCTTTCCTGAATTATTGGACAGCCACTCTGCACTTGCAAGCTCTAGCACTGGTGTAGGCAGTGATTTGGGAACTTCTTGAGCGCTGAGCACCAGGCTACTAGCTCATGCAGGGTCACTGCCCTCAGTCCAGACCTTAGCTGAGATGGTAGGCACCATACTGGTTGTGCCCTCTTTGTGGGCCTCTGTCCCGCCCTGGACATCTCAGTCCCTGTGTCTCTGCATCACTGGACCCTCTGCAAAACATTTCCCAGCACCTTGGACTGTGGCAACCACAAAGGACTGGCAGGACCCAGGGAGCTGCAGGATTCTCAGAGGTCTAACCCTCAGTGCAAACTTCCTACAGGAAGAAAGAGTGCAGTGTGCCAAAGCACCCCTTGGGACTAAGGACACCAAAGCGTGTGTTTTCCTGTGCCTAAGAGCTCCTCACTTGTGAGTTGAAGGTGACTGCTCTTCTCCCAGTGGAGACGTGGGTGCAGCCAGATGGTACCAGTGCTTGCAAACAGATGTGGAGAGGGAGACTTCTTCCCCCTTACCCATTGCTCTGGATGCAACCACAGCTATTCTGGCAAAAGATTGGCATGGGTATGCCTATAGATGACCATTCCAATGTTATTAGGGGCAGCTGTACCTCCACTGAGGATGTGCCCACCAGGCCTGGGTTTGCATGAATGGCTGACCCCTCCTCCTCTCTATAGGGAGTATCAGCATTCCTGCAGTGGAGATTAGGCAAGCTGCAAAACTGTCAGCTTGGGTCTGAGGGAAGAGGTTCCACCTTGAAGTCATTTACACAGAGAGGTTTTGTACTGGTGTCTTCCACAGCCTTCAGCTACATTGCAGACTGGAGATAAATGACAGATTCTATCTGAACTGAAAGCAGGGGCCTCTGGACAGGGGTATGATAGGGATGTGGGTTGTTTTCCTGACTGCTCAGGATACGGAGTTGGTGCAGAATCCCTCCCCTCCACAGCTTCTGTCATCAATCCCATCAGGTCTGGTACTTGAATGGATCATTGAGGTATCTGTGGGTGAATTTAGCAGTGCAGTACTGCCCAGCTTTGTCCCCACCTCAGGGGTGAGCAGAGAACTCAGAACACCTGGCATTCCACAGACCAGCCCACCAGCTGAGACAACAGAGTGCCCCTCCCGGAAAACAAAGATCAAAGCATACCAGTCAGCTTCTGCCACAATTGGCTCTTACCCATAAGTGCCACCTACTGATATGGAGGTTGAACTGCATAATCTTATTTAAAATGTGCTGATAGAGGCCAGGCATTGTGGCACATGCCCGTAATCCCAGCACTTTGGAAGGCTAAGGTGGGGGCGCTGCTTGGGCCCAGGAGTTCAAGACCAGCCTAGGCAACATGGCAAAAACCCCATCTCTGCTAAAAATACAAAAAGTAACCAGGTGTGGTGGCACGCACCTGTAGTCCCAGCTACACAGGAGGCTGAGGTGGGAGGATTGCTTGAGCCCAAGAGGTTGAGGCTGGAGTGAGCCAACATAATCCCACTGCACTCCAGCCTGAGTGACAGAGGGAGACCCTGTCTCAAAAGAAATGAATAGATGAATAAAAAATAAAAATCAAATGTGCTGACAGAAGTGCACAGTACTGGCAAATAAAATAAGTTCCTTAAGACCTCTGCAATTCTAGTCCCACCATGTGCAGTAAGCGTGTTTATATGCTCAGTATATCACTACTACAACCAGCATCTGAGAAAGCCACTGTACAAAGGCTATTTATAACCAAGAAACTCATAAGACTTGGGCCCCTGAAAGCACACAGAATCAAAGCCAAACAACCACACAATATACATTACAGTCACACCCTCAAGTGGGGAAAATGCTTTTTAAAAGTCCCAGTCAAGCAAAAGTAAATTAAAAAATAAGAAGTGACAGCTTCTCCAGATAAGAAGGAACCGGCATAAGTATTTTGGCAATATTAAAAAGCAGAGTGCTTCAACACCACCCAAAGGATCACACTAGCTTTCTAGCAATGAATCCTAACCAAAATGAAAATTCTGAAATAACAGATAAAGAATTCAAAATATAGATTGTAATGAGATCCAAGAGAGGGCCAGGCGTGGTGGCTCATGCCTGTAATCCCAGCACTTTGGGAGACTGAGGTGGGCGGATCATGAGGTCAGGAGATCGGGACCATCCTAGCTAACACGGTGAAACCCCATTTCTACTAAAAATACAAAAAATTAGCTAGGCGTGGTGGTGGGTGCCTGTGGTACCAGCTACTTGGGAGGCTGAGGCAGGAGAATGGCATGAACCCAGGAGGCAGAGCTTGCAGTGAGCTGTGATCTTGCCACTGCACTCCAGCCTGGGCGACAGAGTGAGACTCCTTCTCAAAAAAAAAAAGAAAAAAAGAAAAAAGAAAAATAAAAGAAAAAGAAAAAGAAAAGAAGAGAAAAGAAATTCAAGAGAAAGAGAAAGAGAAAGAAAATTCAAGAAAACCAATACAAATAAATAAAAAAAAATTCAGAATATAAATGAGAAATTTACTAAAGAGATTTAACAACAACAAAAAAAAAAAACTTCTGGAAATGAAAAATTCATTGAAGGAATTACAAAATACAGTTGAAAAGCTTTAACAATAGACTAGACCAAGCAGAAGAATTCCAGAGTTTGAAGACAGTTCTTTCAAATTAACCTTGTCAGACAAAAATAAAGAACAAAGAACTTTTAGAAATGTAAAAAGACTTGAAGAAATATGGGAGTATGTAAATCAACCAAATCTCAAAGTAATAGGTATTCTTGAGGGAGAAGAAGAAAAAGTAAAGCACTTGGAAAACCTATGAGAAAGTAATTCAGGAAACCTTCACTGGTCTTGCTAGAGATTCAGACATCCAGATACAAGAAACTCAAAGAACACTTGAGAGATACTTTGCAAGATGAACTTCATCAAGGTATATAATCATCAGGCTTTCCAAACTCATTATAAAAGGAGAAATCCTAAAAGCAACAAGACAGAAGCATCTAATAACATACACACACACACACACACACACACACACACACACGTGTATATATATACACACAATCCCATCAGATTTACAGCGGACTTCTCAGAAGAAACCTTACAAGCCAGAAGAAATAGGAGCCCTATTTTCTGTCTTCTTAAGAAAAACACTGCCAGCCAATAATTTCGTGTCCTGCAAAACTAAGTTTCATAAATGAAGGAGAAATAAAGTATTTCCCAGACAAGCAAACCCTAAAGGAATCCATCACCACCAGACTGGTTCTACAAGAAACATTCAAAGGAGTTCTAAAGATGGAAATGAAAGGGTAACATTTACCATCATAAAAGCACATGAAAGTTTAAAACTCACAGATCTTATAAAGCGATTACACAATTGAGACTACAGGGCAACATTATAACTGGAACAAAAGCTTACATATCAATACTAACCTTGAACTTAAATGGACTAAATTCTCCTCTTAAGAGATACAGTCTGGGGGAATGAATTTTTTCAAAAAAATCCAACCTTATGCAGTTTATAAGAAACTTACCTAATGAGTAAAAACATTCACAGACTCAAAGTAAAGGGGTGGGAAATATATTCTATGCAAACATAAATCAAAAACAAGCAGGAGTAACTACATGTACCTCAGATAAAACAGACTTTATAACAGGTAAAACAGTCAATCACAGTGAAAAAAGACCAAAAAAAGTCATTATATGATAAAGGGACCGATTAAACAAGATGTAACAATTCTAAATATATATGCACCCAACACCAGAGCACCCAAGTTCATAAAACAAATACTACTACACATAAGAAAATAGCGATACAGTAACAGTGGGGGATGTCGAAACCCCACCTGACAGCACTAGACAGATCACTGAGGCAGAAATTCAATAAAGTAACACTAGACTTAAACTGGACTCAAGATCAAATAGACTAGTCGGGCTCATGCCTGTACTCCTAGCACTAGCACTTTGGGAGGCCAAGGTGGGTGGATCACCTCAGTTCAGGAGTTCGAGACCAGCCTGGCCAACATGGCGATACCCCATCTCTACTAAAAACACAAAAACTAGCCAGACATGGTGACACCTGCCGGTAATCCCAGCTACTTGGGAGGCTGAAGTAGGAGAATCACTTGAACCCAGGAGGCGGAAGTTGTAGTGAGCCGAGATCACACCACTGCACTCCAGCCTGGGCGACAGAGCGAGATCAAATACACTGAACAGACATTTATAGAACAGTCTACCTAACAACCACAGAATATTATCTGTGCATGGAACAGTCTCCAAAATATACCATATGCTAACCCACAAAGTAAGTCTCAATAAATTTTTAAAAATTGAAATCATAACAAATATCTTCTTGGACAACAGTGGAAGCAAGAATAGAAATCAATATGAAGATGTGCTCTCAAAACTAAACAAAAACACCTATTCTTGAATAATCTTTAGTTAAATGATTAAATTAAGGCAGAAAATATTTTAAAATTTTTAACGAGTGAAAATAGAGACACAACATATCAGAACCTGTGGGATACAGCAAAAGCAGTGCTGAAAGGGAAGTTTATGGGGTTAAATGCCTACATTAAGCAGAAAGGTCAGATGCAGTGGCTTACACCTGTAATCCCAGCATTTTGGGAAGCCAAGGCAGATGGATCACTTGAGATCAGGAGTTAGAGACCAGCATGCCCAACATGGTGAAATACCGTCTATACTAAAAATACAAAAATTATCTGGGCCTGGTGGCAGGTGCCTGTAATCCCAGCTATTCAGGAGCCTGAAGCAGGAGAATTGCTTGAAGTGGTGAGGCAGAGATTGCAGTGAGCCAAGATCGTGCCACTGCTCTCCAGCCTGGGGGACAGACCAAGATTTCATCTCAAACAAACAAACAAAACCAGATTGAAAGATTAGAAATATCTCAAGTTACAGCCCAATGTCACACCTCAAGGAACTAGAAAAACAAGAACAAACCAAACCCAAAGCTGGCAGAAGAAATAACAACGGTAAGAGCAGAACTAAATGAAATAGAAACAAAAAAGAAAAAAGAAAAAGAAAGGATTAATGAAACAAAAGCTGGTTATTTGAAAAGGTAAACAAAATTGATAGATTGCTACTAGATTAACCAAGAAAAAAAGATAAAATTCAAATAAAGCACAATCAGAAATGATAAAGATGACGTTAAAACTGGTATCACAGAACTACAAAAGATCATCAGAAAGTACTATGAGCATCTCTACAGGAATAAACTGAAAAACCTAGAAGAAATGGGTAAAATCCTGGAAACATACAATCTCCCAAGATTGAACCAGGAAGAAATAAAAGTCCTAAACAGATGAATAGTAAGTCATGAAATTAAATCAGTAATTTAAAAAAAAATCTCCCAATTTAAAAAAAGGCCCAAGACCAGATAGATTTATAGCTGAATTCTACCAGAGCTACAAAGAAGAACTGGTACCAATCTTACTGAAATTGTCCCAAAAAAAATGAGAAGGAGAGAATCCTTCCTAGCTCATTCTATGAATACAATATTGATTGCCCTGATACCAAAGTCAGGAAAGGAGAAAGAAAGAAAAGAAAGAACAGAACAGAAAGAAAGAACAGAACGGAAAGAAGAGGGAAGGAGAGAGGGAGGCAGGGAAGGAGAGGGAAGGAGAGGAGAAAGGAAGTTAGGAAGGAGAGGAGGAAGGAAGGAGAGGAGGAAGGAAGGAAGGAGAGAAGGAAGGAGAGGAGGAAGGAGAGGAGGAAGGAGAGGAGGAATAAAGGAAGGAAGGAAGGAAGGCAACTACAGACCTATATCCCTAATGAACCTAGATGGAAAAATCCTCACCAAAATACTAGCAAACGAAATCCAACAGCACATTGGAAAGATGATACACCATGATCAAGTGGATTTAATACACCATGATCAAGTGGGTTTTATTCCGAGAATGCAATGATAGTTCAACATATGCAAATCAATAAATATGAATCACTAAACAGAATTAAAAACCAACACTGTATGATCATCTCAATAAGTACAGAAAAAGTATTTGATCAAATTTAGTATCCATTCATAGTTAAAAAAATTCAACAAACTAGGCATTGAAAGAACATACCTTAAAATAATAAAAAGCCATCTATGACAGACCAACAGCCAACATTACACTGAACGAGGAAAATTTTAAAGCATTCCATGTAAGAACTGAAACAGAACAAGGAAGCCCATTTTTACCATTTTTATTCAACATAGTACTGGAAGTCCCAGCTAGAGCTGTCAGGCAACAGAAAGAAAGAAATAAAAGACACTCAAGTTGGAAAAGAAGAAGTCAAATTATCTGTTTGATGCAGATAAGACCTTATACCTAGAAAACCCTAAAGACTCCTTCAAAACACTCTTAGATTTGATAAATTAATAAAGTTGTAAGATACAAAAATCAATGAACAAAAATGAGTAGCATTTTTATACACCAATAATAATCAAGTTGAAAATCAAGTCAAGAAGGCAATTCCATTTACAATAGCTACAAAACACACACACACACACACACCCCTAGGAATACATTTAATCAAGGAAATGAAACATCTCTACAAGAAGAACTATAAACCATTGATGAAAGAAATCATAAGGACAGAAACAAATGGAAAAATACCTTATGCTCATGGATTGAAAGAATCAGTATCATTAAAATGACCATACTGCCCAAAGCAATCTACAGATTCAGTGCAATTTCTATCAACTTACTAAGGTCATTTTTCACAGATTTAGAAAAAACAATTCCAAAATTCATATGCAACCCAAAAAAAGACAAAGTAGCCAAAGCTATCCTAAGTAAAAAGAACCAAGTTGGAAACATCACATTACTTGACTTCAAATTATACTACAAGGCTATAGTAACCAAAACAGCATTGTACTGGTATAAAAAAAGACACATAGATCAATTGAACAGAATAGAGAACCCAGAAATAAGGCCACATATCTACAACCAACTGATCTTTGACAAAGTTGACAAAAACATACACTGGGGGGAAATGACACTATTTAATAAATGGTGCTTGGAAACTGGATAGCCATATACAGAAGAATAAAATTGAACCCGTTTATCTTACCATATACAAAAATTAACTCAAGATGGACTAAAGGCTTAAGCATAGGACTTGAAACTCTGAAAATCCTAGAAAAAAAAAAACCTGGGAAAAACTCTTCTGGACATTGACCTAGGCAAATAATTTATGACTATGTCCTCAAAAGCAAATGAAACAAAAACAAAAATAGACAAATGGGACTTAATTGAACTAAAAAGCTTCTGCACAGCAAAATAAACAATCAACAGAGTACACAGACAACCTACAAAATGGGAGAGAATATTCATAAACTATGCATCCAACAAAGGGCTAATATCCAGAATCTACAAGGAACTCAAACAGGTCAACAAGAAAAAAACAAATAACCCTATTAAAAAGTGAGCAAAGGATGTGGACAGACAGTTCTCAAAAGAAGACATACAAGCAGCCAACAAACATATGAAATAATGCTCACCATTACTAATCATCATAGAAATGCAAATTTAAACCACAGTGAGATACCATCTTATACCATTCAGAATGGCTATTACTAAAAGTCAAAAACAATATATGTTGGTGAGAAGGTGGAGAAAGAAAATGCTATACACTGTTGATAAGAATGTAAATTAGTACAGCCTCTAAGAAAAACAGTATGGAGAGTTCTCAAAGAGCTAAAAGTAGAACTACCCTATAATCCAGAAATCCTACTAGTGTCTGCCCCCAAAAAAAGAAATTCTTACGTAAAAGGCACCTGCACTTGAATGTTTATCGCAGCACTGTTCACAATAGCAAAGTCATGGAATCAATCTAAATGTCCATCAATGGATGACTGAATAAAGAAAATGTAGGATATATACACCATGGAATACTACTCTGCTATAAAAAAAAAGAATGAAATCATGTATTGTACAGCAATGTGTATAGAAAAACTGGAGGCCAAGACCCTAACTGAAATAAATGCATGTTCTTACATATAAGTGGAAGCTAAATAATGGGTACACAGGGACATAGGGAATAATCAACACTGGAGACTCCAAAAGGTGAGAAGGCATGACAGTTGAAAAATTACCTATTAGGTACAATGTTCACTATTTGGGCAATGGGTACACTAAAAACCCAGACTTTATCACTATGCAATATATCCACTTAACAAAACTGCGTGTGTACCTGCTAAATCTATAAAAATTTAAAAAGTTATTTTAAGGCAGATATTGTCAGATTTGGATAAGGTAAATAAGACTCAACATGGCTGGGCGCGGTGGCTTACGCCTGTAATCCCAGCACTTTGGGAGGCCGAGGCAGGCGTATCACGAGGTCAGGATATCAAGACCATCCTGGCTAACACGGTGAAACCCCGTCTCTATCAAAAATACAAAAAATTAGCCGGGCCTAGTGGCGGGTGCCTGTAGTCCCAGCTACTCAGGAGGCTGAGGCAGGAAAATGGCGTGAACCCGGGAGGCGGAGCTTGCAGGGAGCCAAGATCGCGCCACCACACTCTAGCCTGGGCGACAGCGAGACTCCGCCTCAGAAAAAAAAAAAAAAAAAAAAAAATCTGAGATACATACACAGGAAATTACAAAACATTATTGAAAGAAATTAGAGAAGATCTAAATAAAGATACATTTCATAATGGATTAAAAGATTTACTATTATTAAGATGACAATATTCCCCTGATCTATAGAGTCAACACAATCCTTATCAAAATATCACTGAAGTTTTCGCAGAAATAGACAAGCTGATCTTAAAATTAATGTAGAAATTCAAGTAACTCAGAATAACCAAAGCAATCAGGAAAAAAACTAAATTGGAGGACTCACCCTTTCTCATTTGAAACTTACTACAAAGCTACTGTAATAAAGACAGTATGGTCATGAAACAGAACAGATATATACATCAGTAGAATGGAATTAACAGTGTAGAAAGAATCCCTTACATTTACAGTCTGTTGATTTGTTTGTTAAGACAGTGTCTTGCCTTGTTACTCAGGCTGGAGTACAGAGGGACTGTCATAGTTCACTGCAACACCACACTTTGAGCTCAAGAATTCCTCCCATCTCAGCCTCCCGAGCAGCTGGGACTATGGGCACATGCCATCCCACTCAGTTTACAGTGTTTTTTTTTTTTTTTTTTTTTTTTGAAACAGGGTCTCACTTTGTTGCCCAGGCTAGGGTGCAGTGGCATAATCATGACTCGCTGCTGCCTTAATCTCCTAGGCTCAAGCAATCCTCCTGCCTCAGCCTCCTGAGTAGCTGGGACTACTGATGTGTGTCACCACACCTGGCCAATTTATTTATTTATTTTTTAAGACAGGGTCTCGGCCTGGCACGGTGGCTCACGCCTGTAATCCCACCACTTTGGGAGGCCAAGGCGGGTGGATCACCTAAGGTCGGGAGTTCAAGACCAGCCTGACCAACATGGAGAAACCCCGTCTCTACTAAAAATACAAAATTAGCCAGGCATGGTGGTGCATGCCTGTAATCCCAGCTACTCGGGAGGCTGAGGCAGGAGAATCGCTTGAACCCGGGAGGTGGAGATTGCGGTGAGCCGAGATCATACCATTGCACTCCAGCGTGGGCAAAAAGAGCGAAACTCCGTCTCAAAAAAAAAAAAAAAAAAAAAAAAGACAGGGTCTCACTCTGTTGCCCAGCCTGGAGTGCAATGGCACAATCATGGCTGCAGCTTCGACCTCCCAGGCTTAAGCAATTCTCCCACCTCAGGCTCCCAAGTACCACAGGTGGTACCACAAGCACACAACACCATGCCTGGCTATTTTGTTGCTGTTTTTTTATTTTTTGCAGAGACAGAGTCTCCCTATGTTGCCCAGGCTGGTCTCAAACTCCTGGGCTCAAGCTATTCTCCTGCCTCGCCCCCTCAAAGTGCTGGGATTACAGGTGTGAGCCACCACACCTGGCCCAGTCAGTTGATTTTTAATGAAGTTGCCAAGACCATTCAATGAGTAAAAGGATAGAATATTCACAAATGGTGCTGAGACAACTATATAGCTACATGTAAAAGAATGTAGGAAGTTAGACCCTTTTTCACACCATATACAAAAAATAACACAAGATATATGCATAAATATAAAGCTAAAGCTATTAAAAAAAGTTAGAAGAAAAATGAGTAAATATTTTTACCTTGGTTCCAATGATGGTTTTTTAGATGCATCACCAAAAGCATAAGCAACCAAAGAGAAATTAAACAAATCATACCATCAAAATAAAAAACTTGTGTTCATCAAAGGATACTTCCAAGAAAATGAATAGACAGCCCAGGGAATTGGAGAAAATACTAGCAAATCATATGTCAGGTAAGGGTCTAAATGTATAAGGAACTGTTACAACTCAATAATAAAAAGATAAATAACAAATTAAAAGTGGGCAAATTGTCTGAATAGACATTTCCATGAAGTATAAATGGCCAAGAAGCACATGAAAAGGTGCTCAACATCATTAGCCATTAGCGAAATGAAAATCAAAACCACAATGAGATATTTCAAAACTACTAGGATTGCACTATATATGTATGTATATATGTATGTGTGTATATATACATACACATACATATAAAGACAGACAACAACAAGTGTTGGTGAGGATGTGGAGGAACTTGGACTTTTGTACATTGCTGGTGGGAATGTAAAATGGTACAGCTTTGGAAAATAGTCTGGCATTTCCTCAATAGGTTAAACATAGAGTTACTATATGATCCAGTTATTCTAATCCTAGGTATATACTCAGGCCAAATGAAAACATTAATCTACACAAACACTTGTACACAAATGTTCAGAGCAACATTATTCACAACTGCCAGAAAAAAGGAAACAATTCAAATGACCATCAACTGATGAATGGATTAATAAACTGTCGTATATCCAGTCAGTAGAACATTATTTAGCAATAAGGATGAAATTATCATACACACTTCAACATAGATCAACCTTGAAAGCATTATGCTAAGTGAAAGAAACCACCACAAAAAAAACACATTATATGATTTCGTTTATATGAAATGTCCGGAATAGATAAATCTATAGTGACAAAGTAAATTAGCGGTTGCCAAGGACTGGGGTTGGAATGGGGACTGACTGCTATGGGGAGTGACTGCTAATGAGCATAGAATATTATTTTGGGGTGATAAAAATGTTCTAAACTTGATTATAGAAATGAGACACGATAGTTCCCTTGACCCACTTCGTGGGTGGGAATGAAAGTGGCTCGTTTCACTTAGCCCGCCACTAGCCACTCCTTGCGAGACAGTGTGCGCGAGCAAGCGAGTGTGGGAACTGGAGGGAGTGAACGCTGAAACTGGCCAGTCACTCCTCTCTGGCGGGAGCAGGCTCTGTGCGGGCCCTACAGCAGCATCCAAGCCCCTGTCCTCTTGGCACCCGAGCTCTTCCAGGAAGAATTAGGTCACCCAACCGGATTGAAGGGTAGTTATGTGGAAGATTTTATTGGGTAATGGCTCTCAGCAGGATGGGAGTTGGAAAGGGGATGGTGCGGGAAGAAAGTGATTTTTGCCTGAAGCCACACTATCTGAAGTTAGTTACCTATTTGTAGTCTCTGACACTCAGTTGCTGCTTCTCCGGTTGCTGCGCATATACCCGGCGCTCAGCCGTTTGTGTTGGTCTGCCAGCTGAAGTCTTTTATATATGCGCACAGGATAGGGGCATGGCAGGCCAAAAAGCAACATTTGAGTACAAAAATGGGGTCAGCTGTTTT
Source organism: Macaca thibetana thibetana (assembly GCF_024542745.1). NCBI lineage: Eukaryota > Metazoa > Chordata > Mammalia > Primates > Cercopithecidae > Macaca > Macaca thibetana. The sequence goes on from NC_065579.1 coordinate 84,687,367, forward strand.
CACACAGGGCTGTGGTTCCAGGTTTAAGGGTGCGGTTTAGCCAGGAGCCAAGCCATTCTGTATCATTTCACCCCTCTGAAGAGGCACATCTAACTGCCATTAGAATATGGACAACGACCGGTCTTTCCTTTCCTCCCAGAAGTCCACCCAAGGATCCCCAGCGAAAGGGAGCCATAGTCCAAGTCTCTGGCTGCCTGCCTGTTTGGAGCTTTGATGGCCTCTAGGTGAGAGAAAAAACAAGCTTTACAAGGCCAAATATGCATGCATCAAACATGTATTATACAAGGAAAGAATCTAGTGTGAAATATTACAGAAATAAAAAGTGAAATACGCTAGTAACATTGTACCCCAAGCTCTCACCCTGGTGAAAGAAATTAAACCTTGTATGAGAGCAGTTAAACTTTGAGAGATAACTGCTCTTGTCACGTCTGTGGCAGTTAACAGGTGAACCCTAGGAATTCTGGGGTCTGTGGGCTTGCATGGTGGTCATTAAAGCTTCTTCCTCTTTCTTGTGTCTAAATGACCAAGCTGCCACTTTCAGGAGGTCCCCTAAAATGCTACCTGGTCCCAGGGTGCCTTTCTAAGTTTAAACTGGAGGTGGTCAAGTTTATTGGTTGCCCATTCTGAAAGAGGGAATTTGGTGTCTCTCATTCCCTTTCTTCTTTCAGTGAAATCTTGGGGTGTGAGGGAGAAAGAAAGCAGGCATTCCCCCTTTCTCTTCTTTTTGTCTGAATCTCGGCAACCTTGGCAGGTGCCACCCATGCATGCCAATGAGGCTTGCACCCAGAAGCAGGGAGGGCCTAGAAAATAAGAATTACCCACACTCATCTGTGCCTCTACCTCCCCTACTGTCGACAACCTTTGAGCTCCCTTGGTCTCATTTATGCCGTGTAGCATGGCCTCCTTCCAGGAAGCAGGGGGTTAATTGGCAGGAATCGGTCCTGCCCAGTTATTTACACTGGGCCTGTTGCGTGGCTTTTGTTCCCTCAGATCTGGTTTTCCTTTCTAGGGCCTCAACCTCAAGTTTAGAAACAAGTTTTAGATCTCCCCCCCGCCCCCCCCCCCACACACACACAAATGGTATTTCAGAGGCTGCATGGATTCATTTAAATTTAAGTCCAAGACTTTGCCAAATTATCAGCCAGGAGGGGTTGCTCCTCTGTTGCCTCCCTGTCATAAACAAAGTTGAGGTAGGAAAAGAATCCTCTCGCTTAGAAAAGAAAAAAAGCTTGAATTACCTAAGTTGGGGGGACCTGGGGGAAGGGTCTCTTGCTCTGTTGAAATGGGTTTCTTTAATCACTGTATCCCTCCTCAGGTTCAGACCGGCTAGACCTCGGTGAAAGGAAACAGCCAACATTCCTTTTACCTAAAGGAAAGAGAGAGGTGGCAGGGTCTTGGAAAAGACACAAATTCGACAGTTCCTCATTTTAACTCACTCTTTTTCATATCCTGGACAGGCCCCCATATGAGACAGGACTGTTCCCTTCACCTTAACCCCCTTCGTGGGCGGGAACCTGGCTGCAGAGCGTGCGAGTGCGGGAACCGGAGCTAACGAATACTGGAACCGGCCAGTCACCCCTCTCTGGCGGGAATAGGCTCTGTACGGGCTTCACAGCAGCGTCCAAGCCCTGCCCTCTCGGCACCCGGGTGCCTGTCCGGCGTCCAGGAAGAATTAAGTCACATGAACGGATTGAAGAGTAGTGTATGCGGAGGATTTGATTGAGTGGTGGCTCCTGGTGGGATGGAAACTGGAAAGTAGATGGTGAGAGAGGATCATCTTTCCCTGAAGCCGCACCGTCTGAAGTTAGCTGCGTCTACCTCTAGTCTTCAGCACTCCGTTGCTGCTTCTCTGCTCACTGCTCAGCCGCTTCTGTTGATTTGCCGGCTGAAGTCTTTTTTATGGCCATAGGATAGGGGCGTGGCAGGCCAAAAAAGCAACATTTGCGCAGAAAAACAGGGTCAGCTGTTTTCAAGGCCGTGATTCCAGGCTTACGGGTAGGGTTTAGCTGGGAGCCCAGCCGTTCTGTATCAGTGATAGTTGCACAACTATAAATATACTAACAACTATTAAATTGTGTACTTTAACTGTATGATATATGAATTATATCTAAGTAATTTTTTTAAAAATATGCATATACCTTAGTCTAGCTATTCCAGGTCTAGTAATATATACTACAGTGATAGTAGCATAAAAATATAATATGTGGTTTATAATAATAAATATAATAAAATAAATAATAAATATAATAAAAATAATAAATATTGGAAATACTTAATCTTGCAAATGCATGATCAGTAAGGTAGTGGAGGCAACTAGGTTTCCCAGGAGCTCCAGGCTTCTCAACTTCTGAGTAGCAATCTCAAGGAAGTACATACTCTGACTGAAACTGTTTATGTTACAGACCTACTCTTTAGACCAATCACTGTTCCCATAGAGATAGCTCATTATGATTTGAGGAGTCAGAATCATGTGCCCACTGCTGAAATCAGGAATTCAGGGTCCTGGGACAGACATCCGTGCCACCCACCTAATGTTTTCTGGAAGTTTGACTTTAAAAGGAAGAAGAGAGCAAGAGATCAATGTAGCTAGAGTGTGGAGATGAGGTGTTTTCTTTAGAATAGACGTGACTTGAACATGTTTAAATGCTTGTGCAGAGTAGCCAATATAGAGGGAGCAGTTAAAGACACAAAAGAAATGGAACATTTCTAATCAATACATCTCACGAAATTATTATTTCCCACTACGCCTCAGAAAATTATATTCAATAAAGGAATTTGTTTCTGGATCCTTGGAGGATTAACTTTCCTCTTCATGCTTAGGCAATACAAAGTTGAATCACCACTTTAAACCACATTACACAGACTAGAAGGTGAAACTCCAATGCACAGGCCATTATGTTAATCAATAGTTCAACCTTCTTTTTTTTTTTCTTTTTTGAGACGGAGTTTTATGCTCTTGTTGCCCAGGCTGGAGTGCAATGGCGCAATCTCGGCTCACTACAACCTCTGCCTCCTGGGTTCAAGCAGTTGTCCTGCCTCAGCCTCCCACGTAGCTGGGATAACAGGCATGCAGCACCACACCCAGCTAATTTTGTGTTTTTAGTAGAGACGAGGTTTCACCATGTTGGCCAGGCTGGTCTTGAACTCTTGACCTCAGGTGATCCACCAGCCTCAGCCTCCCGAAATTCTGGGATTACAGGCATGAGCCACCGCACCCAGCTGCAACCTTCATTAAAAATAGGATTCCCTCCACTCACTCGTTTACCCAGTTAGTGTGTAATTGTGGCAGGCCATCTGTCTTTGCAAAAGGGAATGTGGTAATCATTGTTTTATTTGTTCACCTCTTCTCACATTCTCAGCTGCTGTAGCTGACCCCTCTTAGTTGGAAAACGAGGAAGGAGGAGAAGAAAGGGAAGCAGAAAGTTCTTCCTTGACTGGTACTATTTTAAGACGGCTTTGCACTCTCTGGTTTTGGCAGATGTTTAAAGCTGAGTCATACTTAAAGATGGTTTCATAGATTCTTTGGACACTATCCTGCAGGACCCTTCCAACTACAACTCCTATGACATGGGCCAAATGTTCTTTTCTTATAGTTCCTGATCCACCCTTAGCTGGAAACAAGAGCCCACTTCTCAGAAGCTCTGTTGGGGACCCATTGTCTTCCCAGGCAATCTTAGAAAAATCTCTTGCTAAGTGAAGGTATGTGTTTTCCTTATTAAGTGAATCGAGTCATTGTTTTAGGTTATCTGCAGCCAAAGGCATTTTCACTGGTAGAGCAACATGCATAAATTTTTTATCTTCCCGGTGTCCTGTTTAATTTAATGGGAGGAGAGTTGCTATTTGTTTGTGTGTTTTATATCTCTTTAGAAAATTTCAGTGGTCCTGTCCAGGTGTGGTGGCTCACGCCTGTAATCCCAGAACTTGAGGAGGCCAAGGTGGGCAGATCACCTGAGGTCGGGAGCTCGAGACCAGCCTGACCAACATGGAGAAACCCCGTCTCTACTAAAAATACAAAATTAGTCAGACGTGGTGGTGCATGCCTGTAATCCCAGCTACTTGGGAGGCTGAGCCAGGAGAACAGAATTGCTTGAACCTGGAAGGCTGAGTTTGCGGTGAGCCGAGATGGCGCCATTGCACTCCAGCCTGGGCAATGAGAGTGAAACTCTGTCTCAAAAAAAAAAAAAAAGAAAGAAAATTTCAGTAGTCCTAATTTAGAAGGTTTAAGCTTCATTCATTCAGAGCCTCAGAGAAAAGCCTTGTTATATAAGAAGAATATTGAGGAAATTGTTAAATTGATTATGATTATGAATAAAAACTATAATAAAGAATTATTTTTTAAGGTCTTGAGAATCTTATCCCAAAACCAGCAAACGGCAGAGTTCCTGGACTTTTCTCCTTGAACCTTCCTAACTGAGTTTTCTCTGAGAGTTTTAGGAAATTAGATGGAATGCCGGTATGTTTTAGGCAGTAACTGTAATATATTAATAGCTGCCTTGAAAACTGACAAGAAACCAAAAGAAATAGAACAAAGAGACTAATTTTGTACCCAGCTACATGCTAAACATAAAATGATCCAATCTGAACCTAAATGTAACTGCCACTTTCAGATGTCTATTTAATTTATAAGTAACTTATATTCTATTATAAAAGATTCAAGCAATCTGAAAGTTCCTTTCCTTTTTTTATAAGTATTTGCATACATACACATAGCTTTGAATATTTTACATAAATGAAATCATAAATGTATTGTTCTATGACTTGCATTTTTTAAAATTTGGGGGTTTTTTTGTTGTTGTTTCTTTGTTTTGTTTTGGTTTGGTTTTTTTTGAGACGGACTCTCACTCTGTTGCCCAGGCTGGAGTGCAATGGCGCTATCTGAGCTTACTGCAACCTCCGCCTCCTGGGTTCAAGTGATTCTCCTGACTCAGCCTCCTGACTACCTGGGATTACAGGTGCACACCGCCACTCCTGGCTAAATTTTTGTATTTTAGTAGAAATGGGGTTTCACCACGTTGCCCAGGCTGGTCTCAAACTCCTGAGCTCAGGCAATCCACCTACCTTGGCTTCCCAAAGTGCTGGGATTACAGGCATGAGCCACCGCGCCCGGCCTAATAATTTGTTTTGAAAATTTTCCAAGTCTGTGTACCAAGCTCATTTTAGCAACTGCGTAATATTCAATAGTAGGGTGTATATATTATTTATTCAATCTTATCTATTAATGGATAGATTCCTTCCCATTTTTAGTTATTAAAAACAATACTATTCTGTTAATAAACATGAGTAATAAACATTCTGTTACTCATATGTTTCTATAGCATTTGAAAAAATCAACTGAAACAGTATACAACTAGAATGACATAATATCCTCTTAACCACTCCTGCATATAGGCTTGCTTCAAGTTTTTACTTTAGTTGCATATAGAGAATGGTCTAATTGGTAATAATATACCATTGAAACAAATACAGTACTGCCTGCATGAATATAACCTAAAATAGTATCCTTAATAAATGTCACTTGTGTCTCAAAATGGAACTGCAATAGACAAATTCATGAGATGACCAATCTAATTGAGAATGCAAGCCAACTTTAGGTGGAATTTATTATTCCTTTCTTCCTTCTTTCTTTCCTTCTTCATTCTTTTTTTTGCCCTTCTTTTCATTTTTTCTCTTCCTTCCCTCCTTCCATCCTTCCTTTTTTCCTTCCTCTCACACTAGGCTATCACTAACCATTTATTTATTTATTTATTTATTTATTTATTTTTATTTTTTTTAGTTTTTGAGACGGAGTTTCGCTCTTGTTGCCCAGGCTGGAGTGCAGTGGCGCGATCCCCGGCTCACCGTTATCTCCGGCTCGCCGCAACCTCTGCCTCCTGGGTTCAAGCAAGTCTCCTGCCTCAGCCTCCCGAGCATCTGGGATTACAGGCGTGTGCCACCACACCCGGCGAATTTTGTATTTTTAGTAGAGACGGGGTTTCTCCATGTTGGTCAGGCTGGTCTTGAACTCCCAACCTCAGGTGATCCGCCCACCTTGGCCTTCCAAAGTGCTGGGATTACAGGCGTGAGCTACCACGCCCGGCCACTAACCATTTATTGAATATGTTAGAATACACCTTTCAAGTCTTGGTGCCTCATTACCCATTGAGACATAAGTGTGTAATTATTATGTATGGACTAGGCACAGTGGCTCAAGTCTGTAATCCCAGAACTTTGGGAGGCTGAGGCAGGTGGATCACCTGAGGTCAGGAGTTCAAGACCAGCCTGGCCAACATGGCAAAACACCGTCTCTACTAAAAACACAAAAAATTAGCTGGATGTGGTGGCAGGCTCCTGTAATCCCAGCTACTAGGGAGGCTGAGGCAGGAGAATTATTTAAACCTGGGAGGCAAAGGTTGCAGTGAGCCAAGATCTGCCATTGCACTCCAGTCTGGGTGACAAGAGCAAGACTCCATCTCTAAATAAATAAAATAAAATTATTATGTATGGACAACAAAGAGGTGTTTCAAATTTACACACTGTTAGAAGACTACAAGATCTGTTTTGATAAGTGATTCTCTTTTAAGCAGTTACAGAATTACACTTGTCAAACTGTTTGTTTTTCATTACAAGGGAAGACTCAGATTACATTTTTACTGCCTGAAAGAAAACCCTCCCATGCTTTTCATGTTATGTAGCCTATAAATAGATGTTCTCATTCAGCAGAAAGGAAGCAGAAATGTGATAAGTTTTACATAAGGCATGAAATATTCCTGTGGTTCATGGTTGGACAAACTGAACAATGAAACCAAATCTCCCTCACATATTATAGTCTGCATTAGCAGGAATTCTTAATTTGGCAACCTAAGAATATTGTAACAGAATCAAGGTCTGAAGGCATCAGAGGGTATTTTTAGACTTCTATGGGGTCATGGTCTGCTCTTTTTAGGTGTGGATTTCACATATTAAAATTCAGTAACTAGTTTTCCAAACTTCATAAAGCCAGTAAGGCAGTAAGCATAATGAAAAACTGCTATGGGTCCCAAATTATAACAAAGGATACCTTTTAATTTTAATTCCAATATTGTTTTCAATAGTATTCCAACATGTTTCCTGTTGTGCCCTGGTATTCTTAGGCAGCCAGTTGTAAAAGGCTTCTTTGATTTGGCAGTAAAGAGCCCACAAAGGAATGAGCACTAAGTTATTCATTATCCATTAGCAGGTTAGGTATCAGTCAAGTGAGGCAATGGATAACATTTCTTGTATGGGTCTAAGAAACTTGTGAAACAGAATTTCCTGGCAGGTTAAATATAATTTAACCATACTGAATAAAGAAAATTTTCAGGGACTTTGTAAATAGATTTCTTAGAAGGATTTAAAAGTGGCTTAAGTTTTTCAGTTCAGTCTTTTAAAAAAAAAATCTTAAATTATACTCTCAGCATTTTCATACTAACACTCAGAGCAACCTCTTTATACTTTGAAGATATTTTTAAAATGTAATGAATTAGAATCAAGTTTGAACTTGTATCGGTAAATACACTTACAAAATTAGGGAGAATTTTTTTCTTCAATGCACTAGTAAATCCAGAAGGGATTTTCATTCTAATTCTGACTCATTCTAAGTAATCTAGGTAACTGTTGCAAGTATTTTGTACTGTTTGTGATTTATAAATCATGAGTGCTTTCTGATATGTTGATTGTATCATGAAGTAGTGTTCCAATATTCAGATTTTTGAAGTATTTAAAATGTTTTTACTAACCAATCAAATAGGTTTTTTAAAAAGACTATTATTGGCTCTTAATGTTGCAGCAAATGCATTTTATCCGATTCCTGCTCGGTGGTTATATGAAATCAGATCCTGACAGGTGGAAGATCCATCCATTACTCATTTTCTGTGACCAACATTTGCTAAGTATTTACACCAACCCCTTGGCTATTTCTATTTTGTAGAGCAGAAATCTAATCTAAGGCATACAGATGTTGAATAATTTGCCCAAGCTCACAGAGCACTTTAGTAACAAATTAGAATCTGTCTTCTGGAAATTTCAGGATGTGACTTAACCTACCAAATGGTCTTAAAATACCAATATAGTGGCTGAAGATAGGAATGAATTATAGTTGAGGCCATAGTGCAGAAATGTTGATGCTTGCTAATGGCCATAATAAAAAAATTTTTTTTAAAAATGGATGTTAGCGTGGATTTGGTGAAAAGGGAGCACTGTTACTCTGCTGGCGGGAATGTAAACTAGTAATCACTATGGAAAACAGTGTGAAGATTTCTTAAAGAACTAAAAGTATAACTACCATTTGATCCAGCAATCCCACTACTGGGTATCTACCCAGAGAAAAAGACATCATTATACAAAAAAAGATACTTGCACACGTGTGTTTATAGCAGCACAAATATGGAACCAGCCCATCAATCAACAAGTGGATAAAGAAGCTGTGGTTTATGTACCATGGAATACTGCTCAGTCATAAAAAGGAAAGAAAAATGGCTTTTGCAGTAACTTGGATGGAATTGGAGACCATTATTCTAAGTGAAGTAACTCAGGAATGGAAAACCAAATATCGTATGTTCTCACTCATAAGTGGGAGCTAAGCTATGAAGATGCAGAGGCACAAGAATGATATAATGGACTTTGGGGGCTTGCGGGAAAGGGTGGGAAGGGGTAAGGGATAAAAAACTACACAGTGCGTGCAGTGTACACTGTTCAGGTGATGTGTGCACCAAAATCTCAGAAATCACCACTAAAGAACTTATTCATGTAACCAAACACCACCTGTCTCCAAAACTCTATTAAAATTAAGTTTTTTTAAAAAAAGAAGTGTTGATGCTTCCTATATTTATCATTTTTCCTAAGAGGAAAAAAGAGGAAACAAAACAAGAAATATAAATGGCAAATTAACATAAAAAATATGTACACCCTAAGAACTAAAAAAAAGTAGATACACATAGAAAAAAATTGTGCAACGATACACACTACTTCATAATAGTTGCTTTGGGGAATTAGGATTGTGGCAGAAAATATTTTTATTTATTTATTTTTATTTTATTTTTTGAGACAGGATCTCGCTCTATCACCCAGGCTGGAGTGCAGTGGCATGATCCCAGCTCGCTGCAGCCTTAACTTCCCGGGTTCAAATGATCCTCCCACCTCAGCCTCCCAGGTAGGTGGGACCACAGGCACACACCACCACTCTTGGCTAATTTTTACATCTTTTGTAGAAATCGGATTTTACTATGTTACCTAGGCTGGTCTCAAACTCCTGGACCCAAGCAATCTACCAGCCTTGACCTCCCAAAGTGCTGGGATTACAGGCATGAACCACCCTACCTGGCTCATTTTTAATTTAAACATTTTTGTATTGTTTATATTTGTTACAGTCAAAAAGTATAATAGTCAAGAAATGTCTGTCGTTTACTTCTACAGTGTGCCAGCCCTGTTTTTAGAATACATCAGTGAACAAAACAGAAGTTCTTGTTGCCACAAAGATTACATTCAGCTTTCGTTATACTGGATTTTTTTAAATGGCTGAGGAAAATGTAATGTAAGCTTAATTCAAACAACTGCAGCAGAAAAAAATTAGCAGAGGGAACTGCTCTCTCAATACAAGTTACAATAAGGTGGCTTCGTTTCTTTGTTTATAATGATTGGGAGAACAAAAATCCCAGGTAAAGATAGAAAAAGAGGCAAAACAAAAACAGATTTCATCAATAATCTAGCAACATATAAACTGCTTTTGTCTCTGATAGTAGCCATGTTTTATAATTTCACAAAATTATAACATGAATCATAAAATTTAAAATAAACCAAGAATACAGGTCATGGTTCATATTTATTCATTCATTTATTTATTTTTATTTATTTTTGAGATGGAGTCTCACTCTGTCACCCCAGCTGGAGTACAGCAGCATGATCTCGGCTCACTGCAACCTCCGTCTCCCAAGTTCCAACAATTTTCCTGCTTCAGCTTCCCAGATAGCTGGGATTACAGGTGTGTGCCACCACACCCAACTAATTTTTGTGTTTTCAGTAGAGACAGCGTTTCACCATTTTGGCCAAGCTGGTCTCAAATTCTTGACCTCCGGTGATCCGCCCATCTGGGCCTTCCAAAGTGCTGGGATTACAGGCATGAGCCACCGCGCCCAGCCTATGGTTTGTATGTATAGTAGAATATGGTTTCTGCAGTGCATTTGAGAGAGATTTTATATTTTGTTTGTGTGTATAGTAGAATATGGTTTCTGTAGTGCATTTGAGAGAGATTTTATATTTTTGTAACTAGAGCAGAAAGAGGAGGATGACAGAAGGAGAAGAAACCCATGAGGGAAATGAAAGAATAGCAAAACACAGTCTTAGCCTTTAAATCTTAACGCAACTGGTTCAGATAATTTGATGAAGGAGGTATTGTAAGTATTCCAGAGCAGGGGCATTTACTGCATTGCAACTGAATGAACCAAGGGTCCAAGTGATTGCTTCAAAATCTCCCATTAATTAAAAACGTATTGGCTGGGCACCACGGCTCACGCCTGTAATCCCAACACTTCGTCAGGCAAAGGCAGGCGAATCACGAGGTCAGGAGTTCAAGACCAGCCTGGCCAACATGGTGAAACACCATCTCTACTAAAAATATGAAAATTAGCTAGTCATAGTGGTGGGTACCTGTAATTCCAGCTACTCAGGAGGCTGAGGCAGGAGAATTGGTTGAACCCGGGAGGTGGAAGTTGCAGTGAGTGGAGATCACACCGCTACACTCCAGGCGAGAGTCAGACTTTGTCTTAAAAAAAAAAAAAAAAAAAAGTATTCCTTTGTTACTACAGTCTCCTATTTCTAACGTTTTCCATTATCAAAAAGGTGGCTTACATTGTTCACTCTTAGAAGATACTTGTTTTCATTTATGGGTCCATACATATTTTTCAAATGTCTTTTTGACATTTACATGTACGCTATACCATTTATTATGTGGTTTCAAATTTAATTTTACAATTGATTTTAAATTTATACTTAAAATTTTTCTCTGCTGCATGATGCATTTTATATGAATACGATTTTGAATGCTGCAACAAAGTTTTGAAAATGCTGTATCATACCTTGTACATTTGTAGTCATACTGACAGAAAAACTAATACCTAAGCACTTAGCCATAACATAATCACATTCTCATCAAATTATGCTACAGAGAGCTGTTGCACATACGAAGATCAATTCTTTATCATATATTTAACTTTTACTCTGATCTTGGATTCTGAAATATATAAAAATACAAATACATATATACCATTTTTTTTTTTTTGACACAGAATCTCGCTCTGTCACCCAAGCTGGAGTGCAATGGCGCAATCTCCACTTCCTGCCAACCTCTGTCTCCTGGGTTCAAACCATTCTTCTGCCTCATTCTCCCAAGTAGCTGGAATTACAGGCACCTGCCACCACGCTCAGCTAATTATTTCGTATTTTTAGTAGAGATGGGTTTCACCACGTTTGCCAGGCTGGTCTCACACTCCTGACCTTCAGGTGATCCGCCCACCTTGGTCTCCCAAAGTGCTAGTGTGTCCGGAATTGGGTTCTTGGTCTCGCTGACTTAAAAAATGAAACCACGGTCCCTTGCAATGAGTGTTACAGTTCATAAAGATGGTATGTCCGGAGTTTGTTCCTTCAGATGTGTCCCCCAGTTTCTTTTGGTGAGTTCAGGATCTCACTGACTTCAAGACTGAAGCTGCAATCCTTGACAGTGAGTGTTACAGCTCTTAAAAACAGCGCATCCAGAGTTGTTCCGTCTTCTTGGTGATTTCGTGGTCTCGGTGACTTCAAGAGCGAAGCTACAGACCTTCGTAGTGAGTATTACAGCTCATAAAGGTGGTGTGGACCCAAAGAATGAGCAACAGCAAAATGCATGGCAAAGAGTCAAACAACAACCCCTCCACAATAGGGACCAGCACCAGGGCCCGTTGCCACTGGTAAACTCAGGCAGCCTGCTTTTATTCCCTTATCTGGCCCCACCCACATCCTGCTGATTGGTCCATTTTACAGACAGCTGATTGGTCCGTTTTGACAGAGTGCTGATTGGTGCATTTACAATCCCTGAGCTAGACAGAGTGCTAGACAGAAAAGTTCTCCAAGTCCCCACTAGGTTAGCTAGATACAGAGTACTGATTGGTGTATTTACAAACCGTAAGCTAGACACAGAGTGCTGACTGGTGCGTTTACAATCCTTCAGCTAGACACAGAATGCTAGACAGAAAAGTTCTCCAAGTCCCCACTAGGTTAGCTAGATAGAGAGTACTGATTGGTGTATTCACAAACCTTGAGCTAGACACAGGGTGCTGATTGGTGTGTTTACAATTCCTTGGCTAGACATAAAAGTTCTCCAAGTCCCGACTAGACTGCAGTCCAGCTGGCTTCACCTAGGGGATCCCGTACCTGGGCTGCAGGTGGGGCTGCCCGCCAGTCCCGAGCCACACCTGCACTCTTCAGCCCTTGGGCGGTGGATGGAACCTGGCAGGGGGTGGCACCCGTCAGGGAGGCTCGGGTCACGCAGGAGCCCACCGCGGAGTGGGGGCTCAGACATGGCGGGCTTCAGGTCCCGAGCCCTGCCCCACGGGGAGGCAGCTGAGGCCCAGCGAGAATTCGAGCGCAGTGCATGTGGCCCGGCAGTGCTGGGGGACCTGACGCAACCTCCGCAGCTGCTGGCCCGGGTGCTAAGCGCCTCGTTGCCCTGGGCCGGGGGCGCCAGCCGGCTGCTCCCAGTGCGAGGCCCGCGGAGCCCCCTCCCGCCAGAACTCGCGCTGGACTGTGAGCGCGGAGCGCAGCCCCGATTCCCGCCGGCGCCTCTCCATCCACACCTCCCCACAAGCAGAGGGAGCCGATTCCGGCCTCGGCCAGCCCAGAGAAGGGCTTCCACAGTGCAGTGGTGGGCTGAAGGGCTCCCCAAGCGCCACCAGAGTGGACTCGGAGGCTGAGGAGGTGCTCAGAGTGAGGGCTGCTAGCACATTGTCACCTCTCCCTGGGATTACAGGCATGAGCCACTGTGCCTGGCCCACGTGTGTTCTCTGTGACATATATATATATATATAATATTTTTCTCTCTATTTGACTAGTGAATGAAGAAAAAAACTGAACTAACACTAGCAGAGAAAAAAATCTCTTAAAAATGAATCGAAAGCAATGAACATTTCTAGTATATTTAATATTGTTTTTGGTTTTTTTGTTTTTACGTTTTTTGGTGTTTGAGACAGGATGTCACTCCATTGCCCAGACTAAAGTGCAGTGGCACAATCATAGCTCACTGCAGCCTCAAACTCCTCTGCTCAAGTGATCCTCCTAAGTAGCTGGGACTACAGACACGCCCCAACACACCCGGCTAATTTTTCTATTTTTTGTATAGTGAATTCATGACTAAAACTCTAAATTTATGAAACACAGGTTAATTGGAGCAGATTGAATAATTCCTTTTTTGTGGCTTTAGGAGGTTTTTATGTATGCTCTTTCAAATTCTAAATTCGATGTTAATGTAAATACATGAAGAAAAATTACATGTTGTTTCAATAATCTTCAATAAAGGCTGGAAGAAAGAAAAAAATAAGTAGCAATTATGAAGGCCTACATTTGCCAAGAATTGATACAAACTTTTTAATTAATACAACAGTGCCATGAGGTAATAAATATTATTTTTCTTTTCTTTTTTTTTTTTTTTTTTTTTGAGATGGAGTCTTGCTCTGTCGTACCCAATCTCAGCTCACTGCAGCCTCCGCCTCCCGGGTTCAAGTGATTCTCCTGCCTCAGCCTCCTGAGTAGCTGGGACTACAGGTGTGCACCACCACGCCCAGCTGATTTTTATATTTTTAGTGGTGACAGGTTTTCACCATATTAGCCAGGTGGTCTTGAACTCCTGACCTTGTGATCTGCCTGCCTCAGCCTCTCAAAGTGCTGGGATTACAGGCATGAGTCACTGCACCAGGCCAAAATGTTATTTTCAACAGTTTACAGATGAGGGAAAGTAACTTTCTCAATGTCACACAGTTAGTAAGTTTCAGCCTAGAATCTGCGTTCTCAGAAACTCAGTCCTGATTATAGAAACAACTATAATCTGCTACCCATCTGCCTTGTCTTAATTCCTTTCTGTCTCCTGGTTCACTGTTTTCTTTTTCTTTTTCTTTTTTTTTTTTTTTTTGAGATGGAGTCTCGCTCTGTTGCCCAGGCTGGATAGAGTGCAGTGGCATGATCTCGGCTCACTGCGACCTTCACCTCCTGGGTTCAAGCGATTCTCCTGCCTCAGCCTCCTGAGTAGCTGGGACTACAGGTGCATGCCACCATGCCCGGCTAATTTTTGTATTTTTAGTAGGGATGGAGTTTCACTATGTTGACCAGACAGGTCTCGAACTCCTGACCTCGTCATCCACCCACCTCTGTCTCCCAAAGTGTTGGGATTACAGACGTTAGCCACCGCGCCCAGCCACCGTTTTCTACTTTCATCCTTTTTCTTTTCTCTCATTTTCCCTTCTTTCTTTCCTGTTCTAATACAAAAGGAAAAACACAAGAAAACAACAAATATTGTTTCATTGTATTGGGAAAAATACGTTATGGATGTACTAGATATTTTACCTTACTTATTTTCAGGTTTTTTAGGATAAGGATCAAAAGTAGCAGAGTCATAAAGGTCTTATCAGTTAGAAGTGGTAGGAAATAGAAGGAATCCTCAAATTGGATAATTTCAGGAGAGTTTTTTTTTTTTTTTTTTTTTTTTTTTTTTTTTGAGACGGAGTCTGGCTCTGCCACCCAGGCTGGAGTACAGTGGCCGGATCTCAGCTCACTGCAAGCTCCGCCTCCCGGGTTTACGCCATTCTCCTGCCTCAGCCTCCCGAGTACCTGGGACTACAGGCGCCCGCCACCTCGCCCGGCTAGTACAATTTTTAAAATGTCATTGGGACACAGGGAAACTACATGATGGAGTGAAGCACCAGTTGGGCTCTGTCGCCACTGTCAGGCCTGATAGCACCTCTAGAGGCCAAGAGAAGTTGTGGCCTCCAGAACCTGAAGACAGGGAAAGGTATTTAGAGGGGGCCATCTGACAGGTACTCTGATCTCCAGTCCAGGGATGCAAACAAGTAAGAGGTGGTGGAAACTGTTTCAAGAGCTCTCTGCCCATCCAGCATCTCTGGCTGCGGCACTCCATTGGCTGGTCCCACTTAAGGCCAGAAGACAAAAGAGCCTGTTGATGCAGTCTATGCAGGTCAGCCTCCCAGAACACAGAGCAGGCAGAAGAATGGAACAAAGACCTGGAGAGGTAAACAAGATATTCAGCATAAGACCCAAATTGTGAAAAGATGCAGTGTAACTACTCCAACTGCAGATATTTCTTTGTCTCCCAAAAGCTTTCTTTTTTGCTAATATTAGAAATAACTCTCAGATTAATCCCATCACAATTCAGGTAACTTCCTTGCACAAATTGCAACAACATTAACTATTTTGTTTGCATCTAATTTATCACATATATCTTTTATAGCAACTATAATTGTTCCTAAGTTTTTGTAGTGTGGATAGGAGTATGCCACTCCTAGAACACAGAAACAGGCAGGCCTATGGTCTCCTACGTCAGATGGCTAGGCCCTGGTACTCGGAAACACAATGTTGAGAGTTGCTATGTCCCCAGACTATATTACTAGCCTCAGGCAGCCTCTTTTTCACAATGCTTAAAACTAACGGTTCTGGCCAGGTGCAATGGCTCAAGCCTGTGATCCCAGCACTTTGGGAGGCTGAGGTGGGTGATCACCTGAGGTCAGAAGTTCGAGACCAGCCTAACCAACATGGTGAAAACCCCATCTCTACTAAAAGTACAAAAAAAATTAGCCAGGCATGGTGGCACGCGCCTGTAACGCCAGCTACTTGGGAGGCTGCAGCAGGAGAATCTCTTGAACCTGGGAGATGGAGGTTGCAGCGAGCCAAGATCACACCACTGCACTCCAGCCTGGGCGACAAGAGCGAGACTCCATCTCAAAAATAAAAAAAAACTAAAGGGCTCTGAAGTTAGATTCTGCTACTTGTTAACTCTATGATACTAGGTAAATTATTTCTGCCCATATTAACTATTTATAAAACAGAGAATAATGGTACCATCTACCTCAAATGGTCATCCTAAGGGCTAGATATATTAACAGATGCAAAGTGATTAGAGCAATGTCTAACACATAGCAAGCACTGAACAAATTTTAGCTTTTATTATTACCTCAAAAATAAATGTCTTTTTGTGTGACACAAATTGGCTTATTATAAAGAGACTGTGTGTAAGAAAACAGATCTATTCACATAAATTAGTATTAGAAAAGCAACTCAAAGTGATTTTGAGATCACTTACAGAAACATCAGGGCAGAAACTACATCCAAGTAAGCAATTGCAAGTAAACACAGTCGAGAAACCAACTTTGCAATACGGGGTCTCATATCAAATCTGCTTTCTGTGTAGGTTGAATATTACATTTCCCTTGTTCCACAATTCTTTGCCAAATATTTTTTGGGTCATTCCATGTGACCAAAAGCTTAGGTCAACTTGCTTTCTCCTTGGCACCTCTTCATGGATTCCACATCTCAAGTGTCCTGAAACAGCCACTTTCCCCCTCTGTCTACAGCTCTGCTGGTTTCATTTAATGCCACTATTTTACCTGCTCCTGAGGACAATGCTTTCTTCACCATTCTTATTACTACAATTCTCTAGTCAACTTTGCCCAGTTCATTCTTAAGGCCCTGGTTTATTCTTTTTAGATACCTTTAGCCTTATCAACTTTATTCTTGCCAATTCATGCCTCATACAGATAATTGCCTGTGAACATTTATTTTCCATACTGTCTATAACCTTCATGGATCCAAAAGTGAAAGTATAGTAGGCATGTTGTTATAGATAAATAAAAAGGTTTATTAGTCATTTAGCAAGACCAATGTTTTCCAAACTTCAGATAATGAACCCTGAAAGGTCAAAAACTAAGTTTCATTGGCAGATGACAGAATTTTTTAAGCTAAACAAAATACAATGAAATAGACTAGAATAATTTAAAAAAAAAAAAAAAAGGAATGTAACCAACCGGGTTCAGTGGCTCACACCTGAGATCCCAGGACTTTGGGAGGCCGAGGTGGGCGGATCACGAGGTAAGGAGTTTGAGACCAGCTGGACCAACATGGTGAAACCCCATCTCTACTAAAAATACAAAAATTAGCCAGGTGTGGCGGCACATGCTTGTAATCCGAGCTACTCAGGACGCTGAGGCAGGAGAATCGCTTGAACCCAGGAGGCGGAGTTTGCAATGAGCCGAGATCACGCCACTGCACTCCAGCTTGGGTGACAGAGTGAGACTCCATCTCAAAAAAAAAAAAAAAAAAGTAACCATAAAATAAGAGTATGCGGGAGGCTAAGCAGGAGGACTACTTGAACCCAGGAGTTTGAGTCTAGTCTGGACAACATAGTGAGACTCCATCTTTTGAAAAGAACAATAGTAGTAAGAGTATACATTGTTTCATAAAACTATAAAACTTTAGTTTTAGTTTTCTTTTTTGAAGGAGTCTCGCTCTGTCTTCCAGGCTGGAGTGCAGTGGCATGATCTCGGCTCACCGCAACCTCCACTTCCCAGGTTCAAGCAATTCTCCTGCCTCAGCCTCCGAGCAGCTGGGACTACAGGGGCCCGCCACCATACCCAGCTAATTTTTGTATTTTTAGTAGAGACAGGGTTTCTCCATGTTGGCCAGGTTGGTCTCAAACTCCTAACGTCAAGTTATCTGCCCGCCTCAGCCTCCCAAAGTGCTGGGATTACAGGCGTGGGCCACTAAGCCCAGCCTGTTTTAATTTTTATGTGTATATATATGCTTGGTAGCCATGTAAAATGTATTTCTTCCTCTGGGGTAAGATTTTTTAAAGTTTGAGAGCTACTCACATTTATTTATTTGTTGCTTTGAAAATGTTCTTAGTCTTCTCCATAATGATACTTTTACATTTTCAATTACATTGTATACTGCTTGAGGGAAAGGACTCTCTCATTTACCTTTTGCATAACAGTTCCACAATTCAATTGAACAGACATTACTGAAAGCCTTAACACATAAAATATAATAATTCAATGAATACTGACCATCGGCTGGGCACGGTGGCTCACACCTATAAACCCAGCACTTTGGGAGGCCAAGGTGGGCAGATCACAAGGTCAGTAGTTCAAGACTAGCCTGGCCAATATGGTGAAACCCGGTCTCTAATGAAAATACAAAAATTAGTCAGGGGTAGTGGCGTGTGCCTGTAGACCCAGCTACTCGGAAGACTGAGGCGGAAGAATCACTTGAACCCAGGAGGCAGAGATTGCAGTGAGCTGAGATTGTGCCACTCCACTCCAGCCTGGGGGACAGAGTGAGACTCCATCTCAAAACAAACAAACAAACAAACAAAAATACTGACCATCCTGACATCTGCACAACTAACAAAAAAGAAGGCAGTGCTACTTGAAAGTAAGTCTGTAAATGAACTAAAATTTATCTTGTAATTTATGGAATACTCACTACCATTTGTTCAATGCCATTAAATTAAATGAAAAGAATTGATCATATACTATGTGCCATCTCAGGCATTTTGTTAGGTGTTCAAGATAGATATGTGACTATAGTCCCTGCTCTAAAGGAGTTCATGATTTATAAAGGATACGTATTTTGATTAGTGATGGTGAAATGAATCTATACATCGTCATGGCCTTACTCAGTATGCTTGAGATTTTCTGATTAATTGAACACTTTATATACGTGGTTCTCTTCTTTTTAAATTAACATGTAAAGAAACCTTAAGCTTTTTTATTTCTTTTTTTTTTTTTGAGATGGAGTTTCTCTCTTGTTGCCCAGGCTGGAGTGCAATGGTGTGATCCTGGCTCACCGCAACCTCCTCCTCCCAGGTTCAAGCAATTCTCCTGCTTCAGCCTCCTGAGTAGCTGGGACTGCAGGTGTGTGCCACCATGACCAGCTAATTTTTTTGTGTGTTTTTAGATGGGGTTTCACCATGTTGGCCAAGCTGATCTCGAACTCCCGACCTCAGGTGATCCGCCCAACTCGGCCTCTCAAAGTGCTGGAATTACTGGCGTGAGCCACTACGCTAGGCCAAGTTTAAGCTTTTTTATGTCAAATTTTATATATTTATATATTTTTTGAAATAAGCCTGAGCTCCACATACATTGACTCAAGGGGTTAGAATCCCAAGTATACCTTAACATCTCTGAACATGTTTCCTCTTCTTAAAAGTGTGAGTACAGCCATGGTGGCTCACACCTGTAATACCAGCATCTTGGGAGGCTGAGGCTGGCAGATTACTTGAGGTCAAAAGTTTGAGACGAGCCTGGCCAACATGGCAAAACCCCCCACTCTACCAAAAATACAAACATTAGCTAGATGTGGTAGTAGGAGCCTGTAATCCCAGCTACTTGTGAGGCTGAGGCCGAAGAATCTCTTGAACCCAGGAGGTGGAGGCTGCAGTGAGCTGAGATCATGCCACTGCACTCCAGCCTGGGTGACAGAGTGAGACTGCGTCTCCAAAAAAAAAAAAAAAAAAAAAAAAAAAAAAACAGACTTTTGTTTTGCTATTGTTGTACTGCCATTCTCCCTTCATTGGAAAGCATTATCATTCTTTTCCTTGTAAACAACACTCCAGGAACATCACTAGGAATGCCTCTTTGAGCAAACCTCTAAGTGATTCTCTGAGGAAAAATGCCAAGAAGAAAGGCTGTTGGGTCAAAGGGTATTGTCGACTAAAAGAGTCACACTCTGTAAAATATTTGAAGAGATTTATTCTGAGCCAAATATGAGTGATGTGCCCACGACACAGCCTTCAGGAGCCCTCGAGAACATGTTCCCAAGGTGGTTGGAACCCAGCTTCGTTTTATACTTTTTTTTTTTTTTTTTTTTTGAAACTGAGTCTTGCTCTGTCACCCAGGCTGGAGTGCAGTGGCACGATCTCAGATCACTGCAACCTCCGCCTCCCGGGTTCAAGTGATTCTCCTTCCTCAACCTCCCAAGTAGCTGGGATTACGGGCACCTGCCACCACACCCAGCTAATTTCTGTATTTTTAGTAGAGACAAGGTTTCATCATGTAGGCCAGGCTGGTCTCAAACTCCTGACCTCAGGTGATCCACTTGCCTCAGCCTCCCAAAGTGCTGGGATTACAGGTATGAGTCACCATGCCCAGTCGGTTTTATACATTTTAGAGAGGCATGAGACATCAATCAAATACATCTAAGAACTACATTGGTTTGGTCCAGAAAGGCGGGACAACTCAAAGCAGGGGCTTCCAGGCTCTAGGTGAATTTAAACATTTTCTGGTTGACAACTGGTTGAGTTTGTCTAAAGACCTGGGAGTGATAGAAAGAGAAGTTTCAGGTTAAGATAAAGATTGTGGAGACCAAAGTTCTTTTGAAGTCTTATAGCGGCTGCCCTTAGAGACGATGGATGACAAATATTACCTATTCTGATCTCAGTTAATCTCTTTAGGATTGGGAGGGTCTAGAAGAAAAAGATTTAGCTATGTTAATGGAGTATCTTTACAGATGTAAATTTTCCCCCACAAAGAACAGCTTTGCAGGGCCATTTCAAAATATGGCAAAGAAACATGTTTTGGGATAAAATACTTTGATTTTCTTCCTTGTCTTGTAATGTTATGCCATCAGGTTGGAAAGTAAGTCACGCTATATAGCGTTAAATAAAATCTATCTGATAAGAATGTATTATTTGTAGGGCATTACTCCCCAGACCCCTTAGATAGGAATTTGGGCAAGATGGAAAAAAAAATCAGAGTTAGGTCCTCAATATATACATTTAAAATTTCATTAGGGACCAGATATGGTGGCTCACTCCTGTAATCTCAGCACTTTGGGAGGCCAAGCGGGTGGATTGCTTGAGGTCAGGACTTCGAGATCAGCCTGGCCAACATGGGGAAACCCCGTCTCTACTAATAATACGAAAATTAGCCCGGCATGATGGCACACGCCTGTGGTCCCAGCTATTTGGGAAGCTGAGGCGGGAGAATCACTTGAACCTGGGGGGCAGTTCAAGTGAGCTGGGATTGTCCAGTCTCAGACAGAGTGAGACCCTGTCTCTAAATAAATAAATACATACATACATAAGGCTGGGCACGGTGGCTCATGCCTGTAATCCCAACACTTTGGGAGACCAAGACAGGTGGGTCACCTGAGGTCAGGAGTTCAAGACCAGTCTGACCAACATGGCAAAACCCTCGTCTCTACTAAAAATACAAAAATTAACCGGATGTGGTGGTGCATGCCTGTCATCCTAGCTACTCGGGAGGCTGAGACAGGAGAATTGCTTGAACCCTGGAGACAGAGGTTGCAGTGAACCAAGATTGCCCCACTGCACTCCAGCCTGGGCGACAGAGCAAGACTCCATGTCAAATAAATAAATAAATACAAAATTTCATTAGGTTAGACCTTCAGCAATGGCTATGCCAATTTATAAACACTGGTAAATGTTTGAGATTGCCCATATCCCACTGGCATTTAGTAATATATACTCATTTTTAAGGTATAATCCTTTTTTCAAATTTATTTTTAATAGATAGATGTATAATTATACAGGTATGTATGTGTGAATTTATGTATATAAGTTTTTAATGAAAACAGCCATTCTCTGCCCTAAGCTTTCTCACAACTGGTATCTGTTTCCCACAGGCAGTCATTGGCAGCTCTGCTAGCTATTTTCTCTGGTATTTATCTCCACATTTGTGAGTACTGTGCTTCTATGGCTATTTGTTAATTTATCATTTTTCGAATTTTTTCTCTTTTCTTTTTGAAATAGGTTGTGGCTGTGTCATCCAGGCTGGAGTGCAGTGGCATGATCGTGGCTCACTACAGCCTTAGCTGCTGGGCTCAAGTGATCCTCCCACTTCAGTCTCCTGAGTAGCTAGTGCTACAGGCACACATCGCCACGCCTGGCTATTTATTTATTTATTTATTTATTTATTTATTTTTGAGACAGAATCTCACTCTGTTACCCAGGCTGCAGTGCAGTGGCACCATTTCCGCTCACTGCAGCCTCTGCCTCCCAGGTTCAAGCAATGCACCTGATTCAGCCTCCCAAGTAGCTGGGATTACAGGCATGCACCACCATGCCCGGCTAATTTTTGTATTTTTAGTAGAGACGAGGTTTCACCATGTTGGCCAAGCTGGTCTCAAACTCCTGACCTCAAGTGATCCGCCCTCCTCGACCTCCCAAAGTGCTGGGATTACAGGCGTGAGCCACCGTGCCCAGCGTATGCCTGGCTAATTTTTTTTTAAAGTTTGTAGAGACAGCCGGGCGGGGTGGCTCACGCCTGTAATCCCAGCACTTTGGGAGGCCGAGGGGGGCGGATCATGAGGTCAGGAGATCAAGACCATCCTGGCTAACACAGTGAAACCCCATCTCTACCAAAAATACAAAAAAATTAGCCGGGCGTGGTGGCGGGTACCTGTAGTCCCAGCTACTCGGGAGGCTGAGGCAGGAGAATGTTGTGAACCCGGGAGTCAGAACTTGCAGTGAGCCGAGATCGTGCCACTGCACTCCAGCCTGGGCGACTGAGCGAGACTCCCCCGTCAAAAAAAAAAAAAAAAAAAAATGTTTGTAGAGACATGATTTTGAGACAGGTCTCCAATTCCTGGTCTCTAGTGATCCTCCCACTTCGGATTCCCAAAGTGCTGGGATTATTATAGGTGTTAGCCACTGCCACCGGCCTTTTTTTTTTTTTTTTTTTTTTTTTTTTTTTTTTTGAGACGGAGTTTCGCTCTTGTTGCCCAGGCTGGAGTGCACTGGTGCGATCTCGGCTCACCGCAACCTCCATCTCCCAGGTTTTTAAACGATTCTCTTGCCTCCTCAGCCTCCCGAGTAGCTGGGATTACAGGCAGGGGCCACCACGCCCAGCTAATTTTTGTATTTTTAGTAGAGACGGGGTTTCTCCATGTTGGTCAGGCTGGTCTCTAACTCCCAACCTCAGGTGATCCGCCCATCTCGGCCTCCCAAAGTACTGGGCTTATAGGCGTGAGCCACCGCTCCGTGCCCTAGCCTTATCATTTTTAGATATTGCTTAATGACTTTGATGGATGACTAACCTTTCCACATGTATAGCTATCATTTCCCCTCCCCCATCATCCCAACATAGCTTTATCACACTTTTTGGAGGAATAGTCAATATTTACATTATAATTGATATAGGAGTTAAGAAGAAATCACTTAGGCAGATAGTGAGTATACAGAAGTCCTCAGTCAGACTTTTCTTTTTAATGAGAGGCAGCCCCAAATCATTTTCTAACAAAGAGCAGCCTGTTAGCTGGGCGCAGTGGCTCACGCCTGTAATCCCAGCACTTTGGGAGGCCGAGGCAGGCGGATCACCTGAGGTCAGTTCAAGACCAGCCTGGCCAACATGGTGAAACCCCGTCTCCACAAAAACAGAAAAATTAGCTGGGCGTGATGGCGGGTGCCTGTAATCCCAGCTACTTGGGAGGCTGAGGCGGGAGAATAGCTTGAACCTGGGAGAAGAGGTTGCAGTGAGCTGAGTTCCAGCCACTGCACTCCAGCCTAGATGACAGAGAGAGAGAGACTCTGTCTCAAAAAAAAAAAAAAAAAAAAAAAAAAAAAGAACAGTCTGTAAAGTCTAGCTGCAGACATACACAAGCAAGCTGGGAGCTTGCACAAGTGAATGCCAGCAGGAACTAGGGACCAGACATGTTCAAGATGGTGGCTCCGTCTTCCCTTGTCTTTGTCAGCCACGTGTACAGTAAAGAGCAGACAAGATGGCCCCCATGAACTGAAAAGCTCGTTTGCATAATAAGATTAGGGCGGGGACCAGCCTTCCCCTTGTGCTATGTAAGCGTCATAGCCCTAAGTACATCAGACACTGCCTCCTCGAACCGGACTATAAAATCTGCTGCGTTCCACTAAGTCTCCTTTTTTCCCCCAGATGTTTCTCTTGCCTCTCTCCTTTCTCCTCTCTCCTGTCTCTCTATCTCAAAGAGCTGCTCTCCTCTCTCCTTCCTTCTGTCTATTAAACTTTCCACTCCTTAACCCACCCACATGTGTCCATGTCCTGAATTCTTTCTCCATGTGAGACATCAAACCCCAGGGTATATATCCCAGACAACGTAGCCGTTTCACATGACTATGCACGTATTGTTCACACCTGAGCCATCTGTAGCATTACATATCCATTCTTGTGCAGCCAGAAATCCTAAAATTAATGCTGGCTTTATTTTTAACTTCAACTTTTTTTGTTGTTGTTTTGTTTTGTTTTGTTTTGACGCAGAGTTTCGCTCTTGTTGCCCAGGCCGGAGTGCAATGACGCAATCTTGCTTCACGGCAACCTCCGCCTCCTGGGATCAAGCGCCTCCTGGGATCAAGCGATTCTCCTGCCTCAGCCTCCCGGGTAGCTGGGATTACAGGCATGTGCCACTACGCCCGGTTAATTTTGTATTTTTAGTAGAGACGGGGTTTCCCCATGTTGGTCAGGCTGGTCTGGAACTCCCGACCTCAGGTGATCCGGCAGCCTCGGCCTCCCAAAGTGCTGGGATTATAGGCGTGAGCCACCGCGCCTGGCCTAAATTCACCTTATTTTTTTACTATTTATCATTAGTGTGCTCTAAAAGATTTGACATCTCTACTGAAGACCTTTTAATTATATTTTCCATATGCTCAAGCACATCAATTCCATTTCTATTTTCCTAGAACCCTCTTAGGAGGTCTCCTTCCTTCTGGACCCTGGGCTGGCTGGGCTCTGGTCTGTTGCTCTGCTGTAGTCCCGAGCCTCACCACTCCCGGGTGTTGTATACCCTATACCCTGTTTGGGTGATCTCCTGTCTCTTCTTCTTTTTCTTTGTCTTCTGTTTTTAAAAATTTACTCCTTCATTTTGATGAAGAATTTCTCTAGCCGTGTCCTAATAAAAGTTACTTGGGAGCGTACTTGGAGCATTTTGTTCTTCAGTGAAAAATTATGCATTGTTTAGAGCATACCTTTCCAAGTTACCTGATTCTGATTATAGAAGCTCAGTGCCTTTCTCTACCTTTGAGCTGTTTTACAACTCTGTAAATTGTGGATAACTGATAGCAATGCAAAATAATTCTTATTTATAGACATACAATAAACAATTCACATCCCTCTACCCACCTCTACAAAAAATAAAAAATAAAAACAGCTTAATATCTATTTGGAAATTTTTTTCAAAATTCCTTTATTCCATATAAATTTGTGCTTCTTTGAATTCTCCTTTAAACTGGCTGTAAAATCTTACTGGTTCCCTCATTAACAATGAGTTAAGTAAGATATTTAGCACATGTTAATTTTATATCTGTATGTATGAGAGTCATGATTTTACCTTTTCTGAGTTATTCTTTAACAGAAGTATACATTTCAAGTTACTGTAGTCTGAAAATACCTGCTTTACCTTCATACTTTACTGATAGATTGGCTGGTTATAAAATTATAGGTTAAAAATCCAATGCCAAAAAGAACAAAGAAAAAATAAAACTGGTGTCTTTGAGAGATCATCAAAAAGATGAAATTCAGAGTTATCACTTGCGTCAGTGTAAATTACGTATTCTCCAAAAACGTCATCTTACCAGTAACATTCTTTTCCCTAAAACTATAACTCTTAATATAGAAGGGAAACTTTCTATTTTCTAGCCATGGCAAAAAAAGATTTCACAATGCAAGATCAGAAAAAGAAATAAAATACATGTATAAGTTACACCAGAAAACAAAATTATTAAAAAAAATCAAGAATACTTGGATGCATTAATAATTTTTTTAAGTTCTCAAACCATATCTGAGGTGGTCACATATTAATTTGGACTTTCTCATGAGATGTGCTAAGTCAATCCTCATTTAAACAAACAGTATGACCTATAAATAAGAGTATTATGGTTACTGTCTTAATAGAAAGCTTACACACTATTTAATTAGTGAACTGGATAATTCAAAGGAAAATGAAACACTCAAGTATTATTTCATCTTCCTCATCATTTATTCTGCTCTTTACTCCCTAGGAAGGGGACAATGAATCCACATAGTTCTAAAAATTTTACTCTAACCTGTACCCATCAAAAGAATATGAGATTCAGGCCAGGCGCGGTGCCTCATTCCTGTAATCTGAGCACCTCGGGAGGTCGAGTCGGGTGGATCACTTGAGGTCAGGAGTTCCAGAGCAGCCTGACCAACATGGTAAAACCCCGTCTCTACTACAATTACAAAAAACATTAGCTGGGCGTGGTGGCAGTCGCCTGTAATCCCAGCTACTTGTGAGGCTGAGGCAGGAGAATCGCTTGAACTCAGGAGGCAGAGGTTGCAGTGAGCTGAGATTGAGCCATTGCACTCCAGCCTGGACGACAGAGCAAGGCTCTGTTTCAAAAGAAAAAAAAAAAGAGAGAGAGAGAGAATATGAGATTGAAAACAAATTGACCATGTCCTTTCTTGCTTTTTGTATACTTAGCACCTAGTCAACACTTAACATGTTTATGTATTCCAAACATGTTTAGTTGATGAATGAATAAAAAACTGCTTTTATAAGAATTTTTCGGCAGGGGCCATGGCTCATGCCTGTAATCCCAGCACTTTGGGAGGCTGCAGTGAGCCAAGATCACGCCACTGCACTCCAGCCTGGGTGACAGAGCAAGACTCCATCTCAAAATAATAATAATAATAATAGTAATAATTTTTCTTGAATGTAGATCATAATTGAAATTTTTAAAAATCTAAAAAAAAGATAATTAAAAGTCTTAGTCTGCATACAAATGTGTATTTGATTACATTTCTTAGGTTAACCAATATAGTTAATAATGTTTGGGAT
This sequence comes from Macaca thibetana thibetana, assembly GCF_024542745.1. Taxonomy (NCBI): domain Eukaryota; kingdom Metazoa; phylum Chordata; class Mammalia; order Primates; family Cercopithecidae; genus Macaca; species Macaca thibetana. The sequence continues at coordinate 84,714,172 of NC_065579.1, forward strand.
AAGGGAAAAAACTTTTCTGTAGGTAAGAGCGTCACTTGATACAGTGGACTGGATCCAATACACCTCCCACTTCCCCTGCTCCCATGGTTTCTTTAGAGCAGCGTGTCATTACCATTACTACAACTCTTTTTAGTCATTAGTTTATTCACAGAAAACAGAATGAAAAACTCACAAGAGAAAAACAAACAAAACACTTAATCAAGGTCAGATGACTCATCAAATCCCAAAAAAACAAAACAGCATTCTCTTTGTACCTTCCATTGGATGAGATGTCTTCTTTCCCATTTTCACCCAACTACACCTACTTGATTTAATGTTTTTTAAATAGAAGTATCTTCCTCTCAACATATCCATGTATATATTTAAAGCAAAACAATTTTAATCAAATTCACATGCAGATTATATGGGCTCCAGCCAATTCCTCTTATCATAATCGACCAGAACGGTGGTACTGCCATGCTTTATAGAGTTTTAGAATAATTTTCTTTGATGCACATTTCATATAATTATGAAATGATATGGCCTGTTTAAAAATATGTTTTATAAAACCAATTCCCTCCCCTGTCTTATTAACTCTTAGAAGTACTGAACAGTAAAATTTTTGAAAGTTATTTATTGCCCATCATTTTGGCTTTGAAATTTCCTTTATATTGGAAATTGAACAAAACACTATTAAATTTCACTTGTGTTTCTAAGTAGTTTTACTTCTTATCCCAAATATATTAAACAAGTACTACAAAATACATATCATCTGTAGTTATCTTTCAAAATGCCTCATCAAAATTAGCAAAGGCAATTCATGTCCAAACAGAAAATAATTCTATGGTAAAACTGAAAAATGCTGATTTTTTTTTTTAGTTTGTAAATCATCTTTAAAAGTTTAAATGTCTGATGGGCATGGTGGCTCACAACTGTAATCCCAGCCCTTTGGGAGGCTGGGGTGGGGTGCAGAGATCACCTGAAGTCACGAGTTAGAGACCAGCCTGGCCAACATGGTCTGCTAAAAATACAAAATGGTCCTGTCTTTGCTAAAAATACAAAAATTAGCCAGGCGTGGTGGTGGGTACCTGTAATCCCAGTTACTCGGGAGGCTGAGGCAGGAGAATCGCTTGAGCCCAGGAGGCAGAAGTTGCAGTGAGCCCAAATTGCACCATTGCACTGCAGTCTGGGTGACTAGTGAAACTTTGTCTCAAAAAAAACAAAAAAAAGAAGAAGAAAGGAAATAAAAAACAGATACAGCCTCAGCCTAAACTAACACGTAATGGAGCAGTAGTAATTAAAACAATCTTATCCATACAATTGAACAATATGCACCATTAAGAGGAATGGAATAGGACCACAGTTCCCAAATTTTGTGCCACAGGCACCAGGACATGGCAGTGAATTTACATGAGTGCTATGGGATCCTTTTTTTTTGAGACAGAGTCTCAGTCTGTCACCCAGGCTGGACTGCAGTGGCACGATCTTGGCTTACTACAACCTCCACCTCCCGGGTTCAAGCGATTCTCCTGCCTCAGCCTCCTGAGTAGCTGGGATTACAGGAGCGCACCACCACGCCCGGCTAATTTGTGCATTTTTAGTAGAGACAGGGTTTCACTATATTGGTCAGGCTAGTCTCAAACTCCTGATATCAAGTAATCCGCCCACCTCGGCCTCCCAGAATGCTGGGATTACAAGTGTGAGCCACAGGGCCCAGCCATTTTACGTTTTTAAAATAAACATTGTGACACTTAACATCTGTTAGGCATTGTGCAAACTACTGTCAAGGTATTTGACAGCTCATACATTAGACTATCCTACATTCTATTCCATGATGTCATAAGCTTGCACGCATAGGGTTTTCAGTGATTGATGTGAAAAAAACAAAAATCAAACAGGAAACACTGGTAGTAGTATGTTTTGTTAGGGATCTTAATTACATATGTAAAACCCCTTCACCTTTGCCACATTCTGTTGGTTACAAGCAAGTTCCAGGTTCTACCCACACAAAAACATGCATACCAGGAAGCAGAATCAGGAGGGCTACTTTAGAATTCTGCCTACCACAATGTACAGAGTGTAGAACCTACTGATGACTGAAAATCTGTGAAACACAGCTTTAACCAACCAACTCTCTCTAGACTGTTTCATTCATTCATTCATTCATTCATTCATTCATTCATCTATCCATTCATTCATCTGACTTATGTGAAGCACTTAGAGCCAGGCACATAATAAACTGATCATAAGTGTTGACTACCATCATTTTTATTTTTTGTGTGTGTTTTAAGCAACAATTGAAGATTGTCTATGCTCAACGCTAGGTAGTAGAAGGGAATACAAAGAAAAATAAGACTGACCTCTGTTTAAATTCTGGGAGTGAAGGTGGAGGACACCCACATAAACAAGCGATAACAATTCGATAGACTATGCAATATTACAACTCTGCACCATGTAAGATGGGTGTGCAAAGAAGGAATGCCAATTTTGCACTGTGTCAGTGGTGCCTCCACAGAGCAGAAGACAATTTAGTGGCATCTTGAAGATACTGTAGTTTGGCTGATAGTCAAGGAAGGGGACATTTCGAACCTATGAACAACATGAAAAATGACAACAGTGTGAAAAAGCAAAATTCAGCCCAGTTTAAGTTTTTCCCTCTGTTCACATAGAATTTGAAAATATTTATACTGCATTGTATTATACCACATAAGTGTTTGCAACATTTTGTACTCATTATTTTTCACCAACTCACATGCTCTTTGAAGGAAGTTTTAAAAATATACATATCAACTATACTTGGTACTTAATAAGTAATTAATGAATGGGGAGATGGATTTCAGATTGAATTGGGAATAATACTATAAGCCACACTAAGAGGTCTGGAATTAATATATTTGTGAAAGGTAGCTGTGAGGTAATGTTAAGAACAAAGACTCTAGAGTTAAACTACCTGGCTCTGCCAAATTACTGATCTTGGGCAAATCATTTAACCTCTCTATGTCCTGGTATTTGCATTTGTAAAACTGGAATGAAAAATGCTGTTTCAAAAGGGCTGATGCAAAGATTAAATAATATAAAGTACTTAGAAGAATATCTGGCATATATTACATGTTCAATATATGTTTAAAATGGTGATAATATGATGAATTGATAGTGTCAGATAACAAACAAGAAATCGTGTGTTTAGAAGTAAGAAGACCATTTGACTAAGGTTTTTTGTTTTTTGTTTGTTTGTTTGTTTTTGCAGTTTTTACATTTTTATTTAAATAGAAAACGTGCATATGAGTTGTCTACTCATTTTCTTTGCTGCGCAGCCTGGCATTGGGGTTGGTGACTCTGATGGCCAGCTGGGCAGCTCTTTCCACCATGGCTTTGTGGTTCTTGGAGGAAACACTGTGAGCAATCTCAGCACAGTAAGATTTGTTGCATATCAGCAGCACTTTCAGCTCCTTGATGTTGTGGAACAGGAACTTCCAGAAGCCACTGGGCAGCATGTGCTTTGTAGTTTTTGTTGCTCCCATAACCAATGTTGGGCATCAAGATCTGGCCCTTGAACCTTCTATGAACCCCGTTGTCAGTACCTCTGGGTTTCCGCCAGTTAGGCTTCATTTTGATGTATCGGTCAGACTGGTGCCAGATGAACTTCTTCGTTCTCTTTTCGACAATCTTGGGCTTCACAAGGGATCTGAGGGCAAACATGATTCTGAGGAGGAGATGACTGCCACTTCCGTAAGCAGCGCCCAGGTTGGGGTTTTAAAAAATTAACTTATTTATTTTGAGACAAGGTTATAAGACTATATATATATATATATATATATATATATATATATTTTTTTTTTTTTTTTTTTTTTTTTTTTTTTTGAGATGGAGCCTTGCTCGGGAATGCCAGGCTGGGGTCCAGTGGTGCAACCTCGGCTCACTGCAACCTCGGCCTCCTGGGTTCAAGCAATTCTCCTGTCTCAGCCTCCCAAATAGCTGGGATTACAGGTGCCCACCAGTATGCCCAGCTAATTTTTTTTGTATTTTTAGTAGAGATGGGGTTTCACTATGTTGGCCAGGCTGGTTTTGAACTCCTGACCTCAAGTGATCCACCGGCCTCAGCCTCCCACAGCACTAGGATTACAGGCATGAGCCACCGTGACCGGCTGAGATTTTCTAACTTTTGTACTTTTTTTTTTTTTTTTTTTTTTGAGACGGAGTCTCGCTCTGCCACCCAGGCTGGAGTGCAGTGGCCGGATCTCAGCTCACTGCAAGCTCCGCCTCCCGGGTTTACGCCATTCTCCGGCCTCAGCCTCCCGAGTAGCTGGGACTACAGGCACCCGCCACCACGCCCGGCTAGTTTTTTGTATTTTTAGTAGAGACGGGGTTTCACTGTGTTAGCCAGGATGGTCTCGATCTCCTGACCTCGTGATCTGCCCGTCTCGGCCTCCCAAAGTGCTGGGATTACAGGCTTGAGCCACCGCGCCCGGCTGTACTTTTGTAAAGACTGGTTTTCACCGTGTTGCCCAGGCTGGTCTCGAACTCCTGGCCTCAAATGATCCACCTACCTTCGCCTTCCAAAGTGCTATGGTTACATGTATGAATCACCACACCTGGCCTAAGGTTGACTTTTAAAAAAAGAATTCTTGGCCGGGCGCGGTGGCTCAAGCCTGTAATCCCAGCACTTTGGGAGGCCGAAACAGGCGGATCACGAGGTCAGGAGATCGAGACCATCCTGGCTAACACGGTGAAATCCCGTCTCTACTAAAAAATACAAAAAACTAGCCGGGCGAGGTGGCAGGCGCCTGTAGTCCCAGCTACTTGGGAGGCTGAGGCAGGAGAATGGCGTAAACCTGGGAGGTGGAGCTTGCAGTGAGCTGAGATCTGGCCACTGCACTCCAGCCTGGGCGACAGAGCGAGACTCCGTCTCAAAAAAAAAAAAAAAAAAAAAAAAGAATTCTTATCAGTAGAGAGGGATAAAGACTGAAAAATCACAATGGAGAAGGCAAAAACCAGTTAGGATAAAGACTGAAAAATCACAATGGAGAAGGCAAAAACCAGTTAGGATAAAGACTGAAAAATCACAATGGAGAAGGCAAAAAACAGTTAAAGGGCTACTGCAAGCATACAGAAGAGATGAGTAGAAACTGAAGGAATACAATGAGAATGTAGATAAAGAGATAAAAGTGAGATATTTAAAATGTTGAAGTAATGAGGCCTACTAGGTAGAGATGTGATAAGAAATGAGGAGAGATTCATGGGTAAATTTAAGTTTTTACTTAAACAAAACATTATGAACAATTGGGTACATAATGATGCCATTAGTTAACATAGAATATAGAAGAAGATCCCTTTATTTGTGGAGGCAGATAAGTTCTTTTTGGAAAAAATTATATTTGAGGTCTCTTCAAAACTTGCAATGATTTTAGAGAAGATTAAGTTTTGGGAGTCTCTAGTGAATGTTCAGCATTTAAGATGGTTGGATATAAAAATGCTCTAGAAATAAATGCTCGGTGCCACAAAGTGGAACCAGCATTCAGGCAAAAGTTTTCTCAGCAAGGCAACTTACTTCTGCAGAAGGGTGCCACTTGCATCAATCAAGATTGCAAGAGCACACAGAACAAAGGAGAGCAAGGTGTTTTTATCTCTGGCACATAGTCCTTACCTTTGTGTCACTCGCAATGGGCTGGGGTCAGACCACACAATCTGAGCTGACCCAATTGGCTACTTTCAAATATCTTTGTAAATATGGAAGGGAAGGGGGACATGAGGTACAGTGGTGAAGCATGTGAGACATGCAGTATCAGGCAAAGAATGGGTGCAGGTAAGCAAGGAAACAGATGTGAGTTATTGATTAGAGCTGACGGGAAGGGTGTAGGCTGTTTACAGTAACTAGGGGCGAGGAGGCATGTAGAACAAGAAAGTTAAGTTTGGGAACAAAGAACCAGGAAGTTAGCAGGCTAAACCTTTGAAGAGAAACTTTACTGTATCCTGCAAGAGCAGGAAAACATGAGATTTTTCAGGAAAGTTTAAATGAGAAGAAACTATAAAAGAGTAAATGCAATTTATAGGTAGGACTATTTTGAAAAAAAGAGGCTACATGGTGTAATTTACAGAGCAAAGGAGACTATATTATTGTATTAATATAGACTATCATATTGAAGAGTAATATTAATAAAAGATGGAAGGCACCAGGCATGGTGGCTCATGCCTGTAATCCCAGCACTGTGGGAGGCTGAGGTGGGCAGATCACTTGAGGTCAAGAGTTCAGGACCAGCCTGGCCAACATGGAGAAACCCCACCTCTACTGAAAATACAAAAATTAGTGGGTGTGGTGGCAGGTGCCTTGTAGTCCCAGCTACTCTAGAGGCTGAGGCAGAAGAATCGCTTGAACTCGGGAGGCGGAGGTTGCAGTGAGTGGAGAGTGTGCCACTGCACTCCAAAAAAAAAAAGAAAAAGAAAAAAAGATGCAAGGCAAATTAACTGATTAATGAAGACTAGATATAAACTCCCCTAGAGCAAAGATACAAAGATTTCTGTTTTGGCATGACAGTATCTTGCCCAGTACTTCATTCATTATAAGTTCAAAGTAAATATAGATGAATACATGAGATATGAATGATAAAAATAAATAGAACGGATGCAGTGGCTCACGCCTGTAACACCAGCACTTAGGGAGGCAAAGGTGGGAGGATAGCTTGAGCCTAGGAGTTCGAGACTTGCCTGGGCAATATGGTGATACCCCCATTCTCCAGAAAAAATTAAAAATAAAAAAACCATGAATAGATACCTAATCTATGTAACAACATGGAAAATGCTTAACAATATGTGCACAAAAAATAAAGCAGAATATAAATTGATCCTCTGGTGTGTACTGGAGTTTGAAAAAAAAAGTTGATCAGCACTATGATTATAATTTTGTAAAATTTATATGTGCAAACAGATAAGAAGTCAAGACTTAAATGAAAATAGTTTGTTAGGGTGATTAAAATACTGTTCCCCGAACTTTGGGAGGCCAAGGTGGGTGGATCACAAGGTCAGGAGATCGAGAGCATCCTGGCTAACATGGTGAAATCCCATCTCTACTAAAAATACAAAAAATTAGCTGGGCATGGTGGCGGATGCTTGTAGTCCCAGCTACTTGGCAGGTTGAGGTAGGAGAATGGCATGAATCCGGGAGGCAGAGCTTGCAATGAGCTGAGATCACACCACTGCATTCTGGCCTGGGTGACAGAGCAAGACTCTATCTCAAAAAAAATACTGCTCCCCCTGAACCCCAACGATTTATTTGGAATTCCATTCATAATGTAATTTAATAAGAAAAAGAACTGTTAAAACATACTTTTAAATTTTATTTATTTACTTTAGAGACAGGGTCTTGCTCTGTTGCCTGGGCTGAAGCACAGTGGCATGATCATAGCTCACTGCAACCTTGAACTCCTGGGCTCAAGTGATCCTCCTGCCTCAGCCTCCTGAGTAGCTGGGATAACAAGCACATGCCACCACACCTGACTAAGTTTTAAAGAGATTTTTTGGTAGAGATGCTGTCTTGCCATGTTGCCCAAGTTGGTAATGAAACATTTTTGACCAGAAGGCAAGATCACTGACCTCCACAGCAAGCTTGAGTCTATTGTGGTTACCTTAGGCTAGCCAATTCACCTCTTTGAGGTAGTGCCATTATGCCAAAACATGAAAAAGATGATGTCAGATACAACTAGGTGGAATGGAGACAGTAATAAAGGGGATAGTATTCTAGTAAGAATATGAAGGCTCCTAAGGATCAAGATGACTGGAGCATAGAGTATAAGGGAGCTATGGCAAGAGTAGAGCTTGGCCTAGAGATTCCTGGCAAATAACTAAGGGATTTATGTTTTATCCTCTGTCGTTTCAGCTATTTGGGTGGCTGAGATTGGAGACTCACTTGAGCCCAGGAGTTTGTATTTAGCCTAAACAACGGAGTAAGACCCTTCCTAAAAAAAAGAAAAAGGAAAAAAAAATGTTATTCTAAGGACAATGGGAATCCATTATAGGTAGAATAAAGCAAGCTGTGGCTCTTAGAAGACCAGAAGCTCACGTGAGGAAGCATAAGGTTTTATCAAAACTTAGAGTTTACTTAAGAGGCTGAGGTGGGAGGATGGCTTGAGCCCAGGAGGTCTTGGCTGCAGGAAGCCTTGATCGAGCCACTGCACTCCAACCTGGATGACAGAGACCCTATCTCAAATTGTTTTTTAAAAAAAGCAAAAACAAAAACACTTAGAGACTATCACAAGATAGCTGTTCACCTGACTTGCCTGGGCAGGTAACCTTAGGAAACTTCTCAACTTCTTCAGGAATGAGGACTGAAAATACATTATCACAAACTCATAATCTGGGGACTGTGATTAGCCTCCTAAAAACTTGCTCACCTCCACATTATCCTGAATATTTTCCAGAATTTGCATGGAAAATTATGGGCCTCCTTATTTTAGAATTTTTTGCTTTCAGTTCTTTCTTATTGTTATTAAACAGTACTTGCCTTTTAACATAAAATTTTTATTCTGGAATAATTTTAAATTTACAGAAAAGATTCAAGTGTAGTACAGAGTTCCTATATACACTCCAACTAGTTTCCCCTAATGTTGGCATTTTTTTTTTTTTTTTTTTTTTTTTTTTTGAGACGGAGTCTTGCTCTGCTGCCCAGGCTGGAGTGCAGTGACTGGATCTCAGCTCACTGCAAGCTCCGCCTCCCGGGTTCACGCCATTCTCCTGCCTCAGCCTCCCGAGTAGCTGGGACTACAGGCGCCCGCCACCTCGCCCGGCTAGTTTTTTGTATTTTTCAGTAGAGACGGGGTTTCACCGTGTTAGCCAGGATGGTCTCGATCTCCTGACCTCGCAATCCGCCCGTCTCGGCCTCCCAAAGTGCTGGGATTACAGGCTTGAGCCACCACGCCCGGCCATGTTGGCATCTTATATTGCTGTAGTACATTTGTCAAAACCAAAAAACTAGTATTGATATATTGCTATTAACTAAATTCCAGACTTTACTAAAATTTCACTAGTTTTTTTTTTTTCCACTAATTTTTGTTACTAATATTTGGTTCCAGGATCCAATCCTGGATAGCAAATGGCATGTATTATCATGTCTCTTTCATCTCCTCTAGTCTATGACAGTTTTCGCTTGTTTTTCATGACATTTTGTCAGTTTCAAGTCAGTTATTTTGTAGAATGTCCCTCAGTGTGTTTTTGTCTGATAGTTCTCTTGTGATTAGACTGGAGTTAAAGATTTTGGGGAAGAATACCACAGAGGGGAAGTGCTCTTCTCACCATATCCTATCACAAACGGGATGCCATCAACATGATTTGCCACTGGTGATATTAGCTTTGATCACTTAGTTGAGAAATCTGTTCTTCAGATTTCTCCACTGCAATTGTTTCTTTTTTTTCTTTTCTTTTTTTGAGACAGAATCTCACTCTGTTGCCCAGGCTGGAGTGCAGTGGTGCAATCTCGGCTTACTGCCACCTCCACCTCCACTTCCTGGGGTCAAATAAGTCTTGGGCCTCAGCCTCCCAAATAGCTGGGACTAGAGGCACCTGCCACCACGCCCAGCTAATTTTTTTGTATTTTCAGTAGAGATGGGTTTTCACCATGTTGGCGAGGCTGGTATTTAACTCCTGACCTCAAGGGATCTGCCTGCCTCAGCATCCCAAAGTGCTGGGATTACAGGCGTAAGCCACCGCACCTGGCCCAATTGTTTCTTATACATACTTTATTCTTTCAACATCACTAAGTTCAACCCACACTCCAGGTGAGAAGGAGTAAAGAGGGGAAAGAGTGAATAAGTTCCATCTTCAGGAATGGGGGTTATCTGCATATATTATTTGGAACACTTCAGTAAGAAAAATTTGTCCCTTTACTCCCATTTATATGGTTATTTACTCATACATATCAGTCTAGATGCCTTGTTATTCACTATGTATGTTGAGTATAATCCAATACTACTTTTTATTTAATTTATTTATTTATTTATTTATTTTTGAGATGCAGTTTTGCTCGTCACCCAGGCTGGAATGCAATGGCGTGATCTCGGCTCACTGCAATCTCCGCCTCCCGGGTTCAAGCAATTCTCCTGCCTCAGCCTCCCAAGTAGCTGGGATTACAGGCGACTACCACCACGTCTGGCTAATTTTTTGTAGTTTTAGTAGAGACAGGGTTTCACCATGTTGGCCAGGCTGATCTCAAACTCCTGACCTCAGGTGATCTGCCTGCCTCGGCCTCCCAAAGTGCTGGGATTACAGGCATGAGCTGCTGTACTCAGCCTTATTTTATTTTTGTGACAGGGTCTTGGTCTGTTGCCCAGGCTGGAGTGCAGTGGGGCAGCCTCAGCTCAAGCAATCCTCCCACCTCAACCTCCATACCCAGCTAATTTTTGTATTTTTTGTAGAGACAGCATTTCACTGTGCTGCCCAGGCTGGTCTGGAATTTGCAGGCTCCATCGATTTGCCTGCCTCAGCCTCCCAAAGTGCTGGGATTACATGTATGAGCCACTGAGCCTGCTCTACTTTATTTTTTTGCTCAGATTACCCAGCTTTGGCCATTGAGAGCTCTTTCAGGTTGGGTCCTGTGTTTTTGATGTACTCCCATCCTTTAATTTTCTGAGTACTTCCTTGCTTTCTATAAGCCTCTGTAAGCATCTGGAAGATGCTTATGGCTCATTTAATATTTTCTCTGGCCCAGCCCTAGAATAATTTATTTCTCCATATATTCTTTTTCATTAACAATTTGTCCCAGCTAGGTACGGTGGCTCATGCCTATAATCCCAATGAGACAGCCAGGTGGAGGAGGGTCCCTGGAGAAACTCCAACCAGGCTGCCCACTGAGGTGGAGCCTTGGGAAGTTCATGATGTTTGTAGCAGGGAGGAACCTGGCTCCTCCTCTTCCTGTATGGAAGCTGAGACTCAAGCTGCAGGTGGGAAGCACTCTAGCAGGGACTCTGTCCTAGCAAGAGTCCCTGTTTCCCCCTTTTCTTCATTTTCACCCAATAAAACCCTGCTTTACTCACCCTTCAAACTGTCTTCGAGCCTAATTTTTTGTGGCCGTGGGACGAACAAGGACCCCATCTTTAGCTGAATGAAGGAAAAGTCCTGCAACATTTTTTGGCGCCCAATGTGGGGCCTCAAAAAGCAATGAGTGAAATGGGGACTCCAAACCTCTCACTGTTGTTTCTAAGCCTTTCATCGTTAGACTTCTGAGGGTGGGAGAAACCATGTCCCCAGCTCCCCATCACTCCTGCACCTTTTCATGGCCTTTTCCTTCCTTTTTCAGGACTGACCAGTGAGTAGCAGCTCCCCATGACTCTCCCCTCCTTGCTGGGGCTGGGATGCATGGCCCAAGGTTCCAGCACAGCCAGGTGGCTGGCATTTTCCACCATGTGCCACTGGAGCCTTCCCTTTCCCCAGCCAAGGGGCTCTTCTCCATCAGACAGTAATTAAGCTTTTCTCCTGTTGGAGGAACAAGTTGTATAAGAATAAGAGGTTATTTCCCAGGCATGTTTAAACCTTTCATCTTTCCTGTTCTCCACCCATCAGCAGTTAACCTTTAAAATTTCTCCCCCATTTGAGAAGACGGTTTTACTAGGCCAGGCCCCAACTCTCATTGTATTCTTTGCAAAGTTTTGGTTGTGAAATCAAGCCTCCATCTTATTTTACATCCTGAGGGCAAGGCTTGTAACTCCAGTGGCAAGGCTTTGTTTAGCAATCCTGCCTTAGGGAACAAGTTTCTTTCTGGTTTGATAGCTGCATGTTTTCCTAGCCCTGTCTCTTAAAGGGAGACTCCCAATGACTGGGTATTCTGCTTCTTAGTGTGTGTGTTGTGCATAATGTCTGTAAAAAGAGCTCTAATTAATTTGGCCTAAAGGAATACAAGGGCTTGGATCAAATACATTTTAAAGGGAAGATAAATGCTGTAGTACCTTTTAGTTCACATGACTTTAATCTTTGAGAAATAAAAACAATCCTAAAGATTTGGTAAAATGCAGGTCAGATGCAAAGTTTGCTAAGTGTTTTAAGGTTACAAACTGCCACTGCACTCCAGCCTGGGTCACTGAGCGAGATTCCATCTCAAAAAATAAAATAAAATAAAATAAAATAAAATAAAATAAAATAAAATAAAATAACAAGGTTTTCCTAAAGTGCTAATCTGCTCTTTGGCAAAATTTGTAAAGGGTGATAAAAGATTTTTGCTTCTTTAAAATTTCTAAGTCATGATTTTGGCAAAATAAATAACTTATGGTAATCTGGAATTCTTTTTTTTTTTTTTCTTTGAGACAGAGTCTTGCTCTGTCGCCCAGGCTGGAGTGCAGTGGTGCAACCTCCACCTCCCTGGCTCAAGTGATTCTCCTGCCTCAGCCTCCTTTGTAGCTGAGACTACAGTCACATACCTCCACACCTGGCTAATTTTTGTATTTTTAGTAGAGATATTGTTTCACCACGCTGGCCAGGCAGGTCTCAAACTCCTGACCTCAGATGATCCACCCACCTTGGCCTCCCCAAGTGCTGGAATTACAGGTGTGAGCGACCATGCCCAGCCTGGAAATGTGGAATCCTATTCCATAATATCAAGTGTTTTAAACCTCAAACATTTAACAGCCTTCCCAAAATCAAACTTCAGCTTCACAATTGTCTTTCCTGGCACCTGGCTTTTCAAATACTTCAGAGGGGCCGGGCGCGGTGGCTCAAGCCTGTAATCCCAGCACTTTGGGAGGCCGAGACGGGCGGATCACGAGGTCAGGAGATCGAGACCATCCTGGCTAACACGGTGAAACCCCGTCTCTACTAAAAAATACAAAAAACTAGCCGGGCGCGGTGGCGGGCGCCTGTAGTCCCAACTACTCGGGAGGCTGAGGCAGGAGAATGGCGTGAACCCGGGAGGCGGAGCTTGCAGTGAGCTGAGATCCGGCCACTGCACTCCAGCCTGGGCGGCAGAGCGAGACTCCGTCTCAAAAAAAAAAAAAAAAAAAAAACAAAACAAATACTTCAGAGGGCCCCTGAAGTGTCCAGAAAAGAGAGGTAAACAGGATTGTGTGACAAGTTTAGGTACATGGAATTGCCAAAATATGCTTAATCTTCTTTAGGTTGTATCTTGGTGAATAATGCTAATACATGTTCCAAATTGTATGGAATTTCTAAAATTCTAATATCTGAGTATATACTATCAATCATAATTAAGGTTTTTATCTTAAGTTATTGTAAACCATAGAGATAACCAAACTTCTTCATCACTCGTATTTCTAACTAACTACCCTGGACATTTTGCTATTCACAGATAATTGTTGTCTTGTTTTAATCCTTTTCAAAGATGGTTTATAATGAGTGATAGAACTGTTTTTTTTCTTTTTTTTTTTTTTTAGTAGAGACGGGGTTTCACCATGTTGGCCAGGCTGGTCTTGAACTCCTGACCTCAGGTAATCTGCCTGCCTTGGCCTCCCAAAGTGCTGGGATTACAGGCATGAGCCACCACACCCAGCCATGATGAGCTATAGAACTTTAACAGGTGCTGTCAAATATAGGCTTCCCATAACTTTAGGGAGATTATAACATTGGAATAAAGGAAAATGTATAGGACTCATAAAGCTGAAATGCTCACAAATATCAAGCAGAACAAGAGTTAACTAAATGGACAGAACTCAGCTGAAGCAACCTTTTTGAAATTTGCTTGGAATATTGCTGATCCTTGTTTTGTTTTTCAGAGTCAAGGAAACTTTTTTCTTTTCTTTTTTTTTTTCTTTTTGAAATGGAGTTTTGCTCTTGTCACCCAGGCTGGAGTGCAATGGCGCTATCTTGGCTCACTGCAACCTCCACCTCCTGGGTTCAAACGATTCTCCTGCCTCAGCCTCCTAAATAGCTGGGATTACAGGCACCCACCACCATGCCTGACTGATTTTTTGTATTTTTAGTAAAGATGAGGTTTCACCATGTTGGTCAGGCTGGTCTTGAACTCCTGACCTCAGGTGATCCACCTGCCTTGGCCTCCCAAAGTGCTGGGATTACAGGAGTGAACCCCCGCACCCAGCCATTTTGAACTATTTAAGGCCTTTAATAATTCAGTAAGGTATGCTCCCATGAACAAAATTTGGAGTATGTTTGTTTTCCTCTGCCTGGTTCCTCTAAAATAACACAGTGAAACCCCGTCTCTACTAAAAAATACAAAAAACTAGCCAGGCGAGGTGGCGGGCGCCTGTAGTCCCAGCTACTCGGGAGGCTGAGGCAGGAGAATGGCGGGAACCCGGGAGGCGGAGCTTGCAGTGAGCTGAGATCCGGCCACAGCACTCCAGCCTGGGCGACAGCGCAAGACTCCGTCTCAAAAAAAAAAAAAAAAAAAAAAAAAAATTTGGAAACTATCTGTGAGTATTCATACGGCAATATAGTTGTTTGCATCAGTGCAGTAAGAATCCATTTTCTTTTGCAAAAGGACTCAATTGGAGAAACTGGTCATTTTATCACTCGATGGGTATGCTTTCCTTTAAGGAGTCAATCTCAACTTGCAGAGCCAATAAAAGCCCAGTGGGGAAACTGGCCTCATACCCTTGCCTATGCAGTCCCTGTACAGGATTCCTGACCTGTGGTCAGTAAAGAATGTCACTTTCTAACAGGTCTAGGAACTCCAAGTTTATCTTGAGACCTTAAGAGGACAGAATCACCCAACTCAGAGGTGTTTGAGGATACAAACCCATGGTTGGGCTCAGCTTTAAAGGTCTTATCTGAGATCCCTTGGGGAACAGAGTTCCATCAAAGCCAATCCAAAAGGCCTATGTAGAAGTAATTATTCTTGCAGCACTTTATGCAAATAATCAGGCCAAGTATAAGATTAAAATCTATTTTGCAAACCACTCAGTCCTATCATAATTTTTTTTAACAAAAATGAGGACTGGAGAGAAAGAAATTATGTTCCCAAACTTATCATACATTTGTCACTAAATTCTAAACTCAGTAGTTTTTAAGTTTTCGCCTACATGTTAGACTAGCCCTGCTTGTTCCTGTGAACCAACCAGCAGTCTCCAGCTGCAACTCAGAAAAGACAAGAGGGATGGTAATGTAGAAATCCAGATCAATATTCTGGTTCCAGGCAATTATCCTACAAATCCTGCCAGGTGATGGGGATAAATAGGATGCCCATCACTTGGAGGTTTCCTTTTTGGGAAAGTAAAACCATGGGAGCTAACGAAAGCCAGGCACCATGCACCCAAATTCTAACAAACATAACTATAGCTACCAGTTACCTGGGTGTGTCACAAGACATCCTTTTCTCTCCCTTGTTGGAGAAGGACTCAATTCCACAGTTTCACCCTAGCATTTGGCTTATGATAAGGAGTCTATGCACCGCCCCCTCGTGACACATTTTTGTCCCATACTCAATTTCAAGCTTCAAGTCAAAGTCCTAGGAAAGAAAACTGGATCTAAGGGATCCAGAGGCAGATGACAACAGAGGTTAAAAGGCACAGTGCAGGTGAGCGTGGCTGACTCCTGTAATTAAGCCAAGTCCAAGCTTCCTATTTCATGGATAAAGGCCGCGTTAGCATCCATGATGTAAATTAGGTCTAGGCACATCAAAGGCTACTGACAACAGGGGAGACAGGGTATATGTGGGTAAGAGCAGATGATTCTCGCCCCCTAGAGCCCCCTGCTTCATGGGTGCAAGTCACTTTGACACCCATGGCGGCACCTGCCAAGGTTGCAGGGACTTGGAGATGCAAGGATGGAAGATGGAAATAGGATGCTCTTCCCTCTCTCCCTCATGTACCCTGGGTATCTGCTAGGAAGAGAAGGGAACCAGGGAAACCTGCTTCCCTCTTTCTAGATGGGTAGCCATTCATCTTCAGTCTATACCTCATTCGAATGCATACTGAACCTCTGGGACTCCTTTAAAAACTCCTTGTTTTCCTTTCTCCTCCTCTGTTCTCTCTTCACTAGTAGGTAATTGTGTTTTCATATTATGCTCCTCTGAGATGCATCCTCCAACCTGAAAGAGTTAATTTGCCAAGCTTAAACTGGTTGTCTTAGGATTGGACTTAGGGGAAGGGAACCCAGAAGCCCAACATGCCAGCAAAAGGGTACATTTTTTTTTTTCCAGTTGAGCTTTTGGCTTCCCTCTCCCTGTGCAAACTGGTAAAAGGCCTAGGGATTATTGAGCTGTCCTTACCCCTACTCTTGTTTCTTGCCTTCAGGCCATCAAACTCCAGTCATGCAATTGGAGCTTCTGACAATGGCGCCTTCTGCTGGGAACCCTTACATAGGCCTCTGAGGTAGCTCTGACTTCTGTTTGCCGGAAAACAGTGCCCCCCGTCAGCAGGAAGCAGTTAAGATTCGTCTTCATCTGTATCCTTAATCTAAGGACAGTAACTGATGTACTTTTTTTTTTTTTTTTTTTTTTTTTGAGATAGTTTCGCTCTTGTTGCCCAGATTGGAGTGCAATGGCATGATCTCAGCTCACTGCAACCTCTGCTTTCCAGGTTCAAGTGATTCTCCTGCTTCAGCCACCTGAGCAGCTGGGATTACAGGCATGCGTCACCACGCCCAGCTAATTTTGTATCTTTAGTAGAGACAGGTTTTCTCCATGTTGGTCAGGCTGGTCTTGAACTCCCGACCTCAGGTGATTTGCCCGCCTCAGCCTCCCAAAGTGCTGGGATTACAGATGTGAGCCACCGCTTCCGGCCAGATGTACTTCTTTAGAGGGGGAAGTGAGATAGCCAGGTGGGAGGGGGTCCTCAGAGAAACTCCAGTCAGTCTGCCCACTGACGTGGAGCCTTGGGAAGTTCACTTTGCAGCAGGGAGGAGACTGGCCCCTCCTCTTCCTGTGTGGAAACTGGGATTCGAAACAGCGTGTGGGAAGTGCTCTAACAAGGACTCTGACCTAGCGAGAGTCCCTGTTTCCCCCTTTCCTTCCGCTTCATCCAATAAAACCCTGCTTTACTCACCCTTCAAACCATCTGCGAGCCTAAATTTTTGCAGCTGTGGGACAGACAAGGACCCCCATCTTTAGCTGAACTAAGGAAAAATTCTACAACACCAGCATTTTGGGAGGCCAAAGCGGGTGGATCACCTGAGCTCAGGAGTTCAAAACTACCCTGGACAACATGGTGAAACCCAGTCTCCACCAAAAATACAAAAATCAGCCAGGCGTGTGGCACGGGCCTGTAATCCTGGCTCTCAGGAGGCTAAGGCAGGAGAATCACTTGAACCTGGGAGGCGGAGGTTGCAGTGACTACACTCTAGCCCAGGTGACTTAGCCAGACTTTGTCTCAAAAACAAACAACAAACCCAGTTTATACCAGATTCAGCCAGTGGGAATGTCTCCAAACTGACTAGTGGGTTCTTTTAACATGGTCCATCAGTATTTGAACTATATGTACATTGTGGCACAGCAGCATGTACTAGGTTCATCTCATACTCTCCTTCCCCGGACATGGAATCAGCCATTTCTCCTGGAAGCCTTGGTTCCTATTATTGGGGAACTGCGTTTAGAAACTAAAGTCTGAATGATGGGCATACATCTGCTTCTTTAAAAATATAAAATGTTTTATCAAAGACATTTTTAATGAACTAAAAAGATAAGACTTTAGGATTTTTAATGAACTAAACAGATATGACTTTAGAATTTTATTCATAGGCATAAAATATGAGCTAGGATGCCATGGACTTCAAAAAGTACTTTTTTTGATTTTGGTGGTCTTGAAAGCATTGAAAACTAGGAGTTATTTGATTGTAAACATAGACTTGACCTTAGACTTTTATGAATATCATAATTTATTACTGTAGTGAAGACATTGTAAAAAATACACAAGACCAAGTGCAGTGGCTCATGCCTGTAATCCGAGCACTTTGGGAGGCCAAGGCAGGCGGATCCCGGGCTCAGGAGTTCAAGACCAGCCTAGCCAACATGGTGAAACCCCATCGCTACTAAAAATACAAAAAATTAGCTGGGCGTGGTGGCAGGCGCCTGTAATCCCAGCTACTTGGGAGACTGAGGCAGGAGAATCGCTTGAACCCGGGAGGTTACAGTAAGCCGAGACTGCGCCATTGCTTTCCAGCCTGGGCAACAGAGCGAGACTCCATCACAAAAAATAAAAAAAAAAACAAAAAAAGAAAAACATACACAATCATTTTTAATCATCTTTATCCTTCTGTAACTGTTCATTTTATTTTCTCTTTCCATAATTGTGCATTTTATTATTTTTAATCTTCCATAACTGTTATCTTAAGTGCATGTATTTATTTTTAAGTTTTTTTTTTCCTTTAAATCAATGTTACTGTGCTCTTATTTAAAAGGAGGGGACCACCATTAGCTTCAAATAGCACTAGCCCAATATTTCTGAAACATTTAAATAAGCCTTTATTAGTGGAAAGTTCTCTGGTCTATTCACTAGTATTTCATTCCAATTTTTAAAATGTTGGTAACATCCACTGAATTGATTTAATGATCCAATAATGAATCGGGATTAGACGTCTCTACTAAAAATACAAAAAAAGTAGCCAGGTGTGGTGGCATGTGCCTGTAGCCCCAGCTACTTGGGAGGCTGAGGCGGGAGAATGGCATGAGCCTGGGAGATGGAGCTTGCAGTGAGCTGAGATTGCGCCACTGCACTCCAGCCTGGGCGACAGAACGAGACTTGTCTCAAAATGATAATAATAATAACAATAACACTAAGTAAGGCTGGGCACGTTGGCTCACACCTGTAATCCTAGCAATTTGGGAGGCCAAGGCGGGCAGATCATCTGAGGTCAGGGGTTTGAGACCAGCCTGGCTAACATGGTGAAACCCCATTTCTACTAAAAATACAAAAAATTAGCCAGCTGTGGTGGTGCATACCTGTAATCCCAGGTACTCAGGAAGCTGAGGCAGGAGAATCGCTTCAACCTGGTAGGCAGAGATTGCGGTGAGCCGAGATCGCGCCATTGCACTCCAGCTTGGGCAATGAGAGTGAAACTCTGTCTCAAAAACAAAACAAAACAAAACAAAAAACCACTAAGTATTTACAATGATTTCAAATAAATGAGTCTTTTACTTAAAATACTGAATCTAGTAGTAATAGACTTCTGGAGCTTAATAATAATAATTTAAATGCTTATTACATGCCAGACACTGTGTAGTCAGCACCTTTACATATATTTCTTTTTTTTTTTTTTTTTTTGAGACGGAGTCTCGCTCTGTCACCCAGGCTGGAGTGCGGTGGCGCTATCTCGGCTCACTGCAAGCTCCGCCTCCCGGGCTTACGCCGTTCTCCTGCCTCAGCCTCCTGAGTAGCTGGGACTACAGGCGCCTGCCACCATGCCTGGCTAATTTTTTTTTTTGTATTTTTAGTAGAGACGGGGTTTCACTGTTAGCCCAGATGGTCTTGATTTCCTGACCTTGTGATCTGCCTGCCTCGGCCTCCCATAGTGCTGGGATTACAGGCGTGAGCCACCGTGCCCGGTCACATATATTTCTTTACTTGATCTTATCAGCCCATTGAGGTAAACATTCTACATTTTAAAAAGAGAGAACTAAAGCTCAGAGATGTTAAGTAACTCACTAAAGACCATATAAAGGATTCTAATTCTAAAGTTCGCGCCCTTAACTGCAACATCACAACATCTCAGCACTATTAGCAATTTAATTAAGGTGGAATGAGCATAAGAGTTACATTATAAGGGTTGCCTAAAAGGGATGGTAAAGGAAAGCAGCTTAGGAGTTGAAAAACGGCATGATAGCATAGGCCTGAAATATGATCCTAAAGTTGAGAACCGTGTCTATTGACTTTCAGAACATTCTATTTTTCTCGGTCAACACTGGTGCTACCAGACCTCAGACCCTCAGTTCTGCATTAATGCATCTCAGTCCTGGATTGTCTACAGAACAGAAAGGATACTCTTTCTTCTGAATAAAATTGTATTTCTTCTTTTTAGTTTTGATCTTTGTCAAAAATTCTACCTATTTAAAGAATCAGGCTGCTTTGGGCACACTGCCTGTGGGGTAGCCCAGCTCCAAAAGGAGCACTTAAAAGGAAAGAAAGGGGCCAGGCGCAGTGGCTCATGCCTGTAATCCTAGCACTTTGGGAGGCCGAGGTGGGCAGATCACCTGAAGTCAGGAGTTCGAGACCAGCCTGACCAATGTGGTGAAACCCCATCTCTACTAAAAGTACAAAATTAGCCAGGTATGGTGGTGGGCGCCTGTAATCCCAGCTACCCAGGAGGCTGATGCAGGAGAATCGCTTGAACTTGAGCTGAGATCACTCCACTGCACTCCAGCCTGGACCACAAGAGTGAGACTCCATCTCAAGAAAAAAAAAAAAAAAAAGGCCTGGCGCAGTGGCTTAAGCCTGTAATGTCAGCACTTTGGGAGGCCAAGACGGGAAGATCACTTGAAGTCAGGAGTTCAAGACCAGCCTGGCCAACATGGTGAACCCTCATCTCTACTAAAAATACAAAAATTAGCTGGACATGGTGGTGGGAACCTGTAATCCTAGCTACTTGGGAGGCTGAGGCAGGAGAATCACTTGAACCTAAGAGGCGGAGGTTGTAGTGAGCTGAGATCATACCACTGCACTCCAGCCTGGGTG
Organism: Macaca thibetana thibetana; assembly: GCF_024542745.1. Taxonomy (NCBI): domain Eukaryota; kingdom Metazoa; phylum Chordata; class Mammalia; order Primates; family Cercopithecidae; genus Macaca; species Macaca thibetana. Next base: position 84,734,700 of record NC_065579.1, read on the forward strand.
ACACAGTGAGACTCTGTCAAGAAAGAAAGAAAAAAAGAAAGAGAGAAGAGAGAGAAAGGAAGGAAGGAAGGAGGAAAGGAAGGAATGGAGGTAGAATCAATTAGTTTTCAGAAAATTTTAGAAAACTTTAATGTCTCACTACTCTCCATAATTATTTTGCTTTTCCCAGAGACAACTGCGTTTAACTTTTTGGCTTATTATTTGGTGTCTTCCACATCTCTAAAAAATATATGGTCATTTATCTATTGCCCACATATTATGGGCATTGTGGAAAATAAGACCTCAGCTCTCTTCCCTTTATTTCCCACATTACACATGCACAAGTACCACTGCTCTTTCTTCAACTTACTCATGTTGGAATTCAGTTGGATCAATTTTATATGTCTTTTCATAATATTTATATATTCAGAGCTGAGCCATGAGATAAATGAGGACTACTTTTCTGAAATGACTTTATTTCTTCCCAATGTTGTTAATTATCTTTTTAAAACTTGCTTAATATTCTAACTACCTATTCATAACTCAATCCCAACAGTCCATTAACCATCTAAATATCCACTCAGGAAGTTCATTCACAGGAAGCATTCTATCAGATTAATCCTGAAAAAGTCTCTCTCAGAGATGTTTTTACTTCCTAAAAACTGGGCTGGACGCTGGGTGTGGTGGTTCCTGCCTATAATCTTAGCACTTTTTGGAAGGTCGCGGCAAGCAGGCGGATCACCTAAGGTCAAGAGCTGAGGTAGGAGAATCCCTTGAATTGGGAGGCCGAGGTTGAAGTGGGTGGAGATTGCTCCACTGAACTCCAGCCTAGGTTATTTTTAAAACAAAACAAAACAAAACAAACACAAAAGAACAATAACAACAACAAAATGGGCTGGTTACACTCTTTTAAAAATTATTTATTTATTTATTTTAGTTTTTCAGATAGCCATTTCTGGGTTCAAGGGCTGGTTAAACTATTTTTTTTTTCTTTTTTTACTGTTGGACACCATTGACTAGATGGTTACACTCCTAATACAACTGTCATACTGACATTGTCTTCACCATCTTCACCAACATCTGGGGATCCACTCCACCTCTCCTCTGTGTTAGAATCCTTTTTTGACCCCTCAATTTTCTTTTTTTCCTTTGGAATAACCATAATCTTTAGCTGCTTCCTCAGAAAAAAAGGTAAGTAAATTTTTTACATTTTTTAATGTCTTATTTTCTTTCTTTTGAGACAGAGTCTTGCTGTGTTGATCAGACTGGAGTGCAGTAGCGTGATCTCAGCTCACTTCAACCTCCACCTCCTGGGTTCAAGTGATTCTTGTGCCTCAGCCTCCTGAGTAGCTGGAGTTACAGGCACGTGCCACCATGCCCAGCTATTTTTTTTTTTTTTTTGAGACAGAGTCTCACTCTGTCGCCCAGGCTGGAGTGCAGTGGCACAGTCTCGGCTTACTGCAACCTCCACTTCCCAGGTTCAAGTGATTCTCCCACTTCAGGCTCCCAAGTAGCTGGGATTACAGGTGTGTGCCACCGTGTCCGGCTAATTTTTGTATCTTCAGTAGAGACAGGGTTTCACCATGTTGGCCAGGCTGGTCTCAAACTCCTGACCTCATGATCCACCCACCTCGGCCTCCCAAAGTGCTGGGATTACAGGTGTGAGCCACCACACCCAGCCTTTTATTTTTTTTTTTTTTGAGACGGACTCTCGCTGTGTCACCAGGCTGGCGTGCAGTGGCATGATCTTGGCTCACCGCAACCTCCACCTCCTGGGTTCAAGCGATTCTCCTGCCTCAGACTCCTGAGTAGTGGGGGCTACAGGCACACAACAACATACCCAGTAATTTTTGTATTTTTATTAAAGATGGGTTTTCACCATGTTGGCCAGGATGGTCTCCATCTCTTGACCTTGTGATCTGCCCACCTCAACCTCCAGAAGTGCTGGGATTATAGGCATGAGCTGCTGCGTCCAGCCTTTGTTTTTTAATAGAGAAGGGTTTTTGCCATGTTGGCCAGTCTGGTCTCGAATTCCTGAGCTCTAGTGATCGGCCTGCCTTGGCCTCCCAAACTGCTGGGATTACAGGTGTGAGCCACGGTGCCCAGCCTTAAAGTATTTTCATTTTACTGTTACAGCTGATGATAGTTTAGCTGGCTATAAAATTCTAATTTTAAAATAATATTCCTTCAGAATTTTGGAAGGCATTGCTCAAGTATCTTATTTCCATTTTTGCTATTTAAAAGTTTAAAATGATTTCAATCCTCCATCTTTTGTATGGGACCATTCTTTCATGTCTAGAAGCTTGTAATATCTTATTTTCTTCTCAGGCATCCTTGAATTTCTTGATGTGCTTTCGTGTGGGTCTATTTATGTGTGGGGCACTAGATGGGGTCTTTCAATGTGTCACTACATGTCCTTCTTCTCTGGGAAATTTCCTGAATTATTTTGTGTACAATTTTTCCTCCTCCTTTTTCTCTGTTCTCTCTTTTTAGAATGCTTACTATTTGGAAATTGTATCACCTAGACTGATATTCTTGTTTTCTTATCTTTTCTGGTGTCCGTATCTTAATCTCTTTGCTCTATTTTCTAGAATATATTCTCAACTTTATCTTTCAACTCCTTTATTGAGTTTTTTTGCTTTTGCTGGCATACTGTTAATTTCCAGAAGCTCCTTTTAATTTTCTAAAATAAATAAATATATAATGTGTGCACAATAGTATATATATGTCATAGATTTTATATATATGTAAATATATACATATGTATAATTCTATACACACCCGCACACACACACACACACACACATACCCAACCATCACCACCACCACATCTAGCAAATTAAAATTTTTTTTTCTGTAGAGATCAGGGGGTCTCACTCTGTTGCCCAAGCTGGTCTCAAACTCCTGGCCTCAACTCAAGTGATCCTCCCAAGGTGCTGGGATTACAGAGGTAAGCCACCATGCCAAGCCTGAATTTTTTTTTTTTTCTTGAGACAGAATTTTGCTCTCATTGCCTAGGCTGGAGTGTAATGGTGTGATCTCGGCTCACGACCACCTCCGCCTCCTGGGTTCAAGTGATTCTCACGCCTCAGCCTCCTGACTAGCTGGGATTACAGGCATGTACCACCAAGCCTGGCTAATTTTTGTATTATTAGTAGAGACAGGGTTTCTCCATGTTGGTCAGGCTGGTCTCAAACTCCCGACCTCAAGTGATTTGCCTGCCTTGGCCTCCCAAAGTACTGGGATTACAGGTGTGAGCCGTTGCGCCTGGCCAATATTTGTAATATTTATAAAATCAGGCACAATTCGTTCTAGAAACTGTTGGTTGATAAGTTAAAAGTTATTTTATATTTCCTAATTTTTTGTTTCTTGAGGAAGGAGAACTACAGTCTCAATTTACAAAAGTTAAAATTGGTCAGGCGCGGTGGCTCACGCCTGTAATCCCAGCACTTTGGGAGGCCGAGGCAGGCAGATCATGAGGTCAGGAGATCAAGACCATCCTGGCCAACATGGTTAAACCTTGTCTCTACTAAAAGTACAAAAATTAGCTGGGTGTGGTGGCTTGCGCCTGTAATACCAGCTACTCAGGAGGCGAGGCAGGAGAATGGCTTGAACCTGGAAGTCAGAGATTGCAGTGGGCCCAGATTGTGCCACTGCACTCCAGCCTGGCAACAGAGCAAGACTCCATCTCAAAAAATAATAATAATAAAATAAAAGTTAAAATTAATTTCAAGGCTGGGCATAGTGGCTCAAGTGTAATCCCAGCACTTTGAGAGGCCGAGGTGGGCGGATCACCTGAGGTCAGGAGTTTGAGACCAGGCTGACCAACATGGAGAAATTCTGTCTCTACTAAAAATACAAAATTAGCCAGGCGTGGTGGTGCGTGCCTGTAATCCCAGCTACTCGGGAGGCTAAGGCAGGAAAATCAATTAAACCTGGGAGACAGAGTTTGCGGTGAGCCAAGGTTGCTCCATTGCACTCGAGCCTGGGCAACAAGAGTGAAACTCTGTCTTAAATTAAAAGAAAAAAAATTAATTTCAAGTGAAATACTTTAAGATTTAAAATGATAGCACGTTTCAGTATCACATTAAGGCAACTCAAGCTAAAAATAGTGACACAAAATTTATCAAAACCTTAATCTTAATGAGTGTTAGTAACTGGGTATACAAGGTTTCACTCTGCATTTACTTTTATTTTAAAAAAGTATTTTCCTTTTTGGAGTGCAGTGGCGCAATCTCGGCTCACTGCAGCCTCCGCATCCCGGTTCAAGCGATTCTCCTGCCTCAGCCTCCTGAGTAGCTGGGATTACAGGTGCCCACCACCACGTCTGGCTAATTTTTTTGTATTTTTAGTAGAGAAGGGGTTTCACCATGTTGGCCAGGCTGGTCTGGAACTCCTGACAGCAAGTGATCTGCCCACCTAGGCCTCCCAAAGTGCTAGGAATACATAATGTAACTCAGGAGGCAAAGGCTGTAGTGAGGCAAAGGCTCTAGTGAGCCAAGATCAGGCCACTGCACTCCAGCCTGAGCAACAAAGTGAGACTCTGTTTCAAAAAAAAAAAAAAAGAAAGAAAGAAATAGTACTGCTTTTCAATACAGAAAACTTGGAAAATACAGAAACTCACAAAGAAGGCAGGGCATGGTAGCTCATGCCTCTAATCCCAGGAGTTTAGGAAGCCCAGGCAGGAGGATTGCTGGAGCCCAGGAGTCCAAGATCACCCTGGTTAACACAGGGAGACCTCAATCCCTATTTAAACACACACACACACACACACATACACACAGAGAGAAATAAACATTCATAATGCCACTACCCTAAGAGAACCACTGTTAGCATTTTGGTAAAGTCTTTGTAATACATTTTCATGTAATATACATATATGTATCCTGTACAAAATTGGTTGCACATATAAGCTGCTTTTTACAGTTATAGACATCTTCTCTTATCAGTAGATAGTCTTCTATAATTTCGTTGCTAGTTGTTGTAGAATATTCCATGGTATATTATTTAAAAAATGAAAATATCTTTTTTTTTTGAGACAGTGTATTGCTCTGTTGCCCTGTCTGGAATGCAGTGGTGCAAACACAGCTCACTGTAGCCTCGACCTCCAGGCTCAAGCAATCCTCCTGCCTCAGCCTCCTGAGTAGCCTGGACTACAGGTGCACACCACCACACCCTGCTAAGTTTCGTCTTTTTTGTAGAGACGAGCTCACATTATGTTGCCCAGCCTAGCTTTAAACTCCTGGCCTCAGGTGATCCCCTTGCCTCGGCCTTCCAAAGTGCTAGAATTAAAGGTGTGAGCCACTGTGCCCAGCCAAAAAGATCTTTTTGTTGATGATCAGGTAAGATGCTCATTGCGAAAAATTCAGATGGGGCAAAAAATATAGACATTATATAGTTTATGTAAATCATTAAGCCATCTTCTGGAAATATCCTTTATTAATATATGGAGATATTAACTTTCAGACTTTATATACGTATATACACACAACATACATATTTTAATATGATTATGTATGGTGTTTTGTGACATTCTTCTTTAAAGTGAACATCTTTTAATGATGATGAAAATAGATCTACATCAAAATTTTAAAGTTTGTGTAATGTCCCATTTTGAATATTACATGGAGGCTGCAAACAGTCATTGATGTGGCTTTGGAAATGGAAAGTAAGAGGGCTCAAATCGTAGTTCTGACACTTAGAGCTTGTCTGATCTTACGCATGTTACTGGTTGCTATAGAGCTCAGTTGCTTAACTGAAATCACGAAGTCTACCTAGAAGAAGTAGTGAAGTGTTGGCTGGGTTCCACATTCAAATGTTTTCTCTACACAAGGCCTGAAGAGGGACAATATTTATTTATTTATTTATTTATTTATTTATTTATTTATTTATTTATTTATTTTTGAGACGGAGTCTCGCTCTGTCACCCAGGCTGGAGTGCAGTGGCCGGATCTCAGCTCACTGCAAGCTCCGCCTCCCAGGTTTATGCCATTCTCCTGCCTCAGCCTCCCGAGTAGCTGGGACTGCAGGCGCCCGCCACCTTGCCCGGCTAGTTTTTTGTATTTTTTAGTAGAGACGGGGTTTCACGGGGTTAGCCAGGATGGTCTCAATCTCCTGACCTCGTGATCCGCCCGTCTCGGCCTCCCAAAGTGCTGGGATTACAGGCTTGAGCCACCGCGCCCGGCGACAATATTTATTCTTTAGAGTTCAGGCAGTATGAGATGCTTTGGCTTATGCCCAAGTGGAACTTTTGCATCCATACTCAAAATCACATTGAGAACAAACCAAAAATACACTAAAAGCCAAAACAGAGAGAGAGAGAAGAGAGAAGAGAAGAGAGAAGAGAAAAGGAAGAGAGGGAAGGCAAGGGAAGGCGAGGGAAGGCGAGGGGAGGCGAGGGGAGGGGAGGGAAGGGGAGGGGAGGGGAACCCATAAAGAAAAGCAAACTCAGACCCTCATACACTGCTGGTGGGAATGCAAATAATGCAGCCACTTTGGAAAAATCTGGCAATTCCTCAAAAGGTTTAAACATGGAGTTATCACGAGTCAGCAATTCCATTTCTAGCTATATACCCAAGAGAAACAAAACATACATCTGTCTATACCAAAACATATACAGAAATTTTCATAGCAGCATTATTCCAAACAGCTAAAAAGTAGAAACAATGCAAATGTCTATCAATTGATTAATTAATAAATAAAATGATGTGGCATATCCATACAACAGTATATTTGACAAAAAAGAATGAGTCGTAATACATTCTACAACATGGATGAAACTATAAAACATTATACTAAATGAAAGAAGCCAATTACATATAGGCCAGGTGCAGTGGCTTACGTTTGTAATCCTAGCACTCTGGGAGGCTGACGTGGAGGCAGTGGATGGTTTGAGCTTCGGAGTTGGAGACTAGCCTGGGCAACATGGTAAAACCACGTCTCTATAAAAAATGCAAAGATTAGGTCATGTCTGTACTCCCACCTACTTGGGGGCTGAGGTGGGAGGATCGCTTCAGTTCAGGAGGTGGAGGTTGTGGTGAGCGGAGATCAAGCCACTGCACTCCAGCTTGGGCAACAGAGCAAGACTCTGTCTCAAAAAAAAAAAAAAAAAAAGCCAGTCATAAAACACCACATATTCTGCAATTTCATTTATATTAAATATCTAGACTAGGCAAATCTATACAGGTAGAAAACAGGTTAGTGATTTCCTAGGGCCTGGGGAGTTGGGGTTACATCTAGAGCGATTGCTAACAGGTATGGGGTTATTTTTGCAGTGATGAAAATGTTCTAAAATTGACTGTGGTGATGGTTGCACAAATCTGTGAATATACTAAAAACTACTGAATTGTACACTATAAATGGGAGAATTATATCTAAAGAAAATGTTTTAAAAAAGTAAATAGGACATTATAATTCTGAAGGATCATGAGATACGATATAAAGTGTTAGCATAAGACGCCCTTAATAAATCGTGGCTATTACTCATTGATGGGCATTTAGTTTGTTTACATTTTTCTCATTGTGATCAACACTTTAAAAAGAACATCCCAGCCCACTGTGGGATGGCCAAGAGTTCAGGGTTACAGTGAGCTATGAGTGTGTCACTGCACTTCGGCCTCGGTGATAGAGATCTCGTCTTGAAAAAAAAGGAAAAAAAAAAAAAAAGGCTGGGAGTGAATAAATAGGTTGGGCACGGCAGCTCATGCCTGTAATCCAGAGGCGGGTAGATCACGAGGTCAGGAGTTTGAGACCAGCCTGGCCAGCATGGTGAAATCCCGTTTCTACTAAAAACACACAAAAATTAGCTGGGCGTGGTGGTGTGCGCCTGTAATCCCAACTATTTAGGAGGTTGAGGCAGGAGAATCACTTGAACCCAGGAGGCAGAGGTTGTAATGAGCCGAGATCACACCACTGCACTCCAGCCTGGGCGATAGAGCGAGACTCTGTCTAAAAAAACATAATAAATCAAATCAAATCAAATCAATAAATATTGTAGTCCCAGCCACTTGGGAGGCCCACGTGGGAGAATCACCTGAGCCTGGGAAGTCCAGGCTGCAACGTTTATCACACCACTGCATTGCATCTTGGTAACAGAGCGAGAACCTGTCTCTAAATAAATAAAGAGAATATCCTGTACATGACAACAGCGAGCACTTTCACAGCCCTCATTTTCCCCCAGAATCTTCAGAGATGCAGACGTGCTCATAAAATTTATGTACCTTTTTTTTTTTAGAATCTGAAAAACTGGGTCAGTGGGCATTTCATGGGAATTACAGAATGTTAGCAAAGTATCCTTTCCTAACTTTTTTTGCGAAAATGGTAATAATGTAAGTATAACGAGAAGCACTTATAGTATTATTTCCAAAGCCCTTGCTTAGGGAAGAAGCTTCAGTATTAAGTTGTTAAAATCCATACCCAAAGTATTTGTTATGCTTACAAAACTGGAGATGGTTCTGCTTTGATCCTATTTGTGGAACTTTGCATACATTTAGCAGAGGAAAACGTGGTCTCCTGCTCTATTGTTTGTCTGACTACTTTTAATAAGGCGAATTCACCTAAACTCTATTCTAGGGTGGGAACACAGTTGACTTGCACTGAAAATACTCAGTTTGACTTTTAAATAGCTAAAGTGGTAACAGGTGGGGAGAGGGCTAGACCAAATTGTTTGAGTGGATGTGGAACTGTGGAATTTGAGTCAAGAGAAGGCCCAACTTTTTTTAAAGAAAGAGCGGGGCTAAATAACTTGGGGCACAATAGTATGTCTATTTTGTAGGCGTCCCTCTTCCCCAGGGCAACTGGAGCCCAAAAAGTGTATGATAAAGCCATTCCAGGGCAGCCAGCACTTCCAGAAATTTAAGGTCAGGATGCCGGAGGGCTGGGGAATGCCGATGTGCCCGACAGGCTGTGCCTGGGCAGTGGCAGCTGGAGGCACTACTCGGCCGCCGCGGTGCGAACAGCGGGCACTGTGGGGCGGGGACCTAGGGGCGGGTCAACAAAGGTCGGGCGATTGTGTCGGGAAGCAAATCCGACGTAGACGGCGGCGGGCGGAGCTCAAGGCCAGTGATGCAGGGTGCGCAGCGATCCCACCTGGAGAGTCGGGGCGGCACGTTGAGACCCCAGGGGTGAGGGGCGGGGGATCCAAATCCCCGCCCTGTTTTCCCCTCCCCTTTCCCCGCCTCCTTCTCGCCCCTCCCCCCTCCTCCCCTCTGGTTGGAAAGTTTCTAGAATCTCTTCCCAGCGGCCTTTGCGGTTCCAACATGGCGGAGCTGACGGTGGAGGTTCGCGGCTCCAACGGGGCTTTCTACAAGGTACTGACGGTTTTGCCACTTTGTCTAGTATTCTGGGGGCTGGAGCGCGTTTGAGGGAGGGTTGGTGGTCCCAGAAAGGGAGGTTTGGGTTGGAAAGGAGGCCAGGCCAAAGCTCGAGGCCGCTAGATTCCTTGCTTCTCCCCCCTCCACCCGCGGTTTAACGGTCTCGGGGGCCGGGGCTCCGTTATGTTTTGAAACAACACGTCGGACGCCTCTTGCATTTTCCTAGTTATGAACCTTCTTGGTTGCTAGTACGGTTCTTGGCGGGCCGGTGGGAAGCAGCTCAGTGGCTGCTGGGCGGCGTGAGCTCTCTCGGAGCAGGCCGGAGCTCTGGGAGGTGGGGGAGTCGTGAAAGGAGGCGGTGGGATTGTGTGGTCACACCCGCTCCCCCGCCCCTCGAACTGGGCCGGGCGGGAGCTCCTCAACCCGCTCCTCAGACCCCTCCCCACCCCCTGGGGCGGGTGTATCGCGGAATCTTTGGAATTCACCCTTGTATTTGAGTTTTGGGCCAACAAATCTTTAGTGCCTGAGGAGAATGAGGGTACCGGATTGAGGGTTAGGATCGAAGACAGAAAAGCAGAAAACCTTGAATTGTGGCGGGTTGGAATATTTTTGCGGCCTGGGAAATTGGGCGGCGCCTTAGCCCCTCTATTACGGAAGAAAAGGAGAGTTGTGTGCTTTAAAGTAAGATTTAAAATGCGAAATGGATCAGGGAGATAGGTGGAGAGGTGACTAATTTCTTTATATCACTGCCCCTGTTTTTGGAGGGAGGTATTGTTTTGTTTTGTTTTTCCCCCACGAGGTTTTTTTGTTTGTTTGCTTGGGGAGGAAGGGCATGCATTACTATGGAATCGGGGCTGAAAAACGTAAGAGGAATAGAGTAGAGGAATTTGGTGGGGCGTTCAGCGTTCACATATCTGAAAATGAAATCCTAATAGTTTATTTTTTGCTGCTATAGCATTCTTTTCTCCTTATTTTCCCGAAATATGCCAGGCCGTTACAAGATCAATACAGAACCTCCCCAGCTGTTGTCTGTCAGTCAATCTCACTAAGCCAGCATCTCAAATGTTTGAGAGTCTTGGCTATTTTTATGAAGGGCCGCCTTCTAATACATGAGTATTGTGCGTATGCAAAATGAATTCTCACAGGTTTTCATTTCAGGGTACCTTTTATCCCTTGGGTTTTTATTTTATTTGGCCATGATTTTCTATTTTCAGGGTTTTGTTTTTCCTTTCTTAGTTTACTGATTAGCTCTGTGGATTTGGTTTAACTGTCACGTGGTACTAGCATAATGGGGAATCACAGCGTATAAAGGATCCCCCTAAGCTTTTTGCAAGTTTAAATCTCCTTAGGTGGTAAACTTAAAGTAGGAACAGTGCCTGTTGGAAATGAGACGTTATGTTAATGCGTGAGTAGTTACATTAACGTTCTTGGTTTAAGACTTGATGTCAGACCAATGACCTAGGTGAAATTTGAGTACATATTTAATTGACTTTTGTTGTTACTGAAACCTGGTGGTTGCTTTCCCTGGACGACTGAAGATACAGTTCTCTGGGTAAGACGGCGCAAAGACAAGACTTATCCATGTTTTTCCTGTCAAGTGTAGATAAGTCGTTTTGCATCACTCCCCACCCCTTTCCCTAAAAGTTTTAGATTCTCACTATTTGGCTATATAGTTCTGGTGTAAGGGAGGTATGCATGTTTTCTTGCACATTGGAAAAAATAAAGTGATTATTTTGCTTTAATTCATGGTTCTGCATCATGCATGTGGTAGACAACTATCTTTAGCAAAGTATATTTGTCAATAGCGTGCTATACAAGATTTTTTTCCTTTTTTAAATAAGGTGAAGATAATTTGTTTTAGTAAAGATTGTTTGCAGTCTTTGGTTTCTCACGGTATTTTTTTTTTCCAGTCAATTCACAATGAATCAAATGTCCCCATTTTGGAACTCTGAAGTATTTATTATTGATCTCTATACATACTCTACAGTCTACTGCTTGTTTCTACTTAGACTTTGACTCCATTACTCATTTTGCCTCACAAAGTGAGTTGGTACTTTGGCAAAGGTTGGAAAGGACACTAGCCACATGTGTGTGCACTGAAACCATGTACGCTTGAACACTTGGAATTTTATGTCCAGCCATAATCCACTTGCACATGCACTTTGTGGAAACTCTGGTCTTCAGAACTCTGGAAGAAAGAGAATGGAGAAGTGGAAAAGAGTCCTGGATTTGAAGTAAACAGATGAGAATTCTAGGTCTGTACTTCACCTTACCATAATCTAACAATGGACCCCTGAACAAATCTCTCTGTCTAACATGAGGGGCATGAAGTAGTTCCGTGATCCCCAGTATTTTTTCATCCTATTAAACTGCTGACTTGAAAAACATTGGTTTATTGCACAGAAATTTATTGCTTTTTAATCATTAGAATGTAAAAGTTGAGGTTAATTTACATACAATAAAATAAACCTTTTTTGGTGTACGGTTATGAATCTTGATAAATGCTGACAGTTATCAAGATTAACTGTCACCTTAACTGTGGCGGTGTCAGCATTTATCAAGATTCATAGCCCCCAAATTTCCATCATGCCCTTTTCAGTCAACCATTCCTCAACCCCAGCTTCTAGAGTGTTTTCTGTCCCCATAGTTTTTCTTATTCAGAACACTACGTATGTAGAATTATACAATATATTGTGTAGTGTTTTGAGTCCGGCTTCCATTTAGCATAGAAGCAATTTAATTTTAATTAGTTTTTTTCCAATTTAGAAGATAATGCATGGTCACTGAGGGAATTTTGGAACTCAGCAAAAACTAGAAGTTGCCTTGAGATGAGAGCTGTTAACATTTTGTGTATTTGTTTTTTTACGGTGTTTTTCAATGTACAGGTGATTTGAATTTCCCTCTTTTCCCCTTCTCTTAACCCCATATAGGCAGAAGACACACATTTGGCTATAAGCATGAATTGCCATTGATTAGTTTCAAAGTCAGTTATACCTTGAGGCAGTGCTCTGTAGACTTTGATTAAAGTTTTTCTAATAGAACTGAAACTTCATTTCACAAATTAATTGGAACCAATGAAACGCAGAAGATCTGAATATTTTACCTAAAATTAGGGTAGCCTTTAAAAAATAGTATGTACACAAATGATGGCATACTAAATACATTGTTCTGCATTTAACAGTGGCTCTATAGTTAAAGAGATTAAAAACTTGATTTGTGCATGTTCGCAGCCCTAAAAATCTGTGGGGATGAGAGGGAATGGGAAGATGTTAATTAAGCATTTGATGGTGGGCTATGCTGTTATATAAAATAACATTATAGCTTTTGTACTTCTCATACCTAGAGTAGCATCTTAGGTTTTATACTACCGGGCATTTAAGGTGTCTTGAAAAATAAAGTTTTATTGAGGTAGAATGTGTATTCTATAAAACTAACCTTTTTTTAAGTGTACAGTTGAATGACAGTGTATTTACAGAGTTGTGTAACCACCACCACAGTCTTCCTTCAGAACATTCCATTACCCCAAAGAAACCTCCGACTCATTTGCATCATTAAAGTGCTTCTTAACTGTTGTATAAATATATATTAATCTTTGTAATAGCATTGCAATTTTTATGGCCTTGGGCTGAGTATAATTTTATTTTTATTTTTTGAGACAGAATCTTGCTCTTTTGCCCAGGTGGGAGTGGAGTGGTACGATCTCGGCTCACTGCAACCTCCACCTCCCAGGTTCAAGTGATTCTCCTGCCTCAGCCTCCCGAGTAGCTGAGGCTACCGGCATGCGCTACCACGGATGGCTAATTTTTGTAATTTTAGTAGAGACGGGGTTGTTCTATGTTGGCCAGGCTGGCCTCAAACTCCTGACCTCAAGTGATCCGCCCTCCTTGGCCTCCCGAAGTGCTGGGATTACAGGTGTGAGCCACCACGCTCGACCCTGAGTATAATTTTAAATAGAAGTTGAAAGTAAGTCACTCAGTTTCTGGCTCATAGGAAAATTTCCATGGTGTTCCAAGGGAACCTGTAATTTCTTAAGATTTCAATCACTTTCTACAGAAGGTAGAGTTCTTTTTTTTTTCTTTTTTCTTGAGACAGAGTCTTGCTCTGTCACCAGGTTGGAGTGCAGTGGCGCAATCTAGGCTTGCTGCAACCTCTGACTCACTGGTTCAAGTGATTCTCCTGCCTCAGCCTCCTAAGTAGCTGGTATTACAGGCATGCGCCACCACGCCCAGCTAATTTTTTGTATTTTTAGTAGAGACAGGGTTTCACCGTGTTGGCCAGGATGGTCTCGATCTCCTGACCTCATGATCCGTCCACCTCGGCCTCCCAAGGTGCTGGGAATACAGGCGTGAGCCACCGCGCCTGGCCAGAGTAAATTACTTTTAGAGCTCTGTCTGCTTTAACTATGTAACTGACTACAAAACAAATTTCAAAGTACTATAATATTTCTGTAATTCCCTATTTAGCTTGATTTAATATTAAGTGAAATTCGAGTGTAATCTAAATTATACAGTAGGTATATTAATAGTGGTGACCAATAGAATTATAGTAAAGAAGTTGTGTTCAGAGAGTATACTGACTTTTCAAGGTTAATACAGAATCTTGTTAGTTGGTTTCACTGTGGAGATTTGTAATTGAAAAAACTATAATTGCCTTAATATTAGGGCACCCTGTTAATTTAAAAATACATAGTTCCAGATACTTCAAAATGGTTGTTTTGCATATTTAAGAAGATAATTTTCATTAAAATGCTAAGGAATGAAGATTTAACTGAAAGTCAAAATAAATGATCACAACTTTTATTTTCATTCACAGATAGTTGCAAAACATGCAGGGGAAGGAAGGCTAGGATTTTCTACTCTATCTTGCTGATGGTGATCACAGTTACTAAAAAGGCAACTTAGGCCAGTGACTCACGCCTGTAATCCCAGCTCTTTGTGGGACCGAGGCGGGTGGATCAGTTCAGGAATTGGAGACCAGCCTAACTAACATAGAGGAACCCCGTTTTTGCTAAAAAATACAAAAATTAGCCGTGTGTGGTGGCACACACCTGTAGTCCTAGCTACTTGGGAGACTGAGGCGGGAGAATCGCTTGAACCTGGGAGGCAGAGGTTGCCACGCCATTGCACTCCAGCCTGGGTGACAAGAGTGAGACTCTGTCTCCAAAAAAAAAAAAAAAAGTCAATTTAAATGCATATTTTTCTTGTAAAGTTTTGTATTTTGTATTAAAAGAGCAACATATAATTACGAAAAATATGAAAGCAGAAAAGCACATCTTATCTATCTCGAGATATATTGTCAAGGTCCTGGCTTTAAATACTTCCAGAAATTTTCCATATTTTTACTTTTATGTACCTGTGTATTTTCTATGTCAGGTATTTGTGTGCCTTCTGTAAGATAATAGTTTAAGATGAGAGCCTGTTCTTTACTAGATTATGTATTAAGCTTCTATATGTATTTCCTGGTTTTCTTCTCCCAAGGACTCTATGAGGTTGGTTTTATTTTTAATTTTTATTTTTTAGTAGAGATGGTGTCTCGCTGTTTTGATCAGGCTGGTCTCAAACAATACTCCCGTCTGGGCCTCCCAGCGTGCTGGGATTACAGGCATGAACCACCAAGTCTGGCCAGCATTAGGGAATTTTCAAAGTAAGTTTTAGGATAGTGAGCTTACATTTTCATTAGGAGGAAAAGGGCAGACACTTTGCTGGATTATAACTCTGAGTAAGTTCTCTATCACAGTGTTAAGGTTGTCAAATTAACTTTTTTGTAGTGGAAAGAGCAATATGCATTCACTCCATGATTGACCCCTCATTCTTGTCATAGCTTTTAACTGGCAGGATCATCCAGGTAGACACCTTGATTTTCTCATATGCAGTGTGAAGTGTATTTACTTTAACCTATTTTGTAAGTTGTGAAATCTTTGCTAGTTTCTGTTAATGGCAGTTCCGTCTCCCTTTAGCAACTGTAACTAATTTTCATTGAGTACCCGGACTACTTACCAGACTTCCTAGGTACCTTACCCGAATTTCCCATTTAATCTTGTCAACCACAGTGAAGTAGATAACGCCAACATTTGAGAATACTGAGGCTAAGTGAATCCAGGTCTGTAAAATTAGATGCTGATTCAAGATTCAGACTATGAAGTTTGACTCCATAGAACCAATTTCTTTAACCATTATGATACAGTATTTTTTAAAGTACAAATATGTTTCACCACATTATTACTAATTTCGAATTATTACTAATTGAGGAGAATTGTGAGGAATAAATTGGGAGGTTCCCAGAGAAATGATTTGAGCTATGCCTTTGCTTCAGACAAATCTGCTCTTTCTAATATGGTGGCCACCGGCCACGGAGCTGAAATGTACTAGTCTGAATTGAGATATGCTTTAAATGTAAAGTACAAATTGGGTTTCAAAGCCTTAGTATTAAGAATGTGAAACACCTCAGGAGTTGTTTTTTTGAGCCAGAGTCTCGCTCTGTTGCCCAGGCTGGAGTGCAGTTGCACTATATCAGGTCATTGCAACTTCCGCCTCCCAGGTTCAAGTGATTCTCATGCCTCCGTCTCCTGAGTAGCTGCGATTACAGCTGTGTGTCACCACGCCCAGGCAATTTTTGTATTTTCAGTAGAGACAGGTTTTCACCATGTTGGCCAGGCTGGTTTCAAACTCCTGACCTCAAATGATCCACCTGCCTCAGCCTCCCAAAGTGCTGGGATTACAGGCGTGAGCCACTGTGCCGGGCCAATAATTGTTTATATTGATTACATGTTGGGTAATATTTTAGGTATATTAGGTTAAATAATATTGAAATTAATATTACCTATTTCTTTTCATGCATTTTGTTTTATTTTGAGATGGAGTCTTGCTCTGTTGCCCAGACTGGAGTGCAGTGGCACGATCTCAGCTCACTGCAGCCTCTGCCTCCCAGGTTCAAGCAATTCTCCCGCCTCAGCCTCTTTGAATAGCTGGGACTAAAGGTGCCCGCCACCACACCCGGCTGATTTTTGTATTTTTAGTAGAGATGGGGTTTCACCATATTGGCCAGGCTGGTCCCAAACTCCTGACCTTGTGATCCTCCTGCCTCAGCCTTCCAAAGTGCTGGGATTACAGGCATGAACCACTACCTCCTTCCTTTAATCAAGATAGTTTATGCTATCAGTGTATTTAACTTGCCTGCTATTCTCTATCTTCACTGTTTTTCTAGCTGTCTATTTTGGGAGGATGAACAGAGGTCTCCATTAGTAAAACAGCTGATGAAGTTTATTATTGTTGGAGATTTCTTCAGGATCAGGAGCCTCAGAGGCTCCTGAATTCCTTTCTTAATCTACATAATTAATCATAGATGACTGTTTTTGGTTCCCTTTTCATATAACTTTTTTTTTTTTTTTTAAACAGTTTTTCAGGTTATTTTCAAATCTTAAATTTTGTTGATACATGTACTTAGTTCATAGTAAGCCCTCGCTATATATTTGTTGAATGATGTGTAATCTTAGTAACTGCTAACTTCATCATTTCTGATTTTGGTTCAAACTGAACTTAAATGATTTTTTTAAAGAAGTTATGTTTTGATCTTGGTCAAGTTCAGATACTGTCACAAAACTTTATGCATACATAGAGGGAACAGTATAGAACTTAAACTCTGCAACAAAAAAGTCAGGATTTTTTTTTTTTTGAGTTTAGCTCTGTCGCTCAGGTTGGAGTGCAGTGGCGCTCTGCCTCTTAGGTTTAAGCGATTCTCGTGCCTCAGTAATTACCGTAGCTGAGATTGCAGCCATGTACCACCAAGCCTGGCTAATTTTGTGTTTTTAGTAGAGATGAGGATTTGCCATGTTGATTAGGCTGACCTTGAGCTCCTGATCTCAGGTGATCTGCCTGCCTCAGCCCCCCAAAGTGCTAGCATTACAGGTGTGAGCCACCATACCCGGCCCAGAATAGTTTTGGGTGGCCATTTGGAACCATTAACTCATTCCATTTCAAAGAGAACTGTTAGATATTACATACAAATGGGTGAACCTAACAAGCCGAGAACATTACTGGTAGGTAAGCAGTAGTAGTAGACACTTGTGTATTCTTAAAGAAATCTTCACATCCTCAGTTGTCCTTTTTTTTTTTTCCCCCAAATTCAGAACAGTTACGTGCTCAATACTAATGAACGCTGAATGCTTGCCTTGAATAACTTTTTTTTTCTTATTAGAGCTTACTCCATAATTGGCTGGGTGTGATGGCTCTTGCCTGTAATTCCAGCACTTTGAGAGGCTGAGGCAGGTGGATCACTTGAGGTCAGGAGTTCGAGACCAGCCTGGCCAACATGGTGAAACCATCTCCACTAAAAACACAAAAATTAGTGGGGCATGGTGGCTGGTGCCTGTAATCTCAGCTACTCTGGAGGCTGAGGCAGGATAATCCCTTGAACCCAGCGTGGGGGTGTGTGCAGAGGTTGCAGCGAGTTGGAGTGCAGTGCCACTGCACTCCAGCCTGGGCAACAGAGTGAAACTCCATCTCAAAAAGAGAAAAAAAAAAAAAAACCAAACTTGCTCCATAGTGGTGCAATAATTAATGTATAATGTAATTGGTAAATTTGCAGACTTTTTAAATTTGAGGAACAAGTATCTAGTGATTTAAAATAATTTTATTTTGTAGATTGAGTTGCGTAGATCTTTTTAAAAAATATATTATTCGAAGTTAAGACTTTTTTGATTATAGTAGCAGCCTTGACTGGTACTTGTTGGAATCAAATTACAACTTAGATCGTTTAGGTGTTGTAAGCATCTTACAAGTTTATTACACAAAATGTAGATTTGAAATCCCTAGAGAAGGAAAAATTAGAAAGAAGTGGGGAGTGGTGATGCACATATGTGCTGTATTGAAAATGTGTTGGCTGACAATAAGGTATATTCTAACTCTTAAAAGTATATGTTTGCATATACATGTGTATAATTTTATACACACATAAGTATGATATAAAAACTTAGTCTATTGTGTTCTTATTTTTTTTTTTTTCCCTTGGTTGCTCTTTCACCTCTGCCTCCATATTAGGTAACCCTTGTTTGTAGCAAGTATACATGGTTCCATATATTTCACCATGCTCATAGAATTGTGTATAGGTACACATTCAATTACAAATGTAGGGTTTTTCAGTATTACTGTATTAAAATGTAGGGTTTTTCTAGTATTACTGTATAAAAGTAGGATCATCCACATCTCAACTATTTTCATGCGGAGTATGATTTATTTTTTAAGGTTATATAGTCATAGGAATATCTTAAATTCAGCCATTCCCCAGTTAATAGACACATACTTTGTTTTCAGTTTTTTGTCACTCCACATAACTATTTCCATTGGATAGATATCAAAGAATGGGATAGCTTGGTGAAAGGGAACCTTTAAAAAAAACAAAAAACTAATAAATGTTAAAAGGTTACTTTCCAAAAAGGCTTCTGATGCTTCCTGTTTTCTCCATCAATAATAAATGGCAACTCTTTTTCTTTGATCTCTGCCAGAAATTGGTTTAATGATCTTTAATTTTTGCCAGTCTGTTGGATGCAAAGGGATATCTCATTGGAACTGGATCCCAGTTGTGAATTTTAATGTTTGTTTGCCATTTGCACTTGTTCTTTTAAGACTTGCCTTTGTTTGCCGTTTGATTTTGTTTTTCTAAGAATTGCCTGTCTTGCCCATTTTTCCATTGGGATGTCTTTTGTCAATTTTGGAAATCTTTGTATTATGGATATTAAGACTGATCTAATGTAAGAGTATCCCCTCTCTCACCTATTTATTTAGATTATTAATTTTGAGATAGGATCTCAAAATAAATAATACTGTATCACCCAGGTTGCAGTGCAGTGATGGGATCATGGCTCGTTGCAGTCTTGACGTCCCAGGTTCAAGCGAGCCTTCTACCTCAGCCTCCGGAGTATCTGAGACTACAGACATGTGCCACTATGCCCAGCTAATTTTTAAAAAAAGCTTTCTGTAGAGATGGGTCTTGTTATGTTGCCCAGGCTGGCTTCCAACTCCTGGACTCAAGTGATCTTCCTGCCTCGGCCTCCCAAAGTTCTGGGATTACAGGCGTGAGCCACACTGTTCCTGCCTCCCCATCCTTTTGACTTCTTTTCTTGTATTGCTGGTCATAGTGAAATTGTAGTTTTTAACATAATTTTTTTTTTTCCATTAAGAACTGGGTTTCCAGTCCTGGTTAAGACAGTCTGTGCCCAGATTATACATATAATTTCTTAGGTTATTTTGGAGTTTTATTTTTACATTTAAATAGTACATTAATATTTTTGCATGTTTATATGAATAGGCAGTTATGCTAGTGCCATGTATTAATCATCTCTGTTTGAAAGTTGTTTTTCTTGCTTGTGTGGGAGTTAGGTACTTGCTCTCCTTAGCCTAATCTCCCTGACTTCTAGGATTGGGATGAGAGGATGCTGCTCAGTATCCTGGAGTGCTGGATCCCATTCCAGATTGATAGACCCTCCTAAGAATTACTCCAAAGAGTCTGGAGTGTTCTGGGAATACCATACAGAGATCTCGAGAAGGGAACATTGGGATTTGATTTTTGGCAAATAAGGCCAGTTAGGGATCTTATTTTCCTTACATTGCAGTCTTGGATCCTCTCTTTTTATACCTAGGACACAGTAAGTAGTGGGATCTGAGACCTTACAGGGAAACCACTGTATTGTAGTGCCTTCATTTAGTGAGGCTTTTTTTTTTTTTTTTTTTTTTTAACCTTGCCCTGATAAGGAGCCCTTTATATAATCTGTTAACTGTGTAGACAGTCCAGAACTTTATTATGAATCCTTTAAATTACTTGTCATAAAAGCTCCAGGAAGATTTACCATGGTAGTTGTGGGGAGGGAGTAGCTTTAAGTACTCCTAGCACATCTTTGAGTGTCAGGGAGTACCCCATTTTAAGAACCTTCACCTCTTTTGTTTTGCAAATGGAGAAATTGTTGTTGTTTTAGGATACCCGGTCTGTCGATCTGTCTCCCTGTGTTGCCCATGCTGGCCTCGAACTACTAGGCTCAAGTGATCTTCCTGCCTTAGTCTCCTGAGTGGGTTGGGATTACAGACCCTTGGGCATCCTTGAGAACTTTAAAGTTGCCTAGATAATGATGACCACCCAGATGTGGGAGACAAGAAGTCAGACTTTTGCAGCTTGAGTTTCTTTTTTTCCAGACAGAGTCTTGCTCTGTCCGCCAGGCTGGAGTACAGTGGCGGGGTCTTGGCTCACTGAAACCTCTCCCTCTCGGGTTCAAGCGATTCTCCTGCCTCGGGCTCCCAGGTAGCTGGGAGTACAGGTGTGTACCACCATGCTCAGCTAATTTTTGTATTTTTAGTAGAGATAGGGTTTTGCCATGTTGGCCTCGAACTCCTGACCTCAGGTGATCTGCCTCCCTCGACCTCCCAAAGTGCTGGGATTACAGGTGTGAGCTGTCATGCCCAACCTTCAGCCTGAGTTTCTTATCTGAACTATAAAGCACAGAAACACAGTTTCTCTGTTCTACCGGTGATGGCACATAGGTAGTAGTACCATTCTAGATGTATGTGAGAGAAGTTAATTCATTACACACAGTGGATGCCTTACTGCACTGGGCTGTATTCTCGTAGAATCCTGGTTAAAAAAGATTGTTTGCTGTGTTCAGTTTTCTCTTTCATTTTGAAAATCTTGTTAAATGGATCATGCAGTGTAGGGTGCAGAACAGGACTGGACGTGTTGATTTTAGGGGTCAGTAAACTATGGGTGGAGATGTCTGAATAGTTGGAAGTTGGGTTTCGAATCAACAGAATAGATTGTTTTTCCATATGTAGATTTGGGAAATCAGTGGAAGATCAACTAATTTTTGTACTTTTAGTAGAGATGGGCTTTCACCATGTTGGCGAGGTTGGTCTCAAACTCCTGACCTCAGGTTATCTACCTGCCTCGGCCTCCCAAAGTGCTGGGATTACAGGCATGAGCCACCTGCCTGGCCTCAATGCAATTTCATTATACATAAAACAGCATCAGTTGTCAGAGGCACTGTACCATGAAGAAGGAAGAAATGTGCCAATTCATCTGAACAATGGTTATCTTTATTTTTTAGTATTCTTACATAGTTATTGAAAGATATCCTTCAAACAGTCCCATACATAAAATGGGAAGTTAAAGCAAAAGAAATTCATTAAAACATATTTGTATTCAGGTACCTGCGTTTCTTCTCAAAATATCTTCCTCAGTGCCATGGAGAGTATTGATGTCAGCGAACTTTAAAAGTGCTCTCCTGGCTGGGCATGGTGGCTCACACCTGTAATCCCAGCACTTTGGGGGCCGAGGTGGGTGGATCACAAGGTCAGGAGTTCGAGACCAGCCTGGCTAATGTGGTGAAACCCTGTCTCTACTAAAAATAAAAAAATTAGCTGGGCGTGGTGGCACGTGCCTCTAGTCCCAGCTACTCGGGAGGGTGAGGCAGAAGAATCGCTTGAACTGGGAGGTGGAGGTTGCAGTGAACCGAGATCAGGCCACTGCACTGCAGCCTGGGTAACAGAGCGAGACTCCATCTCAAAAAAAAAAAGTGCTCTTCTCTGTTGTCTCCAGGATTTTCTTCCAATAATTTTTACTCATTTTGTGAGCTTTGATCCTGGTGCTTTCTAGATTTTATCAGAAGGTGTCAACAGACAAACATTCTGATAAGAAACCACAATCATTCCTACAGTGGTTCTTTGTTGGTTTGCTGACTGAAATGCTAAGGGGTTACCATCAGGTGCCACAGAAAATCGCAGGCAAACCAAGTTTGAGTACTAAAGAGTGATATTTATATCCTGACTGACATGTGTCAATTGACAGGTGTCTATCAGCTATTCCAATATGCCATCCATTGTAAGAAGCATCCTGATTTCAGAGATGTTAAATCAGTCAAATTGATGGGCTGGAAAGGTAGACTGGGGCCAGAGTATGAATCAATAAATAAACTGATAATTGATCAAGGGATAACAAGTGATAATAAAATCAATTGTGGCAGTTCTTGGGCGGGAAAAAAAAAAAAGCCCGAGGTGCTGAATTTTGCTTGAATTACATTAGTAACTTTTTCTCATGGGCTATATATTTTGTAATCAAATTTATCCACAGCAGTAATATTTAACTGATGTAGTTGGGGCAAGTGGAGAGTTAACCTAGTCAGAGGAAAGACCCTTCACCATCTAACGAACAGCTCAGTGTCTCTAATAAAGAAGGATATATTTTAATCAGTTTATCTTTAGAAATACAGTAAGTACTTTATCACAAGTTTGCATCAGGAATTAAGCCATGAACTGCACTTTTTTCTTTTTTTTAACACATTTGAGAAGGCATAAAAAATGTAAAGTTATTTCTGACTGTTGTGCCAAATCTAGAGAGAAAAATAAAATGTTTAAATTTCATGCCAGCGATTCCTGAGAAGAGAATTAAAAAGAAAAACAGTAGTCTTAAAGCTGGAGTGACAGACTATGTAAGAATACTTGATCAAGTTTGAGGGAAGCAGTAATGTGAGTCTGATACTTTCTTTTGCTTAAGAGAATAAATGTGAACTAGAGGTGTAATTCCTTCCTGACAGGAATTTTCCATGAAAATTTTAATAGGCTGAAATCTTGAGATTGGAGTCATTAAAAAGTTGGGTTAAGCCAAGGATAGTTCCTAATCTCTATTGAGGAGGATTGTATTGTATGTTTTTTTTTGTTTGTTTGTTTTTGGCTGGCTGTTCTTTTGTTGTCATTAGAAAAGAAAAAAAGGAGTTTGTTTTGCAATCAGAAAACTCTTCTAAGAAGAATTTTGAAATACGAGAACACTTTTAGGGTGTAAATCTTGGATTTTTTGGTTCTGGACTTCCATTTTAAAACTTCGGATTCAGGCTGTGCTGTTTCTGATTACATTTGGTAGTCTGCCAAATATTGAGGTTTTAACGTTTCCATTTACTCCTTTATAAGGTTTCTGTTTACTCCTTTATAAGGAATGTAAATTTAGTGTTGTAATGAATTGCAGGGGTAGGAAGGCATTAGTGGGTCTTAAATCTAAAGTAATAGATGAATTTGTAATCATAGTTGTTTTCCAGTCAAAGGGATTTTTCTAGAGTAGGACGGTATATTCTTAATGGGTTTATTAGGAAAGTTCCTGAAGGGACATCTCTACAGATTTCTAAGCCACAATTCAATCAAGGTACCTGATCTATTGATCGGTATTTTAAACATTAAAATTTTCTTTCAGCTCGAATCTAGGGTTTGGACACGATAATTTCCTTACCAGTTGTGAGTTAGTTTTTTTTTTTTTTTTTTTTTTTGAGACGGAGTCTCGCTTTGTCGCCCAGGCTGGAGTGCAGTGGCCGGATCTCAGCTCACTGCAAGCTCCGCCTCCTGGGTTTACGCCATTCTCCCACCACCTCGCCCGGCTAGTTTTTTGTATTTTTAGTAGAGACGGGGTTTCACCATATTAGCCAGGATGGTCTCGATCTCCTGACCTCGTGATCCGCCCGTCTCGGCCTCCCAAGTGAGTTAGTTTTTGATACTTTGGGAACCTTGCCTTAAATATCTTTTTATGATAGGTGCCTTATTTCCCGTGATTAACATTACTACCAGACTCAATCTTGTAGAGTTTAAAACTATATGAACTGGCAAAAGGATTTCATCGTTTGGTTCATAGTGATTTAGTGAAAAGAGCTCAAGACAGATGAGGTTTTAAATTTGTATTTTTAACCTAGGGAGTGAAACTTTGGGGCTATATAAGATATGTATTGTTTCAACTTTCCTTTCTTTAAAATGAGTGCTCTTATAAAATGAGTGGTTTATAAATGATATTTTGTCTGTCCTCATACAGCGTCAGTAGGTGACTTTTCCACAGTCAGGGGTCCATAATACATCTGTTTAGATTTTTTGCTATATTTGTAATATTAATCTTTTAACTCCTGAAATATATTCATACAATGTTTCTTTCTGTTTAGCCTATAGGATTTTTTTTTCCACAACAGCTCCTGTCAAGTTGAGAAACTTTTTGTTTTTCAGCTATATTCTGTAATTTCAAAAATATATTCATTAGGTAAGCAGATATCCTTTGTACGTTTTTCTTTCCACAGGCCATTTAAGCACCCATCTAAAAAACAATGAGTAGACCTTTATGGTAAGGTAGGATCTACAAGACAAACTGAAGAGAAAAGCAAAGTTCAGAACAAATTGTAGCAAATGTTTAACACTTTAAAGGAGATTTGTGTATTATTAAAATTACATTTTTCCCTGTGAATTACTTGTTCATCTAGTTCATGTCCATCGATACGTTTTCTATCAGCTTGTTCTTACTTAGTCACCTAAGAATATTTGGATTGGGGATTTAACCTTGTTGTATGCTGTTTCACCACCCTTTTCTCCTTTGTATGTGATGCTTTTATATTTTAGCTTCTTGGTAGTATACTTTTATCAAACTTCATGGCTTTTGGGTTTTGTTTTTTTGATTAGAAAGGCCTTCCTTACTGCAAGGTTATAGATAATTGATTCCTGCTTTCTCCTGGAATCGTTACTGATTTATTTTGAAGTTTGAATGTTTTATCTATTGAATTTTTTTTTTTGCTGGTGAAGACATCCATTTCTGTTTTCCCCAAGAATTATTTAAATGTTCCAGTACCATTTTAAA
Organism: Macaca thibetana thibetana; assembly: GCF_024542745.1. Taxonomy (NCBI): domain Eukaryota; kingdom Metazoa; phylum Chordata; class Mammalia; order Primates; family Cercopithecidae; genus Macaca; species Macaca thibetana. The sequence goes on from NC_065579.1 coordinate 84,759,620, forward strand.
AAGAGTACATTCCTTCCCCATTTGTAAATTCCTAAATGACTTTAGGCCTACTTTTGGAATCTGTGTTCTGTTCCTTTGAAATATCTTTTTCATCTTCATTATTGTAGTTTTAAAATCTCTAAGGTTTGGTAAGTATAGAGTGTTATTGTTCCCTCCCATCCCAGCCCCCCACCCCCACCCCATTTTAGAAGTTTCCTTTTTGAATGCTTTCTTTTTTAAAATTTTTTGAGATAGGCTTATTTTATTAGGTTATCCCTCCCTGCCCTCCACCCCCCGGCCAAACCACATACGCACTCTTAATATTTCAGTGGGATCCCATTGAAATTGTAGGTTTATTTTAGGGGCATATTGAAATTTTTATAATATCAAGGTCCCTAAGAACATGATGGTGTTTTACATTTTCCTAAATTTTGTATTTATATTTATTAGAGCTTCAGACATTTTTGTAAATAGCTTCTGTGCATATTTTTATTGTTGAGGACACTTGTAGGATTTATTTTTTGGTTGTTGCTGTAAGTAGAATTTTTTTGTATAAAATTTTTATTTTACAGCTGCCTGTTGTTTACATGTAGAAAGCTAATGGATTGTTAGTTAACTTGCTGCTTAAGTGGATCTTTGACTAGAACCTTTTAAAAAAAAATTGTTTTATACTAGATTGCTTTCAAAATTAGTTCTTCGGATAGTGCTTTTTCACTGCTCAAGGATTCCTTCTACTCCTTCCATCCCTACCTTCATTTTACACTTAATTTATTGCATTTTTTTGTTTGTTTGTTTTTGAGATGGAGTTTCGTTCTTGTTGCCGAGGCTGGAGTGCAGTGACACTATCTTGACTCACTGCAACCTCCGCCTCCTGGGTTCAAGCGATTCTCCTGCCTCAGCCTCCCAAGTAGCTGGGATTACAGTCATGCGCCACCACACCCGGCTAATTTTATATTTTTAGTAGAGACGAAGTGTCTCCATGTTGGTCAGGCTGGTCTCTAACTCCTGACCTCAGGTGATCCGCCCGCTTCGGCCTCCCAGAGTGCTGGGATTACAGGTGTGAGCCACCGCGCCTGGCCCAATTTATGGCATTTCTGGTTTTTTACTACATGTTGCCTATTTGTTGTTTTGTCAGAGTTATGTGGGCATTTTAAGATTTTTTTCCCGCTTATCCATAGTAAGCTGTGAACGTTTTAAGATTTTGAATACACTTCAGATGTGTTATATTGCCTAGTTATTCATGATTATCTTAAATTATAGTTAAGAGTTTCAAATGTAAACGTTGTTGGACTGTGTGAGTGAACAAGACAAGTGACCTTTTAATAAGGATGCTTTGAAATCTTCCGTGTCTGCATATGTATGGAAAGAAGAAAAAGAAATGTCAAAGGCTTTCTTCTGAGAAATACGGGGCCTGAGCCAGGTGGGTGTGAATAGGAAGAGAGACAGTCAAACACCCCAAGGATTGGGGATTGAGGACAGAAATTATGGAGACTTAAAGGCATAAAGCACCCTGCCATGTGCAGACACATGTGGCTGTTACTGGTGTCTCCTATCAGATTTTGGCAAAGACCCAGCCCTGTCAATTTGGGTCTCTTGAGCAGGCGGGGAGACCTAGCATCATTCTGGTGGCCTGGGGAGTACAAAAATACGTTTAAAAGTATTGACTGTGTCCTATCAGGTGGACTAAATTTTAGAGAAATCTGGCCATTAGAAACACGTTTGTCTAGAATTTAGGACTTGGGGATTAGATTTTATGGAGTAGGATGTTAGAAATTGTTCACTGCAGTCCAAATAAATTTTAAGGACTAGGCGTCAGGCCTTAATCTAGTAAATCTTATGGCAGAATGATACTAGCAATGAGTAGATGCTCAAGGGCCGGGGTGTGGTGGCTTACGCCTGTAATCCCAGCACTTTGGGAAGCCAAGGTGGACGGATCATGAGGTCAGGAGATGGTGACCATATTGGCCAACATGGTGAAACCCAGTCTCTGCTAAAAATACAAAAATTAGCTGGGTGTGGTGGCGTGTGCCTGTAATCCCAGCTACTTGGGAGGCTGAGGCACGATAATCACTTGAACCAGGGAGTTGGAGGTTGCAGTGACCAGAAATTGTGCTACTGCACTCCAGCCTGGTGACAGAGTGAGACTCCATCTCAAAAAAAAAAAAAAAAAAAAAAAAATTGTGCAGAGCTGTGTTTTAAAGTTTGTGAAAAATGTGCACTCCAAGTTGATACTGATGTTTATGGTGGAAGTGTTTGTGGGAAAGGTAGAAGTGATTTTTAGATAGAAAATAAAGTTCTTATTACAAAGCAGAGTGAGAAAGATTATTATAAAGGTGAGAAAGGAGAGTGAAATTTTCTAGTGATTTAGACTTCTGATTTGAACTAATCCACTATGAATTATACAGAAACTAGAAAGATTAATTTGTGAGACTTTTCAAAGTTAGTGAGAGTTTGTTGAAGGACTAGAACATGTTAGTGGAGGTTGAAAATATGGCTGTCTTCTGATGGGAGAGATGCTTTACTAATATAAACATGGAAATTCTCGGTTTCTGAAATTTGTTAAAAAATGGCAAGGGTATAATACAGTTATATTTGCTGGTAATATAACTGTGAATGCGCGGACCAAAGTGATTGTTGAAAGTGAATGTGGGCCAGGTGTGGTGGCTCATGCCTATAATCCCAGCACTTTGGGAGGCCGAGGTGAGTGGATCACCTGAGGTCAGGAGTTCGAGACCAACCTGGCCCACATGGCAAAACTGTCTCTACTAAAAATACAAAAAAATTAGCCAGGTGGTGGGGTAGTCCCAGCTACTGGGAAGGCTGAGGCAGGAGGATCGCTTGAGCCAGGGAGGTGGAGGTTGCCTTGAGCCAAGATTGCACCACTGCACTCCAGCTTGGGCAACAGAGTGAGACTCTGCGTCAAAAAAACCAAAAAAAACAAAAAGTGAATGTGCCCTACTAGAAACTGTCCAGAAAGTCATCATTAGCATGGTCAGATAATCAAAGCCTGAACTAGAGTGGCAACTCTTAATATTTAAATTTAGGGAGGATTAATTAATAAATACCTCCAGAATTGCAAGGCAGGAGCTACTATAGCAGTCTTTTTTTTTTTTTTTTCTTCCCCTTCTTTGAGATGGAGTTTTGTTCTTGTCGCCCAGGCTGGAGTGCAGTGGTGTAGCCTCGGCTCACTGCAACCTCTGCCTCCTGGGTTCAAGTGATTCTCCTGCCTCGGCCTCCTGAGTAGCTGGGATTAAAGGTGTCTGCTATCACATCTGGCTAATTTTTGTATTTTTAGAAGAGATGGGGTTTCACCATGTCGGCCAGGCTGGTCTCGAACTCCTGACCTCAGGTGATCTGCCTGCTCCGGCCTCCCAAAGTGCTGGCATTACAGGCGTGAGTCATTACACTTGGCCTACCATAGCAATCTTCAAGAGGAAGGGTATCCTTGGTTTTAGGCCTCAGTGAGGATGTTTGCATAGAAATGTCCAATAGCACACACACAAATGAAACAATAGGCAGTTGGAGCTGGAGAAGAGGAGTGAACCATTCCCAGTGCCAGTTAATATTTTGAAAATTTTGCTTAGAAAAATGTCTGACACAGAGTACACCCTTAAATATTTTTTTTTGGTTTTTCTTTTTTTTTGTTTTTTTGTTTTGAGATAAGCCCGTAATCTGTCACCCAGGCTGGAGTGCAGCAGCCTGGTCATGGCACAGCAGCATGATCATGGCTCACTGCAACCTCTGCCTCCCAGGCTCAAGTGATCCTCCCACCTCAGCCTTCCAAGTAGCTGGGACCACACACGCCACCAGGCCCGCCTAAGTTTTTTGTATTTTTGGTTGAGATGGGATTTCACTCTTGCCTAGGATGGTCTCAAACTCCTGAGCTCAAGCTGTCTGCCTTTCTTGGTCTTCCAAAGTGCTGGGCTCCCGGGCTTGCTTTGTTTTTTATTACTGTTACCCCTCTTCCGTCTACTTTGTAAGTTTCAAAAACAAAAACAAAAAAGAACAAAACATTTGTTGTTGTTGTAAGTTTGCCTTTTCCCTTTATTCTCTTTGTTTTGGGTTTATTCCTTCAAATCTCTTTAGTGTTACTTAATGGACTTTTGGGAAGGAGTGAGATAAACAGATGTGTTTGTTTTTGCCTTGCTTTGACGAGGTATTATACATGTGTTTATATAGCTAGTTTGCTGTGGACGTTATGGAGTCGTGTGATAAAGATGTTTTAGAAAAGTATTTCCTATGTACCCCATGGTTGAAAGTATGTATAAACATTTCACTAACATTCAGTAATTTGCGGTTCTGATTCATAGTAATATAAAGTCATTTAATGTTCATTGTAATTATATAAGTGCCAAGGACTGCTTGCCTGTGGTTACAGAGTGGTGGAATCAGGATTTCAGCAACAGTAATTCTACACCCAAGTCCTTTGCTCTTTCTTGAGTATGTCACATCTTACGGTTTCTTCCAACTGTATTAATCAAAGGAAGATAAAGAAGGCTAATTTTAATATTAATTTTAAGCCTGAAAAATGACCACCAGTTGTTATTGAGAATCTGTATTCATTCCAACATAGTTGTGAACAATGTACTCACTATAGCCCAATTTTAAGGGAAGGGAAAGAGAAGTATGTAGAAAAAATAAGATTAAGTTAATGGCAAAGATAGTATTCAAAATGTAGTCATGCATTTTACTGAAGGTGGACTATAATATTGATAACATTTATAACAAAATTGAGTTCTTAGTTTGTGCCAGGTACTGTGCTAAACATTACTTCATTTAGTTCTCATAATTTTTCATTAGGTGGATGATACTGTGATTAATTTCATTAGTTCAAAACTGTATTCAAGAATATACAAGTGATAGAGTTTGGGTATGAATCCTGGCAACCAGTACTCTAGAGCTTGAACTCTTTGTCACAGTAGTAAATACTGAACCCTTAGTCACAATACTAAATAACTGCCTTGCTGAACTAATACCTGAGATGTTCCAGGGATGTACATTTACTTTTGCTAATTCCCAGGTAGATGATACCAGGTGAAAAATGAGATTCAGAGAGATTAAGTAACTTAAAAGATCATGTATCTCGTAAATGGTAGAGATGGAAATCAAACTCACATCTGCCTAATTCCAAACCTGTGTTCTTTCAGTACTCCCTATTATCTTTGTATCTCTAATACAGCCTTTTAGAGTTATGAAGTGCTTTAATATTGATATGCTTTTATAATGTTTTTGTGTCTTGCAGGGATTTATCAAAGATGTTCATGAAGACTCCCTTACAGTTGTTTTTGAAAATAAGTAAGTTATTTTTGTTGACAAAGGCCTTCATATTAGAGGTGGCAGTGCCAAACTGTTTGCTTCTAGGGGGTGGGGAGGTTTGGTTGTTTGATCGTAAGTCTATCTTTGATAACTGTTTATCTGTTTTTCTGTCCATAATTGTCACTTTTTTCATAACGCTCTTCTTTGCCAAAACATGTTTAGATATGAATCAGTTTTGCAGAAATAGATGGCACAAATTAGATGATAATATGCTTAATACTTAAAAAGCCCAGAATTTTCAAATGATGTAGAAGGTCTTCCAGTTGACTGCTGGTCATCAGAATAAGTATTAAGCCATCTTTAATTGCCTGAGGGGTATGTAATCTAAAAATGTGAAAGACAGCATACTGGGCTTGGTTAGGAAGGGCTATAAAAGAGCACTGGGCTGGGTGTGGTGGCTCATGCCTGTAATCCCAGCACTTTGGGAGGCCAAGGTGGGCAGATCACCTGAGGTCGGGAGTTTGAGACAGCCTGGCTAGCATGGTGAAACCTCGTCTCTACTAGAAAATACAAAAAAATTAGCTGGGCATGGTGGCGGGTGCTTGTAATTCCAGCTACTTAGGAGGCTGAGGCAGTAGAATTGCTTGAACCCAGGAGGTGGAGGTTGCAGTGAGTGAGCCGAGACTGCGCCGTTGCACTCCAGCCTGGGTGACAAGAGGGAAACTCTGTCTCCAAGAGCACTGTTTAATTGATGGTCAGAAAAAAACTGTTCAGCTTCCACTTTTAAGCTGTTTCTGGAATTGCCTGAAAAGATCATTGCCTAACAGCTGCTTCATGTAGAAACAAGTGTTGAGATGATTTCTATCTTTGAGCAGCTGCCATTTGGACAGTAATGGTTAAAAGAAAGCATCCCCAAATCTTTTACTTGTCAGCTGCTACTTTGCCCAGCCTAGGCAGATGGAAACTTGAGGGACATTTTATGTCATAGTATACTTCCCAGACATATAAATGACCTATGAGAAATTAGAGTAGGGAATAATTTTTTACTTTATAATTTCAGCTTTTAAAATACAACATAAAAAATGTCAGTTAACTACTAAATTGGTTTAATACATTAATATTTGCTACAGAGTTAAAAATAAGCTTTTTCTAGGTTCTAATTATAATGTATGTATCCACTGTAGGAAAGATAAATGGAATGGGAAAACGAAATCTTTTGTAATTCAGCTGTTCAAAATAATTGCTGATAATTTTCTGTATTTCTGTGAATATGTATACTAAAAAGAGTTAAACAGTTTATATTGTTTTCTAATCTATGAAATTGTGTTTCCTTTGATAGGTCATGTAGTTGTGAAACTATTTGAAATAAGTTGGTATTACTACTATTTATTGGGCAGCTGTGTCGATTCAACATTTTGAATCAAAGTTAGTCATCAGTGTGAACTTAGCTTATTTCATTTGCAGAATAATGTACGTACTGCTCTTACGATGAGTAATTTGGGAGAATGTGTGTACTTGCTCTTAGGATAAGTAATTTGGGAGGTAATGTACAATTGTTAACAATTTTGTTAATTATGAACTTCATTAAGAGTCATACAAAATCTGTTCTACTTCAGTAACTAATTACTTGGGAAATTATTAATAGTATGAATGTTGTTTTTCTTCTCTTTAGGGAAAGCCTAAATGATAAACTAACTTGAAAAAATATGCAACACCAGGTGTAGACTGTATATTTTTAAATTGTTAATACACCTTTTCTAATCCTTCAGTTGGCAACCAGAACGCCAGGTTCCATTTAATGAAGTCAGATTACCACCACCACCTGATATAAAAAAAGAAATTAGTGAAGGAGATGAAGTAGAGGTATGTTTTTTTAAGTTTATTTTCTTGTGGTGTCTATTTTTTGATTTAAATAAATATTCTTTTAGGAAAATTAGCTTAGTTGATGGAGGATAAATCTGATTCCTTTTCTCTGTTCTTTCTATTGGTGGTAATGGCCGTGTAATATAGCAGTGCTTGAGTTTTGGAGCTAGAATGGGTCTCACCTGTCCCATTTTTAGCTGTGTAGACTTTAAATTTATCATTATAATTTGGAAGTCATGGATGATAGGGTATTTGCATTTTTAAAAGAACCTAGAATAGAACTCTGTGCACTATGGTGTTACCTTTTTCCTTCTTTTTGCTAATTACTTTGAATAATTTGTCTTACGACTTGCCTGGGTGTCTTTATGAGGTGTTGATAGTTATTCTTTTACTATAGTGATCATTAACAGAGTTAATATATAACTGTAAAATACTGTAACTAGCTTTCTGCCTTCTAGAATATTCTAGAAATGTCTGAGGAAAAATTTAAAAGTACAGAAAACCAAAAAAAAAAAAAAATGGAGGGAAAGAAAAATCACAGCTCACAGATGAATAAAACACTGTTCATGTTGTGCATGTTCTTTCAGGCTTGTCTCAGCATCCCAAAATGATGAGATTACAGGCGTGAGCCACCGCCCCCAGCCCTGCAAACATTTTATTTAATTTATTTTTTTGAGATAGAGTTTCCCTATTGTCTTCCAGGCTGCAGCGCAATGTCGCTATCTTGGCTCACTGTAACCTCTGCCTGCCAGGTTCAAGCGATTCATCTGCCTCAGCCTCCTGAATAGCTGAACTACGGGCGTGCATCACCATGCCTGGCTAAGTTTTGTATTGTTAGTAGAGACGGGGCTTCACAATGTTGGCCAGACTGGTTCTTGAACTCCTGACCTCAGGTGATCTGCCTGCTTTGTCCCCCCAAAGTGCTGAGATTACAGGTGTGAGGTACCGTGCCTAGCCATTTACAAACATTTTAAATGTACATATTCTGTACTAAGCACTTTGCAAGTGATTTAGTTATCTGCCAGTTTTATTTTATTGTTTGAGATGGAGTCTTGCTCTGTCTTCCAAGCCGGAGTTCAATGGAGCGATCTCAGCTCACTCCAACCTCCGCTTCCCACGTTCAAGCGATTCTTCTGCCTCAGTCTTCTGAGTATCTGGGATTACAGGTACCCACCACCATGCCCAGCTAATTTTTTTTACTTGTAGTAGAGACAGAGTTTCACCTTGTTGGCTAGGCTGGTCTTGAACTCCTGACCTCAGGTGATCACCCACCTCGGCCTCCCAGAGTTCTGGGATTACAGGTGTGAGCCACCACACATGGCCTGATTTTTTAATGATAAATTTTCTTTGAGCTCTCATTAATATAGGTAATAAGCTAGGAAGTCAAAAATTGCAGCACTTCAATCCCTGACAAACTTAATTTAGCGTACCCACTTTGGTGGAAGTCAGAGATAAAAGAGTGAGTAAAGTGAGTGCTTTACTTATTCATGAGGGACTTGGCTCATGGCACCCTGACATAATTTATACTTTGCTTTAGTAAAAGCAAAATAGTACACAGTGAACTTAGTGCAAATAATTAAAATCCAGGCAGAATGGCAATAAGTTAAGAAATAACTTTTTGTAAGCATACCTGTAACTATCTGTGTGTATTAGAGTTCTCGAGGAAAATGTTACTGGTGGAATCCGGGGGAGACACGAGGAAACAAAGTGGTGAAATGACTGCTGCAAATCAAGAAGTGTAAAGTGGGGTCCTTGGTGGGTGCTATATATGGCGGTGATACTGCAGATTACTATGTTCATTTGGACTTTAGATTTTATTGAAAAAGGTTTTCTCAATGTTGTATCTTTTTCTAATAGTTTTCTGTGAGAATAAAGAGGCTTGATTCGTTTTCATTTTTTGAAATTTCTGGTATAGTGTTTTTTGGATTTTGAGTAAGCAAAAGTTAGGTCAAGAAAGGAATGATGTAGGTTTGGACATGTTCTAGAATTAGAAATGTGTGGCAGTCAGTTTTGAGAGGAATGCTTCTTATACTTTTTTGTTGTTTAGACACTTAAAATTGATAGTGTGGAGTCTCAGATTAAAGGGAAAACTATTCTTGGCGGGGTGCTGAGGGTGTTGTTACAGTGTACTTTTTCCATTCCTGTCCAGGAGGGTCCTGCCCTGTTACTGAACAGTGTCTGGCTCACCCCTGTGGTCTGCCTCCGCCTCTGTGAAGAAGACATTGATGTAGAGATTGAGTGATTTAGAAATTGAATCTAGTTTTTTTTCTTTTTAAATTTCACATTATGTTTTATGATTCAGCTCTGGTCATATTTGCTCTCTAAAATTTTGTAAGTCATCTGAAATTAAGATGTGATTTTTTTTTTTCACTTTTGAAAAATTTGAAAATTCATATAAGGAAAAAGGAAAATTCATATAAGGAAAAAATCTTGCCACCCATAGGATTTTGTTTTTTTGTCACCGTTTATTAAGGATTTATCCATATTACCTAGAGTGTTTAGAAACTCTGAGTTAGTGCTTTCCCAGGTAATGTTTCAAAAGCCTCCTCCCCTCCTTTAAATTTAAAGTAATAAAACTTAATATAAAAAATGAAATGATAAAAAATTATATAAAGTACCAAGTGAACCTTCCATCTTAATGTAGGTGTACTTGTCCACCCACCCTAACTTAAATCTCATTTACCAGAGTTGATTCTCTTGTGAGTTTTTTTGTTTGCATGTATAAAGGACATATTTAAGTTGAAAAAAAATTGGGATTAAGTTATATATTTTTGACTTTTGTATTCACTTAATTAGGACAGCAAACATTTTCTTGTCTTCTCATTTAAATTTACCTCATTTTTTGTAACCACCTCAAAATTATTTGGTGTGGATATATCAAATTAAAAAACATTGAAATTACCAAATGTTTTGCTGTTAGCTAAAGAAAACAATGCGAGAATTGAAGTTAATATTCTTATGCAAATCTGGTAGTATTATAGTTCCCATGAGGTTAAATTGCAGAATCAAAAGGCATGATATATACATTTTTAAAAGTATTAAAATGTACCGTTCATCATCCAAAAATGTCTTTGGAATTACCACTTTATAATTTTATTAACCCTGGAGGTATCTTTTTCATACGTTGAGTGACTATTGTATTGTTCATATGTACAGTTTTGTAAACTTGGTGGATGGAAGCTGATGTCTCCTGAATTCTCATTTCCTTAATCATAATATGGGAACATCACTTAAATTAGTTTATTGGCTCTTAACCCCTTGTTCTGTGAATTGTCTATTTGTTTGTTTGTGTAGTTTTTGGGGTAGGAAATCCTTGCATTTTGTGGCTGAGTTTTATCTTTAGTTTTATTTTTGAGACAGAGTTTTGCTTTTCTTGTCCAGGCTGGAGTGCAATGGCACGATCTCGGCTCACCACAACCTCTGCCTGCTGGGTTCAAGCGATTCTCCTGCCTCAGCCTCCCTAGTAGCTAGGATTACAGGCATGCGCCATCACACTTGGCTGATTTTGTATTTTTGGTAGCGACGGGATTTCTCCATGTTGGTCAGGCTGATCTCGAACTCTCTACCTCAGGTGATCCTCCCGCCTTGGCCTCCCAAAGTGCTGGGATTACAGGTGTGAGCCACCGTGCCTGGATCTGAGTTTTGATCTTTTTATGTTTTTTTTCCTCAGGCAATTTTATTTTTTATTTTTTGAGACGGAGTCTCACTAAGTTGCTCAGATTGTGCAGTGGCACAATCTCGGTTCACTGCAACCTCTATCTGCCGAGTTTAAGTGATTCTCGTGCCTCGGTCCCTGAGTAGCTGGAATTAACAGGCGCACGCCACCATGCCCAGCTAATTTTTTTTATTTTTAGTAGAGATGGAGTTTTGTGATGTTGGCCAGGCTGGTCTCGAACTTCTGGCCTCAAGTGAACACCTGCTTTGGCCTCCCAAAGTGCTGACATAATAGGCGTGAGACACTGCGCAGGCTTACTTTTACATTTTTGAAGTACGTTTTTTTACATCTGCTTCCCTGCATTATTTTTCCCTTATATGGGGGCGTGGGGATGGGGAATACTTTTAGATTGCTTCATATCTGATCGCCTTAGTTATGAAATGTAATTTTTTGGTCAATAAACACTTTTTCTTAAACTTTTTCTGGGATTGTGCAAAATAGCAGAGGTAAGCCTGACATCTAAGCTGATAACCTGTTGTTTTTTTTTTTTTTGTCGGGGTGAGATGGAGTTTCACTATTGTTGTCCAGGCTGTAGTGCAATGGCACCATCTTGGCTCAGTGCAACCTCCGCCTCCTGGGTTCAAGTGGTTTTCCTGCTTCAGCCTCCTAAGTAGCTGGGATTACAGGCATGTGCCACCACACCTGGCTAATTTTGTATTTTTAGTAGAGACAGGTATTCTCCATGTTGGTCAGGCTGGTCTCTAACTCCTGACCTCAGGTGATCCACCTGCCTCAGCCTCCCAAAGTGCTGGGATTACAGGCTCGAGCCACCACGCCCAGCCCTGATAAAGTTTTTTATAAGGTTTCTTCCTTGCATTTAGCATATTTGAAATTTTAAAAACCTGTTTTTGAACTGTGAGGTTTTCTGGTTTAGTATTCATTGTTAAAATAGGAATTGGCAAGTTTTTGTTCTTGTGGCATATGCCTTTCCTTTTCTAGTCATATGGTGGATTGTCAGGCATTATGGTTATATATCTATATATTATATTAAAATGTTGGGATAGGCGCCTTGAGAGAAATTGGATTAAAAAAGAGAATAAAAATTATCTGAGGTAAGACACTCATTTACAACTTTTTAGGTTTTTTTTTTTTTTTTTTTTTTTTTTTTTTTCCAAATTTTAGTTTTTTGAGACAGCATCTTACTCTGTCACCCAGGCTGGAGTACAGTGGTGCCATCATGGCTCACTACAGCCTTGACCTCCTGGGCTCAAGGGATCTTCCTTGCCTCAGCTTCTCAAGTAGCTGGGATCATAGGCATGTGCCACCATGCTGGGCTAATTTTTGTATTTTTTTGAGAGATGAGGTTTTGCCATGGTGCCCAAGCGGGTCTTGAACTCTTGGGCTCAAGCAGTCGCCCCCCTCAGCCTCCCAAAGTGGTAGGATTACAGGCGTGTGCTACTATGCCCAGCCTAATTTAGCATTTTATTTATGTAAAAGATATACATGGATTATTTATTCTACTTTTTAAAAAGTTTTAAGTTTGATTCTTTTGGCCCGTCTGAAGTTTTTAGCTGTCTGTATTTGGACGTAGTTTTTCTCATCATACCAAGATACCAAGACCATTGTTAGTCTTACTGCTTAGGACATGCTCACACATAAAGGAGAGAAGAACATAGTCTTTGTTACTTGTTTTTGTCTTGCGGAGTGGGTTTCTAGGACTTGATTCAGTAAAGAAAGTTGGTAGAAAACTGATTTGTTAAAGTATCAGCCTTAAAGGTGAATGAGATAATACTATTATTTAGGTAGAGAAATCACACATGTTCATTCCAGATGTTAAACTTTTCTAACGTGCGTTTTCTTAAAATGTAATAATACAAAATGGCAGATACATAATAGCAGTACTCAGTAAATGTATTTCACATGTTGAAAATGTATTTCACATGTTGAATTACGTTTTTTTACATCTGCTTCCCTGCATTATTTTTCCCTTATATGGGGGCGTGGGGATGGGGAATCCTTTTAGATTGCTTCATATCTGATCGCCTTAGTTATGAAATTTAATTTTTTGGTTGATTTATGGTTATTTATGATTGATTATTTAGTTTAATAGTAAATAATATTTGGAAAATTTCTTTGGAAAAATGGAAATATAGTTAATTTATTGAAGACTGGTAAAAATTCTCTTTGATACTTACTCTTTTTTTTTTTTTTTTTTTTTTTTTTTGAGACGGAGTTTCACTCTGTCGCCCAGGCTGGAGTGCAGTGGCCGGATCTCAGCTCACTGCAAGCTCCGCCTCCCGGGTTCACTCCATTCTCCTGCCTCAGCCTACCGAGTAGCTGGGACTATAGGCGCCCGCCGCCTCGCCTGGCTAGTTTTTTGTGTTTTTTAGTAGAGACGGGGTTTCACCGTGTTAGCCAGGATGGTCTCGATCTCCTGACCTCGTGATCCGCCTGTCTCGGCCTCCCAAAGTGCTGGGATTACAGGCTTGAGCCACCGCGCCCGGCTGATACTTACTCTTAATTTGGCTACTTGAAAGACATAGGTTGAACATTATGAACTTCAGTGAAAAATTGATGACTTTAGGATCCAGATTGTAATTACATTTAATTCACTTACAGTTGTTTACTTGAGTTTAGATTTTTTTTTTTTTTTAAACAGAGTGTGACTTGGAATCATTTGGTGGAAAGAATTCTGAAATAGGCTTTTGGAATTTGATTCTTCTTATTTATTTAGTCCTGCACTCCATAAAATGATAGTGATTAAAATGAGTGCTAATGTGTTTTTAGGCTTCTCATCATGGTCACTCCACAGTCTTCTGGATTTTAGTATGTTAGAGCAGTGTGTGGGCCATTTTCTCAGAGTGTGAATTGTTCCTGTGAAATAGTTTGCAGAGTTAAGTAAAATCTGAAGAAAGGGAATTTTTGTGGGGTGCTCTTATTCAATGACATATTTGTAAATCAATTCAGTAATTAATGTTTAGGATGTAATACACTAGAGCACAGTTTTAATGCTGGCTTATTAAAGTGATATTGTGGGAGATATACTCTTCATTTTGTATAGGGTATGATTTGATCCATAGCACTAAAGTGGATCCAAATTAATAATGGTTTCTTTTTTTGTTTTCTTTTGTTTTGTTTTGAGACGGAGTCTTGCTCTGTTGACCAGGCTGGAGTGCAGTGGCATGATCTCGGCTCACTGCAACCTCTGCCTCCTAGGTTAAAGTGATTCTCCTGCCTCAGGCTCCTGAGTAGCTGGGATTACAGGCACCCGCCACCATGCCCTGCTAGTAGAGATGGAGTTTCACCATATTGGTCAGGCTGGTCTCGAACTCCTGACCTTACGTGATTCACCCGCCTTGGCCTCCCAAAGTGCTGGGATTACAGGTGTGAGCCACTGTGCCTGTGCCTGGCTCTTTTTTTTGTTTGTTTTAGAAGGAATCTTGCTCTGTCATCCAGGCTGGAGGGCAGTGGTTTGATCTTGGCTCACCTCCCAAGTTCAGGTGATTCTCCTGCCTCAGCCTCCCGAGTAGCTGGGATTACGGACACCCGCCCACCACCATGCCCAGCTAATTTTTGTACTTTTAGTAGAGATGGGGTTTTGCCATGTTGGCCAGGTTGGTCTCAAACTCCTGACCTCAGGTGATCCACCAGTCTCAGCCTCCCAGAGTGCTGGGATTACAGTTGTGGGCTGTGCGGCCAAATTTGTAGTGTTTTGATTCAGGCTCAGGAATTTATGTTTAGTCACTTTATGAGAGTAACTTGGTCTTTCAGGAGTGAAGTTATTAATGAAGCTTATAGAAATGAATATTAAGTTTAAAATATTTCACTGTTCAGTGAGAAAAGCCTCCAGGCAGTTGAAAATGGTTTATTTAGGAAGCTAGATTCATGGATGGTTATGCTTTGGTGAAAATAGAATAAGGGGGTTAGGTAGTTTTAAGACATAACATTTTCAGCAAATCAGACTTGATGTACCCACAGATTAACGAGATATTCGAGCTGCCTCTCTGAGATAGTTATTTGAATGGGCACCTTCTTTTAGTTGTTAGGATATTCTTTTTGTAACCCTCAGTATACTTGGGAAAACAGTCATCACTAATCATTTACTACATAATTTTGTAGCAGAAATAATTAAAGGGTAGTAAGGTCATTATTAGACCTTATTCTTTTTTTTGAGACAGGGTCTCGCTCTGTCACCCAATTTATAGCATAGTGGCATGATCATGGCTCACTGCAGCCTTAACCTGCCAGTCTCAAGTGATCCTCCTTCCTCAGCCTCTGAAGTAGCTGGGACTAGAGGCATGCACCAACCACACCTGGCTAATTAAAAAAAAATTTTTTTTTATAGAGATGGGATCTTCCTGTGTTGCCCAGGCTGGTCTCAAACTTCTGGGCTCAAGCAATCCTCCTGCCTCAGCCTCCAAAAGTGCTGGGATTACAGGCATGAGTCACTGTGCCCGGCCATTATTAGACTTTTTTTAAGGCCATTATTGACTCCATGCTGGAGTATAGTGGAGCAAACACAACTCACTGCATCCTTGACCTCCTGGGCTCAAGCGATCCTTCCACCCCACCCCAGGCCCCCAAATAGCTGAGATTACAGGCACATGCCACTATGCCTGGCTAATTTTTGTACTTTGCATAGTGATGGTGTTTCTCCATGTCGTCCAGGCTGGGCTTGAACTCTGGAGCCAAAGTGATCTGCCCACCTCAGCCTCCCAGAGTACTGGGATTACGGGCGTGAGCTACCACGCATGGCCTTATTAGACATTTTAATAAGAGTTTAAACATAGCAAATCCAACTTTTTCATATTTTCCAGATTTTGATGATATATGTATCTACAATGAATGCAGTTGTCTAAATGTAACTAACTGCTCACTGTTACACATGAACCTAGGACATACCAATCTTACAAATACTGCTAGCAGATTTAAAATATATGTCTAATAAATTCTAGCTTATTCTGGTTATTCTTACAGTTAGATTATCAGAATGCAGTCCTTGAATACTTTGGAACTTTTAGTGGCATCTCATTCTATTGAGGAAGGGATAGCCATCTCTGCTGTAATTTTAGTATTTTTAGTCAATTGAATTGACTAATCTACTGAATATTTTTGCATTTCATTGTCTTTTTTTTTCTAGTTAACCTTTGTATGCACATCTGCTTTTGACATTTCCACTTACGAAGTACATTTCGGCATACAAACGTTTCTTAAAATTTTATCTTCAATTTTTATTTTACCTTGTTTTTTTTGGAACAGAGTCTCGTTCTGTCACCCAGGCTTGAGTGTAGTGGCATGATCTTTCCTCACTGCAGTCTCAACTTCCCAGGCTCCAGCAATCCTCCCACCTTAACCTTCCATGTAGGTGGGACCACAGGTGTGCTCTACCACACCTGGCTAATTTATTTTGTATTTTTGGTAGAGACGGGGTTTCATCATGTTGTCCAGGCTGATCTTGAATTCCTGAGCTCAAGCAGTCCACCTGCTTGGCCCTTCAAAGTGCTGGGATTACAGGTGTAGGCCACTGCGCCTGACCACAAACATCTTAAAAGATGAAAGAAGACTGTCTAATACCCTTTTAGCAAACCAGGATGATCTGGGTTCTGGTTGGAGGATTTTGCAGTCTCAGTTGACTGGATTCTCATCATTAACTGGATGAGAATGCACATCATCTTTCCCTCTTCTTAGAAATACATTGTTTGAGAATATTCATCTAAGATGTCACCATCTGAAGACTTCGTAGTCTGAGACTTTGCTTTGTAAGATGATTTCACATTTATCAGTAGAACCTAGTGTGCTGCTGTCTCTTTGCATCTGTTGTCTGATACCTCTACTAATTAGAAAGGCCTTCCTCTGTAAATTTTTCTTCTCTTCGCAATTATGAGTGAAAAATTCATAATTATCAACTGGTCAACGGTAGCTAAAAGCAGACTACAAGGATGGTGTTTTTGATCTTTTGAACTGTTTTGAAAGAGATGTGATACCTTGGGCTATGCAGTAAGGAAACTGTATGAACATTAACAATTTATTTCACTGTTGCATCCTCTAGGTGATGCCATCATTCCTCTGTTCCATGTTAGTCTTTATTTAAAGCATAGCTGAGAATAACTGATGAATGTTGATGAAATAGTAAAGTGTTTCAAGACATAGGAAAAATAAGATCACTAGATTCTCCTTACATTTATAAAAGGGCCCAGTGGATACATATAATAATTACAGTATAAGGGTGAGTTTTATTCTAGTGTTAAACTTTCTTATTTTTGGAATATGTCTAAGGAAGAATATAAGTCATGAGATATTGATCCCTTTGAATAGTTAGATCTGTTTATAAAAGAAATGGAAAAACTAAAATTGAGTTTAATGGACCCTGATTAGTAAATTGGACTTACTGGTTTTTCTCATAGCTTTTTTTCTAATCATGGTGTACAGTAAAGTTCATTAGTAGGTTTTGGTTTATTCATTTCCAGTTCCAGTATTCCTACCACTTCCAAGATTACTTTCAAATCATCCTGATAGAAGCTTCAGGCTAAAAAAGTCTTTGTTTTTAGTTGTTTGCATTTATCTCCCAGAAGTCTGTTAATATCCACTGATAGGTTTCCTTGGTCATCTCTGCAAAGGCATTCAATCTTGGTTTTTATTGGTTCTTAGTTGTTTCTTCTCAGAAACAACTTTTCTACCTTTCTCTATATTGAAAATATAATGCATTAAAGAAGCTCTGCTGTATCATAAGAAATAACTCTAATCCCAAGTAAAAGCTTCTGTGACCTATTGCGTTAATAAAGCTGATATTTATAGACATAAAGAATATAAGACTTGTTTTTTTGTGGATAGTTTTTGTTTTGTTTTGGAGATGGAGTTTCGCTCTAGTTGCCTAGGCTGGAGTGCGATGGCATGATCTCTGCTCACTGCATCCTCTGCCCCCTGGATGTGATTATCCTGCCTCAAGTGATTCTCCTGCCTCAGCCTCCCGAGTAGATGAGATTACGGGCACCTGCCACCATGCCCAGCTAATTTTTGTATTTTAGTAGAGACAGGGTTTACCATGTTGGTCAGCCTGGTCTCGAACTCCTGACCTCAAGTTATCCACCCACCTTGGCCTCCCAAAGTGCTGGGATTTCAGGCGTAAGCCACTGTGCCCAGCCTGGATAGGAGTTTTGTAAGATACTTAATGTATTCTGCTAGATGGACTGAATGTGTGTAATTTTTTTTTTCAGTTAAACAATTTTTTTTAGTTCATTTGATTTAGGTTCTTCAGCAAGGGATCTAAATGTCATATCCTCGATGGAATTTAAAAATTAGGTTAATCACTTTCTGAGAACAAGTTTTAATATTAACAATGTTGACAGAAACAGGAAGACCTGTGTTTTACATTATTTAAAACTCCTTTGTAAGAGTATTTCTTTAAAATAATACTTATGTTTAGTAAACCTCATGAATGTGGAATTAATTTCCAAGAAGCTAAATTGCCCAAAAAAGTGTAGTTTTATTTTTAAGTAGTAAATTTAAATGTACATATCACTTTCATTAAATTGCATTTAATATACCAGTTTAAATAAAATAGCATTTTTGATTCTTAAGTTTAATGGGATTGGGCATTAATAAAAAGTCATTATTTACAGCATTGAAATCTTTTGGGATGAATGGATATAGGCATTTTTTTTTCTTCTCAGGTATATTCAAGAGCAAATGACCAAGAGCCATGTGGATGGTGGTTGGCTAAAGTTCGGATGATGAAAGGAGAAGTAAGTAATCTTCACACTTGCTTTGTGACTAGTTTCTAAGGAATTACCTCAAGGAATTACCTCAGTGTTTGGTTTTTGTAAATGTTATCAACTGTTAGTTTTATTTCTGAAAGCCTACCTGAGAAATAGTTGATCACACATTTCCATTAGCATTTATTTCTGTTTGTGTTCTGTATTGGCAAACACCAAAGCTGCTCTCCAGAGGTACACCTCAAGCATGTAAGGACCACCGAGGTTCATGCTTGTAAGAACCTATAATCTAGTTTAGGCAAATCAGATTTATGTAACTAAGCTGTGCTTAGTGTTTATGCCACATGGGGGAGGGTCCATTGGTTAAGCTGAGCAAGGTAATTAGAACTTCATTTAAACTTCATTATTTTTGTTCAGATGGGATTTTTAAAGTATTTTGATGTCTTTTAGTTTTATGTCATTGAATATGCTGCTTGTGACGCTACTTACAATGAAATAGTCACATTCGAACGACTTCGGCCTGTCAATCAAAATAAAACTGTCAAAAAAAATACCTTCTTTAAATGCACAGTGGATGTTCCTGAGGATTTGAGAGAGGCGTGAGTAATTTTATTTACTTTTGAATTGTTCTGTGAATTAAGAAGATTTTTCAGTCCGACAAAACATTTTCCCTAATGCCCAATCAAAACCTTGTGTTGGAAAATCATCTTAATGAACAAAGGTTTTAGTGAGGGATGTCAAAATGAAACACTGACTTTGTATTATAACTCCTCTGAATTTAATCTGTTGAGGTCTTACACATGAATTAATTTCTCTCTAGGTGTGCTAATGAAAATGCACATAAAGATTTTAAGAAAGCAGTAGGAGCATGCAGAATTTTTTACCATCCAGAAACAACACAGCTGATGATACTGGTAAGATAATACCATATTATAAGGTAGCTTATTGATGGGTATTGCACAGATTTTATAATTAGATATTTCGGCCAGGCGCGGTGGCTCAAGCCTGTAATCCCAGCACTTTGGGAGGCCGAGGCGGGCGGATCACGAGGTCAGGAGATCGAGACCATCCTGGCTAACACGGTGAAACCCCGTCTCTACTAAAAAAAATACAAAAAACTAGCCGGGCGAGGTGGCGGGCGCCTGTAGTCCCAGCTATTCGGGAGGCTGAGGCAGGAGAATGGCGTAAACCCGGGAGGCGGAGCTTGCAGTGAGCTGAGATCTGGCCACTGCACTCCAGCCCGGGCGACAGAGCGAGACTCCGTCTCAAAAAAAAAAAAAAAAAAAAAAAAAAAAGATATTTCAAAAGAGAAAAGCTAAGGTCAACTTAGTGTATAGTGAATTTATTAATATAGTGTGGGAGAAAAATTTTGCAGCTATAAAATGTTAATTACATTCTTAACATCATAAAATTCTTATGTGTGAGATCCTGGATTTTTCCCAAATCAAGCATATTCTGAATAGCGGATCTAAATAATACAGGAATTCAGAAAGGAAAGTGTGATTACTCAGAGTAGTGTTAGATGAAAAAAGTGTAGTAGATGAGAAGCAAGGAAGGCTTTGTATAGAAGATGGTGTTTGTGCTATTTGGAAGAATGATTAAAGTTTTGAGTAATTAGCTTGTTTGTTTATAGTCTGCCAGTGAAGCAACTGTGAAGAGAGTAAACATCTTAAGTGACATGCATTTGCGAAGTATTCGTACGAAGTTGATGCTTATGTCCAGAAACGAAGAGGCCACTAAGCATTTAGAAGTAAGTGGGTTTACTTACAAAAGAGTTTTCTGTGTCCCTTTTAGTTTTTGTCTGTTTTTGGAGACAGATTCTGGCTCTGCTGCCCAGGCTAGAGTGTAGTGGTGCAATCTTGGCTTACTGCAACCTCCGCCTCCCAGGTTCAAGCGGTTCTGCTGACTCAGCCGCCATGTAGCTGGGATTGCAAGTGTGCCCCACCAAATCCAGCTAAGTTTTGTGTTTTAGTAGAGATAGGGTTTTGCCATGTTGGCCAGGCTGGTCTCGAACTCCTGGCCTCAAGTGGTTGCCCGCCTCAGCTTTTCAAAGTGCTGGGATTATGGGCATGAGCCACCGAGCCTGGCCCCCATTTAGTTTTATATTTTATATTTTTCAAGTTCTTTGCTTCAAATGAAGGCAGCCTAGGACCTCTGTTGCGTAACTATTTGGAGTTGTCGTGTCTGTAGAAGAATTGCTTTTCTATTTTACCTTGTATCAAACATAGCCTTTCCTTTGCTAAATGCCTGTTGACTTGTTGATAGGACTTAGATGACAGGTGCCAAAGAGCGAAGAAACTAGAGATACTCAGTAGACTGTATTGCTAGTTCTTTACTTTGTATTTAACCTTTTTATTTTTTTTAACTGCCTTGTCGTCTGTCAGTCATGATACCTTTCATCAGTAACTAGTTCACTGTAACAACTCTTGTGTGAGAGGAGAGGAGGACTAGGAGTGGTGTATCATGTGACATGTATTAAAATATGAAGCTTATCATTATATCTCTGTCTTATCCTAAGATACTCAGTTGTGTCCTGTTCTTTGCTACACTGTTAGGATACTTGTTCTTCCACTCACTCACACTTTCTAGATCTGGATGAATACACATGCATGCACACATTGTGTTGTCTTAGAGAAATTGAGATGTGTTTATTATCCTTAGGACAATTTTGGAAGTGTTCTCATTAATTTAAAAGTTCTGAACAAAGGATATGTGAACAAATCTGTCTGTATCTGGAAAAGTGTTTTAGCCTAATAGACGAATACAACAATTTCTTTTCCCCATTCATTTTATGACATTAGATGAGTTTCCTTTATTAAGAGACTGCGTTTTTTTTTTTTTTTCGTTATGTGGGTTTTCAGTGCTTTTTTCTTCTCGTGTTTTTCTTTACACTGTGGTAAAGTGCATATGAAACTTAGCATCTTAACCATTTTTAAGTGTACACTTAATATTAAGTATGTTTACATTATTGATCAATCTTCAGGGCTTCTCATATTGTAAAACTGAAAATCTGTACCCTTTAGACAGCTGCTCATTTTCGCCTTTCCCCAGCCCCTGGCAACCATCATTCTGTTTTCTGTTGCTATAAATTTGACTATTTTAGATACCTCATGTAAGTAAAATCATTTTAGTCTTTTTTGTGTCTGGCGTATTTTACTTAGCATCAAGGTTCGTCTGTGTAGCATGTGTCAGAATTTCCTTTTTAAGGCAGAATGTATATACCACATTGTGTTCATTCATTCATTGATCTGTGGATTTGGGTTGCTTTCACCTCTTGACTATCGTAGATAATGCTATGAACATGGATGTGCAATAAAACATTTTGTGGCCACATGTGGTGGCTCATGCCTATAATCCCATCACTTTGGGAGGCTGAAGTGGGAGGATTGCTTTAGCCCAAGAGTTCGAGACCAGCCTGGGTAACATAGTGAGAGCTCGTCTCTTCAAAAAATAAAAAAATAAAAAATTAGCTGGGCTCAGTGGTACGTGCCTGTATTTCCAACTATTCAGGAGGCTGAAGTGGGACGATTGCTTGAGCCCAGGAGATGGAGGTGGCAGTGAGCCTTGATCATGCCACTGCATGCTAGCCTTGGTGACAGAGTGAGACCCTGTCTGAAAAAAAAACATACAAAAAAGCCATTTTGCATTTTGATCTTTTATAATACTAATTTTCCTTTTTTATTAGTGCACAAAACAGCTTGCAGCAGCTTTTCATGAGGAATTTGTTGTGAGAGAAGATTTAATGGGCCTGGCAATAGGAACACATGGTAGTAACATTCAGCAAGCTAGGAAGGTTCCTGGAGTTACCGCCATTGAGCTAGATGAAGATACTGGAACATTTAGAATCTACGGAGAGGTAAGTTCTCTTTCTCCTGCCTTGGCCTTTACTATAATGTATTAACCATCTATTGTTTGATTATATTTTTATCTGAAATTCCAGTTTCCCAGTGAAACATTTTTGAGGTAGAATTTATTCAGTTAGCATCAGTCAGCCTAGTAGTCATTACTTATGCAGCTGAATTGAGTTAACTTTGTATTGAGGGGAGTGAAAGATTTACTAACTAATTAAATATGTAGTTTTTAAAATTGAAGTTTCTTAACTGCTTCGGAATTTACTTCAGTTTTATACCCGTAACAAATAATCTCTCCAACTGTTTTTTTTTTTTTTTGAATGTTTACTGTGTGCCAGGCACTGGCAGGAGTAAATGGCATATATTAGAATAGCTTTTCTAGAACTCGAATTTGTATAATGCTTCGTCACTGGTTAATCATGACGTTTGCAGGGGTAGAAAATTAGTAAGTTATTTTTAAAAAGTTATTCAGCCAGGTGCAGTGGCACACGTTTGCATTCCCAGCTACTTGGGAATCTGAGGCAGGAGGATTGCTTGAGCCCATGAGTTTGAATCCAGCCAGAGCAACGTAGAGTTTAAAAAAATATATATAAATTTATATATATACATATACACGTACCTTATCTGTATTTTTATGTATGTAAATTGAGACCATCCTTCAAATTTGAGTAACTGGATTTTTTTTTTTTTTTTTTTTTTTTAAAAGAAACAAGGTTTTGCTATGTTGCATAGGCTGGTCTGGAACTCCTGAGCTCAAGCACTCCCCCTGCCTCAGCCTCCCAAAGTGCTGGGACTGTAGGCATGAGCCACTGTGCCTGGCCTGGAGTTTTTTTTGAATGACAATTTTGTGTCTTGACTTTTCATACATAGCTCTTATGAACAGCTTCTTTCACATGGTAAAGCTGACTAGAGGCTTTACTTTTAATTTTGAAACCTTTAAAAGTAGACAGTATAACATAGTAATTAAGGCAGCCAAGCACTGTGGCTCATGTCTGTAACCCCAGCAATTTTGGAGGCTGAAGCAGGAAGATCACTTGAGCCCAGGACTGAGAGGCTGCAGTGAGCTATGATCGTCATTGTCCTCTAGCCTGAGTGACAGAGCAAAGTTCTGTCTTGTTGAGAAGAAGGAGGAGAAAAAAAAAAAAGGGCTTTGGAGCTATACTGCCTGGGTTGGAATTCACTTTAAGTAGGCCACTTTGAGTAGGCTTGGAGTTTGTTACTTTGCTTCCTTGTATAAGTGTTCTCATTATAAAATAATAATAGTGCTTACCTTAATATAGTTCTTAAAGATTGGATACATTATACAAAATGTTGATTGCATATGGTATATCACATAGTGTGCACACAATAATTTGAGCTATGGTTTTATTTTATTTATTTATTTATTTTTTTGAGACGGAGTCTCGCTCTGTCACCCAGGCTGGAGTGCAGTGGCCGGATCTCAGCTCACTGCAAGCTCCGCCTCCCGGGTTTACGCCATTCTCCGGCCTCAGCCTCCCGAGTAGCTGGGACTACAGGCGCCCGCCACCTCGCCCGGCTAGTTTTTTGTATTTCTTAATAGAGACGGGGTTTCACCGTGTTAGCCAGGATGGTCTCGATCTCCTGACCTCGTGATCCGCCTGTCTCGGCCTCCCAAAGTGCTGGGATTACAGGCTTGAGCCACCGCGCCCGGCCTGGTTTTAAAATTAAAAAAATTATTTGCTTTTTAAATATTTTTAGAGACAGGCTCCTTGCTCAGGCTGGAGTGCAGTGGTGTGATCATAGCTCACTGCAGCCTCAGACTCCTGGGCTCACGCCATCCTCTGGCCTCAGCCTCTTGAGTAGCTAGGACTATAGGCATGTACTGCCATGCTGGGCTAATTTAAATATGTATCTATATATTTTGTAGAGAGAGAGGTTTCCTATGTTGCCCAGAGTAGTCTTAAACTCTTGGCCTTAAATGATCCTCCTACATTGGCCTCCCAAACAAAGTGCTGGGGTTATAGGTGTGAGCCCACTGCATCTGGCCTTATCTGTGGTTATTAAAGAACAAACGTTAAAAATGAAAATGACTTAATTGAGAAGTAGAAAGTCCATGTAGAGACTCACTCCCAAACCTCTAGTCGTTTAAAATTGTACTCATTAGAAATTAGGAATTTTGATGATCTTACCAGTGGGTGCTTTTAAAAAATGCATATCTGCAAAAATAGCTTTTTAAGTTATATACCTGATTTTGAGAATAAATAAAATAATTCAGACAATTTGAACAATTTGTATTGTTAACACTTAACATGAGAATTTCAACCTGGGAGTATAGACTAGTATATTTAGGATTGGGTTAAAGTTTTGGCTGTTCAGCAGCTGTGTAATTTAAACTCTGACACTAAATTTCTCAGCAGCTTAAAGATGTTAGAGATGTTATTTTATTTTTGGTTTTAATAGTACTGACTGATTTGGGATTTTTAAAAATGATTTTTTTCTTAAGTACTTTGTGAATCACTTCACCTGAAATCTCTCACCAGTGGAATGAGCATAATCTTTTAGTAGAATATAATCTTATTCAGAATTTTCTCTTCTCTCATCTTTTTGTTTTGGATTATGGGTTGCTTCAAGATTGAAACAGGATTTCATTTTTACTTTTCCCCTCATCTACAGAGTGCTGATGCTGTAAAAAAGGCTAGAGGTTTCTTGGAATTTGTGGAGGATTTTATTCAGGTTCCTAGGAATCTTGTTGGTAGGTACTTTTACTAAATGTTAAATAAGTTAAACATTAGTTACATATAGCGACTTAATTGAAAACTGGTCTTGTAGTCTGATAACCTTATTCCAGTTTTGTGTAGATTTATTTAGATAGCAATAATTCTTTTTTTGGTGATAACATTTTGTGTAACTTGTTATTGTCATATGTTAAAAAGTAAAGATGTTTCTTCTGTACAAGATGACCCACTAATAAGGCCCAGAGTTTTTATAACAGTTTGTCATTACAGTTTTTCATCAGCCTTCTCATCCCTTGGGATCTTTCCTATTCTCACTCCTTTACTCTCTTTTTATCATTGATATATATTCATCAAAATTATGATAGTACTTTTTGAGAAGGTATTTGTGGTATTTGTTTTGTTTAGTGTGGAAGAAAAGTAACAGTGAACTAACAATAGGGTAATAAACTTCTACACAGTAGGTCCTGAATAGTAGGTTGTCACAAGGCATAGAATAATAAGGTAAGAACTTGTGGGCAGGAGAGAAGGATGATAATATGAGGGGTGATTTCACTGTTAATTATTTGACACCATTGTTGAAACTGTTGTACCCATGGATTATAGTTAAGTGACAAGAATTTGCATTTGAAGTTATGGTTAAATGAGCATTATAGGTTGGAGTGAGTTCATTTATAACTCTGTTATTAATATGCCCTATATCTATGCTGTCTGTCTTTTTGCTATTTGAGGCAATTGAGAAGGCTTTGGTTATGTGTTAAGTACACAGTGACTATACTAAAAATTGACGCTCTAAACATTTAATATAAAAAGCAGCATCAAGATAATGTAGTGAAGTTTACTAGAAGGGGGATGAGTTTTTGTTGCCTATTATCTCTCATTATTTTTTTTTTACACTAAGGAAATACTTTCAGCTTCTTGGGTTCCATTTATAGAATGTGGCTTATTCTGCCTTTAGGAAATGTTTAGCCACAGGCGTTCTATTTGTTAAATTGTGTAAAACAAACATTAATAGAAAAATTTAAAAAAAAAACGTCCATTCTAAAAACATTTTTTTTTTGGCCATTAATAAGTAGTATATTCAGGAAAAGTAGTTTAAAACACAGAAATTTGTGTCTTGGAATTTAACTGTTGGTATTTATGAAAAAAGCCTTCCCCCCCCCCCGAGATGGAGTCTTGCTTTGTCACCCAGGCTGGAGTGCAGTTGCAGTGACGCACTCTTGGCTCACTGCAACCTCTGCCTCCTGGGTTCAAGCGATTCTCCTGCCTCAGCCTCCCGAGTAGCTGGGACTGTAGGTGCCTGCCACCACGTGTGGCTAATTTTTGTATTTTTAGTAGAGATGTGGTTTCACCATATTGGCCAGGCTGGTCTTGAACTCCTGCTCCTGATCTTGTGATCCGCCCACCTCAGCCTCCCAAAGTGCTGGGATTACAGGCATGATCCACCGCGCCCGGGTGTAAAAAGCCTTTCAGTTCTGCTCAAACATTTGGATAGGTATGACATTACTGCCAATTGTGTAAGCTCTACTTTATTAGTTCTTGGTATACCATTGTTCACTATAGACTGAACTGCTGGAAAGAGGAGATGTTAAAATTCAGTATAAACTTGAAGAATGTTGTATAATTATACATAGGTAAGGTGCACAATGTTATCAAATGTTTATCAGTATCAAATGAAATCACCTTTGATAAGCTGCTTTTGAAAAGGATGCCCTTTTAAAAAATCGTAATTATTGACATCTGTCAGTACTAACATTGTGGTAGCTGCTGTACAGAATGTAACTTTAACTTAACTAAGGTTTCCTCACTTGTAAAAATGATTTGGCAATGGGTTTGTGAAAGGGAACCAGGTTTCTTTTCAATCCAAGTCTATCCGTTATAAAAGATAGCCTTGGTCTTAGAGAGTTGTAGTAGGTGGTGTGAGTAAAAGTTTCTGATATTTCAAAAATAAGAAAATTGGGTGTATTTGTAGTTCTGTGTTCTCTCTATTCAGTGAAGTGGTGAGTACCTGCTGTCTCTTTTCCTGTATCCTGTCTATGTTGGCTTTGGTGATGCGGGTTGTGTGCTGTTTAGGAAATACACAATAGCAGTAACTATTACACATTGGTGAGATACTCAGGAACTTAGTACAATAATTTCTGCTGGTTGTCATGTGTAAAAGTACAATGTTTCCCTCCATAATGTTTTATGGATGAAGCAGTCTTTTGAAAAATAGTACGTTTTTAGTCCAAATGAAAGAAAAAGAGAACTGAGGAGTGAAAGGGAATGAGAACACTTGGTAGGTAAGTTCCAAAGAGGATTACTTTATACATTCATGTTCTGAGAGTTCTAAGACGACCATTCCCACCCCTCCCAAATCAAAGGGAAAAATATCTGAACATTGGTTTGAAAATGGTTCAAAACCTTTCACCTCCAGAAGCCTTCCTTAATCACTTCTCTCTGTCCCTTCAGCATTTATATTCAGTGCTCAATTTATACTGCAGGTCTGCTTCAGTTTGTCAATATGGTCTGGAATTTAAACTATGGAAATGATCATATAAAATATTGACGGTCTCTGGTGGGACTAAATAAAACTTGCAGGTAGGTTCCTGCCAAGGACCCCAGAAGGGTGATGGATGATCACTCAAAACTGGTATAGTTCACAAGAAGGAAGTGGCAGAAGTTCTGGGGGAGGAATATGGTATATCAACCTAATCTTTGTTTTTCGAAAGACATTTGCTTGTTTTTAGCAGGGTCAAGGATGGAGTTGCTGCTTGAGCTTCACTGTGTTAACAATGAAAGTTGCTTTTATGTGCTGCTGCTAGGGCTGCTCAGAGAAGATATACGTCATTTGAATTCCCTGCCCTCCTTTTTTTCTTTTTTAACCTGTTCAATTGCTACTGCTTTTAAATTTAGGGTTATTAATGGGGAAGGAGGCTTGAGAGTAGGAATACAAGAGAGAAAAACCCATTATAGTCCTTTTATTGTATTGACCAGTCTACTGTTGTCATTGTTCTTATTCATTCTTTAATGGAAACTGTTCAGGCATGCAACAGGAAAATCTGCCATTTTAACCCCTTCAACCAAGGTTTAAGTTTTTGTGAAAAGTGATTTATTTAAAAAATTGAGGATGTGGACTTGATAACAAATATGCTGTTGCTGTTCATTAAGGGGTACATCTGTTCCATATGGTGAAAGTTACTTGAATAGTACTTGTTAATAGGTACACAACTCAGTGTTGCTTTGTTATTTATGTGAGTATATGCTGATCTTTAGATAGTCCTTTAGGGAAAGAGAGCCTTTTGATCCCTTTGTTAATATACTCAATAACTGCTGTTTGACAGACTTGTAACTGTAGAAAAGTTAAATATTTGAATTTTATGTCATTTTACAGTATTTTATACTTAGCAAGACATCATGTGCATGCTTTATGTTTTTTTTAATATAGCTGTGAAGTACTTGAAAAACTTGGTATAAAATGTAATACATGTAAATATTCATTCTAAAGTTATGTTCAAGTCATAGAAATCTCTTTTACAGATAGAAACTTGAAAATAAAAGCAAGATTGATGAGTTTGTTACTTATGTGAATTAATAAAGTGATAATAATTAATGCCAAATTAAAATAGTTTTCTCTTTGCCTTTATGTATATATCCAAGGTTTTGAAATGGGTTGGATGTTTAAAAAATATGAAAATGATATAAGCATATTTTAAAGTCTAGATTTTGAAAATTTCTTACATGTGAGCACTGTTTGTCAGTCCCAGTTAGTAACCTTAGGCATGCTGAAAGAGGAGTAAGTTTCAGACCAAGGGTAAAATTTTTTGGTAGTCTATAGGGTGAGTTAATTGAAAGTAAAAAGATGGGAGTGTCACTTGATGGTTGTAATTTAGTGGCAAGTTACAAATAATTTGGGGCTGACACTGAAAGAATAGCAGAATTGATTTTTAGCTTACCATTATATTTGTTTTCTCTTACTAAAGGAAAAGTAATTGGAAAAAATGGCAAAGTTATTCAAGAAATAGTGGACAAATCTGGTGTGGTTCGAGTAAGAATTGAAGGGGACAATGAAAATAAATTACCCAGAGAAGATGTAAGTATTTAAAATGTAATTTCTTTCCCTCTTGAAAATGTCCTTTTTTTTGGCCAACTTAATAGTTGTAAACATTTTGTCGGTTTTATCTGATACAGAGGGTTTTTCTTTCCTTTTTAAAAATTATGTTTTTATAACAATATTTCATACACTTAAAAAAGTCATTTTCTACTGTGTGGGCCTTGTTCTTGTTGTTTTGATAGTACTTCAGTAAAAAAAGTCAGTTTTGATATAAAGATTTCTATTTGATAATCTTAACAGTTATTTTTCATACGTAGAGTGTAAAGCTGTAGAACTTGATACTCCCAAAGAGTTTTTTTTTTTTTTTTAATTTCAATAGTTTTTGGGGTACAGGTGGTTTTTGGTTACATGGTGAAGGTTCTTCAGTGGCGATTTCTGAGATTTTAGTGCACCTATCACCTGAGCAGTGTACACTGTATCCAATATGTAGTCTTTTATCCCTCATCCCCCTCACAAACTTCCTCCCCGCTGAGTCCCCAGAGTCCATTATAGCATTCTTTTGCCTTTGCATCCTCATAGCTAAGCTCCCACTTAGAAGTGAGAACATACGCTATTTGGTTTTCCAGTCCTGCGTTACTTCACTTAGAATAATGGCCTCCATCCAAGTTGCTGCAAAAGACGTTATTTCGTTCCTTTTTATGGCTGAGTAATATTCCATGGTGTATATATACCACAGTTTTTTTGTATCCACTCATTGGTTGATGGGCACTTAGGTTGGTTCCATATCTTTGCCATTGTAAACTGTGCTGACAAAGGAATTGTTGATTGTACTCTCCTTAACTATTTTATACAATCTGAAAGTATTGACTATTTCTTAATTGAAATCATTTTATGCTTTTACATTGCTGTAGAATCTGAAAGTATTGATCATTTCTTTTTTCTTTTTCTTTTCTTTTTTTTTTTTTTTTTTTTTTTTTTGTGGAAACAGAGTCTCACTCTGTCACCAGGCTGGAGTGCAGTGGCACATTCTTGGCTCACTGCAACCTCTGCCTCTCTGGTTCAATCGATTCTCCTGCTTCAGCTTCCTGAGTAGCTGAGACTACAGGTGTGCACCACCACCCCCAGTTAATTTTTGCACTTTTAGTAGAGATGGGGTTTCACCAGGTTGGCCAGGATGATCTCAATCTTTTGACCTTGTGATCCGCCTGCCTCCGCCTCCCAAAGTGCTGGGATTACGGGCATGAGCCACCGTGCCCGGCCTTGACCATTTCTTAATTGAAATCCCATTATGCTTTTACGTTGCTATAGAATCTGAAAGTATTGACTATTTCTTAATTGAAATCCCCTTATGCTTTTATGTTGCTATTTTGGTCGTAGCTTTCTAAAATTTTTTGTCTTCTTTCTTCCCACATGTTGATATTTTGTCCCTAATTTTGTTCTTTGCTCCTTTTACATCATTTTAAGGATCTCACATTGATGGCTTTAGTGATCAACTCTATATACTTAAGCTTTGTGTTCCTGAATGTAAGACAAGGATTTTTACAAAATCATCTCTCAGAAAGCAGTACACTCACAACTTCTTGAGCTTTGCACAATAGAGTATTGTATGGGGAGTTTGTTAACCTGTTGGATAGAGGATCAGTCTTTTAAAAAAGAGAGAAAACTATATATTTAGCCCAGCCAAGTATTTAGTGTTGTAAAGATGTCAAAGATAGCCACTTCCTTTATTCCTTTTAATTAGAATGTGGAGGTGAATATACAAGAATGAATGAGGAAAACAAATATTTAGGTATCATACAGATGAATACTTGTCTCTTGGAATGCTATTTTCAGTGATTTCATTCTACACTGCTTTAAAAAGTGCAAATCTTGCATAACTTATTCTTCATAAGTACTCCTGCCCCATTTTGCATTATTTTAAGATGGCTTAGATAAGGTTTAAAACTGATGGTCTTATGCCATTATTATTGTCATCGTTTTCGTTAATGCTTAGTATAACTAACGGTAAGATGAATGGTGAACCATTTGGCATACAACCAGTGCCTAACAATTGGTCTGAAAAATCATAATATTTATTGGCCAGGGCCATTAAATTGGTCATCTATGAATTTCTAAGCTGGATATTAATGTCTTCTCTTAGCTTGATTTATTCCCAGTTGCTTTTTGGTATTTACTGTTTTGTAGTAAGTGTACTCTTCTTGGTTTCCTTCATAAGTAAGAATTTACTGTACTTTCTTGTGTTTGTAGTTTTAGTCATTGTTACTGTCATTTCTATGCCAGGGTTAAGAGACGTAAATGCTTACAGAGGCCAAGCAGTTATGTGATTAGGCAAGTTGGAATGTATAAGATAGGGATGGAAAGGACAGTGCCTTTCTTAATGGGGAATGCATGCCTTATTTGTTGCTACAATGGTTTTTTTTTTTTTTTTTTTTTTTTTGGAGACGGAGTCTGGCTCTGTCATCCAGGCGGGAGTGCAGTGGCCGGATCTCAGCTCACTGCAAGCTCCGCCTCCCGGGTTTACGCCATTCTCCGGCCTCAGCCTCCCGAGTAGCTGGGACTACAGGCGCCCGCCACCTCACCTGGCTAGTTTTTTGTATTTTTTTAGTAGAGACGGGGTTTCACCATGTTAGCCAGGATGGTCTCGATCTCCTGACCTCGTGATTCGCCCGTCTCGGCCTCCCAAAGTGCTGGGATTACAGGCTTGAGCCACCGCGCCCGGCCAATGGTATTTTTTGAGAAGCAGGAAACCTATAATATACAGAATTTTTCCGTTTTCAAAATACTGCATGCTAAAATAAATCTGAAGGTTGGTATTGGCTTATTGGGAGCCACCATGTCACAATTTAAGTTGGAGACTCAGTCTATAACTTGTTTACTCTAAAGACTTTGGTGATCTCTCCAGACTAGCCTGAGATGACCTTTCCTGCATGTATACTATAGCAATTATTGTCTTTATGATTGGGTTTTTAATGATAGTCTTTCAGTCTTACTTATGTTTTGTTTTCTGGTATGTGTCTCCAAACCAGTTATGAACTCCTTGAAATCAGGAAATCAAACCTGAACTTCCATATTCTCCAATCTCCCCTATGACTATGAATTGAATAGAATGGGCACTTGATAAATATTTTAAGACATTTAAACTTAAAAAAATTAAGTTTGAGTTTTTAATTATTAAAGTTTACGTAAAGGTTAGAATAATACAAATGGGTATAATATCAGAAATAAATGTGTATCTGTGCCTTGTACATGTCTCTCCTTTCCTCTCCATGCCTACTAGGCTTTAACCTGTTTCAACTACCTTTGTATGCTTTTATTTTGCATTAAAAACAATGCTGCAGTCAACATCCCCTGTGACTCTTTGCCAACTATAACTGGAGAGGAAATTCCTCAAAGTGGATGTGATAGATCAAAGGTTTTATAGTATTTAAATTTTTAGAGCTTGATAATTACTTTCTCACACATCACCACCACCAGTGTAGGAAATAGGTCTGTTTTCCACATACTCGCCAATACTAGGTTTTATTAAATTTTAGTTAATACCGTTACAGTAAGCGTACACTTTATCTTTCTATATGTTTAAAAGACATTTTTTTATTTTTCTGTAACCACCTTTTTGTCCTTTATGTATTTTTTGTCTTTAGTATCAGTGGGTGATAAGACCATTGCTTGTTTCTTTTGACTTGATTTCTTTTTATCCTGAGCAGGCATTTTAAAATTTTTATATTGTTGGATTTTTTAGGCTTTTGCTTTATGACTGGATTTTCTGTCATGCTTGGAAAGGTCTTTCCTGTTCCTAGATCAGATATCTTAATCTCCACTTGTTTTTGTTGTTGATGGTTTTTAGTGCATAAACTTTTTGCTCCAGTTTGTTGTAAGGTGTCAGGAACAGGGATTCAGATTTTTCTTAGTGCTAAGTGATTATCTCAGTGTCACCTATTACATATAATCAGTTTTTAGTATTAAAAAAAAAACTTTTAAGTTTCTCCAAAATAACTTAGAAAAATGAACTAATATTCATTAGTAATCATTTACTCTTTAAAGTTTACCATTCCTTTTCTTTGGTGGTAACTAAAGGTGATAACATTTCCCATTCAAGGTCAAGGCATTGTATTTTCTCTTACTCCCTGAAGGTCATCTGTCTGGAATGACTTTATGTATTTGGCAAAATTTTATTTATTTTTAACATTTGTTTTACATAACAATATTCTTTCTTATTCCCTTAACTTTTCACACCTGGAGTGGCATAATTCACTTTCTCCTTAAAATTCCTGTTTTTTGGTCATATCATTAATGCTGTACAATGAGTTTTTTATGAGAATTTTTTTTTTTCCTGAGATTTTTGATTATCTTTAGAACAGAAACTTTATTCTTACACCTTAGCAGAAGATCCTGGCAGTTAACAAATAGATGTTATTTGGAATTAGGTAACTAGATGAAATTGACTGGCTCAATTGCTAATTTTATGACTTCAGCAAGTTATTTTGTTAACCGTAAAACTGGGATACTATTTCTTAGTTAATTTTTAAAAGCATGAAATAAAATACATGAAATGCATAATACAGACCTGAAAACAGGCTATATGTTTAAGATTTTTTTTTAGGTCCTTGCCATCCCACCTCCTTTTTTATTCACTTTGAATGCCCTTTTATCTGCTTGTGAACTCCTGAGGTCAGTGTTAAGACTTCCCTACTCCCTAATCTTAAATTAGTTTCCCTTGTTTCACACTTTCATAGTTGAAATGACTTCTTCACAGCCACTGGGAACCTCTGTGCTGTATCCCTAGCACTTGCCCTGTTGCCTAAGTTTTAAATCAACTGTATCTAAAAATCATTACTCTTAAAAATTACTTTGAAAATAATTGAGTCATATATAGAACTAAAATGTCTTAAGCCATGCCTAGTTTCATATTTAGAACCAAAAATCCCTAAGCCATTCTGTTTAAGTAACTGTTAGAAACTATTCTGTAAAATGAAGAAAATGAGAGACATGGAAACTGATTGGGAGAGTTAAGCTTTACTCTCATTTTTCTCAGCCATTAAGAAGCTGGAAGTATGTTTCTTTAAAGAAGAAAAATTCACAGTGTGCCATCTTACTTCTCTTTTCTGCCACTTTTTAAAAACCTTCTTATTCAGAAATTCAGCAAAGTAAACCAAGTCTGACCTAATACTTTGATTTACCTCTACATATCTTAATAATTCCTTTAATTTTACATTGTGTAAATATTTATGCTCTGGAGGTGATATTTCTTTTAGTGGTCAGGAAGTACCTCTTGTAGTACACAGACACTTAAGATTTTGTTACCTGAGCACATACTGTAGGGATAAGTGGGCTAATGTGCTTTATTATGCTTTAAAGCTATACCTACTGAGATGATATATCTAGCCTGTAAGTTTATAGCCAGTTTGAAGGAAAACTGTTTATTTTTGTTTTTGGAGACAGAGTCTTGCTCTGTTGTCCAGGCTGGAGGGCAGTGGCACAGTCTTGGCTCACGACAATCTCTGTCTCCCAGGCTCAAGCTATCTTCCTACCTCAGCCTCCCAAGTAGCTGGGACTACAGGCATGTGCTGCCGTGCCAGCTGATTTTTGTATATTTTGTGGAGATGTGGTTTGTCCATGTTGTCCAGGCTGGTCTCGAACTCATGAGCTCAAGTGATCCACCTGCCTCAGCCTCCCAAAGTGCTAGGATTATAGGTGTGAGTCACCATGACCTGCCAGAAAATCATTTTAACTTTAAAAGTTGATTTATATACTTGGAAAATTAAATTGGTTATAAATCAGAAAATTTGGTATAAACTGATTTTTAAAAATGATTTTTAAAGTGTTTAGCACACAGAACACAATTTACAACAGTAAATTGGGGTGCAAATCTGACAAGTGATCGAAAATCTGAGTATTTCAACTTACATGGATTTTAGCATTTTTTCCCCCTTAAATCTTGAAGTTTAGTACATGTAAATTGCTGCGTGTTTCAGAAGAGTTTTCCTAATTGTATATTGGGGCTGGGTACAGTGGCTCACGCCTGTAACCCCTTTGGGAAGTCAGTAATCCCAGCACTTTGGGAAGCCAAGGCAGGAGGATCACCTGAGACAAGGAGTTGGGCAGCAGAGCAAGACCCTGTCTCTACAAAAAATAAAAAATAATGACTGGTTGTGGTGACACGCATCTGTAGTCTCAGCTGCTCTGGAGGCTGAGACAGGAGAATCACTTGAGCCCAGGAGTTTGATGCCGCAGTGAGCTGTGATTGCACCACTGCACTGTAGCCTGGGCAACAGAGCAAGATGTCATCTCAAAAAAAAAAAAGGTAGGGGGTGTGTGGGTGGGTGTGTGTGTGTGTGTGTGTGTGTGTGTGTGTGTGTGTGTGTGCCTGCCTGTCAATTTCATGTCACTTTCAGACTCTGTGTGTGTGTGTGTGTGTGTGTGTGTGTGTGTCTGCCTGCCTGCCTGTCAATTTCATGTCACTTTCAGACTAGAACTTTGTTAAAATATTAAACACTGAAGACTTTTTTTTTTTTTTTTTTAAACAGGGTATGGTTCCATTTGTATTTGTTGGCACTAAAGAAAGCATTGGAAATGTGCAAGTTCTTTTAGAGTATCATATTGCTTATCTAAAGGTTTGTATATGGTTCATACTATATTCTGATATCGTTGCTGCATTTACTACATAAATGTTGTACATTTGCTACAAATTTTAAATGTCCTCACATTAAACATTTTATATTTGAAGTAAACTTCAAATCTTTAAATATTTTTGTTAATTCAGCTTCAGATTTGCCATTTTTCTACATAAGAATTTAAAAAGTCTTTTGTCATCTTAAAGTGATTGGCGTTGTGTGCGTAGTTTCTCTTCTCTCTGAGTTTTTATATTTCTTTCTTGTTTAAGAAATGATTACTTTCCTTTGTCTTCATGCAGTTTGACTCTCAGATCACTTATCTATCTGCATGTTCATACTGCAGCCATTTAGTTTTTACTTTTGTACTTTACATACAAATAGGGTACAGAACCAGGAGTGACATTGGGATTCCTTGGTAACTTTGGCATTATGCAAATCATCTGCATCATCTCCATAGACATTATTTGATAATTTGTAACCATTGTTAACAAAATAGTCTATATGAGTTGATACATAAAGAGCAAGGGTTTTTAGAAAAATATGACCCATAAATTATTAAACATTTTAATTTTATTTTCTGCTCTTTCCCTTTTATTCCTGCTGTTTCTCTTTTTAAAGTATAATAATATCCTCACCTGTTCTCTGCCTCTAGTATGTTTTCCTCCCAGTTTGTTGTATCATTGCTGCTGTTACTATTTTGAGATCACTCCGATAATGTCATTTCTTTCTTTTGAAATTCATCTTTATATGAAAAGTCGCAATTAAAACTGGCATTTTGAAGCCAGTGCTTTATCTTTCAGTACTCATCTTTTAACCAAGAGTTTTCTCTAGACATCTAACCTTTGCATCTTGTAATGACCTCAATTTCTGAATGACCAAGTCTAGCAGCCCTTCTAGGTCACAACTCATGTGTGTCTACTTTGATAGGAAAGTAGCTTGTTAATAGTACCTTTCATAGATGCTGCCTGTATCTCATTCGGCAGTTCTAACTCCTTGAGGGCAAAATCTGGTAATATTGTATAATTGTTAGCTATTTAATAAATAACTTATTTTAAAGCTGTTAAACATCCCCTTGATCGGGGAGAGTCCATGTCCTCTTTTATATTGTATGCCTATAGCAGCATGTTCGGCACACTCTAGGCCGTTCAGTAAATGTTGAACTGAAACAGCAAATGACCTCATCAATTCTGTTGACTAGGAACACAATGCTCTTTACCATCTACTTCCCTAAGGTCACAGTTTTGGTAAGGAGCACAGCTCTAGCTCTAGGCTTTAGGAAGACAAAAAGTTATATATAAGAAGACTTACTCATTTTTGTTTTGATTGTAGGAAGTAGAACAGCTAAGAATGGAACGCCTACAGATTGATGAACAGCTACGACAGATTGGTATGGGTTTCAGACCTTCTTCCACCAGAGGGCCTGAAAAAGAGAAAGGATATGCCACTGATGAAAGTACCGTCTCTTCTGTACAAGGTTCTAGGTCTTATAGTGGAAGAGGCAGAGGTCGTCGGGGCCCTAATTACACCTCCGGTTATGGTAAAAAAACTTTTTTTTTTTTGTAGTAGTAATAATAGTAGTTTAGGTGCTCTAACACATTTTCTTATAATTAGTTCATTATCTTGGCTTTGAGGGTAGAAGGTAGTTTTGAAGGTTTGGTACATGTCTTAATAGTAGTGATGGTATACGTTAAAATGACAGTAAAATATATAAAATTTCCAAGCAGTTATGTAACGAAGCAAAGCATGTTTTTAAGTTGGTAGTTCATTGTCATGTTCATTATATTTACAAATAATACATACGTAACTTGTTTTTCAAATACTTTGCTAGTACAGTTTTATACATTTCCCAGTAAATACCTAGTAATGGTGGTGATACTTTTAGGAATCATCTTTTGTCTACCCTCTTCAAGTAAAAAATGAAAAGTATGCGAATCACTGCCAAGATTGCATATAGCAAGTCTTTACCAGCTTTTAAAAAATATTTTATTTACTCATTTGGCATATTTGAATATATTAACATCTCACATCTGGAATTACTTTGTTTAACAACATTTCACTAAAATGAAGGCTCTGAAAGCCAGAATCTAATTTAACACTTCATAAATGAACATTTTCTAAAATATATTTCACTGTGAGGATTGGGTATAACCCAGGTAGGAAGGGGACAGTGGAGTGATGATAGTCAACAATTCTCTAATCCTAAATTCTCCCTTATTCTTCTTCAGCTTTGGAGTTGTTCCATTTTTCTACATTTGGACTTGGATCTTAGCAGTGACCTGATTTGTTTTTTTCCTTCGCCCATTTTCTTTCTCTTTTCCTGTTCTTTTCTTCACTCCTATACTTACTCTCTTTTGAGGAAATACAAAACATTTTCCAAAATGTAAGGCATTTAAGGAATATAGAAATAAATGCAAATTTCCTGCTTAATTGAAGGATCATGTAATGCTGACAAAGTTATATTAAACCTGAACTATCTTCAATTTGTTGTAGAGTTGTAAGTTTGTGTCCCTTCCCTTTAATATCATATCTTTATGTTCTCATTTTTACGTATATATTTTTATTTAATGCAGTATTGAAACCTAAATAGCAAAATTCTAATAAAGAAGTATTCAGCATATAAATGGATGAAAATTGCAAACTGTTATTATATTTCTGAAAATGTTTAATGCAAAAGACAGTTAACCAGTAATCACATAGAAATTAAATATATTCTCATTGATTTTTGAACCATACATTATTAGCATAGATAATCAGACTTATTGGATGAAGAGTACGATGAATTCATTGAATAATTTTATTAGCTTTTGTGGGAAGTCTGCTTATTGAGAGCTTACTCTGGCAAAATGCTTTTGTTGAGAGTAGATAATTTATGTGAGAGGTAGAGAAACATCATCTGGATTCAAGAAAGCTGTGCAAATTGTTCAGTAGATGGCACTCTTAGCTCTGAATCTTAGCGGAATTAATAACATTTTATTTCTTGAAATAGTTACCAAATCTGAGTGGGCTTGGAAAAGCACGAAAAACCATTTGAATTTGGTTGTAGATGTTCATGTATACTTTATATGAGCGGGACTTTTAGTTGATTTTTATATATATATATATTAAAGTACGAGTTTTATCAGTTTAATAGGAACTATAAGAAACATTTCCCAGTGTAACATCTCCGAAGTTGGTAAATGTGCGTTAAATTGGACATCTTACAACTTTAACAACATTTTCTTTTTTAATGACACATAAAATAATATCTTAAAATTGATGGCCTCTTGGAGTTGATAAAATGTGATTAGTTTTAGCTATTAAGCTTAGCACAACCATTGAAAATGATATAAACCATCTTCATAAGGTGATTTTAGAAGTTTGAGGGGGAAAATATGATTTTAAAATTGGTTAAAAACACAATGTCATTATGTTTCGTTACTTTTTTTTTGTTTTTTTGAGACAGAGTTTCACTCTTGTTGCCCAGGCTGGAGTGCAGTGGTGCGATCTCGGCTCACCGCGACCTCTGCCTCCTGGGTTCAAGTGATTCTCCTGCTTCAGTCTCCTGAGTAGCTGGGATTACAGGCATGCACCACCACGCCCGGCTAATTTTGTATTTTTAGTAGAGACAGGGTTTCTCCATGTTGGTCAGGCTGGTCTCAATCTCCCGACCTCAGGTGATCCGCCCACCGTGCCTCCCAAAGTGCTGGGATTACAGGCGTGAGCCACCATGCCTAGCCTGGTGTCGTTACTTTTAAAGCTTGTTTAAAAAGACTTTGAATCCCCAACTTGTATTTTACAAAATTAAGGGGTTGGAATAAATGGTTTCCCTGATTATTCATTAGAGTATTTGTTTTCAATTGCAGTAAATAAATTATCACAAACTTAGAGGCTTGAACCACAGAAAGTTACTGCCTTATAGTTCTGTTGGTCAGAAGGCTGACATGGGTCTCACTGGGCTAAAATCTTGTCAGCTGGGCTATGTTTCTTTCTGGAAGGTCTGGTGGGATTCCCCTTTCGGTAGTTGAGAAAGTTTCTCTACTTTTAAAGACCCGGTGAGATTAGTTTGGACCCACCTGGATTATCCAGGATAGTCTCTCTATCTCAGCGTCCTTAGCCTTAGTCACATGTGCAGGGTCCTTTTTGCTATCACAGAAACATTTCATATGGGTTATTAAGAATTATTTAATATGAATAATGTTGAGCACTAGCCAATTCATTAAAATTTTGGGGGTTATGGCCTCAATATCTGTTTTACCTACTGAAATCTATGATTTAGACATTCCCTCTAAGTATCTTGAATACTATATGTAGGTTAAATTTAAGGAAGACTTTACTTGCTGTGACACGGGGTTAGATAAATACTAGTCTGGATTTCAAAGGATACTTCAATAGGAACTTTTGAGAGAGTCTTCAAAATGAAGTATTCTTTATTTGCCCTGAATTTTGGCAATGGTTTCAGATAGGGTATATGTGTGTAAATAAATTCAGAAGTTCTTAAACGTTCTGAAAGGTTTTTTTTTTCACTATTCAAGGAGAGATAAATTGCCTTCATTGCAACTTTTATGACATCATGTTTAATAAAGTGCTTTTTGTCATTTGGTGAAATAAATGTTAGGGGAGATTAATTCCCTTCCCTGAGATTCTAATCCCAACAAAGAATTGAAAGTGAATAATAGAAATTTGATGTATTCTTTGAAAAAACACATATCCAACTAATTACCAAATTGCTTTTATAATTGACTAGTTAAATCTATTGTTAACAACATGTGGAGAAAAGGTAGGCATCCTAGAGTTACCTTTAAAGGAGAAAGGGAGTAGGCACCTTCATGTATAAAACTTCATATACATATATACATATACCTTCATGTATAAAACTTTACATTTTATTCCCTGCACCTTAAAACTTTTTATGTCTGAAGAGCTCATTTTTCCTCACATGATTGCAGAGTTTAAATATAGGGAACTTCAAGGTATTTCATGACATCACTCTTATCTGAGAATTTAGCAAATGAACTTCAAAATAATGTAGCAAATTATTTGGTTGAGAAAATTGTTATACACACTGCTAGGCATTTGAGGACATGTAAGATGGAGTTCCACCCTTTATCATAGACCAATTTTGAAGTAATTCCAAAGGAGGAAAAATAACACGGCAAAGTCTATGATAAATATGGGGCGATTTTAGGATAACAAAAAATGGGGAGATGCCTATTTTAGTTGCAGTGGTCTGGAGTTAGAAATTGAACTAGGCTCTGAAGGAGATATATTTGGTCATATAAGAGGGAAAGAGGAAGTGGCATCCCAGAACTAACAAGTAGAAATGAATATGATAGTGATTGAGTCATACATATCTGACACTTTAGTTACAGTAATTATTAAATAATGATACTGTAGGCTTCTGATGATATCTTTGTAGTGTTTAAATAAATTTTTGAAAGGTCACCATTACAATAGTTGCAGTGTTAGAAATGGTCTGTAAACTTCTAAAGGCATGCTGAGTATTTGTCTCACTGGTCATGGCTTTAGTTCTGTTGTCAGGAGAGAGACCTTCTGTTTCAGAGAAACCTTAAATTCTGTTTAGTTGTTGCACATATTAGGTTGGTGCAAAAGTAATTGCGGTTTTTGCCATTAAAAGTAAAAGTAAAAAAAGCAGAAAGTAAAAGTAATTTTAATGGCAGAAACCACAATTTAAGATGCTAGTAAAGTATGCTATCATTTTATATACAACCTACTGGAAAAATTACTATGATAAGCTGGAAGCTTATAATAAAGATGCCATCAATTATAAGAAATATCTTGATTTCAGAGATGTTAACATGTGAAAAGTATACCCTAGAATCAGTGAAATGATGGTGAAATACACTATACAGTTAAACTATTCATTTTTGTAAATATGATTAATTTACTCAAATATTGGATAGAAGTTATTTTTATTGTATGAATAATTTAGGTTATTAAAACCCAAATGAGCAGAAACATTTGACTATCCATATTAAATACATTTTAATATTGATACATGATGGATGCTCTTGTTTGTTCTTTTTTTTGTGTGTATGCCAAAACCCAGGAATTAATGTTATGTGTATTTTCTGTAATTTTTCTGTTAACTGCATTTCTGCACATTAGTTTTTTTTAACTTCCATGACTTTATATTTCCTGGATATTGTCCTTTTTTGCTGATGGAATGGTCACACCTTTGACTATAACATGACATAGCCCATCTTAGACTGTAGTGAGGGATTCTTCTGCTGGTTTTGAAGAAGTGAGCAGCCTTCTGCACATCAGTTTATTTTTAATCTGTATTAAGGAATAGATACTATACTATATTAATAGTATAATAATATTTGATTATTCCTTAGTACATTTCAGATTGATTTTAACTTTCATGGATCTTTCTTTGAAGCAGCCAAACGGTATTGCTTATTTAAACAATTTGTAGGAAATAATTTTGAACATTTTAAAAGCCTCTTTTTATAGAAATCTAATTGGTTTATGTTCTTTTCTTCTCCAAGGTACAAATTCTGAGCTGTCTAACCCCTCTGAAACGGAATCTGAGCGTAAAGACGAGCTGAGTGATTGGTCATTGGCAGGAGAAGATGATCGAGACAGCCGACATCAGCGTGACAGCAGGAGACGCCCAGGAGGGAGAGGCAGAAGTGTTTCAGGGGGTCGAGGTCGTGGTGGACCACGTGGTGGCAAATCCTCCATCAGTTCTGGTAGTCTTTTCTATACTCTGTCAGCATCATTCTTTGTAAACAGTATAATTTTACACAAGTTAGTTCATCTCCCAGGGGGCCATCCATTTTTGGAAGTTTCTCTTTCTACGCGTCTTAGAGAAGGTAGTGGATCATATAGAGTATCAGGAAAAGCCCTTGTAGAGTGTTTCTCAGTGAAGGTTTACTTAGAATATTCTGTTCACAACTTTAGTTGACAGCTTTTCTTTATATTATGAGGGTCAGATGTTTATCTCTTCAGGTTTGGGAGGCTTATTTAATTAGAAATTCTTTGTTTTCCCTAGAATTTTTGGGTTATGTATTTTTGTTTGCCAGACAGACCCAGAGATTTCTAATGCACGGAGAGATGTCAGTACTTTTCTATATTTAGTATTGAAAACTAAGTGAAGAGCGTTCTTAGCTATACTATATAGTACTTTGGGAACAGGGAAAAATTGTGGAATTAACTAAGTTTTTTAATCGTTTGAGGAATTGTGCTGTAAAGGAGTGTTTGGATGACTAAAGATTTGAGGGTGTAAGAAACATTTTACTTAATTCTGTCTTCTAAAATTTTTTTATGCTTTACATTAAGTTGTAGGAGTTTCCAGAATATTCTTGGTTAGCATAACAGGCTAGGGGGATTATTGCCAGGGATACATAGACTATTAAGGATATAACTTTTAACATATCATTATGGTATACCACTTTAAGAAACCCACACTTTCCTTAATGTTA
This sequence comes from Macaca thibetana thibetana, assembly GCF_024542745.1. Classification (NCBI taxonomy): domain Eukaryota; kingdom Metazoa; phylum Chordata; class Mammalia; order Primates; family Cercopithecidae; genus Macaca; species Macaca thibetana. Next base: position 84,802,700 of record NC_065579.1, read on the forward strand.
TACCCATGAAAACTTATGTAGTATTTTAATATTATAGAAAGTGTGTGTAGATACATTAAATAAGATGCCAGCTGTGCTTACAAATTACAAAAACTGGAACAAATCAGGGCAAAAATTAGGAACTTGTTCTTTGTTTCTTTAGATTTTCTCACTTTCCACAGTAATATTCTTTGAGCCCTAATAAACTTACAGGCTTTCAGGAAAATAGCTTTTATATTTTAGTACACTGTGTACAGTTACCAAGGTGATTAAAATTACAGTATACTGAACTGAAAAATAAATGTACTTGACCTAGTGTTTTATGATTAATGGATACGCTTAGTGTCTTTTGCAAAGATGGTTAGCTTGCTAGCTGTTACCAAAGGAATCTTAGGAAAAATCGGAATTAGTTGAATTTCTGCTATAAATTTGATTGTTGGAGGTAATAAATGCACATAGGTAAGACGGGTATTTTTCTTATGAATTATACCTTAACAGTTTTTCCTTTTCTACCTTCACCTAACCTTCACACGTTGTTTCTAAAGATGGAGTACTAGTCAGCATTCGTTTCAACATTTTCCTTTCATAACCAGTTAGAAGTTCAACCTTATTTAATTGGCTGCTTTGTTTCATCTTGTTTTGATTGCTTCAGTTCATGGTTACAGATTTCTATTATGTCATGGAATGTAGGTATTGAGTATTATTTGGGAAATAGTCTATCAACATCAACACAAGAAAGCTGCAGTCATCCTGAACTCAGTTACGGACGAAAGCTCTTTCGTATAATTATTTCTTAACAGCTGAATATTTATTTCTTTTCACTTTTGTTTTTCTAGCCTCTGGGCAGGATAACCTTGAAATGTGAATGCCAGAATTAGCATGTAATACACTATTTTCTAATGTATATTTTAAAAACAAGGCACAGGAAATGTTAGGAAGCCAAGATGTCTGGTCACTTTCTACTTTAATTTTTCATCACCACTTAAAGTTTTATCATATTTAATTATCTTTGTTATTTTCCAGGTAAATAATATTGAAAACATTTTATGTGAAGACAGTGCATTTTTATTGGGGGATATTGAAGTTTATCATTAATTGATATAGTTCAATATAGATCAAACATTCATAATTGCAGTCCTCTTAAACGAATATTTCTTGCCTCTGACATGAATATAGTGCTCAAAGATCCAGACAGCAATCCATACAGCTTACTTGATAATACAGAATCAGATCAGACTGCAGACACTGATGCCAGCGAATCTCATCACAGTACTAACCGTCGTAGGCGGTCTCGTAGACGAAGGACTGATGAAGATGCTGTTCTTATGGATGGAATGACTGAATCTGATACAGCTTCAGTTAATGAAAATGGGCTAGGTATGTAAGCACTTAGGGAAAAGAAATACATATATATATATATAAATTGTATACTATTGTTAGTGTATGAAGCTTTTTTCAAAGAAAGTATGCAATTCACAAATTGACCTTTTCTTAGTGTTTACTTGGAACAAGGTAGATAGCTTTTTGTCTGTCTTAAATGTTTAGTTCTCAGATTTCTTATAGCCAAATTATTTGAAACTTGGAGGGTTAAAGTGCCCTTTGATGCCATTAAATCAGTACGGCAAGGTACTTAGTGCTTTTATTGTCCCCAAGCTAAAATCAGGCTTTCAACTTACCTCTTTTAAAATAATTATAAATGACACTGGTAAAGGTATATATATCAGGAGTAGGCATTAATTTTCAAGGGCTAAAATGTCATTAACTTCGGTATAAACCAAACTGTACTAGAGAGGAAAACTGTGTCCCTGAATGATGGCAGTTTAAGTCTGAGAGTTTTACTGTGAGTTAAAACCCTCTGAATTTCCAGATGATAATTCCATTTTTAATCCATTTGGAATGCTGAAAGCTACAAAATGTATTTCCTGTCAGTAAACATTTGTTGTTTTATTTTTGGTGTTTAATTAAAAGTTTATTTTTACCCTTTAAATCTTTGAAGGAAAGGTTTTTTTTTTGTTTGTTTGTTTGTTTTTGTCAGAATAGTTCATGGTAAACTTTGCAATTACAGATGATAGTGAAAAAAAACCCCAGCGACGCAATCGTAGCCGCAGGCGTCGCTTCAGGGGTCAGGCAGAAGATAGACAGCCAGGTAACTTGAGTGGACCTGTTGACAACATCAGGTTACAAGCATGAAAAAAATGTCATATGTCTGCTTTCTAAATATATTATACTTACATGTACACATGTGTGCATATACATTCAAAATTTGCATTGCATAAATTGTTTATTCAACTAATAAGACTACTGCTATTAAGAAAATGCATTCTTCCTTCACAGTGTGTTAGTAACTTGTCTAATTGAACTAATGTTGTGTCCTAATTGTTTACATGGAAATACTGTTGAGAAGACCATTTTGTTCACTTGCCGGTTTCTTCACACTTGAGATGGGGCCTGCCATCCCAGGGACTATGTTGTAGATTGTAATTGAGGTTGATTGGCAAAACTGGGCAGCTTTTGCATGGTGCCTGCTTACTGTATCTGAATTTAGCACCTCATTTTTGTGGGAGTTGTAATACCCACAATTTAAAAAAAGTATAAAAGAGAAAAATATTTGAAGGTGTCTTTAACCTAATACGAGGAATGCATGTTATGTTTTTGTTTGTTTATTGTAGTGTGATGCCTTTTCCCTTACACCCACTAACTATTCAAATTAATAGTACTTACTTTTAGAATGTTTATTTTATGTAGTCATTAATTCTTAGTAACTTCAAAGAAAGTTGTTTGCTGTGTCTATTATTTTGAACATAATTCCATTTCCTATGTACAGAGAATCACATGTATATTCACAATGAAGCAATTGTGTGCACCAGAAATAAACCCCTTTCAAACTAACCAATTTTTGCATTCTTTCCAAAACCAGTTCTTTTATGTGTTTTCCCCAAATAAAGAATGTAAATTCTGGCATCTTTACTATTTTAAATTTAGTGGTTGTAGAGACATTTGGGAAAACTGATTAAGAGAATTAGTTTCCATCCCTAAAAGTTCATGTTTTAAAGATAGTTGCAAAATTTTAGAGCAATTAAATATTGTCAAAAAATTGGAAGTGTCCAGAAAATAATTTGTTTTCCTTCTCCTCCTTTCCTCCCCTCCTTTAATGTTGGAAATATATTTTAGGGCTGAGCGCAGTGGCTCATACCTGTAATCCCAGCACTTTGGGAGGCCAAGTGGCAGGATTGCTCGAGCCCAAGAGTTTGAGACCAGCTTGGGCAGTGGGATCCTGTCTAGAGAAAATACAAAAATTAGCTGGATGTGCTAGTGTGCACCTGTAGTCCCAGCTACTCTGGAGGCTGAGGCGGGAGAATCACTTTAGCCTGGGAGGTCGAGGCCGCAGTGAAGGGTGATCGTGCCACTGCACTCTAGCCTGGGTGACAGAGTGTGACCCTGTCTCAAAAAAAAAGAAGTGTTTTAGATGAAGACATTTTTTCATTTTTTGAAGGTGGTACAGCAGTGATACAATTTCTGGCCCTACTGTAAACAAAATTCAGGCTCTCAGTATGAATGTAACAATATATTACAGCATTTATTAACTAGATACATGCTGGTTTATTACCAAGTCAGCAGGCATAAACGGAGTAACAGTGGGGTTTGTTGGAGAAGAGGCAAAAATTTCTGTATGGTATTAATTGCAACTTGAGTAGTTTGGAGGCTTCAACAGTTTGACAATGATTTCTGTTCCATACTGCATCTGTTCCTTTTTTACTACTTCTTTGGGATTACTACTTCCCTCTTTTAAAACTTCTTGCATTTCCTAGCTTGCCCCTTCTCCCAAAAGATAGGGTGGGTGAAACAAGCACAAAATTGTTACCCTTGATCCTGGTAGCAGTTCTAGGAGGCAGCCTCCATCTAAAGTTAACATCAACATTCTCTTTAAAACGCTCATTTAGGCCGGGCGCGGTGGCTCAAGCCTGTAATCCCAGCACTTTGGGAGGCCGAGACAGGCGGATCACGAGGTCAGGAGATCGAGACCATCCTGGCTAACACGGTGAAACCCCGTCTCTACTAAAAAATACAAAAAAACTAGCCGGGCGAGGTGGCGGGCACCTGTAGTCCCAGCTACTCGGGAGGCTGAGGCAGGAGAATGGAGTGAACCCGGGAGGCGGAGCTTGCAGTGAGCTGAGATCCGGCCACTGCACTCTATCCTGGGCGACAGAGCGAGACTCCGTCTCAAAAAAAACAAAAAAACAAAAAAAACGCTCATTTAATTTGATCTCATCTGCTCAAAATTTCTTGCTGCTCTTCGTGTAAATTAAGCAGTGAATATTCTTTACCATTCTTAGAATGTGACAATACACACTGGTGTCCAGTTGATTAACTTGGATCCCTTAGAGGAAATTCTAGAGTCCATGTCATTACACAAATTGCCTATATTTTTTCTAGATATTGTTATTTATTAATCTGTATTGGATTTTTAAGGGGCTTTGTATTATAAGGACTGGCTATGAACAGGTTTTTATTTGAATTAACAGAGGTTTCTTTTGGCTTCCTTTTATTTAGGTAGGGGATACCCCAGCTAAGTGCTTGCTGATTTAGTTGAAAACTGTATCAAAATATATTATTCTATCTCTGTACACAGTGGATGAAAGGTTCTAGGAATTGTTTCAACATGTGTTAGGTTGGTGTAGTTTTTGCACCCATCCCAAAATGGTGAAAACCACAATTACTTTTGCACCAACTTAATTTAGCAGCAGGGTTTCCAGTTAGATGTTTAGGTGTCACTGAGGGCCGAACTTGGAAACAGTGCATTCGCTATGCTGTTCCCCACACTGGCTAGAATTGTTCTTGTAATAGGTTTGCTGCCATGTATATAGACATAATAAAGTGGATTATTACAATAGCCCTTTTCCCAATATTGTAAACTTTTTAATGTAGTTATAAATATATTAGCAATGAATTTAATTTAAAAAAGCCTCAAGATGAGCGTACTGAGTTTCTTACAGTTTGGAAGGAAAGAGGTAGTTTCAGATTTGAAACATCTTTAGTGGTTTTCTAGTAAATGATACATGTAAGTTCTTAAATAGGTTGTTCCCTTGTAGTTTTAAAAGATATACACGATAGTTCTAGGAAGTTCTTGGATCTTATGACAGTGTTAGCATGTTAATTCATAATTAAGAAACATGAATTGTAAATACTATCCAGCTTTTTATCATACCTGAATGATTTAGTTGTTTTCATAGAATTTATACTTTATGGACCAATTCTCCCCATACCTAGTGACTTTAAATAAATAATTTAAAATTTACCGGAGTTTTCATTCTTCACATAATTAACTTGCTCCCATAATTTAAAATATATATTGTGCTTTTACATATCAGGGATTTTCTAAAACAGTTTGTGATAGAAAATAATTACTTGAAAGAAAAAAGGGTGGTTCTTTTGATATTTCTTAAAATCAGTGAATTCTAAGTTTCAATTCTTTTTTTTTTTGAAACAGAGTTTCACTCTTGTTTCCCAGGCTGGAGTGCAGTGGCACAATCTCAGCTCATTGCACCCTCCACCTCCCAGGTTCAAGCAATGCTCTTGCCTCAGCCTCCTAGGTAGCTGGAATTACAGGCTGTGCCACCACGCCTGGCTAATTTTTCATTTTTAGTAGATGGGTTTTCACCATGTTGGTTGAACTCCTGACCTCAGGTGACCCGCCCACTTTGCCTCCCAAAGTGCTGGGTTTACATTTGTGAGCCACCATGCCCGGCCCTAAGTTTCAGTTCTTGAGTGTTGATGTATAAAGTGAGTCAGTCCACATACTGTAGAACATAGGTAATTTGTTGAAGTTGGGTTGACGGTAGGGTGTTAGTTTCGTTTAGTCTTTTTCCTAATTCACTACTGCTGCTACTTTGCAAATACACATTTAAGATAGTCCCTACCAAGACTGACAAAGGGGGCGTGGGAGGGGTGTCACTGAATACACTCTGGACCTTTTCCCAGTCTGATCAATGTCCACATTTTTAGGGTGGTGGTCTGTCATCTTTAGTTTGCTTGTAGTTTCTTATTTTAATCACTCAGAATAGTTTCTAGTGTGAAACGTTGAAACAAAGCCATAGGATAAACCACACTTGGATATCTTAATTGTGCTTTAAAAAAAAAAAAAAATTGAGTAAATATTTTTGTATCTGATGAAATTTTCAAATTTAAGTATATTATACTATGATTTGGATCAAATTTGCCCCATTTACCCCCACTGACAATTGCAAACACTGGGCTTAGAACACTGCGTTTGTATTTCCTTTTACTGGTTGTGGGTTTCTCTACCAACTTTGTTCCACAACCTTAGGGTCAACCAGAAGCAAATAGCTGGATTCTTGGCAAAGAGGAATTTAATCTAGATTTCCTCAATCTCAAGCTTGAAATTTTCTTCAGCACCAAAAACCCAGGCAGATTTTTAAAGCTTTGTTTTTGGTTGGAGGTGATACCCAGCTTAAGAAAATTTTGACACTGGGTGACCCACCACTAGTTTAATAGTGAAATTACCCTTTATCCATAAATAAACTTTAGAAATATTTTTTCAACACCTGTAATTTTTTTCTCATCTTTAACAGTCACAGTTGCAGATTATATTTCTAGAGCTGAGTCTCAGAGCAGACAAAGAAACCTCCCAAGGGAAACTTTGGCTAAAAACAAGAAAGAAATGGTAAGGAGAATTTAACCTGTAGGTTTTTGTTGTTTTTTTAATTTTTGGTATGGTTTAGCTTTATTTTTTTACTACTTTTACTGTGTGATCACTTGTTTCCACAAATAGACAATACTATTTTACTTAGACTCTTGAATATGTTCTTGGCCCCAGATAACTGAAGATATGCATGCTTGAGCCTGAAATGCTTTTTAGTTAGAGCTCCAAATAGCATTTATAAAATTCAATCTGCCCAAAGATATTGGGCATAGAGACTGTTGCCTAATTCAGGAGCAATAGGCTATATACCTCTTCTCATTGATGGATATAGACCTTTTAAATTTTAGTTCTTTTAAATGCTTTACGGTATTTGATATGTAAATGTGATTTTTCAAAAGGTGAGTAAAGTAGGTGATTATTTAAATGTTTAATATTAACTGTTTATGTCATTTTCATGGTGAGCTTTCCAGTGTTTTAAAATTAGGTACAGTTTTCGTTAGTTCAGATGTTTTGTGTGGTTTGGGCACTGCTAGGTACTAGAGATACAAAGTTGGAAAGACCCATAGAGTGGAATACTTTGGTATTTGTTTTGAATTTTAGAGACGTTTTAATACTTTGATCCATTGTGGCATATGAAACTGAAAATTTTCATTAGCTAATTAATGTTTATGTAGCTGTTTTCCTCCTCAGCTATAGATTTCATTTATAAAGAAGTTGAAAAAGTTGTCTCCCTTTGGCAGGCAAAAGATGTGATTGAAGAGCATGGTCCTTCAGAAAAGGCAATAAACGGCCCAACTAGTGCTTCTGGCGATGACATTTCTAAGCTACAGCGTACTCCAGGAGAAGAAAAGATTAATACCTTAAAAGAAGAAAACACTCAAGAAGCAGCAGTCCTGAATGGTGTTTCATAAACTGAAGAAGTTCCTAGTTTACAGTTCTTTTACATTACATTTACAATAGTGCTTGTACAAGCTTGCCAAAGATAGAATATGGATCGCCAGTCTTTACATCGCACTTTCAGTTCCTCCATTTGGAATTCAAAAAGGGGAGGGATCCTGAAGAAATCATATGTTAAACATACTTTGACACCTACTGTGTTATAAAATATATCATCAGATGTGCCTTGAGAATAGTATATGTAACATTAAAAAAAAGTTGCTGGCTATAGGAAATGTTATTTTGTTTTCAAAATATGGCAGAGATGGGGGGTGGTGGGTGGGGTGGGATCCCTAACGTAATATTCTTTATGAAAGCATTAGCTGCTTTTGTTACATTTTTAATATGCAACCACTTCTTCACCTGAGGAAAACTAGAATGAAATGCAGTCTAAAATATTTTGCACTGAATTGTAATTTCTTCATTAGTTTAGTCTGGAAACTGGTCTGTTTTAATGTGTTTTTTAAATGCTGTATGTAGAGGAAAATCTGCAGACCACTGGAATACATTTGTTAAACTCATCTGCAGGGACACTGGGCGATACTTGGCAGTGACTGTTCTACCTTGAGGCTTTGTTTGGTTTATTTATTAAAGTGTACAGTATTTAAAAATCAAACATAGCTTTAGTTAAAACACTAAGCTGAATTAGTCATGTCCATTCAGACATAACCTGAACTACTGAAAAGATCAATTTCCAGAAGGTTTATTCTGTATAAACTACATGTTAGTCTTCAGTAGAGTATCTTTTTTTTTCCTTTTTTTTTTTTTTATTTCGGTTGTTTGATGTGCAATATGTTTTTGTATGCAGGTAGTAAATAAACTTTGATCTTCCATTTGCTGAATTTTTTTAACTTTCTACTTTTTACACCAATTGTTGCAAAGTAGTTGGAGCTATTTATAGGCTTAGGATAGTATACTTTGCTTTTTAAAAAGCAGTTATACTTGCTGGTAAATAGCATTAAAATGTCAGCTGGCATTTAATCATTTTGTAATGAATCCTCTGAAATCTTAACACAAGTTTAGGCTGTTAGATGCATAGGTAATTAATAATACATGTGATAATTAGGAAAAAAAACCTAACAAAATTCTAATCAAAGGCAACTTTGGAAGACAATGGGGGATAGAAGGTATGACAAGCAACTTTTAAATAATAGGCCAATGTTTTGCTTCTTGATTCTCAACTTATTTTGAAGGCTCTCATACCAGTGACTAAAAATCAGTTATTAAACTTTATATGTTTTAGCCAGAGCTTAATTTTTATGAAGATAAAGACATGAAGTTTAACAGTGGTACAACAATTAGTACAGCTAATTTTGAGGTCAATTGTTAGAAGGCTTTGTTCCACAATATTATATAGACCACTGAACGAAGAATGACAGCCCTTTGCATCATTTGGCATACGAAAAGTGTTTTTTGTGTGCATAGTTTAATTTTTTATGTGCATAAAAATGTGATTTTATATGATCTGAAGGATAATTCAGGATACAGTTTAAAATGTAAAATTTGCCAGGTCAGTATATATAACCCTAGCCCTCAAATTAATTATAATTAAGATTAAAGTGCACTGGTATTAAGTGCTTTTTCCTGAAGCCTTCTGATTGGTTCTTGGTAACAGAATTTTAAGGTGTGAGTAGTGCAACTCTTGTCCTTTATATATAAAAGGTATCAAGTAATTTCATGTTGTGATTTAAAAAAAAGTTACCCACAAATGTCTTTTTTTAAATCGATCAAAGTTAGAAACAGTTTAAATAGTCTCAGTTCTCTTACATAATTGGGTTAAAAATTATAAGGTATTAGAGGAAAATGCCAAATTGGCAAATTGGTAAATAAAAAAAATGATTTTTCATTCTCTCCCATGTAGAATAGTCAGATACACTAAAATCCATTTTCCATAAAGATTGTTTCAATGGGAATGGAAGAAACAAAATCTTAAGAGTAGAGCTGAACCAGTTCTTCATACTAGCAATAACCACACTAAGTTCATTATTTTACAAATGACTAAACCCAGTGTCTTGTCCTTTAAAAAATATAGGTACTGCAGAATTGTGATAAATATGCATTTGTTTTTTTAAAGAGAGCCCACTCCCCAAATGGTAGCCATTAATTCAGGTAGTCTTCTAAATGTATTTGAGAGGGGTCCGTCTTTTTGGCTGCTATCCTAGTTAGATGAGATGTTGCTATGGGAAGAACTTGCCAGTATACACTAAACAGACACTTAAGCAAAAGATACATTCTGGAGCCAGGCGCGGTAGCTCATGCCTTTGGTTCTAGCTCTTCAGGAGCCTGAGGTGGGAGCATCATTTGAGCTCAGTTCTGCGCCATTGAGACCCTCTTTAAAGAGAAGGAAAAAAGGTATTCTGGAAGGTCTTGTGCAGTTCCAACAATGTTTCAGCATATATATATATGAATTCATATGATACCTGAACGGAATCACGAAGTAACAGCTGTGATTATATGGTAGCAAAAATGACCTGCTTTTCCTGAAGCTTTGGGAGGCCTACGATTCCTAGTTTAGGCATCATGATCTTTGTTAAGCCTTAAAGGGGGCTAAAACTTCTGCAAAATGGTGTCTCTGGTAACACGTCAGACATAATTGGCAAAAGTATAGGAATGCACAAATCTTTGTTTTGAAATAATCATGTATTTTAATGTGGAATTAGAAGCAGCACATCAAACTGGTGAGTTCATAGAAACTTACCTCAGATGCTGCTGGGTTCCATTGCTGTTGTGTTAAGTCACGTATTTTTGTAGCTGCTGTTAGCTGTGTCTAGTGTTTTGTAACCTAAGGAGGGTCTTATAAAAGTTGGTATGTTAACTAAATCTTGGATTGGGAAATAGCACCATTTGTATCCTCTGCAAACAGATTTATGCTTTTGAGGTTCAAACCAACTAGTGTTCTCATAGGCTGTTGCCTAAGGACAGATAAAAATGGAAAACAGGCTGTGTCCAGGGACAGATGATTGGTTGGTGATTAAGAATGGCAGTAAAGGAAAATTACACCCGGATTTTCTTCTGTAAGGTTTCAAGGAACTTGGATTTGAACTGAATCTACTGTTTTGGAAAAAAATCCCAACAAAAAGGATGTCTGTTATTGTCTCAGTCTTCCTGTCTTTGCTACACGATTTGGATCCCTTATGCTTTTTCATAAGAATATGTGTTTGCTATAGTGAATTTGCTAGCCCCCCCCTTTTTTTTAAAATTTCAGTTCTTTATTAGAACGTGTACTTGAATGGACTACAGTTGCTTATAACCCATGTTGATCTTTGCTAGTATTTGGGGTTTTATTTCAGGAGCTTTTGCAATAAAGCAGGAACTGCAATCTGCTTAAAGTCAGACTGTTAGCAAGTGGTGTTAACTTAAAACTGACTTAAGCCCATTACATTGAACAGTAGGAAATCACCACTTTTGTAAGGGTCAAAAATGATCAACTATTAACAATTTCTTTAATTACAAATTTTAAAAAAGTTTATCAGTATATCACTTCAGATTCATCTGTATCTTCTGTACTAGTACTTCCAGTACTGAGGTAAGGTACACAATTCCCCTGGAAAAACTATACTCTAGTTTTGTAAGATGATTTCCCAGTCCATTTGCTTGTTTCTTCTTTTGATAATTCAAAGAGATGCTTTAGGTGACAGTACAGAATTAGAAGCCACTATTTTAGCTCTATAAACTTTTTCTCTATGGTTTCAGTTTTATGCAACCAGAGAGGGCTGGATGAGTTGGTATCTTTAAGGCCCTTCCAATGGTAATTTGAGTCTAGTCACATGTCAGACCCTGGGCAACACCTAACCGAATGCCCAAGTATTCTCATAAGGAGTATGCCAAACTTAAGTGGTGTTTGTTTTACATATGTATCCATCCCAGACATTTTCAACTATGCTGAATGCAATCTATAAGATATTCCAAACAAGGACAAAGTAATTTTTCACAAGTCTTACAGCCCCACTATTAAGTATGCTACTTATTAGCTTCTTGAATTTCTTTGTATTTCAGTGATTGGTATGTTCTTTTTATTTTTGGAAAGTTTTTACCTCTTTGTACCCTCTTAATTGGATTAACTGTAAAATGTACGTACTAATTTATTAGTTTTAGAGAATATTTTCATTAAAAATATTTTCCAATAGTTTTTCTAGATAAACAATTTTTACTTAATTGTTGCCTGGTTGCTTAAATTTCAACCTCTTTAGACTTCCTTTTTCAGCTAACTTGGCTGTCTTCAGGTTGTGAAAAAAAATGTAAACATATATTTGAAATTTCATTAACTGAAACTGCAGTAAGGTGGCAGCAAATGTTAACCACAACGGATTATCCCATATCATTGGACTGTTCTATTATTGGGTCAGGAATAATAGGTGACACAGGATAGAAGCTCTTCCTATATATATCTTGTTACTAAGGCAGTAGTTGGCTCTAAGCTGAAAAACAGCACACTGTACAGCAGTCCAAAAACTAAAACCAGAGCTTAGGTCATTCAAGTTAACTGGTACTCAAGGTTACTCATTCCAGGATACTTTACATAACCAAAAACCTAGGAGAGCATTCTACATAGTAATTTTTTTTTACTTTGTTTACATAAAATTTACAGGTTTTTTTTTTTTTTCCTTTTTAGCTTAGTCTGTTCTTTGACATTGTTGATCCATGTTCTAAATTTTCCTCAGATTTAACCTGTTTGGAGGCTCATGTGCACTCAGAATGTGAACCTACTACAAGCTTCTGAACTGCAAAACAACTTTTTTTTAAGGTCACTGTCAACCTTATACAATTTCTCATGATTGAAAGAGAACTTCTCATTCCAACCTAAAACACCACTAACCCGTTTAAAAATGAAGCATTATGCCTGAGTGAAATTTTATTTTTAGACATTTCTGATACTAAGTTTTCTTTATGGGAGCCCATATATATTCAGTATACTGAATTTACACAGCTTTCAGTGTGGCAATAAGCTAGTTCCCTGATTTTTCTCAGTTCTCATTGGTATTCTATTTAAATGTTTCCATAAGTACTCATCATTTGGAAAATAGTTGATGGCAGGGCAGGATAACTTGCTTAAAACTAAAGTTGGAGAAAGAGTTAACTTCCAGGACAACCCATTATAGCTCACTTCTTACCAACAAAGCAGTATACAGCACCTTAGGACTCATTTCTAATAATGTCAACCCAGATGGCCAGTAAAGCCAAAAGGGAAGAGGCTAAGTGACTCACAGAAATCTCTGAATTTGAGGTCTAATATGAAGGCTATAGATAGGAATTCCCCACAAACTTCTAATGAGGACTAATATGAACATAGCAAATTGGAGAAGACAGCCAGGACCTAATTCTAGTTTCACTAGCTGTGGGACCTGAGAAAACGACCACTTGCTCTGGACTTTTGTTTCCCAAGCCATAAAACGTGGAGGAATCCTCACAATTTCAAGTTGGTCATGTATCCTTCCCTTTTACAGAGAAAGCTGAAGCCCCAAAGCTCAGATTTACCTGGCTTCTGCAGAAGTTTAACTTGCAACCTACCTCCCATTCCCTAAATGTGTTTAATCATGCCGCCTTCTTTAAAATTTATCTGGAAGCACCAATGAATAAAGACAAAGGCCCCAAACTGGATCTGTGGAGATAAATACCAGACTCACATCTCAGTACCATCAAGGAAAACATGCTTAGGTTATCAGAATTGTAAAGCCATAGTACAAAAGTTAGGAGAATGGAACTTGGGATGTAAGAAAGATCAGCCATTCTCAGCATGTCGCCTTGGGTGCTTAACTTTACTAAACTTCCATTTCCTCACATGTAAAATGTACATCATAATAACCAGTCTACTGAGAGATACAGGAAGAATACTTAGCACAGTGCTAGTACATTGTAAGTATTCAAATGTTACAGACCAAGTATTTTGTAAGAAAATACCAGTAAAAGATTAAAGTTTTTTTTATGGATCGTATTGGTATCAATCACCTACCATGATCTTTAGAGCCCTCACATGGATGACATTTAAATGTTCAGTTTGCTTAACAGCCTTCAATGAAACATGGATTCTTCTACTTAAAAAAGGTAAGCCTTGAGAAAATAAAACTGATTACTATGCAAGAAAAAATGTGCTCTGCTGTGCTCCCTGGTATTATTTTTAAGTGGTTTCCGTTGTTTTAACACCTATCTTAAAACAGGTGTGCTGTCTGCACTGAACACCCAAAAGTATTTATATCTACTAAGTTAAATTTCCCTTTTTAGAGTTAATGCTTCATTGCCTGTCAGCGTATTATCACTGTCTGTCTTTGAAAAATGTGCTTTTAAGTCTTAACTATTTCTTCATAAAGATCTTGTTCAGAGGAACATTTTTTGATTTGTCCAATGGACTGAAATAAAAGGTTAGTAAACCAAAATACAGTTGATCCTCATTATTAGTGGAATTCCTTATTTGTGAATTTTCCTACTCACTAAAATTTATTTGTAACTCCAAAATCAACATCCTTTTCTGGTCATTTGTGAGTATTTGCAGAGTGACAAAAAGTTTAAACCACTTTATGTGCACAAGGCAATGCTCTACTTGTTTAAGCTTTCACACCATAAACAAGTATCCTTTTTGTGGTCTATTTAGTGCCAAGCTTCATGTTTGTGCTTTTTGTTGGTGATTTTGCTGTTTTAAGATGGTTCCCAAGAGTAGTAGTGAAGCGTGCTACCTACTGTTCTTAAATGCAAAGAAGGCTGTGATGTGCCAAGTATGAGTTATAGTGCTGTTGGCTGTTAATTCAAAGTTAATGAAATACTAAAGAATGTTTTCAAGCAGAAACAGGTAGATCAAGGTTATATACTGACTGGCAGACAATATTGTGACCGAAGGGTCACAGAATCTGTATTTCTCTTAGGAACTTGTTCCTTACAGGCGAATTCAGTGTTCACAGCCACCTTAAAGAACAGAATTACCACAAACAAGAACCAACTAACTGTACCTTCATGTCTCCTTGTCCCTGGAAATAAAATAATTTATCTTGCATAAAAGCCTTAGAAGCTAGTGTTTCATCATACACTAAATCACAACAGACTCCATCAGATTTTAAACAAGGGTATAGGATAGAAAACACAAAGAGCAGATACACCTTTATAAGGCAGATAAATATTACCTCCACTATTTTTTTTAACCTCAAAAGTCCTTGTATCCTTCAATAATTAAGAACCTTATGATGATTTAAGGAAGTTTAGATGGTAGGTAGTAAAATTTATCATCTTAGAGCTACACATAGAAATATTCCTGTTGGGAAATACATACTAATTTATATCAGATGTTTTATAAAGGTCCTCTGGTTAAGATCCTTATATATTTTATGTTAGATGAACAGTAAGTAATTTGCCTTTAAACATCATTTAAATTAGTATATAAATTCTAAATAGTCCAAATTAAACATGTTGATATTGAGAACATTTGTTTTCAGTTTTGCTAACAGTGTTTATCATAACAATTGCAGAAGTTTGATTATGTCAAGAAATAGCCAACTGAAGGAATAATTTATAAATGATCAGTACTGTTGAGGGGCTAGCTGAATACAATGTAAATACTTCTCATGCCTGTAATCTAGCACTTTGGGATGCTGAGGCGGGAGGACTGCTTGAACCCAGGAGGTTGAGGCTGCAATGAACTTGTGGTTGTATCAGACCTGTACTCTGAAATATTTATACTATTTTTAATGCATGAAATAAAAATTGTATGTACATAGAATACACACACACCCCTAGGTCAATTTGTTAGGTCTAAGTTGTGGTTAAATTCACTTTTAAATACAAGGTTCCAAGTATCCAAGTTGCTGGGCCAGTTGCCTATACCTGGAACAGCCTTTCCACCGAATAAGGTAAGAGTCCCTACTTAAAACAGCCTGAGCTAATTTCCATCATACTATTTATCACATAGTCTAATTATCAGTTTATCAGTCTCCCATTAAAGTGGGGGCTCCCTCAGAGCAAGGACTGTCATCTTCACTTTGCTTTGAAAAGTAGACATAGGTCCCAAATCATCTGCTAAATGAGTAATGAACAATATTTCTATTCAGATGGTGTGTGCTTGCCCATAATTAATATGCAAATATTCTAAACTAATCTGATTTTAAATCCCCAAATTTAAACAAGAAAAATATACCAAGGCTTTGAGATTTAGCTTGTGCTAAATCATTTTTTAAAATTGTAGCTCTGAGGCATTTTATTATAAAAACTTAGTACTCATATACATAAACTAATATGAACTTAAAATTCATCATACATTTACTTCATTTTTTAGCTTGACCTTCTAGTAAATCTTTAGCTTCATTGATTTTGGCTGCTATATAAGGAGATCCTCCTATAGGAAGAAAGAAAAAAGAACAGTTACAATATGGATTCTCAATTTCTGCTTGGTAAAAAGCTACTCTTGTTTCAAGGACTCCAATGCTTATCTGAGGGAGATTTAGCAGAAACAGTGTTTTTAATTTTTAAAAATTAACCCTGACACTGCAACTGGATGACCAGATACATGGTAATATATGTGACCAATGAGAAATGAATTTACGTGAGAGAGATTTCTACAAAAATGACACCTTTTTAGAAAGCTTAAACTGATAGAAATAGGATTTCTATCACATATACTGGATACATATGTATATGCCTTTGAACTGGTGTTAGCCTATTCATGATTACAGGTCATAAATGAACATCAGTTATACCATGATATTCTCAAAGGCTTCTGAGCTGTTTACTGGAAAGATACCAGTTTGCTTTATATCCTTTTTCTGTCCAGTTTTTCTATTATCTACTGTCCCTTCACAATGTCAATCAACAGCTGCTTTCCTACAAATCTGCTGGAGGAGTGATTCTCAAAGTATGGTCTTAGACCAGCAACAAATAACAGGAAACTTAGTATAAATGCATATTTATGGGGCCCAACTGCTGACCTACTGAATCAGAAGCCCTCCATATAATACAAGCTGAATTTCATAAAAGACACTGTGAAATCAGATATCAAACAATTATAACGCTGTTTAAACTGAAAAACCCTCTTTATTAATGAAAGCCCTCTCCTGTATAAGTAAAAGGATACAAACACTAGAACATGAATTCTGTGGTCTAATTTTTGGTATTCAAAGAAATTCTTGCTTTCCTTCAACACAGCCAAGGCTGCATAGAAGTGTATCAGAAACGAATAAATAAATCCCATTAAGTTTCTATCTAGGTAATCTCCGTTTCAAGGTATCTAAAATGGATAAGGAAAAATGACGTTTTAGTTTTACTGAAATTTAACATCTTAATTTATAATAAATGTAGGCCAAAAAACCCCACAAAACATAGTAATAGTAGCACTTACATCTGCTCACTCTGTAAATAAAGTTTTCACTCAGAATTTAAGATACCAAAAATATATGGCTCCAGCCTAGGAGACAGGACTTACACACAGATTTAAGTGTTTCCCTTCTAATAGCCAGGAATTTGAGATAAAATCCCATTAATAACAACTAGTCACACGAGCAACATCTACAACAAGAATTTAATGACTACTTACCTTTGTCAGGATGATTTAAAAGCATAATTCGTCGATGAGCATCTCTTATTTTCCCTTTATTGGCAGTAGGGCTAATTAAAAAAAAGAAAAGGTATTTACTTCAACCTACTTCTGTATCACATCAAACAATTGTACATAAAGGCCAATTAAAGACATTGTGAAACTAGTAAATTAACACAACGATATGAAAAGCTGTTTAGAAACCTCAACACACCCAATGCGTATCCTAAATTGGGGAACTAAACTGCTCCTTAGAAAAGTAAGGCACTCAAAAATGTGTTGAACTTGTAATACTCATTACAACAGTCCTTTTATTGATAAGAAAAGCATGTTTAAGGATTTGAAAGTGAAGAAGGCAGAATTTTTTTTTTTTTCTTTTGAGACAGTCTCACTCTGTCACCTAGGCTGGAGTGCAGTGGCTTGATCTTGGCTCACTGCAACCTCTGCCTCGCGGGTTCAAGTGATTCTCCTGCCTCAGACTTCCAAGTAGCTGGGATTACAGGCGTGTGCCACTACGCCTGGTTAATTTTTGTATTTTCAGTAGAGACAGGGTTTCACCATGTTTGCCAGGCTGGTCTTGAACACCTGACCTCAAGTAATCCACCGGCCTTGGCCTCCCAAAGTGCTGGGATTACAGACATGAGTTACTGTGCCTGGCCAAAGGCAGAATTTCACCACACACAAAAAATGTCAGTTACAGAGAACACTGAACACTGTGATAATCTGCTGAGGAGTCTATCTCTCAATAAATGAAAAAGTGCCTGTGTTTTAGCAAACACTCTAGGAAAAAAGAAAAAGTGCTTAAGTGCTAGTGTGCCTTCTGATTTGAAGGACTGTTTACATCTTAAAAATAACATGAAGGAACAGTACAGTTTCATTGATTAGAATTGGTAATATCAATCTTCCTAGGACAAAATCCCCATGACCCTCTCCTATTAAAGGAGAGAAGGTCTTATATTTCCTCATTGCTCTAGAGTGGTAGAAAAATGCTAAAAATATTAGAGATTATTTTACCTTACACCTAGTATTAATGCTGCTTCCCGTTTTGTCATTTTGGGTTCAAACCCACCTCTATAATAGCCACCACTGAAGGCCTGGAAGAAGAAATGCCATTTGTAAAGAAAGGTTAATACAATAAACAAAGTCGCTTTAAAAAAGAAGTCTGGAAATATTCACAGAGCCAGTAGAAAAACTAAGACATTCCAGAGGACTTTTAAGTGCAACTCCTGAGGTATTAAGAAGTGGCTCAAGAACAGGATCTGGAAGTCTTTTGAGACAAGAGGTTCAAGGGTATTTGAAACAAGACTTTAAGATACATATACAGAAAATACCACTATCAGCTCCTCTGGCCTTGCTATGTCAGAAATCATATTAGTAAAGCCTACAATCACTCTATTCTGTTACACTTAATCACAACATAAATATTCAACAGATGATCACAATCAAATCTATTCTTAACTGTGACCACATAGGGTATGACCAGAACATCAAGTCAAACCCTACAGCCTAATTAACTAGAGTGCTACCTATGTATGACGTTTGGGAGTGCCAGGGCCACATGGTAAGATCGGATCACTTTAGAATCTCATATACCTCTGTGTGTGTCATGCAGAGCAGATAAAGGAAAACAAGAATATGTATAGATGATGCTGAAGGTGATGGTATGTGAAAAAGTGATTATTTCACAAGAAAGTTGGGTCTAGTGGGGTACTAGAATTATCAATACCCCATCCAACTCTGTCACATATAACATCTGATGTTTCAGGGTAGCACCATTACAAAGTTCAGAACTTCTATACTCTCCTTGTGGGAAGCAGGAGAATGGGTCCAAAGCAATCACTTAGAACTTCATGGATATTTGGAAATTTACCCTTCCTTAAGTGTGGCTCTAGGTTTCAAATACAAGCAGCAAAGAATTAGCAAAAGTGTTCATTAAGTCTTACAGATTTTGGTAGGCTTTGAAAAACTTGTTTTACTTGAGGCTCCATATGCTTCATGGCTTGCAAAACATAACGGCCTAAAACCAAAAGCAATAGAATAAGTAAATCTCCAATCTCCCCGACTTCACTTCCACCCCCAAACCATAAACAAACCTGCAAATCCTGCAGCAGCAATGGTCAGTCCAACTGCTACCACTGTACTGGCCTGGTAAGGGGGAGAAGAGTAAATATTTACTTCTCTAATTCCCACCCTTTCTCATTTTGCCCATTCTCCCATCACCAACTCATTACAAACTGCATTTTAATAGGAGAAACAACATTTTTTTTCCTTTTTTTTTTTTTTTTTAAGAGGCGGAGTCTTGCTATGTTGCCTAGGCTGGTCTTGAACTCCTGGCCTCAAGCAATCCTCCCACCTAGGCCTCCCAAAGTGGTAAGATTACAGGCCTAAGCCACCATGTCTGGCCGAGAAACAACTTTTAAGGCAGAAATATTCTGCCCAGCAAACCTTAAACTACTGCATCTGTTATACCGAATGTATTAAAGTTACCGGATTCATTACTATGGGAAAGACGGCAAGTTCGACTTGCTTATTTACCTCTACAATAGGGAAAAAGATGATTCCCTCCGTTTGAAAACTTCTTTCATCCCCGGACAAATTAGGTTACATTAAAGTTCAATCAAAAGTAGTGGAAATAGGCCGGGCGGGTGGCTCACGCCTGTAATCCCAGCACTTTGGGAGGTCGAGGCGGGCGGATCACGAAGTCGGGAGATCAAGACCATCCTGGCTAACACAGTGAAACCCCGTCTCACTAAAAACACACAAAAAAATTAGCCAGGCGTGGTGGTTGGCGCCTGTAGTCCCAGTTACTTGGGCGGCTGAGGCAGGAGAACGGCGAACCCGGGAGGCGGAGCTTGTAGTGAGTCGAGATCTTGCCACTGCACTCCAGCCTGGGCAACAGAGCAAGACTCTGTCTCAAAAAAAAAAAAAAAAAAAAAAAAAAAGTGGAAATAAGATTTCTGCTACAGAAGGAAAAACTGTTCACAGACGGCTCCTGTAAAATTCTGATAACGCATTTTCGAGGCTAAACGTGGGCTAAACTAGGAGAATATACCTTTGGCACTGCCCTGTTGTTTCCTAACAACAGAGGCCCAAATATGTTCAGGAATTTCCGCATGGAGACGACATCTGTCGGCAAAAGCCAAAGAGAAGGATATAGCAAAGTGGAGCCAGTGCTGTGAAGATGTGTTAGGGCAAGGGCACCTATAATCAAATACGTTTCCACTAATCTCCGAGTCCATGATAGACTTCTGACCTTACAGGAGTTCCAGGCAAGCAACGCCTTAGCGCCCAGAGCCCGTGCGGACAAGAAGCTGGAGAACCGTGCAGAAAGACGATGTAAAAACACAAAGACCCAAGAGGAGCGAGCCAACAGGGCTGTGTCCTGGTGAGTGTGACGCCCCGAAAACCGAAACCTCCCGCCCAGAGTCGCACTAAGGAGCACAACTTCAACTCCACACCTCCGAGGCCGGGAGCTGAGGCTGAGGCCTGGGCCGGATGTTGCTAAGGAGACCGGAAGGCCGCACTCACCATGGCTCCGTCTGCGCTCCCTTGCTTCCACCGGGAGCACGGCTCATCCCAGCTCAGAGAGCGCGGCCAACACCTGCACGCCTTTACCAGAGAGCGACGCAACCCCCAACCTCAAGCACAAACCGCTCAAGCACAGGCGCCCTACGCAACACGGCAGGAGCAGCCGCAAACTAGGCCGGAAAACTGTCGTAAAAGGGGACGCGGAGGAGAAGGAAAGTCGCTCAAGCAGTGGACAGAGCGGAGAAAGCGACTTCGGGTTGGTTGAAGGGTGGGCGGATCTTTTCCTTTCTAGGTGTAGAGGTGGGGCTTCTCTGTGTTTTCTGTCCTTTGCTCCTGGGCGGTGGGTATTTGAAAATTCTTGCAGGAAAGGGCATGGGCAGCTTTACTCAGAACGATTCCCCCCCCCCCATCTTAGCACCTCGTTTTGCCTTTATTTTATGTTAATAATTGTCAAGGGTGGTGAATATAGTTAAACATGCTGTGACAGATTTCCACCACGAACCCAAACAAATACGTTGTTACCCAGTGTACTAAACGAGATGCCCAGAACAACAAATGAAACCAACCTGTGTTTCAGGGGTTGCTCGGTAGCATTTTTTAATTTAAAAGAACTTCATTTAAGGATGTGATTTGACAAGACTTTGTGAATGTTTGGGTTTTCGTTTTGTAGAATGGGATTAAAGTGTTCATATTCTGAACATGGAAAGTCAAGATCCTACAACTGAAAAGGGCTATTTAAAAGTTTTCCTCCTCACCCAAAATAAAAAGTAGGGCTGGATTTTGCCCTTACGTGGACATCAGTTTCATACGTCCCTACATAAATGCTTGAGAAGAGAAAAATAATGGAAACAATAATGGAATTTTACAATGCAATGTTTACATGATCAAAATAAGTTTGGAGTTACTTCCCTCTTAGAATTTACAGATTATTAAGTATCAGTTTACATTGCAATGCAATTCTGCTTTGATGACTTGGTTACTTATTAAACAAATATGCAAAATTTTTGGCTTTGTTTTCCTCATCTGCAAAAACAGTTTGCATTTGATAATCCAAGAGGTCTTCTAGCTCTAAGGTTTTTGTGACGTAATTTATTGTCAATACATGATTTAAGGTGACATCCAGCACTAAGACACTAGCATTAAGTTTATAACTTCCTCTTTTGCCTCTCTTTTATCTAGTTTTTATCCAGCAATTACAAAATAAATAATCAAGTGAGGCATAAGACCTTGGGACCAAATTGGCATCAACAAACTAGAATGCTATCTGGAAAAATTTATTATGCATATTTTTGGTATGTACAAACTATGTAATGCAGTTTTCTGGAGGAACAGATTTGCAATAGAATCTAATTAGCTTTGAGACTTTACAAAAGCCCAGACTCAGGAAATTGGGAGTGGCAACACAGCAAGACACTTTGTTGAGCTGGAGATAGCTCTGTTTTTGGTGGCAGATCAAACTGGAGGTAACCTGGCTCTGTCACTTACTAATACTGTGACTTGGACAAGTTATTTCTGATTGAGTTTCTTCCTCATTTGTAAAATGAAGGTAATGATAACTACCTTGCTGAGTTTTTGTGAATGTAGAGATTATGCACATATTGTGTTCTGCACATAGTTGTCACTCAGTGTGGGGCTCTTATTATTATGAGGGAAACCAGAGTACAAATTGGAGGGTAGAAGCCTTCCTCATTCTCGTGACACCGCATTCATGAATCTAAGTCTGGTTGCCTCTTACCTACCTGCCAAGATCCTAGAAATAGCCTTGAAAAGTAATCTTTTTAAATGTCCATTGACTGATGAATAGATAATCATTCCTCATTTCTTCCAGCTTCTGATGACTACCAGCATTCCTTGACTTGTGACTGAATCACTGCAGTGTTGTAAGCCAGCATCTTGAAATCTCACTCTGCTCCGACTTCTCCATCTTCACATTGTCCTTCTCTTCTGTTTGTAAAATCTCCTTCTGGTTTCCTCTTAAAGGATATATGTAATTGCATTTACCAGCCACCCAGATAATCCAGGATAATCTCCCCTTCTCAAGATCCTTTATTTGATCATAGTTTCCAAGACTTTGCCATATAAGGTAACATTCACAGGTTCCAAGGATTAGGACCTGATATCTTTGGGGCACATTATTTAGTTTACTATAGAAAGTAATAAAAGATAAAAGAGGGGGTAGGGACAAAAGAATGAGAAAGGACTCAAGCACATCTTCTTAGTTTCTCATCCCAAATTTTTAAATCAGGTAAGTCACTTCTCCTTGGGAAAAAATAAGTGAGGGTTGAGAGCAGTAGCTAAGAGTGTTCTTGCACTGTGGCTTTCAAATATTTTTTGGCTGTCATCCTTAGTAAGAAATATATATTACACTGTGACCCAAGGAGCAAATACCTACTTGCGCACACAGATATATATTAGATAATACTTATCCTTACTTCATGAAATGCATACTGGTCTTTTCTGTTTCTTAAAAAAATAAGTGCTAGAAAACCTACTAAACTCACAACCCACTAATTGGTCATCACCTAAAGTTTGGAAATTACCACCGCAAAAGTCCACATTTGGTACTATAATGCCAGGCAAATAAGGGGGTTGCCCCACCAGCTAAAAGCCATGTGCCAAACATTGTACTAAATGCTTTACACAGATTGTTTCATTTCACCCTGTGAAAGTAACATTTACTTCACTATATTGCTATATTGCTGGATGCATTTTGCTTTTCCCCAGATCCTCTCTCTACGTTTTTTTCCTGCTCTGTGCTCCAGAGGAGCAGAAAGGTTAGGAGGGTGACCTTAATGAGCTGTATCCATGAGCAGCTCTCTTGTTTTCTGCCTTAGGATTCATTTAGGTCTGTGATCAGGAGATCAGAAGGCAGGAGGAAAGTGAATTCATGGTTTTTATTTCTACCTCTCACTTTCTGGTGATTGCTGTAGGCTGACTGAATTGGTCTGCTGAAGAATACTGCTCCTGTTGTGTGCACGTGTTCTGGTCATTACTCCTGCCTCTCACTCCTTCAGATTTAAGGGTAGTCATGCCTTTACTACTGGCCCCTGCTTGCTAGGCACAGGGCACTTGAACATTTTATGCCAGTTTCCCTTCATCCTGTCCACATCTTTGTAAACAGTCCTCTTATTAAACTTTCCATTTGGCTGTGGTCTGAATGTTTGTCTTCCCCCAAATTAATATGTTGAAACCTAATAACCATTGTGATGGTATAAGGAGATGGGGCCTTTGGGAAATGATTAGATCATAATGGTAGACTCCTTGTGAATCAGATTAGCACCTTCATAAAAGAGGCACGAGAGAGACTCTCGTCCCTTCCACCCTGTGAGAACACAGTGAGAAGGAACTGTCTGTGAAACAGAAAGGGGGCCCTTACCAGACACACATTCTGCCTTGGTCTTGGACTTAAGAGTGAAAAGATTTCTGTCTATGAAGACATGGGCCCTCATCAGACACCAAATCAGTCAGGACCTTACTCTTAAAATTCCCAGCCTTCCAGAACGCTGAGAAACAAATTTCTGTTGTTTATAAGCTGCCAGTTTATGGTATTTTGTTATAGCAGCCCAGACTAAGGCAGTATACCATCTGTTTCCAACATGAATAGTGACTATTATTTTTATGCTAATTTTTTTTTAGTTGAAGTCTTACCCTGTTCCCTAGGCTGAAGTGCAGTGGCATGATCCTAGCTCACTGCAGACTCTAACTCCTGGCATCAAGTGATCCTCCCTTCTTAGCTTCCCAAGTTACTGGGACTATAGGCATGAGCCACTGAACCCAGTTTGATGATGACGGTAATAAGAGGCCGTTGTAATAATTCAAATGAGAAGTGATGGTAGCAGTGTTGGTAGAGTGAAGTGGCTGGACTTCTGCTTGTATGTTTAAGGTACAGCTGAAAAAATTTGCTGATGGATAAGATATAGTGTATGAGATAAAGAAGTCAAGAGTGACTCCAAAGCTTGAAGCTTTAGCAGCTTTAAGGATGGATTTGCAACTGAATGGGACTAGAAAAACTTTAGGAAGAGCAAGCAGGAAATGGAAGGCTTTTGCCATGTTAAGTTTGAAATGCCAATGAGATGTCAAAGTAGTGTTGTCTAATAGGCAATTGGACATACAACTCTGGTGTCAAAAGAGAGGTTTGGGAGTCGTCAACCCATGGATAGGCTTCGAGGCCATGGAACAGTCATCCTTTGCATGAGTGGAGACAGAACGAAGAGGAATAAGAACTGTGTTTTGGGATACATCTGTGTTTGGAATTGGGACATGAGGAAGAAAAGAGAAAATTATTTAATAGACTGAAAAAGGGTGGGCATAAACCAGGTAAGTGTGGTGTCTTGGTAGCCAAGTGAAGAAAGTGTTCAGTGGAGGAAGGAGTGATTAACTGTGTCAAATGCTGCTAATATTCTTCTGAGGGAGAGCCTTTGGAAACAAAAAAGCAAGACAAACAAATGTTGTTAGTAGTCAAATAATAAAGAATTGAGAATTGACTATGGGAGATCATATTCATGAGAATTTTTGTGGTGTGATGGCAATGAAAGTCTGATTGGAGTGGGTTCAAAAGAGGATGGTAGGAGAGAGAGTGAAGATATGGATTATAAGAAATCTGTTTTGGCCGGGCACAGTGGCTCACACCTGTAATCCCAGCACTTTGGGAAGCCGATGTGGGTGGATCACGAGGTCAGGAGATTGAGACCATCCTGGCTAACACGGTGAAACCCCAACTCTACTGAAAATACAAAAAATTAGCCCAGTGTGGTGGCAGGTGCTTGTAGTCCCAGCTACTAGGGAGGCTGAGGAGGGAGAATGGCGTGAACCTGGGAGGCGGAGCTTGCAGTGAGCCGAGATTGGGCCACTGCACTCCAGCCTGGGCGACAGAGCGGGACTCCATCTCAAAAAAGAAAAAAGAAAAAACAAAAAACAGAAATCTCTCTTAAGGAATTTTGCTGAAAAGGAAATTATAGAAATGGGCAGCGTGAAAGGAGGAAGCAATATAAGGAGAGCCTTGTTTTTTTGAAAAATACAAACAAGAATGAGCTTGGAGTAAGATAAAAGTAAGAAAAGTGATCAGGCACGGTGGCTCATGCATGTAATCCCAGCACTTTGGGAGGCCAAGATGGGCGGATCACAAGGTCAAGAGATCGAGACCATCCTAGCCAACATGGTGAAACCCTGTCTCTACTAAAAATACAAAAATTATCTGGGTGTGGTGGCATGTGCCTGTAGTCCCAGCTACTCAGGAGACTGAGGCAGGAGAATTATTTGAACTAGGGAGGGGGAGGTTGCAGTGAGCTGAGATTGCACCATTGCACTCCAGCCTTGTGAGGAGTGACTCCGTCTCAAAAAATAAATAAAAAAATTAAAAATAAAAGCATTTTTAGCTACTATAGGAATAGGAATGATCTTATAGAGGAGAAAATTTGGAAAAATTCATTGAATTAGGTAATTTAAGAATGAGAAGAAAATGTAGAAACCATATTTCCCCCAGCAGCTTTATTTTATAAATGAGGAAACTGGGCCTCGGATAGGTTGACTGACTTTTCTAAATCCCTGACAGAGTCCAGTAATTTTTGCCTTTCTGTTCACTTTCTAGATATGTATAATGTTAGGGTCATAAAATTAGATGGTCCTAGAATTGTCTTTGCCTGTATTTTCTTACCACTCTTTCTAGGGATTATTCGAGGTCTGGATTAGTGACATCTAAATTCCTCATTAGTAACAATTTAAGCCCAGGGGATCTATCTTGTGTAGGCAGCTGTTCACATAATGCTATGTGGAAAAGCCCTTTGTCTAAAACTCAGTAGGCACTTGGTAGATACTCCCTTCCTTTCCCTTCTTTGTTCCACCCATTTTTGTCTCTTCCTTCTCTCCTTTCTTTCAATGATCCTGCCATCTCCTGATAATCTACTGTGAAAATAAAATAAAATATGGGATCCCAATTCACTACTCCAAAAGAAAAAAAATGGAGCTGAAAACTGACTCATGCAAAAAGCTGACTTTCCTTTTGTTGCTAAGTAGATAGCTACAGCTATCTCAGATAGCTACAAATATCTCCATAGGTAGCTCCTCTATGTTCACCTTATCTTCTGCAAAGTGTTGGTTAACTGAGCATAAGACAAATGCATTATTGACTATTCTCTTCCCTGCCCTTTTTCTCTTGCAACATGTGGATTGCCATACTTTCCTTCTTTCCCCTCCAGCCCATGTTTCCCCTTTAAATATTGAAGCCCTCAAAATTATCTTTGAAAGACGGCGTAGACCACAGACTGTTTCTGTGATTCTGTGTTTATTTCTTCCAGGCATGTCCTTAACCTTAGCAAAATAAACTTCTAAATTGATTGAGACATGTCTCAGATACCTTTTGGTTTACACTACCATTGGGAATTCATCTTATGTCTCCTGTCTGAATGTGAAGTTCTTGGTGAATGATCAGACTGAGATATGATCAACAGACTCCTCTATGAAGTGTTTTAAGAGATCATTTTGGTATTATAACTGGTCAAAGGAAGATTTTAATTGGAGTGCAAAAAAAGAAAGGAAGGAAGGAGAAGATATTTAGAGCAAGAGGGTTTGAGGACAGGCCCAAGTAGGAATGATGTGAGGATCCAAGGCACTGGGGAAGAAGAGGGGATGCTGGGAAGCCAGAAGGGAACACCCAGGGTCCAATCACTTTTTCTTCCAGCTGGCCTCATCTGCATCCAAGTCAGGTGACCCTGCTCTGCCCTGTGGCTATTATAAAATAATTTATGACTGTTTCTCCTGTGACTTTCTCACCCCTTTTCTCAATTTGCTTCATTTTTCTCTCACTGCATCTGTTTTATTTTATTGTATTATTTTTTGAGACTTAGCCTTGCATCACCCAGGCTGGAGTGCAGTGGTGCAATCATAGCTCAATGCAGCCTTGAACTCCTGGGCTTCAGGAATCCTCCTGCCTCAACCTACTGAGTAGCAGGGACTATAGGTGTGTGCCCCTACACACAGCTAATTAATTTTTTTTTTTGTAGTGATGGTGTCTTACTATGTTGACCAGGTTGATCTGGAACTCCTGGCCTCAAGTGATCCTTGGGCCTTGGCCTTCCAAAGTGTTGGTATTACAGGCATGAGCCACCATGCCCAGCCTGCATCTGTTTTAGACTGACTTCCTACCTTCCTTTCTAATTACAAAGACGTGTGTGTGTGTGTGTGTGTGTGTAAGTCTAGAGCATGTGGCTGGTGGACCAGTGAGAGAACTGCACTGTATTTGATCAGAATAACAGCATACAGGAAACATATATTTGAGGATAAAGGCTTTACTCTCTTCTCAAGCAGTGAGGAAAGAAAATTGAGACACTGTGGATTTCAGAGAAAACTTGAAAATTGGGGTAGCCTAAGTGCCTTTCCAAAATGGAGATTCCTCAACTGACCCTCCATTTCATTCCATCTTCGCATGCCTTTGGCCATTGCCTTCTCCAGTCTTTTTTTCTCCTTCCTTAGCCAGGGTTCCAATTATATGCAGCAGCTTTATGCGTTAAATAAATTGAGCTCTCCCTGCTGTGCTGTCAGCGAATGGAACTGACCAACAGAACAATCTATCTAAGTGCATCTTGTGCCCGGGCCAGACAGACAAGCATAATTATTTGATTGCTGGAGATTGCTACTAAATGAGGATGAAATAGCGGGTCTGAGACTTGTTGGTGAATATTATTAATACTATAGTGTCATGCATTAATAATACAGTGTCATGGGAAACATAGCTACACTGGAGGGTCTGTCTGAAATCCCATTTGAAATCGCATTTGCAGGGAGCTAGATGGTTGAGGAGATGAGTGATAATAAAGCAAAATGCCTTTAAGCACAAATTTAGGAGTTTCAATTTGACTTAGGCTGAAGTTAAGAGAATATACATCACCATTATACATTATTTGGTGACCAGAATAAAGCATGGGATACATCCCTGGCTAATTGTCATAAAAATTGTGCTTCTATAATATTCTACTGTGAAAAATCATCTTCACTGTCATCATTAGAGTGCTTGAAGAGAGGCCACTGCAAAAACTCCATAAAATTCTTTCTGGCACCTATTATGCTCTCAGTTACTATTTGCGTAGCAAACTTCTTTAGCCTGGCACCACAGACAGTCTTTCCAAACTTCTCTTTCACTTCTCCCCTTCATAAACCTCATAGCCTTGTCAAACGGGATTTGTCACCACTATTCTTCAAATGTGCTCTAAATCCACTGCCCCCTGGGCTTTTAGCCAAGTCACTCCCGCTTTTCCAAGTGCCCTTCCCAAATCCCATCTCTGTCCCTCAATTAAATGTCCAGATCAAATGTGCCTTCTGCAAAGCCTTCTTTGTTCACTCAAGTCTGGAACAGGTGTCTACAAACTTTTTATGTAAAGGAACAGATAGTAAATACGTTAAGCTGTGCAGGCAGCATATAATCTCTGTATTCTTTCTTTTTTTAAATGAAAATATAAAAATGATCCTTAGCTTGTAGATCATTCAAAAACAGACCACAGGATGAATTTGGCTCATGGAGCATAGTTTACCAAACCATGGTCTAGAGTGATCTCTCCTTTCTCCAAACTCCTGTACAATTTTGTTTGTGTAATACTGCCAGTTTCTAGATAATGTCTAGAAATTATTGATATAGAAGTGTTTTCTCTATTAGACTGAAGATCCTTGAAAGAAAGCATGTCACATATACTTTTTCTTTTAGTTCTTTTTTTTTTTTTTTTGAGATGTAGTCTCGCTCTGTCTCCCAGACTGGAGTACAGGCAGTGGTGCGATCTCGGCTCACTGCAAGCTCTGCCTCCCGGGTTCACGCCATTCTCTCACCTTAGCCTCCCGAGTAGCTGGGACTACAGGCGCCCACGACCACCCCCGGCTAATTTTGTTTTTGTATTTTTAGTAGAGACGGGATTTCACCATGTTAGCCAGGATGGTCTCAATCTCCCAACCTCGTGATCCACCTGCCTCTGCCTCCCAAAGTGCTGGGATTATAGCCGTGAGCCACTGTCCCTGGCTTTTAGTTCTTTTTTTTTAAAAAAAAAATTTTATACTTGAAGTTCTGGGATACATGTGCAGGACATGCAGGTTTGTTACATAAGTATACACGTGCCATGGTGGTTTGCTGCACCCATCAACCCGTCATCTACATTAGGTGTTTCTCCTAATGCTATCCCTCCTCTAGCTATCCCTCCACCCCCACCCCCTGACAGGCCCTGGTGTGTGATGTTCCCCTCCTTGTGTTCATGTGTTCTCATTGTTCAGCTCCCACTTATGAGTGACAATATGCGGTGTTTGGTTTTCTGTTCCCATGTTAGTTTGCAGAGAATGATGGTTACTAGCTTCATCCATGTCCCTGCAAAGGACACAAACTCATCCTTTTTTTATGGCTGCTTAGTATTCCATAGTGTATGTGTGCCACATTTTCTTTATCCAGTCTATCATTGATGGGCATTTGGGTTGGTTCCAAGTCTTTGCTATTGTGAACAGTGCTGCAGTAAACATACGTGTGCATGTGTCTTTATAGTAGAATGATTTATAATCCTTTGGGTATATATCCAGTAATGGGATTGCCGGATCAAATGGTATTTCTGGTTCTAGATCCTTGAGGAAACATCACACTGTCTTCCACAATGGTTGAACTAATTTACACTCCCACCAATGGTATAAAATCATTCCTATTTCTCCACATCCTCTCCAGCATCTGTTGTTTCCTTACTTTTTAATGATCGCCATTCTAACTGGCATGAGATGTTATCTCATTGTGGTTTTGGTTTGCATTTAATGACCAGTGATGACGAGCTATTTTTCGTATGTTTGTTGGTTGCATAAATGTCTTCTTTTGAGAAGTGTCTGTTTATATCCTTTGCCCACTTTTTGATGGGGTCGTTTGTTGTTTTCTTTTTGTTTGTAAATTCTTTTGTTGGTAAATTTGTTTAAGTTCTTTAAAGTTATTTAAAGTTGTTTAAATAATTAAAATTAAATTATTTAATTATTAATTAAATAAACAATTAAATTATTATTTAAATAATTCTGGATATTAGCCTTTTGTCAGATGTATAGATTACAAAAGTTTTCTCCCATTCTGTAGGTTGCCTGTTCACTCTGATGATAGTTTCTTTTGCTGTGCAGAAGCTCTTCAGTTCAATTAGATCCCATTTGTCTATTTTGGCTTTTGTTGCCATTGCTTTTGGTGTTTTAGTCATCAAGTCTTTGCCCATGTCTATGTCTTGAATGGTATTGGCTAGGTTTTCTTCTAGGGTTTTTATGGTTTTAGGTTGTGCATTTAAGTCTCTAATTTATCATGAGTTAATTTTTGTATAGGTGTAAAGAAGGGGTCTAGTTTCAGTTTTCTGCATATGGCTAGCCGGTTTTCCCAAAACCATTTATTAAATAGGGAATCCTTTCCCCATTTCTTGTTTTTGTCAGGGTTGTCAAAGATTAGATGGTTGTAGATGTGTGGTGTTATTTCTGAGGTTTCTGTTCTGTTCCATTGGTCTATATCTCTGTTTTGGTACCAGTACCATGCTGTTTCGATTACTGTAGACTTGTAGTATAGTTTGAAGTCAGATAGCGTGATACCTCCAGCTTTGTTCTTTTTGCTTAGGATTGTCATGGCTATACAGACTCTTTTTTGGTTCCATATGAAATTTAAAGTAGTTTTTTCGAATTCTGTGAAGAAAGTCAGTGGTAGCTTGATTGAAATAGCATTGAATCTATAAATTACTTTGGGCAGTATGGCCATTTTCACGATATTGATTCTTCCTATCCATTAGCATGGAATATTTTTCCATTTGTTTATGTCCTCTCTTATTTCCTTGAGCAGTGGTTTGTAGTTCTCCTCAAAGAGGTCCTTCACATCCCTTGCAAGTTGTATTTCTAGGTATTTTATTCTCTTTGTAGCTATTGTGAATGGGAGTTCGCTCATGATTTGGCTCTCTTTTTGTTATTGGTGCATAGGAATGCTTGTGATTTTTGCACATTGATTTTTGTATCTTGAGACTTTGCTAAAGTTGCTTATCAGCTTAAGGAGATTTTGGGCTGAGATGATGAGGTTTTCTAAATATACAATCATGTCATATGCAAACAGACACAACATGACTTCCTCTCCTCCTATTTGAATACCCTTTATTTATTTCTCTTTCCTGATTCCCTGGGCAGAGCTTCCAATACTATGTTGAATTGGAGAGGTGAGAGAGGGCATCCTTGTCTTACGCTGGTTTTCAAAGGGAATGCCTCCAGTTTTTGCCCATTTAATATGGTATTGGCTGTGGTCTGTCATAAATAGCTCTTATTATTTTGAGATAAGTTCCATCAGTACCTAGTTTATTGAGAGTTTTTAGCATGAAGAGGTGTTGGATTTTATCAAAGGTCTTCTGCATCTATTGACATAATCATGTGTTTTTTGTCATTGGTTATGTTTATTTGATGGATTATGTTTATTGATTTGCATATGTTGAACCAGCCTTGCATTCCAGGGATGAAGCTGACTTGATCGTGATGGATAAGGTTTTTGACATGCTGCTGGATTCGGTTTGCCAATATTTTATTGAGGATTTTTGCATCAATGTTCATCAGGGATATGGGCCTGAATTTTTTTTTTTTGTCTTACCTTTGCCAGGTTTTGGTATCAGGATGATACTCGCCTCATAAAATGAGTTAGAGAGGAGTCCCTCTTTTTCTGTTGTTTGGCATAGTTTCAGAAGGAATGGTACCAGCTCCTCTTTGTACCTCTGGTAGAATTCGGCTGTGAATCCATCTGGTCCTGGGCTTTTTTGGTTGGTAGGCTATTAATTACTGCTTCAATTTCAGAACTTGTTATTGGTCTATTTAGGGATTTGACTTCTTCCTGGTTTAGTCTTGGAAAGGTGTATGTGTCCAGGAATTAATCAATTTCTTCTAGATTTTCTAGTTTATTTGTATAGAGGTGTTTATAGTATTCTCTGATGGTAGCTTGTATTTCTGTGGGATCAGTGGTAATATCCCTTTTATCATTTTTTATTGTGTCTATTTGATTCTTATCTCTTTTCTTCTTTATTAGTCTGGCCAACAGTCTATTTATTATGTTGATCTTTTCAAAAAATCAGCTCCTGGATTCATTGAGTTTTGGAAGGGTTTTTCATGTCTCTATCTCCTTCAGTTCTGCTCTGATCTTAGTTATTGCTTGTCCTCTGCTAGCTTTTGAATTTGTTTGCTTTTGCTTCTCTAGTTCTTTTCATTGTGATGTTAGGGTGTCTATTTAAATCTTTCCTGCTTTCTCCTGTAGGCATTTAGTGCTATAAATTTCACTATAAACACTGCTTTAACTGTGTCCCAGAGATTCTGGTATGTTGTGTCTTTGTTCTCATTGGTTTCAAAGAACTTCTTTATTTCTGCCTTAATTTCATTATTTACCCAGTAGTCATTCAGGAGCAGGTTGCTCAGTTTCCATGTAGTTGTGTGGTTTTGAGTGAGTTTCTTAATCCTGAGTTCTAATTTGATTGCACTGTGGTCTGAGAGACTGTTTGTTTTGATTTCAGCCCTTTTGCATTTACTGAGGAGTGTTTTACTTCCAATTACGTGGTCAATTTTAGAATAAATGTGATGTGGTGCTGAGAAGAATTTTTGGGGTGGAGAGTTCTGTAGATGTCTATTAGGTCAACGTGGTCCAGAGCTGAGTTCAAGTTCTGAGTATCCTTTTTAATTTTCTGTCTCTTTGATCTGTCTAATATTGACTGTGTGTGTTAAAGTCTCCCACTATTATTGTGTGGGAGTCTAAGTCTCTTTGTAGGTCTCTAAAAACTTGCTTTATGAATCTGTGTGCTCCTGTATTGGGTGCATATGTATTTAGCAGAGTTAACTCTTCTTGTTGTGTTGATCCCTTTACCATTATGTAATCCCTTCTTTCTCTTTTTTGATCTTTGTTTGTTTAAAGTATGTTTTATCAGAGAGCAGGATTGCAACCCCCCTTTTTTTTTTTTTTTTTTTTTTTTTTTTTTTTGCTTTCCATTTGCTTGGTAAAGATTCCTCCATCCCTTTATTTTGAGCCTATATGTGTCTTTGCACATGAGATGGGTCTTCTGAATACAGCACACCGATGGGTCTTGACTCTTCATCCAATTTGCCAGTCTGTGTCTTTTAATTGGGAATTTTAACCCGTTTACGTTTAAGGTTAATATTGTTATATGTGAGTTTGATCCTGTGATTATGATGCTAGCTGGTTATTTTGGCCATTAGTTGATGCAGTTTCTTCATAATGTTGATGGTCTTTTCAATTTGGCATGTTTTTCAGTGGCTGGTACACATTTTTCCATTCCATGTTTAGTGCTTCCTTCAGGAGCTCTTGTAAGTCAGGCCTGGTGGTGACAAAATCTCTCAGCGTTTGCTTCTCTGTAAAGGATTTTATTTCTCCTTTGCATATGAAGCTTAGTTTGGCTGGATATGAAATTCTGGGTTGAAAATTATTTTCTTTAAGAATGTTGAATATCAGGCCCCACTGTCTTCTGGCTTGTAGGGTTTCTGCAGAGAGATTCGCTGTTAATCTGATGGGCTTCCCTTTGTGGGTAACCTGACCTTTCTCACTGGCTGCCCTTAACATTTTTCCCTTCATTTCAACCTTGGTGAATCTCACAATTATGAGTCTTGGGGTTGCTCTTCTTGAGGAGTATCTTTGTGGTCTTCTCTATATTTCCTGAATTTGAATGTTGGCTGGTCTTGCTAGGTTGGGGAAGTTCTCCTGGGTAATATCCTGAGGAGTGTTTTCCAACTTGGTTCCATTCTCCCCATCACTTTCAGGTATACCAATCAAACATAGGTTTGGTCTTTTCACATAGTGCCATATTTCTTGGAAGTTTTGTTCATTCTTTTTCATTCTTTTTTTTTAATCTAATCTTGCCTTCATGGTTTATTGCATTAAGTTGATCTTCAATCTCTGATATCCTTTCTTCCACTTGATCGATTCAGTTATTGATACTTGTGTATGCTTCACGAAGTTCTTGTGCTGTGTTTATCAGCTCAATCAGGTCATTTATCTTCTTCTCTAAACTGGTTATTCTAGTTAGCAATTCCTCTAGCCTTTTTTCAAGGTTCTTAGCTCGCTTGCATTGGGTTAGAACATGCTCCTTTAGCTCGAAGGAGTTTGTTATTACCCACCTTCTGAAGCCTACTTCTGTCAATTCATCAAACTCATTCTCTGTCCAGTTTTGTTCCCTTGCTGGCAAGGAGTTGTGATCCTTTGGAGGAGAAGGAAGTTCTGGTTTTTGCAATTTGCAGCCTTTTTGCACTGGTTTTTCTTCATCTTCATGGATTTATCTACCTTTGGTCTTTGATATTGGTGACCTTTGGGTGGGGTGTCTGTGTGAATGTCCTTTTTGTTAATGTTCATGCTTTTCCTTTCTGTTTGTTAGTTTTCCTTCTAACAGTAAGCTCCCTCTTCTGCAGGTCTGCTGGAGTTTGCTGGAGGTGCACTCCAGACCCTGTTTGCCTGTGTATCACCAACAGAGGCTGTAGAACAGTAAAGATTGCTGTCTGTACCTTCGTCTGGAAGCTTCATCCCAGAGGGGCACCTGCCAGATGCCAGCTGGAGCTCTCCTCTATGAGGTGTCTGTTGACCCCTGCTGGGAGGTGTCTCCTGTCAGGAGGCACGGGGGTGAGGGACCCACTTGAGGAGGCAGTCTGTCCCTTAGTAGAGCTTGATTGCTGTGCTGGGAGATCCACTGCTCTCTTCAGAGCTGGCAGGCAGGAATGTTTAAGTCTGCTGAACCTGCATCCACAGCTGCCCCTTCTCCCAGTGCTCAGTCCCAGGGAGATGGGAGTTTTATCTATAAGTCCCTGATTGGGACTGCTGCCTTTCTTTCAGAGATGTCCTGCCCAGAGAAGAGGAATCTAGAGAGGCAGTCTGGCTACAGGGGCTTTGCAGAGCTGTAGTGGGCTCTGCCCTGTTCAAAATTCTGGGCAGCTTTGTTTTCACTGTGAGGGGAAAACCGCCTACTCAAACCTCAGTAATGACAGACACCCCTCCCCCCACCAAGCTTGAGTGTCCCAGGTTGACTTCAGACTGCTGTGCTGGCAGTGAGAATTTCAAGCCAGTGGATCTTAGCCCGTTGGGGGTGGGATCCACTGAGCTAGACCACTTGGCTCCCTGGTTTCAGCCCCCTTTCCAGGGGAGTGAATGGTTCTGTCTTGCTGGCATTCCAGATGCCACTGGGGTATGAAAAAACTCCTGCAGCTAGCTCGGTGTCTGCCCCAGTGGCCGCTCAGTTTTGTGCTTGAAACTCAGGGCCCTAGTGGCATAGGCACCTGAAGGAATCTCCTGATCTGCGGGTTGTGATAACCATGGGAAAAGCATAGTATCTGGGCCAGAGTAAACCATTCCTCACGGCCCAGTCCCTCATGGTTTCCCTTGACTAGGGGAGGGAGTTTCCCGACCCCTTGCACTTCCCAGGTGAGGCAATGCCCCGCCTTGCTTCAGTTTGCCCTCCTTGGGCTGTACCCACTGTCTAACTAGTCCCAGTGAGATGGGTTGGGTACCTCAGTTGGAAATGCAGAAATCACCTGCCTTCTGTGTTGATCTCACTGGGAGCTGCAGACCAGAGCTGTTCTTATTCGCCATCTTGCCAGCTGGGCCACATATACTTCTTATTACTCCTTACCACACCTGTTATAGTGCCTAAACATAGAAAGTACTCAAAGGATATTTGTAAAATGAATATTTATTCATTTCTGGAAAACACTTATGGTGTTTTCCAGAAAGAATATAATTTATTTCTGACTCTTCTAAGCTCTTACTTTTATGAGAGCTAGGTAGATCTTCTATCTTTGGGAGGCCGAGGTGGTAGATCACCTGAGGTCAGGAGGCCCTTACCATGGACCCCTTTGCAAGGCCTTGGTTACCATTAATGCAACTGGTAATTAGAGATGGAATAGTTTCATTTATTAAATATTGCATTCATTGAGCATTTATTATATGCAAGACACCATTCTAGGCTTCCAGAAAACATCAATGGATAAGACAAAAATCTCAGCCCCTGTGGAGCTTTGCGCTGTAGGTTGGGAAGCATTATCTTAATATGAGCTTTCCTCCTGATTTGTTTCAACTTCACTTTCCTACTTTTCATAGTGTTGACTTGAAAATAGTATTTGCCACTCGGTTTACCAGGGTGTGAGAAATAATAAAAATTGTACTAGTGGAGGGTGATACTGATTGTAGACCTAAGACACTTGGAAGTATTTGTTTTAAATATGTACAACCACCTAAGGAATTTATGAAGCAATTACAGTAGTCCTTCTTTATCTACAGTTTCACTTCCTGTGGTTTCAGTTATCCACAGTTAATCACCATCCAAAAATATTAAATGGACAATTCCAGAAATAATATGTTTTAAATTGCACGCCATTTGTATGCATGAACTACCAAGCTGTTCTGTTCTGTCCCACCCTGGAGTGATTCATCCTTCTGTCCTGTGTATCCATGCTGTATACCTTACCCATCCATTAATAATTTAGTATTCCTCTCAGTTATCAGACCAACTGTTGCAGTTTCATAGTGGTTGTATTCAAGTAACCCTTATTTTACTTAATGATGGTCCCAAACTGCAGGAGTAGTGATGCTGGCATATTGTTATGCATGTTCTGTTTTATTATTGTTGTTGTTCATCTCTCACTGTGGCTAAATTTATAAATTAAACTATATCCATAGGTATGCATGTATAGAAAAAATAGGTGGGCACAGTGGCTCATGCCTATAATCCCAGCACTCTGGGAGACAGAGGTGGGTGGATCACCTGAGGTCAGGAGTTCGAGACCAGCCTGGCCACCATGATGAAACCCTATCTCTACTAAAAATACAAAAATTACCCAGGCATGGTGGTGGGTGCCTATAATCTCAGCTCCTTGGGCGGCTGAGGCAGGAGAATTGTTTGAACCTGGGAGGCAGAGGTTGCAGTGAGCTAAGATTGCAGCACTGCACTCCAGCCTGGGTGACAGAGCAAGACTCTGTCTCAAAAAAAAAAAAAAAAAATAGTATAGTCATGTGTCATTTAATGACAGGTATACATTCTGAGAAGTGTGTCCTTAGGCAATTTTGTTATTGCTTGAGAGTGTACTTAGACAAAC
Source organism: Macaca thibetana thibetana (assembly GCF_024542745.1). NCBI lineage: Eukaryota > Metazoa > Chordata > Mammalia > Primates > Cercopithecidae > Macaca > Macaca thibetana. Next base: position 84,840,385 of record NC_065579.1, read on the forward strand.
CTAGATGGTAGAGCCTATCACACACCTAGGATATATGGTATAGACTACTGCTCTTACACTACAAACCTGTATGCACAGCGTGTTACTGCACTGAATGCTGTGGGCAATTGTAACACAGTGGTAAGAATTTGTGTATCTAAACATAGAAAAATTACAGTACAAATATGGTATAAAAGATTTAAAAATGGTACACCTGTATAGAGCACTTAGCATGAATGGAGCTTGCAGGATTGGAACTTGCTCTGGGTGAGCCAATGAGTGAGTGGTGAGTGAATGTGAAGGTCTAAGACATTACTGTATTTTTCTTTCTTCAATAATAAATTAACCTTAGCCTACTGCAACCTTTTTACTTTACACACTTTAAAAACTTTTTAACTTTTTGACTCTCCTGTAGTAACACTTAGCTTCAAACACAAACACATTGTATAGCTGTACAAAAAATATTTTTTTCTTCATCTCTTTATAAGATTTTTTCCATTTTTAATTTTTTTTTTTTTTTACTTTTTAAACTTTTTTGTTTAAACACACACATTAGCCTAGGCCTACACAGGATCAGGATCATCATTATCATTTTTCATCTCTATATTTTGTTCCATGGAAGGATCTTCAGTGGCAATGAAACCCATGGAGCCGTTGTCTCCTATGATAACAATGTCTTCTTCTGGAATACCTCCTGAAAGACATGCCTGAGATTGTTTTACAGTTCACTTCATTTTAAAGGTAGAGGGAGTGCACTCTGTAACTGGTAAAAAAAAAAAAAGTACAGTATAGTAAATACATAAACCAGTAACATAGTAATTTATTATAATTATCATGTACTGTATGTAATTTTTTTTTTTTTTGGAGATGGAGTCTTGTTCTGTTGTCCAGGCTGGAGTGCGGTGGCATGATCTCACTGCAACCTTTGCCTCCCAGGTTCAAGTGATTCTCGTGCCTCAGCCCCCCGAGTAGCTGGGATTACAGGTGCGTGCCACCATGCCTGGCTAATTTTTAAATTTTTGTAGAGACAGGGTTTTACCATGTTGGCCAGGCTAGTCTCAAACTCCTGCCCTCAAGTGATCTGCCCACCTTGGCCTCTCAAAGTGTTGGGATTACAGGCGTGAGCCACTGAACCTGGCCCGTACATAATTTTATATGTTAGACTTTCATATGACTGCAGTGCAGTAGGTTTGTATACAGCAGCATCACCACAAACAGGTGAGTAATATGTTGCTCTATGGTTGCTATGACATCACTAGGCAATAGGAATCTTTTAGCTCCATCATCATCTTTTGGGACAATGGTTGTATATGTGGTTTGTCATTGACCAAAACATAGTTATGTGGCACATGACTGTATATATAAGGCTTTGGACTATCCATGGTCTCAGTCATGCACTAGGGGTCTTCGAACCTATCCCTTGAGAATAAGGGGGACTACTGTAACTGGCATTTAGTAATCTTGTTGTCAATCAAGATAAGCTGGTGATCATAATTGTCACTTAGCTACATTACAGATGATAAAAAAAGTCTACTAGAGGCAGTATCTTGATCACAAGCTAAATTAAGCAACGTTTAGACTAGGCACATAGAGCTTAATATTTGGTGGTAGTTTATAAAAATAACTTACCTATTAGGTAAAGGAGTAAAGATTTGACTTAAGGTCTATTTGAATTCTAAGTCTATGATCTTTCCCCTGTAATCAAAATAATGTTGGGTCATATTGAGTTCTATTCTGAGCACAGATTTGCGTTGAAATTAACAACAGTGAACTGAAAAATAAAAATAAGAAATAAAAACAATCTACACATACAATTAGCTGAAACACATCAAGATATTTTATGGCCGTGGTCCCCAACTCCCACCTCAGAGACTGGGTATCAATCTGTGGTACCGGTTAGGAACCAGGCCACACAATAGGAGTTGAGCAGTGGGTGAACAAAGCTTTATCTGTATTTACGGCCACTCTCCATCACGCACATTACCACCTGAACTCGGCCTCCTGTCAGATCAGTGTCAGTGGTGGCATTAGATTCTCACAGGAGCATGAACTGTGAATGTGAACTGTGCATGTGAGGGATCTAGGTTACATGCTTCTTATGAGAATCTAATGTCTGATGATCTGTCACTGTCTCCCATCACCCCCCAGATGAGACTGTCTAGTTGAAGGAAAACAAGCTCAGGGATCCCACTGATTACATATTATGGTGAGTTGTATAATTATTTCGTTACACGTCACAATGTAACAATGATAGAAATAAAGTGCACAATAAATGTAATACAGTTTCATCATCCTTCCTCCCTCCGGTCTGTGGAAAAATTGTATTCCACAAAACTGATCCTTACTGCTTGCTTGCTTTCTCTCTCTCTCTCTTTTTCTTTCTTTCTTTCTTTCTTTCTTTCTTTCTTTCTTTCTTTCTTTCTTTCTTTCTTTCTTTCTTTCTTTCTTTCTTTCTTTTCTTTCTTTCTTTCTTTCTTTCTTTCTTTCTTTCTTTCTTTCTTTCTTTCTTTCTTTCTCTTCTTTCTTTCTTTCTTTTCTTTCTTTCTCTCTCCTTCCTTCCTTCCTTCCTTCCTTCCTTCCTTCCTTCCTTCCTTCCTTCCTTCCTTCCTTCCTTCCTTCCTCCTCCCTCCCTCCCTCCCTCCCTTCCTTCTCATTCTTTTCCTCCTCCTCTCCTCTCCTCTCCTCTCCTCTCTCTCTCTCCTCTCCTCTCCTCTCCTCTCCTCTCCTCGCCTGTCCTCTCTTTTCCTTAGATGTAGTCTCACTCTGTTGTCTAGACTGGAGTACAGTGGCGCAATCTCGGCTCACTGCAACATCCACCTCCTGGATTCAAGTGATTCTTCTGCCTCAGTCTCCCAAATAGCTGGGCTTACAGGTGTCTGCCACCACGCCCAGCTAATTTTTGTATTTAGTAGAGACAGGGTTTTGCCATGTTGGCCAGGCTGGTCTTGAACTTCTGACCTCAGGTGATCTGCCCGCTTTGGCCTCCCAAGGTGCTGGGAGTACAGGCACCTGGGATTACACCACACCTGGACCTTACTGGATCTTTCTTAATGTCTGCCTCACACAAAATCCATTGCCAGACAAAACTCAATCTCCCAGTTGTCTCCCAGTTCTGTTTACTCAGCTCTTTTTCTTCTTGCCACCACTCTTCAAGCTATGTCATTCCCTTCTTCAGTCACTCTCTGCCCATTCAATGTTTTTTTTTCCCCATTTCTTTATTTTCTCTCCCTTCCTGCAGTACACACTATGGTAGGCTGTTCTTTGGTGGGTAACCTATGCAGAACTACTCACACAGGCCAAGGTAACTGAGAGGCTGAAGAAGTAGGCTAACAAATCCATTTTTTCAGAAAGAAACATTAAACAGGGACTTATGGCCAGGAGTTGTGTGACTCATACCTGTAATCTCAGCACTTTGGGAGGCTGAGGGAGGTGAGTTGCTTGAGCTCAGAAGTTCAAGACCAGCCTGGGTAACATGATGAGACTCCATCTCTACCAAAATTACAAAAAATTAGCTGGGCATGGTGGCATACACCTATGGTTCCAACCCCTTAGAAGGCTGAGGTGGGAGGATTGCTTGACCCCAAGAGGTAGAGGCTGCAGTGAGCTAAGATTGCACCACTGCACTCCAGCCTGGGTGACAGAGTGAGACCTCATCTCAAAATAAAAATAAAAATAAAATAAAATAAAAAAAGGAGAGTTACAAACAGAAACCATGTCTTAGATAGTTGCAAGACAGTGGATCCTTGCACTGTTATCCTTTAGACACAGGGCTTGTATACTATAGGGAAGAGGTATACTTGCTTCAGAAGGAAGGTGTGAGACAATTGGAATTGACACCTCAGAAAAGGCAAGAATGCCATGTGTGTCATAGCCTGTAATTTGCTTAAGGGCAGGATTTATGGTAAGTATTTTCTCTTACACATGAAACAGAAGATAAAATAAAAATTTTAAAGGCATTTCTGGGACCAGGGTTAATCAGAAATCAGTATGTCAAATTAGCATCCAAAGTGGAGTTGCTTAAGCCTCAACATAGGCCAAATTCTAAGATAGACCCCAAGAATTCCACCTATGCTGGTGTACACCCCTTATATGATTTGCATCGCCTTGGATGTGGACTGGAACTATGAAGATGGTAAGACAGTCATGTAACTGCCCAACAGGTTCACCTTTCCTGCTGACTAGATAGCCGATTTATCAAGACAGGGGAATTAAATAGAGAAAGAGTAATTACGCAGAGCCAGCTGTGTGGGAGACCAGAGTTTCATTATTACTCAAATCAGTCTCCCTGAGCATTCAAGGATCAGAGTTTTTAAGGATAATTTGGTGGGTGGGTGGGGGTGCCAGTGAGTCAGGAGTGCTCACTGGTCAGGTCAGAGATGAAATCATAGGGAGTCAAAGCTGAGTCAGTTCCTGCGTGGGGGCCACAAGATCAGATGAGCCAGTTTATCCATCTGGGCGGTGCCAGCTGATCCATCAAGTACAAGGTCTGCAAAATATCTCAAACTCTGTTCTTAGGTGTTATAATAGTGATGTTGTCCCCAAAAGCAATTTGGGGAGGGTCAGAATCTTATAGCCTGCAGCTGCATGAATCCTAAACCATTATTTCTAATCTTGTGGCTTTTAGTCTTACAAAGGCAGTCTAGTCCCCAGGCAAGAAGGAGGTTTATTTTGGAAAAGAGCTGTTACCATGTTTGTTTTACACTATAAAGTAAGTTCCTCCCAAAGGTAGTTTGGTCTGTGCCCAAAAATGAACAAAGACTGCTTGGAGGTTAGAAGCAAGATGCAGTTGATTAGGTCAGATCTCTTTCACTGTCTCAGTTATAATTTTGCAATGGCAATTTCAGTCACTCCCTTGATTAGATTACATAACTTGGTAAAGGTGATGAGATATTCACTCTTGTGGTTACATTACTTTATATAAGACAGTATCATAGCAGACTATAGTGTGATTTTCTGGCTTGCTTTGAAGAAGGAAGCTGTCATGTTGTGAGAGGGCCATGTGGCTAGGACGTCACAGTGGCCTCTAAGAGTTGACAGCCAGTTAAAAAAAAGGAAACTTCAACTCTATAACTGCAATAGCTGAATTCTGCGAACAACTTGAATGAACCTAGAAGAGGTCTCAAGCTTCAGATGAGAGCGTAGCTCTGACTGACATCTTGATTTAAGGCTTGTGAGATCCTGAACAGAAAATCCAGCTACATTGTGCCCAGACTTCTGACCTACATAAACGATGAGATAATAGACGTTGTTGCATGGCAGTACATTTATGGTAACTTATTAAACAGCAATAGAAAATTAATGCATGTACATTAACTTAGTTTGTGTAATAAGGTCCAGAAATATCTGGGAAAAAAGTGGTTCTGGTATTTTTTTCACACTACAGTACACAAATAAGACACCTAATGATGTGGCATTCTTCTATGACAGTAGTGGCTCCCTATATCTGTGACTCTCAAAGGGAAAGGGAAAGGCTTAGGTGGTTTGTCAAAGCCCCCAGGTACCTGGGATATGCTTTGGGTTGCAAACTACTGCATTATAATATTTCAGGGACTGCTTAAACTGGGTCTGCCTCCCATCTCTGGACTAGGTTATACACTGACTATTTGATTTTAATGAGCTGGAAATTTTAAGTCAACAAAGGTGACTTAAAAGTCATGTTCCCTCTTCCTGATAAAATTCAATGCCAGACAATATCTAGATATAAATTGCTGTTATGGTTTTGTGAAAATAAGTAATTCAAAATCTAAGCAGTTGGAACTTTAAAATATTTGAGCCTTAAAGGAATGCAATTATGGGACCCTGTTCACATGACAGGCAGCAGTAATCTAGGTAGTTGTAACTTTGATTTTCTGATTAGATTAGCCTTCTTCCTCACCTACATTGGTAAAATATTGTAAATGATTGAAGAGCACCAGGGAAGGCCCCTTTTCTCTTAACTGTTGATCTTCATTATAGATTAATTTCCCTCCTTACTCTCTCACACAAAGACTGTATGACTATCACACTGTCTAAGATATAATGTTAAGTACATGCTTTTAAATTGGAAAGGAAAAGAAAACAAGTTGTATAAAGATTTCTGAGTTGGTGCTAAAATGAGGTAAGACTTTGGGGCTATGGGGTTGAAATGAATATATTTGTAGGTAAGAAGGACATGAATTTGGGGGGACCAGAGGCAGAATGCTATAGTTTGTGAATATTTGTTCCCTCCAAAACTCTAGTTGATTAAAAAAAATTTTATTTATTTATTTTTATTTCAGTAGGTTTTTGGAAAACAGGTGGTGTTTGGTTACATAAGTTATTTAGTGGTGATTTCTGACATTTTGGTGCACCCACCACCCAAGCAGTGTATACTATACCCAATGTGTAGTCTTGTATCCCTCACCCTGCTCCCACCCTTTTCTCTGAGTTTCCAAAGTCCACTGCATCATTCTTATGTCTTTATGTCCTTATAGCTTAGCTCCCAGTTACGAGTCAGAACATACGATGTTTGGTTTTCCATTCCTGAGTTACTTCACTTAGAATAGTGATGTTCAATTCCATCCAGGTTGCAGCAGATGCCATTATTTCATTCCCTTTTATGGCTGAGTAGTATTCCATGGTATACATATATATATACCACATTTTCTTTATCCATTTGTTGATTGATGGGCATTTGGGCTGATTCCATATTTTTGCTGTTGCGAATTGTGTTGCTATAAACATGCATGTGCAGATATCTTTTTCACATAATGACTTCTTTTCCTCTGGGTAGATACCCCATAGTGGGATTGCTGGACCAAATGGTAGATCTACTTTTAGTTCTTTAAGGAATATCCACACTGTTTTCCATAGTGGTTGTACTAGTTTACTTTCCCACCAGCAGTTTAAAAGTGTTCCCTTTTCACCGCATCCATGCCAACACCTATTATTTTGTGATTTTTTGATCATGGCCATTCATGCAGGAGTGAGGTGGTATTGCATTGTGGTTTTGATTTGCATTTCCCTGATCATTAGTGATGTTGACCATTTTTTCATATGTTTTTGTATCTTCTTTTGAGAATTGTCTATTCATGTCCTTAGCCCACGTTTTGATGGGATTGCTGTTTTTTTTTCTTGCTGATTTGCTTTAGTTCCTTGTAGATTCTAGATATTAGTCCTTTGTCAGATATATAGATTGCAAAGATTTTTCCTAGAGTGGCAGTATTAAGAGGTGAGACTTTTTTTTTTTTTTTTTTTTTTAAGAAAAAAAATGTCTTTGTGTCCTTATAGCTTAGCTCCCAGTTATGAGTCAGAACATACGATGTTTGATTTTCCATTCCTGAGTTACTCCAGCCCAGGCTGGAGTGCAGTGGCGCAATCTCGGCTCACTGCCACCTCCACCTCCTGGGTTAAGCAATTCTCCTGCCTCAGCCTCCGAGTAGCTGGGACTACAGGCGTGTGCCACCATACCTGGCTAATTTTTGTAATTTTAGTAGAGATGGGATTTTACCATGTTGGCCAGGCTGGTCTCGAACTTCTGACCTCAGGTGATCCAACCACCTCAGCCTCCCAAAGCGCTGAGATTACAGGCGTGAGTCACCACACCCAGCTATTTGTTCATATTTTTACCATTTCCTTCATTTGTTTTGTTTATTTTGCTCTTCATATTCAAACTTCTTGAGATGTTTAACTGGTTAATTTCTAGCCTTTCCTCTTTTCTGATGTATGCAAATACTATAAATTCTGATATATGCAAATTCTGTAAGCTACCTCTAAAGATTGCTTTGGTTGTATCCCACAATTTTGGTTTGTTATGTAGTGTTTTCATTATTGTACAATTCCTAAGATTTTCAGATTTTTATTGAGATTTAGTTTTCTTTGATCTACATTGGTCGTAAAGTACATTTATTTGTTATCAGACTTATGAAATTTTATATTACTTAATTTTGAATTGACTTCTAGCTTAATTACAATGTGGTTTGAAAACATATTCTATATTATTTCATTTTTTGAAATGTCTTGAGATCTGGTTTACAATTCAGCATATGGTCACATTAGTAAATATTTTATATGTAATTGTAAAGGATATGTCATCTGCCATTGTTTAATATGTATCATTAGGCTGTTTACTAATAATGTGATACAAATCTTCTATATATTGCTAATTATCTGTTTGTTGTATCAGATTATGAGAGAGGTATGTTAAAATATTCTACTATAATTGTGGATTTTTCTATTTCAGTTTTTAGGTCTTTTGCTTTTTGCTTTTTGTGTTTTGAAGCTATGTTAGCTTACATAGAAATTCAGAATTATTACATATTCCTAGTTGGATTACTCTTTTTATGAAATATTTTTTTAAATCTCTGCTAATGCTTCTTGCTTAAAGTTTTCTTTCCTGACATTAATATGTCTACAGCAATTTTCTTTTGGTTAGCCTTTGTGTGCTGTGTTTCTTCACATCATTTCACTTTCCACCCTATTCCTTTATATTTAATTACTGTTATACCTTTGGAGTTAAAAAAATCCAATTTGACAATTTTAGCCTTTTAATATGACTGTTTAGTTCATTTATATTTAATCTAATTTATGGCATCTTATTTGTTTTCTCTTTAACCTTCTTATTTCATGTTCTCTTTGCCCTTTTTTCTTGCCTTCTTTTGGATGTCAGGCTTTCATTTTTAAAATTCCATTCCTGCTTCTCTATTATTTGTTGGTTGTGCATTCTTTGACAGTCTTCTAGTGGTTAACCTTGATAACCAGCGTAACTCTTTAACTTATGAAAATGTAATATAAATTAGTAGTTCTTACATTTCCTAGAAGACTTTTTCCCATTCTGCCTTTTGTGTTATTGTTGTCATCTATTTTAATTCTACATATATTTTAAATACTGGAAACTTTATTTTTACTTTATATAATAAATATTCATTAAGATTTATCTAGATATTTATCTTTTCTGTTGCTTATTCATTTTGTTTTTTTACCTACATTTTCATATCTCTTTCATGATTATATTCCCTCCACCTGAAGAAATACATCTAGTATTTCTTTTAGTGAAGATCTATTGATTACCACAGTTTTTATTTGAAAACATACTTATTTCATTTTACAATTACTGCATATAGTTTCTAGCTCATGACAAATTTTCAGTAAAAAAGTATAGCTGTTTTAAATTTACATCTGATTAATTCAAACTGAAACCTTTATGACTCTGTTTCTCTTGTTTGTTATTTTTATTTATTCTTGTTCATGTTCTCTTGCCTTCTTTTTTGTCTACTTATACTAGATTTTGTGCTGGACATACTTGAAAAATTATTTGTAGAAATTATTTCAGAACTTGTAAGATGTGACCTTCTTCCAAATGGGATTTTTGTTTCTTTAAGGGTCTACAAACACTAGCCTTTGGGATATCATTAATCTGGCATTTTCCCGACCACTCAGATGACTTAAATCTGGAATTCCCTTCCTGGTTCTCCCAGGTACAGCACTTTGGGATGCCAATGCAAAAATGGAGATTTTACTAGAGCCCTTATCATTGGGGGGCCAGGACTTACTCAATTTTGTCACCCTAGCTGCACGAGCCCATTAAAAAAGTATTCTTTAGTGTCTCAACTACTTCATCCAAAATTGGCAAATGTTATCAGAGTAAAAGAGGTCAATATTTGTTAGCCTCTTTGGATTTCTGACGTTGTTGATACCTCAGAAAAGTTATTTTCACAATCTTGTTAACTCTTTGATCTATCCGTGTCAATGTTTTAAATATTATTCATTTTTTTGGCAGTTTTCCTTTGTTAGTAGGGTGGTGTGGATCATTTAGTCAACCATGAGTAAACTCCAAAATCTTCCTGTTCTTTATAACAAAATAAAAAATAAGCAAGATCTGACTACATACAATTAAAGACATTCAATAAAGAATGTGTAAAAATCACACGTCGTTTTACCCCGTTGCAAAAATATCACTCATCTTCTGGGAATGGACATAGGAAACCTTGTATACCACGCTTAGACATGCAACAGTCATCCCATCTACTTCCAATAAGTACAAACATTATTTGCACAGTAGTTAGAGATCTCTGGCCTCATGAATAGAATTTTCTTTGGGAACTCTTATATTATATGCTATAAATGGAACGGATAAAGCTGTGTGTTGTTTTAAATGTAGTTAATGTTGGAGGACAGAAAGAGAGAGAGAGAGAAAGGGAGAAATTGGTTTGCTGATGATATTACTGTAAACCTAATCAGATTTATAAGTAGGCCTGTGGGATAAACTGTCATGGGGGATAATTTCATGATAATCGTGACTGGATGTGATGGGAGATGGAAAGGAGAACTTGGTATTTTGGATTTCTGTCTAAGCCCTGTGGAATGAAGAACTTCAAGCAGAAGGTGAAGGAGTGCTTTAATGGTGGGTTTGCTGAAATGAGGGCACCAGATATGCTGTTATGATTATCAGTGACAAGTGAGACACAGAAAGGGCACAAGAGGGTCTGGCACTGAGAACTCTATGGGGATCAAATGTCATTTTCATAACTTGGTATTGTGACAATTGGGCATCCAAAGAGAGTTCAACAGGCAACTGGAATTATGGTGCAGAGAATGGGCTAGAATTTAGTATGGAAGATACGAATTTGGCAGTCATCAGCCTAGAGGTAAGATCAACCCCTTCAAAAACGAAGATGTTAATTGTTAATAGTGATTCTAGGCTGGGAGTGGTAGCTCATGCCTGTAATCCCACCAGTTTGGGAAGCCGCAGTGGGTGGATCACTTGAGGCTGGGAGTTCGAGGCCAGCTGGGCCAACATGGCAAAACCCGGTCTCTACTAAAAAAATACAAAAATTAGCCGGGCATGGTGGTGCATGCCTGTAGTCCTAGCTACTTGGGAGGCTGAGGCACTAGAATTGCTTGAACCTGGGAGGTGCAGGTTGGAGTGAGCTGAGGTCGTGCCACTACACCTCAGCCTGGGTGACAGAGTGAGACTGCCTCAATAATAATAATAATAATAATAACAATAATAATAATAATTCTATAGAAACTATAAAAATCCAATTGTTTTAAAAACATAATTCAAGCATTTCTTTATTCTTTGACATATTCCCGAATTGAGATGACCTGGATTATTTAAAAACAAAAGAGTTCTGTGTGTGCAAAATAAAGAACAGTGAAACAGTAACCTGAACCCCACTGAAAGAAATCTATCAGTTAGCAGAGTAGTGATGGGCTTATAGGTGGTGGACTGATTGAAGGTGAAGACAATGAAGGCAAACATGGAATAAAGAACTAAATTGGCCGGGCCTGGTGGCTCACGCCTATAATTCCAGCACTTTGGAAGCAACCTCAGCAGGTGGGCAGGTCACCCAAGGTCAGGGATTTGAGACCAGCCTGGCCAACATGGTTAAACCTTGTCTCGACTGAAAATACAAAAATTAGCCAGGCTGTGGTGGCGTATGCCTGTAATTCCAGCTACTCGGGAGGCTGAGGCAGGAGAATCACTTGAATCTAGGAGGCAGAGGTTGCAGTGAGCTGAGATTGTGCCATTGCACTCCAGCCTGGGTGACAGAGCGAGACTCCGTCTCAAAAAAAAAAAAAAAAACAAAAACAGAACTGAATCATTTGTTTTCAATAAATTAGAATGTGGTTTATAAGTAACTACAATAGCTAGGAAGACATGTGGGCTCAGTCTCAAATACTGGAAAGCATTTATCAGAGACAATCAGGGATAAATTTGAAGTTGAAAGCTTTCTGCAAATTTCTTTCTTACTCTCAGGTCACTTTTCAGGCAGTGGGGAGTTTACTTCCTGGGTCACTAGGAAGTCAGTTTCCCTCTAGTTTTCCTTCCTTTATCCCATTCTGCCCACCCCACTATCAGGCTCCTGGTTGAAACAGACTAAGTTATTCTTAGCTCCTGGCCTGCTCTATCTTATTATCTTTTATCTCAATCCCCATATCTAACGAGTCACTTCCCTTTGCTAATTGTAGCTTTGAATTATCTTCTCTTTTTGTCATTCTTGCTGCTACTGCCTTAGTTTAGATTCTCATCATTTCTTGGCTGAATTATTAACTAACAAAGTAAGTGACTATGAAAATGGTATGGTGGAGTAAGCTGGGTTTTTCTGAAGGAAATATTTACCTACTTGAACTGGAGAAGGGAGAATTTCCTCCTTTTTAAAAAAAAACTAAAGGGGTATTGGACGTAAACTCAGGAACATGGGCTTACATGGAGATTCCACTCATGTGAGTGGAGAGGCTTTTTCTTCACTGAGCCCTGGCAGGAGGCATGCATGGATTCAAAGTCAGATTTTCCCTTTTTATTTCTTTTTTTTTCTAAAAATATTTTAATGAAAAAGTTATCTTTCTGTAAACATTTCATTATACTACAAATGAAACATCTGAATCCATTACAGAACACTTCTGAATTCTTAAAAATCAGAAAACATATTGAAGTTTTAAAGTAATTTTTGAATATTTAGATAGGCTAACAATCTTACATTACCCTTGCACACTGGCATGCTTATTCACTATTTAGTGACATCAATTACTGGAACTCCAAGAGACACTGTCGTTATTTAGGTTTCAAATTGTGACTTTTATATACTGGAACTCTTAAAACCAAGCCTATTTCACTTATTTAGTTACTTAACAAATATACTTTATTACCACATATTCTCCTTTAGGACATGAGTATAAATTCAGCTTTTTAGAAGTGTAATATTGGAAGCAGTAACCTACAAGTTGGTTTAACAAAATCAGTTAAATCTGCCTCAAACACTTATATAACAATCTTTTTTTTACTGCTCTTACAACTTAAGAGAATACTGTATTTTTCAGAAATGACAATGGAAAACAATTTTATTTCATAAATAAATGAACTAGAAAGAACAATGCCCTTAAAGTATAAAAATGTTTCATTTTTTAGGAAATTTACTTCACTAAAACTGTGTTGTGAAGGAAATTCATCAAAGGCTGTTACCTTACTCAACACATGTATAGAAATTGGGTTCTGATTTAGATACAGAACCAACTAGTTACTTTCTGAGAACGCTGGCAAACTGACTGCTCTTTATGTAGGAAACTGATAATTTAGAAACTAGAAACATTTTCTGTATTTGTCTCCAAAGGCTTTTTTTTTTTTTTTCTTCTTTTTAGTAAACTAACCACCTAAATTGTTAAGCCCTTTTGGGGGCAGTAAAAACAGCCCTTATTAACCATCAACAAAAACAGCCCTTATTAACCATCAACAACCAGTTTCAACAGTAATCCAGTATTCTTTGGGAAAATGTCTTCTTACAAAGGAGCACAATTAGGCCCCCAACTGCTTCTGGTTAACAGATGAACCAACAACAACAAAAACAGAACCGAAATGTAACCTATTGGTCCAGTGAATTCCCTGAATTTGTATGCAAGAGAACTGATGAGGCCACTTGAAGACCAACTTTTTATCTGTGACATCTGATAACTTTTCTTTTTTGAGATGGGTTCTGTCACCCAGGCTGGAATACAGTGGGGCAGTCAGCTCACTGCAGCCTCGACCTCCTGGGATCAAGGGATCCTCCCACCTCAGCCTCCCAAGTAGCTGGGACTACAGATGTGTACCACCAAGCCCGGCTAATTTTTATATTTTTTGTAGACAGGGTCTTGCTATGTTGCCCAGACTTCTCACAAACTCCTGGACTTGGGATCCATCCACCGTGGCCCCCTAAAGTGCTGGGATTACAGGTGAGAACCACAGTGCCTGGCCCTGATAACTTTTAATGTTCTTTTGAAGGTGTTTTTCCTAATATGAGGATTGGCAGCTTACTGAGTCTGTTGTGTCATGCTTATTACAAAAACGGTTTTCACCAAAGCTGAAGCTACTTTCTCTTACCAAAAATTGAGTTTACCCTGAAGACACTAATAATGAATTGTATACACCAGAGGTCACAACTGACTCAAGAGGAATACTTACGGCTATTGCAGGGGAATTTTTAATATTAAGGTTTAAAATGTGTTGGACATGGTACCAAGGTAGTTTTCAGCTGAAGATTTTTACTAATGTGCCTACTAGAGAGGGACAAAGTTGTGAAATAGGTAATATGGACTTGTAAGGAAACAAATGGTGTTATCAGGTTTTGCTGTCAACTACAAACCTTACCCAGTGAGAAATCTTTGTATTTTAGATAGTAGGAAAGACGTTCCTCATTTAGACAAGTAGGGTTCTCATTGAACCTACAAATCAAAAAGATTACTCTTACCTTGCTTTACAAAAAATTACTCTTTAATTAGTGAAAAAATTCAAATTGAAGCCTTGCCTAATGCTTATTGCCCTTCCTTGCTGGTCTAAATGCTGGACCTAGCGACTGTGGCAACTATCTCTCACTGATGTTCCAAAAAGGGAAGAGCTCATTCCTGCTAGACTTTCTTTGATATTTCAGTTGTAATAAGCAGATTTGACTAACTTTTGAAAGTTGCTCACTATCATCAATGTATGTTATGCCTTCACTTCTCTGTATTTGAAGCTCTTGCTGCTGCCTTGTCATTCTTTATTTATGCTGACTTGTCCATACACAAAAGCCTGCTGAAGTCCTGTCTTAGTGAGTTTTCTTTGATCCACACTGTACTTTAAAAGCACGTCTTAGGTCCTTTAAAGTTGGTTAAATCGCTCTCCTCATGGCTTACTTTTCCACACTGTTCACAAGAGCTAAGCTAATACAACTTGTAAACAGGTCACATACACAGATTTCACCTGCTTATATGTCATAAATCAACTTCCTATAAATGTTTTCACTATAATACTAGTTCCAGAACATAGATTCTCTTATTATTTCTAAGAACAATTCTAGGGAAAGTTACATTCCGTGTTGGAGTTTCTTTTCCTCAAGTCTTCCATAGTCTTCTAAAAGTGTTACTCTACACTGTGGAATTGAAGGAAACATTATTTCCTCTTTAAGGCTAAAGTGGGGACATCAGCAGAGTCTCCAGTGAAATAATCCTCAGCAGAGCAGTGTCTTCAAAGGAGCAATCCGGAAGAGGCAGTACCACAGTGATGAGAGGAAGGGCAGGTAGAACATATGGAGGAAATTATTCCTGATAATGTCTGTGGCAACTCACTAGGAAACTCCCAGAAATTA
Source organism: Macaca thibetana thibetana (assembly GCF_024542745.1). NCBI lineage: Eukaryota > Metazoa > Chordata > Mammalia > Primates > Cercopithecidae > Macaca > Macaca thibetana. The sequence continues at coordinate 84,855,423 of NC_065579.1, forward strand.
TACTTGGAGTGGCAGAAGCAAAAGAATATACTTTCAACTTCCAGCTAGTAGGCCAGTAGGGCTCACATCATAATAACTTGGGTAAGAATAATCTCTGATAATATGCACAGGCTGGTCAGGCTGGTGACATATGGGTTATCTTCAGTATATGATTTTGAATTACTTTGGATAGCTTAAGGATGGCCATGAATTTACTTGGTTTATAATCAGAGAAGTGTTTATTTATAAATAATCTATCTATAGCTAACTGATACTTTAGTAAGAAAAAAAGTTAACTCAAATCCTCCTCTCCTTCACATTTTAGGGAAAAGCAGTAGAATATAAAAATAAATTATAACAAGTTATGGAGGACATCTGTTTAAAAATGGACCATAAGGATATCAGATTTGAATAATTTCTCATTTTCTCTTTGCACAGAATTTTATTGAATCAGTAAGACTATAGCCTTTCTAAAAATAAATTCATCAAAAAAGCATCATTTCCTTAAAGTCATTCCTTATGCTATTGTAAATGACATTTTTAAAACTTAAAATATTGAGATATAATTTATATGCCATAAAATTAGCCATTTAAAAAGGTACAGGTCAATGGTTTTAAATATATTCACAAAGTTGGGCAACCATCTCTGCTGTCTAATTCCAAGACATATTTGTTATCCCCCAAAGAAACCTAGTACCCATTTTCTGTCTCTATTATCCCCTTCCCTGATCCCCGGCAAGCACTAATCTACTTTCCATCTTTATAGATTTGTCCATTCTGTGTTTACATGAATGAAATCATACAATCATACATATGTGGCCATTAGTGTCAGGCTTCTTTCACTAAGTATAATGTTTTCCGGTATCATTCATGTTATAGTAGTATGTATTAGTTCTTCATTCCTTTTTATGGTTGCATAAAAATTTATTGTATGGCTGCACCACATTTTGGATATCTATTCATCAGCTGGTGGAATTTGAGTTTCTACTTTTTGACTATTATGAAATAACACTGCTATGAACATTTCTGTACAATTTTTGTATTAACATATTTTTTCAATTATTTTGGACATATACCTAGGAGAGGAATTGCTGGATCACTTGGTAATTCTATTTTTAATTTTTAAGCAACTGTCAAACTGTTTTCCATAGTGGCTGCACCATTTTATATTCCTACCAGCTATGTATGGTTCTAATTTCTCTGCACCCTCACCAACACTTGTTATTTTCCAATTTTTTTTTTCATTATATTCATCCCATGAGGTGCAAAGCGATGTCCTGTATTGGTTTCTATTTGCATTTTCTTGCTGACTAATAATGTTGACCATTGTTCTCATCTTCCATCTGCTTATTGACCATTTGTGTATCTTCTTTGTAAAAATGTCTGTTTAAATTCCTGTTTTAAAATTGGGCCGTCATTTTTATTATTGAGTTGTAAGAGTTCTTTATTCTGGAGACTAAATATCAGATACGTGATTTACAAATATTTTCTTCCGTTCTATGGGTTACCTTTTTCCTTCTTTCTCCTTTCCTTCCCCTTCCCTTCCCTTCATTTTGAGACAGCATCTCGCTCTGTTGCTCAGGTTGGAGTGCAATGGCATGATTATGGCTCACTGCAGCCTCAACCTTTCAGACTCAGTGATCCTCCTGCCTTAGCCTCTAGAATCACTGGAACCACAGGTGCATGCCACCACATGCAACTAAATTTTAAATTTTTTTGTAGAGATGGGGTCTCACTACCTTGCCCAGGCTGATCTTCAACTCTTGGCTCAAGTGGTCTGCCCGCTTCTGCTTCCCAAAGTGCTGGGATGACAGGTATGAGCCACCATGCCTGGCCAGATCTTTTTAAATGTAGGCATTTACAGATACACATTTACCTGAGTCCTGTTTCACTGAATTCCACACTTTTGATATATTGTATTTTTGTTTTCAGTTAACTTAAAGAATGTCCTAATTTCCTTTCTGAGATTTCCTTTGACCCATTGATTATTTTGAACTGTGTTTCACACATGTGTTCTACATATTTGTGATCCCCAATTTCCTTCCTCTATGGATTTCTAGTTTCATTCCATTGTCGTCAGAGAACATACTCAGTATGCTTTTAATCCCTTAAATTAATGAGACTTATTTTATGGCCTAACCTGTGACCTTTCCTGGGGAATGTTTCATGTGCACTTGAGAAGAATGTATTATATATTTTTCTGTTATTACGTGAAATGTTCTATAGATACCCGTTAGGTCTAGTTGGTTTATAGCATTGTTTAAGACTTCTGTTTCCTTACTGATATTCTGTCTAGCTATTTATTATTGAAATAAAATTATTGAAGATATCGGTATTAAAATTTCCAACTATTATTGTTGAATTGCATATTTCTCCTTTCGGTTCCATTAGTATTTTTTCTTCATGTATTTTGTGGCTTTGTTGTTAGATGCATAGGCGTTTATAATTGTTATATCTTTTTGTTGATTGACCTTTTTATCATTATGAAACATTATTCTTTGTCTTTGGTAACAATTTTTGTCTTAAATTCTTTTTCATCTGATAATAGGATTGCTGCTTCAGTTTTCTTTACATTATCATTTGTATGGTATATCTATTTTTATTCCTCTACTTTTAGCTTATTTGTGTATTTGACTCTGAAATGCATCTATTGTATATAGTATATAATATATAGTATATAGTTCAATTATGCTTATTTACCAATCTCTGCCTCTTTCTTTTTTTTTTATTACACTTTTAAGTTCTAGGGTACATGTGCACAACGTGCAGGTTTGTTACATATGTATACTTGTGCCATGTTGGTGTGCTGCACCCATTAACTCATCATTTACATTAGATATATCTCCTAATGCTATCCCTCCCCTCTACCCCCTCCCCACAATGGGACTCGGTGTGTGATGCTCCCCTTCCTGTGTCCAAGTGATCTCATTGTTCAATTCCCACCTGTGAATGAGAACATGCGGTATTTGGTTTTCTGTTCTTGTGATAGTTTGCTGAGAATGATGGATTCCAGCCGTATCCATGTCCCTACAAAGGACACGAACTCATCCTTTTTTGTGGCTGCATAGTATTCCATGGTGTATATGTGCCACATTTTCTTAATCCAGTCTGTCACTGATGGACATTTGGGTTGATTCCAAGTCTTTGCTATTGTGAATAGTGCCGCAATAAACATACGTGTGCATGTGTCTTTATAGCAGCATGACTTATAATCCTTTGGGTATATCCCCAGTAATGGGATGGCTGGGTCAAATGGTATTTCTAGTTCTAGATCCTTAAGGAATCACCACACTGTTTTCCACAATGATTGAACTAGTTTACAGTCCCACCAGCAGTGTCAAAGTGTTCCTATTTCTCCACGTCTTCTCCAGCACCTGTTGTTTCCTGACTTTTTAATGATCGCCATTCTAACTGGTGTGAGATGGTATCTCATTGTGGTTTTGATTTGCATTTCTCTGATGGTGAGTGATGATGAGCATTTTTTCATGTATCTGTTGGCTGTATGAATGTCTTCTTTTGAGAAGTATCTGTTCCTATCCTTTGCCCACTTTTTGATGGGGTTGTTTGTTTTTTTCTTGTAAATTTGTTTGAGTTCTTTATAGGTTCTGGATATTAGCCCATTGTCAGATAAGTAGATTGCAAAAATTTTCTCCCATTCTGTAGGTTGCCTGTTCACTCTGATGGTAGTTTCTTTTGATGTGCAGAAGCTCTTTAGTTTAATTAGATCCCATTTGTCAATTTTGGCTATTGTTGCTGTTGCTTTTGGTGTTTTAGTCATGAAGTCCTTGCCCATGCCTATGTCCTGAATGGTATTCCCTAGGTTTTCTTCTAGGGTTTTGATGGTATTAGGTCTAACATTTAAGTCTCTAATCCATCTTGAATTAATTTTCATATAAGGAGTAAGGAAAGGATCCAGTGTCAGCTTTCTACTTATGGCTAGCCAATTTTCCCAGCACCATTTATTAAATAGGGAATCCTTTCCCCATTTATTGTTTTTGTCAGGTTTGTCAAAGATTGGATGGCTGTAGATGTGTGGTATTATTTCTGAGGGCTCTGTTCTATTCTATTGGTCTATATCTCTGTTTTGGTAGCAGTACCATGCTGTTTTGGTTACTGTAGCCTTATAGTATAGTTTGAAGTCAGGTAGCATGATGCCTCCAGCTTTGTTCTTTTGTCTTAGGATTGTCTTGGCACTGTGGGGTCTTTTTTGGTTCCATATGAACTTTAAAGCAGTTTTTCCAATTCTGTGAAGAAAGTCATTGGTAGCTTAATGGGGATGGCATTGAATCTATAAATTACCTTGACAGTATGGCCATTTTTACAATATTGATTCTTCCTATCCATGAGCATGGTATGTTCTTCCATTTGTTTGTGTCCTCTTTTATATCACTGAGCAGTGGTTTGTAGTTCTTCTTGAAGAGGTCTTTTACATCACTTGGAAGTTGGATTCCTAGATATTTTGTTCTCTTTGAAGCTATCGTGAATGGGAGTTCATTCATGATTTGGCTCTGTGTTTGTCTGTTATTGGTGTATAAGAATGCTTGTGAGTTTTGCACATTGATTTTGTATCCTGAGACTTTGCTGAAGTTGCTTATCAGCTTAAGGAGATTTTGGGCTGAGATGATGGAGTTTTCTAAATATACAATCATGTCATCTGCAAACAGGGACAATTTGACTTCTTCTTTTCCTAACTGAATACCCTTGATTTCTTTCTCTTGCCTGATTGCCCTAGCTAGAATTTCCAACACTGTGTTGGATAGGAAGGGTGAGAGAGGGCATCCCTGTCTTGTGCCAGTTTTTGAAGGGAATGCTTCCAGTTTTTGCCCATTCAGTATGATATTGGCTGTGGGTTTGTCATAAAGAGCTCTTATTATTTTGAGATACGTTCCATCAATACTGAATTTATTGAGAGTTTTTAGCATGAAGGGCTGTTGAATTTTGTCAAAGGCCTTTTCTGCATCTATTGAGATAATCATGTGGTTTTTGTCTTTGGTTCTGTTTATAGGCTGGATTACATTTATGGATTTGCATATGTTGAACCAGCCTTGCATCCCAGGGATGAAGCCCACTTGATCATGGTGGATAAGCTTTTTGATGTGCTGCTGGATTTGGTTTGCCAGTATTTTATTGAGGATTTTTGCATCGATGTTCATCAGGGATATTGGTCTAAAATTCTCTTTTTTTGTTGTGTTTCTGTCAGGCTTTGGTATCAGGATGATGTTGGCCTCGTAAAATGAGTTAGGGAGGATTCCCTCTTTTTCTATTGATTGGAATAGTTTCAGAAGGAATGGTACCAACTTCTCCTTGTACCTCTGGAGAATTCAGCTGTGAATCCATCTGATCCTGGACTTTTTTTGGTTGGTAGGCTATTAATTATTGCCTAAATTTCAGAGCCTGCTATTGGTCTATTCAGGGATTCAACTTCTTCCTGGTTTAGTCTTGGGAGAGTGTAAGTGTCCAGGAAATTATGCATTTCTTCTAGGTTTTCTAGTTTATTTGCATAGAGGTGTTTATAGTATTTTCTGATGTTAGTTTGTATTTCTGTGGGGTCGGTGGTGATATCCCCTTTATCATTTTTTATTGCATCTATTTGATTCTTCTCTCTTTTCTTCTTTATTTGTCTTGCTAGCAGTCTATCAATTTTGTTGATCTTTTCAAAAAACCAGCTCCTGGATTCATTGATTTTTTGGAGGGTTTTTTGTGTTTCTATCTCCTTTAGTTCTGCTCTGATCTTAGTTATTTCTTGCCTTCTGCTAGCTTTTGAATGTGTTTGCTCTTGCTTCTCTAGTTTTTTTAATTGTGATGTTAGGGTGTCAATTTTAGATCTTTTCTGCTTTCTGTTGTCGGCATTTAGTGCTATAAGTTTCCCTCTACACACGGCTTTAAATGTATCCCAGAGATTCTGGTACATTATGTCTTTGTTCTCATTGGTTTCAAATAACATCTTTATTTCTGCCTTCATTTCGTCATGTACCCAGTAGTCATTCAGGAGCAGGTTGTTCAGTTTCCATGTAGTTGAGTGGTTTTGATTGAGTTTCTTAGTCCTGAGTTCTAGTTTAATTGCACTGTGGTCTGAGAGACAGTTTGTTATAATTTCTGTTCTTGTACATTTGCTGAGGAGTGCTTTACTTCCAACTATGTGGTCAGTTTTGGAATAAGTGTGATGTGGTGCTGAGAAGAATGTATATTCTGTTGATTTGGGGTGGAGAGTTCTGTAGATGCCTATTAGGTCTGCTTGGTGCAGAGTTGAGTTCAATTCCTGTATATCCTTGTTAACTTTCTGTCTTGTTGATCTGTCTAATATTGACAGTGGGGTGATAAAGTCTCCCATTATTATTGTATGGGAGTCTAAGTCTCTTTGTAAGTCTCTAAGGACTTGCTTTATAAATCTGGGTGCCCCTGTATTGGGTGCATACATATTTAGGATAATTAGCTCTTCCTGATGAATTGATCCCTTTACCATTATGTAATGGCCTTCTTTGTCTCTTTTGATCTTTGATGGTTTAAAGTCTGTTTTATCTGAAACTAGGATTGCAATGCCTGCTTTTTTTTGTTTTCCATTTGCTTGGTAGATCTTCCTCCATCCTTTTATTTTGAGCCTATGTGTGTCTCTGCATGTGAGATGGGTCTCCTGAATACAGCAAACTGATGGATCTTGACTCTACCCAGTTTGGCAGTCTGTGTCTTTTAATTGGACCATTTAGTCCATTTACATTTAAAGTTAATATTGTTATGTGTGAACTTGATCCTATCATTATGATATTAGCTGGTTATTTTACTCGCCAGTTGATGCAGTTTCTTCCTAGCATTGATGAACTTTACATTTTGACATGTTTTTGCAATGGCTGGTCTCTGTTGTTCCTTTGCATGTTCAGTGCTTCCTTCAGGATCTCTTGTAGGGCAGGCCTGGTGGTGACAAAATCTCTAAGCATTTGCTTGTCTGTAAAGGATTTTATTTCTCCTTCATTTATGAAACTTAGTTTGGCTGGACGATGGCCGAACAGGAACAGCTCTAGCCTTCAGCTCCCAGCATGAGTGACACAGAAGATGGGTGATTTCTGCATTTTCAACTGAGGTACCAGATTCTTCTCACTGTGAAGTGCTGGACAATCAGTGCTGGTCAACTGGTGCAGCCTGACCAGTGAGAGCTGAAGCAGGGCGTGGCATTGCCTCACCTGGGAAGCGCAAGGGGGAAGGGAATTCCTTTTCCTAGCCAAAGGAAACTGAGACACACAACACCTGGAAAATTGGGTAACTCCCACCTGAATACTGCGCTTCACCAAGGGTCTTAGCAAACGTCACACCAGGAGATTATATCCCATACCTGGCCCAGAGGGTCCCATGCCCACGGAGCCTCCCTCATTGCTAGCACAGCAGTCTGAGATCTAACTACAAGGTGGCAGCAAGGCTGGAGGCTGGGGGAGGGGCGCCCACCATTGCTGAGGCTTAAGTGGGTAAACAAAGCCACCGGGAAGCTTGAATTGGGTGGACCCCACTGCAGCTCAAGGAGGCCGACCTGCCTCTGTAGACTCCTCCTCTGGAGACAGGGCATAGCTAAACAAAAAGCCGCAGAAACCTTGGCAGAGGTAAATGCCCCTGTCTGATTGCTCTGAAGAGAGCAGTGGATCTCCCAGCATGGAGGTTGAGATCTGAGAACGGACAGACTGCCTGCTCAAGTGGGTCCCTGACCCCTGAGTAGCCTAACTGGGAGACATCCCCCACTAGGTGCAGACCGACACCTCACACCTCACACAGCAGGGTACACCCCTGAGACGAAGCTTCCAGAGCCAGAATCTGACAGCAACACTCGCTGTTCAGCAATATTCTATCTTCTGCAGCCTCCGCTGCTGGTATCCAGGCAAACAGGGTCTGGAGTGGACCTCAAGCAAACTCCAACAGACCTACAGCTGAGGGTCCTTACTATTAGAAGGAAAACTAACAAACAGAAAGGACACCCGCACCAAAACCCCATCAGTACGTCACCATCATCAAAGACCAAAGGCAGATAAAACCACAAAGATGGGGAAAAAGCAGGGCAGAAAAGCTGGAAATTCAAAAAATAAGAGCTCATCTCCCCCTCCAAAGGAACACAGCCCATCGCCAGCAATGGATCAAAGCTGGATGGAGAATGACTTTGATGAGTTGAGAGAAGAAGGCTTCAGTCCATCAAACTTCTCAGAGCTAAAGGAGGAATTACGTACCCAGTGCAAAGAAACTAAAAACCTTGAAAAAAGAATGGATGAATGGATAACTAGAATAATCAATGCAGAGAAGACCTTAAAAGAACTGATAGAGAGGAAAACCATGACACGAGAACTACGTGACAAATGCACAAGCTTCAGTAACCAACTCGATCAACTGGAAGAAAGAGTATCAGCGATTGAAAATCAAATGAATGAAATGAAGCAAGAAGAGAGGTGTGGAGAAAAAAGAGTAAAAAGAAATGAACAAAGCTGCCAAGAAGTATGGCATTATGTGAAAAGACCAAATCTACATCTGATTGGTGTGCCTGAAAGTGACAGAGAAAATGGAACCAAGTTGGAAAACACTCTTCAGGATATCATCCAGCAGAACTTCCCCAACCTAGTAAGGCAGGCCAACATTCAAATTCAGGAAATACAGAGAACATCACAAAGATGCTCCTCAAGAAGAGCAACTCCAAGACACATAATTGTCAGATTCACCAAAGTTGAAATGAAGGAAAAAATGTTAAGGGCAGCCAGAGAGAAAGGTTTGGTTACACACAAAGGGAAGTCCATCAGACTAACAGCAGATCTCTCGGCAGAAACTCTCCAAGCCAGAAGAGAGTGGGGGCCAATATTCAACATTCTTAAAGAAAAGAATTTTCAACCCAGAATTTCATATCCAATCTCTGCCTCTTAATCGTAAACTTTAATGTTTACATTTGATGTAATTACTGATAAGATAGGATTCACATCTGCCATCTTGCTATTCGTTTTTTATAGAGCATGTCTTTTTTGTTCCTCAATTTCTCCATTACTGCTTCCTTTTGTGTTAAATATATATTTTTTTAGTGTACCGTTTTAATTATTTAATCATTTCTTTCACTATATATTTTAAAGTTATTTTCTTAATGGTTGCTCAGGGGATTACCATTAACATCTTAATGTATATTAATCTAATTTGATTAATACCAACTTAATTTCAATAGTATACAAAAGCTTTGCTTCTATATAGGTCTGCTCCTCCCACCCCCTATACTATTATTGTTGCAAATGACATTTTCATACATTGTGTGCCTGCCAGGTTAGATTTATAATTATTGCATTATGCAGTTGTCTTTTAAATTAGATAGAAAAAAGACCATTATAAACAAAAAATACATTTATACTCTCTCATATTTACCTATGTAGTTACCTTCATTGGTGCTCTTCTTTTCTGAAAAAGTTAAAAAAAGTTATTTACTTGTAACTACATAGGTAAATTTTATTTTTTGTTTATAACTGCTTTTTTCCTATCTAATTTAAATGTATTTTAGTATCTTTGAAATGTATGTTAGTATCTCTTATAGAGATAGAGGATGATGGTCTAAAATTTTTACTGTCTGAGAATGCCCTAATATCTTAATATCTTCTTCATTTTTGAAGGGTAGTTTTGCTGGATATAAAATTCTTTTTTTTTTTTTTCCTTTTTTTTGAGAAAGGGTCTCATTCTGTTGCCAAGGCTAGAATGCAGTGGTATGATCATGGCTCACTCCTGCCTCAACCTGCCAGACTCAGGTGATCCTCCCACCCTCCCATCTCAGCCTCCTGCGTAGCTGGGACTATCATGCCCAGTTAAGTTTTGTATTTATTTATTTTTTTTTTGAAGAGACAGGGTTTTTCCATGTTGCCCAGGCTGAGGTCAAACTTCTGGACTCAAGTGATTCACCCACCTTGGCATCCCAAAGTACTAGAATTACAGGCATAAGCCACTGTGCCTGGCCATATATAAAATTATTGCTTTAAAGTTTCTTTCTCATTTTTTTCAGCTTTATTGAGGTATAATTGACTAATAAAAATTGTATATATTTAAGGTGTACACTTTTTCGTATATATATACATTGTGAAATTATTACCACGCTCAAGCTATTTAACATATCCATTACCTCACATAAATAATTTTTAAAAATTTCTTCCAGCATATTGGTTTTTGTTTGTTTGTTTGCTTTTGTATTTGAGATGGGGTCTCACTCTGTCACCCAGGCTGGAATGCAGTGGTGTGATCATAGCTCAGTGCAGCCTATCTCCCAGGCTCAAGTGATCCTCTTGCCTCAGCCTTCTAAGTAGCTAGGATTACAGGAACACATCACCACCAAAACTGGCTAACTGAAAAGTTTTTTTTTTTTTTTTGTAGAAATGAGGTCTCCCTATGTTGCCCAGGCTGTTCTCAAACTCTTGGGCTCAAGTGATCATCCTGCCTTGGCCTGCCAAAGTGCTGGAATTACAGGCATGAGCCACCATGCCTGGCTCTTTCAGCACTTAGAATATGATGTCCCACTGCCTTCTGGCCTCCAAGGTTTTGGATAAGAAATTAACAGTTAATGCTAGTGAGTATCCCCTGTATGTGATGAGTCACTTCCCTCCTGCATGTTGATAAAGACAAGCCTTTTGAGTAGGGTTTCCCAGAAAATAATGAGACAGACCAAATAATAACTTCTGTTAAAAAATGTAACTTTGAATTAGCTCCAAGGCTATTTTTCTTCCTCTGTTGTCTAAGGCTGCTAAAGAGCTGGGAAGTTGGAAATGAGACTAACATAAATTAAAAGCTCACTGTTTTTGTCAAGATCTAGCTGTTCTTCTTGACTAAATGCTCCCTGGGCTGTTGCAAGCCTTTGGTTAATTTCCAGAGTTTTGAAAAACTTTATTCTGGCATTTTCTTCCAGGTTTTCTTTCTTTTTTTTTTTTTTCCATTTATTGATGGAGGGGCAAACTTTCAGAGATCCTTGCTCTGTCATTGTTTGCTGACATGGTAAGTAGTAAGTAGTCTTTTTTAAAAATTTAATTTTTGATTATTTATTTTCAGTATATAGAAAAACCACAAAAACCTTAGTGATAAATTAGACAAAATGGGTGAAAAACCTGTAGATTGAAAACTGCTCAGATAAAGTTCTAAAAATTAATGGAGGAGTAGACTGTGCTTTGGGAACAGCTCTTCTACTCCAAATACATTACTTCATGGGAGAATACCAACCACTGTCTGACCACAGGGCTATTCCATCTGTAATCAATTGGCTAATGTATTTTACAGAATTTTTATGTCTATATTCATGAGGGATTCTATTTATATTAGAGTTTTCTTTATTTGTAATGTTTTCATCTGTTTTTGGTATCAGTGCAATGCTGACCTCGTAAAACCAGTTGGGAAGTTTTTCTTCCTAATTCCTGAAATAATTTTTATAAGAATGACATATGTCTTTCAAATGTGATAGAATTAACCAGTAAAATCATTTGGGCTTGAAGGGAATACATTTTTTATGACAAATTTAATTTATTCCATAAATAATATTTTATATAAGCTATACATATTTTCTGTTATCATGTGTTGATCTTTATTAATATGTGTTTTTCAAAGACCTTGTCCAATTCATCTAAATTGTCACTTTTTTTCCTGTGTGTTGCTAATAAAATCCCTTTACTATCTTTTTAATATCTGAGGTAATTCTTTGGATTTCTACTCTTTCATTCCTGATTTTGTCAATTTGCATCCTTTCTCTTTCTTTCTCATTTTAGTGGCTTTCATGTTTTTTAAATGTGGCTTTGTTTTCACTAATTTTTCACTACTGTTTGTTTTCTGTTTTTTTTACATCTGTTTTTATTTGTAGTATTTCTTTTATTCTACTTTTTTGTGTACTATTTGTATGTTTTCTTTGCTCTTTTTTGTAGCTTAACTTGGAAACAATAGTTAATTTTACATGTTTTTTATTATTTGAAGCTATAAGTTTTTCTCTAAGTCTGCTTTAACTATATTTCACAAGTTTTGATATGTTGTGTGTTTATTATAATTTAGTTCCTAATAATTTTGAAATCTTACTTACCTATGAAATTTCTTTTTTGACCCATGGGTTATTCAGAAATGTGTTGCCTGATTTTCCAAATATTTGAGGATTTTCAGATTTTTCTTTTATTTATTTCTAATTCAATTTTCTTATACACGGAGGACATGCACTGTATGATATCCATTCTTTAAATATGTTATAAGATATGTTCCAGAATATAGTCTGTCTTGATGAATTTTTTATGTGTACTTTGCAAAAATGTGAATATCATTGAGTTCAGTGTTCTGTAGATGTCATTTAGGTCAATTGGTGTATACTGTTTTTCAAGTGTTCTATAGTCTTACTGATTTTTTTGTCTCCTTTTTCTATCAATCATGAGAGAAGAGTGTTAAATCTACAACCATTATTTTAGATGTTTTTCTATTTCTTTTTTTTTTTTTGATGTATCCAGATTTTACTTTATGTGTTTTGAACTCTGCTACTAAGAATCCACACATTTAAGATCATTATGTTTCATGATAAATTGCTGCACTTAAGAAATGTTTCTATTTCTGATAATATTCATTGTTCTAAAGCCTACTTTGGCATTATTATAACCACGCCTGCATTCTTGTAATTAGTGTTTGCAAGATTTTCAAATTTCTTCAAATGGTTTTCTTTTGCTTGTTTTATCTCTTCTAATCTGTTAATTTAGAGAATTATAAGAAGAATGGTTCTAATTTTGAACCATCCCTGTGTTGCTGGGTTAATGTCTACTTAAATATGACATATTATTCTTTTAATAGACTTATGAAATCAAATTTGTTCATATATAATTTTAAATTAGATTTTTTTTGGTAATTTTGTGGATTCTGTGACAATTTAAATAACTTAAGAATTACTTGTTAAAGATTTTATAGAATTAACAAGAAAAGCTCCCTGGGCCTTTTTCTTTAATTTTTTTTTTTTTTTTTTTTTTTTTTTTTGGTTGGGGAAAACTCTGAATGCAGATCTTTAATCATCATTTAATTTATTCTATTCAGTTTTTTACTTCATCTTGAGTCACTTTTGGTAATTTTCCTTATGTAACAAATTAACTATTTCATCTGGATTATTTAACGCTAGTTTAGAGTTGAATATAATAGCAGTCTTTAGAATACACGTACCCTTGAGAATATATGATAACTTTCCTAAGTGTCTGTAGGCCCTAATTGTTATATGAGAATGTAAGAATAGCATAGCTTTTATCTGAATCTTATCGTGGCATATTACTTCAAGGTTTCAAAATCCCAGTGTATCAAACAAAAGAGAAATTTGAAATATTTGGCTTAGCAAATCCTCTTTTAATCAAGACATATTTTTCAAATTGCTTTCTTCATCTCTTCACATACTCTCTCTTTCCTCCAGGAAAAATTTCTTTCTATGCTTCTTGTGATTTTTCTCTTTCATGCAGCAGGTTTTTCTCAAATATCTGGTATTTTTGCTTGCTTATTCATGATTGAGAACAAAGGAAAATGAAGGCTGACTAGGAACTCTGTGTGAGGGGCCAGCCATTGTGCTAGAGGACCCCAAATGCCAGGATTGAGAAAACATCTGTGTCCTCACCCAAATCTCATCTCCAATTGTGCTCCCTATGTGTCAAGGGAGAGAGCTGGTGAGAGGTGACTGGATCATGGGGGTGGTTTCCCCCATGATGTTCTTTTGATAGTGAGTTCCGCAAGACCTGATGGTTTTATAAGGGGCTCTTCCCCTTTCACTCTCTCTGTCTTTCCTGCTGCCTTGTGAAGAAGGTGGCTGCTTCCCCTTCCTCCTGTTTGTAAGTTTCTGAGGCCTCCCCAGCCATGCAGAACTGTTAGTCAATTAAACCTCCTTTGTTTGTACTACCACCAGTCTTGGGCGGTATTCTTTATAGCAATATGAAAATGTACTAATACAATCACCGTGGGTTACTGTTACACTAACAGCCTTGACCTTCCCTGATAGGTTGTTCTATTTCTTTAGAATGATTTTGTTGATGAAATGGTGGCATTGTTGGTGGCATATAGACCTTCAGTCAATTTCATGAATATCCCTGAATTTATTCTTATTCTTACTTCTACCTTCAATTATAGCTGCTGCTTCCAAGTCCTGATCCTCTCCAGAATTCTGTTTGTTTTGCAGTAGTTTGTTTTGGTGACTTTGGAGCCAAAGATGTTCCATTTATTATTAATTTATACATAATTGCAGTAATTTTGTTTATCTTGTAAATTCATAGAATATAAAAGCAATGTCTTGGTCGGGTGTGGTGGCTCATGCCTGTAATCCCAGTGTGTCCGAAGTTGGTTCCTTCTGGTGGGTTTGTGGTCTTGCTGACTTCAAGAATGAAGCTGCAGACCTTTGTGGTGAGCTCTTAAAAGTGGCATGGAACCAAAGAGTGAGCAGCAGCAAGATTTATTGTGAAGAGCAAAAGAACAAAGCTACCACAGCGGGGAAAGGGACCTGAGCGGGTTGCCACTGCTGGCTGGGATGGCCTGCTTTTATTCCCTTATTTGTACCTGCCTATGTCCTGCTGATTGGTCCATTTTACAGAGTGCTGATTGGTCCATTTTACAAACTCTAGCTAGTAATAGAACGCTGATTGGTGCGTTTTTACAGAGCATTGATTAGTGCATTTTACAAACCTCTTGTAAGACAGAAAAGTTCACCAAGTCTGCACTCAACCCAGGAAATCCAGCTGGCTTCATCTCTCACCAGCACATTGGGAGGCCTGAGGCGGGTGGATCACCTGAGGTCATGGGTTTGAGACCAGCCTGGCCAACATGGTGAAACTCTGTCTCTACTAAAAATACAAAAATTAGCTAGGTGCAGTGGGCACCTGTAATCTCAGCTACTCGGGAGGCTGAAGCAGGAGAATCACTTGAACTCCAGAGGCAGAGGTTGCAGTGAACCAAGATTGTACCACTGCATTCTAGCCTGGGTGATGGAGTGATACCATCTCTAAAAATAAATAAAAATAAAGCAATGTCTTGGAGTTGAAGAGAGTCACTACTGTAGGCAGGCATATTGGCAATAATGATGAGAGGCAACTGGTGAACTGGCAGCAAAGAAGTAAAACAAAAGACCCCTTAAATTCAGGCACAAGAACTGAAGCTAACATGCAGAGGAGATACAGTTCATTGCTCAGAAGCCTCTGAGAGTTTCACCACTGCACACTACTGTGTTTCCCCAAAGGGCTGATCATCAGCATCAGCTGGGGAGATGAACACAGATTCCGAAGCCCCATTCCACACCTTCTGCATCAAAAGACTGTTCTAGTGGTGAGGTACAAAAACCTGTGCTTTTAGAAAACACTCTTCAGGAGATTCTGAAGATCATTGAGGTTGGGAACTATCACAATTGATATGAGTAATGAAAAATTTAAGTCATTAAAGAAAGGATTTAATTATTTTCTGTTTAAGAAGGCAGGTAAACAGAGAACACATCATGTTAAAGTTTCCACCTAAAATAGTTAAAAATATAAAATTTTGTTGCTTAAGGGAGATAAACTTAGCTGTCTGGAAAACATACTGAATTTGAATAACTGATTGCTTAAATTTTCAGAAAACTGAAATTTCTGAAAAACCACTGTCATCTAGACTTGCAACCTTAGAAGACAGGAGGCAGATAAGCTTCTTTGATCATGCACAGTCGTTACTTTTTTGGTCTTTTTTTCCACTGTGTTCAAGCCTGAGCTACAATATTGAATAGTCCTGTCAGTTTAGTAAAAATCATTGCCGAAAATCAAATGACCATACATCTGAAAGTATATCTTTGTGCTCTATTCTGTTCCATTGATGAATTTATAAATCCTTATACAAATACAATATGTCTTGATTACTATAGCTTTATAATAAGTCTTCAAGTCAGGTAGTGTGAGTCCTCCAGTTTTGTTGCATTTATTTGTTTTTGAAATTACTTTGGTTATTCCAGGTCCTTTGCATTTTTATACTCTGTACCCATTAAACAGTACCTCCCCAATTTTCCCCTCCCCCTAGCTCTCATGGTAACTGCTATTCTACTTTCTGCTCTATGAATTTGATTATCTTAGTTACTTCATATAAGCTCCCTAATCTGTTCCATTGCTCTATCTATTCTTTCACCAACACCATTTCCATACGAACGTTAGAATCAGTTTGTCAATAGCCACAAAATAACTTGCTGATAAACAGGGTGCTGTGGCTCATTCCTATAATCCCAACAATTCAGGAGGCTGAGGTGGGAGGGTCACTTGTGGCCACGAGTTTGAGACCAGCTCAGACAACATAGTGAGACTCCATTTCTACAGAACATAAAAAACATTGCTTGGCATGGTGGTGTGTGCCTATCGTCCCAACAACCTGGGAGGCTGAGGTGGGAAGACTGCTTGAGGCCAGGGGTTCGAGGCTGCCATGGGTCGTGATCACACCACTGCATTCCATTCCAAGTGTCAGAGCGAGACCCTGACTCCAAACAAACAAAATCTTGCCAGTATTTTGATTGAGATTGCATTGGATTTATACATCAAATTTGGAAGAATTCACAGCTTAGCAATATTGAGTCTTTCTATTTATGAACATAAGATCTCTCTCTGGATATTGTACTTTTAGCTCAATAGTTCTAATTTTTTTTTTGGTATGACTTTTATTTTTTTCCTGAGATTTTTCATATTTTTGTTAATTGTAAATGTATTTCCTTTACATCCTTAAGCATAATTTTATAATTACTTTAAAACCATTTTCTGTTATATCTAACACCTGGGTCATCCTGAAGTCACACTTATTTACTGTTTCTTCTCTTAAATTGTGTTTTTTCTGTTTCTTCATATGTTAAGTAATTTTGGATTGTATCCTGGACATTGTGAACAATACATGGTTGATACTCTCGATTTTGTTATTTTTAAAATTGTGGTAAAATTTGCAAAACATAGAATTCACCATTTTAACTGTTTTAAGGTACAATTCATTGGTGTTTAGTACATTTGCAATGTTGTTTAACTATATCACTAATTCTAGAACATTTTCATTACCTTAAAAGGAAACCTGTACCAGTTCATCACTCTCTCCCCATTCTTTCCCTATCCCCATGCCCTGGCAGCCGCTGATCTTCATTCCTTCTTCATAGACTTGCCTACTCTGTGTAGTTCATATAAATATAATAATGCAATGTGTGGCTTTTTGTGTCTACCTTCTTTCATTTAGCTTGATGTTTTCAAGGTTCATGTATGTTGCAACATACATGAGTACCTTATTCCTTTTTTATGGCTGAATAATATTCCATGACATGGAAATACCACATTTTGTTTATCCAGTCATTGGTTGATGGACATTTGATTTGTTTCTACCCTTTGACTACTGTAAATAGTGCTGCTAGAAGCATTCATGTAGGAGTTTTTGTTTGAATGTCTATTTTTACTTTTTTTGATACATACTTAGGGGTGCAACTGCTGAGTCACATAGTAAATTTATGTTTTACTTTCTGAGGAGCTGCAAAACAATTTTTCTAAGCAACTGCACAATTTTATTTCCCACCAAAGTTCAACCTGAGAAAGCTCATGAGCATGTGAGAAAAAGAAAAAAAAAAGAAGAAAAGAAAAGTAAGAAAAGAAAAAACGAAAAAGGGCAAACTCCTGAGTGGATCTCTCAGGGAGCCACCAGACAGGTAAAAACACACAATCAAACTTTTTGAGAACAAGGTCCATATTGATCTCTCTGGCCCTAGCAAGCTGCACCAGGAATGTGGGCCACCTTTTCCATGTCCACTGCCTGACTGGAGAAGTGGGAGATGGTAGACACGTTAAAATGCTAGACACTCTTTTATCAAAGTTTAGTAGCTTCTTTCTGATTAAGTTTTACTTTCATTGTTGTAAGTTTTTCATTAGATTCCAGAGTTCTGAAAAAGTTGATTCTCACATTTTTTTGTCAACTTAATTGTTACTTTAATGGAAGGACTGAGTTTTAGAGCTCCTTACTCTACCATTTTTTGTAGTATCAGTCCTGTTACTTGTTTATTTGGAAGATATTGATTTCTTTTGTTTTATCTCAAGTGGTTATTTTGACTCAGCTCAAACTAAAATTGGCCTTCCTGTGGAGAATGATAGCTTTAATTTCAGTTTAGTTATTTTATCTTATCCGGTCTGACTGATGTTTGTCCTGTACAAACATGGTGTGAAAAGTCAGCCAGAGATTTGGGCAGAGTTTATACACAAAATTTGGGACACTCTTTTATGGCTGTTTTCTTTCTGAGATGTCTTTTACTCTCCAAATCTTGTGATTACCTTGATGTCCAGAGTGGGCAAGTCCATGGAGAAAGTAGCTGGTTTCAGCACGTCAGGCTAATAAGACTGTATGGTTCTATTTAGTTTTTAGTTCTCCAAATGTCATGAACTTGGGCCCCAGTATTTTTTGCCTTTTAAGAAAAACTTGTCATTTGTTTATTGCGGTAAAATACATATAAAATTTACCATCTTAACTATTTTAAGTGTACATTGGTATTACATACATTCATAATGTTGTGCAACCATCGCCATCTTCCATCTCCAGAACTCTTTTCATCTTATCAAACTGAAACTCTGTATCCATTAGATAATAACTCCCCATTCTCCCTTCCCTCTAGCCCCTTGCAAGCACCATTCTACTACTAATGCTGCTATGGACATGGGTGTACAAATATCTATTTGAGAACCTGCTTTCAATTTTTTGTGCATATACCCAGAATTGAAATTGCTGCATCATATGGTAAATCTATTTTTAATTATTTTAAGGAATAACCATGCTATTTCCCACAACTGCAATACCATTTTTGGTTTTTAACGACATTACATAAGGGTTCCAGTTTTTCTACATCCTTGCCAACACCTATTATTTTCTTTTATTTGATAATAGCCATCTTAATGAGTATGAGGTGGTATCTCATTGTAGTTTTTATTTGCATTTCTCTAATCATTAATGAGGCTGAATCTTCTTATGTGCTTATTGGCTCTTTGCATATCTCTTTGGGAAAATGTCTGTCAAGTCGTTTGCCCATTTTTGAGTTGGGTTTTTTTCGTTGTTGTTAAGTTTTAGTTTCATATATATTCTGGATATCAACCTCTTATCAGACATATCATTTGCAAATATTTTCTCTCATTCTCTAGGATGCCTTTTTTTACTCTGTTCATAGTGCCTTTTGACATACAAAATTTTAAAATTTTTCATGATGTGTACTTTAGTTTTTTGTTTGCCTGAGCCTTTGCTTTCATATTCAAGAAATCACTGCCAAATCCAATGTCATGAAGGTTTTGACCTATGTTTTCTTCCAAGAGTTTTATAGTTTTAGGTCTTTAATCCAATTTGAGTTATGATGTTAGGTAAGGGTCCAACTTTATTGCATGTGGACATAACACCATTTGTTGAAGCAGTTTTTTTTGTCTTTTTTGGGGGGTGGGTTACGGAGTCTCACTCTGTGGCCTTGGCTGGAGGGCAGTGGTATGACCTCAGCTCACTGCAACATCTGCCTCCCAGGTTCAAGGAATTCTCCTGCCTCAGCCTCCCAAGTAGCTGGGATTGCAGGTGTGGGCACCATGCTTGGCTAATTTTTTGTGTTTTTAGTAGAGATGGGGTTTCAACATGTTGGCCAGGCTGGTCTCAAACTCTTGACCTCAAGTTATCTGCCTTGGCCTTCCAAAGTGCTGGGATTGCAGGCTTGAGCCACCGCAACCAGCCATTGTCTTTAATGAAAAGAGTCAGTAAGGTGAGGTTTCAGGCATCATCTTGTAGGGAAAGTTGTATTGAGTATTTGGCATCCGTATTTGTCTACTAGTGGTACCATAACAAAGCCATACCTGGATGGCTTAAACAACATAAATTTATTTCTCACAGCTCTGGAGGCTGGAAGTACCAGATCAAGGTGCTAGCAGGGATGGTTTATCCTGAGACCTCTCTCCTTGAGATGCAGATTGCTATCGTCTTGCTGTGTCCTCACTTGGCCTTTCCTCTGTGCGTGTATACCCCTGTAGTCTCTTCTTCTTATAAGGACACCCATCCAATTAGATTAGGGCCCCACCCTTGTAATCTCTTTTAACATTCATTACCTCTTTAAAGGTTGTATCTCCAAATACAGTCATATTAGGGGTTAGGGCTTCAACATATGAATTTTAAGATGACACAATTCAATCCATAAGAACATCTTCTTGGTCTCCTGATACAATTGAAATCAAAGAAAGCTGTGCTTGTTCTTACTAGGCAGGTATGCAAATTTTTTAAAATACAGGAGAAAGGAAAACTCAAAATCAGCTTCTCAAAGAAAATACCTGTATTGTGTCACTAGCCACTCCTGCCTGGTTGAATGACAATTGGATACAAGAACTTTCTTTGGATTTGCTTTCCTGTTAGTGAAAAAAAGAACTTGTTATAAAGAAGCAGTCAACTGAATATTTTCAACTGATTACTAGTATTTAAAAGCAAAGAAGTTATAATAGGAGTTAAAGTTTATGAATGCTTTTTTTCCTCTCGAAGTAGAACAAATGTAGATGCTGCTAGCAATGAAGAATCCAGAATTCTTAGAATTTATTTTACAGAGGGAAATGGAACTACTCAATAAATATAATATTTTCCTCTTAGATGGTGTTTCTGTATGCATATACTGCCTCAACTGGAGAATGTTCTTTGAACACAAATATTTCAGACTGGTGTCAGAAGTGTCAGGCTGTAGCAGATGTACTTAGTTATGGTAAAGCTAGTTAAGTGCAATGTTTTCAGAACGGAAGGGTGCTCTTGACTTACCAGTCCATGCCACTAAATTCCTAGCAACATGCTGCCTCATTGTCCATTTACCCTTGTCCTCTTGAACAAGAAACTGGCTTCCACATGTTGCTAATCAAGAACTCATCCCTAGTACCAAATTCTGGGCCTGCTTTAAAGCTCTATGAGCCTCCTACAGTGGTTTTATTAGTTCACTTTGAACCAAGTCAAGGGGATTTTATTTCCCTTGCCAAAATATTGGCACCTACGGTCCTGATAATGGGATAGAAAAATCAAAATTGGCCAGACATGGTGGCTTATGCCTGTAATCCCAGCACTTTGGGAGACTGAGGCAGGCAGATCACTTGAGCCCAGGAGTTTGAGACCAGCCTGGGTAACATGGCAAAATCCTAAAATAAAATTTGTATTTTTGTACTAAAAATACAAAAATTAGCTGAGCATGGTGGTGCACACCTGTGGTTCCAGCTACTTGGGAGGCTGGAGTGGGAGGATCTCTTGAGCCAAGGAGGTTGAGGCTGCAGTGAGCTGTGATCATGCCACTATACTTCAGCCTGGATGACAGAGTGAGATCCCGTCTTACCAAAATTATAAATAAAAAAGAACATTCCAGCAAATCTAGGGTATATGACATGGTAGGTGGTAGCTAAAAGGACAGACCTAAAATGCCCAGCAGAGAAAGTGAGAGTATAAAGTATTGTCTTTTGGTCTGAACATTTTATGGGGAGCAACCTCTATTGAAATGGATTGATTCTGAATATTCCGTACATCTTTGGAACAACTTTAGAAATAAAACAGAAGGTTCTGGTTCAATTAAGACCCTGATAAATTAATTAGAATACCCATGAGAAGTTCACAGCTTCAAGTGCACTTTTTAAAACTCATAGCCAATATGAATGTTTTTCACACTGCTTTCTAAAATCCTTTAAAGCAAAGCAAAGGAATCTTTCATTTGGTTGTGCTTCTAACTGAATTACTGTCTGCCATTTGAAAATCATAATTAGTTTTGAAATTTACATTTAAATATAAATTTTGTACTACTACACCGATTGGTCTGAATCTAGACTAAGAAGAGAATTATTCTTATACTTTGGTCTTATTATTCACTCCAATGCTTCATCTATTACATGAATCCCAAATGTATCTTTAAAACCCTGATTGGTGTACAGAGGATTCAACTACTTGTTATTCTTTCCTCAGCTCTTCTTATCTACAGCACCTCTCATTCATTAGGACACAGTTTTAATTTCCATAGTCACTGTGGTTTTTCTGTGCTTTCTTAAAGGAAAATTGTTAAGGTTGATAGGTTCAAATTAGACTTTTCTTCCTAAGTGCATTTATGCTTGTCAACATCTTCCTGCTTCCTTACATGCTTTTGATTTTAATGGCTGATGTGCTGCCAGTTGACTTAAGGACCAAGCAATTACAATAATGTCAGTCCTTAGATCTGATTGTATAAATCCAGAACAGTATGCTGTTTTTCTTTGTACTTAAAGAGTATAGCAGAAAGAGTGCCCAAGAATCAACTTAAGGACAATAAATTGTTGAGTTAAAGCATCACTATCATTAGGAGGTATTTTCAAAATGCTTGGTATTTTTCAGTGGATGCAATAATTAGTTCTAGGTTCTCAGCTCACTCCTTCCATGACTTATTGGGCAACTTTAGGTAAGTTACCCTAATGCCTCTGAGCTTCCTCATTTGTGAAATGAGAGGTTGAACTAGATATTTCTTCAGGTTCTTTTAGATTCCTAAATTTTCTGATTAATAAAATTATTCTGCAGGATAGTTTTCAAGTTAAATCCACTTCGATGAATGAAAATGGAAACACAGTGGTATTAAAACTAACTTAGGAGCGATGTCAGCAAGATGGCAGAACAGGAGTTTTTCAGCCCTCTCTCCCTTCACAGAAACACCAATTCTGACAACCATCATAGATGACAGTACCTTTGTGAGAACCCACGTTTACAGCAGAGAGTTCTTAGCACCCCATTGGAGGTGAAAAAAAAAAAAAACAAAACCAAAACTTCAGTCAAATTAAATTTAAAGGAGTTTAATTGAACAATGAGCAATTTGTGAATTGGGGAGCCCCAGAATCACAGCAGATTCACAGAGAATCCAGTGCAGCCACATGGTAGAAGTTGATTTATAAACAAACAAAGGGAAATGACATACAGAAATTGGACGTGAGGTCCAGAATGGCTGCATTGGTTACAGCTCGGCATTTGCCTTATTTGAACATTGTTTGAACATTCAGCAGTGTATACATGGTTAAAGTATGGCTGCTGGGGTTGGCCAAGACTTAGCTATTGTTACAGGTGCATCCTCCTAAGTTAGGTTTTCAATCTTGTCTACCTATTAAGCTAGGTTGCAGTTAATCCACAAGGACTCAGATACAGAAGTATGGAGTACTTCTCAGGCCATAATTAGTTTGCTTTAACAATTCCCCACTTTTGGTCATTTTCTCAATTTTGAGAGATTTGACCAAAACTTTATTGATGTCACTATCACCATTGTAGATGTACTTATTTGGTCTTGAAACCCACTGGGAAGCAGTAGAACAGTGAGTTTTGGAAAGGTAGGAACAAGGACTGAGTAGAGGGGACCTCCTTATGCTGGAAAGTCCTGTTTACTGGAGAAAAACAAAACCTGGTCTATTCTAGGATCTATGTGTTTTCTTAAAGTCTTACTTTGGTTATGTCACATTTAGCAAGAGTGACTCCATTTTAGTTTAGCTTGGCCGATTGGGGCCAAGTATGTGAGGTTAATCCAAAACAATGGCCTCCCATAATTTTGTTTAAAAAATTTCCCCCTTTTGGTCAGGTTCTTGCTTAGGTGAGGGTGGGAACAAACCTTGGGGCCTTAGCGCCACTCTTTGTTACCATCATTTTGGGTTTCCCATCTCAGCATATCATTCATAGGTTATGGTATCCTTGTGGTTGCATATTTCTTTCAGCTTTTGTCATTCCGGTTGAAGAGAGACCATTTGACGTTCTAGAGATGGCTGCATGCAAACATTTAAAACCTTTGAGAGAATACAGCGCACCAGGGAGACTATTATTATGACTATTGGGAGGATAATGCCAAGAGTTTAGAGTAAGCTCCTTAGTCAGGGTCCCTATAAACCAAACCACCAAAAATCAAATAGAAAAAAGAATGAGCTAGATAAAGCGACTACTCACTCTAACCAATCTCTTCATTAATCCCTTACAACTGAATCTCTATAATCTTCATTTGATGTATTTCTCCATAGGCCACAGGTGTCAGCAGTGGCACAGGTACTTTTCTGTTTAGCCAATTCTATTATTTAGCATAATATTTTTAAGGGAATTTAAAGTCTGTTGTGTAACCACAGCCTTTACAGTAAAATCTGCTATAGAGCCTCTCATGAGGGATACATTTCTAATTATTGCCTCTTTTATTCTAAACCACAGAAAAAGGACCTAACAAATGATGTCCTTCCAGAAGAGTGAAGGCTTACTGGCAATGTTCTCTTTAACCCAGGGTGTGGGTTAAGAGGAGTTTTGACTGATTATGAAGCAATGTATGTGCTGTTAAAGTTTCTCACCTACACTGGGTGTTCATCTTTTATCTATAAAAGTATAAAGTTATTCATGTATAAGGCTGGCTGCAAAATCCTTCACAAATAAAAGTATACCCCATAAGTGCACATAGTAGACCCCTTTTTTCATTTCTGTTGTTCATAGAGACATAAATAAGGAAATAATATTCAAAGACAAGAGTCTCATGCTAGTGGAAGTCTTGATCTTCGGAAAAGCTGTTCACATCAAGGATACTAGTTTTATCTTAAGGGTTCCAATGGGTGTACAGTTCCAAGAGTGTGGAGGGACCCTTCTCAGTTGTGAGATTATGAACCCAAGATTCAAGGTTCCAAAGTTTTGTTGCAGGGTGGATGGCAAGGACAGTCTTTCTCTGATATTCTCAGAAGATCCAGTCTTCAGCATCTAGATTTGTGAAGGGGTTGGTTGTTCTTAGTGAACCATAAAAGCTTTCTTTACCTGGTAAAAATATACTGTGGCATAATAATTAACTGTTATAACATAAAACATGCATTGAAAATGACGATTGAATGAAATCTCTTTATAAATGTAAATGACCCATCAGATAGCCAAATGTACTTGAAGGTTTGATTGTCTTCCTAGGAATATGGAACCAAACATTGGTTTAAAACTATTTTCACAATTTATAAGTCACTATATCAATATATTCATTGAGATCATTTTATCTTTTCCATGATGAGTCATGGAATGCAGAACCTTTCATAACAAAAGTTTTAAGGATTCAGGAAGGACACAGTGGATGCCCTGGTTCTCCATGAGTCCGTTCTTAACAATGGACTTATGTCCTCTTGAATACCAGTTGTTTCCCCAGTTTAGGTACATAGCACTGATAACTAATGGGTTAACATAGGTAATTTTACTTAGATCGTGGAGTTCAAATTGTATATCTAAACAATTTCAGTATCAGCTGGTTTAACATGAAAATCTGGCAAAGTATTTTCCTGGTATTTAATTTTTTTGTTCTACGTGGATTAGCAGTTTTACACAAGGAAATTTGGTAATTTCTGTGGTGTAGAATAACTTCACATAATAACCATAACTATGATTGAAGGGTATACTCAGACATGTTAGAATTTTAGAAATCCCATCCAATTTTGGAACCTGTATTAATATAATTCACTAAAATATAACCTGAAGATTAAACATTATTTTTATTTTGACAATGCTTCTCATGTAACTTAACATGTTAAATAATTCTGTTTATGTCTCTTTTGGATGTTTCAGGGGCCCTCTGTAGCATTCCAATGTTAGAGGTCAGAAAAGACTATTTTGAAGCTGAAATTTGATTTTGGGAAGCCTATTAAATATGTTAAAGGTTTAAAACACTTGATATTATGGACTAGAATTCCAGGTTACCATAAGTCATTCAATTAGCAAAAATGATGACTCAAAAATTTTTTAAAAGGAAAAAACCTTTACTCATTGATAGAGGGAAGACTTAGCTTTCCACACAATCTATTTTTTATCTTTCCCCTTTTTTTGGGAGGGGGGTAGTGTATTTAAAACTCAAACAAAAATGTTTCATTATCTTTTAATATTCCATGAAAATATTGTTCAAGAGAGAAGCCAAATTTCACCTTTGCATTAGTGGACTATTAATGTCAACCACAATTTTTAATAAAGCCTCATAGACAAATCTATCCAACTTCAATCAGTTTGACCATAAGGTGAGGCTTTTACAAACCTTTTATAACCTCTTACAAATTTTTGTTATTAAAGAGCAGATTAGTGCTTTAAGAAAACCCTGTTCTGCTTTTATTTCTATGTTTAATTTATGGAAAAACTGGATAATGCCCCTTTAAATTTAGTCAATATTTTCATACATAGAAATTATTTTACAAGATTAATTTTTACAAACCTTCCACAACTTGTTTAAACCTTTAGATTTTCCTATCTCACTTAAAGCAATCCTCAAACTTAAGCAAAAGAATTTCACATTTCCATTATTTTTAATAATCTTTTACCAAAAACACATTTCACTTTCTTTACATGCCTTGCATGTAAAACTATTTTTTCAGTAGCTTCAAATACATGTTACACTGTTAACCCTTAGTGACTTTTACTTTTGGTGGAAAACTCTGGTTAGTTTAGGATTTTAATTATGTACTAGGTGTGGAGCCTAGGACCTAGACAGAAATGCACATAAGATCTGACTCTTTCCAGTATGTCACTCCACATGTCCCAGGCCTTACCTAACTGTAAAGCAGTCAAGTTGTACAGTTACGAGTCATAGTGGCATTTTATAAAGCATTTAGGAGGCCTAATCACCTTTAAATTGTACATTTCTTGCATAAATTCCCTTTCACAAATTATTTCATAACTTACATAGACCATCTTATGACATGCTTAGACTTTTTGAATTGTCCTAAACATTCCTCTTTTTAAACAACCAGTCATTTTTACTTTAGTTTTAGGATAAGAATTTACCATAAAAGATCCTTTCTTATATAAAATCTCTTTTCTTTAGTACCTTCTTTGCATAGCTAGGAGGCATGGCTAATTTCACATGTTCCCAGGCCTTATCTAGAATCTAATGCTTCAAAATAAATTGAACAGTATTTTAAAAGTCAAAGAAGCAGTTTATGACCTTAAAGCATTTAGCAAACCTAATGTCTGACCTGCATAATTTACACCAAATGTTTACATTTGAAGACATTTTTATTATACCAATAATCTTTAAAACTGGCTTTATTTCCCAAAGATTACTTAAGTCACATGAGGTAAAAGGCATTAAACTTTTTACTTTTCTGACAAAATATTTGATTTAAGCTTATATTATTTTTAAACCATTTAATTAAACATCACATACATAATACATATAAATATATAGACAAACAGAAGATAAAGGACTCATTTTCCAAGCCAGGAATTGGAACTGAAACCTAGGCCACCATTGTGAAGAGAGAAAGCACAGCCACATGATTACAAGGTCAATCTCCCAAGGATATGACTGACCAGTTTGGTGAGCCATCTTGAAAAGCAGGCTTACAGGTGTCCTAAGCCCATGTTCTAGCCTAAGGTACCCCTCGTTATGCTGAAACAATGCAGAAAGACATGCGAAACACACCAGATTGGCTACAACTTAAGATGAGCCTCAGAAGTCCTTTTCCCCATTTATCAAAACTTTACAGGAGATAAACAGTGATTTTTATCATTTATTCCACCAGTTTCCCCTAATGTTAACATCTTACATGAATATGATATATTTGTCAAAACTAAGACATGAACTCTGGACAGGTAACTACAAATTAGAGACCCTATTTGCTTTTCACCAGTTTTCTCACTAATATCCTTTTTCTGTTACTTGTTTTCATGACTTTGATAGCTTTGAAGATTACTGCTCAGGTAATCAAAGTCAGGTAGTTAAAGTCCTTCACTTTGGGTTTGTCTGATATTTTCTAATTATTAGACTGGAGGTGTGGGTTTTGTGAAAGAAAACCACAAAGGTAAGGTGTTCTCTCATTGCATTATATTAGATGGTGCATTATATTCGACGGTATATTATATTAGCATGACTTATCACTGATGATATTAACTTCAGTTTTTTGGCCAAGGTAATGTCTGCCAGGTTTCTCTACAGAAAATTACTATCTTCCCCTTTTCTTTTTTTATGATACTTAAAGTTCTAAGGCACATGTGCACACCGTTCAGGTTTGTTACATATGTATACATGTCCCATGTTGGTGTGCTGCACTGATGAACTCGTCATTTACATTAGGTATTCCTCCTAATG
The DNA here is from genome assembly GCF_024542745.1 of Macaca thibetana thibetana. Lineage (NCBI taxonomy): Eukaryota > Metazoa > Chordata > Mammalia > Primates > Cercopithecidae > Macaca > Macaca thibetana. The sequence continues at coordinate 84,883,423 of NC_065579.1, forward strand.
CTATCCCTCCCCACTCCCCCAACCCCATAACAGGCCCCAGTGTGTGATGTTCCCCACCCTGTGTCCAAGTGTTCTCATTGTTCAATTCCCACCTATGAGTGAGAACATGCAGTGTTTGGTTTTCTGTCCTTGCAATAGTATACTCAGAATGATGGTTTCCAGCTTCATCCATGTCCCTACAAAGGACTTGAACTCATCCTTTTTTATGGCTGCATAGTATTCCATGGTGTATATGTGCCACATTTTCTTACTTCAGTCTATTATTGATAGATATTTGGGTTGGTTCTAAGTCTTTGCTATTGTGAATAGTGCCACAATAAACATACATGTGCATGTGTCTTTATAGCAGCATAATTTATAATCCTTTGGGTATATACCCAGTAATGGGATGGCTGGTTCAAATGGTATTTCTAGTTCTAGATACTTGAGGAATCGCCACACTGTCTTCCACAGTGGTTGAACTAGTTTACAGTCCCACCAACAGTGTAAAAGTGTTCCTATTTCTCCACATCCTCTCCAGCACCTGTTGTTTCCTGACTTTTTAATGATAGCCATTTTAACTGGTGTGAGATGGTATCTCATTGTGGTTTTGATTTGCATTTCTCTGATGACCAGTGATGATGAGCATTTTTTTTTATGTGTCTGTTGGCTGCATAAATGTCTTCTTTTGAGAAGTGTCTTTTCATATCCTTTGCCCACTTTTTGATGGGGTTGTTTGTTTTTTTCTTGTAAATTTGTTTAAGTTCTTTGTAGAATCTGGATATTAGCCCTTTTTCAGATGGGTAGATTGCAAAAATTTTCTCCCATTCTATAGGTTGCCTGTTCACTCTGATGGTAGTTTCTTTGGTTGTGCAGAAGCTCTTTAGTTTAATTAGATCCCACTTGTCTATTTTGGCTTTTGTTGCCAGTGCTTTTGGTGTTTTAGTCATGAAGTCCTTGCCCATGCCTATATCCTGCATGGTATTGCCTAGGTTTTCTTCTAGGATTTTTATGGTTTTATGTCTGATATTTAAGTCTTTAATCCATCTTGAATTAATTTTTGTATAAGGTGTAAGGAAGGGATACAGTTTCAGCTTTCTACATATTGCTAGCCCAGCACCATCTATTAAATAGGGAATCCTTTCCCCATTTCTTGTTTTTGTCATGTTTGTCAAAGATCAGATGGTTGTAGATGTGTGGTATTATTATTTCTGGATAAGCTTTTTGATGTGCTGCTGAATTCAGTTTGCCAGTATTTTATTGAGGATTTTCGCATCGATGTTCATCAGGAATATTGGTCTAAAATTCTCTTGTTTTGTTGTCTCTGCTAGGCTTTGGTATCAGGATGATGCTGGCCTCATAAAATGAGTTAGGGAGGATTCTATCTTTTTCTATTGATTGGGATAGTTTCACAAGGAATGGTACCAGCTCCTCTTTGTACCTCTGGTAGAATTCGGCTGTGAATCCATCTGGTCCTGGACTTTTTTTGGTTGGTAGGCTATTATTGCCTCAATTTCAGAGCCTGTTATTGGTCTATTCAGGGATTCAACTTCTTCCTGGTTTAGTCTTGGTGTACGTGTCCAGGAATTTATCCATTTCTTCTAGATTTTCTAGTATATTTGCATAGAGGTGTTTATAGTATTCTCTGATGGTAGTTTGTATTTCTGTGGGATCAGTGGTGATATCACCTTTATCATTTTTTTTTTATTGCATCTATTTGATTCTTCTCTCTTTTCTTGTTTATTAGTCTTGCTATCAGTCTATCTATTTTGTTGATCTTTTCAAAAAACCAACTCCTGGATTCATTGATTTTTTTGAAGGTTTTTCTTTGTGTCTTTATCTCCTTCAGTTCTGCTCTGATCTTAGTTATTTCTTACCTTCTGCTAGCTTTTTAATGTGTTTACTCTTGCTTCTCAAGTTCTTTTAATTGTGATGTTAGGGTGTCAATTGTAGATCTTTCCTGCTTTCTCTTTTGGGCATTTAGTGCTATAAATTTCCCTCTACACACTGCTTTAAATGTGTCCCAGAGATTCTGGTACATTATGTCTTTGTTCTCATTGGTTTCAAAGAACATCTTTATTTCTGCCTTAATTTCGTTATTTACCCGGTAGTCATGCAGGAGTAGGTTGTTCAGTTTCCATGTAGTTGTGTGGTTTTGGGTGAGTTTCTTTTGTTTTTTTTTTGAGACGGAGTCTTGCTTTGTCGCCCAGGCTGGAGTGCAGTGGCACGATCTCAGCTCACTGTAAGCTCTGCCTCCTGGGTTCACACCATTCTCCTGCCTCAGCCTCCCCAGAAGCTGGGCCTACAGGTGCCTGCCACCATGCCTGGCTAATTTTTTTGTATTTTTTAGTAGAGACGGGGTTTCACCGTGTTAGCCAGGATGGTCTCAATCTCCTGACCTCGTGATCTACCCGCCTCGGCCTCCCAAAGTACTGGGATTACAGGTGTGAGCCACTGAGCCCGGCCTTGAGTGAGTTTCTTAATCCTGAGTTCTAATTTGATTGCACTGTGGTCTGAGAGACAGTTTGTTATAATTTCTGTTCTTTTACATTTGCTGAGGAGTGCTCTACTTCCAACTGTGTGGTCAATTTTGGAATAAGTGTGATGTGGTGCTTAGAAGAATTTATATTCTGTTGATTTGGGGTGGAGAGTTCTGTAGATGTCTATTAGATCTGCTTGGTGCAGGGCTGAGTTCAAGTCCTGCATATTCTTGTTAACTTTCTGTCTCGTGGATCTGTCTAATGTTGACAGTGGGGTGTTAAAGTCTCCCATTATTTTTGTGTGGGAGTCTAAGTCTCTTTGTAGGTCTCCAAGGACTTGCTTTATGAAGCTGGGTGCTCCTGTATTGGGTGCATATATGTTTAGGATAGTTAGCTCTTCTTTTTGAATTGATCCCCTTACCATTATGTAGTGGCCTTCTTTGTCTCTTTTGATCTTTGTTGGTTTAAAGTCTGTTTTATCAGAGACTAGGATTGTAACCCCTCTTTTTTTTGTTTTTCATTTGCTTGGTAGATCTTCCTCCATCCCTTTATTTTCAGCCTATGTGTGTCTCTGCACATGAGATGGGTCTCCTGAATATGGCACACTGATGGGTCTTGACTCTTTATCCAATTTGCCAGGCTGTGTCTTTTAATTGGGTCATTTAGCCCATTTACATTTAAGGTTAATATTATTATGTGTGAATTTGATCCTGTCATTATGATGTTACCCGGTTATTTTGCTCATTAGTTGATGCAGTTTCTTCCTAGCATCGATGGTCTTTACAATTTGGCATGCTTTTTCAGTGGCTGGTACCAGTTGTTCCTTTCCATGTTTAGTGCTTCTTTCAGTAGCTCCGGTAAGGCAAGCCTAGTAGTGACAAAATCTCTCAGCATTTGCTTGTCTGTAAAGGATTTTATTTCTCCTTCACTTATGAAGCTTAGTTTGGCTGGATATGAAATTCTGATTGAAAATTCTTTTCTTTAAGAATGTTGAATATTGGCCCCCACTCTCTTCTGGCTTGTAGAGTTTCTGCCAAGAGATCCAGTGTTAATCTGATGGGCTTCCCTTCATGGGTAACCCGACATTTCTCTCTGGCTGCCCTTAATATTTTTTCCTTCATTTCAACCTTGGTGAATCTGACAATTATGTATCTTGGGGTTGTTCTTCTCAAGGATTATCTTTGTGGCATTCTCTGTATTTCCTGAATTTGAATGTTGGCCTGCCTTGCTATGTTAGGGAAGTTCTTCTGGATAATATCCTGAAGAGTGATTTCCAGCTTGGTTCCATTCTCCCTGTCACTTTCAGGTATACCAATCAAATGTAGATTTGGTCTTTTCACATAGTCCCATATTTCTTGGAGGCTTTGTTTGTTTCTTTTTACTCTTTTTTTCTCTCAACTTCTCACGTCATTTCATTCATTTGATCTTCAGTCACTGATACCCTTTCTTCCACTTGATCGAATTGGCTACTGAAGCTTGTGAATGCGTCATGTAGTTCTTGTGCCATGGTTTTCAGCTCCATCAAGTCATGTAAGGTCTACTCTATGCTGTTAATTCTAGTCAGCCATTCATCTAATCTTTTTTCAAGGTTTTTAACTTCTTTGTGATGGGTTCGAACATCCTCCTTTAGCTCGGAGAAGTTTATTATTACCGATCTTCTGAAGCCTACTTCTATTGACTCATCAAAGTCATTCTCCGTCCAGTATTGTTCCATTGCTGGTGAGGAGCTGCAGTCCTTTGGAAGAGATGAGGCACTCTGATTTTTAGAATTTTCAGCTTTTCTGCTCTGGTGTCTCCCCATCTTTGTGGTTTTATCTACCTTTGGTCTTTGGTGAGGGTGACCTACAGATGGGGTTTTGGTGTGGATGTCCTTTTTGTTGGTGTTGATGCTATTCCTTTCTGTTTGTTAGTTTTCCTTCCAACAGCTAGGACCCTCAGCTGCAGGTCTGTTGGAGTGTGCTGGAGGTTCACTCCAGACCCCGTTTGCCTGGGTATCACCAGCAGAGGCTGCAGAATAGCAAATATTGCAGAACAGCAAATTTTGCTGCCTGATCCTGTCTCTGGAAGCTTCATCTCAAAGGGGCACCCTGCTATATGAGGTGTCGGTTGGCCCCTACTGGGAGATGTCTCCCAGTTAGGCTACTTAGGGTTCAGGGACCCACTTGAGGAGGCAGTCTGTCAGTTCTCAGACTCCATGCTGGGAGAACCACTGCTCTCTTCAAAGCTGCCAGACAGGGACGTTTAAGTCTGCATAAGTTTCTGCTGCCTTTTGTTCAGCTATGCCCTGCTCCCAGAGGTGGAGTCTACAGAGGCAGGCAGGCCTCTTTGAGCTGCAGTGGGCTCCACCCAGTTCAAGCTTCCCAGCTGCTTCGTTTACCTAGTCAGGCCTCAGCAATGGTGGACGCCCTTCCCCCAGCCCTGCTGCCACCTTGCAGTTTGATCTTGGACTGCTGTGCTAGCAGTGAGCAAGGCTCCGTGGACATGAGACCCACTGAGCCAGGCTCAGGATATAATCTCCTGGTGTGCTTTTTTCTAAGACTGCTGGAAAAACGCAGTGTTAGGGTGGGAATGTCCCGGTTTTCCAGGTACCATCTGTCATGGCTTCCCTTGGCTAGGAAAGGGAATTCCCCAACCCCTTGTGCTTCCTGGGTGAGGTGATGCCCTGCCCTGCTTCGGCTCATACTCCGTGGGCTGTACCCACTGTCCAACATGTCTCAGTGAGATGAACCCGGTACCTCAGTTGGAAATGCAAAAATCCCCTGTCTTCTGTGTCGCTCATTCTGGGAGCTATAGACTGGAGCTGTTCCTATTTGACCATCTTGGAATGATCTCCATGATCTTCCCCTTTTTTTTTATTTATTCTTTGGAGGCTATACACTAAGTTTAGCCTAGACTCCAGAGTATTTAAATTAAGCTGCACTTCTTAAAGAAGATCTATCTACATATATTGTTTGGAATTCTTCTGTGAAGAAAATGTATCCCTTCACTCCCATTTATTTATTTAGTCATATATTTAATCAGCATTGATCCATACATATTTATTTTATACTTTCAGTTACAATCCAGTACTATTTTATTTATTGCTCAAATTGTTCCATTTTTGGCCATTTGTAGTTCTTTCAGGTTGGCTTTTGTGTCTTTTAACATATTCCTGGCACATCATCTTGTATTACAAGAGCTCCAGGCTTCTCTTGTATTTTCCCCTCTTCAGACCTGAGAACAAGCTATTTTCCCAAACATTATCCATATAATTTTTTCCAAACATTTTTCTAAATGTTGCTTCCTCAACATCCATTCCTTCTTCTCTTGGTCACTACCTGATTTTCACTTAAGTATCTATTCCTTTTTGACTCAGCCCATGTGTTTGTGGATACTTGACTTCACCCCTGGCACTAGGAAAGGATCTGCATATGCAGCAATGCAATCTCATCACCTTGCCAAGGTGTAGGTTTAGAGGTGATATGTAGGCTAAGGAATGGAATAAAAACACTGCAAAATATGTTTCTGGAAATATCTAAGAAATAGTCTCTTGGCTAGGTGTGATGGCTCATGCCTCTAATCCTAGCACTTTGGGAGGTTGAGGCAGGAGGATTGCTTGGCCCAGGAGTTCTAGACTGGCCTGGGCAACATAGCAAGACTTCATCTCTACTGAAGATTAAAAAGAAAAAAAAAAAGCTGAGTGTGGTGGCATGTGCCTGTAGTCCTAGCTACTGGGGAGGCTAAGGTGGGAGGATCCCTTGAACCCAGGAGTTTGAGGCTGCAATGAGCTATGACTGTGCACTGAACTCCATCTTGGGTGACAGGATGAAACCCCATTTCTTAAAGAAAAATCTCTTTTTCTTTCTCATCTTCTGGGTCATTTCGTTCAGATAAGCAACCTGGAAGTGCTGTAACCATATTAGCAATAGTAACGATAGTAGTCACAGTAGTCATATTGCTACCATTAGTGAAGTTGGCCTTAGGATAAAACTGATATCATACAAGGAAAAGCCAAGAGAGACTGAGAAATGGCATTTCCTTTTAGCTACTGAATCAAGTAACTCAGAGTCCTGACCTACCACCAGATTTCTAGTATATGAGCAATAAACTGTAAGTGTATGAAAGCTAATTTGATTTGGAGTCTACGTATCTTGCAATGTAATGCATGCTATCCTGTATAAGAGGTAAGAAAAGAACTGAGGCTAATAGGATAGGTCAAATGCTGTATCAGCTTGAAAGAGCTGAACTGAGTAGTAGAGACTAGGAATGTGGCACAGGATAAGAACTGGAGACGTTAAATTAGAATTATGAGAGTTTGGAATACTAGATAGAAGGGGTAGAGCTGGAAGCAATTATCTGAGCTAAGGAGCTGTTTTTGAGGGTTGGAGGAAGAAACTAAGGACATCAACCTCAAGTAGAGCTTCTGGATGTTTGCATTGCACATAGACTTGGCTCTAAAGATTGAGGTCAAAAAAAGTAGCTTAACGTCACTATCTGTGTCTTTGATTTTTCTCCAGAAAAATGCAGACCACCAAATGTGAAAGCTGACTTGCTATTCAAAATGAACTAGGAATCATTTCACATTGTATACATATATCAGGACATCACATTATACTCCATAAATGTATACAATTATAATTTGTCAATTAAAAACAATATTAATAAAAAATATTAAGACTTTTGCTTTCTCCCACAATAATTTACTGCTATGGAAATTACTTTCCTATCATAAGTAAATAGACAATCAAGCAACTGTATTCAGAGACTGTACAACAAATAGCATAGGACTGTGATCCCTAACAGAAGGGAAACAAATGAGACAAGGATTGTGATGACACCAATTTTCTTTTTTTTTGAGATGAAGTCTTGTTCTTGTCTCCCAGGCTAGAGTGTGATGGCACAGTCTTGGCTCTCTGCAGCCTCCACCTCCCGGGTTCAAGCGATTCTCCTGCCTCAGCCTCCTGAGTAGCTGGGATTACAGGTTTGTGCCACCATGCCTGGCTAATTTTTTATTTTTAGTAGAGACCATGTCGGCCAGGCTGGTCTGGATCTCCTGACCTCCAGTGATCCACCCACCTCAGCCTCCCAGAGTGCTGGAATTACAGGCATGAACCACTGTGCCCGGCTGATGACACCAATTTTCTTCCTGGAGGTAGTTTCCACAGTGCAGGGAGGAAAAACCAAAGTTGAGCCTTGTGATCTTCTTGCATTGAAGTGATAGATCAGGAAAACCTAGGCAGCTAGAATTTGTGGAGCAGAGTTTACAGAAAGGGGAGCTACACCAAAGAGAGCTCCAGACATTTGCACAGGGCTCTCCTCAGGTCTTTGATGAGTATGAATAGGTGCATGTATGATAGGAAAGTTCTTGAGGCTAGGGCAGAGGAATCAGAAAGCAGTAGGCCAAACAATTGGCTTAGTTCACAAAAGGCTGAGAATAGTTTATGTTCTACTAGTCCGAGTGAAGAGAACTCCTAATACACATGGTCGACTCCTCAGAAGTGTCATGCCTTAACATTCAGACTAAATTAGTTTTACAATTAAGGCTTATCTGAATCATCTGTAATACAACATAAAAGAAAACCTCAGGGCTGGGCACAGTGGCTCACACCTGTAATCCCAGCACTTTGGGAGGCCAAAGTGGGCAGATCACCTGAGGTCAGGAGTTTGAGACCAGCCTAGCCAACATGGTGAAACCCCGTCTATACTAAAAATACAAAAATTAGCTGGGTGCAGTGGCACATGCCTGTAATCCCAGCTACTCAGGAGGATGAGGCAGGGGAATTGCTTGAACCCAGGTGGCGGAGGTTGCAGTGAGCTGAGATTGCACCACTGCACTCCAGCCTGGGGGACAGACCGAGACTGTCTCAAAAAAAAAAAAAAAAAAAAAAAAAAAAAGAAAAAGAAAACCTCAAAAGGATTATCCTTAAGTTAATTAACTGTGTCCCTGAAAAAACTCCAACACTTTTTAAAGGTAAACAACAAAATCTAGCCCTCTACAAATTTGTACATGTTAAAACTTTTAAAAATCACGATGTCTGACATTGAATGATAATGTATTAGATATAGCAATAGGCAGAAAAAAGGATCCATAAATGGAAGAAAAATCAATGGATAGGGATATATCCAGAAATGATGAAATTGGTAGATAAGGACCAGAAGTAGCTATTATAAATCCTACAAATATGCTCAAGGAACAGCTAAAATTTTACTAATTTTTTAAAGGCTGACTGAGCTAACAATTTGAAATGATGGGGAGTTCCAGATGCAAGAGGGGATCACATTTACCTGTGAACTCTTTTTCACAGGCCTCCTTTTGGTATCCTGAGAAAGATTAGAGTCAGGATAGGACACTGGCTGCTTTTCATTAATTTTTTCCATCAAATTGGAAAGTTTTGGGCCATTATTTCTTTTTGTTGTTGTTGTTGTTTGTTTGTTGGGGCCATTATTTCCTTAATATTCTTGCTGCCTGCCCTATGAAACGGTGGATCTTTGCCTGGGCCCTGAGGGAGGGTGGGAGGGTTTCTTGCTTCTCTCCCAGAAGCTGGAGGCTTTTTGCTTTGTGTGAGAGGAAGGAGCAGGCAACAGGCACCAGCAAATGACTTGAGAGGAAGGAGGTGAAGCCAGGCTCTCCCCGGGTTTCCTCAGAGCCAGTGCTCTGAGTGGAAAACAAAGGGAACTTGGATTCTGCAAAACACCTAGACATAAGGGGAAAAGGCAGATTTTTTTAAGTGGGTGTTTTATTGAGATATAATTTACCTAGCCCAAAATTCATCCTTTTAAAGGGTAGAATTCAGTGGGTTTTAGTATAGCCACAGAGTTCTGCAACCTTCACCACTATAAGTTCCAGAACATTTTCATCACCCCCCAAAAAACCCTGTACCCCTCCCTTAGCCATCACCCTTCCCATTCCCCCACCTCCTCTAGCCCTAGGCAACCATTAATTTACTTTCTCTCTGTATAAATTTACCTATTGTGAACCTTTCATAGGAATGGAATCATACAAAAATGCAGTTGTGACTGGTGTTGACCAAAAGAGTCAAACTCTGTAAAATATTTTAAGAGATTTATTCTGAGCTAAATATGAGTGACCATGGCCCATGATATAACCCTCAGGAGGTTCTGAGAACATGTGCCCAAAGTGGTCGAGGTACAGCTTGGTTTTATATATTTTAGGGAGGCATGAGACATCAATCAAATACATTTAAGAAATACATTGGTTTGGTTCAGAAAGGTGGGACAACAAAAGTGGGGGCTTCCAGACTATAGGTAAATTTAAACATTTTCTGGTTGACAATTGACTGAGTTTATCTGAAGACCTGGGATCGATGGAAAGGAAATGTTCAGCTTAAGGTAAAGGATGTGGAGACCAAGTTTTATTGTGCAGGGGAATCTCTCAGATAGACTTCAGAGAGAGAGAGAGAGAGAGCAGGTTATGAAATGTTTCTTATCAGACCTAAAAGGGTACTTGCTACTTAGTTGATTATCTCCTGGATCTGGAAAGAAAGGAAGGAAAACGCATTCTCTATAGAATGTCGGTTTTTCCCACAAAAGACTTGGCAGGGCAGTTTCAAGGTATGTCAAGGAAATATATTTTGGGGTTAAATATTTTTTTCCTTGTCTCATAATGTTACGCTAGAGTCAGATTGAAAAGTAAGTCACAATATATAGGGTTAAATAAAACCCATCTGATGAGAATTCATGGTTTGTAGGGCATGACTCCCTAGACCCCTTAGGAATTTGGGCAAGATCAAAAATTAGAGCTTAGTCCTCACTGCTTTCTTTCACTTAGCATAATATTTTCACAGATCATCCATGTGGAAGCATGTATTGATACTTCCTTTCTTTTTATTGGTGAATAATATTTCATTGGTGTGGATGTTGACAGAGCAGGAGCATCGCCATCTTGGACAAACACCGCCATTCTAAAGTTCCCCTTGATCAAAAACCGCTTAAATCCAAAGGGCATCAGCCTAATGGGTAAGATCAGCATGACTGTAAACCACAAATGACATCTCCTACCAGAAACATTCCAACCATAAGATAAACCCCTCCTGGACCAGAGACATACCAGTCCTGAGATAACTTGCCCTCCAGCCAGAGAGATGTCAGCCCCAAGATTACCTCCCCTCCAACCAGAGACATTCCAACCCTGCAATAGACTTCTCTCCGACACAGAAACGTTCCAAGCCTGTGATGAGCTCTCTCAACCTAAAACCAATAAATACTCTTGGTCTGTAAGAGGGAATGCTCCTGACTGATATCAGCCAGAAGACCTTCTCAGGTTTATTCTCCCAAATAAACCTGTCTTTGACAGTTGAGCCACTTTTTTGTGTTTCTTTTCTCTTTCTTTAACTCTTACAGATATATTAGAGTTTTTTAAACCCGTTCATTTTTTAAGGAACATTTTGATTATTTTTATTTTTGGCTTTTATTAATACTGTTGCTATGAACATTTTTATACTCTTTTTTTTTTTTTTTTTTTTTTTTTTTTTTTGAGACTGAGTCTCACTCTGTTACCCAGACTGGAGTGCAGTGGTATAATCTTGGCTCACTACAACCTCCACCTGGACTCAAGCCATCCTCCCACCTCAGCCTCCCAAGTAGCTGAGACTACAGGCCTACGTCACAAGGCCTGGCTAATTTTTGTATTCTTTTGTAGAGACAGGATTTTTCCATGTTGCCCAGGCTGGTCTTGAACTCCTGAGCTCAAGTGAGCCACTAGTCTTGGCCTCCTAAAGTGCTGGGGTTACAGGTGTGAACGACCACACCTGGCCGATGTACATGTTTTTGTATAGACTATGTTTTCTTTTCTTTTTTTTTTTTTTTAATTATTATACTTTAAGTTCTAGGGTACATGTGCATAACGTGCAGGTTTGTTACATATGTACACTTGTGCCATGTTGGTGTGCTGCACCCATCAACTCGTCGGCACCCATCAACTCGTCGTTTACATCAGGTATAACTCCCAGTGCAATCCCTCCCCCCTCCCCCCTCCCCATGATAGGCTCCGGTGTGTGATGTTCCCCTTCCTGAGTCCAAGTGATCTCATTGTTCAGTTCCCACCTATGAGTGAGAACATGCGGTGTTTGGTTTTCTGTTCTTGCGATAGTTTGCTGAGAATGATGATTTCCAGCTGCATCCATGTCCCTACAAAGGACACAAACTCATCCTTTTTGATGGCTGCATAGTATTCCATGGTGTATATGTGCCACATTTTCTTAATCCAGTTTGTCACTGATGGACATTTGGGTTGATTCCAAGTCTTTGCTATTGTGAATAGTGCTGCAATAAACATACGTGTGCATGTGTCTTGATAGCAGCATGATTTATAATCCTTTGGGTATATACCCAGTAATGGAATGGCTGGGTCATATGGTACCTCTGGCTCTAGATCTTTGAGGAATCACCATACTGTTTTCCATAATGGTTGAACTAGTTTATAATCCCACCAACAGTGTAAAAGTGTTCCTATTTCTCCACATCCTCTCTAGCACCTGTTGTTTCCTGACTTTTTAATGATTGCCATTCTAACTGGTGTGAGATGGTATCTCATTGTGGTTTTGATTTGCATTTCTCTGATGGCCAGTGATGATGAGCATTTTTTCATGTGTCTGTTGGCTGTATGAATGTCTTCTTTTGAGAAATGTCTTTTCATATCCTTTGCCCACTTTTTGATGGGGTTGTTTGTTTTTTTCTTGTAAATTTGTTTGAGTTCTTTATAGGTTCTGGATATTAACCCTTTGTCTGATGAGTAGATTGCAAAAATTTTCTCCCATTCTGTAGGTTGCCTGTTCACTCTGATGGTAGTTTCTTTTGCTGTGCAGAAGCTCTTTAGTTTAATGAGATCCCATTTGTCAATTTTGGCTTCTGTTGCCATTGCTTTTGGTGTTTTAGACATGAAGTCCTTGCCCATGCCTATGTCCTGAATGGTATTGCCTAGGTTTTCTTCTAAGGTTTTTATGGTATTAGGTCTAACATTTAAGTCTCTAATCCATCTTGAATTAATTTTCATATAAGGAGTAAGGAAAGGATCCAGTTTCAGCTTTCTACTTATGGCTAGCCAATTTTCCCAGCACCATTTATTAAATAGGGAATCCTTTCCCCATTTCTTGTTTTTCTCAGATTTGTCAAAGGTCAGATGGCTGTAGATGTGTGGTGTTATTTCTGAGGACTCTGTTCTGTTCCATTGGTCTATATCTCTGTTTTGGTACCAGTACCATGCTGTTTTGGTTACTGTAGCCTTGTAGTATAGTTTGAAGTCAGGTAGCGTGATGCCTCCAGCTGTATTCTTTTGACTTAGGATTGTCTTGGCAATGCGGACTCTGTTTTGGTTCCATATGAACTTTAAAGCAGTTTTTTCCAATTCTGTGAAGAAACTCATTGGTAGCTTGATGGGGATGGCATTGAATCTATAAATTTCCTTGGGCAGTGTGGCCATTTTCACGATATTGATTCTTCCTATCCATGAGCATGGTATGTTCTTCCATTTGTTTATGTCCTCTTTTATTTCACTGAGCAGTAGTTTGTAGTTCTCCTTGAAGAGGTCCTTTACATCCCTTGTCAGTTGGATTCCTAGGTATTTGATTCTCTTTGAAGCAATTGTGAATGGAAGTTCATTCATGATTTGGCTCTCTGTTTGTCTGTTACTGGTGTATAAGAATGCTTGTGATTTTTGCACATTAATTTTGTATCCTGAGACTTTGCTTAAGTTGCTCATCAGCTTAAGGAGATGACTATGTTTTATTTTCTATTGGGTGTATACATTGGAGTGTAATTTCACAGTCATGTGATAATCCTATGTTTAACATTTTGAAGAAATGCCAAAACTGTTTTCCAGAGTGACTGCGCTGACTTTTAGAATAGTGGAATAAAGACATCTGAATATTCACTTTTCCATAAAAGCAATGACTCACTGGCAAATATTGCCAAAATAAACTTTTTCAGAACTCTAGAAATTAACCAAATGTTTGCAACAATTTGAAGGATGTTCATTAAAAAAAGGAGGGCTCCTAAATCTTAGTAAGAAGAGCAAGTTTTGTGGCATTTGTCCTATTCCCATCCACCTCTTGCCACCTCCATGGTAACCTTGAAAAACAGAAGCTTCATAGTCTCAGTAGTTGTAAAAACCAGTAGCCTAGCAGCCACTGGAGGGAATAGACCAGGTTTGGAGTGTCAGGGATAAAAGCTCTATCCTCAGTAAATTGTCACTATTTGACCTGTCTGGGAGATTTCTGAAAAATTACAAACCATTCACAGGGCTTGAAATTTGACTTCAGGGCTCACTTAGCAGGAAAAGCCCTATCTCCAGTGTGTTTTTCAAAAACAATCAGGATACTTGATTAACATTGTAGTCACCCAAAGTGTTGATACTAACTGGGACAAACCAGAGGCTTTTACCACTGAGTAAGTTCCCAGGTGTTAGCAAGGAAAGTTATCTCATTCAGGGACTAGGCACTTTACATATATTACCCTGTTTAACTTTTAACTTTGAGGTGCATGTGTCTCAGAAATACTAAAAGTTGAGAGTTAAACCATCAAATGCTAAGAGTCTATGCTTTGTCCCTTTAGCAATGTCAACCCACCCTCCCATTGAGGCAATCAGTCATAGAAGCATTCCCTACTCTCCACAAGCCAGTCTATTCTGCAAGAAGACCTCCATTGGTCTTCGTATTGAGCACTCCAGGTCTTTGATTAGTAGAATGCAGTTCAGATCTCTGGTCTGCTGTGTGTTGGGTATTGACCTTTTGCTTGACTTGGTCTCATGCTACCATTCCACACTGATTGAAATTGACACCCCTGATAAAAACTCCAGAACCCTCTTGGTGCTTTGGATATTGCACATTGGTCCTCCTGATGGCCACTCTGAGCTAACTTCTGAAACACATCATTCTGTATTCTGTCTAGGTTTGGCTTCTACTTCCCTCTTTCTGGATTCATGTTGCTGAGACCCCACCATACCTAAGGCCCGTATGATTTAGGATGAAAGATAGCCTAGTTGGCATGGCCCTCTCAGGAACAATACTCTGTGCTTCCACTCTGTTCCTTGCCCTTCAATCCAATCTGGCACATGCATGTGCTCAACCATCAGAC